>NC_052962.1:27725121-28992621 GCF_013358895.1 Oreochromis aureus | reverse complement strand
ACTAGTGAAGGGTTTGTTATCCAAAACCTGTCAATCAACACCAGTTGTTGACAGTATTCGTATAAAGCCTGTTGCCGGTCTCATATTATTTGATCAAGTCCTGTAAGTTTTGTAAATTGTGCCGTCTGTTTTTATGCCATACTGTATGGTGAAGGCAGCTTATATAATTAAATATAATGTTTCAGGTTCTAATGGTCTGGGGACTCTCTTAACTGTCACTGGGACTGGCTTCAGCAGTGAAAATGCTTCCATCATGGTGGGAAAGGCCAGGTGCCACATTGAAGCAACCACAGGTGAGTAAAGTTATTTTTGAGAAGTGAACATTTTACTCTAGGTTCTCGTTAAGATAACTCGGATGATAATTGTCTCCAGGAGACTAACCATAACATGGGAAATATATTTCAGCTACCACTCAAGTGTGCAGACTTGGCAGCACCAGTGCCGGCACCAACCCAGTGTCAGTAAGCTTCCCCTCTCTGGGCGATTCACGCTTTTCAGACGGCAGTTTCCTCTTTACTTACCAGCTCATCGTGTCTTCTTTCTTCCCGCTCTCTGGAAGCGTTGCAGGTACAACCACGATCATCTATGTGAGCCATGAAACACATAATTCTGCGAGACAATTATTGTTTTATTTTTTCCTCAGGAGGCACCCTGCTGACAGTGAGAGGCTTTGGCTTCAGCCAGAACGCCACAGTTACTGTTGGCAGTGCAGAGTGCACAGTGATTGATTCAACTGACACTGAACTGAAATGCAGAACACCAGCAGTAAGTCCCCACACTGCAAACTCATTCCTACACAGTGTGTAGCATGCAGTTAAAATAGCTGTAGTGTAGTGTGCTGAGAACTGAGTAAAAAAGTAAAGGAGCAGAAAACAAGAAGAATGCAAACTGGAAAATGCACAGTAGGTAGAACTTACTCAAATAATTTTATATAATTTCATATTTAAATATCCAATCCAATATCCAGATCTGTAGTTACATTGCATTATATTAAAAAGACTGACACTTTTTTAGGTACACTAAGAATCTAAATTTAAGGTGAGTAGTTGCTGGATCATGCATAGTAATTACAGGACATAATAAAATTTAAAAAAAAATAAATAAAAAGCTTGAAGCTGTCTTAGGATGTTTTAATGTTTCTATATCAGAGAATATTTTTTTTGTGCTGAAGTTAATCCAACAATGAGAACTGATGTATTTAGTGACTTAGAAAATTTCTCTATGGTCAAGTAAATCCATTGGAGTTACTATTATACTGTAAGTGTAACTTGTTCTTTTCACTAATTTTCCTATTAAAACTATTTCAAATGACACTTTGCATGGCTACTATAATATATATAGCATATGTATCATTGTGTTCATTTTTGTAGTCAGTCAGACGTCACCAACTACTGCAGTCATTTTTTGCGATCTAGCGTACTGAAAAAACTGTTAAATGCATTAAAACAACAGAATATTTGTGTAATATTTGCTATAAAGAAATAAGTTCATGCTACGTTCACCACCAGGCCACTGGTCATATCAGACAGAGTATGACCAGAAGTGACATAGTTATAGTTATATGGTCTTGTCATAATAAAACTTACATAACTTTGTTATGTAAGTTTGTATTATTTCCCACCTTTAGCTCTGAATAAGGTACTTACTTTTATTAAAATGCTTATTTCAGGGAGCTGTGGGATCACAGACGGTCACAGTGTTGTTGGGAAACATGAGTCAGACGGCCATCAGCTCCTTCACCTACGATAATAACCTCACCCCACAGATCACAGGCCTGAATCCCTGACCACCACTGTGATTGGTAAGCTCAGCTCCTTTATTTATGCTGAATGGAGCTGTTGTGTTTATGCATCAAATAACCTTTAACACAGCTATAGAGATTGTATGATTCATTTAAATAAAGATTAATGAGTTTAATAAGGGGGATGAAGGTGGGTTTTGTCCTTTAAAGGTTACTTTCAGTCCTAACTGTCTGCCGCATGCTGCGTACATGTTCTATAGTCTGCTTCCCCTTTGTGCTTGAAAAGAAAAGGATTCAGTGTTTCTTCATTGTGTTTCAAGCCTCTTCATACAAAAAGTAAACCACATATAGGCACAGTGCATTTGTTATTATTCAGTTAGTGCTATGAAAACAGTGAATCCAGAAAATATTGAAGGCTTATGTATTTTTGTCAGTAACTTTTACACAGAATAGGTTACAGCACATGAAATGTGTTCTTGAATATATGAATGAATGTATTTTAATGGCAGAGAAAGCCAAAATGTTGACGTGTGCTGTGTGTTCTGTCTGGGCTTTGTTGCTCAGAACTGGCATGTTTCTGACCTGTCGACAGCAGCTGAAAGCGTGTGTGGAAACCTCATTTATTATAGTCTTGAGTTGTGTAATGCTGATTTGCAGGTTTACCCAGTTTTAGCCTTTTAAAGCTTTCTTAAGCTTGAGAATCTTGGCTCAGGGGGCTAGCATGGCTTACCGTCTAATTATACTAAACAACTAGGAAGAAATGACACTAAAAGAATTTCTATTAATCTGCAGAACAACCCGTGACATTCATGTTTTAAAAAAGAAGAACAATGAGAGCCAACGAGGTGACAAAGTGACAAGTGCCAGTCATCTTGGCACTTTAATGACAGAGGCTGCTACGTTGGAAAAATGAGTTGGCATACTTGTTTGTCTTCCTTTGTTCAGGCCACCGAGTTCTCACCATCCAAGGTTCGAACCTCGGGCAGCAAGACAATGACAGCATCGTGCTCGTAGGAAGGAAGAAATGTGTCACCGTGCTTTGGACGGCAACAAACATCACCTGTCTTCTCCCTGTGCTGCCACCTGGCATGCATGAGGTGGACGTACAGGTTGGGAACAATGGCTACCCCCAGACGAGGTACAGCGTCTGTCAAAGATGCACTGAGTGATTTGGAAGTGCTATCACGAGTTCATCTTTCACGTGCAAAAATGAAAGACTGCTGAATTGTTTTCTCACATGGCAGATGGGCCCAGGCGCATTCTGTATGGGTCAGATATAAACATTGTTTTATATGATGTGGGTTTTTTCAGTCAATATACACTGTATAGACTGTGCCAAGGTTCCTGACACTAGAGTTTGGTCCCTTCAAAGGAGTAGAAAATAAATAGGACAACAATAAACAAATAATAGAATAATAAATACACAAAAAGTGGAGCATGGTTTATTGCAGAGCGAGACAGGATTTGGGGTTGATTTGAAAATGTAATTAAATCTAGTTAAATAAATAAATCTCTATCTATCTCTCTATCTCTCTATATCTCTCTATCTCTCTCTCTCTCTCTCTATCTATCTCTCTATCTATCTCTCTATCTCTCTATCTCTCTCGGTGGCTAGCACTGTTGCCGCACAGCAAGAAGGTCCTGAGTTCAATTCCACCATCAGGCCGGGGTCTTTCTGTGTGGAGTTTGCATGTTCTCCCCGTGTTTGCGTGGGTTCCCTCCGGGTACTCCGGCTTCCTCCCACCGTCCAAAGACATGCAGCTTGTGGGGATAGGTTAATTGGATAATCGAAATTGTCACTAGGTGTGAGTGTGAATGGTTGTCTGTCCCTGTGTGTTGGCCCTGCGACAGACTGGCGACCTGTCCAGGGTGTACCCTGCCTCTCGCCCTATGACAGCTGGGATAGGCTCCAGCGCCCCCCGTGACCCTGAAAAGGATAAGCGGAAGCGGATGGATCTATCTATATACAGTGGTCGCTCATTTATCGCAGGAGTTGCGTTCTAATAATAACCCGCCATAGGTGAAATCTGCGAAGTAGCCAACTTCATTTTTTACAATTATTATAGATGTTTTAAGGCTGTAAAACCCCTCAGTACACACTTTATACACTTTTCTCAGACAGACATGAACATTTTCACACTTCTCTTTCTTGTTTAAACGCTCTCAAAGTTCAAACCTTCATAGAAAAATAAGTCCAGTATTATAGAATTAAACCAAAGGCACCCACGGTTGTCTTTGACGGTGCAAAACGTTTCATGGACAGTGTTGTGTTTGTTGGGGAGAAAACTTACAAACATACAGTACAGCACTTCAGAGTCACACTGCTAGCGATCGAAGATTTATGTAAATTTGACAAGCTGAAAGCATTCTGTACTGTGCAGGAGACATGGGACCAGATTGATTGAAAATGGTCTACAGCCAATCAGGACGCAGAACACAATGCGCTGTAAAAACTAAAACTAAAAATACAACATAAAAAAAGCATGCAAAATTGCGCAAAAAAAAAAATCAGCAAAACAGCAAGTCCGCAAAAGGTGAACTGCGTTATAGCGAGGGACCACTGTACATATATCATAGACAGTAGATGAATTTATCTAAAAGGCAGATATCATGTTCTGTTAAGTGCTCCTCAAAAATAGACTCGACTTTCTTGGAATATTTAATAAAGATCGGTAATTTTTCTACCTGCCCAAACGATCTTCTCTCCATGAAATGGTGCCATGTATTTGTATTCCCACCATTATTCATGAGGACAATAAAGGAAAATCTTAAGGGTAATTTTTTTTCCAGTTAAAATGTACAACAAATGATGTAGAAAACAAAAGCCAAAAGATATTTTTAGACTAAGGGGATTTGACACAGTTTTTACCCCAAAACATTCCAAAGACCTTCTTGGAGCAAATGCTGCCATCTTATTTCAAAGCGTTATCTGAATGATCTTTGATTTCAGTGGTCACCAGGTCATACAAACTGCATGTACAGAATCATTTGTCAAAAAGTGATTAAAAATTTGGTCGAAATTATCCTAAAGTTAGGTTTTAATAAGATACCAAAACAAATGACACAGTTTAAGATGAATTCTCATAAGTCCATTATTAATGCCTTTACCTTAGCTGGTCTGTTTTTTGTTTTACAGCAATGGTGTAAACACAACCATTGAGTACATCCTGGAAGTCTACAGCATCTCCCCGTTGTTCGGCTCTTTGATGGGAGGAACTGAGCTGACCGTTTCTGGCTCTGGTTTCAGCAGCAACGTATCTGACAACACTGTGTCTGTTGGTAAGCAACATGTGATCCAGTCTTAATTATGCCAACCGTGTGTTTTACTAGCAAATATATTTAAGCAATTTCTATGAATGGAAGTTAATGATGGTGCAAAAGCTTGCAAATATTTAAAAATGGTGTTGTAACAGAGCCGAATCACTGATCCCCTTCATGTTTTCTGTTTGCGTTGTGACAGGAAACGCTGCTTGTGAAGTGACGGCCGCCTCAGAGAATGAGCTGCAGTGTGTTGTGCAATCAGAGGAGAAGACCCACATCGTTACCAACCAGGGATTCGATCGTGGTAGTTTTATGTTTCTGTGCTTTGTGCAGCTGTCAAACTAAACCTGAGAAGCTGAAGTTGTGTACAACAGAAAGAGGATTAACTTACAGAAAACACACACCTGCGAGGAAGTTGTCGCCTGTAGTCTCTATGCAACCAAAATGCAACTGTTTCACAAAGAAATGTCTCAGATTATATTAGACATCAGACACTTTAATCCGTGTGTGTGTTTGTTGGTTCTTTGTGTAAATCTTATTCAACGTAACCATGCGTTTTCCAGTTTATGGGCAGGGAAATGCATGGAGTCCAGCCTCACTCACCGCATTCGTTGGCGACACGGTAATGTGGCGTTGGGAGGCACCAGCCTTTCAGGAAGTTGGGTACCGGGTCTTCAGTGTTTCCAGCCCGAGCGGTACCACTTATGAAGGAGGACCTTTCACCAGTGGAGAGACCAAAACTGCCCAAGGTAGAACCAGAGTCAGCTGTGCACAGATTTATGAAAAGGTTTTTCCTTCTTTATCTCCAATCACCAAAACAATCCACCATAACTTCTTCTGCACTATCATAAATTTAAGATTTCAGTGTGTGATTTTGTTAATTAAGTTTGTGTTGCTATGGTTCTTCTTTGTTTCCCTTTAAATATTCAGATATAATCCTCTGGACTCTCATTTAAAGTTCTGTTTTATCCCACATTGATCGCTGTGCTTCACCCTGCGTACACTGGACAACTTAAATTGTTTTATTTACTGGATTTAAGAAGTTCAAAACTTTGAATGGAATATTCCCGCCCAAAAAGGAAACAGTATTATAAATAAATAAAACACAAACAGGTCCAACAGGGTAAGGTGATAGGCAGTTTAATTTTCAGAAATCATTATAAAAAAGTAATAAACTCTGATTTGTACTTACTCCATGTTGATGATATTAATATTGATTGATATTGATTTATTGTTACTGTGCTGCACACTGTAGCCGCTTGTAAAACATGACCTCATTATGTCTAGATTTCATGATTTGTATATGAGAATGACTGGACACCTTTCATTTAGTGTATGTATAGTGATGTCATGATAAGCTACACGTGTTGTGCATGAATGAGTGTGCTGTGTTACACCTTTCAACATGCGTGAGCCACACTGAACTAGATAAGTGCACAGCGTGTCCAAGAATCTGTCATGACTTGATGTGATGTCTTTACAATCTGGGTCTCATGTCCCTCAGGATTTTTCAGCTACCGTTTCACCGCGCCCGGGGTTTATTACTACAGCAGTGGCTACATAGACAATGCCAACCTCAGACTCCTGCAGGGAGTTGTGAAAGTCCAGAGTCGGGAGGAAAAGAGCGGCGAGGTCTCTGTCAGAGTGAAGGGCATTGAGGCCAGACATGTGGCTGGAAGTAAGTTACAGTTTTTCTCAAATGCTAAAACACATTTCACAAATGTTCCCACCATGTTCCCCAATGTCTAAACACAACACCCTTTTCTAAAGCTACATAAACACAACCACACCTTCCCACTGCAAAACTCAAACTTTCACACCAAAAGAGCAGCTCGAAGCTTTCAAAAATGTAAACATTATACACATCATTACACACTACGGCAAAACAATTGAAAACACAATGCTCAATTTGTGAGAAGGTTCTTTGTTTCATAACTGCCAATGCATATTTTTCGAAACTATACAGTAACGGATCGTCGTAGATCTCTGCAGAGGATTAGGCATTTAGATTTGTGAGTTTCATATGAAGAGTTTAAATCTATAGAAAATCCTGCATGTACGTACACTACTGTAACACAACTCAATGCAAAAACAGAATCTATTGCACACAACAGTACTCTTGAAAACATGATCAGGGTGTGAAGTTTTTTTTATTTACTTTATTCACACCACACACACACCAAATCACTGTGCAGCATCATGTCGCTGAGCTGCATCGGGCCACATCACCTCATCCACATCGCAGGCTATATTGTCTCTTGCCA
This sequence comes from Oreochromis aureus, assembly GCF_013358895.1. Taxonomy (NCBI): domain Eukaryota; kingdom Metazoa; phylum Chordata; class Actinopteri; order Cichliformes; family Cichlidae; genus Oreochromis; species Oreochromis aureus. Next base: position 28,985,355 of record NC_052962.1, on the reverse strand, counting down.
GGCACCGCGGGAAAAACGCCCTGGAATGGCAAATCCATCCTTGGAAGGCCTCCGCTGGGATGTCAACACAGGCCAGCTCCATTGCCCTTAGGAGGTTCTCTCTTGTGTATGGTTGTCTGTCATAAACCTTCCATCTCCACGATGAGAAGAACTCCTCTATAGGGTTCAGGAAAGGGGAGTAGGGTGGCAGACAGACGTTTAAAAAGTGGTCACTGTTGGTGGTGAACCACTCTCTGATTTGGTTTGTTCTATGGAAGCGGACATTGTCCCAAATGATCACATAAATGTGATGTGCGGGCCCAGGATGGTGTTGTTGGCAGTCCAGGAGGATGTCTTTTAGCTCCTCTAGGAAGGTGAGGAGACGTTGGGTGTTGTAAGACCCAAGGACAGCATGCCGGTGGACAAGCCCCTCCGAACCCATGGCCGCACAAAGAGTAATATTACCCCCCCCCCCCGTTGGCCAGGGACCTCAGTGATGGCTCTTTGGCCAATGATGTTACGGCCTCTTTCCCTTCGTTTCTGCAGGTTGAAGCCAGCCTCATCCAGGAAGAGGTACTCATGAGGTCTGGCCATCGCGTCCAACTGTAATATCCTCTGTGAAAATGTGAAAGTGCACAGGTGTTCAGAACAACAGTCAATCAGGTAGCACAGTATTGTCCAGAAGTAATGTAGGCCACTGAGCAACACAGTATATCCACTAACTGTACTGTGAACATGGATGTATACTTACTTGCACATACTCGTAACGTAGGTCTTTGTGTCGCGCAGAGTTGCGCTCAAAGGGAACCCTATAGACCTGTTTCATCTGCGTCTTTTGGCGCCGGAGAACTCGGTCTATTGTGGCCAAGCTGACATCGTCAGTGCTCTCAAAGTTGACATTATCAGCACTGACTTTGTCTGTGATCTCCCCGAGTCTGATGAGGTTGTTCCCACGAACCATATCCACAATGAGGGTTTCTTGTGCCGCTGTGAATATGGCAACCCTCCCACCTCTATGTGGCATTCTTTCAACTCTAAAGAAAGAAACATGTGTTGTCAATTGACATGTGTTACAATACAGTCACAACTGATTTGAAACCAATAGACTACTTTCACAGGTTTGTAAAACTGTATTGTGACAAAGAAAGCAATAGAGTACAATACCTGTTGTGTTGTCTGAATGCCCTGATAATGGTGGCCACGGTGAACCTACTCAGGTTTGGACGGACTCTTAGTCCTGCTTCAGCCATTGTCATGTGTTAGGTTTTTGTATTGTGATTGTCATTTATGCTTAGAAATATTTAACCATATATGCTTAGAAGTGTATAATTAATTGTGTAGTGATAGGATGTGTGATCTTTAGCAGGCTGCAAAGGCTTGGTGTGCATTCCAGAGTCATCTGGAATGCACACCTACATCCTGGGAGCATGGGAAGAGGTCGTACCTTGTTTTATTGTTTTATGGTAGGATAAATGTATCTAGGTCTGTTTTAGGCTAAGTGCATTTTGTTTAGATGAACTGACTTCCAGGCCAGCAGGTTTAGGAAGTCATTTATGGGTACACACACACACACACACACACACACACACACACACACACACACACACACACACACACACACACACGGTATTCTTTGTTCACATGTATACCTATGTAAGATGTATACCATATGTTAATGAACCTATGCATATTCATGTACCCACAATAAAAGGAGTGCTATGGGGAACCTGGCTGAGAGTCTGACGGAGGTCAAGTGGGTGGAACGACACTTGGCTCTGGGCAGGCTTCCCTCATGCATGAGTAGCCCACCGAACTTTGCCTACTTGGTGTTCAATGCTTTTGCGGTGTAGTAAATTGTCTCGTTCCAGGAGTGGGCCTGTGCTAGACAGACCCAACATCATGCCATGGACAATGACATGGTCAATGACTGTTGCTCGCATCTCGTCCGTAATGATGGTGCGAGGTTGTCTTGCTCTCCCTCCTGGACCTTCTCCTCTCCCATGTTGGCCTCCTCCTCTTCCTCGTTGGCCTGCTCCTCTTCTTCCAGGGCCAGCTCTTCTCCCTCCTCTGCATCGAATTCCTCTTCCCCTGACTCTGCCTTCATCCATTGTATCTGTTTGGAATCTTCAGCAAACTGTGCACTCTGAACTTGCTTTTTATACATGTGGTCACAGCATTAGCAACAAGTGTCTTCAATTTTGAGTCGTTGTGTGTAATGAATGACGCCAGGTGTGTTCATTGTGTTCAAATATTGCTGACTGTGGCAAGCATGTTGCATCAAATGAGCTTTCACTTGAGAATATGAGCAGAGTTCTTTTGCAACTTGTGTTTTAGCAAGGCAAAATGTGGTTAGATTTCTGACAACGGAGGATTGTGTTCTGTGAATTGTCTTCATGTGACATGTGTTTATGATATTGGTAAATGATGGCTAGATTTAGTAAATGTGTTTAGACAACTGGTCATTTGGTTTAGAGGTTTGGCGTTTGTGTTTTAGCATTTCAGAAAAACTGTAATATAAGTGGATAAAAGCTATGATTGATTTATCCAGTTCTAAGGTAGAATAAAAGGTAATGATCTCTGATTTACTTACTACAGGTTCACGTCGTGTCTCCAGAGCAGCGTCACAGTGCGTTGCCTCCCCGCAATGCCAACAGCCCAATCAGACTGATCCGCTTTCCCTCAGTACCTCTGCCTGCACCACTCCCATGGTTTACTCCATCTCTCCTAACCAGGGCTCATACCACAAAGGGATCCAGATCAAGGGCAAAAGCTTCAGCGACGTGGCCTGTGCTAATGAGGTTAGCAGAACTTTTTACAACTGCATCATTAAATGAATTTAATGTAAAATATCTTCTTTGCTCAGTGATTGTCCTGCATATTTCTTCTTAAAGTCAAGTCAAGTCAAGTCAAGTTGGCTTTATTGTCACTTCAGCCATATACAGTTTGTACACAGTGAGGCGAAACAGCGTTCCTCCAGGGCCAAGGTGCTACATGCAACATAAATTTACAACATAAATTAACAGAAAATCACTAAACTAGCTAACTAGAGACAGGACAGACTGACCTAACATAAATTACAACATAAATTAACAAAAACTAACTATCTAACTAAAACTAACTATTCTGACTAGGTAAGTAGTGCAAAGGAAACCGTAAACATACTTGGTATGTAGGTAGTGCAGGAACAGTAAACATAAAAATATTGTGCAAAAAGAGCATTTACAGGTTGATGTGTAAGTCCAGTCTCAGTGCTTTGAGGTAGTTGAGTTGAGCTGAGTGATAGAGTGTGTGTGTGTGTGTGTGTGTGTGTGTGTTTATCAGTCCAGTCCCTTTTTGTTGAGGAGACGGATGGCTTGTGGAAAGAAGCTGTTGCACAGTCTGGATGTGTGTGCCCGAATGCTTCGGTACCTTTTTCCAGATGGCAGGAGTGTGAAGAGTGTGTGAGAGGGGTGTGTCCAATCAGCCACAATGCTGGTGGCTTTGCGGATGCAGCGTGTGGTGTAGATGTCCTTAATAGAGGGGAGAGAGACTCCGATGATCTTCTCTGCTGTTCCCACTATCCGCTGTAGGGTCTTGCGGTCTGATATGGCACAGTTCCCAAACCAGGCAGTGATACAGCTGCTCAGGATGCTCTCAATAGTTCCTCTATAGAAGGTGGTCAGGATCGGTGGTGGAAGCTGGGCCTTTCTCAGTCTTCTCAGAAAGAAGAGACGCTGTTGGGCTTTCTTGTGCAGGAAGCTGGTGTTGAGGGACCATCCGAGGTCTTTCTCCAGGTGGGCGCCCAGGAACTTGGTGCTGTCGGCGATCTCCACAGAGGAGCCGTTGATGCTCAGCGGTGAGTGGTCGCCTCGTGTCCTCCTAAAGTCAACAACCATCTCTTTTGTCTTGTCAACATTCAGAGACAGGTTGTTGTCTTTACACCAGTCCGATAGCCTCTGCACTTCCTCTCTCTGTCGCTGACTCGTCGTTCTTGCTAATGAGACCCACCACGGTCGTGTCATCAGCGAACTTAATGATGTGGTTTGAACTGTGTGTTGCCACACAGTCATGAGTCAGCAGTGTGAACAGCAGAGGACTGAGCACACAGCCTTGTGGGGCCCCAGTGCATCAGTGTGGTGGTGCTGGAGGTGCAGTTCCCGATCCGTACTGACTGAGGCCTTCCGGTCAGAAAGTCCAGGATCCAGTTGCAGAGGGAGGTGTTCAGGCCCAACAGGCTCAGCTTTCCGATCAGTTGTTGGGGGATGATCGTGTTAAATGCTGAGCTGAAATCTATGTACAGCATTCGAACGTGTGTGTCCTTCTTGTCCAAGTGTGTGAGGGCAAGATGGAGTGCAGTGAAGATGGCGTCATCCGTTGAGCGGTTATGGCGGTATGCAAATTGCAGTGGGTCCAGTGAGGGGGGCAGCAGGGTCTTGATGTGTCTCATGACGAGCCGCTCGAAGCACTTCATGATGGTGGGTGTAAGTGCAACAGGACGGTAGTCGTTGAGACAGGACACAGAAGACTTCTTGGGCACGGGGACGATGGTGGTGGCCTTGAAGCACGTGGGAACAGCGGCACTGCTCAGAGAGATGTTGAAGATGTCGGTGAGAACATCTGCCAGCTGTTCAGCACATTCTCTGAGCACTCTGCCTGGGATGTTGTCTGGACCAGCAGCTTTGCGTGGGTTGACTCTGCGTGAGTTTTCCTCACCTCAGCTGTAGTGAGACACAGCACCTGGTCGTTCGGAGGAGGGGTGGACTTCCTCGCCGCCACGTCGTTCTGCCTGTCGAACCGAGCGTAGAAGTTGTTCAGCGCATCTGGGAGGGAGCTGTCACCATCACAGGCAGGTGTTGTCGTCCTGTAGTTGGTGATGGCTTGTAAGCCCTGCCACATGCGCCGTGTGTCTCCGCTGTCCTTGAAGTGGTTGTGGATTCTCTGGGCGTGTGCACGCCGCCTCTCTCTGATGGCCGAGAAAGTTCGGCCCTAGCTCTGCTAAGCGCCACCTTATCTCCCGCTTTGAAGGCAGAGTCTCTGGTCCTCAGAAGTGCACGCACTTCCGCAGTAATCCACGGTTTCTGATTGGGTCGTGAGATGATGGTCTTGGAGACAGTGACGTCATCGCTGCATTTGTTGATGTAGCTGGACACTGATGACGTGTACTCCTCCAAGTCAGTGAAGTCGCCGTAAGTTGCTGCCTCCCTAAACATGTTCCAGTCAGTGCTCTCAAAAACAATCCTGAAGAGCAGAGGTGGCTCCTGCTGGCCAGGTTTTCACCTGCTTCAGAACCGGTTTTGATCGCCTGACGAGTGGTCTGTATGCTGGAATTAGCATAACAGAGATGTGGTCTGAGTAGCCAAGGTGGGGGCGGGGCTCTGCCCGATATGCGCCGGGGATGTTTGTATAAACAAGATCCAGCGTGTTTTCCCCTCTTGTTGCAAAGTCCACATACTGATGGAATCTAGGAAGCACTGACTTGAGATTTGCATGGTTGAAATCTCCAGCAACAATGAACAGTCCATCCGGTGTGTGTTTTGCAGTTCACTGATGTTTGTATACAGTTCCCCTAACGCTTCCTTAGCATTAGCGCTAGGTGGAATGTACACTCCGGTAATAAAAACAGTGGTGAATTCCCGTGGTAAATAAAAAGGTCTGCATCTAACAGTCACAAACTCCACCAGCGATGAGCAATAGCTAGAAACTAGCACAGAGTTCTTGCACCATTTCGCGTTGATGTAAATACACAGGCCGCCACCGCGAGTCTTACCACACAGAGCTGCGTTTCTGTCGGCACGAAACGAGGCCAGCCCGGTCAGCTGAATAGCGGCGTCCGGTACTCTGTCGCTGAGCCATGTCTCCGTGAAAATAAAGACACAGCAGTCTCTAACCTCACGCTGTGTAGCCTGCTGGAGTCGGATGTAGTCCAGTTTATTATCCAGGGAGCAGATGTTGGATAAGATGATGGACGGGAGAGCCGGCCCATGTTATACATCAAAATACAACATTGCAACATTAGGATGCTGAAGAGTATATTTAGTATGACATAAATGTTTGATATATAATATAGTTTAATAAAAAAACAACAGTACAGCCTGTGGAGCTCCCAGAATCTTTTGAATGGACTGATTACATTATTCAGCCTTTATTTAATAAAATGTCTTTAACATTAGAGTGGCAGCTCTATTCAGTCTACTTGAAGCAGTCATTTCCATGGGATATTTTGGTATCCAGAGACAAAGTGGATCAAGCATTCTGGAAAAAAAGAAACTACAATTAAATTAAATGATTTGTTGACCTGAATTGACAGTTGAGATCTAAAAGTTAAGAACTAAAACTGATGGATAAACAGTAGAAATAGACAGCCATGCATGTGACTTAAAAAGATAACCAATGGTCAAAAATGGAAATAAATTGGTAGCTAATAAATTCTTACCTAATAGGCTGTTTGGAAAACTATGCAGCTGACACTGTTAGCTAAGTGTACCAATAAATCATAGACTGTATATAAACAATGGACTTGGCCACTGTGACTTCACTCATTGCTTAGGATACTGAGTGTTTTCACTGTTGTCGTGTGCTTGACAAGTCATTAGTTAATGAGTTTACCATCCTTTCTGATGCTAACAAAAAACATAACTTACCACATTTAACTTAAATCAGTTACTCATCAGGAAAGTATTTACTGGGGGGGGGGTTCCTGGAAGCCATTTCCATCTTTTAGACACAGTCTATGTAGTGCACAAATAACATTGCTGCATTAAAGCATGCTAGAAAAGCTCAGTAGTTAGCTGAAATTTTCAAAAAAGTAGTAAATAAAAATTAAACAAATGAACACTAACTTTAGCTAAATGTATATTAAAAAACAGTAATGGTCTAAATGAAGTAGTGAGTAAAGTAGAAGGACTTTGTGGATGTAAGACCTTAAAGCAAAATACTTAAATTAGTAAAATACTTGCGTCATTATAATGAAAGCATTCAAGAACACATGCTTGTAGTCCTAATCTTCAATTAAGACATAGTTAGATTTCATTATACTATTTAGAAAAATTTTAACCCCAAATCTCAGTTCTTTGACCAATAAATGTGTTGTCTTTAACTGAAGCTAGACTCGATTAGCCTTGATATAGCTCTTGTTCAGACTTCTTACCCACAGTGGTCTGCTCTGTGTGCTGCAGGTGATGGTGGGAGATCAGCCCTGTCAGGTGATCAACAGCTCCCAATCTGAGATTAACTGCCAGCTCAGCCCCAGCAGTGAACTTCCCATCGGCCTTGCTCTCCCTGTGGCCGTCAGAGTCAACAACCTAGGCAGCGCCGTCATCGCTGTGCCAAATGAGCTTGAGCGTCGCTTTGTGGTTCTTCCAGTGGTTGACTCAGTCTCGCCTCCTATTGGAAGCCCCACTGGCCACACCAGGCTCCTCATCCGCGGTTCTGGCTTCTCAGAGGGACTCTTAACTGTAGCCAGCGAGCTCTGTCGCATCCAGTCTCTTAATTACACTTCGATCATCTGCGACACGGCGCCTTCTCAGCCACACGTCGGTGATGTCATCTTTTACATGGGCCAAATCCAAAGCGCCTGCCACTCAAACTGCTCCTTCCGCTACTCCTCGTCCGTCACTCCCACAGTTACCGGCATTTCCCCGGACAGCATTGATGATGTCACTACTGTGACCATCTCTGGCTCAGGGTTTGGCAGCAGCGTGGATGATGTGGCAGTTTTTGCTGGGTTAACAGAGCTAGAAGTAACCGCCGTGACCGACGGCAACATCAGTGCAAGAGTCAGCGCTCTGCCTGCAGGTGACCACTCAGTCAAAGTGATTGTAAGAAGCAAAGGCCTCGCTTCTGGTCAGGTCACCCTGAGCAGTAAGGCACAAGCAACCCTGAACCCCAACGTGGGCAGTCTGGCGGGAGGAACGTCACTTATCTTCACAGGAAATGGCTTCGCTCCAGGGAACACAAGTGTGACGGTTGGTAGGAAACCCTGCAAGATTCAGGAGGTGACGCCGGGTCGTCTTATCTGCCTGACGCCTCCTAACAGTGTGGGGCTGGTGACCGTCATTTTGCACGTCTTCTCTGTGCAGTATCCTCCTCTTAACTTCACCTACTCCACCACCCACACTCCTGTCATCAGCTCCATCAGCCCCACCACAGGTAACTATGATGACAGAAAGATAACAAGCAGAGGCTACTGCAGTTTCTGCAGTCTGTTTAAAGAATACTGACAGTATAGAAGAACACAGAAAAAAGTCACTGAAAATTGGAAATTGGTTCAGTCTCATTTGCCATAATTTATCATTATTATTACTGAACAGATAAAATATTATTCCAGCTCATGACATTTATAGATTTATGTGTCATTCAGTACCGTAATATATGATGTCTTGTCATGTACAAAGCCACCAGTCTTGTCTCAGATTCTTTGTTTATATAGTTTCTTCATCTCCTCTGTTTATTTCCTGCAGGGCCGAGCGGGTCCGTCATCACCCTGACAGGTTCAGGCTTCGGCAATGACTCTCAGCTCGTCACCATCACCGTAAATGGCGTCCCTTGCAATGTTTCCACGGTCTCTGACACACAGGTCCAGTTCGCCGCAGGAAACAATCCAGGGGGGACGTACCCAGTCATGCTGCATCACCAGGTCAAAGGTTATGCCCAGTCAGGAGTCATGTTCACGTATGAACTGACGCTCAGCAGTGTGCAGCCCAGTGAAGGTAAGCAATATTAAAACTCTCTGTTCATCCGCATTTTATTTAATCAGCTTATTGAGAGAGAACAAAAACAAGAAAAAGCAGACAGACCTAATCGTGAAATAAAAAAATAAAACCTAATAATTTTTTCTGTAGATGCATAAATCCATATTTACTGGGGCTACTTAATTTGAAGAATATCTAACATTCCTCTTAAACTTTTTTTGTATTGATTATAAAGCAATAAAGTAAACAGAATTAAGAAAACAGAACAAATGATGTCTCCAGGGAGAAAGCCCACTGTCGGGAATAACAATGCTGGATGCATTCAGAATTTTTGTGAGAGTCGCATCTGTCTGACGTTATAGAGTTAATTGGATAAAAAAGGAAGAAATAATTATATTTTTCTGATAATTTTAATTAGTTTTAAGTTGTTTATAAAAAGGAATCAAATAAAAGAAGGACTGATCATTCAAACATCTTGTCTCAAAATACTTCACAGTGAAATAAACTTTGCAGCTTTTGTCTTTTTTTTTTTATTCCTTCATTTCTTTTGATCCTCTAACCAGTTTTTTATTAGGTTACTGACTTGGATTCTTCCCTTTAATCTGCCATTCAGGTAGTTTCGGTGGCGATGCGCTGCTGTCCATCCAGGGCTCTGGGTTTGATCCACGCAACTCCACTGTGCTGATCTGTGGGGAGGAATGCCAGGTTCACAGACAAACATCCACATCCACCCATCTGTACTGCCAGTCTCCACCTCACAACAGTAAGTTTAGGGAAGTTTTACCTAAAGCGGATGATCATGCAGATGAAAAAATCTCAATCACTAATATCACTAATAAAATGTGAGTTTTGAAAAATGTTGTTAAACACTGTGCATGCTGTAAAATGCAGCTATGGCATGCACAGCGATTGATTTCTAGGGTTATAAACGTTGCTATTATTACTGCTAAGTAATGCACTGCAGTGTATTTTGAACATTTCTTTCCATTAGTTGGAAAGAAGACACATTACCCCGACAGCACAGTAGTGTATCACACTCTGTGGCTAGTGTTAGGCATTATGTAGCAGAGATGTGGGTTTGCACATTGGGAAGAGGTCATTTCTACGTCGCATAGTGCTGCTTTGCCCATGTTCCACCTCTCTGTGAGCTGCATAGAGAGGGATTCATTAGCTTTAATGTACCTTTCTCATCTGGAACACATTGGGGGTGACGCTTAACTCTGCTTAACCGATGCAGGATCTGGGCTAGCCTGTGAATCCTTGCTGGATGCATGCCCTGGTCACAATTTAAACTCTGGTCTGTTGCTCCAAAAATGAAAATGAACATGATTTTTACAGGAAAACTGAACCTACAAGAGTTTGCTGATCTTATCCTGCTTCGCAAAAAATTAAACTAAGATTGTTACAAATTAGAGATTGTGCAGTGGCAAAATTCTGAGCAGCACTGTTACATTACCAAATACAAAAAAACACTTGTAAAATCCAGATCCACAGCTTTAATAATATTAATAGCTACTAAACACAAACTAGTTAAAAAAATATCTCTGTGACAAGCAAGATTTAATTTATTTTACCTTTTAAAGTACTGTATGTGTTTTTACAGACAAAAAAATACTTATTATCACATCAGTAGTTGTCAGTAGCTGGTTTAAGACACCAACTGAATTCCCTAAAGGCCTTAAAGGAGACAGACTGTGGTTATGAGGAATGCTGTCAGCCTTGTCACAAGGCAGAAAATGGTCACATTTGATAAGAAGATAACTTGATATGGATGATGAGACATCTGAAGCTTTTGTTGTTGCGCGATTTGTCTGTCTGTGTGTGTGACTGCGTGTGTGTGTCCTGTATCCTTGCAGGCACTCAGTCAGAGGTCAGCTGCCTTGTTGCCATCATTAACCCACATGATGCGGTCAACGTGTCAAACGGCTTCACCTATAAATCTCAGCTGACTCCAGTGATCACTCAGGTTTCTCCTCGCAGAGGCGGCACTGCTGGAGGCACCCGGCTCACAATCGCCGGCTCTGGTTTCAGGTACAGCAAAGGAAGAAAACATTTCACTCAATTGAGAGACGCCCAACGTGCATGGATCACTGATCAAGAATAAGTGCTCAGCCGACAAAAGATATCTGCTTTTGCTTTCACTTTCTCTGCTTGGGAACACGGGGATTACAATCCTGAATAATAAATTACAAATACTGCTTTTTGTTGAGCATGTTTGACACATAATGAATTATATTAGTGTCTGCACACGTATTCATTACCACTAAGGGCCATAATTTTGTTTTTTTTACACAGTCATCTGCCATCAGCTCTTTTTAAACAATGTAAAACTCACAAAAACTGGGTGCTGCCCCTCGGCTGGCTTCCAGAAGTTTCCCATTTAGAAAATTTGGCAAACTGGGAGTTGATCTTAAAGAAAGATTACTGAGGAGGTCACTGAATAAAAAGAGAGTTATAAATGAGCATACAAGGTTTTCTTCAGTCTGTCTCTCCTGCTTGCGTTCACTCCCCCTCCCATATTACAGCACTGACATTAACGAGATCAACGTGACGATCGCAGAGTCTGTGTGTGACGTGCAGTCCGCCAACAGCACGCACATCATCTGCGTGACCAGCGCTCAGGGGCAGTCTCAGGAAACCAAAGTCAGAGTCAGCATCGGAAACCAAGGCATCGCCAAGATGGTGAGGTTGATTTGTTTGTGTTTAGTAAAGTTACTCGTCTTCCAAGGACAGGAACAGTGCTGTGTGACTGATTTCATTGTTCCTGATTACATATTTTCATCAAGTGTTCTTTGTTGTTCTTCAGGACAACGCAGATTTCTTCTACATTGACGTGTGGTCGTCCAAGTTCACGTGAGGAGGTCTGTCTCCACCTGAGGAGGGCACATTTGCTGTTATTACTAAAGGCCAGACCATCCTGCTGGACACCAACACACCTGTGCTCAAAATGCTGCTTATTCAAGGTGCGAAAATGACTTCTTAATGTGTGTTTTTACAAGCCAACATTGTGTAAAAAGTAAATTATGTTTGATGCAGTGTTTGTGAAAATGCAAAATTTGGAAAACTGTTGCAGAATAAGATAAAATTGAAAAATTGAAAGAAATTCAAACTGTCAGAGAAACTCAAGTTCTTTTTACGTTCAGGAGGAACATTAGTGTTCGATGAAGCCGACGTCGAGCTGCAGGCAGAAAACATCCTGATTAGGGCTGGGTATCGTCACTCATTTCTAGAATCGATTTGATTCCGATTCACAAGGTCCCGAATTGATTCGATCCATGATTCGATTCGATTCAATTTGAATTGGGCAAATTTTGCCTCAGACAGTCAGAAATATTATAATTCAGATCATGCATCAGTAAATTTCTATATTTTTATATCTATAAAAAGAAATCTGACACTTGCGAGACATAATCAAAGGTGTAAGCGTCACAGCAGATGCCTTTGTGTCAAAGTAGCTGAGGATAAAACACAGAAAAACATGAAGGTGATTTTCCTGGCCTGGGATTTTATAAAAATATTCTGCAGTAGATCAAAAACGAAAGAAAACCATTAATGAACATATGAACATTACCTGATGCTGCTGAAGTGAAGCAGAGCAAAGTTAGAGGTTTTATTAGAGACACAGCTGAGCGTTTTGCAATTTTGCATAATTTTAAAAAGTTTAAATTTGTTCAGTAGCCTATTGAACGGCAGAAATGAGGTTTTCTTTTCGGAAGTAAGTAAAAGGAAAAAAAAAAACAGCGGCCGACAGCGCTGTAAGAACGGTAGACTTGTGTGTAACAAGCAAGCGAATAATGCAGAAAAAAGATTTTTAGACGGGAAACTGTTCTTGAAGTTTCCCTGAGAGAGAGAGAGAGAGAGAGAGCTGTGCATGTAGTGTGATTTTTATCGTGGTGGCAGCAAAACAGCAAAAGTAAGAGGGAATTCATGAGGATGTTTATGTGAAGCATAGTTTGCTGCTTCTTTTGCTGCTGGTTTACTCAATATTGTTTGGAGAGAGATAAAACCTGCAGCTTCAGAATCAGCGCAAAAAGGGCGTAAACACAAAGCGCGGACCCGCCGAAACTTCAGAATCAGCGAGCTGTCAGCTTTCAGCTCGTGTCCGTGTCCGTGTCCGTGCCGTCGGGTGAGAAAGGCGACATCCTGACCAACCGCCCCCAACATGTCCGACTGGATAACCGCTGCTCATCAACAATCACAATGAACACCGGTGTACCACAGGGCTGTGTGATGAGCCCTTTCCTCTACTCCCTCTTCACCCACGACTGCAGACCTGCTGATGGTTCCAACACCATCATTAAGTTTGCAGATGACACCACGGTGATTGGCCTCATCAGTGACAACGATGAGGCCGCCTACAGGGAGGAGGTGGATCGTCTGGCTGAGTGGTGCGACACAAACAACCTGCTGCTTAACACCGAGAAGACTAAGGAGGTCATCGTGGACTACAGGAGGAATGCTGACCCACATCCACCCATCCACATTAAGGGGATGGCTGTGGAGCGTGTGAGCAGCTTCAAGTTCCTGGGAGTCCACATCTCCGAGGATCTCATCTGGACGACCAACTGCTCCAAGCTGGTCAAGAAGGCTCACCAGCGCCTCTTCTTCTTGAGGACTCTGAGGAAGAACCACCTGTCCTCAGACATCCTGGTGAATTTCTATCGCTGCACCATCGAGAGCATCCTGACCAACTGTATAACAGTCTGGTACGGGAACTGCTCTGCCTCGGACCGAAAGCGTTGCAGAGGGTCGTGAAAACTGCCCAGCGCATCACCGAGCACCACTTCCTGCCATAAAGGACATCTACAGGAAGCGGTGTCTGAAAAGGGCTGGGAAAATCATCAGAGACCCCAGTCACCCATCACATAGACTCTTCACCCTCCTGCCCTCTGGGAGGCGCTACAGGAGCCTCCGGACTAAGACCACCAGGTACCGGAACAGCTTCTTCCCACAGCTGTCAGACTCCTGAACTCTGCCTCCTGACATCTGACCCACGTTAAACTCATGGACTGAACATACACACACCCACAACCACTAGCACTTTACCACTACTGTATAGTTCTGTGTAGATAATCATTCTGTACATACAATAATTTTAATCCCACAACTGTTTATAACTTACATAGTTCACATTCTGTATAACTGTATATCTCAGATTTCTGTATAGTTTTTATTTCATATTTATATCCTGTTCATAGCCTGTACATAGCTTGTACTCACTACAGCCTGTACATACTTATAGTTATAGAATATTCATAACATACTTCACACTGTGTACATTATAACATACCATAATAGACCCATTTCTGTAATATACTTACACATCTCTATTATTGCTAATTTATATTGTAATATATCTATATCACGACTAAAGCACTTTCTGGATGGATGCAAACTGCATTTCGTTGCCCTGTACCTGTGACATGTGCAATGACAATAAAGTTGAATTCTATTCTATTCTATTCTATCTCACTGATTCTGATGTTTCGGCGGGTCTGTGCTTTGTGTTTATGTCTTTGTGCAGAATCCGTGTACCTGCTCTCATTGACTGTTTTAGCTGTTTGGTGGTTGTTGAAATTTTGTGAGGCTTAACCTGAGATTCTGGCATTTTGGGCAAAATAAATTTATATTAAAAAATCGATTCAGGATTTTAATGAATCGATATCACGTTATCCATGCGAGAATCGATTTTAATCGATAAATCGATAATCAAAACCCACCCCTGGTGCCAGGTGTAATAATTGTAAAATGCTTCCTACAGTGAAGCTACATCTCGTACATCTTCATATAGGTTTTTGTAGGAATTTGCTCACTTGTGTGGCAACAGTCATGGAAACATCATTGTGGCTTATATGTATGTTTTTTCTAACCACTGTAATGTTTTGCTGCAAGTGAGATTTACTGCTGGAAAAGTCTTGAGGAAGATATTTCATGTCAAAAGTAACAAAGTAAACAGACAGATGAGTTGAGTTAACTCCTTTGTTGCATAAAAATTATTGAAATCATAATTATGATGCACAGGTTCAAAATCAGCCTCCACCAGCCAGTGGGCCCGCTCGATCTCCCCCCTGACATGTAACAGTACATTTGCATAATGACTGAAACCAGCCCACTGAAGGAACAATGGGCTGTGAGGTCAGGAATTTGCATAATTATGATTAAGGAACTGACCTCACAGCCCATTGTTCCTTCAGTGGGCTGGTTTCAGTCATTATGCAAATGTACTGTTTATAAGGTTTGGGGAAACCTGCAGTCAGCTGAGACTGAAGAAGTCACTTGGATGAGTGACGAAACGTTTCTCCCACAAAACGCTACGTCCAGATGAACAGATTCAACTTTTGGAGATTTACTTTCCTGGATGATTGAGAATGCATCAAGAAGATATAAAAGGCATCATTATGTTAACGAGGTAAATGATCCTAGTCAGTACTGTTATTTAAGTTGAGGTTAACAGAGAGAAAACAACACTTCTTTTGCTATGAACTCTCAGACAGTATAAAACATAGGCGCAGGTTCGAGGTCTGAAAAGTGAAGCCCATGCAGAAACGCTTTAAACCTGCATTCTTACTAATGTCCACCGGGGGGGGGGGGATTCCTGTGATTTCAAAAACAACGTGGGTGTCAAAGAAGTCAATGGGGAAGCAGCCCTCTGCCCTGACCTCTGTAAACACTTTCACGATTAGTTTATGGGTTAAGTCACTGCGTTTGGGTCATATTAATAAAAACATTAAGTCAAAAAACAGGAAGTAAATGAATAAATGGATATTCTAAGGAAGAAGGATTATCCAGGAAATGCTCATTGGCTTACTCTAACACTTATTAGAGGATCACCAGGGGGTCCTTTGTCCCTCATTGGGGGGATACTCCCACTGGGTTTAAATCTGGGACTCTCGGCCATTTGACCTTAGAACTGAAGAAGCTTCTCGGATGAGAGGTGAAACGTCTTCAAGCAACTTAAAGAAGTCCAGACGCTTTTCTTTGCAAACTCCTTTGACTACGATGACCTGGATGACTGAGAACCTTCACAGACTCATTGGCTTACCACTTGTGACTGACAGCTTGTTAACCACTGAGGATGCTACAGTTCCATGTCCATCTTTTATACTGTCTGTGAATGACCTGCAAGCCTTCATTTTAATTGTAAATATGAAAAAATGAAAGGTTAATAAAGCATTTGAGCAGATGTGTTTATCGCACAGTACACCACACAAACATAAAGGTCAGCATTTTCTAAAGTTGGTTTCTGAGACAAGGACCCATTCTTATCTGTGAAAGCTACCAGAATTCATGGAGTTTAGCAATAATTCAGTGCTAGGTGCATGTTTCAGTTAAACAGTTCAGCGTGTGTGACCCTTCAGCCTTTATCTGACCATTAAAACATTTCAGAATAACTTATCATGACTTATCATCAAATATCATGAGGCCCCACTCAGTCATGTCAGTTGCTAACATAGCTTGATAGCTTGATCATTTGAGGGTCTAAGCTCAGTCTGGAAGCCTGAAACTGACCTGGAAATCTAAGAAAACAAGACTGTGCATCCTAGCTTGAATCCCTCTAAATGGAAGAGTGGATGTTAGATTGCTTGCGCGTCACGTGCTCTTTCTAACTAAGACTGGAGAATATCTCTGAAAAAATGGCACAAGCATAATCTCTGCAGGCTTTTTGTGATTGTCTAAACTGTGTAAAAGGTGCAGTAATACAGTGTTTTAATGGCTTCTTCTAAGCAGTCTTCATATCTGTAAATCAGTCGGGGCTCGTCTGCTGCTGGCGCTGCTGGCAGCTGACACTCGCCGGTTTGGTGGGGAGGCGGCAGGGCTATTGCTCTCCCGGCTGTGTCGAGATATAGAGCTCAGCTCCCCCGCAGAGTCTGGGCTCTGGGGTCTGCTCGGTCTCTTAATGTCTGACTTGGAGAGGATCCTCGCTCTAGGGCCGCCGCCGCCGCTGCTACGTAGCTTCATGCTGTTGTTCCCGTTGTAGGAGTCTCCACTGTCTGAGCCGTTTCCCTCCACAACTGTGGAGCAGTTCCACGGTGGGGTGATCCTTCGTGTCTTCCTCGTGATGCCTGACAGCACTGTGCTGGAGGAGGCATCTGAAACAGGCAGGGTGGGGTACTCAGATCTTGCACGCTCCAGGTCCTCGTGATGTGGTGGGGATTGATCTTCTCGTTCCTCCTGTTTGTCTGAAGGAGGGGACCTCGTCTCACTGCTGGTATTGTTGGAGTTGTTGTTGTGCTCCGTGGGACTCGGGACTCCTTCCTTGCCCTCCTTTTGACTGTCCGGCTTTCCACCAGGGTCCCCTTGAATTGGGACGAAGGCGGAGGAGGCGTTGAGGAGAGGGTAGTTGGGTCCGTTGCCCTGTTTCTCCAGCAGTAACGTGTACCCGCTTGGTGCTGTGGGGATCGTACTCTTGCGTCCCACAGTCGTTCCCATGCAAACCTGATGCACCACTGAGTCCTTTTTCGACTTGCTGACATAATAATCGTCCAGGTCATCCTTCAGGTGTGGATAGTAGTCCAGAATGCCCTTCTTAATCCTCTTGAAGCTCAGGTGCATGATCTCCAGCAGACTGAGGAAGAGGGAGATGCAGGCGATAGCTTGCATGAACATCATGAAAACAGTTTTCTCTGTCGGCCTCGAGACGAAGCAGTCCACCACGTTGGGACACGGCTCCCTCTCGCACTTGTAAAGGGTGCTCAGGCGGTTTCCGTACAGGATGTATTGACCCGTCATGAAGCTGACCTCCACCACTGAGCGCGTCACAATGTGGGCCACGTAGGTGCACAGCAGGGAGCCCCTCAGTGGTGCTTTGTTGAGCTTCCCCTGCTCCAGCTGCCTCATCTCCTTTTCAATCCTCTTCTTCACCTCTGTCAGCTCTGCATCCACCGCCTCCAGCTCCCGCCGGAGAGCCACTTTCTTGCAGTGGCGTTCCTTCTCCAGAGCACGCAGCTGGTAGATGGCATGACCCATGTACACCAGGGAGGGCGAGGACACAAATATCACCTGGAGCACCCAGTAGCGGATGAGGGAGATGGGGAAGGCCTGGTCGTAGCATACATTCCGGCACCCTGGCTGCTCGGTGTTGCAGATGAAGTCAGACTGCTCGTCATTCCAAACGTCTTCTGCAGCGACGCCCAGGACCAGCATTCGGAATATGAACAGGATGGTCAGCCAGATCTTGCCAACCATGGTGGAGTGGATGTGCACCTCCTCCAAGATCCCACCGAGGAAGTTCCAGTCGCCCATTTTTTACTTTAGCAGCTCTGTAACAAAAAAAAAGAGAGAAACTCATTTCTTTACTACGAGTTCAATGTTTCTTCTAACCACTCGCACCTGTGATCTCACCTCCTCTGTGTCAGAATGAGAACCTTTCAACCTTCTTGAAGGACATTCAAAGCTCTTCTTTGGATCTTGGCTACCTTTTGTTATGTTCTCCATAAACATGATCCCACACTGCTTCAGTAATGTTGAGGTCAAACCTCTGGGGAGGCCAATCTATGACTGATAGAGTTCCACTGTGTGTTTTTCTATCCCAGGATGCTTTTACTGCATTGGCAGTGAATCAAAAAATGAAGCCAATCAGATTCATTCCAGATGGTGTTGCATGATAGATCAAAATGTGAAGGTACTTTTCTGCAGATCCTTAATAACACTGGCTGAAATGAAGCCCCAAGCATTGACAGCCCCCACCATATTTGCCTGTTGACATTCACTGTTGTAACTCTCTCCTGATAAGTGACAAGCTCTTCAGAAAGTCTGGAGAACTACTGCCCAAGACCACTTTAAAATAATTACAATAAGTCTGGCTCCTTGTCATTTAAGGCGAGTAGTAAGCCACAGTTAAAACCAGACACACACCACATATGGGGTGGCTGCAGCTTAGGAAGTAGATGGAGGTCAAATATCCTTTGGCAAGATACTGAACCCCAAGTAAATATCAGAGTCTGAATGTGTGCGAACGTGCTTGGATTAATAGCTGAATGAATGAATGAGTGAAGGGCATGTTGTATAAAGCTCTGGTACTCAGGTACAGTAGAAAAGCAATGTATAAGAACCAATGGTAAATGGATTGATTCTTATATAATGCTTTTCTACTCTCCCGGAGTACTCAAAGCGCTCTATACAACATGCCACATTCACCCATTCTCACAAGCACTCCCTCTAAACTGAGTGCTTTCTAACTACATTCACACTTCGACGGATGCATCGGAGAGCAATTTGGGATTAGGATTTTGCCCAAGGACACTTGACATGCAAATTGGAGGAGCCAGGGACTACTACTAACTAATCGAACCACTAACCTTCCGATCAGTAGGTGACCTGCTCTACCTCCTGAGCTACAGCCAATCCATTAACAAGTTTGAAGACTGCCCTCACATGCAACAGGATGCAGCATTACAATCCTGAAAAGTACAAGTCCATGTAGCCCATTGGAAACAGAAGCTGATGTTTGCTCTTCACGTGTGGTGAAATCACAGATGCACGTGTGCCAGTGGTCAGAACAGGATTTTCATAGAACAAAGAGACGACCGTGAAGGGGAACACGGGTACATTTAAAGGTTTTTTCATGTTTTTATGGATAGAGACTAAGACTACTGACTAAGACTATCTTTATAATGGTTTATTGATATTTTATATTATATCAAGGAACAGAACAGCACAGTGTAATTTAGAAGGTATAAAATCCATTCACATCAGTTAGATGCTTATTTCAGCGCGAACCTGAATATTTGTCTGCTGCTTTTCATTTTGAGCATGAAAATAAGTCACTTTCAAAAGTTCTTTCAATATGAATCGATTCTTTAAGGTTAGAAAAATCTTACTTATCATCTTTTTAATGTGTGATGTATTTAAATATTTTTGTGTAACTGTTTATTAGCCAACAAGTTTTAAAAAAGGATGCAAAGAAGCATATACAAGGTAATATCTGAGAATAACCTAACCCCAGAGAAGAGCTTCAGTTGCTTTTTTTAAAAATATTAAAAATTTACACGGCAAAGCTGGTTTTCAAAATGAGCTGAAACTGAAGAAAAATGGCTTTAAAACGCTGCTTACATGCTGATACATCAGTAATTATTTTATAGTCTGATTCAAGAAAAAGTACAACACTGTTAGGTTACATTTCACTGCTGATGCTTTTAAATGTAAGCATCATTCCTTCAGAATAAAAGCCCCAGCTTACTGAGTTACAACTAAACCACAGCCCAGCAGACACCATTTGAGACAGGACTCTGTTCTTTTCACCAGTATTTTGTGTCATCATTATAAAAACTTCCAGATAAATGAGTAAAACCAGACACAACCGATCATTTTAAATACAAATCAATAATTTAGCGTTAACTCACCTTTTATCTTCCATATGAAAATGTAACCATAAAGGCCTTTTTGATGTGACGCTGCTGATTTCTGACCTATGAAAGCATCTTTTATTTATTTTTCATCTCTTATTAAAGGTAAAATCTTCACACTGGCAGACATTTAACTCCCTGCTGTTGGTCACGAACTGGGTAAAAACAAATGAGGCGAGCTGGCACTAACTCTTCTCGACTTATAGGGTGTGAAACACCATCAATCAATTCCGTGGCAATGGTCTGCTGCCATTTACCTCACAGCACTATGAATGGACGACCTGCCAGTTCCTGCGAGTCATCAGGGGTGAAATGTGCTCCAAAATATTTGGTTGTCTGTCGCCTATTTCTGGTTGAACCCAGAGGACCCTGGACTGGTTTGATCCTCTAAATTTAGATGAAAGTAGCACAGAACTGGGTGCACTGGGCTGGGCCTTGGTGGGAATATGGGTTCTTAGATGGCGCTCTCATTTTCTAAACTGTAGGATATTTTTGGATCTTACTCGAGGACAAAACAAACAAACAAATTGAAGACCGGTACTCCCAAAACTAGAGATATTAATTTTACAGAACCTCAATTCTACTTTATTCCAACAACAGATGTTACAATAGAAAGCTTTACTTTACATGAGCCTCCATGTTTGTTTTTTCAGGCTAAATGTTTTAATGAATATTTGTTTGACTATTTACCAGAATATGTTTTTAAAATTGCACAAATTAATGAGGAATTCAAAGAAAAGTCCCATTTTTTTTCTTAATGCACCTTCATAGATGGATATCTATTCATTTTGTTTTCCTCTATGAAGGAACTTTGTAATTTGAAAAGTTTTTCTTACATAATGGATTTCTTCTTCTTCTTTCATCTGCTGTCTTTACGGTACCCCACAGTGGATCATCTGCCTCCATCTCACCCTATCCCTAGCATGCTCCTCTGTCACACCAACCTTCCTTTACTATACCCATGAATCTCCTCCTCCTCCCCACAACAGGTCTTGCTGCCATCTTCTGCTGACTGCTCATACCTCCAATTCTCCAGGTTCTCTAACACCTGCTCCCTACTCTGAAGAGCACAACGTCGTCCGCGAACATCATTGGCCACTGAGACTCCTGCCTGACCTCATCTGTCAACCTGTCAATCATAAATCGTCTATTGTGCTTATCTATCTATTAACCAGAAAAAAAGATTTATTTGATTTATGTAGAGTAAAATGTATTACCATTGTTTGTCTGTTTCAAATTTATTTGTTTCCCATTTCTGCTACAGCAAGCAAATAAATAAGGAAGTGTTCAAACATCAAGATTTTATATTTAACCAATGAAACAGTACACTGAATAGGCAGGCTGGTGGTGGTGTATATCACAACAGTGTGAGCCTGGGGTCATGTCCTGGTCAAGATCATCTGGGGTTACGGCCCTGCAGGCTGGAATATTTTCCCCTACATTCACACAGAAGACTAATATTAAGCTGCTTCCAGGAATCCTGCCTCACACCTCATTTCTTAACACATTACTGATTAAACATAGACGGCTGTGGCTCAGGAGGTAGCTCGGGCCATCTCTGAATCGCAAGGCTGGTGGTTTGATTCCTGTCAAAGGGCAAGATACTGAACCCCGAGGTGCTCCCAGGGTGTTCACTGGAGTGTAAATATTTGATAGAAAGCACCTGAACATATAGAAAGTGCTTGAACAGAAATGTGTTATAAGAATCAGTCTGTTTACCCAATCTTCAGCCTTATACTGAAATAATACGTGATCTTGAGTATTGAACCCCCCTCATAGTTCACCTGAAATCATAATAAGACTCATGATACTGGTGATGTAGCTGTTCAGCACTGCTCAGAAAAGCAGTAGAATCAATAGATGAAGCTCGATCTTCAGCCGTTACAGCTCATCTCTGCACGTTTTGTGTTGTTTTAGAAGGTGGCAGGTACAAAAAGTCCAAACAGGAGTTTTAGGGGTTTAAGGATAACTGGCATCATAGATGCGACACTACAGGGTGGAGCACAGCTGGATTAAACTGACCAGGAGTGGCAGGGACCGAGAGAAACCCAGAAACCTCTCTGATTACAGCATCATCGTGGTGCAGCCTCTTGTTTTTGTGATTATGCTCATACTGGTGACCGTATGGTTGATAAGGACTTCCACCATCTGCAGCTTTATTCATCTGACTGATGCATTTTTCCAATACGGCGATCAATGGGACACGTCCGATTTCATCCATGGCTGCCTCTTTGCTGAGAATCTAATTTCAGTTGTTCCATTAAAAGGAAATCGATGGACGGGGCCGCGCTCACAGACTGTCCTGCTCCATTTTCCAGGCAGACGCCGGGGATCCACAGGACACCGGGGTCTCCGAGGAGGAGAAAACTCTGAATCACTTGTGTTCAATAATGAACTTTGGTCAAGCAAGTACAGAAACAAGCCACGCAGTGTTTTCTTTAACCAAAAGTTAACCATTTATTAATCAAAATAACAGTTTTTTTCCTACTAAAGATAGAAGATAAGAATAAAACATGCAGCGACACGAGTTGTTCTGAAAAACACCGTCAAGTAAACCTGCTTCTCCTCAGAGAAACAATAACTTGGGGGGAAAGAAAAAGGGTTTAACTCTTACAGAAAACAGCACAAAGAGAAAACAAATGACTGTATAGGTCAGCTTGTTGTTGACGTCTTTAACACTTTAGGGACCACAGCATCACCTCTGTGTGTTTTAGCACCTGTGCTCATGTACTTGACTAAACTGCAGACACACGCCATCAGCTTTAATGCCTTTTCTTTCAAGAAGTTCTCAGTTTCTTCCATAAAACACGTCTTTAAAAAAATCTTGAATACATTTATCTCATGGTGATGGGTTATCACTGTCAAACAAATGTAAATTTAAAAAACAGCGGTGAAACTGGCTGACAGTAAAGTACCAAGTACACGATTAGTTATAAAACACACAAAGATGTGTTTGGTTCACCAACAGACTCAATACTTGATTAAAATACTGAATGTCAGGGATTGTTTAGCAAAAGTGGGTGCATAGGGTTTAGAAAACAAAAATCATCAGTAACTGGTTGTATATATATAAAAAAGACTGTGTATTCTTCCCGTCAGGCTGAGCGCAGAAACCGCTGAATCTTGCTCCTAAAGAGAATATCACAGAACAACTTTATAAAACCAAGCCGAGGAGCTGCAGCGCTGTTCTTAAAATGGAATAGCGAAAACGAGCTTTCTACAAATGGACGTTACATTCATGGCAAACAAACACCTTTACTTAACAAAACGACCAGCTCTGCTCTGTCTGACAGAACCGGGGGAACGGGGTGGGGAGTGGGTTCTGCTTTAGCGTCCTCCTGTCTTGCGCCCGGCCCAGGACCGGGACCGAGAACGTGAGCGAGAGTGCGATCTCGACGCAGACCGGGACCTGGAGCGGGACGGGGAATGCGTCTGTCGCACTTCTTCCTCAACGTAGCGGGAGGTGGACGGCGGTTTGACGTTCTCTCGTGGAGATGCGGATCTGGAGCGGGATCGCTCTCTGGAGACTCTCCGGGGTCTCTGCTTGTATCTGAAGGCACACAAATTAAAAGACACGTCACACTCAACAGATTAAATCGCTTTTAGATGCATCTTAGCTCCGATATTACTTTCAACTGGCTGTGGGGGGAATTAATTAGGGCTGTGGGGTGACATGATTGACTGTTTGGTCATTATCCCTTCCGCCTCTTCTCTCATTAAAACAGAAGAGTGTGAAATATGGAATTTCCTCCTCAGAGCATGAGGATCATTAGTGTTACTCCCCAGGAGTCAAATCTGATGATATCCCATGAATTTCTGACTTGTGGGCACCGTTACAGATGAAATGACGCAGACTGCATCTAACAATAACTGGTAGAACATGGATAACATGAACAGTAATGTATGTATAGGAGGAAAAGACTGCAGGGTTCAATAATATCACCACATCAGTACAGAAGAGTTTAAAAAACAGTTCATGAAGCTACCAGTTTTCACCCAGCTGTGCTGCTGTGTGCGCCAAATGGTTTAAGACTGACACTGTCCAACAATTTGATGCCGACACACACAACATAGAGCCACGATGGCCCGCTCGACCACCTGGTTCCTTCTGTATTTTAACTGGCTCCTAAAATAAATAAACACCTCACACCTTGCTTTACACCCAACCTGCATCTTTCAGCTCATCTGCACACGACAGTCTTCATTATGCAGCTGTCTCTAAAACAAATGGCAGTCGATGAAAAAAATAAGTAAATAAAGGACTCGTGTTAACTGCGATTATGGAAATGAGCAGCTGTCGACTGCAGAGAAACACTTTCTTCACTGAACTCATTTCATTTATTTCCTTCGAGTCTTTCTACCATCTGAAGTCGCCTTTGCCGCTGTATGACAAAGCTGATGTCAAATTAACAAGCTGCTGTTTCTGCACCTCTCGATTTTTCTAACCTGGCGTGTTGTACCGCTGCAGCTGGACTGAGGACAAGTGTTGTATTGTGTCCGTCTTTACCTCTTTTTAATGATCTATTAGTACAGACACTCAGAAATTCACAATTATACAGAGGGAGGTGTTGCAACAGCTGGAAAAGACGACAAGAACTTAGAACGAGAAAATAAATCTGTAACTTCTTGTGGCGTGGGTATTCCAGTGCATTTAGTCGCATGTTATTCCATTTGTCATTTAATGGTTGTTGGCAAAGAAAATCTACATTACTTCCACCTTGTGGTTGCAGCAGCACATTACAAAGATGGATTTTAGCAAAACAACAGAAGTGCCCCCCCCTTTTTTTTAAAGTTCAAATCACATATTTCTCTTAAATCTAAATACTGTGCAGACAGCAGCTAGCAGTGCTGCTTCCACATCAATCGAATTCTAATTTAAACATTTTCCCGTATTTGAATTTTAAATCATCTTTCACAGTCCAAGGCTACATGTGTGTAAACGTGGTCTTAGTCTAGAAGAGAAGTTGTACCTTTCATCCTCGCGGCTCCTGCTTCTTCCTCTTCCATACACCCGTCCACGAGACCTGAGGAAGAACGAAAACGTTATTTTCCTTCTCACAAAGAACACCTGGGACCGACCGACTCTCTTCTGAGAGATTAACTCACTCTCGAGGACTCTCTGAACGTCTGCGGCGGCGATCGTAAGATGGGCTGCGCGACCTGTATCTGTCGTAACTGCGGCTGCGTGACCGCCGGCGCCGGCTGTCTCGTTCGTAGTCGTCATACCGGGAGGATCTTCCCGGGGAACGCCGCTCCTTTGATTTCATCTGATTTGGTGCTGGTGAAAACGAAGAGGAGGAGGAAGTGGTTAAAGCAGAAGACAGTTAAAACCATGATGGTTGATGCTTAATTTTAAACACTTAACAATCCTGAACATGTGATTTAAAAGGAACCCTGACTATGACGACACATACTGCAGATTTCTTGGTTGTTAAAAAGTTGGTTGGGGGGGGGGGAATCCTTTCAGTCTCAGTTCGTGACTGTTGTTTATGTCACAATGCAGTCTGGGTAATGATGCCTAACAGTTTGAACAAGAGTATACTGATATGCAAGGCTCACTGGGAAGCTTTTATAACACTTACTCGCCACAGTGGTTAGCTCCACATATTTAATTTAGCAGATTTTTATACCATATGGCCTGACGCGACCACAAATGGATTTCTGTCTCCTCCTGGCATCAAACCCTGAATCTTTTGCATGTTAAATAAATGTGTGGAGCCACAGAACTGATGCAGGTTATTTGTTTTTGCCTGAGTGGCGACATTTATCATTCCAGATAAGACTGCAGCACACCTCACCAGCTTAGGCCAGTGTGCTGATGTAACCGCTGGCTCATGCAACAACCAAAGCAGTGTAACTGAGCTGAAATGAGGCCAGTGCAGATAAATTGCATGAATAAAATTTATGTATTCTCACCAATTTACTCAGTAAATCTGCTTGTTTTCTATATTTTGAAAAGTTAACAGGACATCGTTAGAGTTGATTCTGATGTTTCCTTATAAATAAAAGGATAATTTCCAGTTCTTCTTCACACTGAGGAAAGCTTACTAATACTAAACCTGTATCAGATAAATTCAGTGTCTGCAGATAATGAAAACAGTACCAGCATGTTGTTGGAAATGAGTCTAATTTTAAACGGCATGTTTCATGGGGAGGAGACCACCAGCTAAATATTAATAAATAATAAATAATCAGGGTTCCTTTTAAAAAGATGAAACCGAGCTGGTCACACATATTTATATCACTGGAAGTCACAGATTAATATTTACACCAACAGCAAAAATAAAGTGTTTGAATTTAATTCAGACAAAAACCAGACACTTACTTTTCCTGTCGCCCTGTGCAAACTGGATTTCAATCTGCCGACCACAGACCCACTTCCTGTCCAGGCTGTGAAGAGCATCTTCGGCATCACGCACGTCCTCAAATATGCTGAGTGGTTAAGGTTTCTGTTTCTTTCTCTTTTTTTAAGGCCTCACAAATTTAAAGAAATATTTTTTTCTCCTAAACAAATAAAAGGCTTCTCAAGAAAAAGAACCATGCACTTCATAAACTTTTACTTTAGTTAAATTTGTGAGGCCCGGCTTACCATGTAAAAACATTTATAAAAGACACCGTTTACATTACTGTAAGACAGGTGAGAAAACAACACACAAACACGCTCAGCTGACTGCCTTTTTTTTTTTTTTAAGAGATAAAAGATGAAGCAAGCTCTTTTCAAACACATCATCTAACTGTCTGAGGGATCAGGACAGTGACTATATATTAAAAAAAAAAAAAATCAAACACAATAAGACTGGATTAAATCGTTTCATCAGTGTCACAGGGAAAGCTGATTTTGGTGTCATGTCAAATTTGTGGATGGGAGGATACAAAATAATTCAGACTTGTTACCTTTGCCCATGCTTGACTTTGAACTTCATCTTGATCTTTACACTCTTTAACCGACTCCCACAGAGACTCGGGGGTTTCCTGCTTGCTTTCTCCTCTTAAACCTCTTTTTCTTTTCCCCATTCTTTGCCGCCATATCCAAATCCAAGCTTTGTCTCCGTTCCCTTTTTCCTCTTCATGCTTTACTTTCTCTTTTCAACCTTTTCCCTCCCTCTGATCCTGCAGGTCTGTGTGTCTTTACAGCTACTCTATATGGGTCTTTGTAACTCTTTGTGGCCGGTTTCCACAACTGGACGCGTTTACATTTTCTGAAGCAATAACAGAGAAATATGCGTGTTAGATATTCAATCAGATTATGTGCAAAAAAGAAAATGCATCATAAAAAATAAATTAATAAAAATCTTCTCTGCCGAAAGGAAATTTAAATAATTGGTTAGCAGCAGCATACACAGTTAAAAATCATTGGGAAAGGATATTGAATGTATGCAAATCCTCTTGGCTGACGTGTATAGAAGTCAAGTGGGATGTAGACATCTACTATCGGCCCATAGCGGCCAAACTCACGCCGCAAATCCTCAGGCCTGAACACCGTAAATACAAGTATAACTCAACTGACCATCACGGGCATCTCTACCTACATCATCAACCAGTGTCAACAGCTGGTGAATAGGGGGACAGTTCACCTCAGAGTACATTTTTTTTCCTCTTACCTGGAGTGATCCACCTGTTAAAAGAGCTCAAAGACAATTTGTATCCCAGCAGGGCTGTTTTTAAACAGAGCAGGTGGCAAACACTGAGGAGCTCTTTTAGGCTTTATTTATTTATTAATCAATCAAGAAATGAGAGTCCTGGATGACAAAGCAGGATTTGGGTAACTTCCGTATTACGATGGTGTCTCACATCGACCCAACTGATGGTAACTAACCTGCCCCACAGTACATTAAGTTCGAAATTAGAGAGCAGTGAAAACAACAGCCTGTTTTTTTTCTCTCATGATTCAATTGTGGTCACATAATCAGCCCATTTTCCATCTATCCCCTTTGAATATAAGACTTCCTGATCATATATCAAATACAACCTCAGGGTTTTCCTTTCATACAAATCCTTTTAATGTCACTCAGAGAGCTTCTCACGTTCAAAGAAAGAATAATATACCAAACCTGTCATTAAAATATAAAGCATTTGAACCATGTTGTGGATGTAATTTACTCAAGTATAAAATAGCCTGTTTTAGCAAGTGACCTCAATTAACAGGAAACTGGTTTTCTCTTCTTGTGGCCTATATATGTGCACAGTCATTGCAAAAATGGAAAACCCTCAACCCGCACATAAAAGCTTCAAAATGTTAATTTGGTTAAGAAACAATCTTTTATTTTGTGATAAATGCAAAAAGTAACCAGTCTAGATTTTGTCCTTGTATGTAAAGAATTTTGAGTCGACTGGTCTTTTCTCCAAGGCAAAAGCCACCAAGGCTCATTGGTATTGTAATTTTCAGAAGTTTCATTGCCTAGTAGTCCATCGTTTTTTTATGCGTTTAAACAAATAAAAAAATCTTTAGTAAAATAATCTGGGAAATTTTTAGAAAATGGGGGCAAAAAAAAGCTTCTCACAGTTTGCCACCCTCTTTAGGTGAACTGTCCCTTTAAAATATCCACACTTTTTAATATCAACATGCAATTCATGTTAATGTCATTGGTGTAGCACTGACACATTATAAACAGTTACAAGGCCGTCCACCTTAACACACAGATGCAAATGTAAAATTGAGGAAATTAAGCTCAGGTCACAGTGTCAGTGAGATTAAAATCAGCTTCAACATCCATGTCAAACAGTGTTAATCAGTGGTGACAGAGGTCAGTAATACTTTTTTGGTCTGTATTGTTAATAGTTTTTGAGATGTTTGTGTTTAAATATTGCCTGAAAGTGGTTTTACTGACATTTAATTTTCAAATTTTGATATATGAGCTAAAACATCACAGCAATCATTACATATGCCCAAACTTTGGACCATAAATTATTTTAGGGAATTCTGAGATGATTAAGAACAAAATGTTGATGAGTTTTTAACGATTAACCCATTTCATTCTGCTTTTAAATACTACTCCAAAACTTTAATATTTAAGCGTTATTAACACATCTAGCAAGTTTAGTATTTTTAAAACCAAGTTAACCCAACCTTATGTGATCAGATTAGATTTACACTGAGACTAAACCTAGATATAACAACAACAATGAAATATGATAATAACAAATAAATGATAAACCATTACAGGTAGAGATGAATTCACAAGCTACACATTATACAACATTGAAACGAGCTTTCATTTGCGATCGTGTATTCGGAGGTCAGTATTTTGGCAGTTTAAAATGAGATTTTTTTTGCGCTAATCACATGTAAATATACCAACTTAATTCAGCAAACCGACCTCTGAGGTTGTAACTAATCAATCAATAATCACGCGTGTTTAAAATTGATAACGGCCAACAAACACCAGGTTAACGTTAGCTGAGGCCATTCATTTTTGTCCCTTCAGATTAACTCCACATTGTAGGTTTTTTGCCTCCTTTTAAATCTTTCAAAGATTCACGGAGTTGTTTACGAGCTTTCGTTAGCCAGCTAGCTTTGATAGCTTGACTATAAACATGAAAACGTTCGCGTCTAAAGGAGCAACACAAACGTTACTAATGCTTATAAAACCACAACAAAGACATATATGGCCAAAATAATGTAACGTAGATTTGAAATGCGGCGCTGCTCCTGGTCAGCGTTTCCTTCTCAGTTTGCACGTTGAGGCCTACCTTGACTATCAGGCTAACTTAGCTAGCTACAATTAACACGAGTTAACTCGTAGACGAGTAGCGGCTTCTTTACGAGGACTCACCTGGACTCATCGGAGATGTTCCTGACAAACAAAGACGTGTTTGGAGGCCTCATGTATCTGGCCATAAAGTTACACTCACTCAGCAGAAGATGGGTTTTTTTTTTTTAGGGGGAAAACGAAAGGCTGCGAAAGGGGAAAAAATTAGCACCGCATGCGCACTCAAAAGGCGCCTTCCTGCTTCTTCTTCGCTCACACGAAAGAGTGTACATAAAAATCCCCACAGCGCCCTCTACAGTCAGAATATCGCCTTACAGTAAATAACGCTGAGAGTTGTATAGTGTTTGCATATATTTTTTTTATTAACTTCAGCTTTATTTATGTAGTTATATGTCAACTTGGTTCATCTTCTTTCACATGAGGAATTCTGAGAGGGATCCATGAGCTGGCCGGTCAGACTCGTTTGCTCCTGCTGGTGAAGGTTACAGAGCCAGCAGTGATAGTCTAGATATAAACAGTAAGCAGACACATTAGAAGAACATGGATGATTCACATTCACAGCAGTTTTAAGAAGAATTAGAACCACCCACCTCGATCATTTCATCCCCTTGAATCTCTCTGACTGAGGTGAACTTGTCATTTTCAGCTATCAGCTTCCCGTTCTCCTCTCTGACAATGCACTAACCAGGCACAAAATCATTGTTGTAGTCAAAAACAATTAAAGATTAAAAAAATAATAACAGAGATACATCTGCTGCTTAATGTGCCTGCATAAATCACATCATTCATCTCTGCACTGCTGCTTCCTCTAAAAACTCAAATGTGTTGAGCATGAGGTCTCTGAACTACCTTAATCTTCCTTCCATCCAAAGTAGTTATTTCTGCCTCCTTTCCAAGGCTAAACGACTGGACTTTGGTGGAGACTGGAGTCTTCATGGTGCAGGTGAAGTCTTTGCCGTTCTGCTCTATGATGATCACCGGTTTCACTTCCTTACGCATTTTGATAATCATTTGAGGTGCACCTAGAAAGTATAAATACAAAAAACAAAAACAAAAAAACATTTAATATATTCAGGAAATAAATAAATCCTTTAGGTTTTAAAATATCTTACCTATGGCTTTGAGAAACTCCTCAAGGTTTTCCTCAGAATAAACTTTCCAGGTGCCGTTGAAGTTCATGTTTGCTGCAGAAGATGTTGTCACAGTCTCATCACACACTGCTGGTTGGCATGCTGGGGATTTCAAACTCCCTGTTATTTCTTTAATTGTCTTTCCACTGAGGAGCCTCAGTAGCCTGAACTCATCCATTAGTCCTCATTCACAGTATCTTATTTTTAATCCTGACATCTTTAAAGTATTCCTGTATTCTGTATCCTGTGTAGCTGCCTATATTCAGGCAGCTACAAAGGCGGAGTCTGCTCCACCTTTTGACTCCTACTACCTGCACTGTTTGAATCAAATAAAATCAGCAGTAAGAAACTTTTATTTAAGACAGGAATTAACGCTTTCTCTTATGATTTCAACATGTTTTATTTTTGCAAAATATACATATAACAATATGTAATATAAAGAACATTACATCTGGTAAAAGCACAAAAAGCAAAAACACTTTTAAGGCAAATGTGTGCAGGCAGCAAAAGCTCAGGCAGTCCAGTCTCTTAAACACTGACAGGTCTTGGAGCATGCTCAGTTAACAGGAACACACACACAAAAAGAGCTTTGTTTACAAAACGTGGAAACATCACCAACACCTTGTTCGGTTTGACAAGAGCTGAAAACACTTTAGCGTACAAAAAAAGCCACATTGTCAACTGTGGAGCACGTATTAGTCATACAAACACAGCGTCTGTCGAACTCCCTGAGAAAACACTGATCAGACATGCAGCGACAGCTGTGGAGATAAACACAGCGCTAAGCTTGTCCACAAATATCTGCAGCTCATTTTTTAGTTTTAAGCTCGTTAAAGGCGTTTGATCACCAGATCGGTCTTTTCTTTAACAACACGAAACTTCAAGCAGTGCGAACATATTTACAATACAACATTTATGCATCTGATGCAGGAATTTTGTAAAGGCTGATGTGAGTGTGACTCGGGAACAATACATTGTTTTTTTTAAAGCAAAAGAATCTGTTTTGATAGCTGTTTTTCTCAATTAGAGAAATTTGGCCAAGATATGTCAAAGCGGAACTTTTAAGGCCACACACTGTGCCACATAATAAACCTGATTATAGCGTCTAGCTTGATGCGTGTAGAGCAGAACAGATCTGGCTGACCGTGCAGCTTTCAACGTGTGAAAACGTTTCGATAAAGTGCACTCGTCTTCCTTTTGTGGTCATGTTGGTGTTACATAGCAGGAAAGATTAACGTAGAACTAAAATTATCTCTAGATTTAGATAACCTGTTTGAATCATGAAGATGTGAAATAATAAAGCAAGAAATAATGCCCTCTGTAGCTGGGCAATTATTTTTTAGCAAAGTGATCGCGATAGGGATCTCTTTTTGGACTTTTGGCTTAGGCTTATTAAAACTCAAAGCTATAGCTCAGGTAAACAGTTTCAGAATACTTCCTTTAGACTTAAAGAGAGGTTAATGTGGGTCTTTATATAGATTATTATGGAGTATGTTTAATCATCCTGTTTGATTGAAATCAAAACAGTCTATATGTGTGAGTTTGAATGTACACACAAAATACTGACTAAGTCATGAAAACATTAGTTTTGGATGTTTTACTTCAGTCTCATGTTTGGATATAGCTTGTTTTTATAATAAGTGCTGCTCTCACATTGATCAGCAGTCAGGAGGAGAAACTCCACGTGAACCAGGTTCAGGGAGGAGCAGCTATCTGCACGGTGAGACTGGACAAAACACAAACTGTGGAAGAGAAAATGACATGCAACAATGGTTTCTAAACACATGTGGAGTGACATGAGGTGAGTGAAAAAGAAGTGCTCAGTGCATCATGGGAAGACCCCCAGCAGCCTGACTCTATAGCAGCATATCTAAGAGATGGTTCAGCTTCACCTGATCCAGCCCTAACTATAAGCTCTATCAGGAAAGTTGAGTCTAATCCAATCTAAGCTTCCGATTCTACTTCTAGAAACCACAAGTAATCCTGCAGTTTGAGAGCAATGAGCTCTGACAAGATAATATGATACTATGAGGTCTTATTTTGGGAACTGTATGTGAAGAGAAATATTTTAAATCCAGTTCTGGATTCAACAGGGAGCCCATGAAGGGAAGTCAATATGGGAAAAATGTGAGCTCTATTTCCCCTGTCATTACTTCATGGTAATCCATCCAATAGCTGAAGAGATATTTTAGTTAAAACAACTACAATAAAAAAAGTCAATCTCATGGTGGTGCCAGAGGAGAAGTCTATGAAGGCTTTAAGTTGTGAGGATTCAACCTCTGGGCACCATAGATGAACAAAACATCATGGCAACCCATCTAAAGGTTGTTTAGATGTTTCAGTCTGTGATAAATACCACAGACAGACAAACACTGACAGCCAACGCCGTTTATCAGCCGGGCTTTACCTCATTATGTTTCTTATCTGTGCTTTCAGGCAGGAGACTCCACCCGTCTGGTGCTTCAAGCTCATTGAAACAAATGCTTTGGCTTGAGGCTAATGTTAAAATTCAAAATGCTGAAACTTCAGGCGGGTATAAAAACTTCAAATAAGAAATGTCCTTTGCAGCACGCTTTGGCAATTCTGCATGTTGCATGATAAAAAAACATGTTATGAACGTATGGAACAAAGATTGCATAATCCTACATCACAAATATACAACAATTTAAATGATAAATATCAAGCTTTGCTAAAGCTCTCTTGTCTTCAGGCCTCTCCTGTAAAATGTGCTTCACTCATGGCAGGAAGGTGCTGTCCTCGTCATCCTCCGGGTTTGGACCGGGGTCACTGAGGCAGCGTGATACTTTCAGCTGGTCCCCTTGGTCGTCCTGCTCTTTTGGCTTCAGCTCGGCGTCCCTGTTGGCCCTCGGCGTGCTGCTCTGATCGGGCTTCTCGGGGGTCTCCTTCAGCTCGCTGACATCATCAGCACAGCTGGGAGAAGCCCAGCCTCGGGGACTCTCGCTGTCATCGTAGGTGTACACTTTGTGCTCTGGAGGATAAAGGCAGCGGCTCATTAACAGTTTAACACCATCTACGCCTTTAATTTAGATTTGGTTAATTAAGAACACGAGCACCAGTTATACTTTAAAATAATTTAGAGCATGCATATTCACTTACACATAGAAATTATTGTTTTAGGATAGGAAAGGATTAAAAAGAAAAATTATTGCAGTGAAAATAACAAAAAAATAAATAAATTAAACAGATTTTTACTTTTAATAGTTTATATCGTCCTTTGCTTCTATTTATAAATGACGCACTTATTAATCTTTACTATTAATCAAAATGTTAAAATGTTATTTATGGAGACTTTTAGGCTTTTACTAAGGTGGGTGGAAATATTATTTAAATTAATTTTAGAAAAATAACCTAATGATTAAACATAATTAAACAGAAATCACAGGTAAATATCGCACATTTGTACAGTTATTAAAAATGTGCAACCTCATCCACTTAATCAAATTTTCCTCTAGGTGTAAATGTTTATAATAATCTGGTTATTCCAGTTTAAAATCCTAAGCCGTTCTTGTAGCTAAATACGATACCCAACACAGTATAATATGATTAGAAAAGATCGAAGGCAGACACAGTGGAAGACAAAAGGTATACTTTTATCGATCCCCACAAGACTCATTCTGTTTAATGCAAAACATTTGCATCATTGAACAGGACATATCCTGTGTGGAAAAGAAAAGTATTGTATTGATTGATGCATTGCATTTTAAAATCATGCTTTAAACTGGCTCTTAGACTGACCTGGTTGAAAAAATACTTTTCTCACAGGGGGCGTCTCCTGGCGGTTTGCAGGGACCGTGAGGTAGTGACTCATCTGTAAGAGAAGCATAACAGAGTTTAAAGAATGACTTTACAAGAAGTCACACCCAACAACGGAACAAAGCACTTTAGACAGTATTGATTCTCATCCACAGCAAAACACAAGGATGGAGGGATCTAATGGGTCCTGAAACGATTCTGGTGCAGGATGGAGAGTCCTCTGACCGTCTGTTAAACACCTTTGTTACACTTTGGTTCGATTTCAAGAGGTTCAGTCACTTTTAAACTCAGCACCAGGACATTTTAAAGAAGCTCTCAGAAGTTTCTCTCAATGCAAAGATCCCTTTCTGCGGGTTTGGCTATGCATTTGATTAAAAATTTTTTTACCAGTTATGATTAAATAAAACCACAATTTACAAACTTGGCTGGAAAAGATAAAAAAATTCTATTTGGATACTGTTTGGTTACTGCTGAGCTTTCCTTTGGAGCTGGTTAAAACCTCCCTTATTGTTTTGAATGTGCTGTAAAATAAAATTGACATTGACAAAAATAGTTTTTCCCCCACTGTCTGTCTCTGTGTCTCCTCTCTGCCTTCAGCTCTGCCTGCTGAGGAGTTTTTGAACTTCTCCTTCATATTTAATGTTGTTTCTGTGTAACAACTTGTATCTGGTACTTGATTCTGTTCATCTGGACGCAGAGTTCTAGGAGGGAGAAATATTTATCACTCATATCAGTGACTTCAGTCTGAAACATTTCTCCCTCCTAAAACTCTGCGTCCAGATGAACAGAATCAGCTTCCTGAGATTTCATTATCTGTATTACCTGACACAGCCTTCGAGTATCTTTTTTTTTAATTTTAATTTTAATTTTTAAGTTTTCACTTCAAGTATCTTTAAAGGAAAGCTTGTATCTGGTACTCTATTTGATAAAAAAAAATAAATGTATCTGAAAATATCCTCATTTTACTTTTACTGCCTAAAATCTTCACACAGTTCTGCAAATCAGCATTTTATATTAGCCCAAATTACCTTTTTAACTCTGCGAGTTCTCTGATTTTAACTCTTTTGACATTAAAAACGTGGTAGTCAGGGAACAAAAATATAAAGTTTCAAACTAGATGCACAAAAAGTTGGACAGATCTGAAATGTTCTAATGTTTCTAATTTGTTTAAGTCAACAGCTTTAGAGTTTTTTAAACTCACCCTTCTCTCCATCTCCCTCTGCTTCCTGAAGCGAGCCTCGCTTATATTGTCCTCGAGCGCGTCGTTTAGCAGCTCATATCTGCTGTACGAGCGAAGCTGCAGAGGAGGAAGAAAGTATTAAATACACATTTATTTTAAAAAGGATGGACCTTGTTTGCAACTCATGAACATGCATGTAAACATTCAGATTAGTCCAGTCCATCTCAAACAAGCCGTCGATGCCTTCCTCACCCTCTGTCGGGTTTTCTGCAGGTTGGCTCGCAGGAGCCTTCTGATCTCCTCCTCACGACTCTTTGAGATGGCTCGGCTCGGTTTGGGCGCCCCTTTGGTCTGAACGTTTCTGTTTGGAAACAGTGAACAAATTTAAAGTGCAGAACCTGCATTAGTGTGACATTACTCACAGCTTATACTTTTTTAAAGCCATTCAGTTAGATTTTAATGTGCCTAACACAGAAAACAAGCACAAAGTGTATCCACTGAGGGGGAGAATTGATGACTTGTTATGTAGAGGATCAGCAGCATCAATGTTTGTGGTGGCATCTGACTTTACTTATAATTAAAAACTTCCTGAGATGTGATTTTTTTTTTTAACCTGAGCTTTATGCTGGGGGAAAAAAAAAAAAGACCTCCATCCTCCACAAAATAAATCTGGAATAAGAGTTAGTTCACCAAAAAAATACAGGTATGTCCGGGTTACTCAGTAATTCACTTCAATACTGTTTTTGGGGAATAGCTCATGCACAGAAAGCAGTTCTTGCAGGACTTGCTTCTGACACTTACCGGATGGAGACGGTCGACACAATTGTGGGCAGCTTGGCAGCGCTCCCGCTCTCCACCATCATCATCGCCTGTTTCAGCTCCATCTTATTGTAGAAGGAGATGAGCTGAGGCTCGGTCGAGCGTTCTCCTGCGATCAGCCACCTCTTCACATAGGTCTTATTGAAGCGATTCAGCCTGTATACAGAAGAAAAAGTTATTTTTCTGTTTCATAAAAGGGGGATACAGTAATTTGACTTTGCAGTCCTGTGAAAAACTGAGTGCACCCTTACTGTTTCCATAGGACTTAAGAGGATAAGTAGCAACCAGGTGCTGTTAATCAGATGTGCTTGAAGTTTGAGCACTTCTATCAACACAGAGGTTTTGGCAGTTTAAGTTACTTGTGGATCTACAATCTACTGAGTCATGTTCATGTGTTTTACAGGACTGCACAGAGACCTGTGAAAACTTTCTTTTTCACACGGCTGCATAACAACTTGAGGGCTTCTTCTGAACTACAAAGATGGAGGCGATAGAGAGGATACATTAAGAAAGAAAATACATACTTGTCCTTCCAGTGATGATGTCCATAATGACCACAGATGTCTTCAATTCCTGTGAGGAGATGATCCAGGAACTGATGGCAAAATTAGTTTACAGAAGGTGTTACTTATACATCTTATTGTAATCTGTAACTCCATCCCTCTCATATATGAACAAGGACTGATGTGTTTTCTTATACATGAAGTGAATGAAATTGTCACCTGTGTGTGGATCTCCTCGTTAATTGATTCTTTGCTCTCTTTCTTTTTCTTCACAGCTAGGAGCTCCACCAGGGGCCTGATCGTCATTCCCTGAAGAAAAAAAGAGAAATTAAGTTTTAAAAAACATACTGCACGTTTATTTTAGACATATAAACACACTCACATAACAGTACCCATTAAAAATACTGATTACTATAATTACTGAAATGGATACAGATGGTTGGAAGCCACAGCAACTTACCACCAGAGGCCAGTCAAGAAGAAAAAATGTGTCCGGGAGAAACATTAAACATAAAAGCAGACAACTAATACACGTCTCTTTCCTTTATGTCCAGCCTCACATGCAAGCCTTTTCCTTTGCCATGTTGTTTTTGTCATACACCTAAATTCCAAGTACTCGTGTTATTCCCACCTGCACGAAGACAGTGAAGAAGATGACGGTGATGATGGCAGTAAGGAACAAGTTCTTGATTTCACCATTGTCCAGCAGGAACCCCAGTGAGAAGGCTATGGCACCTCGCAGGCCACCGTAGGCAATAATGAACTGGTCCTTTTTGGTCAGTTTCACAATACGGAATTTATTGATGAAGGCCGTAAGCCCGATGACTCCTGAGACACACGGAAAAAAAAGAATGGATTTATACAGAACAGGTTTTCATCTGTCACTATGTGAGTTTAGACGACCTTTTACATTTTTAGTTGTTTTTCTACTGGGTTTAATCTATTAATTCATGTCACGAATTCATTATCAATATGATCATCAGTTTCCCTTTATTGGGTCTCTACGCTTAACTGGTTATTGAATTTCACCATTGGATTTTCCCATGAGGAAAAACGTAGAGGTGCAAGATTCCGTTTTGCTCAGGCAGCAATGCCATCGTGGCTAAAAAACAGTATCGATCAAAGCCACCACCCACTGATTTGAGTGTTAAAGCCTCAAAGTTAGTGTTTTGATCTATTCATGTTATTTCTTTGGAGCCAGAAGTGACCCTACTTGAATGAAAGGGTGAAGTTTTACAGTCATGGCCAAAGGCTGTGGAAGCACTGCCAAAACTAAACTCTGATTTACTTGCCTATAAAAAAGTTTGGAACTTATGAAATGCTTGTGATTGTACTCCACTATATCATAAAAAACACAAAGAAGAATAATTTAAATAAAAAATAAACATTAGGAACACTGCCAAAACCTTTGCTCATGACTGTAGACCTGATTAAACCAGGTCAGGGTAAGCAAGGCAGGCAGTGCTTGGCCAGTGAAAGCTAAAAAGCAACATCAACTAAAACCAAAGCAACCTCTTTCCTCTAACAGCGCTCTGTCATGAAGCAGAACTAACCTCGCTTGGTTTTGATCACGCTGTAATCTGTAGTGCATTTCAATTACATGGGAGCCTCTGGGTCCCATTAACATAGAGTGTAACTCGTCAAACGGTGAGGGCAACAGCCTTTTCTAGATGTCTGCATATTGTGGATAAACCGCTGGCATTTGACAGGAAACTGATGGGAAACCAGCGTGTTAGACAAGCTGCTCCTAGCTCCGCTTTCGCTGCACTTTCAGATTAGCATATATTACTATACAATGTTTATTGTGTTGCTAATAGGCAAGAAACAGAGAACTTCCTGGTTTATTGTGTTTTATTGTACTGACCCAGCACTCTGGAGACCAGACAGAAGATCACCGTGAAGATGACAAAGGTCCAGTTCCAGGTGTGAGGACCTGCCACTGTGGAAACCCCGAGGAAAATGAAGATGAGTGTGTCGCTCACACTGCTCCACATCTTCAGGAAGTATTTGACGGTAGTGTAAGACTTGTGGGAGATGTTGGCCTCAACATATGGCCGCATAATCACGCCACAAGCAATCAAACTGTTTGGCAAGGAAGAGAAGGAAAGAAGCAGTCAACATAATGAGGTTTGATAGAAGTTTCTCTAAAGTTAGGGTTATTGGATTATGTAATGTATGATTTCAGCTGTGCCACTGTAACCAAGACAAAAACCTAAGAGTCTGTCATGGTTTTATCGACACAAACTGTATATAAAGAAGGATAAAGCGTCTTCTAAAGCTACCAGACGTAGAGGAGTAAAGGGGCCACCATCTTTAAGCTGCACATGTAGTCAAGAAAACAGACAGCTGGGTGGTTCTGTTGGCTTAGTGTCAAGAACAGTGTAGGCGACAGGATCTCAGTATCAAATATCCACCCACGGTGCCACTAGTGGGCAAATTTGATTTCAACCACAACTACAGCAGCAGAACAACAGGGCTGTAACCCACAGTTGAAGTAATTTGACTTAAATCCAGTGGAACTGTTATATTATCCTTCTTTATACACAGTCTAACTTCCCAGCAGCCCCTGGTTTGTGGGTAAATTCACAGTTATTAGTGCAAATATGTGATTATGCTGTTAATGGCTGGTATGTTTTGTATTAAATAAAAATGACATTTTTACCTAACCGCTAACTGATATTTGGTAAATAAATATAAAAAAAATAGCTTGATAATTAATGTTTTATCAAGTTTACAATATGACAAAGGAGAGAGATTTTAATTAAGATACATTTAATTTAGTTACATTTTTAATAAATTTGCAAAAATGTTTTCACTTTCTCATTAGGAAATATTAACACTAGTGTATTATATCTGATACAGAGTTTTTGTGAGTTTGAGACTCAAACCTTTTTATCTTGAAGCTCAGAGACCGAGGGCTCGTCTACTTACGACATGATCCCTGACAGGTGAAAGATCTCCGCTGAGAGGTAAGCCATGTAGCTGTAGAGGAAGACGAACAGCGGCTCGATGACGCGCGAGTATGAGGTGAAGCGGGACGTAAAAGCTCCCACGATGCCGTAGATGACGCCCACCATGACACCTCCCAGGGAAACCACGAAGAAAGAGATGACACCGAGGATGGCGCCGGTCACGGTAATCGTCTGCTCGTGAGCAAATTCCTTGAACAGGTGATACAGGACCTGGAGCAGAAACAGGGTTGTTTGTGTTTGCTTTAGGTTTTGTTCATGGTTGTTTCATGGACCTAAAAAATTGATTTTATCTTGATAATTTCATTATTTAATGGGTTTATTACCTGATCAGCAGAAAATTTATAGTTCAGAAACTTTCTGAAGTCAAAATTTATACACGAAAAAAAATTTCCTTTCCTCCTAAATTGAGAGATTTCCTGCTTAGTCTTTTTTTTTCTCTACTTTTCTGTATCTATTGACTATTTTTAATGTTAACTGGATATAACAACACCTCAAAGTTTGTTTGTTTTTTACTATATTTTAACATTTTATAGAAAAGTAATTAATTCACATAGAAAAAGAATGAGTTTAATTATAATATATTTACTACTTGAGAATGCAAACATTGCTCACCACAGTGACGGCATCATTGAGGAGCGACTCCCCGAACACGAGGATGTGCAGCAGCTCATTAATGTGGATCTCCTCGAACACAGCCAGCACGGACACGGGGTCCACGGCCGAGATGATGGAGCCAAACAGCAGGCAGGACAGCAGGTCCACGTGAGCCAGCTCGGCCGCATCAATCTGACAGACGGCGTACATCATCCCACCGATGAAAAAGACGTTCCACAGTGTCCCCACCACTGCAAACATCAGGATGGTGCCAATGTTCTCGGTGAAGGAGCGCATGGGCAGGAAGTAGCCCGCATCCAGGATGATAGGAGGCAGCAGGTACAGGAAGAAGAGACTGGAGTCAAGGACGGGGGGTTGTTCTCCAGTCGCTTTGATGATGCCACCCACCAGCAGGCCAACAAAGATCAGCAGACAACTCTCCGGCACGATGTGAGACACAGTGGGGATGATGTGAAATCCTGCAGACACACCATAATCAAATTTAACACAATCATTAAGAAAAAATACCAAAGACTCCCTGGACTGAATGTTTGAAATGTGGAGTTGTCCTCTCTTCTCTGTTTTGTTGTTAAAATTAATTGAAAATATATTTTTGACAATACTAATAAATTACTTTTCAATATGGCGATTGTTCTTAATACTAAAAAATCATTAGCAGTTAATGATTGCCTGATATGGAACCCACGGAAATCACTTTCAGTTGATGCTTGTTTCTGCCTTCAGTTTTGTATTTAAGAACTTGAAAGCTGCTCTGATGAGCTCAGGTCAGGTGACTGAGTTGGCCATCCCATTTCATTAGTTGAGAAACTGGGTTATCTGCAGTATGCTTTGGGTCATTATCCATTTGGACCATAAAGCGCTGTCTGATCAGTTTCTCTGAGCAGAGAGTAGAGCCCTGTATACTTCACAATTCATCCCTCTACTTCTATCAGGAGCCACATTATCAATCAACATTGGTGGTCCGGTTCCACTGGCAGCCATACATGCCCATACAATACCACTGGCTCCGCTATGTTTGACAGATAATGTGGTGCACTTCAGCATCACTTAACTTATTACTTTCCATTGCCATACTATTATCTTCCCATCATTCCGGTTAAAGTTAACCTTGGTTTAATCTCTCACTCTTTTAAATACTTTATGGCAAAGTCTTGTTCTTCAGTGTAACCAGTGGTCTGCACCTTGTTATAAATCCCCTTTGAATACATTTCCATTCCTGAAGGCATCTCTTAATTGTATACTGGACCAATGACGCACCTGCCTCCTCAAAAGTAACTTGTTCCTGAGTTGGTCGGTGCATTCATTAATTTTAACAATGTACCACAATGTTGACCTGGCCATTTCTAAAGTCACTGCTATCATTGCATTGACATCTCTCTGGACCTCATATTAAGACATCCAGTGAAGAGCTAACAAATGAAAGTTTAACACTTGGGATCAACTCCAGAACTTTGATCTACTTAATTTGTCATAAAATAATACAAGAACAGGCTTCACCTGCTTATGAAACTGACTGTCAGCCATTGTTTACATTTTGAGCCTAAAATAGGGGACTGAGTATATTAAACACCTTAAATTAAAGTTGAAATTCTTCATTTATTGTTTGATTTAAAACCCACTGTGGCGGCAAAACTATAAAAAAATGATCATCACCTAAAAACTCCTGGGCCTAACTGTATATCATTTTAAGACTCCAGCTTCTTTAAC
Organism: Oreochromis aureus; assembly: GCF_013358895.1. Lineage (NCBI taxonomy): Eukaryota > Metazoa > Chordata > Actinopteri > Cichliformes > Cichlidae > Oreochromis > Oreochromis aureus. The sequence continues at coordinate 28,942,952 of NC_052962.1, read as the reverse complement.
ATGAATTCCTGCTTTTCTCTTTCTTATCACAGAAAATTAACCTAAAGTTAAATCTGGGCCCCAAACTAGCAAGTCAAAGACCTCGCCACAGACATTTTCACAGCAATTTCCTGATGTTTTAAATGAAAATGAATCAATTAAACAAGCACACAATTATCAGATTAACTGCTAATTAACATAGTTATTAGCCTTTATGTCAAAAATCAGAGCATACCTCGCAAAACTCACATAGAAAACTTTGTTAGTGCAAGCAAACGTCAGAGAACTATCTACCCATCATCTGCAAAGGAATGTTCTAAAATCCATTAGATACATTAACGTTGTGTTCAGAGTTTATATTTCCTGTTCGATCTCTGTGTGCATTAGTGGAGCAGTACATGATGATGACGGACGTTCGTGAATTAACGTCTGTATGAAACATAAAACTCATTGCAGGAGTTCCTGTGTCTGCTGTGGCTGAACAAACAGGACACCTTCCAAAACAGAGCTTTATTTACTTAACCTTTATATAGTTTGTAGTTTTGCACTATCAGTCTTTATTTCATGTTATTGAAATGGAAGCACAGCAGTTGCAACTAACCATCGTTAACATCCTGTTAAATCTGCTTTTATACATCAGTTTCAGGAAGTCCTCAAAATATCAGGCAGCAAAGCAGGTAGAAAAATCCCCATACTGGTTATTTCTGTCTTCTAAATTACTTGAAGTAACAAAATATACAAGTAATGTGTGTATCTTTTAATTTTTTGAGCATTTTTTGTACATGAAAACATGTAAATCACATTTTAGCTAAAAATTTAGAGCAGACATTCACGTTTCTGCGTGTGTTGCACCTTTTAAACATGTCAGGTGAACACATTTAAAAGGACAGTTTCCTGAAGACCATTTTTATAGTTTCACCTCCACTTGTGGGGTTTCATAATGGTTGACAAATATATGAATAAACCATTTATCAAAACATTATATGTGGCTCATAAATGGTGCCTTAGAAGAAACTTAGAAAGCACCTTGGAGAGCCTGAGAGATCAAACTGAACCAATTACCAATCTGGATTAAAAATTGGACTTTCTCCCTGAAGGATCATGGGAGAAAGTATCATTAGGATTAAATGGGACCTGCACTCACTGGCCACTTTATTAGATTCAGCTTCTCAATAATACAATCAGCCCACTGATCCATTCAGTCAATCACATGGTAGCAACTCAATGTATTTATGCATGTGGAGATGGCTAAATACACTGAAGCATTGGAAAGGGGAGGAAAGGAGGTTTAAGTGACGCTGTGATCTCCAGGGTTTACAGAGAGCGGAGAGAAAAAGAGAAAATATCCAGTGAGCGGCAGTTCTTTGGTTAAAAATGCCGTCCTGATGTCAGAGTTCAGAGTCACTCGAGCTTAGAAATGGCTCGGTGAGAACATGAAGGATATTCCCACTGCACACAATTATAAACAGAGTGCTTCAGTTATTTTAGGACAAAGCTGGACAGAGCATCTATTTCCTGTTTCCAAGTTGTTCCAAGTAATGCAGGAGACTATGTTGAATTTTATTAGAGAATTAAGTTATTATTATTATCATCATCATCATCATCATCAGGGTGATATTTTAGCCATTTATTAAAGACAGATGTTCCTCTGTTATAGCTAATGGTCCAGATGCAGATAATAATTAAGAAGAAAACAAAACAAAATTATAATCCTGGTGGATGATTTCCTCACAATCTGGCAACCCAGTGACTCTATTGTTACCATTTTAGTATATATATTTTAAAACATAAATAAAATACCATAAAATGTGCATCAGTTTCTGTTTGTGTCTGCTTTTGATTTATAAAACCTGTAAGTTATCTACTTTAAGATTTCAAAACAACAAAGCTGAACACAAGCAGTGAGTGTACAAACTGTTCTTGTGCTCGGTGAAGCTGCAGGCCTCCCTACAACTACTGTAGCTCTTTCTTAGGACATTTTCAACACAGAAAAAGATCCATTGTGACTTTTTTGTTGCTATATTATCCACCATGTTAAATGTCTAAAACATGTGGTGTTTTGCGGCGACTCTGATTGGCTTTCTCAGTCTCTCCTGTGGGTTTTCATTGGCTGAGCGGGGACAGCGAGGTTCTTTAGCGTCTTATCTGTTTGTCCAGCTGTTGTGACCGAGGGCCTGTCCGTCTTCCTGTCCTAATGCACTGCTTGATAACAAAGATCTCAGTGTGCAGAGTCAGGGAGGGGATGTGGGGGCGAGGGAGGCTTCAAGCAAAACCAGTGACTGCATAAACTGCATAAACGTTCTTTACAGCAGCCTGGACCGCGGTCACATGTCGGGGAGACTGAATGGCAAAGCCTCTTTTAGCTGAGAGAGACGGCGTAAACAAGAGGAGCACCAAGAATTTGCTGCATCAAGCTTAATATAGCGAATGTTACAGTATGCTGGATTAGTGAGATACGCAGCACTTTGGAGGCAACGCTTTATTAGAGTGTGTTTTTTTAGGGTCTATTATCTTACTTTTCAGACATTTTAATTCTTGGCCTCTAGAAGAGTAGCTTTGCATGAGTTACACCTCAAAGTGATCCTTATTTATCTCATATGGTACTTGGTGCAGCTCCTCAGCTCATTCTCTGTCTAAAACAAACTGTTTTAGCTTTCTTCTCATTTGCCATCTTTCACAAACTGGAACCTTAAATGTGGGTGGGGCCTCTGTGCTCACAATTCTGTGTGCCTAACATGACCATATTAGCATATCGCACAGGTGTTGAACTCCAGGCCTCGAGGGCCGGTGTCCTGCAGGTTTTAGATGTGTCCTTGATCCAACACAGCTGATTTAAATGGCTAAATTACCTCCTCAACATGTCTTGAAGTTCTCCGGAGGCCTGGTAATGAACTAATCATTTGATTCAGGTGTGTTGACCCAGGGTGAGATCTAAAACCTGCAGGACACCGACCCTCGAGGCCTGGAGTTCGACACCCTTGAGATATCGGCTCTCTGTGGCATCATGCATCGCCAAAGAAAAAAAAAAAAAAGTCTAATAGCATCCTGAATCCTGAGTTTCAGCTCACAGGGATTACCTTCACACACACTGACCTCATTATTGGAGACTTTGACCAAATTTTGACCCTAAAATCTGAATGTCAAAGAACAAATGGAGACTCATCAGACGAGACACTGGTCTTCCAATCTTTACCGTTTTGGCAATCACATGTGAAATGCACCCTCAGTTTCCTGTTCTTAGCTGACAGGACTGGGACCCGGTGTGGTCTCCTGCTGCTGTAGTTGCTTCATTCTGACTCTCAGTTTAAACTTCAGCACATCATCTCGATCATGCCTGTGTGTCTAAATGCACCGAGTCTCTTCTAACATGCAAAGCTTGTTGTATACGTGTCAGTGCATTATAGATACTGTGCCAGTGTCATATTTTCCCCTTTAATGTCTAAAGGTGAAAAGTACAAGCGTGCACAACATCTCATTTGAATGCTTTGTTATTTCTGGCAATGAATTTCAAAAGTAACAACTGTCAGGTTCCTGGAATCTCTGCTTGCTACAAAGTGTTTGCTACAAAGAACAAAAACTCCAAAGACGAATACACAGTTGCTAACAGTTTATCTAAACAATGAATCATTTAAGTCTTTTCTTGGTGGGAGGAAATTCTTTGTTAGTAGCTTCACATATGAACATTTTTAAGTTTTTTTAAGCTTCTGTAACAGCAAACTCAACATTTTTTAGCTTTTCTCTGTTACAAAGACAATAACAAACATTTTATTATGTTTAACTTGCAACGAATTAGCATTTAAAAGATTCAGTGATTGCATTTAACATTATTTTATTTAAAGTATTTTTAAGCTTTATTTGGTGCAACTACCAGATCATAAAGCTGACTTATGTTTTTCCGCATTATTCCATCATATATATACTGACCATGTGGTGGATGCTCATATTAAGGTTCAAGTGATGAGGTCAGCCAAACCCACCTGGTGTCCAAACCCTTCCTCAGAGAGAGAGAAATCAGAAGAAGCTGGTTTAAACTGAGCATGAAGGGAGACACGGCTTGTTTTGACCCGTGAATTATGCAAAGCTACTCTAATAGAGTCCAATAATAAAATGATATAGAAGATGATGAGTAGAATATGTCCTCTTTAACAAAAGCAGCTGTCATTTATACTGAAACAGTTTTTCGCTTTGCAGTTTAACACGAGCTTACTGCGCGTTTTCTGTGTTTTCCATCAATACGTGAGCTTTCCGACAAGGAATAACAACATCCAGGACCACGTCTACAGCAATGTAAGGGGCGCATACAAGGCAGTGCCTCGCCCACATTTTGGACAGTCCGACCACATTTCTGTGTTCCTCTATCCAGCATACAGGCAGCTCCTCAAACGAGCCCCCTGAGTAAGTAAAATTACTAAAGTTTGAAGTGAAGAGACTAATTCGGTCCTTCAGGACTGCTTCGGTGCTACAAACTGGGGTGTGTTTAAGACTGCTGCCATGAGAGAGGACAGTTCTGTGGATTTAGAGGAATATGCATCAGTGGTCACCAGCTACATCAGCACATGCATTGACAATATTGTCCCCACCAAGTGCTATAAAACATATCCAAATCAGAAACCATGGTTGAACTGTGAGGTACGGTCCATGCTTCATGCACGCTCCATTGCATTTACCTCTGGTGACGCAGAGGGCTACAAAAAGGCCAGATATGACCTACGTAGATCCATCAGGGAAGCCAAGAGCCAGTACAGACTGAAGCTGGAAGGACACTACAACAACTCAGATTTCCAACACATGTGGCAGGGCCTGCAACACATCACTGATTTCCAGCAGAGGAGCAGCAGGGTCACAGCTGCAACACGCTACCAGACGAGCTGAATTCTATGCTCGCCTCGACACACTCAACACCAACCAACACAGAGGGATTCTACCAGCAGACGCAGCACAGAGCTCTTCACTCACTGTGACTTCGACTGAGGTATAGAAGGTTCTGAGGAGGACTAACCCCTGAAAAGCAGCCAGTCCTGACAACATCCCCGGCTGTGCTTTGAGGGTCTACTCTTCAGAGCTGGCTGAGGTATTTACGCACATTTTCAACCTGTCCCTCACCCAGTCAGCTGTGCCCACATGCTTCAAGTCCACCACCATAGTGCCCCTCCCCAAGAAAAACAACATAACCTGTTTGAATGACAATGTTTCGAGAGGATAGTCATGTTCCATATCAAAAAAGTAATACTAGACCATTAGACCCTCTGCAATTTGCATATCGGAAGAATCGTTCGACCGAAGATGCCGTTAATGCAGCCGTCCACACAGCCCTCTCACACCTCATAAATAACGACACCTATGTTCGAATGCTGTTTATAGACTACAGCTCAGCATCAGCACCATCATCCCAAACATACTGGTGGGAAAGCTCTATACTCTTGGACTGACACCTCTCCTCTGTCGCTGCATCCTGGACTTCCTCACAGGCAGACCCCAGGCAGTCAGTGTTGGTACCACAACATCAGGTACAAAGATAGTGAGCACAGGGACTCCTCAAGACTGTGTGCTTAGCCCACTCCTCTACACCCTCTTCATCTATGACTGCATCCCCTCCAAGAGCAACACCTCTATCATTAATTTTGCTGACGACACAACCATCGTCGGGCCGACTACTGGTGGAGAGGAGACTGCCTGCAGGGAAGAGGTGGCTCAGCTGGTGTCCTGGTGCCTGGAAAATAATCTCTCCTTAAATGCTGAGAAGACTATGATGACTATTGATTGATTATTGACCTGATAATGAGGAGAGACCAGCACGCCCCACTATACATCAACGGGATTCAGGTGGAGAGGGTGAGACCTTCAAATTCATCAGCACCCACATCAGTGAGGCTCTCACCTGGACCCATAACACACGGCAGATCATCAAGAAGGCTCAACAACGACTCTTCTTCCTAAAGAAACTGGAGGTTAATCCAAATTTTCTCAAACTTCTCAGCAACTTTTACAGATGCACAGTGGAGAGCATCCTAACAACCAGGCTAAAAAACAGCTTCTAGCCACAGGCCATCAGGCTACTGAATCACTGACTATTGTCGAACTGTAATTATGCATAACTGTAAATTTGCAATTTTTGTACATATCTCTACATATACACCGTAATATTGCATACTCTGTATATATTATCACTGTGACAGTGTTGCAACTACTTGCACTTTAAATTCTGTTTGCACCCACATATAAGCTACAAGATCTACAAAGCACCGTTATACTTACTACTTTTTTAGTCATGTGAAGGGAACCTGCAAACTCAGAATTTCCTTGTTCTGCGTAACCATTTGTGTTTTGCCGTGTACATGACAATAAACTTCTTGAATCTTGAATTACTTTCAACACAAAGATAAAGAAAATAAAGGGATAAAAAGAATGTAAATAAATGACTGAAACTTTAAAGAATGTGAAGACAGTGGATCCCTAAACGGTGATGCTCGTCTTCACTGGTGCAGACCAGCAGCTCTGAGGCTTCCTGCTTTGGAAATCGGTCAGCTTGCTTGTATCGGAGCACTATTTTAGTGCATCTACCCTTCATTCTGCACCTTTATATTTGCATCTTCAATAGAACTTGCATAAATAAACAACAAAATAAACCTGGACTTTAAATCATTTCTGAAAACTGCCTGAGAAGTCAGCTTAGCTTAGAAAGGGGTATTTATTCATGTTGCGTTGTTTCATTAGAGCGACACTCACCAAGTTTCATGAACAGGGCCAGGAGGATCCACAGAGAGATCTCAAAGGGCGTCCTAACATGTTCATAGTTGAAGGAGAGGACGGGGAAAGTCTTTTCATGAGCCGTGGAGTTTGCTTGGCTGTGGGAATCCTCTTGTATCGTTCCGGATGATTTTTCTGAAACAACATCATGACTCGCGAAGCCACGAGAGAAGAAAACGAGAAATAAAAGGCACAATAACCCTGTCAGTCGCAGAGTGGAGCTCCTCCGGAGTGGAGCCATTTTCAGCTGGTCTGAAGGATCGACCGCCGGTGCTGCTGTTGCTGCTGCTGCTCAAACCCGAGGAAGATGAGGATGAGGACAGGATGGGAAGAGAGCTTGGCGAGCCACGGAGAAGCGCGCACGTTTAAGCACAAACTCTCCAGGCATGTTAAAATCACGCATAACGTTGTCTTCTTGCCATCAGCAGGAGGTTTTACAGTTGGTTTAAACCCACCTGAGTCTTCAGTTGATCTTGGTTATCTTTTCCTCCTTTAGTGTAACTCTAAGAAGTTACATTCATCAGATGGATTTCTATCTTGATCACACCCGCTCCTCTCTCTTCCTTCACGGGCTACTCGAAGCGAAGTGCCACCTGCTGGCGTGGAAGACTGCCCGCAACTTTTGGCACGCCCCTCATTTCTTTACACATTGCTAGGAAAAACAAAGAAATGGCTGTAAACACTGTATATACAGGAAAACAGTTTGTACAACAAAATATAAATTGTCGAGGGGACAGCTCAAAACTTTTCCACAGTTCTGTATTATAATTTCACATTTTTAACATGTGATAGTTGTACGCAGTATAAACTAGTGTTGTACTGAGATTATGTTCATTATTCATTCATTATTCATTATTATCAGGATGTCCTAAAAACTCACTGAGAAGTCTTCAGTTAATCCAAAGTGCTGCAGCAAGAGTCCTGACAGGGACTAGAAAGAGAGAGCATATTTCTCCTGTTTTGGCTTCCCTTCATTGGCTTCCTGTTAAATCCAGAATTGAATTCAAAATCCTGCTCCTCACATACAAGGTCTTAAATAATCAGGCCCCATCTTATCTTAATGACCTTGTAGTACCATATCACCCTATTAGAGCACTTCGCTCTCGCTCTGCAGGCCTACTTGTTGTTCCTAGAGTATTTAAAGTAGAATGGGAGGCAGAGCCTTCAGTTTTCAGGCCCCTCTTCTGTGGAACCAGCTTCCAGTTTGGATTCGGGAGACAGACACTATCTCTACTTTCAAGATTAGGCTTAGCCTAATTAGCCAAGTGAGGAAAGGAAACACTATCACAGGGAGCCGTCTGCACCGGGAGCCAGTCACAGACCGCAGCCTCCAGGCTGGGCACGCAGCAGGAGGGAGGCAAAGAAGCCCCCCAGCCAGGCTGAGAAGACCCACAGAGCCCCAGCAGCCACGGTCGATCACAGCCCCAGTGCAGAGAGCCCCCTCCGAGGAAACACTGGAGATATAACCTTATAAGAATATAAACAGGATAAAGAGATAAAATAAATAAGAGTGGGATACAATATAAATATAAGTATAAACAGAGTAAGAAGATGAAAAATGAATAAGAATAAAATCAATAAATATTAGGTAAAAACTAAATTAATAATATAAATAGAATAACAGGATAGAATAAATAAGCATAAAATAAATAAACGTTAGTTAAAAGCTAAATTAAAAAGGTGGGTCTTGAGCCTGTTCTTAAAAACATGTACGTTCTCTGCGGCCCTGAGCTGCTCCGGCAGGCTGTTCCACAGTCGAGGACCATACCACTGAAAAGCTGCCTCTCCGTGAGTATGTGTCCTGACAATCAAAAGGCCAGTACCAGAGGACCTCAGGGTCCGCGAGGGTTCATATGGTAAAAGCAGATCTGAAAGATAAGAAGGCCCACGACCATTAAGACATTTAAAAACCAATAAAAGAACTTTAAAATCGATCCTGAAACACACGGGGAGCCAATGCAGCGATTGTAAAACCGGTGTAATGTGGGCTGTGTAATCTCTCACCGATAACGTGACCCAGCTAAACATAGAAAATAAAAAAATAAAAGAGTCCGTTATCGATCTACAAGCATGAGAGATAATCTTGTGTTGTCTGGTATTCCAGAATCTGCCGGAGAAGACGCGGAGGCAACGGTGAAAAGCTTTATTAAAATCCACCTGAAGCTGCCGGAGGACAGCATAAAGAACATCGACTTCGATAGAAAGAAAACAAAACTATTCAGGAATCAGAAAAAACCATCAAATCCTTAGAAGCCTACGTGTCTGACCAAGATCAAGAAATAATGAACAAAATATGCAAAACAAAACTAGAATTAAATGAAATTATTAATAAGAAAACAGAATTCCTAGTACAAAGACTTCGCTTGCAGAATTTTGAACACAGTGACAAATCCGGTCGATTTCTAGCTAACCAGTTAAAAATAAATAAAGAAAAAACAACTATATGTGCTGTTGAAGATTTATCGAGGAACACAATATATGACCCTGGAAGAATAAACAACATTTTTAGGGATTTCTATGAAACTTTATATTCACCACAAATAAACCCGTCTAAAAATACATGGGGAAAGTATTTGAATACAAGCGCGCTGATCCACACAGGTGTGCACACGGGTGTTAACTGCTCGTAGACTTAAACTACACCTTTCTTGGCTGCTACTTCAAAGCACATTGTGCGCTGTCTGTCCTGCGTGCTGCACAACAACATTCAATATTTAGTATTTACTGCTGTTTACACTTAGCTAGATTAATGCGATGGTGTTGTGTTTAGTATGTTGCTTTGTTTTTTTTGCTTGTTTTCTATTCTTTATCTCTCAACAGGTGATCCAGGAGATTTTTTTCCCTTTCTCACAGTCCCTCTTCCCTTCTGTTTTTCTTTTCCTTCCTCTCTTTCTTTCTCCCTTTCCTATCCCCCACTCATGTCTGTCCCGTCTGTAACAACTGAAAATAAAATAAAGTAAATAATAAAAACAAAGGTCGATCAAATGGACCAATACGGCAATGCTATGATGATCCATTTGGCAAAATAAATCCATTGGGTATCCTTGTTGGTCTTCAGACAACAATTCTGACGGCTAAAGAACCAAATGGGAGGCAAAAAAAAAAAAAAAAAAATCATATCTGTTATTAACCTCTGTCTCTCTTCCACAGCATGTCTTTCATCCTGTTTTCCTTCTTTCACCCCAACCAATCACAGCAGATGGCCCCGCCCCTCCCTGAGCCTGGTTCTGCCGGAGGTTTCTTCCTGTTAAAAGGGAGTTTTTCCTTCCCACTGTCGCCAAAGTGCTTGCTCATAGGGGGTCATATGATTGTTGGGTTTTTCTCTGTACCTATGAAGCGCCTTGAGGTGACATTTGTTGTGATTTGGCGCTATATAAATAAAACTGAATTGAATTTATTTGAACTGTAAGGCATGAGTAGTAGTGGCGGGCGGGTCGATCCAAATATTGATTGTATTGATACCAAGTCGGCATCAGTATCGGATCGATACCAGCCTGGTGAGATCAATTCTTTACTTTACTTCTCATGTTTAGATGTCACATGACCTAGAAGCTTTGGGATTGTTGAGCTGTTTACATATTATTTTTATTTTTTTGTTTTTGAGAACTTTAATTGCAATTTTTGTATTATAGTTTCTCAACAGTACTTGTTTGTTTTAATTTGTGCACTTTTTACTTAAGATTTTAAAAAGAATCCATAATATTCATTTTCTATTTAATTATAAACTTGTCCTAATTATGTCCTGGGTTTTAACTGTTTAATAATAAAAAAGGAAACATCACAAAAAACACTTAAGGTCATGAAAATGAATGGAGATTTAGCAATTCAATTACGCATCAACCTTATTTATTGAAAAGTATTCATATTTACTTGGTATCAGATCAATACCAAAATATGCAGTATTGCACATCACTAACGAGTAGATTTGAATATATCGCACATGAATATTGATCACAAACCAAGAAATTATTAAATGTTTTTATAATCCAGAATCATGATATTCATCATATTCACAACATGCAGAAAGGTACCTTTTGAACCACACAGGTTATCCTTTTTTAGGTTCTTTTGTTTCACAGCAGAACTGGAACAAGAACGCAGTAAAATATCCAGAAACTATTCAAGGGTAAAAAAAAAAAACACATTCTGGGGGTTCTCCATCTCTGGGCCAGGGCCCTGGCTGGGCCTTGGGAGCTTGGGTCCTGGTTAGTGTGTTGCCGGGGTTGTGGGTGGGTGGGTGCATCCTGCATACTGCAGTGCATCGAGCCACCTGGGGGGCTCTTTAACTGGAGGGGGAGGCTGTTACATCTTGCAGGAGGTCTCCTCTCTCCAGGAACTCACTCTGCAGGAGGGGGAGATATAGGAGGGGTGGAGGAAGAACTCAGCCTGTGTGTCTATTGTGTTGTGTTGTCAACACAACACAATAGACAATTGGGTGCACAATTGGGTGCAGTTTTCTCTGTGGTGGGTCAGCTGTCCCGGCTCTGTGGGGCCGGGCGGCGCTGCTGAATTGAACCCCTTTAATTTAATGTGTATGTGTTTGTCCCCGTAAGGAAATTACTCTTCTGCATTTAACCCATTCACCCAGCGAAGCAGTGGGGAGCCACCAATGCAGCGCCCGGAGAGCAGTGTGTAGGGACGGTACCTTGCTCAGGGGTACCTCAGGGTAGCCGTTCAGTGGAGTCGAACCCCCGACCTCCCGATCATGGGGCCACTACTCTACCTTGCCCTGGTGGGTTGCAGAGTATGGGGGTGCCTACTGGGGTCCGCGGGGGAGCTGGCCCCGGGGAGGGACAACTTGCCCCTCCCTTGCTTCCCTCCCATCTTCATTTGCCTCCCTCTTCCCGGTCCACCACAATCACCCACACATGCAGGGCCTTGGGGTAAAGGTGTGTCACCAGGGTGCAGGGGAGGCATCCCCCCACTCTGTCCCTTTCTGGCTGCCTGTGCCTCAATTTTATCCCACAACTTAGACATTCACATTACTCACACTCTCATTACACATACATATAGGATCTTGGGAGTGGGCACGCTACACGGCATCCAGAAGACCATCAGGGTGTACAACCTCACCCCTGGTGCCGTTGCCCACCTCTCAATTTTAAATACACGTAGACATTGAGGGCTATCAGGAGGGGCTATGCGCTTACCTGCTGCTTTTTGGCAGGTAGCTATAATTTAACAGATAATTAACTCACTAAATCAAAATCTTCCAAAAAGGAAACAAAAAAGCAGCCTTTTTCTTTTTAACTAAAGTCAAAGATTTAACCAACAGGTTTAATAAGTCGTTTTTCCAGTAAGCTAGTGTTGGTTTGGTCTTAAAAAAGCGACATTTATGTATAAATTGCTTGCACAAGATTAATAACACATTAACACCATAATTAGCTTTCTTTTCTTTCAAAAACACTCAAAACATTATCATATTTAAGGTAAATGAGGTAATTTGAATCCCACTGGAATAAAGCCAGGTATGAAAATCCAACAAAAATATTTGCATAAAATTGCACAAAAATAATAGATGGTCCAGATTCTCCTCTTATACAGAAATAGAAAATGGCAATACACAATTGCCAGTTTCTATTTTGAATCTATCACCAAGGAGTCTATTTGTCGGGTAAATTTTATTCAAAATTTTAAATTGGACTTCTTTACCTTTAGGAGGGATAGGGAAGGTGATATAATCAGTTCTTATTTTTTCAAAGGAATTTGCAAAGAAAAGCGTCTGGACTTCTTTAAGTTGCTTGAAGATGTTTCACCTCTCATCCGAGAAGCTTCTTCAGTTCTTCTTCAGTTCTCTAATCACATGAGCCAAGGTGTGGCTCATGTGATTAGAGGATCACCAGGGGGTCCTTTGTCCCTCTTTGGGGGGATACTCCCACTGGGTTTAAATCTGGGACTCTCGGCCATTTGACCTTAGAACTTGAAAAAAATGAAAAAGAAAAAAAGTACTAAATGCTGACCTGAAAAATAGGATCATGGCCAAGCTTGAAACCTGGATCCCCTGTAGCCGGTTACCAAGATTACGTGAAGTACCCTCAGAAGGTCTGCTAGATGATGTTAATGCAGCACTACGGATGATACCTACAACCACGATTACCGACACTAACAAGCTGATCTACAATACGGCAGCAGTGATCAGTGAGATGCTTGGCTACAAGTTGAACAGCCACAAGGGGCAGTACCCTCCATGGAGATGGGGGCTAGAGGGCAAGATCAAAGTAGCACGGAGGGAGGTTAGCCAACTAACAGAGCTGCAGAAAGGTGCGACAAAGACGGTGCATAAGAAATACAGCAAGCTGTCCATACCTGAGGCCTTGGAAACTGCCAAGCAAAGACTCACAGCCTTGGCCAGCTGCTTGAGGAGGTACACCAGAGAAATAGAAGGCAGGAGAATAAACCAGCTGTTCTCCACAGAACCAGCAAAGGTGTACTCTCAGTGGCAGGGGAACAATAACAGAACTGCACCACCAAGGCTGGAGACGGAGCAATACTGGAGGGTTTCACCCCAAGTCCAGCACCCTGAGGCTGTACGCTAAGCGGAAGGAAGGGGGCCGGGGACTGGTGAGTGTCAGCACCACAATCCAGGATGAGACAAGAAACATCCACGAATGACAGCGTGCTCAGTGAATACCTCAGGCAGCAGAAACCCAAGAAAGATGAGGGAGACGAGGAACCATCATGGAAGGACAGGCCCCTGCACGGTATGTACCACCGGCAGATAGAGGAGGTGGCTCATACCCAGAAATCCTACCAGTGGTTGGACAAAGCTGGACTGAAAGACAGCACAGAGGCACTAATCATGGCAGCACAAGAACAAGCTCTGAGTACAAGATCCATAGAGGCTGGGGTCTATCACACCAGGCAAGACCCCAGGTGCAGGCTGTGTAAAGATGCCCCTGAGACAATCCAGCACATAACAGCAGGGTGCAAGATGCTAGCAGGCAAGGCATACATGGAACGCCATAACCAAGTGGCCGGCATAGTGTACAGGAACATCTGTGCCGAGTATAACCTGGAAGTCCCAAGGTCAAAATGGGAGATGCCCCCAAGGGTGATGGAGAATGACCAGGCTAAGATCCTGTGGGACTTCCAGATACAGACGGACAAAATGGTGGTGGCTAACCAACCGGACATAGTTGTGGTAAACAAACAGAAGAAGACGGCCATAGTGATCGATGTAGCGGTTCCAAATGACAGCAATATCAGGAAGAAGGAACACGAGAAGCTGGAGAAATACCAAGGGCTCAGAGAAGAGCTCGAGAGGATGTGGAGGGTGAAGGTAACGGTGGTCCCCGTGGTAATCGGAGCACTAGGTGCGGTGACTCCCAAGCTAGGTGAGTGGCTCCAGCAGATCCCGGGAACAACATCGGACATCTCTGTCCAGAAGAGCGCAGTCCTGGGAACAGCTAAGATACTGCGCAGGACCCTCAAGCTCCCAGGCCTCTGGTAGAGGACCCGAGCTTGAAGGATAAACCGCCCACAGGGGGCGAGATGGGTGTTTTTTTGTTTTTATATATATATATATGTATAGATATACGTATACCACTCCCCCCCCCCCCCAATAGCCCTTTTGAATGTTTTCATGTAACCATGAATAACATGTTGCCATGTCCACCAGGAGAGACTGGACAGTATAGCTGTAAAACAAATATGCCAGCAATTTATCTCAGTTAACGAGAGGAGAAGGCATGTGTTTGGCTGCTTCACATAATGGACACTGAGTTGCTGTGTGGGACACCAGTAGTCCATGTCTGCTGCTGTAGCAGTAGTTCATGTTTGGAATAATAAAATCCCAGCTAACTGATTTGATCGGGGCAATAGTGCCTAAAATGTTGCATGATTTTGCTGAGAGATCTTTTACTTTGTGGTAATCTTAGATGAGTAGTTTTATGGACAAAGACCACCAGGTCATTCAGTGTTCCCTTAGTGCTAATGTATCAGAGATGTTGGTGTAGTACAACAGGAATAATGTTGTTAAGTCCTTAAAGTCGTATTCTTTTATTGTCATGACTGTATTTGATGCTATTTTTATGTTTGTATGATACCTGATTTATATGGAATATGGCTGAAGTAAACTAAAGTCTAAAGTACTTAGTCATTAGTTTAAGGACTTGTGAAAGTTTAGTAAAATGAAAGTTTAGTAATTTAACATTATATAATTCACACCAAAAACTATGAATTGTAATTTTAAATGGTTTAAAAGCATGTAGAATAACATATGTATGCGAGTATGTTTCTCCTTTTTTTTAATCAAAAAGCAAAAAGGAAAAAAAAGAAACTGGGCAGGGTTCAGTGGTTGAATGATCCGTTAAACTGCACAATTTTCAGTAAGAAAAATTGGGGTGTTCCAAATCCTTTGACCCGTAGTGTATATAAACAAAACAGAAGAAGTATACAATTATTGAGACCCCTGAGAATGTTTTACACAATAAAAACATCAATAAGTCTTCAAGAAATTAAGAAACATTAACAAATTACGTTGTGTTTTTATCTGTTTGAGTAGAGCAGAGCAGATCATTAAATCCCATACACAATTTCGTCATCCTGAATTTCTGTATTTTTATGTTCGCATGAACGTATAAATTAATCTGTACTGGGGGTGTGATTGATTTCCAAAATGTTTGAGCCAAATTTCATGAAAATCTATCCAATGTTTGTTGACTTTCAGTCTGAGCAGAAGTGTTGGACACAGGTAAGTCGAGTCTTCTTTTACAATGGACTAAAAAATATGACAATCATCATTACTTTTGTTTATAAGTTCTTGTATCAGTTCATTTATTTCTTTGTCATGTTTTTCCTCGAGGTCCTCCTTTTCCTCTGGATCGTCCACATACTTCATTTCCTGTTCATGCTTTTTCAGTAGCTTGCGAACTTTTTTTGTGTTTGCCCTCCTTTTGGTGAAACATCTCATTAAGTTATACATCTCTTCTTTGTGTTTTTTCATTTGTTCTTCATTCTCAGCTTTTAGTGCTTTTAAGATGTCATATTGCTCATCTTCGGCTGTCCAGTCCTTACACTTGAACTCTTTCATGCATTTCTCCCTGAATTCGTTGTATTCCTCTGCTTGTTTTCTTGCTTTTTCTTCAAATGTTTCCTTCATTTCCATCAGTTTTTTCTCATAGTTTTCCTCCAGTTCCCTTTTCTCTTTTTCCCCCTTTTTTGTTAACATCAAATCCTTTTCTTTTACTTGTTTCTCAAGAACTTCTTTTTCCTGCTCATATTCTTTTAATTTGTTGATCATTTTCTGCTCCTCCTGTTGCCTCACTTCATTTTCCTGCTCTCTTTTCTGCCACCACTCTTTTTGTTTATTCTCCCATGCCTCCTGTTTCTCTTTCATTTCTGCTTTGCTCTGCTCCAGTTGTCTGTCAATGATTTGTTTTGATTCCAGTTCTGTTTTCATTTTTACTTCTAAATCTAAAAACCTTTGTTCCCAATCCCTACGCTGTGATTCTTCCTCTTCTTTCTTCTCTTTGTCTTCTTCATCTCTTAATTTTTGTTCTCTTTTTCTCATGGTAAGCTGTTTCTTCACTTTTTGAAG
Source organism: Oreochromis aureus (assembly GCF_013358895.1). Taxonomy (NCBI): domain Eukaryota; kingdom Metazoa; phylum Chordata; class Actinopteri; order Cichliformes; family Cichlidae; genus Oreochromis; species Oreochromis aureus. The sequence continues at coordinate 28,926,688 of NC_052962.1, read as the reverse complement.
CTCTTTGTCTCTTTGTTTTGTTTCTTGTTCAATTTCTGTTTTCTGTTCTTCCATTTTTTTCTTCATTTCCTGCATTTCCTCCTCATATCTTCTTTTAAGGTCTTCCATCTCTCTGTTTATTTCTTCGTCCTTCTCTTTCAGAATTGTCTCTGTTTTTTTCTGGATTGCAGCTTCAGCTTCTTGCAGCATCTTATTGGTGAAGCAGCTTCCACCATTTCTTTTGACCATGTCATCGATCTTTGTTATCAGCTCAGTGACTTGTTTGCGGTTTAGTTTGTCTGAGTTATTAAAGACCTGGTATCTCTGCCCACAATCATCAATCAGCTTCTTAAAGGAATCATCAGATTTTTCAATGTAATCATGAATGGACTGCTTCTCCTGTTTCAGTGAATCTCCTCTAGTGAAAAGAATGATGGTGAATTTTTCTGAATTCTTCCCAAAGCCTTCCTTGATGAGTTTTAATGCTTCCTTCTCTTCTGGTGTGATTCTCTCAGTCTTTAAAACCAGCAGGAAGACGTGTGGTCCTGGAGCCAGAAGACTGACACATTTCAGCATCTCCTCATTGATCTCTTCATGTGACAAACTGTTATCAAACAGTCCAGGAGTGTCGACCACAACAACAGGACGACCGTCCACTTCACCGTATGCTTTCTGACAACGTTTGGTGACAGATGTGGGGTTATTCTCAGCTTTGAACACTTTTCGTCCTAGAATGGTGTTTCCAGAAGAGCTCTTTCCACTGCCAGTCTTACCTAGCAAGACAATTCTGAGAGGCTCTGAGCTCTGCTTCTCTTCATTACCTGTGAAATAACAACACATTAGTTAAATGGCAGGACAGTCCAATAGATAATATGGTGCTGAAAGCACAATATATTTTAGATGTCATTACTTTTTGTCTTTGTCTCTAAAGTTGAATTTATTGTCTGTGCAAAGGCTTAACTGGAGCCCCACGCTGCTTTTAACTCATTTTGATTCAATCCCACCAGCAGCACCAGAAAAATAAAGAAGGAACACAGGAAAATACAAAGAAGGAGGAATCCACAAGCAGCTCACACAATTCGCACTTAAGGTTGCTCTTAATGTAATTATTAAAAGAACAAAGAAAAAAAATAAACAGGATTATTGAGTAACGGCTAGAAAGATGTAGAAGGATCTCAGGGGACATGAGGAATGTAAAAGAAGACAGCAGCTGTTATTGTACGACCTAAATCTGCTACAGATAAACTTTGTGTCTGTCCATGTCAAAGAAAATCGTATGATCTTATAATTGAATTCTGTTACATTTAGTCCCTATTCCTCTAGTGGTGTCGTGTATTTTTCAGTTACACTTTCAAATTCATCTAATTCAAAATCTTGCTTTCACCGTTTTTGCATTTTTGTCTCCCAGTCCGTTAGCACCTTGTACACTATCTTTATATTCATTTCAAGCTTTTACTGATTTTTCAGGCAATGCATCTTTCCACCTTTTAATCTCCACTTCAGACAGGTTGCCACATCCAAAGACTTTATTTCCATGGTCCAGCACGCTGTTTCCTTTTTTGGGTTCTCCTTACTGTCTAAGCTGAGCTAAGCAGGTTAAAATCTGCCAGGAGGCGGCCACATGTGTTCCTGATTGTCTTCATCTTCTGCCAGTACTTAACAACCAACTCCAATGATCTCTATGCCAATCTGGCTCTCTAGACTGGTAATCTGGCCTCTCCTTGTTTCTCCTGTGTTTTTTCCCCCAGGACTCTGTCTGACTTCATTTCCACTGCTACTTATTAATCCCACTTGAGTTATTAAGTTAGAGATGGGCGGATGGAGCCTTGTGAAGGTTTTGAGGCTTCTTCCTGATTGTTGCTCTGAAAATGTTCAGAGCCTTAAAGTCAGACCTTACCAGTGGAATCTAACGGTCGTCTGCAGTTAAAGCAGCAAAAAACTTCCAAATGATTCACACAACTGGTTGATTTCAGTTCCAACACAAAATGAAAAATTCAGTCTTAAGCAGTTGTGTCTTCATTCTAAGAATAATTGCCCACACATGAAAGTGTTCATGTTTACCCTATGACACAACTCACCACGGGAAAACAGACCAGTGGCTCCCTTTTAAGTACCTCTTCTGAACCAGCTCTCTGGACCACACTCTCCGGATCCAGAGAGTGTCTGGATCAATTCAATGGAACTCTTTTCTGTGGACTCCTCAAAGCTAGCTCGCCTGTCCTCTCTCTCAGTGACCATGGCCCCAGGAATTCACATCGCTAAGTTCACCTCCAGTTACTGCGTGGTTTCATATAATAAATGTGTCTGTTTTGAGTCCTACTGAAGAGTCCAGTTAGGTTTATTGACATTTTTGGAACAACATCAGCAATCTGATAATTTCTCACCGGTATCTTTTTTCTAGTCCTTTTTCTTGTTTTGTCCCCTTCGCTGTCTTCCCTTTTGTTTCTCTGTATTCAAATCATTAAAGGGATAATTAACAGACAGTGTAAGATTTGGGTACTTACACTGCTTCAGAGACACTGCCTTCGTTTATTTTGCTACTGATGGAGCTATAGTGCAGGTTGCAGAGATATGCCCCAGATAATGCCCCTTCTTATGCTGCCCTGTGAGATCAGTTGCTGTTGGGACTACAGGAGAGCCCCATAGCTCTGGCCTTGAAGGTATGCAAGAACCCAAGAAGATTTTGCTGCCATATGCCAGGAGACGCTGCTGCTGGATTCAGAGCATGGACATGCCCAATCTGAAGTAAATTGACATAAGTGTAATAGTGTATGTGGTCCCATTAAATCTGAGCAGGAAGCAAACTGGAGAGAGGTGCTAAACTGGAGATGTTAGAGGATGTTTAGTCACAGATAAGAGGATTTGGGTGGCCAGAGCCCTGAGAGTGTTAAAGAATGGTAGAGTCCCAGTGTGAGCCTATAATCTACACTCCTACAATCCATAGGTCTACCAGAAGCTGGGTAAGCTATACTGTGTGAATGAGTCAAATGTGCATGGCCCGGGTGACCCGAGTCTTCCCCTTGAGGCAGGCAGAGTCATAGACAATGCCGCCACCTCAGAAAACAAGGAATCGTCAGCAGAGATGTGCAAAATGCCTAAAAGACTTGATCTGTCCCAACATGGGAGCGGTGCATCTTGCTAGTTAAGTGATAAAGGGTGTTTTTCAAGCATATTCAGAATTTTCAGAGTTAGGGAGAGGTGTTAACCCCTGCCTCCTACCAGGTCTGTGTGTAAGGGAGTTATGTGAGATAGTTGTGGTCTATGGGCCACATTTTGTCTTGGGGAGAAAAAAGGATGGAAGGAAGGAGGGAACTAAATCCTGTGTGGCACAAGGATGCTTTCCCTTTACCCCAAATAAGAGAGACACTGACCAAACTAACCCGAGCTAAGTGGTTTTCCACTTTTGACCTAGCCAGTGGCTACTGGTAGATCGAGATGAACCCAAGCGACAGGGAGAAGACTGCATTTACTGCCCCCATTGGGTTATTTGAGTTTGAAAGAATGTCATGTGGTCTCTGTAATGCTCCACCTACACTACCAGTCAAAAGTTTGTACACCCACTTCTTTAATGTTTATCTTTATTTTTACTACTTTGGACACTGTAGACACATACTAAAGACATCAAATATATAAAGGAAGATATCTGGAATTGTGTAGCAAAGAAAAAAACGATACATAACACTAAACATGTTTTATATTTTAAATTCCTGAAAGTAGCTTCTCTTTGCTTTGTTGGCAGCACTGCAAACCCTCAGCCTTCTCTCAGTGAGCTTCATGATGTAGTCACCTGAAATAGTTTCACCTCACAGGTGTGCCTGTCAGGGTTCATTTGTGGAATTTCTTGTCTAAATGTGGTTGGGACTGTCAGTTGTGTAGTGGAGAAATGAGGTTGGTGCACAGCTGACAGCGCTATTTGACAACTGTTAGAATTCATGTTATGGCAAGACCCAAACATCAAAGTAAAAAGAAACAATAGTCCATCATTATTTTAAGAACTGAAGGAGAGTCAGTCTGGAAAACTGCAAAAACTTTGAATGTGTCCCCAAGTGCAGTCGAAAAAACCATTAAGCGCTATGAGGAAACTGGTTCACATCAGGACTGCCCCAGGAAAGGAAGACCTCTTCATAAACTGTTCGGAGGAGACTGTGTGAATCAGGCCTTTATGGTCAAATAGCTGCTAAGAAACCACGACTAAGGAAAAGCAACAAGCAGAAGAGATTTGTTTGGGCTTTGCTGGTGACACTGTTGAGGATTTATTCAAAATTGAAGGCAAACTGAACCAGCATGGCTACCACAGCATCCTGCAGCGACATGCCATCCCATCATGTATTTTTCAACAGGACAATGACCCCAAACACACCTCCAGGCTGTGTAAGGGCTGTTTGACCAAGAAGGAGAGTGATGGAGTGCTGATGGCCTGGCCTCCACAGTCACCTGACCTAAATCCAATGGAGATGGTTTGGGATGAGATGGAGCGCAGAGTGAAGGCAAGGACCAACAAGTGCTCAGCATCTCTGGAAACTCCTTAAAGACTGTTGGAAACCATTTCAGGTGACGACCTCATGAAGCTCAATGAGAGAATACCAAGAGTGTGCAAAGCAGTAATTAAAGCAAAGCGTGGATGTTTGTAAGAACCTAACATATAAAACATGTTTTGAGTTATTTCACACATTTTTGTTTACTACATAAGCCCATATGTGTTCATTCATAGTTTTGATGCGTTCATCAAGAATCTACAATGTAAATAGTCGTGTAATAGAATGTGGACAGAAGTGGTGGAGACAAGCTTTCTCCAATGATTTGCTAGCCTCTCCTTTAGTGATAAGGTGAGGAGTTTAGCTATTCAGGAGGGGATCAGAGTAGAGCATCTACTCCACATCCAAAGTTGACTTGAGGTGGTTCGGGCATCTGACAAGGATGCCTCCTGGGTGAGGTGTACTGGGCATGTCCCTGCAGCAGGAGGCCTGTGGGCAGGACATGCTGGAGAGATTGTATCTCTCAGCTTGCCTGGGAATGCCTTGGTGCTCCCCTGAATAAGCTAGAAGAGGTGGCCGGGGAGAGGGAGGTCTGCGTTTCTCTGCTTAGGCTGCTACCTCCATGACCCAGACTCGTATAAGCGGAAGAAAATGGATGGAGTTTTACATGCTCTAATCTATTACTGTTGAGTATAGTGTCAATCTTTGAGTCTCCATTTATACTCACAGTTGTTGATGGGTTTTTTCAGTGTCAGAAGTTCAGCTTGTTGCATGTTGATACATTTCGCTTGCTCTCTGATTTTTTCTATTTGAGCATGTGCAAATGTCTCTATCGTATAGCAGTTTGATCTGGCCATTGTGTGTCTCATTTGATCCACATGATGAAAAATCTGAGTGATCTGCTGTTTGTCCTTCATGTTGAGAACAACTGATCTTCCTCCATATCTCTCACAGAGCTCCTGGATGTCTTCATTGTCCTTTAAAAAGTTAACAGCAGCTGGATCTGTAGGATCTGAGTCCACAGTGAACAGAATCATGGTGAAGTCATTGACTTGAGAGCTGAATGTGTTCTGGATGGTCTCTAACTCTCTCTTGTCTTCATCAGTGAGGGGAGCCACAGGTAGGACCAGGATGAAGGCATGGACACCCTCAGGATCACAGAGGGAGATACACCTGAGTGATTCCTCCATCACTGCCTCCTGAGGTTTTCCATAAAAGGCAGGCAGCTCCACCAGGGAAACCCAACGTCCACACACCTCTCCCTGATGTTTAACACACTCTGATGAGTTGGAGACTGAATGAAGCTCAGTCTGACCTAAAATGGCCTTGGCTGCTAACATCTTCCTGGCTCCTCTCCTCCCACACAGAACCAGGTTTAAAGTCCGCTTGACGGCTTCAGACTTTGATTCTGTGGTCTTTTCAGTTAATCTGAGGAAATTCCTTCTGTTTTCATGCACGATAGTCCCAATCTTATTCATTAACAGTTTGAGGTCATTTTTATACATGCCGTAGTGTTTTCCTTCACACTTCTTAAGCAGCTGATTTACAGTGAAATTTGCCTCCACCCCCTCCTGTGCAGTGATGAGCATTGAGTGTTTAAAGGCATCTTCACCAAACAAACCCAGGATAAAGTTCAGCCTTCGTTTCTTCTCCTCAGTGACTGAAGGCTCCACTATCAGCAGCAGAACATTTGGTCCAGGAGGACAAAGACTCACACAGGTCTTCATCTCTTCTCTCACCGTCTCCTCAGACAGACTGAAGATGTTTGGAGTTTGAACGACTGTTAAACTGTTTCCCTCCCACTCTCCAGAGATGGCCACACAGTGATCAGCTCGTGGAGGTCTCTGAACATTTCTTGTGATGAAGCTGCACAGTGTCCTCATCGAATCCTCTTTTTCTCCCAACAGCACAATCCTGAGAGCAGAGGCTGTAAGAAAATATGAATATTGTTTTATTGATATTGGGAAAACATTTTTTGGAGAATTGTCAGGTGGCTTCAGAAAGGTTTCAAATTCAAATCCAGTGAGTCTCATCCCAAAAATAAGAAACTTGATGTACTTTTGTATAATGGATTTAATAGCAGAGAAACCAAACTGAAATGTTTTTCACTTCTGCTTTTCTTCCATTTCACTTCTCACATTCATAGTTTTCTGTCATCAGAGTCAAAAGTGATTTTCCTAAGCTGTGACTACATTAATAAAAACACAATAGCAGCAAACACATGTTTAAAAATTACCCAAAACTGCACAACATTGCGCTGAGCTGACAAAAAGAAAAGCTTCAGAGGTCCAACACCCATCAACTTGATCTGTAGGAGGTGGGTGGAGTGTGTGGATAGCATCAAATTCCCGGGCCTCCACATCACCTTGGATCTGACTTGGTCATTGAACACCTTTGTTCTGATGACGAAGGCCCAACAAAGAATCTTCTTCCTCATGAAACTGAAGAGAGTGGACTCTCCCTTCAGTTGCTCCAGAACATGTGATGGAGAGCAACCTCTGCCACAGCATGATGGTGTGGTACGGCCACTGCACAGTCCAGGACAAAGGACTTGGACCGGCTGGTGAAAACTGCCCAGTGGATTGGCGGAGGAAAGCTAACAGGCCTGGGAGCTCAGTCTGAGGGGGATTTTTTTTTTTCTCCTCCTCTCACCTCATGTTATGTATTTTCATTGTTTTTTTCCTATCAGCCTACCTCGCTGACATGTCTTCCCAATGTGTTGTTGTGTAAGTTTGGTCAGAGGGTATCTTTGTAAGTGCGCATGCGCCATTAGTGTGCTGCCTGCTGTAACCCTAATTTCCTTCGGGATTAATCAAGTATTCTGCGTCTGATTCTGAATTCAGTATAATTACTAACTCTGGCAGACTGCAAAGGAAGGACAGTCATATAGCTGCTGACCTCACTCACCCGAGACACGAACTGTTCATCCTGCTGTTGTCTAGGAAACGGTAAAGATACATAAACACCACCACCCAGCTGAGGAAAGCTTTCTCCCAAGAGCTGTGAAAGCCATCGACCTGCCCTTCCCTCTGCTCCTCTGCAGACTGCTAAAGATTTGTGCATTTATTTTTTATGTCTTTCTAATAAAAATCTCATTTATTTATTTATAATTTTTGTATTTTATTTATTTCTGACAGCACCACTGTAATTTTTGTTATGATCTAGCAACAAAATGACAATAAATAAATCTTGAAGTTTCTCGATGTAGTCACGTACCTCTGGGCAAAGGGTCCTTTTTACGTTCAGTGTTAGAGCTCCATCCTAAGATGACACACAGACAAAAATCAATCAACCAATAAATAAATGTCATCCAATAATCAAACATAATGATGTTTATTTATTAGTGCTGTCAGCGTTAATCTTGTTAAAATGACGTTAATGGCATAACCACATTTGCACGGCTAACGCGTTAACAAGCTAACCATGCTAACGTATTAACACTGTGCAGCCCTCGCACCGGGCGTTAACTCGCTAACGGAGATTTGCCGCATTAATGCAGTTATGGCTTTAACGTCGTTTTAACTAGATTAATGCTAACAGCAGCAATGTTTATATTTATTTCACACGTCCCACTTACCAGGATCCGACACAACAGTTCGTGTTTCAGTGTTTTTTAGACTCCAGTGAACATTCGGTGAAGCATCCACATATAGATCACAGCTCACATACTCTCCATTGTTTTCTTTGACTATTTGAAACATGCGTGTTAACAGCTGTGAGCGCTCGAGGTTCTTGTGCCACAGAAACCTGCCTGCACATTTTTCGATCATGTCCTTTAAGGGTGGATGGTTCTCATAACTTTCCATGTAATCTAATCTCTCTTCTCCTTTGGGTGTTAACATCAGAATTAGTGAATGCTCAAATGACTGATCACTGAACAGCTGGAGGACTCTGCAGAGTCTCTTTCTGTGGTTCTCAGTGAAGTCTTCAGGCTGTAGAACCAGCAGGAACACATGAGGTCCAGGATCAGAGAGCCTCACACAGGTTTCTACTACATGTTCTCTTAGTTTTTGTTCAGAGATGTTGGAAGACATCACGTCTGGGCTGTTGATGAGAAGAATTTCATTCTCTCCCAGCTGTTCTCTGACTCGAAAACAGCAGTCTGATGGTTCAGCTTTTAACCCAGTTACTCCCAGTATGAAGCTCTCCACCATTCTCCTCTCACTCCAGTTATTCCACAGGAGAACCACCCTAAGTTCAGACACTGACAAAAAAAAATCAGGACACAAAATAAAATGCCACAAGATAAATATCACAAAATAATATAAAGATGTACATTTACAGATAAAAGAAACCGAGTTTCTGCCCTTCTTTGCTCCGTGGCACAGATTATCTACCTGAAACACTTCTAATCCACAGTGGTCTGTGCTGTATCTGTTCACTGAGTCGTAGCAAGAATTAAGCACAGCAGGGTTTCAATAACCTCCAAACAACTAATGGGGTGTAAGTCTCATGCTGGGACTTGTATCCCATTTGGAGAAATGAGCCTTGAACTTTACCCAAAATGCATTTTTTGAAGTTTCATTCTGAGAATGATCAAAAAACAGAAACATGCACTGACTCATCATCAGCTGAATAACTACAGCCATAAATCTGGCTGACAGTGTAATCATTCATGGTTTTAGTTACCGATAGAGCATCGCTGTATGTAACCCGCCAACAAACAATTACATCACTTGTCTACAGTGAAGAAGAAGAAATCAGTGTCTGGAACAGTGGGTAGTGAAGGGCAGGTGAAGAAGGAAGGATGGAGCGTGACAAGTATTAGCCCCGATTCTTTTGTCCCCATGATAGAACAGAGAAAACCGACTCATAGTGTGTTAAAACATTTATATTTCTTTTTATTCAATCATCTTCCGGAAGAGAGAGACCCCTGCACAGCCCAAACGCCAGTTGCAGGACCTCTAACATTAGAATCATAAACTGTGTCTCATATAGCTTTTATTTTGGTACTTTACACGTCACAGTTTCGATACAAACATACCTTATATGGCAGTTCCTCTTTTCTGTCTGGCTTCCTGTATTTATTAATATGCTGTACAGCTCTACACTTCCTGTTTTCAGTCTGGCTGAGCACTTAGTTTGTGAGTCAAAAGTGGCCTTGCTTTACAAACCTTCATTATTAAAGTACATAAAACAATATAATAAGAAAATAAGGATACTAAGGATATTAATTACATGACACGAGTGATTTGTGACAGAAGGATGTTCAGCAAGAGTGAAAGGGAAGGTTTAAAGACTGTAGTTGGATATTTTTCCAGGTAATATTTATGTTAAAAAAGTAAATTCTCTCACTTTAAACACTCGATGTGGTTTTTATTTTTAATTTTAAAAAAATAAGCATTTGTGAGATTTGCCACTTATTGCGTTTTGTTTTTAATTTCTTTTTCACATAATATCCCCGAATAAGTTTGTGCACATAGTAAATACTCGTTACTTACCAGGCGCTGCAGTTTCCATTACGTCATTCAGCTGTGGACCTGCTGCCATTAAATTAGGAACCTAAGAAACAACGAGATGTGTTTGTTTTTGGGTTTTCTTAAACATGAAACAGGTGGGGGCTTGGTGCTTGTGTGTGTACGTGCACACATTACATATCACTTTGGTTTCATCTGCAGCACTGACTGTAAAATGCTTCCACACAGAACTTGAGTTTTTTTGGCTGGTGGAGGACCAAGAGGTGGCTCAGCAGCAGCCACAGTCTTTTCTATTTGATTGCCCAGTTAATGAGTGACAGGAAGCTATGCTAAGGTTAAGTGGCCTGTAGTCTACATCTTGCCGTCTGCAAAAGACAGAGTAACTTAAACGTACCATATAACTCCCACAAGTGCATACAATTTAACACAACTACACAAACATCGTTTTAACCTTTTAAACCGAACGTTAACGTTACTCCGTCAACAGCCTGTTGTCTAAATTACTGAGCTAACAGAGCTACGTAACTGCAGACGTCAGTAATGCAGCGTAAATGAATGACCTCCGATTCTTCAGTCTTTTATTCGCTCAGCTGAGCCTCTCTGTTGCTGTGTGGAGCAGCTGGTGTCACTCACTCATCCGGGCGTGCACGGCGGTCTCATAAGGAAACTCGGCTTTTTGATATAAAGTTTTTTTGTTCCCGAATACAAATATTTTTTTAAGTATTTGTTCAAAATAAATATTCAGGAAAAAACACGTCATTTGTGCCTCCACCCCTAGTTCTTATATAGCATCATCTCAATAAAGTCCTTGTCTGTTGTTACTTCCTCTCTTCTTCATTTGGGTCGTTTTCACCAAACAGATGACTGATCTCAAGCTCACCAAACTTTGAAAGTCTTTAGTAAGAAAACTTTCATCTGAACAGATTAACTAGATCGCCTATTTATACATTTTCTAACAAAGTCTCAGGGAGTATTGCCAAAATTAGCAACATCTGTCTCAGAGTGAATCAGAGTGAACATCTCTGTTGCTTCCGTATTATCTAGTTGTTCTAAAGGCTCCCTTTAAAATACTGCAGTGGATGAACTGACAGGGGCTAGAAAGGTCAGGTGACCCCGGACCCTCCAATAGCTACAGGCTCAGACTTCATGTGTTTCTTTCAAACAAGCTCTTGCTTTGATTTTTTGTCCATATTATGATAAAATATTTACAGTGTGAACAGCCCTCAGATGACTGTGGTGATGAATTATTGCTACATTAACAAAACTGACTGAACTGATGAAGATAAGCTGTGTTGATCATTTCTGTTGGACATTTCCTGCTTAAAAAACTTTCAGACTTTTAACTGAGATGAATCTGTATTTGTGGAAACAGGATTTGCTCTGTTTGTTTTACATCATGGAGAAACCCTGAGGTGTGGCTCAGGTCGCAGTTTTTCTAGGACTGTTGGATTCAAAGCAGTACTTACAGTGTTCACACGATCGCTGATCAATCATACTTGATGTTCAGCTTTGAGAACTTTGTGGACTCCTGTCAAGGAATTCAGGAAGTTTCTTGGATATTTTTCTGATTAAAGTCAGATAATTATATCCAGTTTACTGAAAACCTGAAGCTGTGTAATTAAAGTAATTACAAACAAAGGAGCGACTAAAAATAAAAATAATCCCAGCTGAGCTGGATAAACGGCTTCATCCTGTCTCTGCTCTGAACCTCCCAAATGAAACAGTTCACAGCTGAAAGTAAAAGTCTGCTTGAAACTTTTACTTTAATGCAGGAATGTTCAAACATTTAAACGTTCCTATAAAACTGAATCATGTCATCATCTGATGCCACTCAGACTTCAGTGTTTGTACTCTTAACGTTTGTTAATGTGACAAAAAATACGCATTAAAGTTTTTGTGTATCTAAGAGTGCATGGTTTGAATTACAGTTTGAATTACGATTAATTCATGAAATATTCATGAGTGACATAATATCAAGTGGACAAGCTCTTTCTGTTAAAAGTTCATGTTTAAAAAAAGTACAGATTATTATCTGATGATAGTTTATGATCAAATGTTTTAATCTTTATTTTTGTTTCCTGTGTAATTCCAGTCCATGAGATCACTGCCTCATCACGCTGCCGTGTACAAACTGTGAGACGCACACCTCAGCTTTAAACATGGAGAAAACCACTTTGACACTGTGTTGTTGTATTCTGCTCCTACTATTAATATAAAAGATCGCACTGAAAATACATGAGCCACAATCTGACATCAGAGTTTGTGTCAGAGTGCTGGCAGTGAAGACCGACTAGTCTCATCCACATGTGAGCTCACGAGCACCAAAGAAAATGTAAGCGTCGTTCATGTTATCAAGTACAACACCTCAAACCTTTTCTCTGCTGTGAGCTCATGTGATGTTTTGTTCAGCTTTGAAAAAATGATTTTCCCTCATCACAGGAGGAAAGAAATCTAAAATTCATCAATAATTTCTCCAAAAACACTTTAAAAACATCCCCATAAAAGTGTTTCTGTTTTTCATTTTTGTCTGATGGTCAGGATTAGAACTAACACTGTTAAATGGTTTGATTTAAATCTATGAAAAGAATTAATAACAGTTAAAATTACGTCAGGAGTAGGAGACAGAAACATTCAGATTTCTTTCAGCTGACTGGAAATAAAACAGCTTCAGCTGGAGGAGCTGCTTCAGTCTTTCTTCTTCTGTTTCAGTGGGATTATCAGTGAATGGTTGTTATGTATTATTAATAATCACGTTCAGTGCTGTTAAAATAAGATCAAACACATAATGATTAGAGACGGGACGCTCATATAGACCTCAATGAGTCCAGAAAGACAAACATGAAGCAGGTCAGACAGTCCTGAGTTCTTCTGACTGAGATCACAGCAGCAGCTGACTGCTGTTCACACTGACATAAACATGAACACATCATCTCTCTCTTACCTTTCCCCCTCTTCTCTCTTCTCATCTGTTTCTCAGCAGCTCTGATGTGTTTCTCAGTTCACACAAAATATTTTCCTTCTGAGTGGAGTGAAAATGATCGTGTGTGTCTGAGCCTTTTATTCTAAGGTGTGAAGGTCGGGATGAGGGATGGGCTACATCGTCCTTACTCGAAATGACAGAACTTCAGGAAACTGGAGTGTTATTTACACACCTTTCCAAGAATCTAGCCTGGGCGTATGCACGCACACACACACACACACACACACACACACACACACACACACACACACACACACACACACACACACACACACACACACACACACACACACACAGCTTGTGTTTAATTTAAGGTTGGTATCCTGCCAGATGACTTCAGTTGAGTGATATTTATTGTAATTGCTGTTCTGCAGCTGTATGAATGCCGCTGTAGAAGTGACAGTGAAATAAACACTGAAGAATGATGATGATGATGAAGGTCTGCATGTCTGATTTCTGGTTTAGTTCCTTCTTCATTTGTCTTTTTGACTGTTTCCTCCTCTTCCTCCTACCTCCCATGTCCTCGTGTCTGTATGAGATAGTCTTTGTCCCTCTCTCAAACTCTTGTTCACTTCATATTTTAATTTTACTTCCTCTTGTTGTTTCTATGTTTTTACGTCTGCCTTTTCCCGCCTTCACCATCGTCCTGACTGAGGTCAAGTACACAACAAAATATGACAGTCTAAATTCCTAAGCTCTCTCACGGGGTTGAAAACCAAAGAATAAAGATGAGTCTTAAAGCACACTCTGAAAATCTGGAGGGTGAGTTCGAGCATAACATGTGGAGGTAACTCATTCCAGAGTTTGGAGGCTTTAGCTGAGAAACCTCGATCCCTCAGTCTCCAAATCTATCCTTCAAAATACAAGAGATAAGATAAAATAAGAAACCACAGTGGGCTGGGAGATCAGTTCCTTCATCATTAATATTCAAATTCTTATGACCATTGATCAACAACCACTGATCAATGGCCATAAGTACCATTTACAGAGTGTTGGTGAATGGCTGCAATCACAGCATTGTAAGATGGTGAAACAGGTCAGACAGTCCCAGCCCATTGTTCCTTCAGTGTTTCAGTTATTATGCAGATGTACTGTTTATAAGATTGGGGAAACCTGCAGTCAGCTGAGACTGTAGAAGTCACTTGGATGAGGGATGAAACGTCCAGGTAAACAGAATCAACCTTTTAAGATTTACTTACCTGGCTGACTGAGAATGCATCATGTGTACTGTGTACCAGTGGACTGTTAGAACAGCTTTGAAATTCATTCATGAGTTGTTTGCAATAAAGTAAAAACCACCATCACTTCATGCGGAGTGTTTAGACTGTTCTTCCCATTCTGAGTTGGCTGGAAGACTGTTTACTTTGCCTGGCAGGGCGAAGGACACTGTCTCAGCTGAACTCTGGACACACACACACATATAAATATACATGCAGATGTACACTCATCCCCCCTCCAAACACCTTTGATGCTTATTCCCTCCCGATGCTGACGGTGGATCAAGGACACCAGCGTTTATGCTGCAGGCCCGGGTGTTCTGTCTACATCGGCTGTCTCTCACCCTTTACCATCCCTGTTGCTTGTCATGTGTTTCTTTGGTGTATTAAGAGTTTTTTCATGTGCAGGGGTGTTTTTTCTGTTCTCAAACTGATCTCCCTGTTGGAGCTCAGTCTTGGGGGAGTTATTTTTTTCTCCTTATCTTTCCTCATGTGGTGCATTTTCCATTGTTATACCTCTCTGACCTGTTTTCCCCATGTGATGTTTTTGTGTAATGTATGTATTGTCAGAGGGTAAGATGGCGCAGCTATTGCGTGCAATAGGTCGGCAGCCTTAACATGAAATTTCCACTTGTGGGACTAATAAAAGTATATCAATCAATCAATCAAGACATAAAGAAAATACAGTTCAACGATATTAAAGTAAAGTAGAAACATCAAAAGCTGGGTCTGACAAGAAGGGCATCTGAGTTCAGATCTGGTCCGCAGCTCGCCGATTGGTGACCAAGGCTCTATGATGTGTTGCCAAAAGTGTCAAACAACACCCAGTGGTACTGGGAGCTGCACATAAACCACAGGTGTTAAAACAAAATCAGCATCCATCTCTATTTCTGCTGACTCGTGGTTGGCTCACATCCTGTGAGCTCAACAAAAAAATGCTTTGCACCATGTTGGTGCTCACTGCTTTTAACACCCGATAAAAGAGAGATAAGAAGAAATGTTCTGCTGAGAAAAGTATTTTTATCTCATGTGTGGGGAAACACAGTTTAATAAAAGCACCGATGTGCTGCCGTCCACAAGAATATGAACTAAACATGAGCAGGTTTGCAGAGGAAGAGGACGAGCTGACCAGCTGTGAAATAATAATAATAATTATTATTATTCTAATAATAATTTTAGTAGCACACTAAATTTATTATCGTGTGTTCATAGTTAAAGGAAGTTTATTCCAGTGTTGCAGCTGAGAGAGACAAAGCATGGTCCACCTTTGTTCCAAGCCTCGAGTGTGGAGCCTGAAACATGAGGCGACTCTCAGCTGACACTTTGAAGGTATTTGGAGTTGTAAAGTGGAGCGTACCATTCAGTGATATGACAGTAATCACTAAAAGCTCAAGTTGGATTCTGCAGCAAATATGAAAACAGTGAAATTGTGGGCTGGCTGGAGTGATGTGTTCCCTTCACCGAGTGCCTGTGGGTCATGTTTGTGTACTTAACGTGACAGGACACCACTGCACTCTTATAACAAATAGCATCAAACTTAAGGTCAAATGGTTACTGCAAATGAAAAATCATGTTTCAGGATGGTTTGCAACATTTTGATGAAACAACTGTTTCTACAGCTATTCCCACAAAATATTAAGACATCGTGTCTGTTTTACAAGCAAATATCATTTCTAAATTAAAACACAGCGTTTATAATAACATAAAGTTTCAGTCACATCCATACATGTCTGCACTCAGTGACAACTGAGTGTCTCAGTCTGTCGATTACAGGTGGGGAACGGACCTGGATCAATTCTCCATGGGCAGCAGTCGGAAGAAAATTATAGGTTAAAATCATTAGAAACAAAACAAAATAGAAAAACCCAGCCAGAATTTTTGGCTGAATTGTTTTGCGGATCCCCGTCCTCATCCTGAACAAGTGAGCTCCAAGGAAGCTAATCTCTCCCCGAAGACACAGTGCAGTTCCAGGAGCACAAGCATGAACATCAACAGTGGACAGCAGTCCAAGAGACAATACCAGAGTCCTGAGCAGAGAGGTCCAGCAGCACTATGGGCAAACGGCATCAGAAAGAGAAGATCCATCATCTTGATTGGATGAATGGAGATGCGTTTCCAGCAAGCTGCAACCTCACTGAGTGAGTTTGACATTTGCCATGTTTGGAGTGAGATGGCAATGAAAGAGACAGTGGGACAAAGCTGAAGAAAACTGACTGCCATTAGACTGCAAAGTGGGAGAGAAGAATGGAGAGAAAGGAGCAGGTGAGGACAGAGGAATACTGTTTTAATGTGGGGAATCAAATTGGGTTAAGGAATCCAGGGAGACAGGCGACTGCCTTGAAGTGGAGAATTGACAAAGTGTCCAGACCACCACAAAAGGGGGAGGAAGACAAGCACTGAGGTATGCAAGTGTTCTGTTGGGGAAAATGGAAAGGTGACACCATGCATGCACATAATATGCACTAGAGATAACACAAAATCATACATAAAGTGTTACACATTAAAAGAGGGTATTTGTAGAAGGGGTTAATAACATACAGCGTGGTTGCCGATGGTAACCTGCAAGCACTTGGGGTTTAGCTGTGCCTGACTATGACAGAGATTTTCATTGAGATGTTTCTGAAACAAAATTTGGAGTGAACAGAGTTTTGTTTCAGAAAAAAGGGGGAAGGTACATAAAAGGACACACAGAAATAGAAAATGTATTAACCCTACTAACACACACACACACATGTAATGAAGCTCATTAGGATCAAACACAATTTTAAGTAGGTAGTATTGTTACCATCATCCTGTCTGGTTTATTGAGTGGGTTGAGAACTGATACATAGATGACTGAATTAGTATCATTTTGGGGAACATGATAGCAGGGGTGAACGGAATCCTGCAGCCAGAGTTTAAATGAATAAAACTAGCAGATGTTTTGTTTTGTTTTGTTTGTGTTTCTGAAGTATGGGGAAGCTTTTCCCATGGCACCGAGTTTTAGATTTGGTGTTTTTTCACCTATAAGAGAAAGAATATTCTGTGACAAGTCCTAAGACCGGGCTTCTGTAGTTTTATTTACTTTGGTTTTACAGTTTTATCTTTTATTTTTCATTTTATTTTTATTTTTTTGAACAGTGCACTGATTTCTGTTTGTGAATTTCTTTTTTTTAAGCAGATCTGCACGACGGGAATTAAAAGCGCTACACGTCATCAAGAAAATTGGTGCAAGTGAGTTTCTCCACATTAAAATGGGCTCTGGAGAAAGTCACTTATCTGGGACAATTAGAAAATGAGAGTCCCTGCCTAAAAAGGATTCAGCGAGGTAATCCGATCTAAAGTTCTTCTTTTCCTTTTGAAATGACGTCATTTTGCTGAGGGTGGAAATCAAATGCGACGATGGGTTCCACTATCATCATTCCACTTATCATTTCAGTGTTTCTCTTACATTTCATTATATTTTAGCTTCTGCTAGCCTGCTATAATTGTTACACACTCTGCACATATACAGTATGAGAGCGACTCTCTCATGGTTACAATACAAGGTGGCACAAACATTAATTGGACTTTCTAACCAGCTGTTCTCTGTATATAACAATGAAAACAGTCTCGGTGATGGTTTGTAGATTACTGATTGTGTCTACAGACAGCACATAAACATGGTTATCCATCCAAGTGTTTCTACAAGCACAGTTCCTGAAACAAGCTGCAAATTCCTGCTGCAGGATTTTGCAGGATTCCCTTTTATTTTGCTCTCTTCAATCAGAGAGATTCACCACCTCCTGTATTATATTCTTTCTTATTTGTGCTAAAAACCAACAATGATATTTCTCTGACTTTCTAATAAAGCTGAAGGCATGAATAAAAAGACACATTTCCTTCCTCCTCTCTTTCTTTCATTGTTTCAGAGGATCTCTGACATCCAGCACATCCATAGATTCATGATTTCAGCATCTCCATCAACTCTGTGTCTTTGTAATTATTTATCTCATTATTATTCCAGCAGCCTTCTTTATTTAAAGTTTAGAACAGCATAGTTAATATTATTTGTGAGGATTAATATTAATGATATATTTCTGTTCTGTTCTTTTCCTTCTAAACCAAAGTAACAAAATGCGTCACAGATTTTACCAAAAACAGCAGAATTAAAAACATTTGAAACTAAAATGAAAAATAATATTAAAAAATATGCAAACAAACGACAAAGATAAAAAAAGCAAAACAAAACAAAGTCAGTCTATATAAGTGGGTTTTTATTCATTTATTTTCCACATATGAGGAACTGACTTTGCTCACTCGATAAGAAAAGGAAGTTTGTTTCCCAGCTTTTAGCTATTAGAGAGAAAGCAGGTCCAGCTTTGCTTCCAGCCTGGACCATGGTGTAACATTACCTGACTCTCAGGTGTCTCTGGTTAGAATAAACCCACATACCAAAATTGGTATGGCCCCGATCTGGCCAACACAATGTGCTTACACATGGCCCACATACCGCAAAGAAAGACGGCCCTTTGGTGGCCCAGATCTGGTTTGGTTGGGGAAACCTGCAGTCAGCTGAGACTGAAGAAGTTACTTGGATGAGTGATGAAATGTTTCTCCCACAAAACTACGTCCAGATGAACAGAATCAACTTTTGGAGTTGTTGTTTGTTTTTTTTTAATGTTCACACAAAACTCCTGAAAGTTCATCCAGTCAGCTTCACTGTTTTCTCTAAACTGAAAACGAGGCTATGAACATATTTATGGACAAATGTACATTCCTGAGCATGTTTTCTTGTTGGTTTCTTAGTCATTTCAAATGTCTCTGCTTGGAAACTGTCATGGTCCGAGTGAGTGGCATGCCTGTCTGCTGTGTTTCTGGTCTCCTGCATTCCCCGTGGGAGCCGCACCTCTCAGGCTGATTGTAGTGGCAATCACTCTTCGCCTGAACGTCTGCTAATCACCGTTAGTGTTTGGCCGCTTACGTTACTTGCTTTTGCTGGTATGTGTATTCACTGTATTCTCTGTCTCCAGTTAAATCCACAGACCACGCTCGCAACCTGCCCACAACCAACTCAGTCAGATCGCTGGTCATTCCTGCTACTAACTGCACCGCTTCTCAGGTACGAGTCATCGCCACTTCGTCTCATCTGCCTGCCTCTCTGATGCACCGTCAGGACCAATTTGGATTCACTGACTCACCCAGACTTAGCCTCCTTCCCAACCAATCTCCACCTGCTGACAAGTAAGCCTGAACAAACACATTCTAGAAATCATTTCCACCTGTCTCAACATAACTCTCCTCTCCTGTGATTGCAGAGGCCCATTAGGCACTGGCCCTTGTTTCACAGTGTTCATAGTATCCCAGCACCTGCCACAGACGTCACCAAGTTAACATCACGGCAGTAATCATTCAGCCCTCTTCTCAGCCAAGTGTCATATAGTGCCCACCATAGTAGTTCTAGTTCATAGCATGTATTCCTGCCCTCTCCTTTGTACATGATTTTCCCAGTCACTAGTCTTCTTGTGTAGTTATTCCCACAGTGTCATTATTTTCACTGCTTGCACTGAGTCACTATAGTACGTCACCTGTGTATAGACACTCGTGTGTATTAACGTTTCTTCACTCACTCTAATATATTCTTGCCACATACATCTTGTGTGTCTGTGTTGAACCAGTTTTGGGTCCATCTGCTCCAAATAGCTCACGCCGTGACAGAAACATCAAAACAAAAATATATTTTTATGATCTAATAAAACCAGACAGAAATAAAACAGGTTGCTGTCAATATTTCATTGTTTCTTCTACAACGCTTTCAAAATGTCATCTTCTTTATGTTTTTATGGCATCATTAACATCTTTACTTTCATGACCCTCACTGTGGCACAGGCACTCAGTTTTCAGGTGTCACCACTAGGTGGGGCTCTTTTCTATAATTTTGGGGTAACGTGTCGCTTGAACCCAGTTCACAGTAATACTGGTAAAACCAGAAAATTAATAATTAAAACGACAACAATGAAGGTGTGAAAGGGAGGCCTGATTCACACCAAGCTAAAGGGCAGTACAATAGTCAAGTTGTGATTAAAAACATTAATTTAAGTAAAATATAAGAAGGGTTTAACCTTTAAAAAAGTACGGTGGCCCTGAAGTGCAAACCACAAAAACAAATCACAAAACGCACAACAAATTGAAAAGCGCAACAACAAATTGAAAAGCGCAAAAACAAATTCACTAAACGCAAAAACAAATTGAAAAGCGCAAAAACAAATTCACTAAACGCAAAAACAAATTGAAAAGCGCAAAAACAAATTCACAAAACGCACAACAAATTGAAAAGCGCAAAAACAAATTCACTAAACGCAAAAACAAATTGAAAAGCGCAAAAACAAATTCACTAAACGCAAAAACAAATTCACTAAACGCAAAAACAAATTGAAAAGCGCCAAAACAAATTGAAAAGCGCAACAACAAATTGAAAAGCGCAAAACAAATTGAAAAGCGCAAAAACAAATTCACTAAACGCAAAAACAAATTGAAAAGCGCAAAAACAAATTCACTAAACGCAAAAACAAATTGAAAACGCAAAAAAAAATTGAAAAGCGCAAAAACAAATTCAAAAGCGCAAAAACAAATTGAAAAGCGCAAAAACAAATTGAAAAGCGCAACAACAAATTCACTAAACGCAACAACAAATTGAAAAGCGCAAAAACAAAAGAAGAATCACAAAAACAAATTGAGAAGCACAATTACATTAAGAAAACCGGAAAGGGTAGGTACCAGTCGGCAACAGGAGACATCACTGATTGGATGTCCGCGCTGTTCGTCTTTGGAACCGGAAGTTACTCTGCCTGTAGCGCATTATTTTCAAACATGAACATTAGCGGTGACCCAAACATAGCTGTCACTATTCGAGAATATTTTTGATTCAGGACATACATACGAGGTGATACTGGATATGCTCAAGTGTAATCATGACATTTCAATTAGTATGCGTACACTGAAACTACATTTAAAAGAATCTGGACTGTACAGACGAGGCAACTATTCTCCACTTCCTGAGGTGAGGCGTGCCATTTTGTCCGAGCTTCGAGGACCAGGACAATTGTTTGGATATCGGACCATGTGGCAAGTTCTCAAACAAAAACACAAGCTGCGTGTCAAGCGTGATGTAGTTATGAGGCTGTTGAGACAACTAAATCCTCAAGGAATCGCTTTGAGAACTCGAAGGAGGTTCACAAGACGCACGTATCACTCCATGGGGCCCAGTTACATATGGCATGTAGATGGCTATGATAAACTGAAACCCTGTCAGGATTTATAGATGGCTTTTCAAGAAGACTGATGTGGCTTGTGTGTGGAGCAACAAACAACAACCCGGCTGTTATAGCGCACAATTATATAAACTGTGTAAAGAGTCTCGGTGTGATACCAATGAGAATACGAACAGACTTCGGGACTGAGAATGGGACTATGGCAGCAATACAGTGTACCCTCCGTCACGCGCACACGGACTATTATGCTGGATCGTCAAGCCACAGTTACGGATCATCTACTGGGAATCAGCGCATCGAGTCATGGTGGTCTTATTTCAGAAGAGGAAGGTGGGTACATTTGTGTCTGGTAGGTGTAAGCTACAGTGAAAGCTGATCAGATTGTTGTTTTTTACATGCATTTAAGAAATAGAGTAGCGTCCTGCTGGACGTGTTGAAAAGTTGGATGAGATAGACGTTAACAGCCGTCACTTTATTGCAGGAACTCAAAATGGTCATTGTCAGCTGTTGTGCCGAAATGAGCATGCTTGCCTAGATTTAACGACGCCAATACAAAATGAAAACTCAGACCAAACTCTCCACTCCTCACAATCAACACACAGAACAGAGTGAAAAGAATACAGCATTTTTAACAAGAACATTACTGCAGGGTCGCTACAATATTTATGGAAAACTAATATGCATTACTTTGTTTGACATCCATTTGTGGCATGTTTTAAATGGGACCAAAATGTAACAAACCCTATAAAATGACCAAGAACAAAGCTAAATTGATTCTTAAATATTAATTATATACCCAGGTCTCAGTTTTGGATGGACTTTTTTGGAGACCTAAGAGACTCTGGAAACTTCAATGGAAGCCACGAACGCCAGTGCTTGCTGAGATTCTGCTTCACAGGGGTTCTACAGAAAGACCTGGATGAATGCAAAGACCTGTGGAACAAACACAGGATCCGGCCAAGCAGACTTGCATCGTGTCCAGGGGGGATTCCAAACAAACTCTCTCTTGCCTCACAGGTATTTGAGTTCTTAACAAAATTAACCTTTTGCATCAAACTAAATGCAAGGTGTTGTTATTGCTTAAGTTGGTTAATATATATTCATAATTTTACACATAAGTATGATAGAGCAGTTTATAACATGTCACTGCATGCGTTGATTTATATAGTTCCATATTGTCAGCAAAAAATCCTTCACTGTTCTATTTTCATTTTGCAGATATGGTTCAAGAGACTGTGGATTTGCTGTTGAGGAGAGGGAACTGGATGTGTTTCCCGAGGAGGGGCTACTGGTTGGATTGTGTGGTGATCCAAACATTGGGGAATATTTACAACAGGCTGTACAACAAAACACACTGCAGCAGCCACAAGACTGGGAATCGGCCACAGAACTGTATTTGGCCCTGATGGACATAGCTGGGTTTTAGATACCAACTGAACTTCAGTTTGTAATGACATTTGTCAGAGTTACTCTGATGAAGACACACACGGTGTCGAAACGTTAGTTTCTTTCCTTTTTTTGCACCTAATAAAACCTTTGGACTTACTTGAGTGCTCCAGCCCTTCTGTTTTTCCTTCATTTTTTAATGTTAGTAGTGTTTCCTTTCCCTCTTGCTAAATTGAATATAATATTGTTCATAATATACAGCAACTGGCATGGATTTAAATATTAACATTTAACCACAAGGAAACATTTAAAATGTTCTTTAATAAAACCATTTACAAATAGTGTCCAGCATTTCTGTCACTTTTCCAACATACACAATATTCAGAAAAAACAACTAAATGTTTAACAATATGGAAGTTGCTTGTCACATAAATGTGTTAAGTAGTATGCCAACGGCAGCTGAACCTATCAGGGTAACTCAGTAACTGTAACTTGATGACCTTGCTGATTTAAGAACATCCAAATCCTGGAGCATTTTGAATTCCAAAGTCCATGTTGGCCTTAAAGATGCTGTATGAGTCACAGATGGGTAGCTTCAGAGTATTTGCACAGGTGTTTGAAACTGGAAAAGGCGAAACACTTAAAAACTGGATGCGTGGTGGTGGTGTCATTCCTGCCGGTGGAACTGCCGTCAGCCCTGTGGCAAACATCATCAAATCTTCCAGACACACTGCTGTTGCCTTCTCTGAAAGAAGAAAGTAAACACTGTAGTACATTACAGAAAATTTATTTCCTCACCTCTCCTTTCATAAAACTATAAACAAATAAAATGGTCATTCAAACCTTCACAATCAAGGAGATAATCTGCCCAAAAGCCAAGTGTTAGGACCTCCTTATGCCGCTTTGTTGCTTCCTGCTGGGCTGAGATCTGGTCTGAACATGCTCTCCAGTTCTGAAGCAGTCAGGGCCTTGGCAGAGAAGCATAGGAGTGGGGCCAGCACACTGGAATTTTGTTGCAGTGCACTTAAAAAATTCAGACTTTCCAGTCCATCTTTAAATCTGCAAAGGATAGACAAATAAGTAATAATTGGTTTATAGCTATAACTATTGCAGTCTTCTAAATTGTGTTTAAATGTCTTTACCTACTAGATCTTTCATTATAAATTTGGACAGATTTCAAATGCATAGAATCATTCATACACAAAAACAATTCATAGCGCTCAGAAATTAACTGTGACAGCAAAAAAGAAGAGCTCATTGGGATTTTAGCATTTAAAAAAAAAATAGTGCTTTCACACTGGAATAAACAAGTGTGTCAAACAAGGATCACCTCTTTTATAAATAACTGAAAAATGAATCATGTTGCATGACTATGATTATTATGGGTCATTGTGAACAATAAATGTATACTAAATTAGAGTTCTAGTGTCAAAAGGTTAATAGCGTGCGACAGTGGCTCAGGAATTAACTAGTTGTTCATCAGATCACCGATGCTACTGAATCAGTTTTTCATATACATCTGAAGGTCTGAAAATGTCAGTGGCTGCTGTGATGAGCAACTGGCCATCCTGAATTTAAAAGGAGTAATGAGTTTACCGTTGAATGACACTTTGGTTTCTTTCAAGGATGTACCATCTGAGGTACTCCTCCACAAATGCTTGTTTCTCAAAAGGCTTGACGTTTCTGAGGCATCCAGCAGTTTGAAGATTGTGCTGTTTTGCAAAATAAGATTATGCAAAGACTCCTCTGATTCAGCTTTCAGGACCTATAAAAAAAAAAAAAAAAAAAAAAAAAAAAGTTTACTGTAAGAAAAACAAAATATAATTTTCACTACTTTTACGATTCATTCAAACATTGGATTAAAAAATAATCAATTTGTTATTTCACTTGTGTTGTTGGGAGTTGGAAATCCGTCCTTTCAGATTACAGAATCTACCTTGAACCTACTTTCAAGATATGATCCAACCCGGATAACTTTTATCCCGATTAAATCTTTTAAACTGGCCCCAAGTGTCTTCTAAGTAAACCCATTCCCTGAGCCTAGGTAATTTTCTACCTGATGTAAAATTTTGTGATCTCCTCATCTTGCACATCTTCTACAGTGGCGCTGAAACTCTGATTCCCTGTGATGTGGTTGACCAGGTTCTTGGAGAGGAAATGTGGTGCTGGTCCCCATGCACAATGGATACAGCGATCATCTTTCCTGCTAAAAGTACTCATCTTGCCTGGCAGCTGTTATACAGGGCACATAATTATCATGGTTAATTGCTATTAAATATGCTAATGAAAAAAAAATACGCCAATTTTATTAAAATTTCCATTGTAATAATTACGGAGAAAACATCCACCTCTTGAATTATATACAAGATAACGGCTCTCTGGAGGTCCATCAAAGATGGGGCGA
Source organism: Oreochromis aureus (assembly GCF_013358895.1). Taxonomy (NCBI): domain Eukaryota; kingdom Metazoa; phylum Chordata; class Actinopteri; order Cichliformes; family Cichlidae; genus Oreochromis; species Oreochromis aureus. Next base: position 28,901,601 of record NC_052962.1, on the reverse strand, counting down.
TTTCATGAACTGCCCATAAGAAGTGTGAGGAATTCACGCCTCGGGCCACCTGTATCCAAACCTTCTTCAAAGCTGCCAGCATCATCATTAAACTTGATGAACATGTCGTAGTTGTCAGAGTATGTGCTGCGTCGAAATCCTCTAACAGCTCCATCCCATACAGCTGACCTTGATATATTGAACCTGCTGACCTTCTTGTGGTCAAGTTCCAGTCCCAAATTTGCAATAATTCCATGTGCCTGCAAATTGGTGTCTCTAAAAAAGGGAAACTTTTTTTTTTTTAAAGGTATATATACTTCTCTCATGATTGCATGATGTCTTGTATAGAACAAGATGGCAGTTAATTGGATTCAAATGTTTAAATTACTAACACAGGTTCTTCTGGGGGCTCAGCAAACAGTGAATCGTTATCTAATTGCAAAGTAAAGGCGGTGGAGATTGTCTGCTGCACTGTTTTACTAATAAAATAGTTTTTACCTGTTGTACTTCATTAGCAAGCACAAGATCCCCAGCACCCTTCCTTAGAGAACAAAGAAAAGCATTTTTGTTGTGTACTGTGAAAATATTAATTGACACTTTGAAAATATTTAAGCATCTTGATTAACAAACAAGCAATACAAGTATTATGTAGTCCATGTTCCAAAACCATATACAGAATGAATGACAAAAGTGTATATCTCATTAATACAAAGTGTAGGCAAAAACAGTAAAAGATTACATGTTCTTCAAATATCACTTACTCATATTCTGCTGCTTTCTGTAAAGGACTGCTGTCATGTTGAAGTTCCCATGGCTGAAACAAACAAACAAACACACGCACGCCGAGGACGCACACACACACACACAAAAAATGTATTTCACATATAACTATTAACTGTTTTACTGAACTGAGGCAAATGGTGGTGGCTAAACAACAAGAAAACTCTATTAAAAATTTTAAATTGTACTTACCAATGTATCAGCAAGATCAAACTCAGAGGGCCTTTTAATAACAATCTCTGGGTCAGAGTCAGACAAGTCTGAGTTTTCTCCAACTACAAAACATGAAAACAAATTAAGCTAAGCTAACTAAATTCATACTAATGTATGAAACTTTATTTGATCATCAATAATAGATTAATACGAAAGGCATAAAGTTAGCATTTAAAACTCATGACTCAGTAGATCCAAAATGGCTGAATTTCATGTTTCCAGGAAGAAACATAACATATACAAGCTAATTTAGGGAGCAATGGTGGCAGAGGAGTTAAAAGCCCGCCCTGTAATCAAAAGGTTGAAGGTTTTAGCCCTGCTCAGTCTGTCACAGTCGTTGTGTCCTTGGGCAAGACACTTCACCCTCCATGCCAGGTGGTGGTAGTGGGAGGGATAGGTGGCATCTGTGTACAGCAGCCTTGCGTCAATCAGTGAGTCCCAGGACAGTTGTGTCCACATTGTAGCTAATCACCAGCAGTGTGTGAATGTGTGTGGGTGAATGACTGGTTTTGTTGTGAAGTGTCTTGGGGGTTGTAGAACCCTAGAAGGTGCTATATCAAATACAGGCCATTCACCATTTTAATGTAGGTATGCTATTGACTTGGGTGCTTTATGCGTAATGTTATCATTTCACAATTTCAAAATTAGCATTTGTTGAAACTAAGGAATGTGTGTCAAAATCCAAACAAACATTAGCAGCTTACCATCTTCAAAGTCACTCTTCAAGCAGATGAAAACAGTGATTCTTTGATAAGGCTTGCCAACTTCAGCCTTATAAGCCTCAAGTGTAAATGGTCTTTGTGTTCCAGGGACAGTAATGACCTCAGTGCCATCCGGATACAGAAGAAGGAAAGGTCCATCTTTTAGATCTTTGTTAAAGTCCTTCATTTTTTAACAGCTTGATTGAGCAGACTTGTGGCAGTAGCGTCAGGGTCTGTTGTTAGGAAAATAGTTTTTCCACGGTATGGCTTCAAACCACCCTTTTTAATGGTCATCAAGCCGACATTTATCTGTAAGGAAAAAGACATGAACAATGGGCCAAGTAGATACTAATATGACTCTAAGCAGATCTATTCAAACTTGAATATTTATTAACTGCAAAAGAGGGATCTTCCTGACAACCTAAATGTACAATTACTCGTAAACAATTGTTCTTATTCTGGATAGCTTTACTACACTGAACATTTTTTACACAACTCCCCTAAGGAATAACAAAAGAATGTTATTAGAAAATTAACCTCAACTTGTTTTCAGACAGAGCTAGCCAAACTACCTGAACCTTTCTTTTTTCCTTTTTCTTTAAGCCCTTCCTCCCTTCAGAAAACTTTTGCCTCTCTTCATTTTTCTTTTTTCTGTATTCTAAGAAGGTGCTGAAGGTTGGAGTTGGGCAGTTTGAGGTAGTCTGTGATGCTAAAGGGAAACAAAGGAAAAATGTACTACAATGTCACACATTAAAGACATTCATTCATGTGACATTCCATTGTCCACACAACACGCAAATAAGGACAACACTGAATAATCTCACTAGAAAATTTCTACCAAGGAATGACAATGTAACTGATACTATTGACCAATACAATTCTACACCAGTAAGTTTTAATGTATAGACACATAATAGTGTTAGTTCCTAAAGTTAACCAAACATAATAAATGAACTAATTTATTATCGTTTCAGTTGTGGAAATGCTCAGAGGACTGTTCCACGAAGCAAGCTAATCCCAAAAGCCAGGCTCACTCTGAAAATCCAGGCTCGATTGCCCCAAATTCGGTTCCAGGAACGAGGCTAACCTGCAGTCTTTCTGCTCATTCATTATGCAATATGCTTGTGGACAAGTCTGGTCCGTGGCACCCTAGCTGCGAGGTTTGTTAACACTAGAACTGCCCTCAAACCTTCACTACTAGAAAGGTCTTGAGCAGTCATTTTGACAGCTGCGTGCATTTTCAAATGAGCCTCGATTTTCTGAGCTCGCTTAGTGGAACAGCCCTCTGGTTTGCTATGGTCTGGAAACAGCTAACGCTAGGCTAATAAATCAATAAATAACAAACATTTTATTATGCTTATTAACTTACTCAATGGGAGTGAAGTGTCTCCGATGCAAGATGCGTGATAAAGCCTCTCGCCACAGCCGCTGCAAAAGTTTGGTGACTCCTCAACCAGCTTTTTCCCATAGCTAGGACAAAACATTCCGCCGTTTTTCAAACGAAATGCGCTACAGGCAGAGTAACTTCCGGTTCCAAAGACGAACAGCGCGGACATCCAATCAGTGATGTCTCCTGTTGCCGACTGGTACCTACCCTTTCCGGTTTGCTTAATGTAATTGTGCTTCTCAATTTGTTTTTGTGATTCTTCTTTTGTTTTTGCGCTTTTCAATTTGTTGTTGCGTTTAGTGAATTTGTTGTTGCGCTTTTCAATTTGTTTTTGCGCTTTTCAATTTGTTTTTGCGCTTTTGAATTTGTTTTTGCGCTTTTCAATTTGTTTTGCGTTTTTCAATTTGTTTTTGCGTTTAGTGAATTTGTTTTTGCGCTTTTCAATTTGTTTTTGCGTTTAGTGAATTTGTTTTTGCGCTTTTCAATTTGTTTTTGCGTTTAGTGAATTTGTTTTTGCGCTTTTCAATTTGTTTTTGCGCTTTTCAATTTGTTGTTGCGCTTTTCAATTTGTTTTGCGCTTTTCAATTTGTTTTATGCGTTTTCAATTTGTTTTTGCGTTTAGTGAATTTGTTTTTGCGCTTTTCAATTTGTTTTTGCGTTTAGTGAATTTGTTTTTGCGCTTTTCAATTTGTTTTTGCGTTTAGTGAATTTGTTTTTGCGCTTTTCAATTTGTTGTGCGTTTTGTGAATTTGTTTTTGCACTTTTCAATTTGTTTTTGCGTTTAGTGAATTTGTTTTTGCGCTTTTCAATTTGTTGTTGCGCTTTTCAATTTGTTGTGCGTTTTGTGATTTGTTTTTGTGGTTTGCACTTCAGGGCCACCGTAAAAAAGCCTCATTTGATACAAACCTCAAACCTTTAAAACAAAAAGAATCACTTTGTCCAGTGTTACGTCATGATAACTTTTTTTACACTGGGCGTAACAGATGGATGTGATTGGCCACAGGTCCACTTTTGGAGCATTGTGGGAACAACTGAGTCTAAGTATCAGGACCTCAACCTCGCTCTCATTAAAAAAGATCTTTAAGGCAGTCCAGGTTTTAATGTCATTTAAACATTCTGATAAAACTTTTCGTGAGCTGACATTTCATTTGGAAGACGTGGACTGAGATGCCTCATCCTGTCAGAGGATCCTACAGGAAGTAAAGATAAAGAGAAAATAACATTAAATGTATGAGTTTACTCCAGGCTCACATACTCCTAACTCACTGACTTTGACTATACATCCACTCTTATCTGTTTCTTTTTGCTTTCTCTCCTTTTGCTGTCGTCGTCAAGCTCTCACTCCTCCTAACACCCTCCACCCTCCTCGGTCTTTGTGCTGTCATCAAAAGGTAAACAGAATTTATAACCCATTAAAGGCTGATTTAATGGGACTTCATGCCAATGTTTGAACTGAATGTGGGCTGCTGCTGGTTGACAGGTCACATCTGTCTGACTCTGGAGCTCTGCTGTGCACAGCAGAAACACCCAGTGCATCAAGGGAGTCCCCCATTGGAGTCACTCCTATTACAGCATAACTAATAGAGGATTCAGGGTCACCTGCTCCAGCCCTAACTATATACTCTAGCAAAAAGGAAAGTTTGAAGCCTAATCTTGAAAGTAGAGATAGTGTCTGTCTCCTGAATCCAAACTGGAAGCTGGTTCCACAGAAGAGGGGCCGGAAAACTGAAGGCTCTGTCATGGTTGGCTGTGTGGCAGGTAGGCAGAAGTGGTGGACCCAAAATGCAGGACTCTTGGAGATGGGATTTAAACTGAAAAAAACAGCTTTATTGCTGGATAAATGTTTCATAAAATAAAACTCACAAAAGCAAAACACGACTCTAAACAGAGGTGCTGGAGGACTGGAAATAACAAACACACGGCAAGGTGAGGGTACGACATGACAGAGAGCACAGAAAAGTCAGGGCTTATACTCAATGTTCCCTCTAATTTTTCATGTGTCTGAGCGAATACACAAACTCCCTGAGCGTCCCTTGGACCACTGTGAGCAACAGCAGCACTGTGGTCACACCAGCATTGAATCCATCCAAGTTACCTGGTTTATTAAAATGATCAAATTACAGCATTTACATTTATGTTAGACTACTTTTAAATAACTGCTTTAGCCCACTTACAATGAAAATGTAAAAAAAAATAAATCTAGTCGTATATATATAACAACGACAGTATTCAGGAAGAAAACCAAACATTGCAGATATTTCTATCATAACTCTGGTTTTACGTGGCCGATCAACACAATTTGAAAAATGGTATAAAGTCCACACTTTTCCCGTCAGTTGTTCCGTCTGTCCTGCTCACATCTCCAATGGTTGGACACGTTGTCATTAACGTGGCTTCACTGCACATCAGCCACGCCGCTTTGCTCGCTAAAACACCGGTGTCGGCACATAAGGACGCTGTCATAGCCTGTCAACCACGTTGATTAGCTGCGTATATACGAATGTGAATCGCATTATTGGCTGGACTATGGGATAATGTGGCATCGTTCTAATCCCATACGGGAGCAGCCAGTCACTGACTGACACTGCAGAACAGAATCGTTAAAGTATTAATTTTAATTTCAATTCAGGTTAGATTTTTTTGTGCGCAACGCAGATTTTCTGCGCAGAGCCCGAGCCAGCAGTGCACAATTGCACACGTGCGCAGCTTAGAGGGAACATTGATTATATTCACAGGGGAGTAATCAGGGAATGGGAAACAGGAGGGAGACACAGCTGGGAGAAGTTAGACTAACGAGAAAGGGGAGAAGTAAAACTGAACACACTGACATCAGACTGTGACTATCAAAATAAAACAGGAAACAAGAAACCATCACACAAGGACGCCGACTCGACACAGAGAGGCAAACAGCATATAACACATGGAACTCAAACTATGCAAAACATGAGACACAAAACCCTAAACCACAATCACTGAAAATAGATTATTGTTAATAATAATAACAATAATAATCAACAAAGCACCAGGGAAACAAACGATCCAACATTCAAAAGTAAAACAAAACAAAAGAACTGAAAATACTGCGTCGAAAGGAATCAGAACCGTGACAGGCTCTGCCTCCTATTCTACTTTTAAATACTCGAGGAACAACAAGTTAGCTCGCTAGCTTACATCTAAATACGGGTAAATACGAGCTAAATTCGGGCTAAATTCGGGTTTTCCCAAACCAAAAACCCTGGATCACCAGCGAGGTCCGCTCACTCCTCAAAGCCCGTGACGCCGCCTTCAGGTCAGGTGACAGAGCTCTGTACAGGGCTGCTCGAGCTGACCTGAAAAGGGGGATTAAAAAAGACAAGTCAGACCACAAAAGGAACATCGAGTCCCACCTGTCCAGCAACAACACACGGGAGGTGTGGCAGGGAAAGCAAGACATCATCAACCACAGAGGCAGCACTGCGAAAACAGAAAACCCGAGTGTGCAGCTGGCAGAGGAAATAAACCGCTTCTTCGCCTGCTATGAAACACCACAACAGCAGCACTCATCTGCCTCAGCCCTGCTCCCATCCTCATCCTCACCCTCACCTGGTTCCTGCACCGCTCCACTCACTGTAACAGAGCACGATGTCAGACGTGTGCTCCGTTACAGTGAACCCCAGGAAGGCAGCCGGTCCAGACGGAATACCTGGCAAGGTACTAAGAGCATGTGTCCACCAGCTCAACCTCATCTTCACCAGACTCTTCAACCTCTCACTGGATCCGACCTCCACACTCCATACCTCACTGACCGACCACAGTATGTGAGGACTCAGGGCTGTGTGTCGGACAGGGTCGTCTGCAGTACGGGGGCCCCACAGGGAACGGTTCTGGCTCCGTTCCTCTTCACCATCTACACTGCAGACTTCTCCCACAACTCCACCCAGTGCTTCCTGCAGAAGTTCTCTGATGACTCTGCAATAGTCGGCCTCATCACTGATGGGGACGACAAGGAGTACAGAGGACTGACTCAGGACTTTGTGGACTGGTGCCAGCTGAACTACCTCCAAATCAATGCCAGTAAAACCAAGGAGCTGGTAGACTTCCGCAGGCACAAGCATCCTCCACTGCAACCACTGAACATCCAAGGTATGGACATTGAGGCCGTGGACAGCTACAGGTACCTTGGTGTTCATCTGAACAACAAACTGGACTGGACTCATAACTCAGACGCCCTCTACAGGAAAGGGCAGAGCAGGCTGTACCTGCTGCGGAGACTCAGGTCGTTTGGAGTGGAGGGCCCACTCCTGAAGACCTTCTATGACTCTGTGGTGGCCTCAGCCATCTTCTATGGTGTGGTCTGCTGGGGTGGCAGCATCTCTGCTGGGGACAGGAAGAGACTGAACAGGCTGATCCGAAGGGCCAGCTCTGTTCTAGGATGCCCTCTGGACCCAGTGGAGGTGGTGAGTGACAGGAGAATGGCTAAGCTGTCGTCCCTGTTGGACAACATCTCCCACCCCATGCATGAGACTGTGACAGCACTGAGCAGCTCCTTCAGTGGGAGACTGCGGCACCCACGGTGTGGGACGGAGAGATTTCGCAGGTCTTTCCTCCCCACTGCTGTCAGACTCCACAACAAAGACTTTAACTGATCAAACACACACATCCACACATGTGCAATAACACTAATGTGCAATAATCTTTTCTGGCATCGTTGTATTTTTACTCAGTTGTATATAGCATTTGTATTTTATTTTTATCTTATTGTATATTTTATTCTATTTTATTCTACTGTATATAGTATTTTATTTTATTCTATTCTGTACAGTTGTGTACTGTATTTATTCTTATTGTATTTTATTCTAATTTTTGCTTCATAACTTTTGCACTGTCCACTTCCTGCTGTGACAAAACAAATTTCCCACGTGTGGGACTAATAAAGGTTATCTTATCTTATCTTATCAGGCAGCCATCCCATCCTGTCTAAAATCAGCCACAATCATCCCAGTGCCGAAGAAGTTTCCCATCTCCAGCCTGAATGATTACCGCCCTGTGGCCCTCACACCGGTAAACATGAAATGCTTTGAGAGACTAGTCCTTCAGCACATCAAGGATTACCTCCCCCCAGAATTCGACCCCCTACAGTTTGCATACCGTGCAAACAGATCCACAGAAGACGCCATCGCCACAGCCCTCCACGCTGTGCTGAGTCACCTAGAGCAGCGGCAGAGCTACGTCCGAATGCTCTTTGTGGACTACAGCTCAGCCTTTAATACAATCATCCCGGACATCCTCATCATCAAACTGGTCACTCTTGGCCTCCCTCCTTTCACATGTGCCTGGATAAAGGATTTCCTCACAAACCGGCCCCAGACTGTGAGACTCGGCCCTCATCTCTCCTCCACTCGCACACTGAGCACCGGCTCCCCACAGGGCTGTGTGCTGAGCCCCCTCCTGTATTTTCTCTACACCCATGACTGCAGTCCGACCCACAACAACACTCTCATCATCAAGTTTGCTGATGACACCACGGTAGTCGGACTCATCTCGAAGGGAGACGAGGCAGACTACAGAGAGGAAGTCCTGAAGCTGGCAGCGTGGTGTTCAGAAAACAACCTGGCACTGAACACTAAGAAAACAAAGAGCTCATTGTCGACTTCAGGAGACACAGCACCGACTTGGCCCCCCTCTACATCAACGGGGAGTGTGTGGAGAGGGTCCACACCTTCCGGTTCCTTGGTGTCCTCATCTCTGCTGACATCTCCTGGACAGAAAACATCTCAGCGGTCGTCAAGAAAGCCCAACAGCGGCTGCACTTCCTGAGAGTCCTTAGAAAGTACAAGCTGAACTCCAACCTGCTGCTGACCTTCTACCGCTCGTCCATTGAGAGCCTGCTAACCTACTGCATCACAGTATGGTACGGCAGCTGCACCAAGGCGGATAGAGTGAGGCTTCAGAGTGTGGTCAAGACAGCACAAAAGATCATCGGCTGCCCTCTCCCCTCCCTGATGGACATTTATTCCTCCCGCTGCCTCAGCAGAGCAGCAAACATTATCAAGGACAGCTCCACCCTGGCTTCAATGTTCAGCCTGCTTCCCTCAGGGAAGCGCTACAGGTGCATCAGCACAAAACCCACAGACTCAAAAACAGTTTCTTCCCCAAAGCCATAACCACCCTGAACTCACACATGCACCGATAACACAGCCCCCCCCCCATATATATATATATATATATATATATATATATATATATATATATATATATATATATATATATATATATATATATATATATATATATATATCTTTATCTTTTCCTAAGTTAATTTTTACTGTCCATATGTACATAGCGCTGCAGAACTGTACCCCCCCCACCCCCAGCATGTTTACACTGAGTAGGAGATGCTCTGTGTCTCATTGTACAACTGTATAGTGACAAAGGCATTCTATTCTATTCTATACAATATAGCATGTCCTGACTGCGGGGTTTTGGTAACAAATTCAAAGGTACAGCTCTGCTGTCACTTCCAACATAAATGAAGACAGAAAACTAAACAGCAGTGACGTTTGTAGGGTTACTGAAGTTTGGCTCGCTGGTACATAATGACCGCTAGCGACACAGCTATGTTAGCATAATATAAATAAGCTAACTTTTTTTCCACTCAATAAAAGTTAAGGTGAGGGTTCTCAGTGGCCAGGAACAAATGCAATTAGATGGCAGGATGTTGTAAACGGACCAAACTTAAGCCAGGAGAACAACTGAGATAATCCATCCACAATACGAGGTTAGTCATTCATACAGGGAGTGCAGAATTATTAGGCAAGTTGTATTTTTGAGGAATAATTTTATTATTGAACAACAACCATGTTCTCAGTGAACCCAAAAAACTCATTAATATCAAAGCTGAATGTTTTGGAAGTAGTTTTTTAGCTTGTTTTTAGTTTTAGCTATTTTAGGGGATATCTGTGTGTGCAGGTGACTATTACTGTGCATAATTATTAGGCAACTTAACAAAAAACAAATATATACCCATTTCAATTATTTATTTTTACCAGTGAAACCAATATAACATCTCCACATTCACAAATATACATTTCTGACATTCAAAACAAAACAAAAACAAATCAGCGACCAATATAGCCACCTTTCTTTGCAAGGACACTCAACAGCCTGCCATCCATGGATTCTGTCAGTGTTTTGATCTGTTCACCATCAACATTGCGTGCAGCAGCAACCACAGCCTCCCAGACACTGTTCAGAGAGGTGTACTGTTTTCCCTCCTTGTAAATCTCACATTTGATGATGGACCACAGGTTCTCAATGGGGTTCAGATCAGGTGAACAAGGAGGCCATGTCATTAGTTTTTCTTCTTTTATACCCTTTCTTGCCAGCCACGCTGTGGAGTACTTGGACGCGTGTGATGGAACATTGTCCTGCATGAAAATCATGTTTTTTCTTGAAGGATGCAGACTTCTTCCTGTACCACTGCTTGAAGAAGGTGTCTTCCAGAAACTGGCAGTAGGACTGGGAGTTGAGCTTGACTCCATCCTCAACCCGAAAAGGCCCCACAAGCTCATCTTTGATGATACCAGCCCAAACCAGTACTCCACCTCCACCTTGCTGGCGCCTGAGTCGGACTGGAGCGCTCTGCCCTTTACCAATCCAGCCACGGGCCCATCCATCTGGCCCATCAAGACTCACTCTCATTTCATCAGTCCATAAAACCTTAGAAAAATCAGTCTTGAGATATTTCTTGGCCCAGTCTTGACGTTTCAGCTTGTGTGTCTTGTTCAGTGGTGGTCGTCTTTCAGCCTTTCTTACCTTGGCCATGTCTCTGAGTATTGCACACCTTGTGCTTTTGGGCACTCCAGTGATGTTGCAGCTCTGAAATATGGCCAAACTGGTGGCAAGTGGCATCTTGGCAGCTGCACGCTTGACTTTTCTCAGTTCATGGGCAGTTATTTTGGGCCTTGGTTTTCCACACGCTTCTTGCGACCCTGTTGACTATTTTGAATGAAACGCTTGATTGTTCGATGATCACGCTTCAGAAGCTTTGCAATTTTAAGACTGCTGCATCCCTCTGCAAGATATCTCACTATTTTTGACTTTTCTGAGCCTGTCAAGTCCTTCTTTTGACCCATTTTGCCAAAGGAAAGGAAGTTGCCTAATAATTATGCACACCTGATATAGGGTGTTGATGTCATTAGACCACACCCCTTCTCATTACAGAGATGCACATCACCTAATATGCTTAATTGGTAGTAGGCTTTCGAGCCTATACAGCTTGGAGTAAGACAACATGCATGAAGAGGATGATGTGGACAAAATACTCATTTGCCTAATAATTCTGCACTCCCTGTATACTACAGCATGGGCTGTAGTTACATCGTAATGTTTTAAAAATTGAGCTTAAATAAATGATTAATGGTAATAAAAGCCGAGGGAGGTCAACAGTGATCACTGACTGTTTTTAGGAGCTTTTTGAGATTAAATAGAAGAAAATACAAAACATTAAACATGTTAACAACACAAAAGCCATATTAAACGCAGACTACTTTAGGCCCGGAAGTAGGATTCGTCACGTCATCACTTAAAGACCGGATTGGGTGATATGGTGCTACAAGGTCATTAAGACATATGGTTTAAATCTGCTCTCTCTTTCTAGTCCCTGTCAGGACTCTTACTGCAGCATTTTGGATGAACTGAAGGCTTTTCAGGGAGTTTTTAGGACATCCTGATAAAAATTAATAATGTTGTCAATATCAAAGAGCAATCCAAGATAATGAAACTGACTCATGATGGGCTAAAAACTGTCAGCAGAGATGTGGCAGCCTGACCGGGAACATATCGTTTTGAAACGTTTTGGGGAAATTACTGTTTCAAAACCTTTCTTTGTACCAATGATAGGACATTGTGTCTTTCATCAACATCTCCTGCATGGGCTGGGAGATGATAGCTTATAAGTCTGTATCCAGACTGTAACAGCCCATCACCGGGTGCAGACATGTAGTGCAGCCATTACATAGCATGTATGTGAATGTGTGTGTTAGATATTAAAGATCAGTTTCACCCATCGGCTGTGAAGGTTTTGGGTGGATGAGTCCATTTAGCTCAGACTGCATTTCTTCAGCTCAGCATATAAAGCTGTGCACCTCAGTGTTTACTTGCTTTTTATGATTCTGACATAACAGGTTTGCACTTTTCTTCTCAAGTGCAAAATGTAAATTATTTTAATTTCAGTTTTGTATTATGAATATTTTAAATATGCAGAATTCGACTGGAGACGTTATATTTTACAGAGCTGATACGGATATTACACATCTTCCATGTGTAAATATGGAAACTGCATGTGATTGTTAATTAAAGGACTGCCAGTGCACACTTGAATTACAAATTAAATGATTCGCTTTTGAAGAACACTGAAAGAAAATGAAAGTGTTCAAAAAATGAGTGTTATGCTGATCAAGGGTCATTCTGGCTCAAATCACCAACTTTAAACCTTAACCCTAGAACACTATCGCTATAAATAGTAACACAATCACTAATGCCGGGTGATATTTACCCGATATAATATAACCAATAAAAAGTAATCAAATATATCAAAATATGACAACACATGACAAATTACAGTGGTCTTCTTTTACTTTCAACTGTGCCATGTCTAACAAAATGAAAAAAAAAAAACTCCTAAAACAAAATAATGACTCTGGAAGCTGGTCTTTGGTCCACCCATTCCTGGGAAATTGAGACTTCCCTGGTGAAGGCACAGGCTCCTCGACACGCAAACAGCTGCAGGAGAGAGAAATCATGTAAATGTATTTGCCCGGGTGTAAATCACCCGGCGATAGTGTTCTAGGGTTAAACATTTTCAGTTCAACGTTTGGAAACATGGCATGATTTCTGTGAAACTTTAGCTTCATATATCAATATTCGAAATCGGAGAAACGGTGTGATGGTCCAGGGTTGTTAGAGCCAGAGTTTCATTTTGGTATCATCTTGTGTTTTGTGTTAACTCTTATTTTGTATTAGTTGTTAGAGTTTGGTTCTTGTGTTTTATTATTCCTACCTGTGTCTCTCCTGTGCTCTGTTCGTGTGCCTGAGTTTGTGTTGTTAAACCGTCTGTGAGTTTCCTGTTTTACTTTGAAGGTTTGTGTCTCGTTGTGTGTAATTAGGTTCAGCTGTGTTACTCTCTGGTGTGTCATTCCCTCGTTACCTTGTGTGTATTAATGGTGTGTGCCTGCCTCTGTTCCTTGTCGGTTCATCTGTATTATTTGGTCATCTCTGCATCTCTCTGCTCCTCATTCTGCTATTTATTTGTTTGTTATTTATCGTTGACTGTAAATAAACTCACTTGCATCACCGCTGCTGTCTGCAACTCGGGTCCTCCTTCACTTCCACACGACTGTTGCCCCAGCCGTGACAATCGGAGGCATTGTTTGAACTTGAATGTCTCAAAAACTATTAACAATAAAAACCTGAAATTTTCACTGCCCTGTCAGCCACCACGAGATGAGATTCTGAGGCTACCACTCTCTTGGCTTTGCCTAGAAATGCTGTGCATGAAATGTATGCTTTGTGCTCCCATGTTTCTGGGACGCCCACTTCCCAGTCCTACATGTCCTGTTATCAAGAACCTGGCCTTCAGTTTGGAGGTGGCACTAAGGCTCACTCCAAATAATGCTGCAACGTGGTTTTTACAGAACTCCAGCGTGACATTAGTGAAACGTGGCATGCTTAAAGCGGACACAAACTGTAGCAGGATGCATACCACAGGCTCAAAACCAGAGCTGGTAGCAGAATAAGCTGTCTGGCATTGGCAGAGAAGATTTGAGAAGTTTTTCATGGGCACAACCCAAATATTCTGCTGCTCAACCCACAAATGAACTTTCCTTACAAATGTGGCATCATTTAAGGGGAAATAAAGAGGCTCTCCAATGTTTTAATAGTTATTGTCCTGAACCATTGCTGTAACAAAAACATTTATATATTCAGGTTATCTGTGTCAAATATTAATATTTGTTTGATGATTTGTACGTTTCAGTACATCACTGCAGCTACTGCTCACATTAACAACATGTTTCTTTCTGTTTAGCTGTTTCTGAGCTTAAGAAACCAGTGAAGCAAACAAGACAGCAACTGTCTCAAGTTAGGACAAAAAAACAGCAAGTGGGAACAAATTGGGAAAGACTGTCAACGATATAGTTTTGCAAACTTTGGTGAAACCGTATCAAAAACTGTCCGTTGTAAATGTTAGGACATTTTGTCTTTTGTCATCATTTACTTCCACAAAGGATCTTTTATTTTTTAAGCTGACTTCTTTTGTTCTAAATTCTAACACAGCTTGTTTTTGTGGAACAGCTACATGTCTGCACACAGTGACATCATGAGCTCTATTCATTCTCCGCTACATAGCATGTATGTGCATGTGAGTGTTAGATAATAATCATAGACTTCACTGCAGGTTATGAAAGGTTTGAGTGGATGTGTCCATTTGGCTCCTTCATTTTCACCCTTCAGCTGATGATTTGCACCACAGTGGATTCAACAAAGAGAGATTAGAAGGATGTTTTTTGTATTTGCACAAAACTCGTCAAACACTTCCACAGACCAAAAACGTGAGAGAAGAGCAGAATAACTGTTTACGACATTGTAATAACTGTTACAATGTGGCTCTTGTAATGATCTGTTATTGCATATGATTCACATGTTTGAGCTCATTTATCTGTTCTGTTTTATACCTGCTATTTTTTATGTATTGTATAGATTATAGATGATAGATTATAGACTTTATAGATATAGATTTTAATCCGGATAAATATTATGATTTTGCTGTATGATGATCAAAATGAGGTTGTCAATTTATCGTTTGAGCATGTTTTCCTGTTTGTTGTTTTAGTTATTGAAATACTTTTGTTTGGAACCACACAAAATCAAAATGATTTGATATGTGTGTTTTACATTTTGATGAGATTTCACTGCAGGTTTTGACGGGTTTGGTGGGTGTGTCAGTTTATCTTGCTCATTCATTTTCAGACCACGCCCCCTCAGATCAGCACATAAAGCTGAGCATCACAGTGAGTTTCAGTGCATTCAGCATCTGCTAAAAGAAGGAAGAAGAAATGTCGTCTCTGAAAAATTTCAGTCTTCTCATCTCATGTGTGCTCCTGTTCATCATCCAGCCAGGTGAGTGATGTTTTATACTGTATCTTAATTTACCTACTGGTAATTTTGATCTTCATGTTAACAAGCATAATGCAAAGTCACATTGCTGATTATCCTTCAGGTGTTTGTTTCACTCATCTGTTCTTCACTTGATCATCAGCTGATTTATGTGTCTGGATATTTTGTTTCTGTTTCAGGTCGTGGGTCTGAGATTATTAATGGGAAAGAAGTCGAGCCACACTCACTGCCTTATATGGCCTATCTTAGAACTGTGACAAATTCTTGGTGTGGAGGGACATTAATCCATCCACAGTGGGTGCTGACAGCTGCCCACTGCACTGGGTAAGAATCTGAGGTCTTGTTTTCCTCAATTTTAAAAATAATGCAGTGTTCATTTTCAACAGACTAGCAACAAGCAAAAAAAAAAAGTGTTCCACTCATTTAAATATAACACAGAAGTCACAGCTACATACACATCAAACATTTGATACATTTCTTCATCTAAAACATTTTATGTACATTTTAATTTCTTCATTCAGCTTAAAAAAAAACCATGCAGATTCACCTAAAGCTCAATAACAGCCATAACTCAGCCATATGTAATAATACACAATAATAAAGAACTATGATGGCTGTTTTAGAAGCCGCTGACCTGTTAACCTTTTAAATATGTAAACCTTCATCACCAGATTGTGGTTTTTCTTTTACAGGAGTTATTGGGTGATCCTGGGAGCACACTCCAGAACGAAAAACGAAAGTTCCAAGCATCAAAGAGTCGTTGAGAAAAGTTTTCCTCATCCTGACTACTGTTGTGCAAAGATAGACAATGACCTCATGTTGCTGAAGGTAAGGTGAAAAATCAGGGTCTGATACCAAATGATGTAAATCGTAAATGGACTGGTTCTTATTTAGCACCTTTCTACTCTACCTGAGCACTCAGAGCGTTACACAACATGGTTTATTCACCCAAACACATCTTTCTGTGCTTAAGTGCTTTCTGTGTAACACTGACACACACACACTCTAACTTATGCATCAGAGAGCATCGTGCGGTTCAGTATCTTGCCAAAGGATTTCTGACATGCAGACTGGAAAGACCAGGGATCAAACACCAAACCATTCGATTCGTAGATAACCTGCTGTACCTCCTACAGCCAAGTCAGGTTTTGCTTACTTAACTAAAAGTTTCATTCTTTAAATTATAAAATGTATTTCCATGTGTGTATAGACATGTTTCAACACATCACTGCCAGAGATGGGCAGTAACACGTTACTGTAATCTGATTACTTTTTTCAGGTTACGAGTAAAGTAAGGGATTACTATTGCAAAAACGGTAATTAGATTACCGTTACTTTCATGTAGAAACTCTGCGTTACTGCGTTACTAAAACCGTGAGTTTTTTGCGAGAATGTCTCATGACAGTGACGTAAGCGAGTGCGACGTTTGTGACAACAGCTGTGTGCAGATCAACAATGGATAATATATCGAGTGCGGCAGAGAGTATGAGCGTGCAGCGTTTAAAGCGTGGAAGTACTGACCTTATTTTGAGTTTGATTCCATAAAAAGTGACAAAAACATTAGTGTCCGTTGTGCGTGGGAAGAAAACTTCTTTTTACAGCGAAAAAACCCCCTTAACTTCCAAGCACCGAGTGCGCTACGACTGTAATGAGAAATTCACAGAGAAACTCGCGGATTCTTCCACTGACCGCTGCGGCTCACCTGCACCAGGGTAAACCTCCGCCTACGCCACTCCTGCTTTACAGGTGAAAATAGAGCAACAGGACCGCTAGTCTTTGATTTTATTTATTTTCTGCTGTGTTTTACTTTCATCTATTTGAAAGAGTGAGTGTAAACACACACACAAAAAAATTTATGTGCTGGAATGTTCAGAAAATAAGTTTAAATGTTAAACAAATTTCCTCCAGTCAGAGAATGTTGCATATAATTAATTTTTTGCTTGATGCATAAAGTTAAAAGATTAAAACTAATAAAACAAGTTTTAAAAAGAGACTTTTTCATTTGATTACATTTTGAGTGATGGATTATGCAGAAAAAGTAGAATTGGGCTGAAAGATCTATCGCTTTGTCACCTATTCAGGTTGTAAATCGTGTTTTTAAAAAGTAACTAAGTAACTAAGTAATAATTACTTTTGAAAATAAGTAATCAGTAAAGTAACGGGATTACTTTTTTGGGGAAGTAATCGGTAATTAGTTACTGATTACTTTTTTCAAGTAACTTGACCAACACTGTTCACTGCACATATTGCATTTTTTACATGCAAAATATTAGAATTAAATGAGTGGTGATTCAACCCTTTAGCAAATAGCTGTTTATTTAAAGTAGTGAATGTAGAGAGATTCATTACCAATATCTGATATTCTTTTTAACTTTTTTTCAGCTTAAAGAACCGGTGAGGAAAACCAGGGCAGTGCAGTGGCTCGAGTTTGGCGACACTGTGAAAGACCCGGCAGCTGGCAGCACGTGTCTGGTGGCTGGATGGGGAGCAACTGAAAACAACCAATCATCAGACGTCCTCATGTCTGTCAATGTGACTGTGGTGGACAGACAGACGTGCAACTCTCGTGATTATTACAACCACAGACCTGAGATCACCAAACACATGATATGTGCTGGTTCAAATGGTACAAACGTCGCTGATACCTGTCAAGTACGTATGAAGAATCCATGTGTTTTTCCTTGTTTGAGGTAAATGTTCATTCAGCTCAACACCTGTGAGTCAAAGAAAGACTGTTGTGTGTTTGTTCTTGCTGCAGGGGGATTCAGGAGGGCCGCTGTTGTGCGATGGAGCGCTGGTTGGAGTCACTTCTTATGGAGCAGGTTGTGGTGTCATTACAAAACCTGGAATCTACTCGTTTATCTCAGAAAAACAGCTGTACTGGATCAAAACTACGATGAAGTTATTCTAAATGTGTGAAACCACCAGCATCAGTCTGCATGATTTGATGTTATATCTGTCAGTGTTGTCTCTGTAGACCATTATTCAGTTTATCATTTTACTGTTCCTCTTACAGTTTATGATCATTTAGTTTCTGCCAGCTTGCTATACTTTTTTAAAAATAGATTCTGCACTTGGCTAGTCCACCACATGAACCACATTTTAGACCTACTGAGAACAAAATTGAAAACACTGTTTGAAATTTTACCATCTTTCACCACACAAACCAGACAGAAACATGGTTATATCTAATCATCATTTTTCCAAATAATTTAAAGAATTCACAAACACGAGTGCTCCTGGTTGTTGCAGATGAGTGCGGCTGCAGTAAAACCAGGGAGAAGCAATTTTTATGTACACTCAAAAGCCATGATTGTAAAATAAAAAAGAGATTATTCAGACTGTCAAACAGACAGATTCAACGGCTCATATACAACCAACTGAACCTGAAAATGAGGCCTGTGGACAGGATTGTTGAAAAAGACAACAAAAAAAAAAATGTTTTCTTCATTTCACATTATGACTCTGTTGCTTCAAAACCAAAAATACATATTTTTCTTGCTGCTTTTTCTACTTTCTAATAAAGCTGGAGGCATGAATAAAAAATACACATTTGCTCTATTTTTCTTTGATTGTACTGCAGTTTCAAACTGTACCTCTCAAAGTAGCATCGTTAATATAATGACTTTACAGTTACAGTCTAATTTGAGGCCCAAGAAACATTTTCACTGCTTGTTTCTACTCTTTTGATCAGCTGTAGATTTTCTCGTACAAAGGTTTTCTTCAGAAGAAATTAACACAGAAAATTCACTTATGGGAAACAAAGGAACATGAGAAATACACAACTGACAGCTACACATGTTGAGGATCTCCTCTTCCTTAGGATTCAGTGACATGATCGTCACACATTCACCTCCATCAACACTGTGTCTTTTGTCATTGATTACTTCCACAAATCCTGGTTCATTTCTTTCTTCATGCTAAATTGGCTGAAAGTATCAGTCATATACACGTCTGCACCCAGTGTCCTTCACGTGGTTATTTATGATCATTTGACAACAGGCTTTGAAACAATATCAGCACTCGATCAACAGTTTCCTCGTGTCTGTTATCTCTGTAAGATTGAAGCTGTTTAGGAAAAGGGGAAAGTTTTGGGAGTGACGGCAGTGAGAGAGAGAGTGAGCAAGTTTTGAGATGTGAGGGTTTGGGACATTTAGTGTGTTTGGAGTGTGTACCGAACAAGGCACGATGAATAGTTTTTAAAGGTGAAATGTAGAGGTAAAATCAAAAGTAGTCAAAAACGGCCAATTATACCCTGGACCCCAGAGGGTTAAGCATTTTTTTGAAGTAAGACAATAGTTACCTTTCCTAGTAATTAGTTACTTTTATAATATCCACTTAAGCCCGATGCCCCCGGTACCGGGGGCAAAAAGGAGGAGATCACGTTTAATCGGTTTTAACACGGGTTGAGAAATATAAGTCCAGACATGTGTGGTATCCACAGAAACCTCTGAATCTCAGCTAAAATGTTATATAAACCATTTCTACAACCATCAAACACACTGAAACCACGCCATGATTAAACGACCAGTTTTGTAAATGTGCAGACCGCTAAACACACAAAACTGAACAAAAAATTTTTCAAACTTGATGTAACCGGCTAAAGAAAGGCTGGTTAGCTTCCAGAGCTATTACTGACTCCAAACACCAAGTTTCACCACGATCAGACCAAAATTCACTGAATGAGCCGCAAAAGAAGACCACAAAAACATACAGCGGCGCAAATGCGCTAAGACAGAAATTGGCTTACCGCCCCGATTTCCTCCGTTATTTTCACCGGTAGCCGGTAGCCGGTAGCCACATGATTATCAGTAGTTACCACGCCTACCTTACCGCATCAGAGCCATTTTCTGTCAACAACCTCCATTTTAGACCCACCGACAGACATGTGACTGGACAGACGCCACATGCAGTAAATTTGGGCCAACGTGGGTTTTGGCATTGCAACGTCTGATTGGTTGAAGTGCTGTGAACGTAGCATCGTTACTGGATTCTATTGGCTCAAATGATAAAAAAGAGGTGTCAATCATGCAAATTGACCAAAAGAAACCAAAGTTACAGCCCCTCAGAGTTTAAAGGGCCAGAGACCAATTAAACGCTCCATGCGCACAGCAGAAAATGGCCATTGCCATGTAAATGTGTGGTTGTGATGCCTCAAAGGCATTTATGTCATTTATCTTTAATATTTGCCTTAAATTAATTCATTTGTATGTACGTAAGTTAAAAAGAACAGTAAAAAGGGTTAAATATGTTAAATATGAAGATTTTATTTTGAAGGTAAACTTGCTAATAACCTCACTTCCTGGTATTTTACCTGTATTTGTTCATTTCCTGTCCACTTCCTATTCCTGGTTGCGCTAAGAGGGAGAGTGACATGCGATCATGCTCTGAGGCTTATATATTTCATGATGAAGGTGCGCCTGCTCGCTGGTGAAGTCAAAGTAAACTTTATTGTAATACAGTCCAGTATATAGAGAGACGAGACGACGAGGCTCCAGTTACAGCAGTGCAAGTAAACAAACAATAAATATAAGAAGAGTAAGAAAATACGCTTTAGGCCCAGGGATAAAGGGATCAATAACAATTTAAAATTTACAGTTTGATGATTTAAAGTCTCACACACAACCCATCGAAAGGGGAGGAGACCTGCTGCTTCCAAATAGAGCTCATTTATAATGTAGTAAATCCAAGCCCATTATGGATTCATGATTTGAATCCTGGGTTGTGTGATACTGGAGTGCAAAATTAAAACCAATGGAAGATGGAAAAGAAAAGTTCAAAGCCATCAGGTCCTCAGTTTAGAAAAAAGCGGAAGGAGAAATGAGCAAAAGTTACAGGTAAGCAGATGTGTCATTGGATAATGGCAGGTCATGTGTCCTGAAACAATCAAAATCAGAATACTTTATTAATCCCTAAGAAAATTATGTGCATTACAGTTGCTCCAAGAAGAAATGGTAAAAATAGCAACAGTAACAGACTAAACTCCAAACAATACATTATGTTACAGATTTTATTATTTGTCCTGTTCTATTTGTCCTGTTCTCAGTGTATGACGAATTATGATGGCTGTTTGGTAACTGTTTGCATACTATGCACTCTCTCTCTTCATAAGTGTGTGTGTGTACAACAGCTTTATGTTAATGTACAATCCTTAATATGTTTTGTCTTTGTGTGAGTGTGTGTGTGTGTGTGTGTGTGGGGGGGGGGGAATCAAAGAATCCCACGCCGCCCCGCAAGCAGCAGGCGCACCTCGCAAACGGAGGGCGCCCTTACTCCCAGCAAATGGGCGATAGAAAACCGAGCGGTGCCTATGACATTCCCAGTATGCGCTGGCTGACGTTGGGGCATTTTTTTTGCCGATGCCGTGATGCCGCCCCCCACCTTGATGCCGCCCCGGGCAACTGCCCGTGTCGCCCGTATCTAAAACCGCTACTGATGAAGGTGTTAAAAAAGCATAAATAGCGGTATTTGTTAAAAACTATATTTTATTTGTAATTCATGAAGGTTGATTTGTACGTGTTAAAAAAGGCATTCATTTTGATGTTCATTACTGTTGCTCAAGCTAATACGTTCACATCAGTGTGGACAGTGATTATGAGCTGATGGATAAAAATCTTTTAGGTAATTTGATCTGTGACAGAAATACTGTGATAAGGCATGATAGATGTAACCAGCATGAGGATTTACATGTGTAAATAATCAGCACTGAATAACAGCCAATACAACACAAAGTGTTAAAATACTTATTATGGCTAACTGGCAAACTGGAATGAGGGATCTATCATATGTTTATTTAACACACCAACTTGAGTTAATGCCAAACCACTATGATTTATGGAATAAACACTTAAAACGGGGTTCATTGCTGCAGCCATATTTTGGAAAGAGCTGTAAGAGGAACCACAGTCAGACCCGGTTACTGCGTTCACCAGATATCAACACAATTTCGATCCGCTCCTCACGTGTTAACCTCTTCGACATGTCAATGGCTGTGAACAAAGATAAACTTGTAAATAACTCATGCAAGAATAAAGTTATGTTGAAACCAAGCACACCATTGTTTTTCTTGTGACATTACCAATAAGTTTGATGTGTCACATGGCCCTCTTCCTATTGAAAAAACAAAAGTTGTATCCAAGATGGCCGACTTCTAAATAGCCACCATGGTCACCACCCATCTTGAGGAGTTTGCCCCCTCACATATACTAATGTGCCATAAACAGGACTTTAATAACACCAACCATTCCCATGTTATTACGGTGTATCCATATAAATGGCCCACCCTGTAGTTCATAGCATGTATTCCTGCCCTCTCCACTAAAAAGGTCATGAAAGCAGTGAAAGTTTAGTTTTTACAGAATAAAATGTGAACAGACAGGACTGAGCCTCAGTGTGTAGCTGTCCATACCTCAACGTTACAAAAGCACAACCGCTGTCCATACCCCAACCTCACCTCACAGTAAATGATCATTTCCATTTTAAGCATTTCCAAATAATCATTTTCCATACTGCCACCACTACAATATGGATGTTTTACAGACTTCTTTTGTTGTTGACATTTACAGACTGTGTGCAAAGTGCCACACTCTTCAAATTCATGCCAACTAATATTTGTACGTCCAGTAGATGTCCTACTAGAGCAAATGAAGCGTCAAGACGCTTTGCGCTGGGGTGAACCAATTGGATGAAAAGCTTCAGTGCTTCATGAAGCTTCATCTGCCCATCACCAATTTAAAGTGAAAATACAGCTTTATTGCTGGATAAAGTCTTCATAAAATAAAACTCAAAAGCAAAACAAGACTCCAAACAGAGGCACTGGAGGACTGGACATAACAAACACACAGCAAGTTGAGGGTACGACACGACAGAGAGCACAGAAAAGTCAGGGCTTATCTTCACAGGGGAGTAATCAGGGAATGGGAAACAGGAGGGAGACACAGCTGGGAGAAGTTAGACTAATGAGTAAGGGGAGAAGTAAAACTGAACACACTGACATCAGACTGTGACTATCAAAATAAAACAGGAAACAAGAAACCATCACACAAGGACGTCAACTCGACACAGAGACCCAGACTCAAACTATGCAAAACATGAGACATAAAACCCTAAACCACAATCACTGAAAATAGATTATTGATAATAATAATAACAATAATAATCAACAAAGCACCAGGGAAACAAACGATCCAACATTCAAAAATAAAACAAAACACAAGAACTAAAAATACTGCGTCGAAAGGAATCAGAACCGTGACAGGCTCTGCCTCCTATTCTACTTTTAAATACTCGAGGAACAACAAGTTAGCCTGCAGTGTGAGAGCGAATGTCAGGGTTCCTGGGTCGGTGACCCAGTGTTTTCAGTTTTGTCACGTTTAGGTTATGTTTACATTATGTTGCCACATCAATGTTCTCACTTCCTGCTTTTCCTGTGTCACCTCGTCTCTTGTGTTATTAGCCAGATTATGTTCAGCTGTGTACTCACCGATCTCTCATTATCATCCTCGTCAGTCTGTGTATTAAGTCCTCTGTTTCCACTCGTTCACTGTCGTGTCATTAATGTTGATGTTCGTGTGATGTTGTCCTTTCCGTGTGTTCCCTCAGTTCAGTCAGCCATTCAGTTGTCCAGCCAGCCAGTGTCAGTTCACCATCTGTTCATCCATTCCTTATAATAAACCTTCACCAGTCTTCACCTACCTGCGAGTCCTGCGTTTGGGTTCCTTCTTCCTCGCCTCCACACAAAACCTGACAGCGAAGTGCTCTAATAGGGTGATATGGTGCTACAAGGTCATTAAGACATATGGTTTAAATCTGTTCTCTCTTTCTAGTCCCTGTCAGGACTCTTACTGCAGCATTATGCATGAACTGAAGGCTTTTCAGGGAGTTTTTAGGACATCCTGATAAAAATGAATTATGTTGGTCAATATCAAAGAGCAATCCAAGATAATGAAACTGACTCATGATGGGCTAAAAACTGTCAGCAGAGATGTGGCAGCCTGACCGGGAAAATATCGTTTTGAAACGTTTTGGGGAAATTACTGTTTCAAAACCTTTCTTTGTACCAATGTTAGGACATTGTGTCTTTCATCAACATTTACTTCCACAAAATGTTCTTTTGATTTTTAAACCTGTCTTCTTTTTCATTTCTAGATTATAATGCAGCGTTCAGAAACTTTATAAGGACAGATCACAGTTTCAGAGACATGTGTGTTTAAGGGATGTTAAGGAATGGCTATCACAAAATTTTCTTACATTAAATGAGAAGAAGACAGAAATTATTGTCTTTGATAGAGATACATCCCCAGGACAGCTGAATGACATATTTGGTCCTGCTGCTAGTCATCTTACTGACGCTGTTAGGAACCTCGGAGTCATTATGGATAGCTCATTTAAACTAGATAAACAGGTATCCAGTGTGGTTAAATCTAGCTTTCATCAACTACGCCTAATTTCCAAGGTTAAATCTTATATTCCCTACAAGGATTTGGAGAAACTTATTCATGCCTTCATTACTACAAGGCTAGACTACTGTAACTCCTTGTATATGGGTCTACAACTCTCCCTTCTTCAACGACTGCAGCTAGTTCAAAATGCCGCAGCTCGCCTTTTGACTGGCTCGAAAAAGTACGATTCTATTACCCCTGTTTTGGCAAAATTACACTGGCTTCCCATTAAATTCAGAATTGATTTTAAAGTTTTATTGCTTACTTACAAAATTCTAAATAATATGGCACCTGATTACGTAGCCGATCTTCTCTGCCCATATAGCCCCATAAGAGCACTAAGATCATCTGACCAACTGCTCTTAGTGCAACCCAGGTGATCGTGCCTTCGCCGTTGCAGCACCTAGGTTATGGAATACACTTCCCTTTCATATACGCGCATCGGACTCTATTCAGTCTTTTAAATCACGTTTAAAAACATATATGTTCGATATTGCATTTAAGGTCAATTAGGGCAATTTTGCATCCGGATTGCATTGGATTATGTAACCATTTTATTTTCATATTTATAATTTTATTATATATTGATTTTATTTGTACTTTGATCTTATGGAAAGCACTTTGGTGTACTTCGTTCTTTGAAATGTGCTATATAAATAAATTTTGATTTGATTTGATTTGATACCAGTAAGACATGATATCATAAATTAAACTTAGTGGTATTGCACATGTGTTGATGTGTGTGCACGTTTGTGTGGATTTGTTGTGGAGTCTGACAGCAGTTAGAAGGAAAGACCTGCCGAATCTCTCCGTCCGACATCGTGGCCTCTGAAGGAGCTGCTCAGTGCTGTCAGAGTCTCCTGCATGGGCTGACAGCCTATAAGTCTGTATCCAGACTGTACCAGCCCATCACCGGGTGCAGACATGTAGTGCAGCCATTACATAGCATGTATGTGAATGTGTGTGTTAGATATTAAAGATCAGTTTTACCCATCGGCTGTGAAGGTTTTGGGTGGATGAGTCCATTTAGCTCAGACTGCATTTCTTCAGCTCAGCATATAAAGCTGTGCACCTCAGTGTTTACTTGCTTTTTATGATTCTGACATAACAGGTTTGCACTTTTCTTCTCAAGTGCAAAATGTAAATTATTTTAATTTCAGTTTTGTATTATGAATATTTTAAATATGCAGAATTCGACTGGAGACGTTATATTTTACAGAGCTGATACGGATATTACACATCTTCCATGTGTAAATATGGAAACTGCATGTGATTGTTAATTAAAGGACTGCCAGTGCACACTTGAATTACAAATTAAATGATTCGCTTTTGAAGAACACTGAAAGAAAATGAAAATGTTCAAAAAATGAGTGTTATGCTGATCAAGGGTCATTCTGGCTCAAATCACCAACTTTAAACCTTAAACATTTTCAGTTCAAAGTTTGGAAACATGGCATGATTTCTGTGAAACTTTAGCTTCATATATCAATATTCGAAATCGGAGAAACGGTGTGATGGTCCAGGGTTGTTAGAGCCAGTGTTTCATTTTGGTATCATCTTTGGTATCAACTCTTATTTTGTATTAGTTGTTAGAGTTTGGTTCTTGTGTTTTATTATTCCTACCTGTGTCTCTCCTGTGCTCTGTTCGTGTCCCTGAGTTTGTGTTGTTAAACCGTCTGAGTTTCCTGTTTTACTTTGAAGGTTTGTGTCTCGTTGTGTGTAATTAGGTTCAGCTGTGTTACTCTCTGGTGTGTCATTCCCTCATTACCTTGTGTGTATTAATGGTGTGTGCCTGCCTGTGTTCCTTGTCGGTTCATCTGTATTATTTGGCCATCTCTGCATCTCTCTGCTCCTCATTCTGCTATTTATTTGTTTGTTATTTATCGTTGACTGTAAATAAACTCACTTGCATCACCGCTGCTGTCTGCAACTCGGGTCCTCCTTCACTTCCACACGACTGTTGCCCCAGCCGTGACAATCGGAGGCATTGTTTGAACTTGAATGTCTCAAAAACTATTAACAATAAAAACCTGAAATTTTCACTGCCCTGTCAGCCACCACGAGATGAGATTCTGAGGCTACCACTCTCTTGGTTTTGCCTAGAAATGCTGTGCATGAAATGTATGCTTTGTGTTCCCATGTTTCTGGGACGCCCACTTCCCAGTCCCACATGTCCTGTTATCAAGAACCTGGCCTTCAGTTTGGAGGTGGCACTAAGGCTCACTCCAAATAATGCTGCAACGTGGTTTTTACAGAACTCCAGCGTGACATTAGTGAAACGTGACATGCTTAAAGCGGACACAAACTGTAGCAGGATGCATACCACAGGCTCAAAACCAGAGCTGGTAGCAGAATAAGCTGTCTGGCATTGGCAGAGAAGATTTGACAAGTTTTTCATGGGCACAACCCAAATATTCTGCTGCTCAACCCACAAATGAACTTTCCTTACAAATGTGGCATCATTTAAGGGGAAATAAAGAGGCTCTCCAATGTTTTAATAGTTATTGTCCTGAACCATTGCTGTAACAAAAACATTTATATATTCAGGTTATCTGTGTCAAATATTAATATTTGTTTGATGATTTGTACGTTTCAGTGCATCACTGCAGCTACTGCTCACATTAACAACATGTTTCTTTCTGTTTAGCTGTTTCTGAGCTTAAGAAACCAGTGAAGCAAACAAGACAGCAACTGTCTCAAGTTAGGACAAAAAAACAGCAAGTGGGAACAAATTGGGAAAGACTGTCAACGATATAGTTTTGCAACCTTTGGTGAAACCGTATCAAAAACTGTCCGTTGTAAATGTTAGGACATTTTGTCTTTTGTCATCATTTACTTCCACAAAGGATCTTTTATTTTTTAAGCTGACTTCTTTTGTTCTAAATTCTAACACAGCTTGTTTTTGTGGAACACCTACATGTCTGCACACAGTGACATCATGAGCTCTATTCATTCTCCGCTACATAGCTCGTATGTGCATGTGAGTGTTAGATAATAATCATAGACTTCACTGCAGGTTATGAAAGGTTTGAGTGGATGTGTCCATTTGGCTCCTTCATTTTCACCCTTCAGCTGATGATTTTCACCAGTGGATTCAACAAAGAGAGATTAGAAGGATGTTTTTTGTATTTGCACAAAACTCATCAAACAGTTTCACAGACCAAAAACATGAGAGAAGAGCAGAATAACTGTTTACGACATTGTAATAACTGTTACAATGTGGCTCTTGTAATGATCTGTTATTGCATATGATTCACATGTTTGAGCTCATTTATCTGT
The DNA here is from genome assembly GCF_013358895.1 of Oreochromis aureus. Classification (NCBI taxonomy): domain Eukaryota; kingdom Metazoa; phylum Chordata; class Actinopteri; order Cichliformes; family Cichlidae; genus Oreochromis; species Oreochromis aureus. The sequence continues at coordinate 28,873,669 of NC_052962.1, read as the reverse complement.
TCTGTTTTATACCTGCTATTTTTTATGTATTGTATAATTTAACTAATGCTGCACTCTTGGAAGATTTTAATCCGGATAAATATTATGATTTTGCTGTGTGATGATCAAAATGAGGTTGTCAATTTATGAGCATGTTTTCCTGTTTGTTGTTTTAGTTATTGAAATACTTTTGTTTGGAACCACACAAAATCAAAATGATTTCATATGTGTGTTTTACATTTTGATGAGATTTCACTGCAGGTTTTGACGGGTTTGGGTGGGTGTGTCAGACCACGCCCCCTCAGCTGAGCACATAAAGCTGAGCTCACAGTGGGTTTCACTGCATTCAACATCTGATCTTCCACAGCAGGAAAAATGTTCTGCCTGAGGAATTTCACTGTTGTCATCTCATGTGTGCTCCTCTTCATCATCCAGCCTGGTGAGCGACGTTTCTCCTTCATGTAAACAAGCAGACACTGATATCGTTCAGTGTCACAGAGCAGTCTGTGCAGTTTGTTGGTTTCACTCATCTGTGCTTCACTTCATCATCTGCTGATTTATGTGTCTGGATGTTTTTTTGTTTTAGGTCGTGGTTCTGAGATTATTCAAGGGAAAGAGGTCAGGCCACACTCGATGCCTTTCATGGCTTATGTGACAAATCGAAACTCTTTCTGTGGAGGGACATTAATCCATCCACAGTGGGTCCTGACAGCTGCCCACTGCAGTCGGTAGGAATCTGAAGAGTTACACTTCTTATTGTTAAGCGCCTTCAGGCGACTTTTGTTGTGATTTATATAAATAAAATTGAATTTAACTGAATTATTGTTTAAATGTATTCCTTTGTTTATCATATTTGTAGATAGCGCGTGAACGATAATATGTTTTGTCCGTTTAAATTGTGAGAGTTGTAAAGACCATGAGATCACATGTCTACACATGTGATCTGATAGTATAATGATTTTTGTAAGTATATTAAAAATTTAATTGCTGAATTTATATTTATAGTATCAAAAGAAATATGCCAGCAAACACTTTACTGATATGATTAATATAATCTGTTTAAACTTTCCAGTGTAAACATAATAAAATGTTATGTTTCTATATCATGTTGACAGAAATCAGATGAGTATCTCCTTGAAAATGTTTTGCGTGCACAGTCAGATTATGTTTCCTGTTTTTAAGGAAAAGCTCAAAAAAACTGGAAAACACAAGTACACATCATACTGCAATGAAACAAGAGGTTGATCACAATTCCCCTAAAAAGTAGAAGATAAAATGTTTATATGACATTTAAAGGTGTATTTTGTTTTTAGCTGTAAGTAAATCTGAACCTCTTTTAAAGTATTTTGATATTTTGTTTTACACCTGCTCCAAAACTGGAACAAGAAAGTAGGAAAATGTGTCAGTTTAATGTATCCAGAACCTTTTAAAGGTCAAATAATATCAATTACTATAATTATACATTTTAGGCTGTCTAAATGTATGGGAGAGGATTAATATACAATATTTATACTTGAAATAAATTTGATTGAATTCTTATTTATATATTTCCCTCTAATAGGTATCTTATTGTCAAGGCAACAGCTGTGTGGCAGGCAGGAAGTAGGACCCAAACGCAGGACTCATACACGGAGAAGAATTAAAGCAGCAGCTTTATTGCTGGGAACACACTCCACACTAGTACAAAAATAAACCACAAACAAGAAACTGAGAAAACACAGCAGAGACGCCACATGAAGGTTAACAACACAACAACAAACAGGGAAGACTGAGGACTAAAATACACAAGCAGGATGATGAGAGGATGGGAAACAGGTGGAAACAGCTGGGACTAATCCGACATGAGACGAGGGGAGAGCAAAACTAGACACACTGCACACAGAATGGGGACTATCAAAATAAAACAGGAAGCATGACATTCATGTAGACGCAAATTAGACAGTGAGACGTGGAAACATGAAGCACAGAGACAAAAATAACTAAATGTGTAACACAGAGAGAGAACCAGACAAGCAAACAACACACAGAGACAAATAAAGAGAACAAGAATAGGGAACAACATGACACCAGGAACACAGAGGAGGCACAGACACAGAACAAATAACCTGGAGATTAGAAACAAAAACCTTTTGAACATGTAAAGTGTTTAAAATGTGTTTATTACAGTATGAATACGGTGACTGTGGGAGCACACTCCATCAAGAAAAAGGAGAAAAATTCAAAGCAAATCCGAAAGGTTGTAAAACACGTTCCTCATCCCAAGTTTGTCAGTGCTGCTCGGGGCAACGACCTCATGTTGCTTAAGGTAAGGAGATGATAGAAAAAGCAAGTGAAGCGAAAATACAACAATGTGAAAGAGTTCATGTTCATATCATATAATATATTTTGTTCTATGTTTACACACATTTCAATAAATTACTGTGCATATTTTTCATTTTCTCAGCAAAAATTAATGATTGCTGGTGCAAGACTTTAGTGGTGCATATACTCTTACTTTAAGTATTTATGTCTGTATATTACCTATGTACAGATAACATATAGATGTTCATTATCAATATGTGATATTACTTTTTAACTTTTTTTTTCAGCTTAACAAACGAGTGAGGAGAACCAGGGCAGTGAAATGGCTCGGGTTTAGAAGAACTGCGAGAGACCCGGCAGCTGGCAGCAGGTGTGTGGTGGCTGGATGGGGAGTAACCGAAAACAACCGAACATCAGACGTCCTCAAGGCTGTTACTGTGACTGTGGTCAGCAGAAAGAAGTGCAACTCTCGCAGCTATTACAACCGCAACCCTGTTATCACCAGAGGCATGATATGTGCTGGTTCAAATGGTAGAAAAAGGGCTGATACCTGTCAAGTACGTATGAAGAATACGCTGCCAATCAAAGATGTGGACACACCTTCTCATTTAATGGTTTTTCTTTATTAATACTACTGTCTACATAGATAGAAAATATATGGAATTATATAGCAAAGACAAAAATTGGTAAATATCTGCCCTTTGCTTTGTTGACCACGCTGCCCCCGACCTTCATGATGTAGTCACCTAAAAAGGTTTCACATCACAGGCGTGTCTGTCAGGGTTCATTTGTGGAGTTTCTTACTTTCTTGATGGGGTTGGGACCATCAGTTGTGTTGTGCAGAAGTCAGGTTGGTACACAGCTGACAGCCCTCTCTGACAACTGTTAGAATCCATATTATGGCAAGAACCAATCAGCTAAGTAAAGAGAAACGACAGCTCATCATTACTTTCAGAGCTGAAGGTCAGTCAGTCCAGAAAACTGCTAAAACTTTAAATGTGTCCTCAAGTGCAGTCACAGAAACCATCAAGCTCTACGAGGAAACTGTCTCACATGAGGACGCCCCAGGAAAGGAAGACCAAGAGTCACCTCTGCTGCTGAGGATAAATTCATCTGAATCACCAGCCTCAGAAATCACAAGTTAACAGCAGCTCAGATCAGAGCCCAGATAGATGCCACACAGAGCTCCAGTAGCAGACACATCTCTACATGTTCAGAGCAGACTGTGTGAATCAGGCCTTTATGGTCAAAAAGCTGCTAAAAACCACGACTAAGGAAAAGCAACAAGCAGAAGAGGTTTGTTTGAGCCAAGAAACACAAGGAGACCATCTGTGCTTTGGTCTGATGAGTCCAAATTTGAGATCTTTGGTTCCACCTGCTTTGATGGCGAGACTGTCACACTGAACCAGCATGGCTACCACAGCATCCTGCAGCGACATGCCATCTCATCCTTTATTTTTCAACAGGACAATGACTCCAAACACAGCTCCAGGCTGTGTGAGAGCTGTTTGACCAAGAAGGTGACAGAGTGCTGCACCAGATGGTCTGGCCTCCAGTCGCCTGACCTAAACCCTAAGACTGTTAGAAAACCATTGCAGGTGACGACCTCATGAAGCTCATGGAGAGAATGCCAAACGTGTGCAAAGCTGTAATCAAAGTAAAGTGTGGCTGCTTGGAAGAGTCTAAAATATAAAATGTGTTTAGAGTTACGTCACACTTTTTTGTTTACTACATATATCATGTGTTCATTCATAGTTTCGATGCCTTCAGCAAGAATCTACAATATAAATAACATGAAAATAAAGACAAACCACTAAATGAGAATGTGTCCAAAATTTCGATTGGCAGTGTTTTGTTTTAATGTTACGTCCACTGTCGCCTAGCAGAGCCGGGTCGTAACAGTAAGTAAGTAAATGCTGATTCACCCGATATACCTTTTTGCTTTTTCACACCTGTATGTGAGTCAAACAAAGCCTATTGTGTGTTTGTTCTTGCTGCAGGGGGATTCAGGAGGGCCGCTGTTGTGTAAAGGAGCGCTAGTTGGAGTCACTTCTTTTGGACGGGGTTGTGGTATCATTAGAAAACCTGGAGTCTACTCGTTCGTCTCAAGGAAACAACTCAACTGGATCAGAAAAACGATGAAATCAAATTAAATGTCCTGAGTACCCAGGGCTTAGTCCAGATGAGCTATGCAAGATGAGAATCTTTAATACTTTTATGTTAAATCTGCTTGTGCTGTCATTTTATCATTTAATTGTTTCTCTCATATTTTATGATGTTTTAGTTTCCACTAGCTATGACAGCTTGCCTCTCATGGTTACGCCTTTCCTCTCCAGGAACTTAAAATGAGAACAATGTTGCAATATTGATAAGATGGTAACACTTTATAATATGACGCAGGTAATTTTTTTATATAGCACTTTCACAGATAAAAATCACAGAGTGCTTCACAGTAAAACCAGAAATAAAAGAATAATAATATGGAAGAACGTAAAAAAGACCCGCAAATAAGGCATAAGTATACTGTAATTACATGTAATTTGCAGGCAACAAGTCAGCTTTTTGCAAGAAACAATGAATTACACCATAAGACCCGTGACTAAGGTGCAAGTACTTTAAAACTACTTGCAATTTGCAGGCAAAAATAGTAAGTGTAGCCGGTCTGGCCTGACACTGTTCTCTGCAATTTGGTGTGCGAATGATGAGAGGAGGCAACTCTCGCTTTGCCAGCTGAGGCAGGTTTATTCTCCCAAAACTGTTCAAAATAAAAACAAATTTAGTACAGCAACTTCATCATGAGACTGGGCTTTTGCATGCACACCTCTCCCCAGCAGGGCCTCTATGCGACTGAGGAGGATAGCACGCAACTACAGGAAGTGACTATGTAAGAGTCAGTGGTCATGTGTGTATAGATATATACACACACACACATATATATATACATATATATACACATATATATACACATATATATATATATGTATATATATACATATATATACACATATATATACACATATACACATATATACACATATACATATATACACATATATGTATATGTGTATATATGTGTATATGTATATATATATATATGTGTGTGTGTGTGTGTATATATATATATACACACACACACACACAGGGCGGGCCATTTATATGAATACACTGTAATAACATGGGAATGGTTGGTGATATTAAAGTTGTGTTTGTGGCACATTAGGGGGCAAACTCCTCGGGCCAGTTTCAATATGCGTACTTGTGCGTACTTGCATTCTCGTGTACTCGTGATTAGGCATGGGTATCGTTTAGGTTTTATCTGATACCAGTACCAAACCGGTACTTTTGAAACGGTGCCGGTGCTTAAAGAATGGAGAACACACACTTGTCCTAAAACAATGTTAGGCTTTTCTGCAGCTATAGGGCATATATGGTATCATTCTTGGCTGGAAGCTGAGCTTAATCAATAGAAAAAACACAAACTTTGTCCAAAAACCTCTCATGTTTAACTGTTTTCCACTTTTTCTTTGGTCATTTTAGCCTTTTTGGCCAGGGTGAAGGGAGTATCTGCCATCAAACAAGAAGACAGCCGCATGTAACTACGACGGTGTTTGCTAGTTCACCTTACATGCATTAATGTAATAACGTGGTTAGTGTACTCAACATAAATTACACACGAACAACATGAAGCTACTCACGCAGAGGAGAACGGCTGCTGCTGCCATCATCATCCGTCATCATTTCTGCTACGCTGACAGGGCTAGGGGCCAGGACTCTCCTCTTCGGGTTTTTGGGGGATGTTGCTAACTCCGGGTCCGATAACAGGCACCACACCCGCAGTAGATGTGCACGGTGTGAGGTCTCGCTGCAAGCTATCAAATACGGCGCATTTCTCAGCTTTTAAAAAAAACGCTTTGCTTCGCCAGGCGTTTCATCAGATTTGAGGTGTTACCTCCTTTGACAGTATCACAGTATCAGCTTAAAGCACTTGTTGCAGGCTGCTGAGTTTGCATCTTTTGCTGTGAAGTACAGCCAGACTTTTGACGCTTCGCCTTGGGTATTTTATTAATTTTACGTTCGGAAACGTAAAATGATTGGCTGGAATCTAAAGCGTGTCACAGCTCAGAAAAAAAAAAGCACAGAAATAAAGCACCGAAATGTGCGCTGCTTTTGGGTCTGGTTACTACCGTTTATGTCAGAACCATACCGGTACCCATCCCTACTCATGATACATCATCAGTCGGAGACCAAGTACTGTTTCAATTCAAAGTACACATCAAGCCGACAACGCGAGAAAGTCCCGGATGTGTTCTCGCTCCGCCTGTTTTATCGAGCATGCATCGGTGGTGACTTGTGTGGACTTGGTACAGCTAAATATCCCAGAATGCATTTCGTCCAAAACTCAAAGGCAGCAATGGCGGACGAGCTTTCTTAGAACGTGTTCTACCATCTCACCTGTTTGTTTTTATTAAGGCACACATGTACACGTACATGTATTTTTATTAATAGAGATTTCACTACTGAGGTTAAAAATGATATATAAGTCACTTAGATCACTTTTAAATGTTAATGTTTGGTTTATTTCAGTGTTTTATTTGTTCCTGAGTAAATTGGTTTGGCTGTGATTAAAGTTAAATCAAGAGGAGATGGCAGTAAAATCTTCGGACCTGTGACATCATCGAGTACACTGGTTTTCCAGTTGTACAAATCGCGAGTCCGTACTCGTGTTCTCTGCAAGTCCGGTCTCGCAGAGAACGCGAGTACAGACTCACGTACTTAGAATTGGCAGAGGCACTCAGTTTTCATACTAAACTCAAATTGGCTTGGTAAGCTCAGTGACCCCTGACCTACACACACAGGTGAATCCAACAATGAGAAAGAGTATTTAAGGGGGTCAATTGTAAGTTTCCCTCCTCTTTTAATTTTCTCTGAACAGTAGCAACACGGGGTCTCAAAACAACTCTCAAATGACCTGAAGACAAAGATTGTTCACCATCATGGTTTAGGGGAAGGACACAGGAAGCTGTCTCAGAGACTTAAGCCGTCTGTTTCCATAGTTAGGAACATAGGCTACGTTCACACTGCAGGTCTTAATGCTCAATTCCCATTTTTTGATCAAATCCAAATTTTTGTCTGCTTGTTCACACTACAAATAAAATGCGACATCAAACGCGCTCTAGTGTGAACCCTCAAAGCGGCCCGCATGCGCAAAAGAAGATGTCACACACAACTCGCTCTGTTTAGACTCAGAGCAAACAGTATTGTTTGACTGATGGCCCTTAATATAAAGACTTCGGACTTTACGTTTCCCAATTTTTGCTTTAAGTTATTTTGTTATTTACATAATAATGTAGATAACCTAATAATTATCCTTATTGCTGTTTTAGAGGAGCGGTGCTTCAAAGGATAGTTGCAGATTTCTGTCAGAATCTGCAGAAAATACAGTACAAATAAAATGTTCACGTTTCTCCAACGTGGTCTTCCTAACAGTTTCACCGGATGGCAAGAAATCGTTCGCGATGTCTTCTCGGGCGCTTCTCCGGCGCTGATAATTGGCGTCTGTCTTGTGTCAGTGACGTAAAAGACGGATTTAATGCGACTTGACCGTTCAAACAGCAGTCGCTTTCTAAAACATCGGATATGTATCGGATTCAGTACCACATACGAAAGTGACCCAGATCGGATTTGAAAATATCGGATTTGTGCCGTTCACACTGTCATACCATGATCGGATATGGGTCGCATAGGGTCAAAAAAATCGGATTTGATGCGCTTTCGCCTGCAGTGTGAACGTAGCCATATTGAGACAATGGAAGACCAAAGGCACATTTCAAGTTAAGGCTCGAAGTGGCAGACCAAGCAAAGTTTCGGATAGAGCGACGAATGGTGAGAACATGCAGAGTCGACTCACAGACCAGCACCAAAGACCTACAACATCATCTTGCAACAGATGGAGTCGCTGTGCATCGTTCAACCATTCGGCGCACTTTACACAGGGAGATGCTGTATGAGAGAGTGATGCAGAGGAAGCCTTTGCTCCGCCCACATCACAAACAGAGCTGCTTGAGGTTTGCTAAAGCACATTTGGACAAGCCAGCTTCATTCTGGAATAAGGTGCTGTGGAATCCCCAAATAACATTCATTTATTTGGGGATAACAAGGGGCGTTATGCATGGAGGAAAAAGAACAGAGCATTCCAAGAAAAACACCTGCTACCTACAGTAAAATATGGTGGTGGTTCCATCATGCTCTGGGGCTGTGTGGCCAGTGCAGGGACTGGGAATCTTGTCAAAGTTGAGGGACGCATGGATTCCACTCAGTATCAGCAGATTCTGGAGACCAATGTCCAGGAATCAGTGAGAAAGCTGAAGCTGCGCCGGGGCTGGATCTTTCAAAAAGACAACGACCGGAAACACTGCTCAAAATCCACTGAGGCATTCATGCAGAGGAACAAGTACAACGTTCTGGAACGGCCATCTCAGTCCCCAGACCTGAATATTATTGAAAATCTGTGGTGTGAGTTAAAGAGAGCTGTCCATGCTCGGAAGCCATCAAACCTGAATGAACCAGAGATGTTTTATAAAGAGGAATGGTCCAAAAAACGTTCAACCACAATCAAGACTCTCATTGGAACCTACAGGAAGCGTTTAGAGGCCGTAATTTCTGCAAAAGGCGGATCTACTAAATATTGATTTCATTTCTTTTTTTGTGGAGCCCAAATTTATGCACCTGCCTGATTTTGTTTAAACAATTATTGCACACTTTCTGTAAATCCAATAAACTTCATTTCACTTATCAAATATCACTGTGTGTCTCCCAGGGGCGATTTTAGCCCAAAATGAATCAAAGCACCCCAAAAGACTTTTTACTTTTCTGACAATATTTGCTGTTTGTGTGACACACTACTAAAAATATAAAAAGCACACAGTACTTGGTTTAGACGTAACATTTTAACAACAAAAGTATAGATAACCCCTCCCCCTTCCCAATGTGGTTTGTTCCAGCTCGCCTCTCCCCTGCTCTGGTTCTAGCGCCGTTGCTGCCGGAGCGATCGTGGCTGAGACGCCGCAGAGCGGAGGCGTGAGCGCCTGCCTTAAAACAGGACATGTTAGCTGCATTTAACCTTCAGTTACTCTTTATATAGTTAGGTTAGGTAGGAGTCAAACCATGTTTCTTTTTAGCTGAAAAACATTACACCAGGTAACCTGCTGTGTTAAACGTGTTTTCCGACGATGTTTGCTACCCTACAATCCGTCCTGCTCTGTAGTAAAATCAGCGACATCTGACCATCCTGTTGCTCCCATTGAAATGTATACAGCCTATTTAAAATCTAAAACTTTAAATTGTTTTACTGTTGTTGCCACTGTGCTGTCTGAAATGGAATGAGAGAAGCTGCTTATTTTATCATATGTGCCGATATTGAACCCAGGAGCCACATTCAGGTAAAAGTGCAAGAACAAATGATCCGTCAATCAAGAATAATGTTGGATCAGTGTTTCAATATTTATATTTATATAATATTTAAATCTGGGACTCTCGGCCATTTGACCTTAGAACTGAAGAAGTTTCTCGGATGAGAGGTGAAACGTCTTCAAGCAACTTAAAGAAGTCCAGACGCTTTTCTTTGCAAACTCCTTTGACTACGATGACCTGGATGACTGAGAACCTTCACAGAAATATTTATATCCTTTATTAGATGTACATGTGGTTTGGTTTTTGCCTTTTGGTTGAAAGTACACTGATAGAGGACTTTTTTTATTAGTGATCTTAATAATATATTTTTTATATTAATGTAATTTTTTCATCTAATTGAATACAATCTATTTGTGTATGATTGTCAGTCCAAGGAGGGAGCGAGGAAAGAGGGGAGCGTGAGGAGAAAGCACAAGGTCAGGAAGAACCAGGTAAGGAAACAGACAGGGAACAGTGACGAGCACAACAGAAACTGTTAAACTGCTTGAGAGACTTGACCCCCAAATGTGATAGACAGATTTGCCAACCTGAAGGTGAGGCAACATGGGTTAAAATTAAAGAAAAAAAAATGTCTGCAGTAAAGATCTTTTCATACATTGTACCACAGGCAAAGTTGCCTATTTTTATATTTTTTTATCAATATTTTGTACATTTGTACATTTCAAAGACTCTTTTTTGGAGTGTATTTTTATATATCTGTATTGTATTATACATACACATTTAAAGTGAACCTCTGTCCAAAAAATGCACTCAGTTTACTTCTGTCAGGATTCCTGGGTGATTGACCCAGCGTTTTCAGTTCATGTTCTGTTTTCGCCACTCCTACCATTTCCTGTTTCATTATGTTCAGCTGTGTATTCGCCTGTGTCCAATTATCGTCATCATCCAGTCTGTGTATTTAAGTTCCTCAGTTTTACCACTTCTCGGTCGTATCATTGATGTTCGTGTGATGTTATGTTGTCGTTCCCGTTAGTGTTCTCTCAGTTCAGTCAGCCATTCAGTTGTCCAGCCAGTCAGTTTCCGTTCACCCTCTGTTCATCCACTCCTTATAATAAACCTTCACCAGTCTTCACCTACCTGCGAGTCCTGCATTTGGGTTCCTTCTTCCTCGCCTCCACACAAAACCTGACAACTTCTCATTTACTATGAGCATAATTTTCCCCCAGTAATTAAGTTTAGGATATATATTTATTTTTTTATTCCAATCCATTTAAATAACCTTTATCTGATTTGATGGTTTTGTTACACACTTTAAAAAAGTGTTTTTTCTTTCACAAATGTGGAGAGTAAATATTGTTGAAATGTACAAAGCAGTGATGTCATGTTTTGTGACGAGAACCCAGGCACAGTGAGACTTAAATGACTTAAAATAAAGAAATTTGCAGACTTGCACAGATATGGTTAAATTTATGATGACTGATAACGGAAACGAAGACAACAGAGGACGAGGACTAATTACCTACTAATAAAATTAGTAAGTATTTAGTAAAACGTGATTGGCCACAGGTCTAATTTTGGAGCATTTTGGGGACAAATGAGTCGTAGTATCAGGACCTCAGCCTCGCTCTTAATAAAAAAAATTAAGGCGCTTCAGGCTTTAATGTCATTGAAACATTCTGATAAAACTTGTTGTGAGCTGATAATTCATTTGGGAGACGTGGACTGAGATGCCTCATCCTTTCAGAGGATCCTACAGGAAGTAAAAATAAAGAGAAAATAACTTGACTCTAAATGTACAAGTTTACTCCAGGCTCACATACTCCTAACACTCTGTGCCTCCACGCATCGCGTCTGAAGTGTTACTTCACTTGCTGTCTGTTGTAACTTCACCACATGGTTTCAGGCCACAGCAGTCTGCAGAGTCCCGTGAGAAAGTATTTGTCAGGTTCGATTTCCTGTTCGAGCTATGCTTAGAGTGAATCCTGTTAAATGCTAATTTCATTCATTTAGAATTTGAAGTCATCAATGAATGTGGGCAAAACAGAAGCTATCTTGGCTTTATTACCTGTTTCTTTTCCTCTTTCTCCCTTTGCTGACTTCATCGAGCTCCCACTCCTTCTAACACTCTCGGTCTTTGTCATGTCACTAAATGGTTCAACGAAGCAGTGAAACAGTATTTACAACCCAGTAAAGGCTTATTATTATAATAACATTATATCAATGTTCTAACTGAATATGGGCTGCTGCTGGCCGTCGATAGGTAATAGCTTTCTGACTTGCTCTGTGGCACAAGTCAGCATTTCTGCTGTTCCCAGCAGAAATGCTTGTTGCATCAGTGGAAGTTCCCAGCAGCCTAGGCCTGTTCCAGCATAACTACGGGAAGATTCACCTGATCCATCCCTAACTATATGCTTTAGCAAAAAGGAAAGTTTGAAGCTTAATCTTAAAAGTAGAGATAGTGTCTCTACTTCGATAGCACTTGGCGACAGTGGGAAGGAAAACTTCCTTTTAACAGGAAGAAACCTCTGGCAGACGCAGGCTCAGGGAGGGGCGGGGCCATCTGCTGTGACTGGTTGGGGTGAGAGAAGAAAGACAGGATAAAGACATGCTGTGGAAGAGAGACAGAGATTCAAAGGTGATTGAAAAGAAAAAAAGATTTAAGTAATTGTATGTACAAATTTGATCATGTGTGAATTAAAGAAAATCCCAAATAAATTCAACATTTTGCACCCTAACCCCCTTAGACTTACATAATTTTTAAATAATGACTGGACATATTTCCCACATAATTAATTTCTTACTCTTTTTAGCCCAAGAAACCACTGAAGCAAACCAATATAATGAAACTGCCTGAAGTTGGGCAAAAAAACCTGCAGCTGGCGACAAATCTGTACATCTGTAAACCGTATTGTTTTGCAACCTTTTAGTGAAACAAATGTGTCAACAACTATTCTTTGTCAATGTTAGGACATTGTGTCTTTTGTCATCAGTCACTTCCATAAATACACATTCATGTTTTTAAGCAATCACAGGCGTGTGGAAGAACCGAACACAGCCACAGCAGCCTGGCACCTCCTCCTCATGCTGGTCACACACTGCTGTGGGAAGGCATCTCATTCTTTAATCAGCATTTCTCACATCTCAGCCAAGTCATCCCTGTGTCGGTGGGAGAAACGTTTCATCACTCATCCCGGTGACTTCTTCAATCTCAGCTGACTGCAGGTTTCAATCTTATAAACAGTACATTTGCATAATGACTGAAACGAGCCCACTGAAGGGACAATGGGCTGGGAGGTCAGTTCCTTAATCATAATTATGCAAATTCTTATGACCATTGATCAACAATCACTGATCAAAGCCCAATGATCAATGGCCATTAGTACAATTCACAGAGAGTTGGGGAATGGCTGCAATCACAGCATTGTTCTGTGTTGTGCCATCCGCTTCGCCAGAGGTTGTTTGGTTTCCCCGATGTATAAATCCTGCCAATCCTCCTGCACTTAACAGCGCACACTATGTTACTCTGTTTGTGTCGGGGGACCCGATCCTTGGGGTGGAACAATTTTTGGCACAGCGTTTTTTGGGGTTTGAAAGCCACAGAGACCCGGTGTTTAGAAAAAAATGTGTCTCAACTGTTCCGATACTCCTGACACATACGGGATCACTACAGGTTTTCGCTTGGGCAGCGGTTGTCCTTCTCTCCTGGACCGGCTGGAGCTTTTGTCAAAGCTGGAAAGGCACCAAAAGAAAGTTGCAGCCGATCCAGGAGAGAAGGACAACCGCTGCCTAAGCGGTTTCACACATGTACAAAGTACATGAGTAGCATGTTACAGTTTGAACACTGGTCTATATTCTGTAAAGGTTCTTGTTCTTGTAACTGTACTCGTTTCGGCTGAGAGGAGCGAGGCTGGTTGTGCTCTTCAAACTCCTTGAGAAAAAAACATTAGTGTGCAAACTTGTGACTGTGTGTCATGATTCGGCTGTGTGGCGGCAGGAAGTGGACCCAAACGCAAGCTCGCAGAGGCAGGAATGAACTCAAAACACAGCTTTATTGCTGGAGGGAAACGGCGAAACAAACTGAAAAGAAACTAAACTGGGAAACAATACACTAGGACACGGAGAAACACACAGCCATGAATGAGGGAGAACGCGGCACAGAACTGAGGGAGACGCGGACCTAAATACACAGAGGGTTAACGAGGGGAGTGGGAGCACACGGGGAACACAGGTGACACTGATAATCATAACGAGACAGGGCAGGAGTGAACACAACATGACGCATACTGACGAGGGACTGTCAACGTAAAACAGGAAGTGCACAGAGGTTCAGACAGGCGGAGAGAGAGAGCACCAACATAAGGGGCTGGGGAAAACATGGAATAAAACACAAGGAGAGACAAGGGCTCACAGATACACAGAGGGGCACACGGGGGGTAAGAGTCACAAGAGGAAAATGGTAAATGGTAAATGGCCTGTATTTATATAGCGCTTTTCTAGTCCCTAAGGACCCCAAAGCGCTTTACACAACGAGTCATTCACCCAGTCCTCCACACATTCACACACTGGTGATGGCAGCTACATTGAAGCCACAGCCTCCCTGGGGCGCACTGACAGAGGAAAACACATAAGGAACAACGTAACACAGCAACCCAGGAAGCATGGCCTAAATAAGGAAGAAAATACATGAAAACTAAGAATACTGGGCCAACATGGCCCAGGACCATGGCACTGTGTGACTTTTAAAGACACTAATAATGTACGTTGTATAATAATTCCACCCTGAAAAATTAAAAAAAAAAATTAAAGCTAATAATTACCAATGCCTGTGGTTACCTTATATAATTATATATTATTTTGTTTTAACTCTTTCTGAGCTTAAAAAACCACCGAAGCAAATCAATTAACCAAAACTGTCTCAAGGAAGGCAAAAGTGTATATTTAAATTACTGTATAGTTTGTATAATGTGCTATAAGCATGTGTGCACTTTTATAGAGCTGTTTCCTATTTCGTTAAACTGTGTATAATGACAATAAAGGCTCTCAATTTCAATTTCAACTAAAAAAAAACGCAGCAGCAAATCTGAGACAGCTCGATTGGGAAAGACTGTCAGCGATATAGTTTTGCAACCTTTGGTGAAACTGTGTTGACAACTTCTGTAAACATTAGGACACTTTGTCTTTTGTCATCATTTACTTCCAGAAATGCTCTTTCATTTGTTTCAGTCTCTCCTTTTTTTATCCTTTTTTTCTCTGACACAGTTTTTAGAAACCTTTGAAGTATTTGAAATTCTCAGTGACACAGACCAAACGAGCTGTTTTTAATGTCACTCTGTTGTTGCATATGAGTCACATGTTTGTGTTCATTGTGTGTTCTTTTTTTTTTAGAAGTGTGTAAGCGATTACTGCTTTTCTTTGGATCACCTCCGATTTGTGGCAGGAAATCTTCCTGTGGCACACATTTACAGTGTGTGTGTGTGTGTGTGTGTGTGTGTGTGTGTGTGTGTGTGTGTGTTTTGAAGGCTCTGGGTGAGTGTGTCCATTCATCTTACACATCCATTTTCAGACCACGCCCCCTCAGCTCAGCAGGTAAAGCTGAGCATCACAGTGAGTTCTCATTCAACAGGTCAAAGAGGGAAGAAGAAATGTCCTGCCTGAAGAATTTCACTGTTGTCATCTCATGTGTGCTCCTCTTCATCATCCAGCCAGGTGAGCGATGTTTTCTATTGTAATTTAATTTATTTGTTGATAATCTTCATGTAAACAAGTGTAATACAAAGTCACATTCCTGATATTGTTCAGTGTTACAGAGCAGTTTGTTTGTTTCACTCATCTGTTCTTCACTTCATCATCTGCTGATTTAGTGTCCTGATATTTGGCTTCTGTTTCAGGTCGTGGTTCTGAGATTATTAACGGGAAAGAAGTCGAGCCACACTCACTGCCTTTCATGGCTTATGTGACAAGTCCAGATTCTTTCTGTGGGGGGACATTGATCCATCCACAGTGGGTCCTGACAGCTGCCCACTGCACTGGGTAAGAATCTCATGCTCTAGGGGGCCTCGAATTGTCCGGGGTCTGGATCTCCACCATGCCTACTTCATGTCCTGGGGGGCGGGGCTATGGCGCCCCACACCCACTCAGTTACACGAAGAAACCTTATGAATACAAAACCATGCTCACAAACACACACTATCTTGGGTGGCTGCTGCCTCTAAATAATCGTGTGTTGTTGGTCTTGTGTAGCATTCGATATTTATTATTTACTTTTGCTGATGCTCATGTTGGTTGTTGCTGAGTTTTTCTTTTTGCTTGTTTTTCTTTTTGCTTGTTTTTTCCAGCAGGTGATCAAACAGATCTGCTGTCTTTTCTCTGTGTCTCTCTTTCCTTCGTCTTTCCCGTCCCCGCTCCTGTCCGTTCTGACTGTAATAACTTAAAAGTAAAAAAAGTAAATACTGAAGATCGAATGAACTATGACAGTCAAGTGGACCAATATGACCAAAACTATAATGATCCACTTGTGAAAGTCAATCTGTTGACTGCTGATTGTGCCAACGAGAACAGGCAAAAAAAAGACACATTTCTTATCCTTTAAATATATTTGCTTATTTATTATATTTGTTTTTAACAAACTGTGAAAGAGAACATATTGTGACCTCCTTAAATTTTGATAGTTATAAAGACCATGGGATGACATGTCTGCACATTTTGATATATTGATTGTAAGTGAGGACATAAACATGGTTGCTGGATTTATATTTATAGTAGCAAAAAATAATGTCAGCAAACGTTTTACTGATATGAGCAGTATAAACACTTTTGTAACTTTACATGACAGGAAAAAAACTAGAAAACAAGTAGACAGGTTTGCACTTAACGAAACGAGAACATGATCACAGTCCAAAAAATGATACTACACAAAATATGTTTGTAATTTAAATTAATAACACTCACAAACCCAAAGGAAATCTGTTTCTTAGAGAGCAGAGCTGATCTTTGAAGATGTGTGTATGTGTAACAGCTGCATCAGTTTTCCTCTCTCAAATGATGAGATCGTTAGCAGGCCTCTGGAGAACTGCAAGACATGTTGAGGAGGTCATTTAGCCATTTGAATCGGCTGTGTGTGTGTGTGTGTGTGTGTGTGTGTGTGTGTGTGTGTGTGTGTGTGTGTGTGTGTGTGTGTTTTACAGCATTAATAAGGTGACGTTGGGAGCACACTCAATCAAGAAACGGGAAGAAAATTCTAAACAGATCCGAGACGTTGTGACACACGTTCCTCATCCCGACTACACCAGTGTAGTTCTGGGCAACGACCTCATGTTGCTCAAGGTAAGGAGATGATACCTCCATACCTGCGTCATGCCCTGGAGGACGGGGCAGTGGCCCCCCACACCCTCTAGCAGATCATTACATGAAGGAACCTTTTAAAAACAAGCGCGTTCATGCTCACAGGTGTACACACAGGTGATCACACACAAACTACACCCTTTTTGGCTCTTACCTCAAAGCACACTGTGCGCTGTCGATCTTACGTGCTGCACAATAATGTCTAACATTTAGTATTTACTGTCATATTCCCATAGATCATTGTGATGTTGTTTATTACTCTCGTTTTCTTCTGCTTGCTTTCTTTTCTTTCTCAACAGGTGATCCAGATGATCGATATATGTATTTTTTTTTGTCTGCTTATTCTGTTGGTTTTGGTTTTTTGGCCTTTTTCCCGTCCCTCTTCCCCGCTGTTTTCTTTCCCTCTTTCTTTCTCCCTTTCTTTCCCCAGTTAAGTCTGTCCCGTATTCAGCAAGTGAAAATAAAATAAACAATAAAAGGTGAATCAAATGGACCATTACGGCAAGGCTGGGATGGTCAATTTGGTAAAGTAAATCCGTTGGGCATCTTTCTTTGCCTTTAGACAATAATTCTGATGGCAAAAGAACCAAACGGGACAGGTTAAAAAAAAAAAAAGAAAAAAAGAAAGAAAAAAAACAGTTACAAATCATTATCTTTCTTTTTCAGCGGAGCCTTCTCCTCTTCAACACCCACAGTATCCTCTTTTGTTTTCTGAATCAAATAAATCAAACAGCATGTGATTAAATAAGAACTGTGTTGCACAAAAACACCATTTTTTTAAAAAAAAATATTAAAAAACTTCACATATCAGGCTGTACCAAATATGTTTGCACTGGTTGCTGTTTGAGCAAATAATCCCTCTGACTTGTAAAGTTTTTACAAAATACTTCTTCTCACTGCAAATGTCTGAAAGTGTGTGAACTTACAGTCTTCAGAATGTGACACCTACAGAATGTATTTGAGTTATCAGGTTACAAACATAAACATGGTTACCATAGTTATACTAATAAACTTTATGATGTGTTGCTAACAAAAAAAAAAAAAAAAAAAAAAAAAGGTAAGGAGATGATTCAGTCTCCAAAAGCAGGTAAAGAAAAAAATGCAACATTTTAAGAATTTTCATATTAAATAAAATTTTCTTTTTACACACGTTCACACTCATTTCAACAAATCACTGCAGATATTTTCAATTTCCTAAGAAAAATCTAAAAATAAACGAGTGAATGACTGATGGTGCAAAACTTCAGCACAATGCTGCATATTTATGTACATATTAGTGCTGCCAGTGTTAATCTCATTAAAATGACGTTAACGCCAAAACCGCATTAACGCAGCAAATCTCTATTGCCTCGTTAACACAGATCGCTGCGCGGGCTGGTTAGCTCGTTAACGTGTTAGCCCCATCATTTTACCAAGATTAACACATATATGTATACTTGTTTTTTAGCTCGACAAACCAGCGAAGAAAACCAGGGCAGTCAAATGTCTCAAGTTACGAGCAGCCAAAGACCCGGCAGCTGGCAGCACGTGTCTGGTGGCCGGATGGGGAATAACTGAAAACAACCAAACATCAGACGTCCTCATGTCTGTCAATGTGACTGTGGTGGACAGACAGACGTGCAACTCTCGTGATTATTACAACCACAGACCTGAGATCACCAGAGACATGATATGTGCTGGTTCAGATGGTACAAACGTCGCTGATACCTGTCAGGTACGTATGAAGAATCCATGTATTTTTCCTTGTTTGAAGTAAATGTTCATTCAGCTCAACACCTGTGACTCAAAGAAACACTTGTGTGTTTGTTCTTGCTGCAGGGGGATTCAGGAGGGCCGCTGTTGTGCGATGGAGCGCTGGTTGGAGTCACTTCTTTTGGAGCAGGTTGTGGTGTCATTAAAAAACCTGGAATCTACTCGTTTGTCTCAAGGAAACAACGAAAGTGGATCAAGGAAACATTAAAGTCAGCTTAAATGTCATGAAAGCACAGGCAAGAATCTCTACGAGCAAGATGAGAACCTTTGATGGTTTCATGTTAAATCTCTCGGTGCTGTAGACCTTTATCCATTTTATCTTTTCTCATTTTTCAGTTTGTGCTAGCTTGCTCACATTCTGCACATAGCGGTCCTGTCATGGTCCTCCTTTCCACTGCAGGAAAGGCGGGAACATTAACTGGACTGACCTGAACACGTTTTTTTAGCCATTCAGTATAAAAAAGGCACAGCCACTGTGATGGTTTAGGGATGACTGTTGTTCTTTTTAGCTAAAATAACGATTTGTCCTGATACATTTTCTATTTTTTCTACTTTCTAATAAAGCTCGTGGCTCTTCTTTTATTCATTGTTTGTTCTTTCAAAGCTTCCTGTTTTTTGCAGTAACTCCGTTTGACATTCAAATGACAGACCTGACTGTTAAAAAGTCCTCCGACCAGGGCATGCGTTACCTGCATGGGAGGAGCATGATTCCCCCAGGGGCCAGCAGCCAATCAGAGTGCTCACCTGTTCTCTCCTTGCTGTGGCAATTAAAAGTGTAGTCGGAGAGTAACGCTGCTGCAGGCAAGTTGTGGACTTGAGTTGAATCGGACTAAGGCGGGCAAGAGTGCGTTCATAGAACCAGTAAGTCACGTTGGGAATAACCACATCCTTACTTGCCAGCGAGAGTGTGTGTTCGATGTGGGCTCGTGGCAAATAAAGTTCTTCCACTCTGACATCATTTCCGTCTCTGACCGGACGTTATTACCAGGGAACAGTACCGAATCACGTTTCAGAGATAGTGGTCCAGGGCGTCTGCTATAACACTGACCACATACTTCACTCTTTCACACTTTTCTTTATTCGATTGTCACTTTGTCTCACACACAGCCACAACCTCGGGTGCTGGCACAGTCTTGTGTGATGAGCTGATGGAGCTCCGCTGTCTCAGCCTCACCTGCCTACGAGCCCAAACCAAACTCCTAAATCTTTCACATTATTTTGCAATTAGGAATTGTTTCAGTCCTCTATTTTTAGTGTTCAAATTAAATCAAACTTCTTTGCTCAAGAAATATTTCACTGTATTTTCTCAAAACATACCACATGACACCCAAACTGATTGTTCTCTAATCTTATCAGGATTTGTTCCCCAGAGACAAAAACACAGTTATTAGATGTTATTAAATTCTTTTCAGAAAAACAATCATAGTGTTTAATATTTATATACATAAATATGAACATGCATGAATATAAATGTCTCTGGCTATTATGTGTCATGGCTGTGTGCAGGCAGGCAGGGAGAAAGGACCCAAAATGCAGGACTCGGAGGCAGATGTAAACTCAAAACACTCAGCTTTATTGCTGGCCAGAAAAGGAACATAAGCTTAACTAAACTGGGAATACCGAAATAAACTAAGCAGACAGGCAGGCTAGCAGACGGAACACACAGTTAACGTGAGGGTGAACAGACGTTAACGACGCGACACCGAATAGGGGAAGACACAGACACTAAATACAAGAGGTGAACGGAGCGAAGAGGAAACAGCTGGGAGACACGGCTGACGCTGATTACACTGACGAGACAGGGAGAGCACAAAGCTGAACGCACTGACATAGGACACAGACCTACAAAATAAAACAGGAAGCACACGACAGACAGAGACACAGACGCAGACTCATAAGCAGGCATAACGACATCATGGACAGACAGAGGGACATACGGGCAGAGAAGATTAAGCACAGGCAACCTAAACTAAACATGAGGGCAAGATAATGACACCTAAACCAGAAATCATCATTATCATCATCATCATCATCATCGGATAGCTAAAGAAACAGAATCCCAGAGAAGAACTAATGCAAAAATAAACCAAAACATAAGAAACTCAAAATGCTGGGTCGAACCGACCCAGGACCGTGACATTATGAGTCTTTTCTTCCTGCTCTTCAGGTCGTCTTTAGAATTTTTCTAGAAAGTTTTTTCTTTTAAAGACGATCGCATCAATGTCAACACACAAAGAATATTCACTGTCAAGAGGGGCCCGTCAAGCCACAGCCACCTGCCTCCGCTGGAGGGTCCGAGGGGCCCGTCCAGCCACCTGCCTCCGCTGGAGGGTCCGAGGGGCCCTTCCAGCCTTCGTCGCCACCACCTGCGGCTCCCACGCCGTCGCCTGCAGTGCCACCATCTGTTTCATCGCCTGCAGCTCCATCCTCGTCTGGTCCAGCCTCCGAGTCTTCATCCTCGCCTGGTCCGGCTTCAGCTACGGCTTCATCCTCGCCTGGTCTGGCTTCGGCTTCGCCGTCGCCTGGTCCGGCTTCGGCTTCGCCTGGTCCGGCTTCGGCTTCGCCTGTCCGGCCTGCTCGGCCTGCACGTCCTGTCCGGCCTGCTCGGCCTGCATGTCCTGTCCGGCCGCTTTCCAGGCCAATGACTGGACATCCTCGCCGTCGTGGCCAGCCTCCTGACCTGCTCCGTCGCCGCCGGTGCCTCCCGCCCGGCCGGCCTCCTGAACTTTTTTCTGGACTCTTGGGCCGTTGTCCTCCGGGCCGGCCCCCTGAACCGCCCAGATTTGGACTGTTATGCCGTCGACCTCCGGGCCGGCCCCCTGAACCTTTTCGAGACTGTTGCCTGGGCCTCTGCGCCTTTCGTGGGCCCTTTTGTTTGTTTTCTTTTGGACTGTTCCAGGGCCTTGGTGCTGTTGTTTTGTTCTGTTTTGGTCTTTGTTCCCTGTGTTTTGGTTTCTGGCTGCTTGTGTTTTTGTTTCTGTCCCTCCGTCCGGTTCCCCCGACGCCCACGCTGGTTGGGTTGTTTTTTGTTTTGGTGTTTCGGTTTGGGCTGTCTGGGAGCCAGGCCTTTGGGGGGGTGCTGTTAGGATGCCTGGGTCGTTGACCCAGGGTTTTGAGGTTATTATGTTATTTATCATTTCTAGTCTTTGGTTTCTTAGTTGGAGTTCTGTCTTATGGTTTATGTCTCTGTGTAATCCTTAGTTGCTGTCTGCTATATCCCCGTGTCCAGTGAAGCGAGATCGATCAACTGCAGACCAGACAACAAACGACGGAGGCACCAGACGAATGCAATCAAACGATGAGTTTATTGACACCGGAGAACAACCATCAGCATATGGCCTGTTTTGCTCTGACAAAAATACACTGGGTTCTGGTTTTATAGCATAGAGGATCACACCCCCACATACACGTCAATACAGGTCAAAAATACATTGTGTACAGTCATTGTTTACAGACAAGGGTACATCTTGTACATCTCTAATAACTATAAACAGACATATAACTTCTCTTTTTGATAACACCTTCCTTTTAAGG
Source organism: Oreochromis aureus (assembly GCF_013358895.1). Lineage (NCBI taxonomy): Eukaryota > Metazoa > Chordata > Actinopteri > Cichliformes > Cichlidae > Oreochromis > Oreochromis aureus. The sequence continues at coordinate 28,851,352 of NC_052962.1, read as the reverse complement.
TAATAACTTCAAGCTACAGGGCCTCTAAGGGCTAATAATTGACCCTCGTCATCAATCACTAAGTAGACAGAATTGGCGCAGGTCTCAAAAAAGAAGCAGAAGACACTTGGGCCTTCGCTCAGGCCTGCTACTAGATTTATGTGTATTGTAAGCATGCGTGCAATTAACCTGCTATGTTCTCATCTTCCCTCAACATGTATCACCTGGACACTCTCACCAGTGAAGCTTAAAACCCTTTTGGATAGAACATCAACTCTAAACAAGCACAGATATGCAATGTGTATAAAATGAACTCTACCTGTGAATAGAAAGGTCAATGTGATGACAAACATATTCAATGCAATATGAACCCTGTAAGAAATATTACTGATAAAATAATACTGTAGAACATGTTATTAATGCATTTATCATAAGACAGATTATATGGTAGCAATAAAAGAATCTCTAAATCCCAACACCAGTCAGTGTCTGTGTCTGCCCTGGTCCCATGTCTCTGTTCCCTCTGTTGCAGTGCCTGCCTGTGAGTCTGTCTTTAAGTTCAGTCTGTGTTATGTTTCCTGTTTTACTTTGGAGGTGCGTGTCTTATGTTAATGTGTCTGGCTTTGCTTCCTTGTCTCGTTAGTTCTGATTTCTCCCAGCTGTGCCCTCCTTCTGTGTCTCATTCCCCTCGTTACTTCCCAGTGTACTTAAACCCTGTGTTTCTTTGAGTCAGTAGGCGTCGTCCCTCATGCTGTGTGGATCTCCCTGTGTTTCCCGTGAGGTTGTTGTTTAGTTCGGGTTTAGTTTGTATGCTCGTTTTCCCGTGCCAGCAAATAAAGCTGAGTATTTTGAGTTCATCCCTTGAGTCTGAGTCCTGCATTTTGGGTCCACCACTCCTCCTTGCCTGCCTGCCACACAGCCCACCTTAACAGTGGGAGTATATCAGTTAAAACACTGTGGGTGTGTGTCTCTTCCTAGGGGCCATAAAAAAACCATCTCCCCTCCAGACTACAGTTATCAAGTTACAAATGTTGAGACCCCCACCTAGGTATGCCCTGAGTAATTTCCACTTAACATTATCTCCTTTCTGTCTTAGTTTCACAGTTCAAACTGTGGGAGGGTCTTCTAAGATCTACTCCTAAGTTCATGACACAGTTTTTATTTATATCCAGGGCAGTGTCAGTGTCTCTACAATAATTCTACATTCTATCTAACACATGTCTAAACTCTAAAATAAGCTAAACATTTCTACACTGTATAAAAGTCTCTTTCAGTTTAAACATTGTTTTCAATCAATTGCATGCTCAGTGTTTTGTCTCATTTCTTCTTGTTGCATGTTGAAGCTCTACTTGGAAGCTTGTTAACATCCAAACATGTAAAACATGATTTTTGCTATTTTTTAAATGGTCTTAAAACTTTTGATCCGGACTGTATTTTAATCTAGCTTTGTGAATCACCATCAGTAGCCAATCACGTTACTATAAATTGTAGCTGCCATCTGAGTGTGTCTCACTCACTCACCTGTTGCTGTGCGCAACCTGTGTGTTACAGGTTGTAGCTGCAGAAGCCTCCTATCGGTCACATTGTTTGCAAACTGGGTGACTCCTTTTGCTCAGAAGTCTGGGCCTGAGTGGGCGGCTGATGGCTTTAAAGTGGGGCTGCTACTGCTTCTCTGTTTACAGAAGAAAAAGGAGAAGTCTCTTTTGCTTTTTGAATGTGTCCACTTTGCGTTGCATTTTTGTGTCCTTTTTAGTTTGCATCCTTTATGTGTTCATTTTGCCTTGTTGCCTTAGTCGTCCTCGTGTGCTCTGTCTGCAACACTCAAGGGTTTAGGTTAGCATTTGAGCCGTCTGTCAATATATGCAAGCCTGTTAATTTGCACTTTAATGTTTTGACTGATTCATTTAGAGCAGTTGTATAACAATACAGAATAGTGCTGTGAAATTATCTGCTCTGAAGATTTAATTTATTTGGTTTGTACATCTGAATGTTTGATTCGTAGGTTTTTGTGTTACTCCACTGGAAGGCCCTTTTTCTAACTGCAGATTGACAGCGTGTTTCTGCATTTTATTTTATTTTTTCTGTTTTATCCTGAACCACGTCTCTGTCTCAAACCTTACAGACCAAAGTGTCTTCTTGATAATTAGCATAGTTTCAAACTAAATATTCTCAGGGTGCCGTTGTCGGGTTTTGAGGTCCCAGTTACCACGTCGCCATTCTAGTGTGTCTAAGGAGCTTGGAAAGAAAAGCGTCACCTCTCGTCCGAGAAGCTTCTTCAGTTCTAAGGTCAATGGTGGTGAGTCCCAGATTTAAACCCAGTGGGAGTTTCCCCCAAAGAGGGACAAAGGACCCCCTGATGATCCTCTACCTAATCACATGAGCCAAGGTGTGAAAGCAGGTGTGGGTCCCAATCAGCCAGGGTTTCGGGTGAGCTCATTGTGAAACCTGGCCCCACCCTATCATGTGATTTCCTGAGGTCAGATGGCCCAGGATATGAGTGGGCGTTAAGGCGTCTGGGAAGGATCTCAAAACTGGATTATAGATGGCAGACAGTTGGTGTCGTAAACCACCGGCTCTGTTCAAAGATGGGCGCTCACAGTGGACGTAAATGGCTTCTTTCACTCCTCTTTCAAACCATCTGTCCTCTCTGTCCAAAATGTGAACGTTGGCATCCTCAAAAGTGTGACCTTTGACCTTTAGATGCAGATGAACTGCTGAGTCTTGTCCCATGGAGGTGGCTCTTCTATGTTGTGCCATGCGCTTGTGAAGTGGCTGTTTGGTCTCTCCGATGTAGAGGTCTGGGTGTTCCTCGCTGCACTGTACAGCAAACACCACATTGTTAAGTTTGTGTTTAGGAGTTTTGTCTTTCGGGTGAACCAGTTTGTGTCTGAGTGTGTTGCTGGGTGCATTTCAGACCCAGCAACACATCAGACAAAAACTGGTCCAAATATGGGTTTAAATCTGGGACTCTCGGCCATTTGACCCTAGAACTGAAGAAGCTTCTCGGATGAGAGGTGAAACATCTTCAAGCAACTTAAAGAAGTCCAGACGCTTTTCTTTCCAAGCTCCTTAGACTGCGATGACTGAGAACCTTCACAGACATTCTAGTGTGTGCATGTGACATCATCGGTTCCTTGCTCTGTTCTTCAGTTTCCACCCCCTCGTGCTGCCACACTTTCATGGTCCTCACTGGACTGTGGCACTGACACTCTCACACTACACCACTAGGTGGGGCTCTCTGCTACATTTTTTGAGAGCTGTTGCTTCAACCAGTTCACAGAAACACCATAAAACTGGGAACTTACTGATGATATAAAAATATTATTTAAAAAAATGGCAGTTAGCCTTTATTTTAATCATGACTGACATGTAGAGAACATTGTTAAAAATATAACACATAACATCGAATTTCATATCTTAAATACTTTAGACTTTTCCCTGCTGAACCTGAATGCTCTTAAACTTCAGGGCATGAACTTGTGGCCAAACATTGTTCAGGAATTGCTGGTGGAGAGCAGAATTCATCCATCCATTGATTACATCCATCCATCCAGCAGCAGAGCAGCCCCCAACCATCACACAAACCACATGTTTGACTCTTTTTAAATGTTGGGCTATTTTTATGTAACAGGTCTCAAGCCTTTGTACTGAACCGAAAACACAAATGGACAGAAATATTTAACTAAGTAGAGAAACTAGTATTCACAAAATGTATTCATGTAAACAGGAATCACGAACAGCAACAATAACACTACATAGCAGCCAAATAAACCATTATCATTCACCTGCTCAGTCATTCACAGCAGTGACAAATGTAACTGTGGCCTCATTCTGCATATGACCACAAGCCACAGAGCAAGAAGTCCCTTTGCCCGGACCCTGAACACATCGCTCACCACAAACATCTATAAACAACATCCTGACATGATGTGCGTCAGTCTATAGAGCACAGAATGAAAATGACAATAAACTAAGCTTAGTTTCACAGTGATACAGACGCAAGGAACGAGCCAGTTTGAAAGGGACACGGTGAAGTGAAACTGTAACCTCTGAGGAGAACAAAAACAAAACCAGGGCAATAACACTCGTGTAGAGCGACAATGACAGATCTGGCTTGTGTTTCAAATAATCAGTATATTGAGTCATGATCAGTGTGTGTTTGTAGCTGCAAATATTAGTATGTTTAGCTCAGATTTTACTGCCTAATTTAATTGAACAGTGGATGATCATGAAAACAAAAATGCTTCCTGCATGTTGCTGTCAGGGACGGTCCGTGAGCAGTTTTGGACATATTTATATGCTGTTGTATGTACCTTAATTATGTGTGGTGCTTGTGTGTGGTTTCCCTTTGTATTGTGTATGTGTGTGCATGTGTGTGATGTCCTGGTTTTCCTCGACCACCAGGCCTAGCGGGTGTGTCGCGTTGGGAGGCTGGCCACACCCGAGGAGGAGGAACACACACACCTCCAGCTGATCAGGGTCGTCAGGGGAGCTACATAGCAGTGCGGCTGAGTGCTCCTCGACACTGGATTATTGCGTGATTACCTGTTAGCGTTTTCAGTTTTTTCCAGTGCGTGTTAGTCTGTTGGTATTGAAGTGAGTGCTAACGGCTGCTTCTGTGTCTCTCCAGCAGGAGTGCAGGAACGAGAGGGCACGAGAATCATGGGAGGGGAGACGTGGAGCACGAGCATTGGGAGGAAGGCACTGAACGGAAATCGGGACACACAGGGATTCTTTATTGTGTAATTATTTACTGCACTGTAAATAAATGCACTGTCTGCATCCAAGAGTGCAGCATTTGGGTCCTGCTTCCCCACTTCCCCACGATCTGCCTCAGACAGTGAAAGATACAACTGTAATGGTGTCAATACAATTCTGAACTTCAGAGGAAAAGGACATGTTTATGCTGTACTGAGAAAGAGAACTTCATGTGATCTACGTGTTTGGTTCTGATCACTGCATGTACCTCAAACACGTCTATTTCCAATGAAACAGACTGTTTTCCATGCTGCTGCCACACAAATGTGTCTATGGTTTCTGCAGTGTACTTCAGCCTGACCTCCAAAGCTGCCATGCAGGCTCCTCACAAGTCCTTCATTCTGAATCATTCTACCACTTTACCTCAAATGAAATGGAAGTTACTACACTGCTTTCCCAAGTGACTCCCACTGACACTACAGTGAGTGGACCTTTTTTACTTAGGGGTGTACTCACATTTGTTGCCAGCGGTTTAGGCAATAATGGCTGTGTTTGAGTGTTTGAGGTGACAGCAAATTTACACTGTTGTACAAGCTGTACACTGACTACTTTACATTGTAGCAAAGTGTCATATCTTCACTGTTGTCCCATGAAACGATATAATAAAATATTTACAAAAATGTGAGGGGTGTACTCACTTTTGTGAGATACTGTATCCATCTCTCTCACACACACACAGTCAGATTTTAATGTTTATACCTTTAATTTAACAACAACATTATTTCATATTTGGGAAATTCTTTTGTTACAGAGGCTAAACTCACAATGTTTAAGCTTGAAGTGAACTCAGAGCAGACTCCAGCTGACTGCAGTTGTATTAAAAGCAGCGATGGTTTCTGTGAGTGAAGGTGAGCTGCTGGCAGGAACATAGTTTGTAGGAATACACCCGGCGCCTCTGCAGGGAGAAAAGGAGAAGTTAGAAGCTGCTGTAGTGTGTTTGAAGAGTCTTTGCTTGTAATCTGGTGCATAGAGAGATTGAGGAAGTGACACTTCTCCATTTCTGAATAATCACACCAACACTTGCCACCTTCTCACCAAGCTTATGATCTTGTTGTCTATCCCAGCCTTGTGTACGTCTTCACTCGTGTCCCTGATGTCCTTTTACAGATCTTTGGTCTTACCCACTGTGGTAGGAGGTTAGCATGGAGTGAAATGATTCTGTGGATCGTGTGCTTCATACACTTTACGAGTAACCTGTAATCAGTTTCAGCAGAGGATCAAATAATTAGTGTGGCTGATTGAGGGAAATAGTGTTCAGTTATTGTATTCTGAAGTATTGGTCAGTAGTTTGTACGCTCTGTCCTTTCAGATCATTTACTTTCATAAATATTCTAATTTAAAACGGGGCAATTAGAAACACTCATGAGTGTAACTGAAAGTGTGGATCCACGCCCACTGAAACTGTGAGCTGTTGCTAGATACATTCATACGTGTTGCTCAAAGTGTTGCACCAAGTTTTGATGTGAGATAATGCAGGATATAAAAGGAGCTGAAGGTCTTCACTTATGACCAGTCTGACCAAACAACATCAGCACTCATCAGTTTTGTGTGCAATTCATCGCAGTGGGTTTCACTGCATTCAACATCTGATCTACCACAGGCAGGAAAAATGTTCTGCCTGAGGAGTTTCAGTCTTTTCCTCTCATGTGTGCTCCTCTTCATCACAGGGCCAAGTGAGTTTCTGTTGTGCTTTAATAATTAATAATTGTTCCGTGTAAACAACAAATAACACATTGCTGATATCTTAGTGCAGAGTGTTTTTTTCACTCATCTGTTCTTGACTTGATCATCTGCTGATTTATGTTTCTGGATATTTGCTTTTGTTTCAGGTCACGGTTCTGAGATTATTAACGGGAAAGAAGTTGAGCCACACTCGCTGCCTTTCATGGCTTATGTAAGAGGTAAACTGTCTTCGTGTGGAGGGACATTGATCCACCCACAGTGGGTGCTGACGGCTGCCCACTGCACTCGGTAGGAAAATGAACTTTTCATTTTTTCTTATTTTTTTTCTGATAAAAAAATTACAGTATTTATTTTTTACAGGTGTGAGATATTGTCTCCTTTTTTAAATTGTGATAAATTGTAATGTCCATACACACACTCTAATAATACATACTGGCTTAGAGTGAGTACAATTACACAATGCCGCTAACATTTTACTGCGAAGGTCAGCATTAACATTTCAGCATGTTACTATATTTACATGTCTCATCTTCTATTCTTGTTTTCTTACATTATAGACAGAAACCAAACTGGTAGATGTGATGTTCATGGAAATCACTCAAAGTTTGTCACCAGGAAATGCCTGAAAGACAAAAGCTTGAATGAAAACAGAGGTTTATCACATCAGAAATGTATCAAAATAAATGTTTCTCTAATTCAGTTTTCATCACATTGACACACATAAAGAAAATCTGCCTTTTAAATAGTAAAGCTGAACTTTTCGAAGATATTCCAGCTGCTCCAGAGCTGGAACAAGAAAGTGGGAAGTAAAATGTGTTTAATGTGTTCAGAGTCTTCAAAGGTCAAAAAACACACATTTCTATAATTATACACGTCATGCTGTTTAAACCAAAGGCTGTACAGATATTTACACCTCTTAAACATTTTATATTATTGAATTCTTCTTTTTTTTGTTCTTGATTCATAATATTTAATATTGTTGAATTTTGTACTTCAGCTGGAAGAAAATTTGATGCTGATTTATCAGAGACTTAGTAACAGCCAAATGTATTAATAGATACACTAATAGCATTACTATAATTATTCTTATAGGAACGTCTGATCTATTAAACCTTAAATGTGTAAACTGTGATTTATTGTTTTTGACAGTATGTATAAGGTGGTCCTGGGAGCGCACTCCATCAGGAAAGAGGAGAAGGAGTCGAAGCAGATCCGAGAGGTTGAGAAACTTTTTCCACATCCCAACTATACCCATGTAACCAAGGGCAACGACCTCATGTTGGTGAAGGTAAGGTGGTAAAGTAATGCCCAAAAATAAGTAAAGTAAAAATGCAACAAGGCGAATGTATTTGTTTTTACCCTACATGATGTGTGTCTGTGTATGCTTACATGTTTCAATAACTCACTGCATAGATTTCCCATTTTCAAAGTAAAACATGCAAATAAAAGATGGTTCAAGACTTTAGCCCAGTGCTCCATAAATATTAGCTTTAAGACCAACTCTGTAAGGTTACTACATCAGTGTCACTCAGTGTTTCTTTTTCAGCTTCAGGAACCAGTGAATAAAACCAGGACAGTCAAATGGCTCAAATTAGGCAGAACCATCAGAGACCCGGCAGCTGGCAGCACGTGTCTGGTGGCTGGATGGGGACGAACCGAAACAAAACGAACATCAGACGTCCTCATGTCTGTCAATGTGACTGTGGTGGACAGACAGACGTGCAACTCTTGTGATTATTACAACCACAGACCTGTTATCACCAGACACATGATATGTGCTGGTTCAGATGGTACAAACGTCGCTGATACCTGTCAAGTACGTATGAAGAATCCATGTGTTTTTCCTTGTTTGAAGTAAATGTTCATTCAGCTCAACACCTGTGACTCAAAGAAACAATGTTGTGTGTTTGTTCTTGCTGCAGGGGGATTCAGGAGGGCCGCTGTTGTGCGATGGAGCGCTGGTTGGAGTCACTTCTTTTGGAGCAGGTTGTGGTGTCATTAAAAAACCTGGAGTCTACTCGTTTGTCTCAAGGAAACAACGAAAGTGGATCAAGAAGACAATGAAATCATTCTGAATGTCATGAAAGCACAGGCGTCAGTCTGCACGAGCAAGATGAGAACCTTTGCTGTCTCTGTAGACCTTCATCCATTTGATCATTTCAGTGTTTCTCTTACATTTCATTATATTTTAGCTTCTGCTAGCCTGCTATAATTGTTACACATTCTGCACATATACAGCATGAGAGCGACCCTCTCATGGTTAATCCATTACTGCGATTGAAGGAACTTAAAGCAGGCTTCCTGCAGTGCAATTCCTGCTGCAGGATTTTGCAGGATTCCTTTTTTATTTTGCTCTCTTCAATCAGAGAGCTTCACCACCTCCTGTATTATATTCTCTTATTTCTGCACACTTTCTTATTTGTTCATCTCTCATTCCAATTATTTGTGCTAAAAAACCAACATTGATATTTCTCTGACTTTCTAATAAAGCTGAAGGCATGAATAAAAAGACACATTTCCTTCCTCCTCTCTTTCTTTCATTGTTTCAGAGGATCTCTGACATCCACATATCCATAGATTCATGATTTCAGCATCTCCATCAACTCTGTCTTTGTAATTATTTATCTCATTGTGATGTAGCATAACATGAGCAGCATGGAAGATGATAGGAAGACAGCATCTGCAGACTGTTCAAGTTTCTTTTAAGTGTTCTTTATTTTCTGGCGTCGCCTCTCAACAATTGTTTCACAAAACATAAAAACCTGTGAGTCAAAATCTCACCTGCTTTATATAGAATTACACTCACACCTGGATCTCATTAACCTCTACCATTGGGAAAACAGGGTAGACTAAATAACACAGTCTAGACAAAGAAACAGGAATAAAATCATTTTCCCACTTAACAAACTCATTCACCCAACTAAACAGTTTGAAAAGTCACTCTTCACCTAATCTGACTCATGAGGTTATTTTAAATTAAATACACAATTTTACACAAAAGAAACAACCCTTCATTTGGTTACACCCAATTGACATGATCAATGACATCATATCCTATAAAATCAGGAAGTACTGGGGCGGCCCTTCCCACATACCTGTTTTACACATAGGACCTGCTCAAAGGAACACACAATGGTAAGTATAACCAAACTACATAAACAAATGAAAGATTCAAATCAATTAATGATGAAGTGACATTTAGCTTTAAGTACATTTGCACAGATGAAATGAATATAACCAATGCTACCACAAACAGACCCGGGATAGTATGTAGAGCCAAGGCTACATGTGCTGTGTTTACATTAAAGCATTATGATAGACTATAGGATAACAGAACACAAAATAACAATATATGCAAGTGACAAATGGCAAATGAATTCTGACCTAGCCACTTTGTCACATCCACCCCCCTTAAGTCCGTTACTCTTCATAGGAACGGGAAAGGAAGTCACCCACAACATTCTTTTTCCCTGCTCTATACCGTATCTTAAAACAATATGGCTGCAGTGAAAGATACCACCTCGTGATTCTTGCGTTGGTTTCTCTCATTCTGCTCATCCACTGCAAAGCTCGATGATCAGTTTCAAGCACAAATTCACCTCCCAGTAGATAATATTTCAAAGTATCCAAAGCCCATTTTATTGCCAAAGCTTCCTTCTCAATTGTGGAATACTTCATTTCTCTAGGGAAGAGCTTACGGCTTATGTACTGCACAGGTCTTTGGTCCTCCCCATCACCCTGCAGCAACACAGCTCCCAGCCCAACTCCTGAAGCATCAGTCTGTACAATAAATGGGCACGTAAAGTCTGGACACTGCAACACAGGCTCATTACACAAACAGTTTTTCAAATCCATGAATGCAGCCTCACACTCTGGAGTCCATTTAATATTGTTGGGGCATGATTTACGAGTTAAATCACTAAGAATAGCTGATCTGGTAGAAAATTGGGGATGAACCGACGATACCAGCCAGCTAAACCCAGGAAGGATCTCAACTTTTTCTTTGTTGTTGGAGGAGGACAAGAGGCAAGGTTCTCAACCTTACTCACCTGAGGGCGGATGACCCCACCCCCAATGACGTATCCCAGGTACTCCACCTCTGTCTGTGCAATGTGGCACTTTCCAGGGTTAATGACTAGTCCAGCTGTTCTGATGCGTTGCAGGACATCAGCCAGATGTTTCACATGGTCCTCCCTTGTCTTGCTGAACACCACAACGTCGTCAATATACGCTGCTGCATAGCCATCAGCTCCTTTCAGAACCAAGTCTACCAGCCTCTGGAATGTGGCTGGAGCTCCATGTAGTCCAAAAGGCATAGTTCTGAAACGATAAAGTCCGCTGGGAACCCTGAATGTAGTTAAATCCCTTGAGGACTCTGTTAGGGGGACTTGCCAATAACCTTTACAAAGGTCGAGTGTTGTGAGGTACTTCGCATTACCCAAGCGCTCAATCAATTCATCCACTCTTGGCATAGGATATGCATCAAAAACAGAGACAGCATTAAGTTTTGAGAAGTCAACACAAAATCTCTGTCTTGCATCATTTTTCTTGGGGACGAGTACCACAGGACTACACCACTCACCTCTAGATGGCTCTATAATCCCTGTTGCAAGCATTTCTTCCACCTCCTGTTTCAATGCTGGCATTAGCTTTGCTGGAACTCTGGAGGTGGTATCCCTGATGGGTGGTTGATTCGGACAACGCAGGCGTATGTCATGCTGAATAAGATGGGTGTAGCCTGGCTTTGTGCTGAAAAGTTCCTGTGGCATTATGGCCGCGAGCTCCTCCTGCTGTTCTGGAGATAGATGGCCCAAATCCGGAAATAGCTTTTCTTCAGTACAGGTAGGAAAGAATTGCTCTTGAGGCTCTTCTTCCTGCAGTACAACACGAGCCCACAACTGAAGTGATTGCTCTGGCTTCTCAATCCACTCCCTCAACATGTTGACATGAAACACCTGGTGTTTTTTTCGACGATCTGGCATGTTGAGCTCATAAGTGACAGGGCCTACTTTCCTGTTTATCACAAATGGCCCCTGCCATTTGGCTAACAGACTGCTTTCAGTGGTTGGCAAAAGCAGCAACACTTTTTGTCCTTCTTTAAAGGCCTTCCTGCGAGCAGTCTTATCATAGTTCTGTTTTTGACGTCGCTGGGCACTTACTAGGTGACAGTGAGCCAGTTCCTGAAACTGTTCAAGCTTGTCCCTCATTTTCAACACATAAGAGAGGGAAGAGCACTGTTTTTCAGGTCCAGCTTCCTCCCAAGCTTCCCTAAGTACATCCAGTGGACCTCTGACATTATGGCCGTACAAGAGCTGAAATGGAGAAAATCCAGTTGATGCTTGTGGTACCTCTCTATAGGCGAAAAGCAAAAATGGAAGCCATTGGTCCCAGTCTTTTCCTGATTCTCTTACGAACCTTCTCAGCATTGATTTCAGGGTTTTATTAAACCTCTCAACAAGTCCATCAGTTTGTGGATGATAAGGGCTCGTTTTGATTCCGGTAATTCCCAGAAGTTTGTAGACTTCCTTCAACTGGTTGGAAGTGAAGTTTGAGCCTTGGTCTGTCAAGATTTCTTTGGGAATACCCACCCTTGAAAACATCTGTATCAGACAATTAGCTATTTGGCGGGCTTTGACCTTTCTCAATGGGAAAGCTTCAGGATACCTTGTTGCATAATCACAAATCACTAAAATGTACCTATGCCCTGAACTACTTCTCTCCAATGGGCCGACAATATCCATGGCAACACGAGAAAAGGGGATGTCTATCACAGGCATAGGAATGAGTGGGGCTCTGTCTCCTTTCCTACTTGGGGCTGTCAACTGACACTGTGGACATGATTTACAAAACTGGACAGTATCCGAAAATTGCTGTGGCCAAAAAAAACGAGTTACCATTCTGGAAAAGGTTTTAAGATGTCCTAAGTGGCCTGCCCAAGGAACTGAATGAGCCAACTGCAAGACTATAGGCCTTAAGCTTTTGGGAACAACCAACCGGTCACCCACTTTGCTACGACGATACAGTCGTTTGTTCTTAACAATGAATACTTCCCATACTCTGTCTGTAATCTGAGCTGATTCTTGGGTGCTCTTAGCAAACAGGGGTGCTAAAGAGGGGTCCTCCCTTTGGAGTTGGACAATATTGCTCGGGACAACCAGGAGCTCATCAATCTCTGGTTCAGGAAGTGACTCAGCAATTTCTGTCCCCCTCACTTTTTCCTGTCTTCTCTGCATTTTACTTTTCTTTATATGCGGCCTACTTAGTCTGTCAACATCCGGAATTTCACTGTCTGAAAAGGGCAACTCACTCAAACCTGGCTCTGACTGAGAAGCTTTACTACCAGACCTAGTGACTACTAGCAGACCTTCACATGCAACATGCAGATTCTTCTCCTCTGTCCTTCTCTGTCTTTGCTAATAACTCCCCAAGAATTGGCATGTCCTGGCCCAACACAATCTGGTAGGGAAGTTTATCCATTACTCCAACTGTAAGTACATACTCCTTTTCATTAACTTGAAGGCAAATGTTAGCAATGGGATAATCAACATTATCACCGTGAACACACCAGACTTTCACTTTACCACAAAATGTGGTGTCACTAGGGAGACAATCTTGCCTGACAAGTGTGCGGCTACTGCCTGAATCCAAGAGGGCAACACACGGCTTTCCCTCAATGAAAACACAGATAGTGTGCTCCTGATCACTGGAGGGTACTAGAGACTCCGTTTCTTCCTCTAGCAAGTCAAAACACTGTGGTGAAAGACACATGTAAGTCTTACTGACTTGCTGACCTGGGCAATCTGCCTTAAAGTGACCTGCTTGCCCACAGGCATGACACACCAACGGGCCTCTCTGCTTTACTTCTCTAGCGCGGCTACTGCTAGTGACTGGAGAACTTTGTTTAGGGCCTTTAGCTCTGTACCCATTCCCACCCCCTGACTTACCCACAAAAACATTGGCTGAACTGGGTTTTCCTACCATGTACCCTCTTTGTGGGCATCGGGCTGCAAGAAAAGCCTCTGCCATCTCTGCAGCTTCTTTTGAAGTGGTGGGGTTGCGCTCTTTCACCCAGGTCCTCAGCTCTGGGTTAAGAACTCTGAGAAACTGCTCCATCACTATGACATCTCCTATTTGGTCCTTTGTCTTCTCCTTTGGAAGCATCCACTTTTCATATAGGTCTTTAAGGCGCGTTCGCAGCTCTTTGGGTGTCTCATCGTCCTTCAACGTCATGTCGCGGAATCTGGTTCGGTAAGTCTCAGCACTTATTTCAAATTTTTCAAGAACGGCAGTTTTTACTTTATCATAATCTATTGTCTCTTCAGTGTCCATAGCAACATATGCCGCACGTGCTTTACCACTAAGAAGTGGAGCCAGATGCAGTGCCCATTCTTCTTGTGGCCACTGACATCCTGTTGCAATCCTCTCAAAAGTGGTTAAATAATGTTCAATATCTTCATCCTCAACATAGGGCTGCATCTTCGGGCCTTTCCAACCGCTTACTCTGCCCAGATTGGATGAATGTGGTGCTGCAGAAGATTCAGGGGGGGGGTTTCCTCGCTGTTGAACAGGTTGCTGTACCTTTTGCTGCACTGAGGGACTCAGAGGCACTCCGGAGTCAGCTACTGCACCTTCCCACAGCATCTGATGCTCCCGGCGCTCCAACTGGACTTCCTGCTGCAGTTGGCTGAACTGGTGTTGCATTCTATGCCACCGTTCATCCTGGCGTTGTCTGTCCTGCTCCCATTTTGCCTCACGGTCAGCATGCTGTTGCATCAGGCCTTTTAATAAAGTTGAGAGCTCAGAGACTTTGTGCTTCCGTGCTGTGCTCACCCGTAGCTTCTGGCAGGTTGCCGTCATCTTGGGCCTCCTCTGGGGGAAAATCTGTTGGCCCTTGAGGTTTCCTTGACTTGGCTGATTTCTGCATTGCTATAACCTATTGGCCTGGAGCCACTGCTGCCACCATTTGTGATGTAGCATAACATGAGCAGCATGGAAGATGATAGGAAGACAGCATCTGCAGACTGTTCAAGTTTCTTTTAAGTCAGGGGTCCCCAATCCCAGTCCACGAGGGCCGGTGTCCCTGCAGGTTTTGGATGTGTCCTTGATCCATCACAGCTGATTTAAATGGATAAATTACCTTCTCAACATGTCTTGAAGTTCTCCAGAGGCCTGGTAATGAACTAATCATGTGATTCACGTGTGCTGACCCAGGGTGAGCTCTAAAACCTGCAGAGACACCGGCCCTCGTGGACTGAGATTGGGGACCCCTGTTTTAAGTGTTCTTTATTTTCTGGCGTCGCCTCTCAACAATTGTTTCACAAAACATAACCTGTGAGTCAAAATCTCACCTGCTTTATATAGAATTACACTCACACCTGGATCTCATTAACCTCTACCATTGGGAAAACAGGGTAGACTAAATAACACAGTCTAGACAAAGAAACAGGAATAAAATCATTTTCCCACTTAACAAACTCATTCACCCAACTAAACAGTTTGAAAAGTCACTCTTCACCTAATCTGACTCATGAGGTTATTTTAAATTAAATACACAATTTTACACAAAAGAAACAACCCTTCATTTGGTTACACCCAATTGACATGATCAATGACATCATATCCTATAAAATCAGGAAGTACTGGGGCGGCCCTTCCCACATACCTGTTTTACACATAGGACCTGCTCAAAGGAACACACAATGGTAAGTATAACCAAACTACATAAACAAATGAAAGATTCAAATCAATTAATGATGAAGTGACATTTAGCTTTAAGTACATTTGCACAGATGAAATGAATATAACCAATGCTACCACAAACAGACCCGGGATAGTATGTAGAGCCAAGGCTACATGTGCTGTGTTTACATTAAAGCATTATGATAGACTATAGGATAACAGAACACAAAATAACAACATATGCAAGTGACAAATGGCAAATGAATTCTGTCCTAGCCACTTTGTCACACTCATTATTATTCCAGCAGCCTTCTTTAAAGTTTAGAAGAGCATAGTTAATATTATTTATGATAAATGTGACCACAGGTGTTAAAACGATATCAGCATGTCTCATTGGTCTGTTTTTACTGTCTGACTGAGGATTAGATCACATCCTGTGAGCTCAACATAGAAACTGAGTCGTTGAGTTTCAGAGCATTTAACACCTGATAAAGAAAAGAGAAGAAGAAATGATCTGCGTGAGAACAAGGAGGAAGTGTTTTCATGTGTGGTGTCATAGAGCTGCTAAGGTTTTCAGAGGAGCAGGACGCTGAGGATTAATATTAATGATATATTTCTGTTCTGTTCTTTTCCTTCTAAACCAAAGTAACAAATTGCTTTGCTGGACTGACCAAAACAGGCGAATTAAAAACATCTGAAAATATATAATAAATGAATAATAAAAACACAAGGGAATTTAAAAAAAAAAAAAAAAAAAAAAAAAAACACAAAGAAAGCAAAAGAAAACAATATCAAGACATAAAACATTCTACAAAAGCCAAACTACTTAAGTAGTCCTGCACTGCGATCCCAAACTCCTGAGAAGGAAACAGTGGTAGCTGATACCTGAGACATATCTCAAAAGGAGAGAAACCAGTAGCTGCCGACATGAAGGAGTCATAAGCATGGCTGGACTGGGACAATAAATCAGCCCAGGCATTTTGACTGGTGACCGGCCCACCATGGTATTGTAGGAAAAGCCATAAAACCTTTATAATAAACTCAAACCTACACCATACTCCCTATTGTGGTATTCTGAACAGTACTTAGCAAAAATATAAAACAACCTAATTTGTAATTACATATACCTAACTTATGGTATTGCCAACTCCCAGCTAAAAAAGCCCCATTTAATTTAATGCACGTATAAAACAAATGCACAGAAATCTATTATTTTTCTCCAGCAATCGAATAGAATCAACATCTTTCTCCAACAGAATTGCAGACTGCACAGGTGGTACGTTCCCAAAGGAAAGAATACTATAACTTACTAGGGCGTATACTAGACTTAATATGTACTGAATACAATAATGGATTTCTACACATTTTTCATCATATGAAAAGTTTGGTTGTAAGATTCAGAAATGCATTTAATAAAAGCAAGACATTTTAAAATAAGAATAAGTAGTATTTATTTGTGCCCCCCTTTACCTGTTAATGCCCTACCTGGCCCGCTGGCAAAACTTTGCCAGACCCACCCCTGCACACGTAGTAGTCAGGATCCTGGTGTTATTTGTCAGAAACAGTTCATAACTTCCCTTCAACTCATGCCCTTTGCCCTTTCAGTCTGTCCATTGCACTGTGGGTGATAGCCTGAGGAAAGGCTCACCCCCAAAGCTGCACAAAGGCCTTCGACACACGAGAAACAAACTGAGTCCCCTGTCTGGAACAATGTCCCGAGGAATCCCATGCAACCTAAAAACGTGATCAATGAGTAAGTGAGCGGTTTCAAGGGCAGAAGTGAGTTTAGTCAGAGGGATGAAATGGGGAGCCCTGGAGAACCTGTCAATGATGGTCAAAATAACCGAGTGGTTAGAGTAACGTACAAAGCAGTAACAAAGTCCACAGAAATGTGCAACCAGGGCCGACCTGGGACGGGCTGTCACAGGACCGAGTGGTCTGTACTAAACAGGACTCAGGTGCAGAAACCCAGAGCAGAGACAGCAGATAATATAACAATAATTTATTAGGCTTAAGTGCAAGAAACATAGCAAGGACAAAAAAACAAACAAACAATAAGACGTGGAGTTTGACGTGGCGTGGCCTGGGAAACGTGGCTAGGGCGAGGGAACGGGGCCTGAGATGCAGAGTGGAGCTGAGCAGGGAACAGTCACACTGAAGAGAGAAGACAGTGGAGTTAGGGAGGTAGTGGAGGTAGCTCTGAAGTGGTAAGTTGTAAGAGTTCTTACTTGCAGTTGGGGACATAGAGTATTGAGAGGGGGGTGATGAGAATCCAGGGGAGCTGAGTGGCATGACAAGGCTGACCTGAGATCTGGGGTCTTCAGATGCAGTATGATGGCAGCAGGGCAGGCAGGTGAGGCACAGAGTGATTTTTAAAATGGTTGCTTGGTATCCTGAGTCCAGAGGTAGAGCATGAGCCAACGTGAATCCAGCAACTGCAGCACAAGAAAGTCTCGTTAGTAAGATAAATCACAGCAAGAACCTGAAGCATAAGGCCTGTTACCAACATGAGTTGATGACGAACTGGCAGTGAATGAACATCAATGTGTGGCTTAAATCCCTCTGGCTTGATTGCCTGCAATAGGCTCCACGTGTGCAGGAGCTGGAGGAGTTAGCCCTGCCCAGGGGCGGATCCCAGGTAAGTTCAGGAGCCTTATGGAAATAAAGCTCTTGTTGCATGCACAGGTTTCACATCCTAGCACATATTTGGGGGCATCACTCTTTAATGAGGGCCACCAAAAGAAGCGTCTCAATAGGGAAACCATATGACGCACGCCAGGGTGACAGGCAAAGCGAGACGTGTGCGCCTAGTGCAGGTGTACGCACAGTAGACGGGACAAACAGTAGACGGGACAAACAGCTTGCCAGGCAGTAGTGATGGCCAAATGAAGCTTTCTGAAGCACTGAAGCTTGTATTGAAAAACGGTTCATTACTCGAAGCTTTTCAACACAGTCCTCTCCGGTGACATCTGGTGGCGAAAATTATGAAGAGGAGCTTGAATCTGCAAAATAAAACGGACTGCTTAATTATCACTGCTCACTCCACAGAGTGGAGTTCTCTCTGATATTGGGCCACCGTTGCGTTGCTTTGAACATGTAATTTTTTTTTCCTCGATTGGGGGGCTGAAAAATTTGTAATGCTTATTTGCTTAATACATCTTGATCAATAAACTTTCCTTATGTAAACATGCACCATGGTGTGGCCTTTCTTTGCTTATGACTCCTTGATGTTGGTAAATACAATAAGTGAGCAATATATATAATATACATATGATAATGTACAGCACACTGGAGTATGCTCCTGCTGTGAAGTCCTGCCTCCATCTACTTGCGCATTTAATCACTGGACAGCTGGACAGGTATGTTCATACAAAATATTAGATTAGGCCAATTGTCCTATAAATATTTTTGACCTAGGGGTAGCATTGATTATGAACTGGAAAGGGAAAATGCTTAGGGGGCTGAGTACGGCTGGGTATCGTCACTGATGTGTAGAATCATTTTGATTCGATACAGGATCCGATTCAATTTGATTGGAATCTGGAAAGTTTTGCCTCAGTCAGAAATATTACAGTTCTGATCATTTATCAGTATATATCCATATTTTTGTATCTATTAAAAGAAAGCTGACACTTGTGAGACTTAATTAGAGATGTAAACGGAGAGTTATGAAACCTGCAGCTTCAGAAGCCAGCGAAAAAAAAGATAAACACAGCGCGGACCCGCCGACACATCAAATTTTGATTCTGACGCGTCGGGTCCGCGCTCTGTGTTTACGTTTGTATGTTTTAGCTGTTTGGTGTTTGACGAAATTTTGTGAGGTTTAACCTGAGATGCTGGCGTTTCAGGCAAAATAACGTTTAATTTACAAATCGACTCAGGATTTTAATGAATCAATATCACTTTATTCAGTTTAGAATGGATTGTAATCAGAAAAGCGATAATCAAAACCCACCCCTAACCATGAACTTGCAAAGTAAAAACATGATCTATGTAAGGTAGCCCTTTTGTTATTGTCATTTAAAAGGATTAGTTTTACTGTGCGCTGGCCGAAATAATTTCTCCTGCCCAAGAGAAAATCCTCTGGCATGGAACAGAAGAGGCTGTGGAGTGCAGAAACTACACTGCAAGTTGGTAGATATGCAGGTATGCGGTCTTATGGGTCCTGCAGACTATCACCTAAAAACAATAAACAAAATGATTTTCTAAAGTGTGCAGCAATGTAATTTACGTATAATGTGAAATACATTTTTTTAGTCTTTATTAGCTTTAATTCACATGGAAGTATTTCTAAAGTCATATGCTGTAATGATATTTACATTATGAAAAGATGATTTTGGACATTTCACGTTTTTCACTTCTGCAGATAAAATAAATTGAGCAAAATCAACTCAAAATCCCGCGAATGATTCACTTCCTTATAAACCACTGAATCACTTGTGTTCTAAATGAAGCTTCGGACGTCACTGATCACGTGACTCTGGCCAAACCACACAGTGCTTCTGCAGTGTGTTGTTTTTTGGGTACGCACCGGAGCGCCAGCTTCAAGCGGGCATTAGTCTAATGGATAGATTTAACCAATAAACCGTTCTTATGTAAACATGCACCATGGTGTGGTATTTCTTTGCCTGTCACTTCTTGATGTTGGTAAATAAAATAGATGCAAAATACATATAATAACATACAAAACATTATGGCGCATGCCTCTGCTGTGAGGTCCTGCCTCCAGGTACTTAGCAATTAACCACTGGACACCTGGATATATATATATATAGAGAGAGAGAGAGAGAGAGAGAGAGAGAGAGAGAGAGAGATATAAAGTGGAATGATCACCTCTTCGCTATCTGTCACCATCAACACACTCCACAAATCTCGTGAATGATTCACTTCCTCATATCCATTTGAATCAGGTACCGAAGCAGTTACGTGCGTAATGAAGCTTCGGACGTCACTGGTCACGTGACTTTTGCCAAACGAAGCAAGCCTCGACACAGTGGCCGTTTATCAATGCCCAAATACGCGAGTACGTACTCGCCGAGAACGCACGGGAGTACGTACCCGCCGAGAACGCGAGCACGGACTCGCGTTATGTACAATTGGAACACCTGCGTACGTGATGATGTCACAGGTCCGGAGTTTTTACTGCCGTCCCCTCCTAATTTAACTGTGAGTAACATGTTATGAAGCTTAACTGTAATCACAGCCAAACCGGTTTACTCAGGAACAAATAAAACACTGAAATAAACCAAACATTAACATTTAGAAGTGATCTAAGTGACTTATATATCATTTTTAACCTCAGTGAAACCTCTATTAATAAAAATAGTGTACATGTACATACGTGTACATACCTTAATAAAAACAAGCAGGTGAGATGTTAGAACGCTTTTATTTCTATTTATCAAGTTACCCCTAGTTTGTGGATTTGTGGTAAACCATAGGTGTAGCTTCCCTGGGTATAATCTGTTGCATAAGGTCCAGTCATTAGCGGCGTCCTGCTCCATCTGCTTCAGATCGTGTCACCCTTTTCCTGCAGCCACTACCTGGATCTTATTTTCAGGGCTTATTTCAGAATAATTTTCTCATAAGTCGGGTTTAATAAAACTGTACACCTACCTTTCACAAGAATTATCCTTCTCTGCTTTAGTGGTTTCTTAGACAAACTCTTCACCCACTCATCCACATCCTCAGCTCGAGTCTGGCATCCATCGCTCTGCCAGCAGCCGAGGTCCTGGTTCATAGTATGTTGAAGTACATCAAACTTCTCCCCTGGGGCTAAGACTTCATGATGTGCTGGATGAGCTTTCTTGGTGAATTCAATCACCTGTTGAAAACCTTTCTCATCAGAATCTGCATTGAATCATTGAACCCGCTCTGCTTTAGATTTAAACACATCAATTGCGTTTGTTTGTCTGCATCTGAAGCTGAAACTCAGATGGTTCCTGTAGTCTGCCATGTCCAGTGACATTTGCTCATACTCAGGTATCAATTTTAGACAGTTGTTACACAGGTGAGGCAAAATATCATCATGCATTCCCAACAATCCAGGTAGGGTGGCCAACCTCAGGCATGCCTTTTTCCACACCACAGCAGGTATAAACAATTGGTAATTAAGCTGTGACAACACACAGAGACTCTTGCACTGGCACTGCGAGGTGAGTAGTTTTAGAGAGATGTAGCACAGGGAAATCTCAGAACCTTACAGACAGTAGAGTTGTTAGTATGCACATCTTACGTACATCTTTCAGGACCTGGATTATTAATTATGAATGGTAAAGGAATCAAATATTTAGAACATATACTAGAAGGAACTACGGTGGCTGGGAAGTGCAAAGCGCAGGAACAGAATTTATTCCATTTGACAGACTAGTTACACAATATGGGATCAACAAGAAAAGATTTTTAGAATATCAGCAAATTAAATCCATAGTAAAAAAGAGATTTAAACCAGGTCAAGTTGAACTACAAACACCACCAAGTGTGGTTCAATTTCTTACTCTTAAAACCCCCAAATTACTGTCCAAAATATACAGAATGCTTTCTAAAACAGATGAATCAATATCACTTCCTATTGCAAAATGGGAAGCGGATTTATCAGTTAACTTAGACCAAAACTTCTGGTCTCAGATTTGCTTAAAAACCTTTCATCTAATTAGAAACCCCAGTCTTCAATTAATTCAATACAAAATACTACATAGAGTGCACTATACAGGTCATCGGATGTTCAAGATGGGCTTTACGTCTACCAACAACTGCTCACACTGCCAAACCAATTCACCGGACAATTATATCCACGCTCTTTGGTTCTGTCCACCAGTTCAGAAGTTTTGGCGCGAGATATGTGAAAACTTATCAAAGTGTCTGAAATGTAACATTCCAACTTCCCCTTTAGTGTGTTTGTTGGGCAGCTTAGATAATGTCACTACGGAAAAGAATATAGCCCATATGGTTTTCACTGCCCTATGCATAGCCAAGAAAACAGAAAAATAAATAACAAAATAATAACAAGAAAAATAAAAATAATCTTAATTCTAACCAATATAGAAATTATCTATTAGATTACATTAGTCTTGATACAGCCTCTGCCACCACATCAGATCAATTGCTCTGGGCTCCTTTGATCAGCTCCATCACCTAGTGGGGGTGGGGGGTCTTAGTTTGGTCCCGCCTTCACTGTTGTGATGGGTGTGGGGCTAGGGACAGGCTTAGGGCATCGAGGGGTTCCCCAGGAGCATCTTCCTTGGGGGGCTCAACCCGGGGTAGCGGTCATGGCCAATTAAGGGCTCTGTTGGCTCTTGGGTGACGGTTTCCTCGTGGCTGCGTGCAGCAGGGCTAGGGGAGGGTCTGTGCTGACGGACGTGGGTTACTGACCTGGTAGCCTGGCTGTCCCTGGGTGGGTCCGGGACGGGCGTGAGGTTCTGGGGGCGCTCCGTCTCTGGGCTGGGGCCCTGGCCGGGCCTCAGGGGCTTGGGTCCTGGTTGGTGTGTTGCCGGGGTTGTGGGCGGGTGGGTGTATGGGGGCCCGGCCCTGGCGCAGGGTGCCGCCGGTGCATCGAGCCACCTGGGGGGCTCTTCAACTGGTGGGGGAGGTTGTCACATCTTGCAGGAGCTTTCCTCTCTTCAGGAACTCTCTCTGCAGGAGGGGGAGATACAGGAGAGGTGGAGGAAGATCTCAGCCTGGGCGTCTATTGTCTTGTGTAGTCTGGAAGATGAGTGGATGATGGGGTGGGTGCAGTTTTCTCTGTGGTGGGGTCAGGTGGACTGTCCCGGGCTCTGTGGGGCCGGGCGGCGCTGCCGCACTGGGCCCCGGTCCGGATGGGCCTGGGCCCCCCTTTCCCTGGCGGGTTGCAGAGTATGGGGGTGCCTACTGGGGTCAGCGGGGAGCTGGCCCCAGGGAGGGGTTACTGCCCTCCTTCCTTCCTCCCTTCTCCAGCTGCCTCCCTCTTCCCGCTCCACCACAATCACCCACACATGCAGGGCCTTGGGGTAGGGGTGTGTCACCAGGGTGCAGAGGAGGCATCCCCCCCTCTGTCCCCTTCTGGCTGCCTCTGCCTCAATTTTATCCCACAACTTAGACATTCACATTACTCACACTCTCATTACACATACATATAGGATCTTGGGGTGGGCACGCCACACAGAATCAAATTACCATCAGGGTGTACAACCTCACCCCTGGCGTCGTTGCCCACCTCTCAATTTTAAATACACGTAGACATTGAGGGCTAGCAGGAGGGGCTATGCGCTTACCTGCTGCTCTGGCAGGTAGCTCCATGCCCTCCTGGGTTTTAAATGCACCTTAGAACACACATGCATCAACACTACATATGAGCGGGTGGAGGGAGGTTTGAGTCTTCACACACCCCCGTTCTCTGCGGCCTGCTGGGCGGGGGGCTAGGAGGAGGAGTTGGCCGTCCGACTGGGGTCTGGAATGTGGGGCCTCCTGCTGCTGCGGGTCGGGCGGTCTGCTTCTCCCCACCGCAGGGAAAAGGGTAACACCACCTGGGTCTGGGTGCAGTTTCCCCTCCAGGGGCAAGGGTACCTAGACCCGGTTCTTAGAGTGCGCTTGGGAGAGTGATTGTGTGTACAGCGTCTCTTTATGTCTGTCTCCACGTTGGGTGAGTGTTGAGTAATTGCATATGAGAGCATGAGGGTGGGAATGGATGTTTGTATCTGTGTGTGCCTGTATGTCTGTGTCTATATGTCAGGTTGGGTATCAGACGCCACCTCTCTGGGGACATCTCAGGCCCTCCAAGGTTTGGAGGCCTATCTCCCCACCACTTCCCCTGCCGGTGGCAGACGCCCTCAGACATCGGTGCGTTGGTGGTTCTGTGTGTCCGGGGTGGGCGCCCAGGTACACACCGGCTCACTCCTTGGCGGCTGCTTATCGGGGCCTGGAGCCTGGGGCTCGCTCGGGCCACTGGAGGCGGGTGCCCTCGGCCTCGGCCCGGGCTCGGTCACTCAGGCACAGCTGGCTGCCGGCGGAGCTCACGAGCACGTCACTGCAACCCCCTGGCTTCTGCTCCGCGGCTGCTGAGTGACCCCTCATCTGGGACTCTCCTCAGCTCTTTCTGGGATAGTGGCGGCTGCCCCTCTGTTGGTCTTCCTTGGTCTCTTGTGTTCTGGGGCCTCTGGACGTCTGGGTTTTTATCTCCTCCATACCTCGTCATGCCCTGGAGGACGGGGCAGTGGCCCCCACACCTCTAGCAGATCATTACATGAAGGAACCTTTTAAAAAAAAGAACAAGCGCGTCCATGCTCACAGGTGTACACACGGGTGCTCACACACACAAACTACAACCTTTTTGGCTCCTACCTCAAAGCACACTGTGCGCTGTCGATCTTATGTGCTGCACAATAATGTTTAATATTTAGTATTTACTGTCATATTCCCATATATCATTGTGATGTTGTTTATTACTCTCGTTTTCTTCTGCTTGCTTTCTTCTTTCTTTCTCAACAGGTGATCCAGGTGATCGATATATGTATTTTTGTCTGCTTATTCTGTTGGTTTTGGTTTTTGCCCTTTTCCCCGTCCCTCTTCTCAGCTGTTTTTCTTCCCTCGTTCTTTCTCCCTTTCCTTCCCCCAGTCAAGTCTGTCCCGTATTCAGCAAGTGAAAATAAAATAAACAATAAAGGTGAATCAAATGGACCATTACGGCAAGGCTGGGATGGTCCATTTGTAAAAATAAATCCGTTGGGCATCTTTCTTCGCCTTTAGACAATAATTCTGATGGCAAAAGAACCAAACGGGACAGGTTAAAAAAAAAAAAAAAAAAAAAAAAGAGAGAGAGATGTAGCACAGGGAAATCTCAGAACCTTACAGACAGTAGAGTTGTTAGTAATCACATCTTACGTACATCTTTCAGGACCTGGATTATTAATTATGAATATTAATATAAGTGATTACATTTCCCACTTACTTTAGGATAAATAAAGTTAAACTAACTCAAAATAAGAATACGAGAGAATCAGCGGTGAGTAAAGGAGGACGAGAGCGAGGTAAAGTCAGTGAGGGAATAGGTAAATAAACAGGAATCTTTTAATCTGAGTGAAGGCTACACATATCATCCGAATTATTTCAGATTCTGAGGGTCTGCGGACTCAGACGTTTTGCCCTGCTCACAAACAAACATAAGATTTATGACTACAGTTAATATAAAGAGATCATGGTCTCAGTTTGCTCTTCAGTTATCTTATTGAGTACAGCATGTGGTTCATTCTGTAATTTGTGGTCCCATTAGAGTCAATCAGAAGGAAGCAACAGGGCACAGCTGCTCTGTGATTGACACCACAAGAGCTGTGTTTTCTCTCCCTCGGTTCACTCCTCTGTCCTCACAAACAAACAGCCACGGTGGCTAAAGATCCAACTTTTATTTACACTCTGCGCTCACAAATGAAAATCAAACGATAAAAGTGATATTGTAATTCCCCTGTTTATTACTGGGTATCATCATTTACAGCTCTGAGTCACTTCCAGGCCTCATTGAAAGGAACCGATTCAAAGCATGACCCAAAACAGCCTGGAGAACCAAAAAAAGGAGTCTGTTCAAGAGTTCATCAAGTGACTCAGAGGTAGGAGCATTGACCTGGAAACACTCCCAAACCTCAACGTATTATTTATAATTTTTATGACTTTCACACATGTATCGGTTTAATTGCCGAAACTGAGAGCACATTTTGGGGGGAAATCCTGCTTCAGTGGAATGAATTATCTGGAATAAAGTCAGACTGCCAACTGACTTTTAATGTGTTAAGACAGAAAATGACATTAAATGATCTACACATGCTTATAGAACATCAGTAGCGCTTAAAAACTTCTAGATTTTTATATCACATAAGTTGCTAATAATCCTGAGACCATACAGCAACTCTTAAATTCCTGAAAATATATTTTTACATCAAGCTGGAATAGTTCATGGTTTTGTCTTTTCCTTTTAACGCTCAGAAATGTCCCCCGAGCTCGGACTGATTTCTGGGAGCCACTATGAAACGGTTTGGTGAGAGGTCATCCCAACATCCCGACCGTTTGACAAACTCATGTGAGACCAAAGAATCAGTCGATTTGAAAATAAACTCATGTCATGATTCCCGCCTCGCAGTAAAATCACTTCCTCTGCTGGAGCTTCAGTCACATTAATCACCCCATACAGACTGTGCAGTCGCCTGACAGCATCCGTTTCCCCTCAGACCGTTTCCACATGGATGAAGCCTGAGAACCAGAGAGCGCTTTGAAAACATTCTGACTGATGTGTCCGTCCTGTCTGCTTTTACAGGACAGAATGGTGCGATCCTGTTGTGCTTTAAAGGTTTGTTGTCCTTGAGCCGAGAAGCACCTGAATGGACTGCAGTCTGCTGTTTGAAAACATTAGTCTGCACACGGAGCTCAGAAAATGTGAACATTTTTATTAGACGCACAAATAAGTGTAGATATTTCTGAGTTAGCATCTTACATTTACAGACATTTTCTTCAGTAAGTCGTTCGAAGATGTTTCGAAGATTCTTAGTGTGATTAGTGAAGAAATACTCAGATGTGACGCTGCTCAAGGATTTATATACAAACTACAAGAAATGCCTGGAAAGGTGCATTTGTGACTAATATTAAGAATAAAATAAGTTTGTAAGATTTTATACATACATTAGTTCTGCTGGATGTTTCTTCCTGTTAAAAAGGAGGTTTTCCTTCCCACTGTCACCAAAGCACTTGTTCATAGGGGGTCATATCATTGTTGAGCTTTTCTCTGTTTTCCTTGTATTATTGTAGGATTTTTACCTGACAATATAAAGCACCTTGAGGCGACTGTTGTTGTGATTTGGTTCTACATAAATAAAATTGAATTGAATTGGATTACATCTGTATTATACACATTTTTAAATTAAAACTAAACTCTAATGCTGTTTGTTAATTGAGGATTAATTGCATTAAAGTACAAATCTCTGATTTAATACGCACTCCTTTTAAAGATATCCTGCACACAACACGTAGGGTTATCAAACTACAGCTTCACACATGCTGATCACCGACTCACATTTTCCTTTGGGGACACTTAGATTTTCCTTCTAGCACCACACAGACACACCCACACACATAAACACACTCCCCCTCCGCTGACTTTCTCTGACGTTCACAAACACACCCTCTGTCGCATGAGCCGCCTGTGCAGCAGAAACTGAACCAGTGAACAGGTGAGATCTCTCAGGCGTTTGGCCGCTTCAGCTGGACTCTCTCTGACATCCGCCTGGCGCTGTACAGAGACACTCCCATCCCCACCACGGCCATCGTCATGGCGATGGGATCGATGAGGCTGCTCTGCGGCTGAATCTGGACCTCACCCGACATCTGCCTCTGTGGACGAGGCGGACACACAGGTGAAGAAAGGCTGTTAAAATATTCTTACTCCTCACTGAGTGTTTTCCTTTCAGTCACCCAGGGGCTGCTACAGTGAGACACTAATGACATAAGCTTTCAATGAATGCTCCACTTGGGTAATAATTCATCTGGCTGATGGCAGCTTTAATTGTTCACGCTGTCCAATAAAGTTAAATTCAATAAAACAAAGTAGAAAGCCCCAGAAGGTGCTTTAATTTCCACACCTTAAACGAGACACTTAACTGGGACGAAATATGGTAATAAAAATGTGTGGGCATAAAGAACACAAATGAATCCTGATCCCTTTATTTTCCTGGTAATATTTCACTAATGTAAAAATAACCAACACAAATGACCAAATCGCTTTATCTAATCAGTCCTCACACACCCTCCATAACCGATTCCATCTCCCCGTGGACCAGCATTGTTTCTCGTTTATTATTAAATAGCCTGTAGCTGGGTCTTAGTTTGTTTGTTTACATTGTCATTCTGTCTTTCTTTAGTCTCTTCAGTTTTCAGGTCTTTGTTCGAGTTACTGTATATATCAGAGTTTATTAGTTTGCTCAGATTTTTTCCCCATGTTAAGTTTACATTTGTGTTTCTCTACTTGGTTATGATTGCTTACTTCCTGTTCTACTTTATTAGTCATCTTCCATGACTCGTAATCAGTTTTGCTTCCTCCCCTGTGATTGTGCTGATTGTCTGCACCTACTTCTCGTTCTTCACTGCTGTGTTCACATCACGATTGCATTTCTGTGTATACACACAGTCCCACAGTCCTTTGCCTCACTGTCTCTTCTGCATGTCTCCAGTTAGTTTTCCATTTTTTTATTCTCAGAGTGGATTAATAAAATATAATCATTGTTAAAGTAACAAGTTTTAAACCCTTTCCAACTTCACTACAGTAGCAAACATGAAAACGTGTCATCTGTGCATCTGTTGGACACGCCCAGGAGTCCACATAACTCCACCCTTTAGGCATGACAGACCTTCTACCTCCTTACCACCAGACACAACCTGCTTCACTGCAGTTTTTTTCAACTACTTTAATATAGCTTAAATTAACAGTATATGAAGAAATTAAATTAGACACAAAAAGTGTGATTTAATCGCCCGATTGGCCAATGGAGGGAAAAGTTTTCCTGAACCACTGATGTGTCTTTGATCTGTGAGCGATTAAAGATCAAATTGATACAAAGTAAAGGCTAAAGATAAAGTTACTCGTTTTTTATGAAGGTAACATTAAATCTACTCACCTACCTCACCACCATTTTTGGTACTTTTGATAACTGAGCAGGACAACAGCATCAGTTATTTTTCTGTTGCGGGAGTCTGAACAGCTTATATAACATAAGCCCTCCTGAGATGGAGCTTTCTGTACATCCTGTCCACTGCTGCTGTTTTTCATAGTCTAAAGTATCGCTATTAAAAATGTATAGAAACCATAAAATATTCATTCAAACTCAGATTTGCTCCATGATAACGACAGCTAGCAGACTTTTCTGTGCACACATGTTTACTGATGAAGAACCACCTAAATGAAACATGGATGTAATCAGGAATTAAGAGTCACAAACCTGGAGGAGGCGGAAGTATCCCGGTGTCAGTCTTCCCAGTCTGATGATCATTCCTGCTGCCTCAGCTTCTCAGATGGGAAGAGGAGCTTCCTGCAGGAGAGGAAAACTCCCATCACTCTTACTGTTTTCATTAAGTGAGCATTGTTAGATGAGATTTATTCAGACAGTACGGCTCAGGAGTAGGCTCACTCAGTGTCTGGCAAACTGGCTGAATATATCATGGTTGCTTTGGATGCCTTCACTGTTTGACGGGAAAAGCCCAAAAAGATAAAACTAGATCCATTTTACAGAAAAATACGGGGGAAAAGACACATTTTATCTTCCATATCTCATTTATCCTGCTGTGACACCCTCCGATTTATCTCAAGGAGAACTTAATCTTCTTGATGGAAATCAGTGACTTTAAAAACAGATTTCTGCCTCACTTTGAACTGCCTGGTTTATTTGAGGATGTTTTTAATAGATACATATTTAAACCATACTCAAGAGAAGTACATCTCTGTGGAGAAGTGAAGACTTTTTAATTTAATTTTGAGCTTTTCATTGTAACAAACCTAATATGTCGCAGACAACATAAAACTGTCTTTAACCCAACTGGTTTAGTCATATTGAGGTAATTCAAACTGATATCACAGCCTTACATATGTTTTGTCACATAAATCTCAGTTTCAAAGCCACTAAAGCAAGAAAATGTTTGAGGATATTAATTTTTTATTAATATCGATACCTTATTTTAAGTCTTCTTGTTTAGTATTTCTAAGGCTTACACTGTGTGACCCTTTAATAAACAGTTTATAACACACTTTATAATGTTTTTGGACATATTTGCCTTAAGCAGAAGCTAACTGATGACAGTAAAAGCTGTAATTATATAAACTTTTACTTTATCACTTAACAGCTTCATTATAATGTGTTATAAAGCATTTATTGTTGGTGTCTCCACAGCATCATCAGCCTTCAGGTAAAACATATCAGTCTCACAGTTTGAAGTTAAGAGGTCCTCGTGGAGTTGATGAGCATCCAGTTGGGATCCAGACGTGCCTTCATCGACGGCAGACGGACCTCCGGCCCCGTGAAGCCCCTCGGCAGTCTGAGCAAACAGCGGGCAGCCTGACGCGCTGAAGAGGGTCCTGTGTGTCCCTGCTCTTTTGTACAGTGTGCCACACAAACACTCGCAGAGCCGCATGAAAAGCTCCGGCCTGTCAGGGGTGATTTGGCCATCCAG
The DNA here is from genome assembly GCF_013358895.1 of Oreochromis aureus. Classification (NCBI taxonomy): domain Eukaryota; kingdom Metazoa; phylum Chordata; class Actinopteri; order Cichliformes; family Cichlidae; genus Oreochromis; species Oreochromis aureus. The sequence continues at coordinate 28,821,082 of NC_052962.1, read as the reverse complement.
CCAGTGAAACGGGTGAGAGCAGAGAGAGGAGGAGAAGAAGAAGAGGTCGCTCTGTGCAGCATGTTGCACGCTTGAAGGAACATGTGTGTTAATGCACTGCAGTCACTTATGTAACCCAAAAAAGATAAAATACTTTAACAACCCAGCAGTAAAAAGGTTAATTTTTACTGCCAAAAAAACAGCGAGCTGCAGCATTTAATGAGAGCGTTAACCTCGAGTGGATGTAATTACACCGTGGGTTTATTATGTTTGAAGGTACAGCGATGTTACATAATGCAACGGAGTCTATGAGGCCACATTGATTGTTCAGGCTCTCTTTGTTTGTGGTGCAGGAGTGGTTACATAAATGCAGAATGAAAACATTTTATTTTTAACGATTTAAAGATTATTGTTAATAAATCGAATTACTTTATTAGTTTTGATGCAAAAACCATATTTGGAAAAAAAACCAATTTGAATTTAAAACAGATTGTATATGAATGTTCTGTGCACTGAAATAAGTCATGTTAGCTCCAAAGGAAAGCCAAGTTACTGCTTCTGACAGTCACGTTGAGAGGACTTGGGAAAAAAAAGAAAATAAATAAAAATATAATAGTCTGGTTATGGCTCAGATAAGTCTTCAGGAAATTAAAGTAAGCCAGTGTAACGTTGTCTGAAAGGACAGAGACTCTGTGTGTGTGCCTGTATAAAGGGCTGGGGTGGTGGGCTAGACTACAAGGTGTTGATTGTACACATGGAGTGACCTCACATCTGCATCTGCTGCATAGAGCCACAGGAACCAGAAATATAAACACTATAAGCAGCTTTCTTGAATTATTTTTATTTTATCTTTCTTGTTTTCTCTTCCTGACAAGTTGGCTTTATTGTTCTAGCCTTAGTTTTTAGATCTTGGCCTGTATTTTGCTTCGGTTCCTATTTTGATTTTAGACTGTCCCAATCTGTTCTCGTCTTTTTGTTCATGTTTAATGCGAGTTTTCTCGGCTCTGTGTTTAGTACATGTCTTTTTTATGGAAGCTTGTTTCTGCCAGAGAAAAAGAAAAACTTCCACACCTTTAGGTTGTTTTCTCTTCCTTGTGTTTTGCTCTGGAGTTTTGCCCCCCGTCCGGTATGAGTCTTCACATGTGTCTAATCCCTAATCGTCACTCTGTCTATAAATACACCTCGCACTCAAAACAATGGTGCTTGTCCTCATAAATATGAAGCAATAACTGTGAGTAACACGCAAATTATTCAAATTATTAATCAATAAGGTAAGCATGCTTGGTATAAACTGAATGCACACCAATTAAGTAAATTTCATTTAACCATTAAATTTAATGTTTAACATTTCACTTTTGTAACAAAATTACAAAAAACTTGCATAATTAACTTACTTAAAGTCTGCATTTTTGGGTATAATGATTGAGTGTGGGTTGTTTGCACTGAGTCACTCCTTCACTGCCCCCCCCTTTTTGTTTGTAGTGTATCTTCTTGCCAATTGGACTTTGTTTTTTTGGACCGCTTTAAACTATTAAAGTTCACTTTAAGTTGTAATGAACTTGATGACCCCTCTGCTCTACTCATGTATCTTGACAATTCCTGTAAAACACATTAATGCAGTCTTTACATTAGTGCAGTTTAATTTTATGAGCGTACAGCACAATAAATGCTGTTACATGAAGAATGTGAATGCCTTGTATTAAGAGTGACTTTGGTAACGTCAGTCTGCAGAAGAAGCCGTGCTGAAGTAGTCTGGGTTTGGTGTTGCTGGTTCTCCTTTGTCCTGACTTGGGGCTCTGACTGGAGTTCTGACCAGCGTCACCTTCACTCCTGCCGGACCCTGAGCGTCCGTGCTCTCCACTCCAACGACGTGTCCGATGAAATGCTGAAACACACCAAAACAGAACGTCAAGACAACAGCAAGTTGCTCCTCAATTTTTTAAATTTTGATCATTGTTCACAAATAAAAGGAAAAGAACTGAATTAAAGACAAAGAAACTCTTTTGTATATAACAACTCTTTACAGAGCATATTCTAAAGGGCATCACATTTCACTAAAACTTCAGATTTATATTTGGTTATCACCTTAAAATATTAAAGGTTTACATAATAACTACACTAATCCCTCACCACCATTTGTTCTAACCCCCTGCATATTTAAGCGTACCTTTTCCTCTGACTTCATGATCATTTTGTACTTTGTGCATTATTAGTGCAGAGTTAAGATCTACTGAAGTTATTAGAAAGGCTATTTGTTAGTTTGCTCCATTTAACTTTAGTTTAACTAATGTAACAAAGGAGTTTCCCAAGTTTGGCAGTAATAAACTAAGTCTAATCTCATCTTATATTTTTTCATTCATCTTCTGTAGCATATTTATGTTACTTTGCCCATGAATGTCAGGATTTATCTACTATTAAAACTAATTTCAGTGATGCTTTCTGAGCCAAAAACGCCATATTAAGCTGAAATTCATTACAAACACTAAAAATGCTCATTCTCAGAACCAGAAAATGAGCCATACCCTAAACAGACTTTTTTCTTTGCTCCATTTTGTGAAAATAGGATATGAGATTTAATTATTTTAATCGGGGTGCAATGAAGCAATAAAGCGGGTGGCTGGTAAAAGTCATGAAAAGTTAAGTGTAAAGACCTCAGCAGGGCGGATAGCAGCATCCTCGTGCTTTGGTTTAGGTCTGGATGATTCGGCGTACTTCTCCCTCTGTGCTTTTACTTCCTGTATACAAAGTGCATAACAAAAATATAAACTTACTACTTATACTGAGAATCCAGATATTATTATTATTAGGATGGAATTTATGGTTAAAAATCTTTAAACCTTCAGGGCTTCATAGTTTGAAGTCCTAGAAACGTAATCGTCCCATGACTTTGCCATGAACTCCTTTTGCTTCCAGCGAGACTTCATCTATGATAAAGACAGAAAAAAGTCAGAACTCATTTTACTAAAACAAACTGTCCCAGAGGAAATGTGCTTCTAGTCAAACATATATTTAAAAACATTTTACTAGACAGATACAAAAAAAAAAAAAAGACTGAATTTGTTTGATTATGCATGTGAAAATAAATCTGATTATTTTTACAGTAGCTCAGGGAGAAAAAAAACAACCTGTGTAATATCATTTATGTCTTTTTTGGGGTTTTTTGTTAAAGAAAAACATTTTAAGCTGACTTTCAGGTAAACCATTTCCACTCCTTTACTCCGTACCTCTGTGTATGTGAGCTTCTCCTCGCTGATGTCCTCCTTCTGATGGTGCTCCAGGATGCTGTTTTGTTCCTCCACGATCCTCCTCGCCGTGTCCTCCGCAATCTTGCAGATGGTGCTCAGAGCCTCCTGGTCGGGGCTGATCGGCCTCACGCCTTCCAGACTCAGTTCCCGGCTAATCTCATCCCACACCTCACCAACCTGCAGCACCATGGGAGATAAACATGTTGATGTTTTATCTCAGTTTATGTCCTCTGCATCTGAAACCTTTAAGAGAGCTCGACACTTCTTTAAGTCTGTCTTTCCTCCCTTTGACTATCGGTTATTTATAGATTGTTTTCCTGACAGACTCTCAAATCCGTCTCAGTATTTTGTATAATGAGGAATTTTGTACTTTCACTTTGAACATCTCTACTCTACTCACAGCTAAAGCTTTATATTAATTTCAGATTTGAACAAACTTTGAACAGATTGTAAGTCTGAGCAACTATTATATGAAGCAGCAACAGTGTTTTTTCTTCACTTTTACCTTAAAGTCTAGATATCTCCTGATGATGGTCAGAGTCACATAATCTTTAGCCAACAATCCAGGAAGATCCTGAAACCCTGAAAGGAAAAAGTCACAAATACTCCTTCTGATTGCTTTTTAATATAACAATATTAGCGAATGCTTTGACCAGAATATCATGGTATCGTTTTATTACTCTGATATTTCAAAACTTCAAAAGATCGTCAATCAATAAGAGATAAACTTTATTTTAAAAAAAGCCAAATTGAGACTGAATATGATTTGAAAGGCTACAAAAAGCAACATGTAAAAATAGCGTTTTGTTTTACATAATAGCATTTTTTGTTAATAAAAATAAATACTAAATAAATAAATATGTAAAACTGGTCTATAGGAGGAGCTACAAAGAAATTGGGATAATCAAATAATCTAATTACAAAATATTCTTAATAAATAGTTTACATTTAGTATGAAACTGATTAATTTGTTTGGTTACCAATTTTGCAGAAGATGGAGTAAATCTTCGATCGCAGGTTCTCTGACATCTCCAATACTGCAGCACTCGGTACGTTAGCAGGAAATGAAAGCAGAGGTTCATCCAGCTGGAAAAGACTGAGGATGGGCCTCTGAGGATCTTCAAGATAAAAGAAATAAAGAAATATATGAGATTACAGAGACAAAAAGGGCCTAAAATCTGATTTTTACCTGCTGGCAAAATGTAAAACTTCTAAAACTTTCTGTCTGAGATGGAGAGATGAAAATTGAATCCATCAGCTATGCAAAAACACACACAAAAAAAATGTATTTTCATTTACATTATGTTTCCAGTTATATTTAACCATTCCCTGCATCTGGTTGGCTCAGTGGTACAGAACGTTATCGTTGCATAAAAATGTCAGATAAAAATCAGATATTTATAAAATCCAGGTTAGGAAAAGAAATAATGGCGTGTATGTCGAAGTCCAACACAAACAGTGGAGGACAAAGCAGAGGTGCCCGTAAAAGACCCCAAAACAACATTACAGACTAACAGGATACTTTTTTTTTTTTTTAAATTGCATCAGCAGTTTAGTAGAAACATTTACCTGTTAGTGCAGCAGAAATCTAAAAAACATAAAGTTCTTTATTTCTATTTAATATCTAATTGAAAGAAAAAGGTGAAATCTGTTCTCTGATGGTAAATGGCTGGCTTTTTAAGTCTCACTGAATAAATGTGTCAGCCACAAACTATTCTTCATCTCCGCAAAGCCTCATCATTTAGTCCTCGCACTCAACTAGACTGACCTGCGATGCCTCCATGTTGATTTCGATGAACTCCTAGCTCCTCCTCTTCCTCTCTCCACAGCTGCAGCAGGAGTCTGGGAGCCGTCTGTCCGTTGCCGTCCCGCCAGGTCAGAATGTACGGCAGCGTGTTCGGGTTGTCACATAACTCTAGCAGGGTGGCGAGGACGACACCGTGCACACACCGGGGGCTTGTCTGCAGGAGAAAAGGACGTTTATATTACCTGTGAACGCTGCCTGACATGAACTAGCTTTAACACAGAGCAGCTGAAAGCCTATTTTTAGTCACAAAATACAGGTAGAAAAAAAGGAAACTTTTAAAGCCTCGACAGTAACTTCAGGAAACTTTTACTCACACTGAGTAAGTTGAGGAGAAGAAACACCCCCTCTTTAACCAGAAAGTAATCTTCTGTGGTGTAGCAGCCTACGATACACGACCTGATGGGAGAAAAGGCGCACGGACAGAAACTTTCTCAGCTGTAGGAGACAAAAAAATAGACCCCTGATATTTGGCTTGTAATTGCAACAAAAAAATGTGCTTGTTGAGCTGCTCGCAGGTCCATAACAGAACTGAAAAATCTGTTATGATGACCTGAACTCGAGGTCATTATAACAGATCTCGAGATTCTGTACTTTTATTTATAATGTGGTAGACATCAAATATTTCTCCAGATTAGGTTAAAATTCACTGACCGTCTTCATGCTGATGGTCATATCTGTTACTACACTATAGCCTATGGATAAAACTATGATTAAATGTAGGTAATATTGTAGAAAGTAGTAAATAATGCTTCCCAGAAAGTTGATTCTATTCATATGGACCACAATTCACTCACGTTCTGTGGACAAACACATCGAGTTCACCAGGGAGGACATGAAATAGGACAGGCAAAGCACAAATTACCATTAGTAATAGGGAGACTTTTGAAAGTTCATGTGTACCATAAACCAATGCTTACAGTCCAGGATTTAAGGTTTAACTCTCACCAGCCTCTGGAGCACAAATTGGGTATTATTAGGACGCTACAGCACCATCTCCTCAGAGCACAGTCCCCCCCCAAAATCCTCCAGGCTCCAGAGGGTTAATCACTGTTGGTGATCCCTCATGTCAGGGGTGTCCAACTCTAGGCCTCTAGGGCCGGTGTCCTGCAGGTTTTAGATGTGTTTGATCCAACACAGCTGATTTAAATGGCTAAATTACCTCCTCAACATGTCTCAACATTCTCCAGAGGCCTGGTAATGAAATAATCATTTGATTCAGGTGTGTTAACCCAGAGTGATATCTAAAACCTGCAGGACACCGGCCCCTGAGGCCTGGAGCTAGACACCCCTGCCTTATGTGAACAGTTGAGACAGGCTTTTTGAAAAACACAGCATCTCTGTCACTTTCCAAAGTATACTACGCCAAAAAATGGTCCACTCCAAGGATCCCGGGTACCTCGGAGTAAACAGAATAATATAGTGTATGTCATTAAGTACCAGGAGGACTGCTGTTTATTATGCATCAGGGAAACCAAACAACCTCTTGCTAAACACACAGAAGACCTGCTTCCTTGGGGTGGGACTCTGCAGTCTATTGAACCTGCAGGCCAGTGGCCAATCTTTCAATGATGAGGAAGTGCACATCCTGGGCAGGCAGCAATGCTGGTTAGAGCGAGGAGTCAAGGAAGGGGAACAACCATAGCTGACCTGAAGAGGAGGTCTAAGAGTACATCTGTCACCTTCTTACAGTGCTGTGATTGCAGCCACTCCCAAGCTCACTGTGAGCAGTACTGATTAATGTTCATTATGGCTAGTTTACTGCATAAACCTTCTGAAAAACTGAAAATATTGTTGAAAATAAAATAAATATCAGCAAAAGGCCCCAGATTTAAGAGGTTAAATGCCTCTGAGCTGAACTGCATTCATATTATGTAAACTGAGCATTAGAATAGAAAAGTCCCATTTGTCCGCTAAGGCACTTATGCCATTAAATCCAAGTGAGTTTTTCATCTGCTCCAATACAGAAACTATATTATACAATTAAATTATGCCTAACAAAGACATCATCATACATCTGGCTAACAGAGTTACACTTTCGGTTTCTCATATTACCCAAGCCTGGATCTGGCAAATGTAAATGACTGTACAAATATGAATAAATACAGCAGTTAATGTATTAAAGTGTGCTGCAGTTCACTGACCACACACAGTCCACTGTGGAGAGCACGAGCTTGTTGTGTCCGAGGCCGCTGTAAAACTTGTCAGAGCCTTTTTTCAGAAAATGAACCGCCATCTCAACTCCCTCTGAGCCGAACAGTTCCTATGAAACAGAACAGGCAGCAAACAAACACAGACTCACCGGATATCAAACTAGCCAGTTCTGAGCGCTTTTTTTAAGTTAGCAATATGAGCTTTACCTTTCTGTGCATGTCGGTCTCACACAGCGTTGAAAGGATCACCTGAATATCCGACTTTATCTCCAGAGTGACGACATCATCTTCATCAGGACCCGCGTCTATCTGCATGAGAATCCCTGAGGAAACACCACAGCTTTGACTTTACTGAATTCATCAACAGTAAATGTTGATATTGAGCATGTGTCATGTGTCAAGTCCAGTCACCCAGAAGCTGGTTGATGATTCCCTGATCACAGAGGTCCTGGTTTACAGACTCTTCGCCCAGAGAAGTCACCGATCTCAGCACTCTGATACAGTGCCGCGTCTGTGCCTTCTTACCGCCTCTGCCTCCGGTGGCGTGGAAGCTGTGACCCTGGCCAAAGTAAGAATCTGAAATAAAGGAGAGAATATAGTTACTGACTGTAGACCGATTGGTCAGTTTGTGAAAAAGTTTGTGAACCCTTTAAGATTTCATACATTTCTGCATAGATATTATCTAGAATATAATTAGTGTTTTACCCATGTGCTAAATACAGATAAAGAAAACCTGATTTAAAATTCAAATGAAAATATTACATTGTACTTTATTTAATGAGGTGTGTATTACATGGATTACATACTTCATTAAAGGCCAAACGCATGTGAGAGTCCTATATTTTCTGTCATGTTATCCCACTTATGAGTCTGTGTTACATGGCTTCAGTCGCCTTCAGTTTCCTTGATTAGTACAGTCTGTCTGACGGTGGATTGGTCTACACTGTAGACCAAACTCTTTAGAGACGGATGAGCATTCGTCCATAGAAATCTTTATAATTAATAATAAGAAAATTGATTTTAAATAGCAAATTGAAAAGGTTTACAAAGTGCTCTGACAGACAGGAAAAAGCAGAATACTGAAAGGCTTATATCTACACCGAAAGCCAAACACTAAAGTCACTCAAACCAGGAACAATTTAAAACTTAACAACCAAAAACTAATAATAAGAAATCCAAAACACAAAATGCAAACATATCTCATGTAATGGAATTACTGAGTCTATAAAAATGTGTTTAAAGAAGCTTTTTAAAGATGTTTCTGATTTTGTGAGTCTGATCTCCTCAGGTGGGTTGTTACAAAGTCTGAGAGGCACTGATAGCAAACAGTCTGGTCATCGTTTGATTTACAGTAAGCCTTGACATTGGCACAGCTAAAAGGGACACACATAAGAGCCAGACGTGCTTTAATAGTGATCTGTTAAACCTCAAAAATCTATTTTTAAAATTACAGGGAGTCAATGAAGAGAAGCCAGGATTGGGCCAATGAAATGCCTTCTGCTTAAAGCCAGAATTAGATAGCTAGATAATTAATTCCTCAAACGTGTTGATAAATTAGACTTAAATAAATCCACTGTTAAAAAATAAAGACCAGGTGCCCCCTCACACCTTTTGTCCCTCTAACTGAAAAGATCTGCCTCTAATTTAAACTTAATAAATAATAAATTAATGACTGTGTGAAGTTTATCCATAAGCTAAGAAACACATGAACCCTGGGTCCCCAGACCCAGGGTTCATGTGTTTCTGGTGGACTTGTTTATATTTCTGGGTTTATCTTGGGCTGGTCGCCCTGCCCGTGTGTCTGTTTAACATGCCTTGCTGTCGTATGTTTGTTGTTGTCCTCTCCTGTTCCCTCGTTTCCTTATGTACGACTTGATGTGCGTGTGTGGTGGTGTCCGGGGTTTCCTGAGACGTCAGGCCCAGAGAGTTTCTCCCGCAGGGGAGCCAGCCACACCTGAGGGATAATTACGCGCACCTGTTGCTGATCAGCCTCGTCTGGAGGATTACTTAACAGAGGAGCTGAACTTCAGTTGATGTGGGAATGTTGTGAGAAACTCCATCAGGTCCCAGCTAGTTTGTGACAGTGTCTTGGGTCTCTGATCGTTGCATGTACTAACAAGAGCCTGTTGTTGTTTCCAGAGGGTTGCGGAAATGAGTAGAAGAAGTGTAGCGCTGTTGGCACCATTGGGAGAAGATTAACTCACCAAAGACACAGTGAGAAGCCACAGCATGGCAGCAGGGAACGAGCATGGGAAGCATGGAGAGGATTATTTGCACCTTTTTCTTGCTTCACTGTAAATAAACACACTGAACTCTACACAGGAAGTCACGTGTTTGGGTCCTGCTTTCACATCTCTGACAAAGAAAGTGACAGAGATTATAAGGCATAAGTTAAAGTGTCAGCTGAAGTGCTGAGAGGAGTTGAAATGTGTATTATTTAAGAGCTATTTTTGTTTATATTTGGGGGTTTGATTATGAGCTATTTTGTAAGCTGTGAAACTAGTTAAACTATCAGCTGCATAAAAAAATAACCTTTAAGAGACAAAAGAAGCTGAAGAGTATGATAAAGTGTAAGAGATGAAAGCTGATTAAATGTCTGTTGCGCAGCAAATCATGGTAATGACAAAAAGTGAGTGTATAAGTGACTTAGTGTTTGGCTCAAATACACTCTGATAGGACACTGTAATGCCCTTGACCTTTAACCTTTTAGATACAGTACAGATTCTGCTTGGCCTTGTTTTTTCTTGTGTTTCCTGACCTGGCCCAACACACCAGTCCAGCAGGAGCAGCAGACAGGTGTTCCCCTCACAGGAAATGTACTCCTCCAACATGAGCGGCCCGATGGTGGCGAGGGTGGCCAGCGCCTGCAGCTGGAGCTCCTCCTTCTGCGCAGCGGACCAGTGACGCGACCCCGACTGACGCTCAGACGAGGAGGCGACAGGCGGCTTCATGAGTGCCAGCAGAGCCAGCATAACACGTTCTTCTTTATAAAGCTGAGAGAAGAAAACTCTGAGTCATCACACAGGTTATCCAAACTTAAACAATGACTGGGTGAGCGTGTGACTGACCTGCAGGGCAGCCAAGTCCCTCGACATAACAACCAGCAGATTCAACAGCAACTTCTTCATTTTCAAATCTTCGTTACTATAGCTGAGCTTGAGGTTGCGGATCAAAGGGTTGTGACTTTTCACTAAAACATATGAAAATAAAACTGCTTTTTTTAAAAAGATGCTACTGTATTCATGAATAATGAAGTCATTTGTAAAAATGTGTGTAACATTTAAAGGATAGAGTGCCCTCACGCTCTGGAAATGTGCTGAAAACCACAAGCTGTTTGGCAAATGAACTCTCCTGAAAATTAGATACACCTCAAATTATTAAAAAAATTCATAAAAACACCCGGTGGGTGAAAAAAGTAACAAATTACTATTTATTAAACTGTCCTGTACTCACAATAAGCTGTGAGCCTGGACTTTCTGCAATGAGAGTTGTGATCACGAGCAGATCGTTTCTGAGTTGGAGGTCTGAATGTCCGGAGCCGGTGTTCAGCAGGTGAAAAAATGCTTCTTTCAGAGACCTGAGGAACAAATAAAGCTAAAAGTCAGATATCAAAGGATGAATGACAGCACACATAAGGAACACACAACCAACAGAAATCAGACGAATTACAAATAATGAAACTTTTCCATTTAAAATGATGGTTTGGCTAAAATCAGAGCTGCAGGCATTTCACTTACACATGTAAGAAATGTAAAATCATTACACATAAGAAAAGAATGATGTATTTGTTATGTTTATTTCTTTGTAGTTCTGTATTTCTTCCCTAGTCTTTTAAAGGATGTGTTGATTGTTCGAGGCATTTAATAGATTAGAAAAACGTTGTACTTAAAATCTTGAAATTTTTGTGAAGTAAACTCCAAGGAAATTTCCCTTGTGCTGCCTCATTTAGAAGATCCTACATCCATCAGGCACATCGTGCACATTTAAAAGCATCTTAAATGAGGAGGACACGCGTACAGGACACACTCCAGGGTGCCGAGCTGAGCAGTGACCACCTCCTTGTTGCCCCTCTCCAGCAGGTTCCAGAGGATTTCGGAAGAGCGGAACAGGACCTGGCCGGTCGGGTCGTAGTCGTTCATGTGGAGACATACAGTCTCTGCTCCTCGAGCATGGAGTATTGAAGAACAGTTCATATCTGTGGTTGTAAAGTGAAACATAGATGTGTGTAACCCAGTAAATAACCCAGTGACCTGCTGACACTGAAGTAAGGACACTTAAAATCATCATTGTCCGAATATCTGATTTATGATCTTGAGAGCTGGCTACTTTCTCCAGTGAAGGAGGTCATCTGTTCCTCCCCTCCCTCACTGGCTCTGCAGTGAAATAAATGACTGACCAGAGCAGCTGGAGAGGATCTGAAGGATGTGAAGGAGTTGCAGTTTGATGGTGGGCTGGTTTTCGAGAGTGGCCATGGAGAGGAGAAGTGTCTGAGCCAGCTCACTGCGCTCCAGCAGCTGCAGCCTGTAGCCTGGAGAGGTCGGCTGGAGGCCTGAGGAAACAGAGCAGAAACATTATTAAACACAACTATAAATGTTTAAATCCCAGGTTCAACATCAGGGAAGAAACAAGCTAAGAGATCATTATAAGCCATTTAAAGTGGACTTATTGAGGTGATTTCCAGCTCCATGTTTGGACTGTACTGCAGTAGTTTAGTATGACTCACAGTTCAAAATTATTTATCTTGTACTCAGCCATAGCGCAATCCCTCACATCAGCTTCTGTTTAAAACAAGTCATTTTAGCCCTTTTCCTCTTACCCCAACCTCATCCTGATTGGCTGACCCTCACAAACAGAAGAAGGTGGTGCTTCTATGCTTACATGCAGAGTTGTGCAACTTAGATGAACATATTAGAGTTATCAGCCTTTACAGAGCCAGGAGATGAAAAAAAAAGGCTTTTGTCAAACATGGATTAATTTTTCATACAATGGCATCATTACCCAAAACTTTTGAAATGTTAAAAATAATCATTAAAAATTCTAAAAGCGTGCATAAAACAGAAATTAAGGAAAAACACATTATGTCCACTTTAAGGAACAAGACAATTACACTGATAACTAAAGAGGAATCAACATTTAAAAAAAAGTCATGCCACAGTCAGAAATAAAGAACACATTAAAAAAAATCAGATTCAGATGAAAATAAAAATTAGAGGCTCACTAAACATGAGTTTCTGGAACAAATGATGGTCAATTACTTTAATAAGGACTAAACTAACAACAAAATATATAAGTAAAAATGAGCCATTATACTGACCAGCCACCTACTTCACATTGGTGATATGACTCTTGAAAGTCTACCCAAAACACCCTTTTAAATTATTAGAAAAATAAGTTACCAATCCTTATTTCAGCCTCATATTTGACAGATTTTATGATCTATTAAACTTGTGCTATCATGTGTTCAAAAACTTTATCTCTAAATCCTGAACAGCCTCGTAGGACACTGGGTACGGCTGTAAGCTCATGTACATATCTATATGAAATCTAACCAATTCTAATAAAGAAAACATGAAGAAAACAAATGAAAAGAAAAGAGAAGAGAAGAAACACAGAGGACAAAGAAAAGCACAAGCATGCCACCACAGATGCCATGACAGAGCCTCACTTAGTGAAAGTCTAGAAAATCGGTTGTTAGAAGGGAAAGTCCGAGGCTTTCGCGTGGTACCATCCGTACCATTGAGCATCTGTTTGGGAGCCACAGAGCTGTAGAATGATTTCACGCATTCAAATATGAGCTGCCTCACTTCAGCATCAGACACTCTCATCAGACACCCTGCCAAGAGAAACACAACTCAGAAGAGCTCCATGTCGTCATTCTCATCTGAAGAATATTAAACTGGACTAACTTAATCCGCAACTGTGCAAGTTTCAAGTCTAACCATTTAAATTAATGGAAGTTTACTCTTTTTAAATTAACAAAAAGTTCAAATGATTAAACATTTCTTAAAATTGAATAATCTATATTTCTGAGTTGTTTTTAAAAAGTCACATCTTTAGAGGGAGCTAGCTTGTTTTGAATATCATGCAGCATGTAAGGTTAACATGCCACAGCTGAAATCTTTTGATCATTAGGTTTGTAAAAATGTGATCATGTATCGCAAACAAGACCATTAAAAACCAATTAAAATAATAAAAATGTTTCAAAATTAGAGGCTGGAATTATGAAATGTTTCACAGTTCTGTTGCTGTTTTGAATTTTTAACACTCTACGATCAAATAATGTGACTTTCTGTCTTTAAAAAAACAAAAAACAAACATAATTTGCACCTGTATATAAATATATTTAAAGCAGCAGTGACTGACCAATCTGAAAGCCCTTTATTACCCATCTGAGAGAGAAACTCTGTGACGTCCTGAGCGTAGTGCAGCTCGTCAGATGTCTTCTCCTTCAGAAAGGGAAGCCTGAGACGAAAGAGAGCAGCACTCTGACGATCAGATCATCTTGTGAGATAAAATATGAGCTGTTTGCTTGAAAGAGTTTCTTACCTACAAATTATAAGAGCTTCACACAGAATGGGCACATATTCGGGGTGATCTGTCACCTTCTCTGCGCAGATGTTGAGTATTTTTGCGATGGCTGTCAGCTCTTTTAAAAGCTTCAGACAGTTAAAGAAGTTTTTTGCAGATTGTTCACTCATGCAGAGCTAAATCCCGACAAGCTAGGGGAGGTGATGGGTCATTGTGATAACTGAGCCTATTTCTGAACACAGAAAATGCTGACAGAAAGAGTGATGCTGTGATAAATTAGAGCCTTGGGACCAATGTTTGGTTTTGTGTTCACGTGGTATGAGAGCAGATCTATTTCCATCACTGCAGCAGGGGACCATAATGAGGAAAATTTGACAATCTGCTGCTGTGTGTGACGCCCGAGAGGGATTTCTTAGAAAGACAGTCTACAATATGAGAAAAAAAAATGAAAGGATACAAAGCCAATTTGGCTTTTCTTCAGTAGTTTCTTCAGAACAAAAAGGTGTCTTTCCTTCAAGTTAGTCTTTAGTAAAAACAGGTAGATTAAATGCACTATATGTGTAATACAATAGCAGAAAAAAGTGGACTGGCATTCAGGTTTTTAACTTACTGTCAAAGGATCTTCAAGAAGACGAATCACCCTACTGAGATCGAGACTTTTAGCATTAACCTGGAGAGGAATTTAGGTTATAGTTTAGGCTGTCTGTCAGGCTCGGCTGGGATATAATTTGCAATTTCTGAAATGCTCAGAAAAGTCAGAAACCATTTAACAGCAACACTGATGTTAAGCTGTTGATGCTTTAAATACCTTTAAATCAGGCGTTATCACACTCTAACAATGCCATTTACTTTCCCAGTGGAGATATTTCCAAACTGCTCACCTCCTGATGGCGGTGGCTCTTCTGGGATGCTCTCAAACCGATTACAGGGATCCCCGGCTTTCTTCTGTGCACAACTTTTCCCGAATCCATTTGTAAATTCAGAACTGCTTTCTGGCTTCAGTTTTTAAAGGCTAAAATTTTAAACATTTAAACATCCTCTTTTTTTTAATACCTGCTGTTTTTGTTTTCGAACAAACGTGCTAACATTAAACGATGCTCAGCCTGAACTTACGTAGCTTTTTAACAATCACCTCTCCTCTTCTTCTCTCCGTTTATGTTGCCAGTCTGACAGCGTACTGCCGTTGCTATGGTTACCCTGGCAGTACGGAGAGCGACAGAGTTCAAAAATCAGAGCGACACGCCCATTTCCTCTTTAAAACCGGAAGTGGTATTCTGGAAACGACAGCGCATTGATTTTCGTCCCCACAACAATAAAAGAGAGACAAAAACAACGATTAAAAGCAAAAAGGCGTCTCGGAATTTCACTTGGACGTCGAGGGCTTAAAAGAAACCTCGCGGGCAGCCATGCTGTCGGACGCAGGTCAGTACTAAAGAGGCGCCGCTGCTGCTTGCTAGGTGCTAAAGTGACAGCTGACGTTGTCGGGCGGATTTAAAGAGCTGGCTAATGTGCGTGTCTTTGCTATGTTTACATACCAATTGGCCTCGTGTTTCGGTCGCTTTTTTCAGCTATTTGTAACCTGAGTAAATTCTATGTTTTTGCACACGTGTTATATGTCATAAATATTTTTGTCGGCGTTAATAGGGGCCCGAGCTGCACTCCACAGTCACTGATATATTGTTGTCATTGGTGTTAAGACTATTCCGGGAATGCTTCTGGTGCACGGAGAGCCAAGAAGAGGAGCTCCGGGGAGTCACCAGGGGACGGACAGACACTGCGCTCCTCAGGAAGGCAGGTCAACGTCCGGGTGAAGCGCACCAACAACCCTCCACCTGGTCAGGTAAGGCACACAGTGAGTTAATATAGTGACTATTTATCTTCATCTCGGTTAAGTTTCAGTTCGCATTCATGCAAAGTAGAGTCACACAAAGGTTTCAGTTTGGTTTTTATTGTTTCCAGGTGTGCAGTTACATTTTAATTTTGCTTTTATGATTATACTAGGAGGTTAGTTGTCAGGGTCAGTGTTTAAGCAATTCATCAACAAAGCACTTTTTAAAGCCAGTTGACTGGCAGTGATATAGGCATTCCAAGTCTTAGTCAACATACCACCAACACACCTCATGAAGTTATGAGGATTTGGTGGTTGTTGGGCCACCACTCTCTGGGTCTCTGTCGGGTTCATGCCTACCTGTTCACAGACCTTATCCTCCCATAATCTTAATCTGTCTGTTTTGTCCCTGCATTCACGTAACTGTTCCTTACAGTATGATTTTCACAAGGCCTGAAAAACCGGAGACACTCTCTATACCATCTCAAGTTGCAAAGAGATTATGCAGACCTTTTTATACCTGTCACAGGTTTAGGGCATGAGATCTTCCTGTAGCATCTCAACTTATGCTATGATTCTTCTTACGGTTCTGCCGTAAGAAGACACTACTTACACTCAAAAGACAACGGAGCACAGCAGGTGGACTTTGGATTGGAGACAGATGTTTTTGTCTCTGGATTCTCGTAACGCTTGCTATGACAGATGTGCTATCCTTGCCAAAATCTCAGGTTTTGAGCTTTCATGCATGTGGTTGTCTTGGGGTGTATGTTACGTTAAATTGTGATTGTGAATTGGAAATGGGAATGAATGTGAGTCTCATGATATTTCATTTTTCTCTTTGGATACAGAGCAAAAGAAAAGCCACAGACACAGAGGAAGAAGATGACCAGTCTGAGAAGAAGTACAGAAAATGTGAGAAGGCCGGGTGTTCTGCCATGTATCCTGTTTGTTTTGCAAGCGCATCTGAAAGGTAACATCAGATGTCAGGTAAATCAGATAGTTACTTATATCACTTTTTATAGTTATCAAACGGCACTTCTCGTCTCTTTTCAGATGTGCTAAAAATGGGTACACGTCGCGGTGGTATCATCTGTCATGTGGGGAGCATTTTTGCAATGAGTGTTTTGATCACTACTACAGAAGGTGAGACAAATGCAGGCTGAAGATATGAACACAGTGTCTCTGTAGCACTGCTTAAAACGCCTCTTTATTTTGTTTACAGTGATTTCTGCTACATTAAGTTGAGAAGATGGATATTTTATGGTTTCCATCATCTCAGAAATTTAGTGGCACGCTTCCCTCTCTCGTTTGCAGCAATCTATTTAATAATAAATGTGAACATACCAGGAAGGCACAAAATTACAGTAACATACAGACAACATTCATAACAGCAAAGTGCTCCCTGCAAAAAGAAGCATATTTAAAAGGTGTAAAAGAAAAGAAACTGCAGAACCCTCAACAAACAACTGTTCTGACTGACACGTGGATTAAAAAGCTCAGAATTAACACTTGACAGTCAGATTAATGCATCATGTACAGTGTTACAGATGTTGTAGTGGTTGGTTGCAGTGCTGAGCGAAAAAATAAACATCTTAATGTACCAGTGGATCTACATTCCTACTCTCTCTAATTGCTGAGAGCAAAGAGAAGAAACCGATATGGATACAAGCAACGGAAATGAGTGTCTTCTGAAGAGTATCTGGGCTCTCCCTTAGAGACGGGGTGAGCAGTTTAATCATTCAGGAGCAAGTCAAGACTAGAGCAGGAACCCCTCCACATTGAAAGGAGCCACATGATGTGGTTCAGCATCTGATTGGCCCATCTAGGATCTGTTTCACGCTTATCGGACTGGGAGGAGACCCCAGGAAAAATTTAGGACATGCTGGAGAAATTATGTCCTATGGCTGGCTTGGGAATTCCTTGGTGTCCCCTCAGAAGAACTAGAAGAGGTGGCCTAGTTGAGGGAGATCTGGACGTCAATGAAACTGCTGCTGAAAAGATAATTGGATGGATTGATATTTTTCTATTTTTTTTTCCCTTGAATGTTCTTTCTAAAGAAGGGAAGAAACCAGTCCATAACATTTAATCTGAGTTTTTTTTTCTTTCCCCATATCAGTGCTGTTGCTTTGAGTCATTTAATTATAAGTATGTATCGCTGTATACACGCAAACCTGAAACAGCCGTGGGTTCAGTGACATTTCTTTTGAAATAATCTTGTCACATGTTCCTCAGACCTATTTATAGTGTTTCTGCACTACCAAACTGTGAAGCTGTGCGTTACTTGTCAAAATAATTAGAATAACTTTCTTTTTCTGCTCCTTCACTTCAGTCACAAAGACGGCTATGAGACCTTTGCTTCGTGGAAGAAAGTGTGGACTAGTAATGGGAAAAGTGAGCCCAGTCTTAAAGCTTTCATGGCAGATCAGCAGCTGCCATACTGGGTATGTATAAGAAGCTTTTCTGGTTCTAGATACATGTATTAACTGTTCACACATGTAGCTACGTGTCATAAATGCTGTCAAGTTCATTTTGATGTGTTTCCCCCAGGTTCAATGCACCAAACCTGACTGCAGGAAGTGGCGCCAGTTGACCAAGGAGATCCAGCTCACTGCCTCCTTAGCAGCAACATACCGCTGTGGGATGAAGTTCAACAACATTAAGGTAAAGAGGGACAGATATAATCACCCATCGCCATCATGACATGGTGTTCTTTCCGCCCTTGTAGTAGTATCTATCAGTAAAAATCTATTTTTCTGATAAAAATCTTGCTTATTTGCCTACAGAGCGAGGAGCCCGATCAGTGCTCCCAACCAGAGGACTTGGTAAGCTAGTTATGTTTGCTAGAATCTTTTTGAGGACAGTGTGTAAACCTCACAAGTTACTGCATTTGTTTAATCCTGAGCTGTTTTATTCCTAAAGAGAGTGGCAGAGGTGACGGACAGCTGGTGGCATTCAATGCTCATTTTGCCACCATTGTTTAAAGACAGCCCAGCCAGCCCTTTCCTCACTGCGTACTACCCCGACTGTGTGGGGATGAGTCCATCAGGTTCTTCTAGCAACATGTCTCTGGGCGAGCTGAGGGCGGATCACTGCAGAGCTGCTCAGCCTCAAAGTAAGTCTGAGTTCAGAAGAAATGCCATATTTAAGCAGCTACTATTCACCATGGTATGTTGTGCACATAATTACTTTTTTGTGTCCCCATTGGAGATCCCAATCATTATTATTTCCCTCAGTTCCAGGCTTGTGTCCATACTTCCAGCCCTTTTACCAGCCAAATGAGTGCGGAAAGGCTCTGTGTGTGCGGCCTGATATGATGGAGCTAGATGAGCTTTATGAGTTTCCAGAGTTTTCCCGTGATCCCACCATGTATCTGGCTCTGCGCAACCTTATCCTGGCCTCCTGGCACAAGAACTGTAAGGTACAACAAAGCCAAAAGTGACCACTGGGGTCATTAAAATCTCAAATTAGGGTGAAAAAGATCACTCAGAATCACATTTTTTTTTTTTTTTTTTTTTTTTTTTTTTTTTTTTTTTTTTAAATATTTTGGTGTAGAAAAATATTTTGTTTAAATTCAGAGATGTCATAGAATTTGTCTTTGTACAAATAATAAAACTCAACCAGTTTAATATGTTTAAACTAGGCTATATATAATGCCCGCGCATGTGCGTTCTTTTCACCTTTTCCTACAAAAAAGGAACAGAAGTCTCCAAAAGAACAACAAACAAATAAAACAATTACATTTTCTTCCTGTTTTTCTTTGAAGGAGGTGCTGACTTCAGAGAAATGTGCCCAGCACATCATTGTTCGAGGGTTGGTGCGTGTGCGTTGCGTGCAGGAGTTGGACCGAGTGCTCCATTTCATGACCAGGAAGGGTCTCATCAACACCGGTGTGCTGGCAGCAAAACAGCCTCTGCTCCCAGAAACATACTGCTCTGTGAGCATCCTCATCTATACAAGATTATTACACATCTGTACTGTCATGTGAAGTTTTTACTGTTTTTGTTACTATTTATTTTCTTATGCCTTTTAGCACCTTGTACATTTTATGATTTTATGCAGAAAAATGTTATCATCATCGGTGCCGGGGCTTCAGGACTGGCTGCTGCACGCCAGCTGCAAAACTTTGGCACTCAGGTAAAGATCCTCATCTCGCCTGGAGTCTCGTTGCATCTCTTCCCTGATTGTGATCAAATAGTTAATTTTGCTTAGGAAGTTTCCTGTTTGTATGAGGACCATACAAACAATTCATTTCTCTGCTGTCTGCCAAGAAGGTTGTGTTTTTGGTAGTATTTCTGTGCACATCATTCACTCTGTAAACACGATAGCTCTAAAAGTTTTTAATGAATTCTTTATAAGGGTGTAGAGTGGAGTTATGTTAGCAACCCATTAAAATTCAACCTACTTTCACCAAAGCCTTGTAACTTAAAGTATGATTTTTGTAAGTGTAGTGTGTATTGTCAACATATAGAAAGTACCATATAAAGATTTAAAATATCATGTCACATCTGACCTTTGACCTTTCCTTCAATGTCAGTCAATTGATCTGAACGTCAAAGCGATAAACAAGTTATATAGAGCTATCTAAAACTGTGTTTACTACTATTGTTTGTATTCACAACGTATGGGGAAGGATATACGGGGTGTTTTACTGTTTACAAATGCTCAGTTCGTACTAGCTGAGGGTATTATACACACTTGGCGTAGTGTGCCAAGAAAATGTCCTCTGCTCAGAGAAATGCTGCTCACTGCATATTTTCATTTTCGGGCCCGATGGTTGTGTGGGGAAAATCCCAGTAGGCTGAAAAACACAGAGCAGCCCATCTGGCACCAACAGCCATGCCACATTCAAAGTCCCTTAAATCACCTTTCTTATCCATTCTGATCCTTGGTTTAAACTTCAGCAGGTCGTCTTGACCATGTCTACATGCTTAATTGCATTGGGTTTTACCATGTGATTGGCTGGTTAGATATTTGCATCAGTAAGCAGTTGAACAGGTGTACCTAATGAATTGTTCTGTGAGTGTATTTCACCCTGATGAGTTTTACATACACTCTTCGTTTGTTTGGGCTTACAGGTGGTGGTGCTCGAGGCGAGAGACAGAATAGGTGGTCGGGTGTGGGATGATGCCTCTCTGGGTGTCACTGTGGGTCGAGGAGCTCAAATTGTTAATGGCTGTGTAAACAACCCCATTGCCCTGATGTGTGAACAGGTAAGAATGAATGTGCTGAACTTTACCTATTTCTGATAAATCTTAAGTCAGAGCTTTGCCAAAGTTTCAGTTCTAATGCCAAAATATTTTCAAGACCCTGTTCCTTTTTGTAATGAATGCAGAAATGCAACTTCAGTGTTGCATTATTGAAAGGACAGGTTACAGGACACTTTGGGAACTCTCAAAGTTCATAGTCTTAGAAGTTAATATTTTGAGACTGTGCCACCTGTGTTCAGTCTTCTTTACCTGCCATGGTGAAGCTAGGGTTGAGATATGCTGATCATAGTTTTGTTTGTTATGTTGTATATATTTAAGTTTACCTGGAAGTCCTTTTTACAGACTTGTCCATGCTCACAGTACATAGACATGCATCGTTTTTATTTAGCCCCGCTGTGTTCTCTAGTTTTGGAACCACTGTTTCACTGTCTGTATTTTTTTTTTTTTTTTTTTTTTTTGAATACATATTAAATTTGATAAATAACACACACTACTATAAAATGCCCTTTTGTGACTTCTCTCCTGCAGTTGGGCATCAAGATGCACAAGCTCGGAGAGCGATGTGACCTCTTTCAGGAGGGAGGGCAGGTCACTGACCCTGCCATCGACAAGCGCATGGACTTCCACTTTAATGCCATCCTGGATGTGGTGTCAGAATGGAGGAAGGACAAGTCGCAGAACCAGGACACACCACTGGGAGGTGCTGTCATCGTGTGTTTCACTGAAGCTCGTTGTGCTAATTCTTTTTGATGAGAATTCCCAATGAGAGAAGAAAATTCTCACAAAGCTAGTCTTATCTCATCACATTTGATCTTAGAAAATATTTCTTAAAATGATTTTGTGTTTTTTTTCACTATAACAGTTATAGCAGTGTTTGCACTTATCAGCCAGTAATTACGCTGTGGTCAGGACTTTGAACTCTGATGTCATGGCTTTTTTTATAAAGAAGTAGTTCTAAAATTAGTGGCCTGTTTATAAAAGATGGCCATAGCCACTATGACCCTTGTGAGTGAGTTCCAGCTGCTCGCCCTAAAACATGTCCTGCTTTTTTTTGTCAGCTAATTTTAATAGGAACCATAATTTATTAAATGAATATTGTATTAAATAAGCCTAGAAACCAGCAAATAAGATAATAAAATCATCAGAGAAGTGTTTGCTGAGGTCACAGATTAACCGAATAGTAGGGTAATTTTCCTTAAGACGTCTTCTGTGCAAGTCCTTTTTTTAACTAAATGAGTCGCCCCCTGCTGGCCAATACAGTGCATGACTAACTTTCATATTGGCTTCATGTTTCCGATCTAAACTCTTAAGTTCATCTTATATATTTTGGAAGACTGTGGTTCTCAGCAAAGCTACTATACAGAAACGGGTCTGGGAAATATTTGTCTGTGGCATTTTCTCGCTACAGAAAAAGTCCAAGAAGTTAAGAAGAACTTTCTCCAGGAGTCTGGGATGCAATTCAGTGAGCTGGAGGAGAAGGTGCTTCAGTTTCACCTCAGCAACCTGGAGTTTGCCTGTGGAAGCACATTAGACCAGGTCTGGAAACTAAACTTAAAAAGAGCTTTGAGATTTATTATTTTTTATTAAATCAATATAATTCAAATGATTTTTTTTACGAGTTTAACAGAAAGGTCAGGCTATGGGTTTATTATGATGGAAACTGTAACTTCCCACATCGGAAATTATTCACGCTCTGAGATGACTAATAAGAATTAGTCTGTTTGAAGTGTGAAGTTTGTTTTTTGTTTTTAGTGGAAAGTCTTTCAGTGTTTCTGGTCCCTTAAGAAAGAAATTTTTAGGTGACTCTAGTCAAACATATTGTCTTTTGTATTTGTGAAAATTTATGTAAATTGTATTAGATTATAGCACTGGGGCTGAAAGTGAATTAGTATTTTTCTGGCTTTGTTTTTTGTAGGTATCGGCAAGATCCTGGGACCACAATGAATTTTTTGCCCAATTCTCAGGAGACCACACTTTGCTTACCAAGGGCTACTCTGTTTTACTCTACAAACTGGCCGAGGGCCTCGACATCCACACAAAGTGTCCGGTCTGTTTCCAGTTTTTTAAACTCTATATTTTACCTTGAATCCACCTGCATGTCATTCTTGAAGTCTTATGCTTATTAGATAAAAGTTTGCTTTAAAAATTGTAGGTTCAGGCCATTGATTACTCAGGTGATGTGGTCAAAGTTACCTCCTCTGATGGGTCGCAGTGGACAGCACAGAAGGTAAAAACATCTTTGCTGTGATACTGTACAGTTTCTGTTATCTAAATACAGAATCTTATGATCTCAGTTAACCTTTCAGTTACTCTAACAGCATAATGTCATCTTTCAGGTCCTTGTTACAGTTCCTTTGACTTTGCTTCAGAGGAACCTGATTCAATTCAACCCTCCACTTCCTGAAAGGAAATTGAAGGCGATCCACAGTCTGGGAGCGGGTATAATAGAAAAGGTCATTAAAGTTCAACTAACCTACTGTGCTGCATTAGAATAAGAAGGGTGATGAAGTTGCTTCCTGGTAGTTGCTCATGTTTACTCTTCATTCTGTGTGCAGATCTCGCTTCAGTTCCCGTACAGATTCTGGGACAAAAAAATCCAAGGAGCAGACTACTTCGGTCACATCCCAACAGGTCTTGAAAAGAGAGGCATGTTCAGTGTCTTCTATGACCTGGATCCACAGGTGTGTTTTTGTTCTTGTGTTGAGCGGTTTGGAGACAAGGTTAGAGAGGCAAACCCAAGGTGGCTTGGACATGTGCAGATGAAGGAGAGTGAATGTAATGGACAAAGATGGTAAAGATGGAGATGACAGGCAGGAGAAAATGACGAAGAATAAAGAAATAAAGAAATGGTTCATGCATGCAGTGAAGGAGGACATGCAGAGCATAGGTGCAATACAAGAGGATGCTAGAAATAGGGTAAGAAGGCGGCAGATGATCGACCAATCAAAGAAACAGCCAAACGCAGAAGAAGTTTATCCACGTGGCCAGAAAAGTTAGAGCCGCTGGTGTTAGGCTGCAAAATTGTATTTATATTTAAATTGACAAACAGTGTAGAAAAAGATGGAGGAGATCAATGCAGAATCTAATGGTTTAAATGTGTGTTTGTGTAGAGAAAGCAGGCTGTGCTGATGTCTATTATCAGTGGTGACGCTGTTTCTTCTGTGCGGGACATGGAGGACAAAGAGGTGGTTGATGAGTGCATGAGGGTACTGCAGGAACTTTTCAAAGAGCAGGTAATCCTCCTACTTCTCCTAAAATCTCTCAGAAGTTATACTTAAGAGTTTGGAAGGTTTATTTCAGCAGTCACAGGAAATTAAAAACTATGTTTTAAAGAATAATAGGAGTATTTAAAATAAAAAATAAAAATCATATTTTTGAAATGAGAGAGAACTCCGTCTGAAATTTGGTATATGATATTACCAGAAACTTTCCAAGAAAGTTAATTAGGATTCGATGTGTTATATCTGGGGAAATATCACATTGAAGTAAGATCCTCTGTCAGAGATTAAAATATTAAGGACTCCAAACATCCATCAATCAATATTCATACAGTCATTGTATTAGATATTTACACAAAACAATTGAAAAACTTACCTTTAATACTTTTTATTTTTATTTTTTTTAAGATAAAGGAATTTTTTTTAAATGTCGTTCTGTAAATATACTACTACAAGGGCGGAAAGAACACCTCTACCTACTAGCCATTAAAATATCTTTTGGACAATGCTGACCTGAAATTTTGTTTAACTCCTAACTAGAGGTGTATTATTTTCCCTTGGATTCCTGTTTTTTCATATTTGTTTTAGTCCCCAATGCTCTCATTTAAGTTCAGATTTATATATGCATGTATTTAGGAGGTTCCTGAGCCAGTGAATTTCTTCATCACTCATTGGAGCAAAGACATCTGGTCCCAGATGTCCTACAGCTTTGTGAAGACAGGGGGCAGCGGAGAGGCCTACGACATTCTCGCTGAAGACGTGCAGGGAAAGGTGTTTTTTGCTGGCGAGGTAACATTTTTCTAATTTTTACCAAATGAGTCCAGAAACGTCAGGTTTTATGAAGTGCTACTGAAGCATTTATTTCATTTCTAATTTACATAAATGTGTTTTGCATTAACACGATCCTGCTGTGGCTGTATGGATCACACTAACTTTGCATTCTTAATCTTTGTTGTAGAAATTGTAGAGTCGCACAAGGCCTGTAATAGCTAGACAATAGTGAGCCGCCTCATGTTTCACTTATTTTTACAGGAATCATTTTAAATATTTGTTTTAGAGTCTGACAGAACATTGACAAGAAATCATCCACCTTGAGGGTGACGGTCTGGAAACTCAGCTGCAAAACAATAGTAGATCATTACATCATTAAGCGGCCTTTTGTGTTAATGCTTGTTTCCCTAAATCTCTTCTACAAAGGCAAGAGTGCAAAGCTTATGTGAGCCACAGACATTCTATATTTAATCACACTATCTCTGGCATCTGTTTTTCAATCCAGCAGGTTGAGGGGGGAAATTAAATGACATTTGAGTCTTCTGTAGATGATGTCCAACAAAGATTTCTATTCAAAGATAACTCCTTGTTTTTTGATGTTCTAGAGCTGTTTAACACTAAAACAGACCTGAGTGGATAAGGATTAATTTGCTTATGATTTGTCACTTAGAGAATCTAAATTCATCTGGTCAGTGCTTTGATGTCTTTCCCCTGTAACAGGTCTATCAAATTTTATTACAGTGATTTAATTTAATCAAGTCTTCCAGTAAGTTGCTCTGCTCAATAAGAATGATTCTGGAGCAACAGTCATGCCTCACATCCTTCTCTCCTGTTGTTTTCCTGCTCTGACAAATAAAAATGTCTTCTGCTGTGGAAATGGTCCCTATACACTTAAGGCCACTTTGTTAGGTACACCTATTCAAATGCTTATTAATGCAAATATCTAATCGGCAAAACACATGGAAGCAGCTCAGTGCGTTTTGGAATGTAGAGATGGGCAAGATGACCTGCTGAAGCTCGAACTGAGCATCAGAATGGGGAAGAAGGGGGATTTTAGAGAATTTGAATGTAGCATGGTTGTTGGTGCCAGACAGGATGGTCTGAGTATTTTAGCTGCTGAGATTTTCCCACACAACCATGTATACGGTTTATGGAGAATGCAATTCTCTGAGCAAAAATGCCTTATTGAGGTCAGAGGAAAATGGCCAGACTGCTTTGAGCTCATACTAAGGTAACAGTAACTCAAATAACCACCCATTGTACCGAAGCTAAGCAGAAGAGCATCTCTGAATGCAAAACATGCCAAACCTTGAAGCAGATGGGCTACAGCAGCAGAAGACCACACAGGAACAGGAAACTGAAGCTACAATTCTCATAGGCTCACCAAAACTAGACAACAGAAAGTTGGAAAAGTGTCGTCTGGTCTGATAAGTCTCGATTTCTGCTGTGACATTTAGATGGAAGGGTCAGAATTTGCGATGGATAACATGAAAGCATGGATCCATTCTGCTTTGTATCACAGGTACAAGCTGCTGGTATAAGAAGGTACGGGTGTTTCCTGGACCTCCTGAGTATTATTTATATTCTATAGCCTATCTGAGTATTGCTGCTGATTATGTCTGTATGAGTACCGTAGTGCCACAAAGACACCTCTCTGAAGACCAAAAGGAGGTCCAACACAGTATTATGAAGATGTAGCTAACGAAGGGGCCATGAGTGTATATGGGTATTTTTAAACTAGCGCTCTGTGTCCTTGAAATTTGCTTTTAATGGATTTTGTCCCCTATATCAGGCAACCAACAGACACTTTCCTCAGACTGTGACAGGAGCCTACCTCAGTGGCGTCAGAGAGGCCAGCAAGATGGCCGCTATGTAACCTGTCACTCCCAGAGCACTCATAAACACCAGCACGGACTCACGGGTTGCACCGAACAACAGACCATTAATAAAGTTGGACTGTGTTGTCTCACTTGCTCCACTTGAAACACTGTTTTGCTGTACTGTAATGTATCTGATCAGCAAAGTGTCGTGAATGATTTTTCAGTAGCGGGGTTGAGTGGGCTTCTCTAGGGCCTGACTCTACATATCTAACAAGTGCTTTTTATTTATATCAAAATCCAACACATAACATGTTGGTGACAAGATGCAAAAAAAAAAACCTTATGAGGAAGTCTGCATAGAACCTATGCAGCTCTGCCTAACTCTGCTGTGCTTGAAAGCAGGATGATATTTTGTTTTAATATTTGTTTTTAGCAATGCATGAAACATTGGCAAATCTGAGTAATTTGATCATAAACTTAACTGAATATAATTTAACCTCCAATCATCAGGTTTTAAGTGATTATAGGATATATGTAACATGTCTTTGAGAATTACCAATGTTTTCTACAACTGTAGTGATTTGACTCGTTCTAGTTGAATGGATGAAAGGAGATATATATATATATATATATATATATATATATATATATATATATATATATATATATATATATATATATATATATGTATATGTATATGTATATATATATATATATATATATGTATATATATATATATATATGTATATATATATATATATATATATATATATATATATATGTATATATATATATGTATATATATATATATATATATATATATATATATATATATATATATATATATATATATATATATATATATATATATATATATGTATATATATGTATATATATGTATATATATGTATATATATATATATATATATATATATATATATATATATATATATATATATATATATATATATATATATATATATATATATATATATATATATGTATATATATGTATATATATATATATATGTATATATATATATATATATATATATATATATATATATATATGTATATATATATATATATGTATATATATATATATATATATATATATATATATATATATATATATATATATATATATATATATATATATATATATATATATATATATATATATATGTATATATATGTATATATATATATATATATATATATATATATATATATATATATGTATATATATATATATATATGTATATATATATATATATATATATATATATATATATATATATATATATATATATATATATATATATATATATATATATATATATATATATATATATATATATATATATATATATATATATATATATATATATATATATATATATATATATATATATATATATATATATATATATATATGTATATATATATATATATATATATATATATATATATATATATATATATATATGTATATATATATATATGTATATATATATGTATGTATATATATATATATGTATATATATATATATATGTATATATATATATATATATATATATATATATACACACACACACATAATAGAAGTACCTCTACAGTAGCTCTTTATTTAAATCAACAACAACACAAAAGAAAAAAATCACCTGTGGAAATTTTAATGACCCTTTGAGCTAAGGTTGATCACTAGGTTGTCCCCATGTTTTCTCAGGGATGCGATTAGGACACTTTTCACCCATCAAACTAAACCTAATGAGTCATAGAGTAAAATGATGAGACCTGACAGTTTTGAAAGCAGTTTTTGTGAAGAAAAAACACAACTAACCAAAGTATTAAAACTCCACACTGCTCTTGTATTTATTCTTGAACAGTTAATTTCCTGAGGATTGTTGAGCAGCACAGACTCTTCTCACTTTTTTGATTAATATTGACTGATGTGTCAATAGGTTCATATCATTGTCTAGATCAGCACATTTACAGTATGTGATCATGTCCTGTTTGTCATTATAGTGCTCTAGTATTTATCTTGTATGTGTGTAATAAACTGAGCTACCAACTGCCACAGTAATCAGGTTTACTCGTGGATAATTTTTGTTCCTGCTAAAGTCATACTAAGATCAGAATCGCACAGAACTACACAAATGTTTTGGGTTACCCCTCATTGCTTTATATTTTGCTTCCAAGGACACAGACTTTCTTCCATTTTTTTAAAGGTCTTGAGTAGTAGTTCTCCAGGCTTTTAAAAATTTTTCTTTGGGCATTGGCTGCTTGTTTCACTTTTTTTCAGTCCCTATATTTGACCATTTTCAGAGGAATGTTTTGTTTATTGAACCACTAATGAACCACTTATGAAAATTACTTCATATTAATTTTATATTAATAAAAAATAACTAAGTTTATTTTGAGCAAACATCGAGTAGTCTTACTACTCCTTAAAAGGTTAGTCGACTTTGTCCCAAAAAAGTAAGCAGTAATAAATAATAAGTAAATAATATTTTATTAATAGTAAAAAATAACTAATGACGGAAGGAAGATCCTTTTATTTCAAATCCAGAATTCCTTCTGCGCCATGTCTGACTCTGGTTTAGATTAGTTGCTAGGTTTTGTTGCGAGGCAACCGTGGAGACGAATGACGTTAATAAGAGTCATCAATGCGCGCCCAAGTGCTTTCCCTCCCCAGACTAAAGCGGAAGTAAACAAATCAAACATGAGCTGAGACCGTATTATAACCGTGATTGCAAAAACTGCTTGTTCAACTGTAGCTTTAGATTGGGGTCGGTTCTGTTAATATCGGCTCATAAATACATCCTAGAGGCAGCTGAAACAAACCGTCACCTTTAACCCACAGCGAAAACCAAGTAACAGTAAAATCAAGTTGGCGCGTTTTGGATGAAGAGCAATATTTGCTTACACTGACCAACATAATGGACTGTAGCACCGCTGACCTGCACGCTAACGTGGCACACGACTCTCCAGGTAGCCGGATGCTGTTCTTAATTTTACCTGAAGAGGCAGACATCTTATTGAACTGCGCAGCTAACTGCTAACTTAGCTTACAACTTCGTGGTAAAGCACCCACGCCACTGCTGATAGCTTGATTTAAAGGCGTTAAACATGAAAAAGTTTAACCTGATTTAATTCAGTAATATTTTTTAACGGTGGATATGGTTTAATCAGAGATTTTTAGTGCTACAACAACATCACTTTTGTATATCAGACGTATTTCTGGTATTAATGATAAACTGTGATGGAAAATGGAAACTTAGCTAAACATTACACTCTTCTCCTCATGCTATAGTTACTGCACGTGTAACTAGACCGCATTCACGTGTACATTTTGCTTTTGTCTTTGGAGATTTTAAATTTACATAAGAAAATATGTGCATTTATAGTAACACATAATTAAATCCCCCAAAATTGATCAATGATAAGTCTAGCTAAGATGATCCCAGTGTGGACCAGATACATCATTGAGTGGATGTATATTCATAGGTTATTATCAGGAATGTATTCAAAGGGAAAGAAAGGACAGAATACTAGGGATGCTAGGCATATGTCAGAAAGATGGCAAGGGAAGGCTGAAAGTGAGTTTTGTATGAGGCTACAGATGGAGAAAATGGGCCGGGGGTGAGTAAAAAGGAATAACTGAGGGCATCTACGAAGAGAATGAAGGGTGGGAAGAGATGAAGACATGACATACCTATGGAAGTATGGAGAAGTCTAGGAGAGAATGTCTTCAGAATCAGAATACTTTATTAATCCCTAAGGAAATTATGTGGGTTACAGTTGCTCCAAGACAGTAACAGACTAAACGATTTAAATAATACAATATGTTACAGAGTTTACAAACTTATGAAATAGTGCTAATATATACAAATTGCACAATTATACATATTAAAAATATTACAGAGGTGATTATAAATATCTAGAATGTTGACAAAGAATTTTACAGGGGTGGAATATATATGATTGATTGACATTTGACTCTAATCTGTGAAGTTTGTAATTTGCTATTTTACTGTAGAGTGTGTGTAAAAAGGGTGTAACTATTATTGCAGTGTTTACAGTGTATTAGCTGCAGGAGTTGTACAGGGAGATGGCCACGGGCAGGAATGATTTCCTGTGTTGTTCAGTGGTGCTTTTTGGTAATCTCAGTCTCTCACTGAACGTGCTCCTGTGACTACTTGGAGAGTAAGAGGATGCCTGAGGGATGGAAAAGACAGACTGGTACTGATTTTCAAGAATAAGGGCAATGTTTATGCTTAATGCTGTAGTAACTACAGAGGGATAGAGTTGATGAGTCATACTGCTATGGGAAAGAGTTGTTGAAGCTAGGCTGAGAAGAGGAGTTACGAGGTGACGATCTGTGAGGAGCAGTACGATTTCTTTCTGAAAAATAATACTACAAACAGGATGTTTTGAGGGTGTTGGTGGAGAAGTATATAGAAGGTCAGATAGATGGTGTGATGGTGGTGCAGGACATGATGATGGTCATGGTGAGTACAGTGAGATAGTAGTGTGGTGGGTGGAAGTGAGATTACATTGGGGACTGCGTCTCAGTCTGTTTTTCTTTGCAGTGGGTCATGTATGAGGTCAGACAGGAGTCTCTATGGAGTAGGATGTTTGCAGATGAAATTGTGATCTGCAGGGAGCAGGTGGACCTGCTATGATGTATGTTTTGAAGATGGTGGCTCTGACAAAAACACCGGAGGACGAGCTGGAGGAGGCAGTGCTGACAATATTAAGATTGTAATGGGGACTAACCAGAATGGATAAGATTAGAAATGAGTACATCAGAGGGGCAGCTCAGGTTGAGCTGTTTGGAGGCAATGTTAGAGAGACAAGGCTGAGATGGTTTGGACATGTGCAGAGGGATATATATGGATGGATATATTGGAGGAGTACGTATGACAGAGGAGATTGCTAAGAAAAGGTTGAGATTGAGGCAGATGATCTGCTGTGATGACCCTCAAAAGGCAGCAGCTGAAAGAAGAAGAAAATGATGATGTACTCAGTGTATGATAAGAAAGGGATGTATTGAGCCAATGCATGATAAATGCATAGTGCTAAATAAGTTGTCATTTCACAATCATACTGCGCCATATGACATGTAGTATGATATGGTGAAACTGTGGCACCAATCAAGGAAATTAAAGATCAGCATTGGATTTTTGTATAGAAAGAAACGCTGTTTCTCATCCACTAGGTGTAGCTTCATTGCACAGTCTGCAGATTTATATTTTATTTTTATTCTGACATTGTTTATATGGATGATTCTGCATCCAATTTGAAGCCTCTTGAGCCTTGGTATTGTTGTGCACTGGGTTTTCTGCAACTACCTTTGAACATCCTGTTTTATTTATGAACATGTATATTGCGTTCTTCTCTGTCTGTCTGAATTCTTTTTTTTTTTGTCTTTGTTGAAAAAAAGATCTTGATCTGAGACAACCTGTTCAAATAAAGGAATTAATCGTAATAATAATCAGTGTGTCAAATGAAGGTGAATGCAATAAGAAATCATCATATGAACGCAGTTTTTAAAAAATCACAAATATGATTTGATTTCTGAAACGATTTCATATTAAGTATCTTATCCTTTTTGCTAAAGTAACCTTAACTACATTATTACATTTGCTGTATCAAAAATACAAATATTGACTGATATTTACTGTTATTTATCCGACTGTGTCTCTGACTTATCAGATGAGAGCTCCAGCAGTGATGAGGACTTGGTGCCTCTATCAAAGCTGCTGATGAGGCAACAGAGTGATGAGAAGGAGTCATGCGACAATACCCGCAGCTTATCCTCCAACTCCAATAACAAATCAAAAAAGGACAAAGGTGATGATAATACCGGCTGTTTTATTAGTAAAAGTGTTTACAATAAATATTTCTCCGACCAATTATTTGGTTAAATTTTGCATATCTTCTCTCACAGCTTCAGATGGCTCCTCGGATGATGAGCCGCTAGTAAAGATGAAGACAAGCCTTGCACCACCTAAGAAACAAGAGAAAAAGGAAAACACACCACCCAAATCTAACAGCACAAATAACAAGAACACAGGTGACCACATGCTCTTTTCATCGTTTGTTCTTCTGACTTGTGTATAGAGTCAATGGCTTCACATGTTTGCTTTCTGTGTTTAAATACAGACGAAGACTCTGACAATGAGCCTTTGATAAAAATTGCCAAAATGTCCTTGAAAGCTGTGAAAAAACCTCCCTCAGTTCCAACCAAAAAAACTGCTGGTAGAAAGAAGAAAGGTGAGATGACTTTCTCTCCAGTGGGCTGGGGTATCATCAGACATCTGCTATATCACATACTTACTTTGGAATTCCTTTTCTCACACAGAGTCACTGGGCAAGGACGACAGCTCCGATGATGAGCCTTTGAGTCAAGTTGCCAAGAAACCTCAATCACGGCACAAGAAAAAAGCAGCTGCTGAAAAAGCAAGCCCGGTTACCAAATCCAAAAGAAACGCTGCAAAGAAAAAGGGTTTGTTTGAAAGTTTGAGCTCAACTAAAATGAAAACATCCCACAAGACCTTTATTGAGTTAAAATAACTTGTTGCTGTTTCGTTTAGTGAAATATACTGAGACGTCCACTGACAGTTCAGATGATGAGCCACTGGCAGCGGTAAAGAGGAAGTCATCGAAACATAAAGGTAGGCAAAGTCTTCATTAGGCTGACCGCAAGGATCAATTTTAAGTAGGTTTTAATTATAGGGGTAGTTTAGTTTTTAGCCTCTTGAATTTTAAAACAGCGCTTCATTTGCAGACAGCAGCTCAGATGATGATGTGCCCCTTGTGGACCTCATTCCCAAGAAAAGGAAGCCAGTGAAGAAAAGCCCAAAGAAGAGCACGGTAACACGAGGGCGAGCATCAAACAAGAGAAAAGGTACTCTCCCAGCACTGATGACTTGAACAATACAAAGAAAAGTTTAAAACATTTTCAATCTGTGTTTTAGCAGAAGTCAGTGATGATAGCTCAGATGAAGAACCCTTGATTAATCTTGTGAAAAAACCTCGTGCTAACAAAAAACCCAAAACAAAGGCTCCCACTCCGAAGAAGAAGAGCACACCTTCCAGGAGTCCAAGAAAGAAGCCAGGTAAAGACCGACCACACCACTCTGAGATCTCACATTTTTAAACTTACAAGTTTGAGTCATTACGTTGAAAACTTCAGCGTGGCTCTGCCATGCAAAATTAATTTATTGTTTTTTTCATATTTTTAGCGGTAGAAACAAACTTCCATACTGCTCCGTTTGGTGTAGTAACAAACGTACGTCTTACAAACTTCAGAAATATTAAACAATTTGTCACAAAAAGAAAAGCCCTGTTCTTTTTAATCGGCTGAATATTTGATTTTGAGCTCACATATTTTACTCTGCAGGCATCAGTTTATCAATAAACAAGGAGGACAATTTGTCAAGTTTCAATATTAATTTTCTCAAAGCCGTCTAGAGACTGTCTGGAGTCTACGACATAAATTACACAAGTAGACGACACTAGGAATGTGCTAAAGTCTTAGCCATGGTAACTGACACAAGTGTAAGCATTAACCATTTGGAGTTATCAGTCTGATTGGTGCATTTTAATGTCTTCCCTCTCTGCTGTGCCTCTGATTGGTGGATAATTTTAATGTGTTTTCACAGGAAAAGCTTTCTAATTAACCCGTCAACCTACCAGCGTTTTAGCAGCGAGCGCAATCCCATCAGAAATCACACAGTCTAGTTTTTAATTAATTATGTTTGTTTTTCACACAACTTCAAATCACATTTGTCTGTAAATACTGCTTCTCTCCTGTATTCAAGTTGACTTGAAATTAATATTCCTTTGGATTCATCAGGTAACAGTTCAGATGACAAACCATTGAAGGCAGCTAAGCATCCACAAGTGACCAAAACCCTGACAATCCTACTAGAGAGGTGTGATGCTGGACAGGCTGGGGCAGCAGGAAGCCTAAAGAAAGCCAGCACAGGTACAAACTGCATACCAACTCATTACTGATGCTGCAGTAAAATGAAAGTAAATAACACAGTTTTCTTATTCATGAAAGCAGAAAAACATGTTGCTGAAAGGCCAGAGAAGGAGGACTCGGCCGGTTCAGAGGAATCTTCAGAAGAAGAATAAGTAAATGAAACAAATTTCTCAAAGCGTTGTGAAACATAACGGTCACAGTTAGTGTTTATGTAAAGTTCTTCACTGTGCTTTATCTCAATAGGTGTTAATTTATGCGCATTCTATTTTTACTCCAGATTTTAGGTGTGGGACCAAATTTTGTGGGTTCCTTAAAGATTTTATGCACTGTCTTTGATGCTATGTTTTTTAATGTTACGTGCCAATTGTTTGCAGTTTTTGAATCCTATGAGTTTAATTTGTTTTTAAAAAAGAAGAAAACAGTGTAGCTCTCATTGCTGTAAGTTACATTTCAGCTTTCAGGCATTTTAGCTTTAAGTACACCCTCAGCATGCAGTTATAAAATTTGTTGTGTTGGAATTAAAGTCCTTTCACAAAGAAATTCACATAAGAGTAAGTCACATTTGTTCAGCTTTCAATGATTCTTTTTTTGTCATTGTTTGTCATGTTAATAACCCACATCACAGAGGACGCCTTTAGATTTGTGCAGCCGTCCATATTGATTTGTATGCATGGTAATTACAAAAACACCACTTTTGTCTTAGTGATTCTACATTTCAGTTTGACCTAATGAGGTTACCAAGTAGAGCTTTCTGTATAGGTCTTACATATAGAGCTGGCATTATTCATTAACCTTTTCTTGATTGTATTTTCTTGGCTAACTTGTCCTGTTAGAATGTAGCACCTTCTAAAAGTAGAGCTGCAACTAAGTAATTAGTGTTTTGTTTTTAGTGTTTGTTTCAGCGTTTTGAATACTGTTGAAAACCTTGGTGGTTAAAAAAAGAAAAATGGTTACTACAGTTACACAATTTTCTTTTTCCATAAGACAGTGTTATAGGGTCTGCAACTAGTTAACTTTATTATTACTTTAAAATGTCTTTATAACAAATAAATGAATAATAAACACTGAAAAAGATTTTATAATATTTCCTAAAATAATAAATAAATTGTGAAATTGCTTGTACATAATTTCTTCACATTTTAAAAGGTGCAATTAGATCATTTCTTGCCATTTGTCAAAAAAAAAGCCCCAAACAAAACACAATGAAAAACTACTAATAACTACTATTTAAAATGGCATATTATTTAAATAATTTTGTAAAAATCTTTATTAATAAACACCCAAACACAAATAAATAAGGCATGTTATTATGTAGCAGTTAAAAAAACATTTTGAAGAAAAGTGGAGCATTTAAGTAATACACGGAAATAAACAGAAAATAATAATTGAAATAACTTCTGTACCATAAAGAGTTGCTAACTAGTTATGTTGTGCGCAAAAGAAAAATTTTATTTTAGATCTTTTTTAAATGGTAGTCAATAAACTTGAAAATTACACAAAAAATGAATGTTACACTGGTGTCATATATGAAAATCTGTAGAAAAAAATCACTAGTTTTTACTTAAACAATATGTATTTACATACTTTCATCGATTGTACAAATGGCAACTTGAAAGTTGTTCAAGAAGGTAACATTTCAAAAGAAAAGCATCTCAAATTTATATATGTCCTTGCAATGAATTCTTAAGACAACAGATAAAAAAAATAACTATGATTCAGATATTAAAAACATGTGCTCACCTTTTTTATTTTATTAGTGTGTTCATGTGTTCAGTTTCGTCAAGGTTATCAGAAAGGTAAAATTTGGTCTGATAATGAAGGAAATGAAAATTTAATATTTATACAACTGCTTGGCTTTATTTATCAAAAAATATTATTCATAATTCTGGAATAATAAATTACTCTTTCCATTTTTTTATGAATGATCTGTAAAACCTGAAAAAAAAAATTGGGAATATGTAAAACCATACAAGCAATGAACATTTACCAGATTTTACAATTATGGTTATCAGAAAAGACCTATTGCTCTATTTATATATTTTTTTTAAATATTGTAACTGATTTGTTAAAATGTTTTTGGCTGTATGTGCAAATGATTATATTTTCTTTTTGTACTATTGTTCCTGTGTTTAGTCCGTTTTGTGCTTAAATATTATTTTCAATAAAAATATTGAATTTCCCAGTTTTCATTAAGTAAAGGTTTACTCAAAACAAATGAAAAACAACAACATCCAAGGTACAGAGTATTTGCCAAAGGGAAACACTGTTAAATATAAACATGTCCTTGTATAAGATAATAATAACTGACAAATTACATAAGAAGCACTTCTAATATATTTTTTAAGAAAGTAAAAGTAAAAAATGCAAAGAAATACCAATACAGTAATTTAAAAATAGATTTTTTTTTAAAGTGTCAGGTATCAATTTAATGGAAATTTTCTTTACGAAATAATGCAAAAAACAAAAACAAAAAAAAAACACGTCAATGGCAGTGTTAAAACGTGGTCTGAATAATTCTTTAGAAAGGTAAATGTTATTTATAAATCAAAGTTCTTTTATTTTTATTTATTTATTTTGCGTTTCACTGGCGTTTATTTGTCTTAAATTAGACAAATTTTCCATTGACTTTGGTCTGGATTCTTCTTCGCTGCTTTCTGTTGTCATCTGCAACTTCCGCCCAGCAGTAGCGCTAACTTCAGTCCTCCACACAGGCACCATCAAACTAAACTCTGCAGCTGTGCCGCTGTCGTTCTACAAGTTCGTGCAGGATAAAATCTCTCGAGTAAAGTAACGTTTAGAGCCTGTCATCTGCTGAGTTTACCTTAAAGAGCTTATCGATTTGATCTTAGATTAGCTAACTGCTTTTTAGTTAGCATGCTGCTGCCTCAACACACCAGACAGATCCTCTTGGCTTAATTTGATTTAGTCATGACTGAATTAAGATGCCGGAAATCAGAAACTTTGGAAGGAGATAATGAAGAGGAAGAGAAACAAAAGGAGCCGGAGCTGGAGACCAAACGTAAGTTGAGCTAACTTAGCAGTTTGCTAACTGAACATGAGCTGTGTAGCTTCCAGTGGAGAAACAGTTTAATGTCAGAGCACATTTCTGTATGGATGCTGTGACAGCCAGGCTCTCTCTGCTCTAGCACCAGATGTTGAAGAGGTGAGTGGATCCAGCGCTGCAGCGGCTGATGGCTCGCAGCAGAAAGATGAAGGTGAAGTTAAAGGCGGTCAGCATGAACAGGAAGAATCAAGCAGAGCCCAGTCATGTGTCAAAGCCAAGGGCTTATCTGCATGTAAGTCCATTTCTTACATACCAGCCCACTTCATACGCTGCTCAGTGGCCTTTAAAAAAACAAACAATTTGATGGTCAGGTCCATGCTGTACATTAATGGGGACCTATTAGGCTTCCATGAAGTGATCCCTGTGACCCAAAAGCTTTAGTCTGCTGTAGATGCTCTGTTTCAGACAGTTTTCCTGCATTTGTCAGTAAGATCATCTCAGGCATGGAAGCTCCACCCACCTGCAGTTCAAACCCCCTGTTTGCAAGGTTCAGCCAGTCAGGTGGAGGAGAAAATGTGAATCATGCAAAGCTTCTGTAGTTTAGTACAAAAGTAAAGATATCAAGCTAAAAATGAGCATAGTTTATAATCAGAATTCTTTATTAATCCCAGGGGGGAATTTTATTACTGGTACTCACTTAAAATGTAATTATGAATGATAAAAAAAAATTAAACTCTATAGAAAATTAAAACTAAGGCACTTGGTGTTAAATTCAAATTAAGTAAAAAAAAAGCGCTACGTACTGTATAAATGAGACAACCGAAAATGAAACTGAATTCTGTGTTGTCCTACATAAATGCATGTTTATGTATGTCATATTTTGGTGACTCCATAGTGTAGTGGTTTGCAATTTCACAAGCAGTAGGTTGCTGGTTTAGTTCCATTATGAATGGCATTGAGTATAAAAACTCGATGCCTTAGCTTATTTATGTGTTATTATGTTGGGATGTATGATAAAAGACATGAAATGACGGATTGCCATTTTTCTACTTCCTATATTATTATTATTACTATTGTGCTTTTATTGCATATCAGAAACACTGAGGAAAGCCATCAGATGAAAAACATCTCTTAATTTTTCTGCCATGCAAAATTTAAAATATTCTTTACATACCTGTGAGTGCTGACCTTCTTATTAATAGAGCTGTGTGATGTGCAGGGCCAGTTAAAGAAGTAGCCAGGAGAAGGTTGATCAAGTTCTTTTTGGGCACAGTACACTAATCCAGCTATGAAAGTTAGTTAGGTTAGGTAAATAACAAATCAGTGAGGACAGCGCCACATAATTAAGCCACAAAACACAAAATCATTAACCTCTTTTTGCTCTGCAAGAAAGCTTTTCAAGAATGCTTGTGCCGTTCAAGAATAGTGAGAGAATGAAAGAGAGAACAGTTGAGATGCTGAGACAAATTGAAGCGCTGGGGCCCGAAACATTAAGGGAAGTGTGAACAGCCTGAGGAGGAAGGGGCCTCTGTGCTCAAACGTGGTATAAGGCAACTGTGCCTACTGTGAGCACACCCTTAGAAAGCTTAGTAAATGTTAGACGCTGTGGGAGAGTAGTTGAAAATGCTTCAAATACAGACAAGAGAGGTATCAAAAGTACAACCAGGTGCTGAAACACTTGCCATGGTGACTCAGTGAAGTAACAGAAGTTGACTGTCCTGCAGTGGTGTTGGATCAAATGTACTAAAATATATGTCTCTACTTCATGAGTCATGAAATATTGCATCTATGGCTTCCAGTAAACACTGAAATTGCAGTTAGTGTATTTTTCCATCTTGCAGAGTTTTTGTACATACTGCACCAAATTTGTATGTACTGTAAGATTTTTAAACATCTCTGAAGAAGTTTCAGTTTTTTTTGCACATGTTGCAATGTGTAGGGGACTAAATGTAAAATGTCTCTGGTTGTACTTTGGTGGCAGGTGTAATGTTATTTTTTGTGTGTTAGTTTTGTCATAGTAGTATATATGATATTGATCTCTCTGTTCAGCTCAGTTTGCAGCTACAAAGATAAATAGTGTGTGGTAGAAAATGGTTATTTAAAGTGTGTGAGACAAAAATCTTTCCTCTTACATTTAAGACCTACAGAAGCTTTTTGTTGATGATCTTGTTTACTGTTAATGCTTCTTCTCCTCAGCTGTTTTCTTACAGCGGCTAGTCCGGGTGTTCTTTGGATGTCTGGCATCTGTCGCCTGTGGCATGCTATATGCAGTGTATCTGTCCACATATCATGACAGGAAGTTCTGGTTTTCAACTCGACAGGTGGGTGACTTTTTTTCCTTTTCCTTTCTTATCTTCATTTTGCTGCCCAATCATACGAGCTCTAAAATTTACTTTGTATATTTCTAAGGAGCTGGAGCGTGAAATCACTTTTCAGGGAGGCAGTGGAGTCTATTATTACTACTACAAGCGTTTGATCGCAGCACCATCCTTTGAGCGAGGTACAAGCACACTGCCTGCTTCATGAAAGGCTTAGCGAATTTTCAATATTTTTTCCATATTTTTATTCTTGGACTCTGTTATAGAGTAGATTTGTATGATTCACAGTTTAAAATAGTCCACAGATAGCACAGATAATGACTTTAATGTTCCGCTTTCCTTATGACTCAGCTCTGTTGTTTTGTGCTTTACAGGGTTTTATGAGCTGGTGGTAGATAACAGGACCGTTTCAGGTCAGACCATTAACGCAGTCGAGCGTTTGTCTCTTTATCCGGAGCTCATCACAAGCTTCATATACAGAGTCACAGGCAGCCAGGTGAGGATTTATTTAATCAGATTTTACATTTCCTGGGTTGTCTTCTCTGTGTGTGTATCTCAAAGCAAAATAAAGCATAAAAACCACTGTGACGTCCAGTCTCATTCTTGGAGGCTGAGTCCCTTCTCTTTCAATAAGCAAGGTTTGTCCCTGGATCCATAAATAGTAAAATGTTGATTTGGGTCCTTAAAAGGACTATTGAGTCTTTATATTCATAAAAGAACCTTCTGTCTGGACAGAGAAGGTTCTTTCATTTTCAGGGGAAACATTAGCTCTCTTTGCTTCATCCATTCACTTTGCCTTTTGTCTGGAAATAGCCAGAACAGTTCAGTAGTCTCGAAATGCAGAGCTGAAGACGTAATGCGACCTCCAGTGTTTGTTTTTGTAGTCATTTTCATGAGGCATTGGAAATACTGGGGGGGTTGGGTTAATGGCAGCAAAAAAGGGAGAAGAGTGGGATAAATGTTCCTTTGCAAAACTGAGCAATGCTGCTTTTTCATTTCCATTTATTTGACTTTAATGGTGTAGGAGCATTTAGCTAACTATAATGTTTGGTATTGAGCTGCAAGGTGTGAATGTTGGCAATGTTTCTATGTGTTTCCAGTTCAGCTAAGTCTGTTTCTGTCAGGTTGTGCTCCTCGTATTCAGATATTTGGGCTTTTTTGGCTTTAATCTGTCAAACAAAAATACTTAAGGTGAGATATTTAAGATATAGTTCTGATTTTGGTGCTTCAGTGCACTGTTTTAGTGGTTTGCATTTTTTAATATTAAAGGAGTGTATAAGACAATGCTTTAACTCAGCATTTTTGTTCATTTGAAACTGATATAGATATTTTTCCCTTTTTATAAGTATAAATTACATAAAAATAGTTTAAAATGAAAGGCTTTAAAGTCCTAAATGTAACAGCTGTATAAATGCAAGTATGCTGAGTATGTTAGAGCAGGGATATGAGAGAGAGCAGAAAATTTCCATATTTAGTTTGCATTTGTGTGTCATGTGCAGCAGCAAAGAGAATCAAGTATTATGTTTAAAGTGTGTGCAGTTTTTCACATGAAATACAATCACTTTGCAGTGGTTTAGTATTTTAATTATATTCCTTAATGGCTTATAGATGTGGAGAAAACATAAATGGTTTGACTGCATAACAGAAGTCTGGCTTACAGCAGAGAATGGAAATCCAAATAGAAACTAGTGGTACAGAGGGCGTACCCACCCATGTTAAATGCACCGTACATGGAAAAAGCAAAGAGAGTGTGGGAATGTGTTAGTACAAGTCCTAAAACTCAAACTGGTCAAATGTCAGTATAATTATTGCTCTGATAAGCCTTGGGGCGATAGGGCTGCCCAAACAAAGCAGACCCTGTTTTACTGTCACAGCTGATTAACCCGGCTTACCTACGTCAGCTGAGCTGTTTTCATCAGTGTTTTTGGCATTAAGCATTTGCCTCAAGGCTTCTGCAGGAGTAAATGTTGCTGCATTAGTACTGCTACCTATGGACATCATTACAATGTAGTGATTAGAAGTGAAACATCGCAATTAAAAGTGACTTCATTCTGCCACTTTAAAGGTTTGACCACAAACACTTTTTAAGGATCACCGTCTTTGTCTTTTTCCACTGCTTCCCTTGATAAAACAGGATTTTGTGGAACCGATCTACTTCTACATTGGAGCGGTTTTGGGCCTGCAGGCGGTCTACGTCACTGCCCTCTTTGTGTGCAGCTGGGTGATGAGTGGCACCTGGGTGGCTGGCATGTTGGCCGTGGCCTGGTATGTGATCAACAGGTAAGGTGAACAAACGTTTCCTTAAGCATGAAGTTTCTTTGCCTGTCTGTTCACGTTTTCTCATTCCAGTAAAACCTTTCTGGTGACTAATGCTACAAACATCCTCCTCTCTATTAAAATGATTAATAAAGTTGTATTTAATTCTGTTTCTTTTCTCCCACAGAGCAGATACAACCAAAGTAGATCATGGTCTTCCTCTGCGGGACAACTGGGCTCTGCCTTACTTCTCCTGGCAGGTCACAGCTTTGACTGGATTCCTGAGAAACAAAATCGGCTCTTCAACTGAGGTGAACCCCTCATGAGCCTCATTAACACACACACACACACACACACACACACACACACACACACACACACACACACACAGAAAAGTAATGTGTGCTAGAACGTTGCACTAATGATTGAGTCTCATTCTCTGTAGATGTTCTGCTATCTTACCATGAGTGCCACCACCTTCACCTTCCTCCTGGTCTGGGAACACAGTCACTATGTGCTCTTCATCCAAGGCTTCTGTCTCTTTCTACTTGATTCTTTTGACCTGGTGCCACCGCGTAAGGTAACGCAGTCCTTGTAGCTTGAACCTCTGAAATTTCATACAGTTTTCTTCAGAAATTGCAGCAGGTTCTTACTGTATATTACTTTAAACTAATAATTTTGCATTGATTATATTTTTTAATGCAACGTGTGGGTTTAAAACATCTAAAATCCTGCCGACTGTTTAAATAAAACTGTGTTTTATTTTCTCTTCTCTGTTTGTCTGATTGGCTGTCTTTTTCTTCGTCATCTCTCCATTTCTGGGATGAACAGATTGCTGACATCCACAAGGTGTACCTCAGCTCCTTGTTCCTGGCCTACATGTTCCAGTTTCAGAACACAGCCCTGCTCAGCTCGCCTCTGCTCAGTCTCCTCATTGGCTCGGTTCTTGCGAGGTACTTCCAGGTAGAGTTAGCTTCCCCCTCGCAGCTCAGTCATGACATTAGATAAACTCTTTAAAGCGAAAATTGTTTTCAGCTTGGAGCTTTTCAAATGGGAGTAGCTCCATTAACATTTGTACTTTTTTTCTAGCAAAGGATGAAGGTGGGTCCTCTTGTGGCAAGAGTGATGAAGCTCTTCCTACATTTCTACCTGGTCTTCACCTCTGGGATCACCTACAGTTATTTAGTCAAGGTAAATCATATGGGAGCAGGGCACCTGTGTAGCATTCAGTGGTTGATACTCAGTTATTGGGTTGAATGCAGTGTTTTGTTTTTTTATTTACAGAAACTAATTGCTGTAAATGAGAGTGACTTTATATTGAAGTTCCTTGAAGTAAAATTTGGACTCAACACAACAACGTGAGTCGTGTTTTTTGTAATTGACTTAGAGCAGTAACCTTATTAGTGAGAACTAATCTAATGTAATCTAACATAATAATCTTCTTTTTTCTTCTCTTCAGCGACTTTGTCCCCAACTTCCTCTTGTGCCAGGAGAGTTTCCAAACGCCCGGTCAGGACTTATTTCTACGTCTGATGCAGGCCTCGGTCCTCCCCTTCTACTTCCTCGTGCTCACCGTCTGCCTGCTGTCAGCCTTACAGGCAGTCTACAGAAGGCTCAGGTGAAACACTCGTGGTGCAAAATCTTTCTGGTCTAACAACAGACAGCACCATGCTGTCATCAGTTGGTTTCTGAAGTCTTGTTTTGAAGCCTCAAGTTGCCTAGTTGCTCAAGTTGCCAACAGCATAAACATGGTAAAGTAGTGGAGATAAGGTGAACCTGATCCAAGTTACTAGACCAATTGCAGCAGCTGAATTGGCGCACCTGTCACTAAGTTACCAAACCACTAACTTAACAAAACCTTTG
This sequence comes from Oreochromis aureus, assembly GCF_013358895.1. Classification (NCBI taxonomy): domain Eukaryota; kingdom Metazoa; phylum Chordata; class Actinopteri; order Cichliformes; family Cichlidae; genus Oreochromis; species Oreochromis aureus. The sequence continues at coordinate 28,777,088 of NC_052962.1, read as the reverse complement.
TACAGGCTAACTATGTGAAAAGCTCCTTTATAGTTGTTACTCATAATAATACATTTATTTGTGCAGCACTTTTTAAAAAGCACAGTTACAAAGTGCTTCACAGTTTGAATAAAAGTGACACATTTAATACAGACACTTAATCAACATACAGTCATTCATTTATTCCAGCATGCACACTTCTATACATTCATTAGATGGAGAGTATGGCCAAAACTAATCAGAGAAGGATTAATGAAAGGCTAACATTTAAAAATTATTTTTCAGATGTTGTTTAAAGGAAACCACTGACTCTCCCGATGGCTGTTCCAAGATTTAGACCATATAATCTCAAAAGCATGGTTACTTCTGATTTTTTAATAAGAGAGGATGATCTAGGAAGCTGTTGCGACTGCTCTTATAAGGTTTCAGTAGCTCTGCTGTGTTAGCAGTAGCCTTGCCGTGTAGAACTTGATGAGTTATATCTGAATTTTGAAGTGAATTCTGAATTTCATTGGAAGCCAGTGAAGGGAAACAAGGATGGAAATGTTATGCAAACACCTGCTAGTTCTCGTTAGCAGCCTGCATTCTGGACGAGTTGAAGTTGGATTAGTAAGATTGGAGAGATGTACATAAATGGAATTACAATACTGAAGGCAGGAGAAAATTAAAGTGTGCACTAAAAGTTCAAAATGAATAAATGACAGTACAGGATTTTTGCAGTTTCTCTTTTATGAAGGAAACAAGTGGATGAACTTAGAGATGTGAAATTCGAAGTTCAGATGTTAATCAACGATGATAACCAGCTTTCCAACAGATGAGCTGATATTGTGGGAAATTGAATGAAATTAAATGTTTGTACCAAACTATTGAATTGAACTGAATATGCAAATTGATTGATAACGAATACAGTCTACATGTGTCTAGTAGATTAATAATTAACTGGTATTTGATACTTTGTCAGAAAAATGTGTTCGCCCAATAACACAGTGACATTTGCTGGTGACTCTTGTGTTTTGTTTTTTTTAAGCAGTCATTATATTTATACTTTTGGCTAAAATCTTAATGTAATTTTCCCTCACAGCGGTCAGCCATTGTGCAAAACCTATAGCCTCGAAAACGGAGGAATAGGCGAGCACCCAGAGGTCGTCTATCATGTTTTCCACACCATGTTGTTTGGGGGTCTCGCTCTGCTCTTCGATGGGTACGTTGGGAGGGTTTTTTTTAAATAATTGAGGTTTGTTCACTTTATGTTATTCAGCACAGCTTTTCATCGCCTATGTTCTTCTGTCCTGCAGGATGAAGTATTTATGGACACCATACGTCTGCATGTTTACAGCATTTGGGGTTTGTTCTCCTGACCTCTGGATGACAGTGTTTAAGTGGCTCAAACTGAAGTCCATCCACCCTGTAGTATTGGTATGGATGTTTGTTTATAGTGCATGAGAAACAAACCCAAATGTCTTAAAGTAAACAGGTTTCCTTTTAATACACTCTACACAGAAGGGGAGGTTTAGGTATATACTGTCTCTTTATTTTCCTTTATGCTAAGTGTCCAAACAAATGGTATCTTATCTATAAATTACCAGTGATATCCAAAGGAATGAATGGATCCTGTCACAGTTTCAGTCATTCCTGAACTCAAATGAGATATTTGAACTGTTTTATTCGGGCTTCAGAGCTGTTCACAGCACTGAAAACAGCTTTGTTGAAACTGACCGATGATCTGTTACTCCCTTTAGATTCAGGTGATGGTAATCCAGCCCTGATTTTTGTTGGACCTCTTCACTGGTTCAGATGCTGTCTTGTGGACAGGACTTTCTGTATGCCTATTGTGTGTATCACTCCCTGCCCATTTGTCTTGTGGGGTCCCTCAGGGCTCTATCCTGGGCCCAGTCCTCTTCTGTTTATATCTGCTTCTATTGGTACTATTAGGAGCCATATTATTTTATTTAATTTCTATGCTGATGAAGATGGTAGAAAATCTCAGGATTTCCTACTATCTTGAATATATTGTAGGTTAGATGATTAAACAGTGACTAATCTTCGGTCCATTCAAATCTAGTTCTTTTGCCAGTATTTTAGATAATCTCATCCCGTATTTATGGTAAATGGACTGATACCTGTGGAGTACTTTTTCCCTCTAACTGAGCACTCAAAGCACGTTTTATTTCAAACATCACTCACCCCCAATTACACACATTCAGATAAGTGATTTTTTTTCTATACCTAATTGTATTGTCTAATTTTTGCACCCAGACTCAAACTCCAATTGATTCATCTGGGTAACTCAGGGTTCTGGCCAACAGACTGTATCAAATTAGACCTGGTTGTTATTTTTGACTCAAAGCTTTGCTTTGACAAACAAATCTGTTCTGTTGCCAAAATTAGCGAGTTAAGAGTCAATGCCAAACTCAAATCTTTCCTTTCTTTGCTTGTTCTGGAAAAAGTCATCCATGCTTTTATTATTTCACATCTGGATTATTGTACCTCACTATACCTAGATGTCCCTCTGTTTCTTTGCAGATGGTTGCACAGTAAGAATGCTGACAGGCACTACCAAATATGATCCCATCACCCCAGTGATAGCCTCACTGCACTGGCTTCCTGTTTATTTTAGAATTCAGTTTAAGATTTTACTGATTGTTTTAAGGCCCTTAATGGGAAAGCCCTGGCTTATATTACCAGTCTTATTTGTTTACATGATCTCTTAATGTTGCATGTCCCAAGGTTGCGCCTCAAAAAACAAAGTGACAGAGCCTTTACAGTCACTGCTCCACAATTGTGGAATTGGTTACACCTTGACATAAAAATAGCACCCTCCATTTCTCTTTTTAAGTCTAGGCTCATACCCCATCCCCATCTAAACTCTGTCCTTTTTTAACCAGCTTATGGTGGTTGTTGTCCTTATTTTGTATTCCTGGCTATAGCGCAGGAAGTACAGGTAGAGCAAGTAGTCTAATGATTGGAAGGTTGGTGGTTCGATCCCTAGCTGCTCCAGTCTTCTTGCCACTTATCATTGGGCAAGATGGTAACCCCAAGTTGCTCTGCAATGCATCCATTGGAGTGTGAAAGTGTGTGATTGCTAGATAGAAAGCACTTAAGAAGGTGTTTGTGTGAATAGGTGAATGAGGCATGTTGTAAAAAGCGCTATATAAGTCCAGAAAATAGAAAATAAAACACGAGTCAGTCCATTTACCATGCGTTTGCTTATTGTTGAAAGCCTCATAATTCTGTATTGTATTTTCACTTTTTACTTATCTTTATCATTATCTTTAAATCGTTTTTTAGCTAATAACATGAAGTAAAAACTTAAAGAAGAAGCTAAAAGAAGATACTGAAACATCAAAGTTAAAGATGAACTTTATTATAGTTGTTTTGGTATAAGCAGCTTAAATGAAGAGGAGTAGCATATTATAATACAATATCATACAATAGATCTCTCAATAAAGTAAAGATTACACAGGAAGAAGTTCACTTAAATAAAGAAGATAACATAAAGACATTCAGTAAGTAAAAGTAGGGAGTAGAAGTAAAAATAAGTTTTAAAAAATCTGAATATATTACAAAACAGTTCAATAAATACATTAAAGCTAAATTTAAAAAAATGTTTTTCCCCTCATGAAGAGAAAGGAGTAATGATCCACACAGTTGCTCACCATGTTTTCGTTTCTTTTTACCCTCCAGTCCTTGATTCTGAGCACAGCTGTTCCCACAATCATTGGCTTCAGTTTGTGGAGAGAGGTGAGGCTTTCAGCCCCTTTTCCGTGGGAGCTCTTTATGTTAGACACACTTTATATCTCCTGCGTAACGCTCTTTCTCTCCCATTCTGCAGTTCTCCCCTCGTGTCTTAGCAGAGTTATCAGAACTGCAGGAGTTCTACGATGCAGACACAGTGGAGCTGATGAGCTGGATCAAGTGGGTCTTTAGAACTTCCTGTATTTATAAAGATATTTGTAAAGTATTTTATCATGGCATCAAACGTCATCTTTCCTCTTCATGTAGGTCACAGGCTCCGGTGGCAGCTGTGTTCGCAGGCAGTCCACAGCTGCTGGGAGCAGTGAAGTTGTGTTCGGGTTCAGCTGTAACTAGTTTACCTCTTTATTCAGACATCAAGCTGCTGAAGAGGACTGAAGATGTGAGTCATCATTGACAACATATCTGTTACCTTAACAGTGCTGCTGTCAAGAAGATACTTGTGTCTTATAATCAGCTATAAAAAATGCCTGTTAGTCATATTGGTTAAAGTGCTGAATGTGAAGTTTAGTCCAAACAGAGACTGGTGTTCCACATGTTCCAAAGTAAATTATTAGTTTTATTGTAGGGTCTTTAAAATGTAAAGCACTTTAAACTGACTGTTTTTGTGATTTGGCGCAACACAAATAAAATTGAAATGAAATGAATTGAAGTTTGACAGAAAATAAAAGGAGGTAATCTTTCCTCTTCTTTCCCAGACGTACCAGGTGTACGCAATGAGATCTGCAGAGGACATCTACAAGCTCCTGACCGCCCAAAAAACGAACTATGTGATCATCGAAGAGTCGATTTGTAATGAGCTCACTCTTAATAAGGGCTGTAGGATCAAAGACCTGCTCGACATCTCCAACGGACATGTGAGTTTAAACGCTTTCCTCCGTTATAGATTTCTTACAGATTGGACAATTTTGAGTGGATATCAATAATATGGTCATCTTGGGTACACCCACCTACTGATTAGACCTTCTGAGGATGGTTGACCTTAAAGGAAAAGGAGCTAAAATAGCATGTTTCAGACAGTGGCTACACTAAGAGCCCAGAATATGATCAATAAAGATTATTTTTCACTTTAAATCATGCATAGCTACTCCAGCAGAGTCCAAGAATAAATAATATTCTGCTACTACTTTGTTATTAATATTACTTATCCAGTCATCTAGCTATAATCAAGACATTAGTTGCAGAATATTTTGCAAACACTACAGAATTTGAGTCTTTTATACTTTAACTCATGATCTGTATGTTTTGTGTCTTGCAGATTGTCTATGACAAAGGCGAGATATACTCCTTCTCCAAATATGGACGATTCTGTCACGAGATAAAGATGAACTACTCGCCCTACACAAACTACTTCACACGAGTCTTCTGGAACCGCTCGTACCACGTCTACAAAGTGAACTCTGTCATCTCCTTTCAGTACTGACGGCCGAGCGTGGCTCTGCCCCTCATCCGGCGTTCCTGATCGTATCCACAGATCGGCACACCGGAGCGAAAAAACTCTGATTATCATGGTGTCGGTGAGGAAGCTGCACATTCAGACAGTGAGGCTCAGCTGAGCACACTGCACCGGCCAAACAACATGTATGGACGGCCATATTATTAATCACTGTACTGTAGTTTTATAAGCCACGTGTTACTGTTAATGTTGCTATGAATGGTTTTAATGAAGGTGTGAGTCGCAGAGATCAGTGTAGGCTGAGAAGGTGAGAGGGTTTGCCATGAAATGAAGCAGCCAGAGGTTTAATCCTGTTCACTGATTGGCTCTTTTGTGCTGACAGTGATTGGCAAGGACGCATAATTATGTTCCTTTCCTTTATTTTCAATCACTTTTATCAAGTTTATTTTTTTAAACACCTGTAAAACTGTAGACCTTTGAATCAACATCAGTTAGGCTGCTGATTAAAAAAATATGGCATTAGCATTTAGCTCAAACCAGAACTCCACAGAGACTCAGTGTGGCTCTTGACCCTTTTTGGGTTTGTTTTTTTTTTTTTTTTTGTAACTGCTTTTCTTGGGGATAAATTTTAATGCATTTAATGTGATTTTTGTCTTAAATGTTTTGCTTTTCTCTTCTGTTCATGTGTTATAATCACGGCCACTGTTGTCTACTTAAAGAGAAATGGGTGTCTTCTGTCTAAATTGTGAATTTCATGTATTATACTAGCATAGTTTGATCATTTTTGTCTTGATTTAAAGGAAAAAATTAGACTGTTGAATCACTGAGCTAATAATCATAATCAGCAATCAAGTATTTCAAAATAAAAGTGCTTTATAACAGGATAACACGTAAGATAAGTCAGAACAGTTTATCGCTCGATTGTGTAATTTTAAGGTTACCAAAAAAAATCAAATAGTGACAAGCATACATGCTCTTGCTTTCTGTCACGCTCTGCCTTTGTTTGCTCCTGAAATACTCATGCAGTGCATGTGTACGCACTGTTCTTTGAAGGGTTGTAGCTGCTTTGGTCGGCTTTCGTGGGAAAGGCGTCTCTCTGTACTGTTTGCTGCTTGTTGTGTGCTCTGATCTGTTAAAGGGAAGTGGAAGGAGACTGTCCAGAAAAGTGTTATCAGTTTTTATTTGTTATTGCTGCCTGAAATCTACTGAAAATAACTGATATCTGAAGTAGGCATTGATTACACACACATTTATATGTCTGAACTCACTGGTTGCTCTTATTGTGCTCTGCTTTATTTTATTTCTTTGACATGAGATGGTTGTATTCATGGTCTATATAAAAAGAGTTGACTGAACTTTGCAGAAGTTTGTGAAAGTCCTGGAATCTTCTAAACTGAGCTCTTTCAGCATTTTAAGGTGGTGGAGGCTGGTTCTGGATGCCTTATGTAAAGACGTGGCTGCTCCTCTGTCTGTAATCACCACTTCCAGGCACGACTGATCATTTCCTGTCTCCGAGCTGTTACTTTAGGTTTTTGGTGGTGAATTCCTCTTGGTGCTGTCATACCGATAACAAGGTGGCCGTGTGGTGAATTACTGATGAAAATTAAGAGTGTGTGAGGTGAATAAATATAACACTGAGCTCTTCTTGTGTGGTTCTTTTAACATTATCTAGTGTTTCTTTTTTAATCCATCAGTAACAGCTTTCCTGTCCTCATTACATTCATACTCATGCAGGACCTGACTATTTTCAGAGGAAGGTTTTATTTGTTAAGCATTAAAAATATATCTCCCTCAATGGATGAACCACTACTGTCTACAGACAGTGTAGCAAAAAGTTTTCTATTGGATATTTTGGCACTTACTTTACTGGCAGTCTGTCACAAAAACACATAATTTGTATCATTTATTTTGCTTAATCTATGAGAAAAACCTACGATAACACAGTTTGACAGAAATAAATTATATTTTTACACCAACAAAATGATTCCTAAAGAGCTATTAGCCAAAAAGTTGGATATATTTTGTCTTGGTGTGCAGTGTTCTTAAAACTGTTTCTAAAAATCATCTCTTTAAGAAACAACAAAAAATCTAGCAAAGATCTTGTCATGTAAAGGACCCACGGCACACAGCTTTGCAAGCACTTGGATGTTTATTTTTAATGTTTCCAGTGATTCCGGTTAGGCCGCATTACAACTGCCTGTCTCTGCTGAAGCGCACCGAACTCTCCTGTCAGGTCCTGGCATCCTACTCAAATAGGAACGGCATAATTATACAATAGAAATTAGCTGTGTTGGTCAGCTTTCCCATGACACCACACCCTAAACACACTGCTCTACCCCTCCCCTGCAGTTGAACCACAAACCACACCTTCAGCTCATCCAGTTACTGTCCATTGAAGCCTCATCAGAAATGGTCTTAGTGGAAGAGTTTGTATCAAGAAGCTGTTCTTAAAGATGAGAAACAGTGAAAATGGCTCTGAATAACGTAAATTCAGTAATTGAATTTAATAAAAACAACCGGAATGGAGAACATTAGAAGAGAGTGTTTCAGAGGAACAGCTCAGCTTGAGTGATTTGGAAACAAAGTTAGAGGCAAGCCTGAGATGGTTTGGTGCAGATGAAGGATAGTGGATATATGAGATAAAGGATTTTGGTGATGGAGCTGTCAAGCAGGAGACCACAGAGAAGACTCATGGATGCAAGATAATAACTGCAGGCAGTTTTTACATTATAAAAAGAAGTTTGTAGTAATTTCAGTCTCTTATTTTCATTGTCATTAACTGGCAAAATTGCAGTAAGCATAATGCTGCATTCATGGTCTATCGGTAGAATGGAAAACGACGATTAAGCTCATTCTGCTTTATTTTGTGCTCTTGCTCGCTTTTTATTTCACATTTATCTAAGGTTACCGTAAGGTTAGCTATGGTTAGCTATGGTTAACGTCTTACGCAATCGCATAGTTGCACTCTAAACTGCCTAAATGAGCAAATTTTCGCGTTATGTGTTTATAGTTTGGTTTACAAGTGAAAGTAAATCCCGACAAACATTTTAAATGATCGAGTTAAGTTTATAGTATAGGTGTTATTTTTCTTTTCTGTTTCTAAATTCACTGTCAGACGTTTTAACGTCCGTGCAAATAACTCGTCCGACCCTAAAGTTTCATACGAATTTAACCAATGGGACCTGAACGCGGCATAAGTATGCGCAATCATGGCGCATTTTTGTGTCTCCTTGGCGACGAAGCGGAACCGGAATTACGAAGGAGATATGGCGCAGGGCACAATGAATTATGAGAGAATCAGTTAGTGTAGCTGGTCCAGCTCCTAATTTTGACATTTTGGTGCACATTTTGCCCTCCTGTCTTCTGAACGATCACTGTGCCCCGTTAAGGTAAGACAGTTGGTCCCTGCATGCGCGGGACAACCGCCAAAATCTAGATGGCTAGCCGGAATATTAGCCAAAAGACTCCTGGCTCCAAACATAACACATAATAGGAAGGTGGAGTGCGTTTGGTTTGTTTACAGTGGCAGCCCGAAACATCATCTGTAAGCGTGCATTCTTGTAGTTTCAATAGGTAAATTTGAGGTCCCCGCCCAGTTAGGACGCCCCGTGAAAATGATTAAAGCTCTCTAAACAACTACTGAAAATTTTAGTGTTAGCTGCTCTGACAGGTGTAGCTATCTAACCTATTACAGAAGTAAATATCTAATAATAGCTACAATTATTTTGAAACTATAAATATTTATGTTCACAAAATATGAAATTTTATATATATTTACCATCTCCAAGATTTTTAACGACTGAAAGTAACATTACATGATTGTAAATATGCTTAATTTCAAAGAGTGAAACGTAATTACAGAGTTTTTATTTAAGTATCAAAGGTTTAATGTACATGAAAAGGCCCTAACTGTCCAATATTACAAATACAGTCATGTGGAAAAGAAAGAAAAACTAAGTACAACATATGATTCAGTAGTGTTTGGAAGCTTTAGCAGCAATAACTTGAAGCCATGTTTTTTTTTTAAATTACTTTCTGGTGTGTTTGAGATCTTTGCCTGGTTCTGGTTGGTTTAAAGCTAAGAGAACAAATGATCATTTCATTTTTCCTGACAAAAATCCCCAAGAGAAGGTAGTACTGTTAACCTTACAGTCACCTGTTTATACACCAGTTCTCCTTAAGATGAGTGAACTAATCTAGTGTATAAATATAATAGAAATAAAAATAAATACATGATGTGGTTTTTACTGACAAAGAACTTACATTGAAAACCCCAAACACTTTATATTTAAACTTAAGATCCATTCTAAATAAAGCTGATGTTCATATCTGCACTTTGTGCTACATTTTTTGTATGAAAAGTGCTTTATAAATAAAGATTGATTGATTGATATCTGCCCATTAGACGAGGATGAGTGCAGAAGCAGCAGACCGTGTGGCCGCTGTGACCAGCAGTCGACCTGGCACGCCTCTTCAGACTTCCTGGTTTGAGTTTCTCCTCGACGACAGCCTGCTGGAGAAACACCTGCAGAAATCAAACCCAGGTTTGTTCAGCCTTACTCGTGAGTCCATTGTTTATTTTTAATGACATCTCATGGACTTGTAAAGGCTTGTTAATAACTGTTCTTTCTGCAGACCCAGCACCAGTGCAGCTCATCATCCAGTTCCTGGAGCAGGCGTCGAAGCCGTCGGTGAATGAGCAGAATCAGGTCCAGCCTCCAGCCGACAACCGTCGGAACCGCACATTGAAGCTGCTTGCACTGAAAGTAGCTGCTCACATGAAGTGGGATCTTGAGGTGCTTGAGAAAGGGTGAGTCAGAGTGTTTTAGATGGACATCTTCCATTATCAGAGTTTCTTTACGAAAAAGCCAAGTGGAATATGTCTCAGCTTGTAATTTAACAAATATTCCTAGTATGCAATTATCTAATATGCTTCCTGCTCAGCAGATTGACCATTCCTGTGTTAAACATGCTGCTGAATGAACTCCTGTGTGTGAGCAAAGTGCCGCCAGGGGTGAAACATGTGGACCTGGACCTCTCTACTCTTCCTCCCACCACCGCCATGGCTGTCATCATCTACAACCGCTGGTGAGTGCAACGGCTCTGTCTGAAAGCAGCTGTCATGACCTCAGTGGTAAACTCGTAAAATGGACTGTTTATTTATGTTTGTATCCAAGTCTTAAACTGTAAATGTAGATTAAAAGTGGATGGATGAATAGAGATTGTGACAGAGAATTAACCTTTCATTTGTCTCATTTATATTTTGTCTGTTAAAGGGCCATCAGGACAATTGTGCTGAGCAGCTTTCCAGAGAAACAAACCAAACCTGGACCCCACCAAATAAACATGTAAGTCCTTCTCCTTCCTCTTCCTCCCTTTTATCACTTATTGCATCCACGCTTACATGTTTTTATTTTCAAATTTGTGTTATGCTATGTTCCCACCTGCCTACCGCTCTGCTCCTGTGCTGGAGTTTTAGCCCCTCAAAGACTTTTAGAAGCACACCTGATACTGTTTCAGGTTTAAATCTCTGGGATTGTGTTTTTGTGTGGCCAGCCAGACATTCAGACTTCTGAAAACAATGGAACATTGTTCTACCCACATTCATTTGCTGATTGGCTTTAATTAGTCACAAAATATTAATCTAAAATTCTCATTGAGACAGATCCCTCTCATCTTATTTTAAAATGAAAACATTTTTTGTGTAAATATACACGATAAATAAAAAATGTACATGTGCTCATCTAATTCTTTGTAAAAAATACCAACATCCAGGCTTAATTTTGCAAATTTAGTGAAAAATAAATCATGTATTCCACTGAATGCTTCTGTTGTGCCCTGATTTAGGTTGAATATTGTACAGCAGGAGAAAGAAATGACTGAAAACATCCTCACTGTGGTGAGTAAACACCTTTTTATGATCCAAACATACTCTGTAAGTGCATAAAACTATACCTTATTAATTATATTATTAGACATGTCATTTAAATTTCAGATAAACTAACAGCAGAAGTAGATACTATTTTTAAAATGTTTTATTCCTTCAGCTAAAGGAGCAGGCGGCCGATTCCATCAGCGTGCTGGAAGGAGCTGTGAGACTGAAGAAAGACTTCTATGTTCACACCATGAGGACTCTGGACCTGCTGGCCGCAGACACTGCTGCCAACGGAGAGACAGAGTCTTCGACCGCAGGGCTTCGCATCAGCGCCGATGAGCTGCACTGCCAGGTTGGCTGAGTGCACAGCGCTGTCTTTGTAGAACTCTAATCCTTCTGGAGAAAAGTGAATTTTTCTTTATAGTAATAGAAGGATTTGTGTTTCAGGTGCATTATGATTTAGGAGGCATTTTCTTCCACCAAGGCTGCACAGACCTGCCAATCTATGAGAAGGCTCGGGATCACTTCAGACAGACAAAGGAACTTTTAAAGAAGGTAACCATATTTTATCACAGCTTCAATGACACAGTATGATTTAATCTCCAAAAGTTGAATCTGTTCATCTGGACGTAGCGTTTTGTGGGAGAAACGTTTCGTCACTCATCCAAGTGACTTCTTCTTCAGTCACTTGATTTAACTTTCTCAGGAGAGCCACAAGATGTAACTTTTCCCACAAAAAGCTGCTGACATGGAGCTTTAGTAATGGTTCAGTTTACCCTTTTCTCTACGCCTTTTAGCTAGACTCAACTGTTCATGTTCACCTGGATGAAAAGCGCCTGGCTGGATACTGGAACGCCTGTAGAGCTTTGACTGGAGACTGTGACCCCTCTGACCCCCAGACGACACCCTACGACCAGATTAACAGCCTGATCCGGGCTCACAACTACCCGGTCAGAGCAAACACATTAGAGAGCTTTAAGTACTGCATTCTTATGAGTGTTGTGTTGCTTAGGCAGAAGTAGGTTGACATCACAAATAGAGGGCAAAAACTGGTTTGTAAGCTCCACTTTAATTCTCTGCAGGCCGTCATTGAAGCCTTCATCAAGGACAACATATCGCGCAGTTTGCCAAACCATTTCAGACGGTCTGTTCTCCGGGAGTTCTTGTATAAAGTCCAACAAGGGTGAGGAAACAACAAAATCAAACCTCTCTGCACGCACTGCAGCTAACACAGACTTCAGACTTCTGTCACTGAACCACAGTGTTGTTATGGTCTGTTCTTTCACTCATTCTACTTGTGGAAATACAGTTTCTGCAGTCTTTGTGGACCACTTTGCAAACCACAACTTTTCACCTTTATGCCAACAGCTGGAATCTGTTATATGCCATTAAATAGTCAATAGTTTTATAAAAAAAGTCTTGTAAAAGCATTTTGTGCATTCATATTTTTGTATAACACCCCATCTCCCTGCAGGGAATCGGGCCTGGATGAGGTGTGTCACAGACTCTGTGTCTGCAACGGCGTCCGCGACGCTCTGGAAGGAGAGATCCTCAGTGTGCGTTTTCAGCAGCTGCTCCTTAAGCCTAGCAAAGAAGTGGTGGACTTCATTTTAGAGGTAACTCAGTAAATTGTCTTAAATAATTAATTATAGGGTCAAGGGGATCCTGTGTACCCACGAGGGACATTAAAGGATGTGACCTGTGGTTTTTACTTCAGTATTATATTAAGAACAGGTTTTTTTTTTTTCATGTAGTAAAAGTTGTTTAAAGCCACTGCAGATTAGAGTCAGACTTTGTTTGTCCTGCAGGTGTGCACACGCTCGCTGGAAAAAGACCGTCCATCTGAGGCGTCCAGAAGAAACATGGCTAATTTCCTGAAGTGAGTCCGAGTCACTGTTTTCCATGCATTGGACAATTGTATAGGTTATCAAGGGTCTGCTACAGAGATGATGTCAGGCAACAATACATTATTCAAATTCTTTACTTGATGATGATGATGAAGACTTTGTCTTCCTTCTAAACCTCTTATGGTGCAGGACTCTGTGTGAAAGCTTGGAGGACCTGTCTCTGGTGTTTGTGGTGTCATCACATAAGCTCTTCATGGAGCTGCTGAAGGAGGAAGAGAGGAAGGTCCTGGTGGAGCAGATGAGGAAGAGGTCGGCCACAATCAACCTCAGTGCCAAACCTCTGCCTTCCTTCTACGACATTCCAGGTACGTGGCCGAGACTTCTGCTACATAACACTGCCGCTTCTCCACATGAAAACCATGAGACATATTGAGGTTTGGTTCACTTCTTCACAGCTTCAGCTAGTGTGAACATTGGCCAGCTGGAGCAGCAGCTCATCCTTTCACTGGAGCCGCGCAGGATCAGACAGATCCTCATTGAACTCCACGGCCTGGCTGAACGACCTTTCTGGAGGGTCAACAGCAAGGTCAGAGACATGAGCTCAACATTAATGCATTTAAGATATCTTGGATTGTGCTTGACTACAGTTTCTCACATATACATATACATATACATATATATATATATACACATATATACACACATTTGGAATAATTTTCAATCCGTACTTCTGACACATGAAACCAACCAAGATGATCTGAATTAACCTACCACTTCCTGTTTGTGTGAACAGTGGGAGGTTCCTCCAGACTACATTAATGTGATCCTCGGCATTAAAGACAACCTGACGAAGGACCTGGTTTATATCCTCATGGCCAAAGGACTCCACTGCATTTCAATAAAGGTCTGAGCCATTATCAACGCTCAGTGGGGCATAAATGTTAATTTAATAATTAAACGTTGTTATCCAAGCATAGAGCATCACTTTTAACTGCTTAATACATGGAGCATGTTTTCCTCAGGACTTCGCCCACGCACGGCAACTTTTCTCAGCCTGTCTGGAGCTCGTCACAGAGTTTTCCCCGAAGCTGAGGCAGGTGATGCTGAACGAGATCCTGCTGCTGGAGGTCCGCGCACACGAGACGATGGCGGCCGAGGGGAGCAAGGAGCGGCCGCCCCCTGACTTGGTCAGCAGAGTCAGAGGTTACCTGGAGATGAGGATTCATGGTGAGTGAACAGCAGCGAGTGGAGTCACTCCAGTGTCAGCGTCTTCAGGTTAAGTCTGTGATGGGAGAAAATCATTGTGGATCAGGCTTCATACACTACTATAAAATCAATTTCTAGGGCCCCAGTAAACAAATGTACTAAACTAATGTCACTTACAAGAATTTATAAGTTACAGATCTGGTCTTGCAGCTAGAAAGATTTGTAAAGAAAAAAAGACACTATTAGGATACTTCTGCAAGAGTAGCATGTGTCTCACTGTAAAAATAGACGCACGTCTGCTATCCATAAAATCTTCAGTTACCGATAAAGCAGGATAAACAGCTTCTAGGCCTTGTTATATAGCACCAATTCTGGAGGTGCAGTGAATGATTTCCTGGTCTTTGTCTCCAGATCTGCCTCTACGTCAGGTGGTGGGAGAGGAGTGTGTCGCCTTCATGCTGAACTGGAGGGAGAACGACTACCTGACTCTGCAGGTGTCACCGTCTCTGGTCATGAACAACCCGTACATCAAGGTAACACGTCTGTGTGTTTCTTTTCTTTTACACTTTCATTAAATTTGATAACTTTCTAGCAATTTCCAATGATGCTATTTTTGAGATTCACCGATATGAAATTATAGCAAAGTTATCGACACAGTATCTGACAGTCTGTAAGGTTTTGGCTTCCTCCAGCTATCACAGATTTACCTCACCTCTAATTAAATCTCAGCTGAGGCAGCTGAGACACTCTCCTGCAACTCATGAGTCACAGCTCTATAAGAAAACTAAAAATCTTGATTGATTATGATGAACTTGATAATGATTGATAATGAATTAATTAATAAATACCATGCAGTTGGTGTAAATACATTTAATAAATTGTGGTACAAGATCCACTTAAATTTTTTCCACCTAGACACGCATGAAAGTCTTAAAAATTGTGTCTAATTGTATTCTCTGAGGATTCATTTGGTTATAATTAGATACTGTGGGATTTCCAATAAATTACAATGCAATATCTCGAGAACAAGGCAATGTAGGATTTTGAAACCGATACCATAGGTGTGTCTACGAGGAGGCTAAGGGGTAGCCCTAGCGGTCGCCAGCATTTTTGCGTTTTTCTTTATTAAATTTGTCCTGTTTTGTCCCGATAGCTTGGCCAACTCCTCGCATCCACGTGTAAGGAGCTTCCAGGTCCTAAAGAAAGTCGGCGCACCGCCAAGGAGCTCTGGGATGTGGTGGTTCAGATCTGCAGCATCTCCATCCAACACAAGAGGAACAGCGACGGTCGAATTGGCCTCATTAAACAGAGAGAGTCCTCCATGGGCATCCTGCACCGGTATGACGTCATTTTAGGATTTCACAGGATTTAGAAACATTACAACGTGTCTGAGATTCATGTAGCGTCACACTCATTCTGTTTTCCTAATGTGACTCCTCCAGGAGCAAATTCATCACTTTCATCAAGAAGATTAGAGTAAGTATCACCACATACCAACTTAAACACACTGTGGGAGTATAAAATGTTTAAATTAGCTCTTTACCTCCTGATTTTTGTCTTATTCTTACAGGAGCCGCTGGTGCTGACGACTCTGATCTCACTGTTTGTGAGACTCCACAGTATAGTGAGGGTATGACTCTGAATTCATAAATAGAACACAGTAAAATGGAAAAATTGGGGCATTTCAGTGCTGCTGTAGTTTCTGTCTGCATCTTCAGCCCCTTGTTTTTTCTTCTTCTTCTTTAGGATGACATTGTAAATGAAGTTACTGCAGAGCATCTCTCCATCTGGCCATCTTCTCTTCCAAAGTAGGAACAACTTTTCTATTTTAGCTCATCTCTTTGTTTTAGCTGCACCAACTGTTTCTGCTACACTACACTGGTCGGGTTTAGTTACAGGACCGACACACAAGGATCTCTTTTCCTGTCCTCAACTCCTACAAGCTGAGAGAAATCTTTTGAAGCTTGTTTCAACTACTGAAAAAATAAGAAATAAGAATTTGCCAACCATAACTCAAAATTCTGAGTCAACACTTTGAAATTTTGAGTTGAGTGAATATCTGTGGTTTGGACTAGTTTCGCTCCTGCACCCCTGCTTGTACATTGTCATTTTACTCTTTATTCATCGTGTTGATGCCTCTTCACAATAACAGCTTATAAGCAGAAGTTACTTTTCTTGTGAAAAAGTTACAGGAAGTACACTGCATGAAAAGCTGTCAGGTTACCTGCAGTTACAGATCTGTTTATTACGTTCTTAGTTTAGAGTCTACTAGAGCAGCTTTGCATCACTCACAGTTCAGAATAATCCTTATTTGACTTGTACTGATGCTCCTCAGTTCATCCTCTGTGTGAACCAAGCTTCTTTAGTTCCTTTGTCGTTAAGCCAACTTTCTTCTGATTGGCTAGCCTTCACAAACAGTTTGATATTAGGGGATATCGGCTCTGTCTGACATCATAAACAATCAAAAGCAGCTGCACTATGACTGTAACTGTTAATATGAGAGGACATGAGGAAAATCATCCCCTTTAACAGCATGTACACAGCACGAACAACTCAAAATGTTCCGATCTGTGTGTTGAGCAGCATACAGGCGGTGGATGTGGAAGCTGTGGCTGTGACAGTCAAGGAGTTGGTTTCCTATGCTCTCACTCTAAACCCCAATAACCAATCATGGCTCATCACACAAGCCGACATCTACTTTGGTAAGAACAATCACCACATCTCATCAAATCGGAGAACTTTCTTCACTGAATCAGTGAAAAGTTGTTATTCCTTCCACAAAAGCTGACGTTTTTCTACCAATGTACTTAAGTTTGGACAGAAAGGAAAAATAAGATTGAAGTGACTTTAAAAATTTCACAGCAATAACGAAACATTCCTTTAAGGAAGTATTTTCAGACACAGCCACCCACAGCTTGAATAACAGCTTTCGTTTCTCCCTTTGTAGTAACCAATCAGTACTCTGCAGCTCTGAACCTTTACCTGCAGGCTGGAGCTGTGTGCTCGGACTTCTTCACCAAAGCCGTCCCCCCCGACATCTACACTGACCAGGTAAAACACAGAGACTATACCAGAGTGCACTCCATAGTGAGCCTCTGCAGTTTCAGAGATATGAGAGCCGACTGACTCGCCTGACAGTGACACACCTGTTTTTATTTTAGGTTCTGAAGAGGATGATTAAATGCTGCTCAATGCTGAACTGCCACACACAGGTCAGAGGTCAAACCACCTATTTGAGAAAGTGAACTAACGTTAGCTGCTGAGGAATTAATGAACATATTTTGTTTTGCTGTTTTCCCCAGTATAATTTCATGAATAAAAGCTAGAAAGCTCCTCGTTCCTTCTTTGAACATTTAGCAGAACAAAATCGATGTAACAGTACATTATTGATAGGAAAAAAAACAAACATCAGCTTTATTTGCTGATGAGTCAATAAGGCAAATATCAGCCAATACCAATGTTTACCTCATTATTCCATGCGCCTCTGCTAAAGTATAAAGCTGACTGGTCTTACAGATGTAGTGAGTTGGAAGTAATGTGACATCTCTGATTCTCGTCAGGTTGCTGTTCTGTGCCAGTTCCTGAGAGAAGTCGACTACATGACGGCGTTCAAAGCGCTTCAGGAGCAGAACAGGTACGGCCCTGCAGGACACGTTACTCATTACATTACCCACAGAGCCATTCTTAATGACAGCCAGTATCTTCTCACATTACAGTCACGACGCCATGGACTCATTCTACGACTACATCTGGGACGTCACCATCCTGGAATATCTCACACGTATCCTTCGTGTAACAATAGTCACTGTTGGCTAAAACTTCTCTTTAAGGAATACATTCTCTCTGGTGTCTGTTTGGCTTCCTTATTTTTTTGCTCAGATATTCACCACAAACGAGGCGAGACTGAGAAGAGACAAATAGCGGTAAGTCTTTGTAACCCTACAGCTTATACCACAGGAAGCTGTGACCTGAAAAGCATCTCATACGTATAGACTAATCTGTGATACAATAAGATCATAGAAGAATAATGCAGGAAGAGACCGGCAACAAAGTGACAGCCAGATAACGCGCGACTTGTAGCAAAGACAGGCCGACAAACTAAAAGGCAAAACCTGTTTACCATCTGCTGAGGGAATTGTTGAACTACAGCCTGATCAGAGCATCATAGTGGAAAAAAAAAGTAGACATTGAGTTTCGTTATCAAATGCACTCCAGCAAGATGTCAGCATCTCTTACAGGCATTTCTAAAAACTCATGTTTAGAATAATATTCGTTGCTATAAAATAAATAAAGCAGCTTGTCAATGACCACCCATATAAGCAGACTGGTTAATAAAAATGCTTGTGAGGCATAAAAGGGTCATATTTAATCTGATGTGCGTTGTGAAACAAGAGTTACTGAGCAATGTTGAGCTTAAAGTCAGAGTTCAACTCTTTACCTGCTCAGATCTCCATGGTAACTGAATGTGCCACCTAGTCTGTAGCAGATTATATTCAGAGTTATGGTTTTAAAATCAGTTGGAAGCATCAACTTCACAGTATACAAGTGAAATAATTATCTGCAGTTAAAGCAGTGCAACTCAGTCACATCCTCGGTCGCTTGCATTCAGCTGGTGAAGGGTGTACACATGTTTTTAGAGTCCTAATCTCCTGCCAAGTCTGTTTTACACTGCTGGAATTGCAGCCAAATGAAACACTGATTAGAAAGTTGATCTGCAACTTTTCAAGGAGGTTCATCAATTAATATTCAAATTTAATTTTACTTTAACTAAAGTGATTTCCATGTGCTTTTATTAGGCTGTGGGAGAGACACTTGAACATTTAGGTGTATGGACTGCAATAAAGAATTTATATAAAATGTGTTTGGAAGTGTAGAACCTGTATGATTTTGTATATTTCAATAAGAATTCTCATAACAAAAATGTAACAGATGTCGTCTCCCAACCCTTTAGATAAAAGCGATTGGACAGACGGAGCTGAACACCAGTAATCCAGAGGAAGTGCTGCAGCTGGCTGCGCAGAAGAGGAAGAAGAGATTCCTGCAGGCGATGGCCAAACTGTACTTTTAGTAAACACACGAACCACTGTCACATTTCACAGGTTGGGGATGAATGTTTTATTTTGTGGTACATGTACATGGTAATTTGTATTCTTTTCATCTTTTGCAATAAACTTATAAAAGCAAAATGCCCAGAGTTAATCACATCAGGATAAAAGCAAAGCAAAAAATGAACCGAGTGCGATGGACCTGGTTCAGTTAATGCTTTGGTGTTTTTAAAAGTTCACACTGGTACAGCATTCATTTTACTATACTTTTTGGCTGCTGGACAGCAGCACACAACATTTCATTTAAAAAACAAAAACCCCCCCCACAATTTTCAAGAAATTCACCTTCAGGTTACAAACTTTTGAACTTTGCATTTTTCTGAAATAAAACCTTAAAAGCCAAAAATGAGGGAAAACAAAAACAAACAAAACCAAAACAAAAGTGGCTAGAAGAAGAGTGGCCTTCAAATATCAGTTAACAGTTTAGATCTCCTACATTGTCTTCTAATGGATAGAATACATCAAGAACTACTATTTGTGGTGAGGGGAAGATGCGGGGGTGGGGGTGACAACTATTCAACTCTAAACTAACAATAACTATTCTCACACTATGGCATACTAAGACTAAGGACGTAATTTATTTTGATTCAACTCTGTCAGAGTTGCAGCCATCTCTGCAGGATATCTGAGGAAAGTTTCAGAACCGCAATCAGCACCTTCAGACTCTGTTAAACTTCGTCTTCTGAAGATGTAAGTCCTTGCCCAGGCACGTAGATCCTCTCTCTGTACGAGGTGGCATCGACCGGTTCCATATCTTTTTTAGGAGACTTGCCTTTTATTGCCTTGTGAGCAACATCCTAAAAATTAACGGAAGCAATTTATCGACACCGTAAGGGTAACAACTTTGAATTCAAGTCTCAAAAAAAAAAAAAAAAAAAAGGGACCAAAAATGAATTTTTTTATTTTTTTTTTTTAAATTAAAAAGGTAACATTTCATTTTAAACAGAATAAATACACCAAGGAAGGGGGGGAAAGAAACCTTTAGAGTTTTATTCCCTCCTGAAAAATAGGACTTCAACAAATGAGCAGTTTCACATGTGTCAGCTGAGAAAAATAAATTGTTTAAATGTTCACTTCATACCAAAAGGAAATATATTCTCTTAAAATCAAACGAATGTTTACGTGAAATTGTGCATTCACGGTTTCATTCTGCAATACAGAAACACAGTCCAGGGTTTGTTTGTTTTGTTTTGTTTTGTTTTTTTATGGCTAATGTCAAAAGCTCTGCCATCTCCCCCAATGAAGTTTAAGAATGAAACGGCAAAGGAGTGAAGACATCATTCAATAACTAAAAGGCTGCAGAATTATGGGTTCATACTAGCACAGTACTGTAAACGAGTCTGATCCATTTGAATTTACGTCCACAGAAGTGGGCAACCAAATAGAATGATAGGCATAACTACTCACAGATTCAAGTCAACCTCATCATTTCAAATTCCTCAGCATTGGCAGAGGTATGGCGTCTCATACCACTGCGCTTAGCTTTGAATTTGCATTCTTGTTCCTGGGACAGTTGTGAAAAACTGACAGCGTGTCAAACAAGAAGGCAAAGCAGTATGAATGTCATACTGCAGATCAAAGTTTCCAAAATACTCAGACAAGCCCACCTGGCATCAAACACGTCATGAACAAAGTAACTTAAAATAAAGCTTCTTCCTGATTCTGATGCTCAATTTCAACTTCAGTAGGTCCTCTTGACCATGTCTTTCTGCCATGTAATTGACCAATTGTACAATGTTGACAAGCAGTCGAGCAGATGTACCTACTGAAGTGGTCAGCTAATATAGATCATGTGTCAGAAGAGGAGTTATCCAATGCTAGTCATTTAAAAAATAAAATAGTGAATATAGGGTAATTATCTTCTGGAAGGCAATTTCCATCTCTCAGTATGCCAGATGCAACACAGGTTGCCGCCATCACAAACTGCATTAAACCAGCTTCCATCTGTAAGCTCTATAGAGCTTACAGATGGAAGCTCATTTTCCTGACTGCTACTAGAAAATGCAGTTATTTTCCTGACTGCATTTTCTAGTCTGACTTTAACCTTAAAGGGGTCTGTTTTGGGCCCTATGCTATTCTCTCTGTACATGTTGCCCTTGGGATCTATTTTCCAAAGATATAATATTTCTTTCCATTGTTATGCCGATGACATTCAAATTTATTTCCCTTTGGGTTTGAATATCAGAGATCCATTGCATACTTTGTTTAACCGTCTTCATGATGTGAGAACCTGGCTATTTCAAAACTCTAACCTTGAATGACAGTAAAACTGAAGTTATTGTCTTTGACAGCCATATTCCATTGAACCAACTAACTGTTACCCTTGGCCCACTTGCTAGCTACCTCTCCAATGTTGTAAGAGACCTTGGGGTACTCCTTCAAATTAGAGAAACAAGTACAGTTAAGCCCATAATTATTCATACCCCTGGCAAATTTTGACTTAAAGTTACTTTTATTCAACTAGCAAGTTATTTTTTGACTGGAAATGACACGGGCGTCTCACAAAAGATAATAAGATGATGTACAAGACGCATCATTGTGGAAAAAAAAATATTTCTCAGCTTTTATTTACATTTAAGCAAAAAGTATCATGTCCAGAATTATTCATACCCTTCACAAACTGTCACAGTCTCTGGGAAAATTCAAAGTTCCATACCATTCCAAATAGTCAAAGCTGTTCTAAAGCATCCTAATTACCCTGATTAATTGGAAATAGCTGTTTTAATCAACTCAACAGGTGAAAAACAGCAGCTCTTTGCAGGTGGTCTGTGGACATTCATGGCTAAGACAAAGGAACTCAGTGAGGACCTGCAGCTGTGCATTGTGGCTGCTCACAAGTGAGGAATGGGCTACAAGGCCATATCCAAATGTTTTCAAGTTCCAGTGGCTACAGTGCAAAGTATTATTAAAAATACAAGATGTTCCGCACTGTGGAAAATCTCAGAGGACGTTGTCGGAAGCCAAAAGTGAAACCTGTGCTGGCCAGGAGAATAGTGAGAGAGGTGAAAAAGAATCCAAGGATCACCACCAAGGCCATTCTGGTGAATCTGGGCTCTGCTGGTGGCAATGTCTCAAGGTAGACAGTCCAACGGACACTGTTGGGTTCCACGGATGCAGACCAAGGAAAACGCCACTTCTCCAGGCACTTCTAAGGCATGCCAAAGCTCATTTGGCCTTTGCAAATGCTCATCTGGACAAAGAAGAAGATTTCTGGTCTTCAGTGTTATGGTCAGATGAAACAAAAATTGAATTATTTGGTCACAATGATGTTGGCATCATTGTGATCATTTGGCATAAAAATGGAGATGCCTTCAACCCAAAGAACACCATCCCCACTGTCAAACATGGTGGTGGGAACCTAATGCTTTGGGGGTGTTTTTTAGCCAATGGACCAGGGAACCTAATCACAGTAAACAGCACCATGAAAAAAAGAGCAATACATGAAGATTCACAACAACAACTTCAGGCAGTCTGCAGAAAAACTTGGCCTTGGGAACCAGTGGACAGTTTAGCACGACAATGACCCAAAACAGACAGCAAACGTGGTGAAGAAATGGTTAGCAGACAACAACATTAGTGTTTTGCAGTGGCCTAGCCAGAGTCCTGACTTGAATCCAATTGAGAATCTGTGGAGGGAGCTAAAGATGAGGGTGATGGCAAGAAGACCCTCCAACCTGAAAGATTTGGAGCTCATTGCTAAAGATGAATGGGCAAAAATGCCTGTGGAGACATGCAAAAAGCTGGTCTGCAATTATAGGAAGCGTTTAATTGCTGTAATAGCCAATAAAGGCTTTTCTATTGATTATTGAGAAGGGTATGAATAATTCTGGACATGATACTTTTTGCTAAAATATAAATAAAACCTGAGAAATATTTTTTTCCACAATGATGCCTCTTGTACATCGTCTTATTATCTTTGGGGAGACACCTGTGTCATTTCTGCTCAAAAAAAGAACTTGCTTGTTGAACAAAAGTAACTTTAAGTCAAAATTTGGCAGGGGTATGAATAATTATGGGCTTAACTGTATCTACTGTGGTTAAATCTAGCTTCTATCAGCTACGTCAAATTTCTAAAGCTAAGCCTTTCCTGTCCCCCAAGGACCTTGAAAAGCTTATTCATGCATTCATTACCTCTAGACTGGACTATTGTAACTCTCTCTATTTAGGCCTCCCTCACTCCTCTCTTCACCGGTTGCAATTAGTACAGAACGCTGCTGCACGCGTTTTATCAGGTGCCAGAATGCATGATCATATGACTCCAGTTTTAGCCAAGTTACACTGGCTTCCTGTGAAATTTCGCATTGATTTTAAAATTCTTTTATTCACTTATAAAATCTTAAATAACACTGCCCCTAGCTATTTAACAGAACTTCTTCATTTGTATAATCCTATAAAAGCACTAAGATCTTCTAACCAGATGCTTTTAATGCAACCTAAGTCTAGGTTGAAAACCAGAGGCGACCGTGCCTTTGCTATTGTAGCTCCTAGACTGTGGAACAACCTCCCTATTGCCATTCGCTCTTCTGAGACTGTTCAGTCTTTTAAATCTTGTTTAAAGACCCATCTTTTTACTCTGGCTTTGATGTAAGATAGTTTGATTATCATTTGGTTGGTTTCTATGTTTGTCTTGCGTTGTATTTGTCTTATTTTATTTATTTATTTTCATAATTTGTGAAGCACTTTGATCAAAACTGTTGTTTTTAAATGTGCTATATAAATAAATTTTGATTGATTGATTAAATTATAAGGAAGATTATCTCAAATTTATACCACAGTATTAGAGAAAAAAAAAATTACACTAACCAAAATGGACATGTAGTCCAAGTTTGCCTGGATGTTGTGTTGGTCTTCTTTTCTTACTGTGGGAAACACTTTCCGTGTGACTGTGCCAAAGTCTTCCAGTGCATCCATAAAGGGGGCCAACCAGTCAACACATGACTGGAGGAGTTCTCTGGGCATACCTAAACAGAGAAACCCAACATACAGACTGAATAACCTGACATGTTCAAGATTTGAGCCTTCTCATTTTAAACATCAACTTCGTTCTTCCTGTGTGTCAGGTGTAACACGTTTTTCCCCATTTTTTTTTTTTTTTTTTTTTTTTTAAGTCTCCAACTCTTACGTGCAACTTTTTCAACCAGTTCCTGGTCCACGAAATAACACAGGACTGAGGCAGCCAATCCGTGATAAGGCATGTCCATCGAGTTCACGTCAAGGATGCACAGATCTAAAAGCTTAAACAAAAACACCTTGAGCAACTACAGACTCCCCACTACATACAAGGTTAGCAAGGATATTTCACTTCTCTCTCAATACAGTCTTATTTGTAGATGTATTATAGAACTGTTGATGTAAATATAAGTGAACTCAAACACCTACATTTGTACTTCTCATGAAAGTATCTTTTGGAAACGGCTGCTCAAGCAGGTTTGAGTTTTCTTTCCTGAAGATCACCTGCAGGAAGAACTTCAGCCAGGACAAAGCTGTTTCAGGACGAGTGTACCAGCGCAATGTCTGCAGAGCACACAAAAGCATATTGATTTATAAAATGTACAATGGAACAGGTGCATATGATGAATAGTGAGTTAAAAGTATTACCCTCAAAATGACCAACTCCATATGACGGAATTCTTCTACATGGTAGATCCCATGAGCCACACGTGACAGATGCAAGATCTTTAAAGGTTTAGATTCCTATAAAATAAAACACCTTTAATCAACCAGGGGTTAAAGTGGGCAGGAACACCTTTCTAGTAACTTTAAATTAATCCAGTTAGTAGTTTCATACAAAGTCAAGCAAGTCAAATTTAGATCCTACATTTGAAGTTTTTAATCTGATGTTACCCTTTCCTTTCACTCTGCTGTATTTGACAGCAGGCTATGGCTAATGGGTGGAAAGAAGCCACAGAAGTATGAAGAATGCAGTCAAGGCGCAGTAAAGCCGAATTACAACAGCAGTTCAGGTCTGCCACACACAAAGCAAGAGAGTCACCACTGGTTCCCACTTAAATGCAAGTGACACTTTAACCCCTGTTCGCAACATCAAGAAACCCACAGTGCAAATAAAAACATTGGAATAAGTAATAAGAATTTGTATTTTATATTTGACACAAAAAGCCAAAAAAAGAAAAGAAATTACTAAACAGTAATTTTACCTCCATCTTTGATGCTATAAGAAGACATGTGAGCACAGTGAGCTGCAGCACACCCAACTTAAGGTTTTTCTCAATCAACAGAAAACGGTCAAAGTAGTCCTGTGCCAGGTAGAACGTCTCTCTGTGAACAGCGTAGGCCTCACACACCTGCAGGAACAGTCATGAAAGTCCTATTAATGTGTTATTTAGATGAGACAGCTAATCTACAGGGAGTGCAGAATTATTAGGCAAATGAATATTTCGTCCACATCATCCTCTTCATGCATGTTGTCTTACTCCAAGCTGTATAGCCTCGAAAGCCTACTACCAATTAAGCATATTAGGTGATGTGCATCTCTGTAATGAGAAGGGGTGTGGTCTAATGACATCAACACCCTATATCAGGTGTGCATAATTATTAGGCAACTTCCTTTCCTTTGGCAAAATGGGTCAAAAGAAGGACTTGACAGGCTCAGAAAAGTCAAAAATAGTGAGATATCTTGCAGAGGGATGCAGCAGTCTTAAAATTGCAAAGCTTCTGAAGCGTGATCATCGAACAATCAAGCGTTTCATTCAAAATAGTCAACAGGGTCGCAAGAAGCGTGTGGAAAAACCAAGGCGCAAAATAACTGCCCATGAACTGAGAAAAGTCAAGCGTGCAGCTGCCAAGATGCCACTTGCCACCAGTTTGGCCATATTTCAGAGCTGCAACATCACTGGAGTGCCCAAAAGCACAAGGTGTGCAATACTCAGAGACATGGCCAAGGTAAGAAAGGCTGAAAGACGCGACCACCACTGAACAAGACACACAAGCTGAAACGTCAAGACTGGGCCAAGAAATATCTCAAGACTGATTTTTCTAAGGTTTTATGGACTGATGAAATGAGAGTGAGTCTTGATGGGCCAGATGGATGGGCCCGTGGCTGGATTGGTAAAGGGCAGAGCGCTCCAGTCCGACTCAGACGCCAGCAAGGTGGAGGTGGAGTACTGGTTTGGGCTGGTATCATCAAAGATGAGCTTGTGGGGCCTTTTCAGGTTGAGGATGGAGTCAAGCTCAACTCCCAGTTCTACTGCCAGTTTCTGGAAGACACCTTCTTCAAGCAGTGGTACAGGAAGAAGTCTGCATCCTTCAAGAAAAACATGATTTTCATGCAGGACAATGCTCCATCACACGCTGCGTCCAAGTACTCCACAGCGTGGCTGGCAAGAAAGGGTATAAAAAGAAGAAAAACTAATGACATGGCCTCCTTGTTCACCTGATCTGAACCCCATTGAGAACCTGTGGTCCATCATCAAATGTGAGATTTACAAGGAGGGAAAACAGTACACCTCTCTGAACAGTGTCTGGGAGGCTGTGGTTGCTGCTGCACGCAATGTTGATGGTGAACAGATCCAAACACTGACAGAATCCATGGATGGCAGGCTTTTGAGTGTCCTTGCAAAGAAAGGTGGCTATATTGGTCGCTGATTTGTTTTTGTTTTGTTTTTGAATGTCAGAAATGTATATTTGTGAATGTGGAGATGTTATATTGGTTTCACTGGTAAAAATAAATAATTGAAATGGGTATATATTTGTGTTTTGTTAAGTTGCCTAATAATTATGCACAGTAATAGTCACCTGCACACACAGATATCCCCCTAAAATAGCTAAAACTAAAAACTACTTCCAAAAACATTCAGCTTTGATATTAATGAGTTTTTTGGGTTCATTGAGAACATGTTGTTGTTGTTCAATAATAAAATTATTCCTCAAAAATACAACTTGCCTAATAATTCTGCACTCCCTGTACAAATTCTAATTTGGACTGAGTTCCAAGTAAATCATTTTTAGCTACAAACACTAAAAATAACATTCAATGCTGTTTTGATTTTACTGAAAATGCAAATTTCAAAACAACAACCACCTCCATTAACCAGTAGAGGACGATCGATCTCATTCTGGGTGTTAACACGGGTTGCTTCTCCACGAAGCTCACGCTGCTGCGGCTGATGTTCCTCGGCGTGCCGATCATCCTTACCCACTCCTCATCGGAAGACTCACATCTGTAATATACAGTCAATTAAAGCTACAGCAGTAAGTGAAGAGAAAATGTGTAAATACTTTAAAGGTTAAGGGGGGTGTTACCAAGCACTATCGCATGTAGTAGTCAAGCAGCAACCTCTGGAGGCTGCCAATGCTACCCATCAGCCCACTAGCAGATACACCTAAGGTATCTATTTGAAAATCCTATGCCAACACCTTGTTCTAGTTATCGCATTCACAAACTGCCCGCCTGGCAGGGTGATGACTAGCAATGGGAATCGAGTATCCATCAAGTTCCCAGTAGTCCAAGTCCATGGAATTTTCCAATTACCATCCCTAGTGACCAAAGCACACCATCAGCCTTTTATAGCCGAGGGGTAATAAAACTGCAATTTTGTTAAAATGTTATTTTTACAGAATTTAAAAAACCCCAAAAACAAACAAACAAAACCACCAAAATCATCTTTACAGCATAGTTTTATCAACTTGATAATGGAGCTAGCTTTGATTGGTGTGCTTAGACAGGCACTTTAAGCTGCCCGTCCTCTGCCAACAACTCATCACAGTACACTGGTTTTAATGGAATTATCTGAATAATAAAGTTTCCATGGATTATTTTGTCATGTTTGAAAATAACTAATCAGTCTAACAGAAAAGCATCAACAGCAGAAGATGTCAGCATAGGGAAAAAAAAAAAAAAAAAAAAAAAAAAAAAGGAAATTACCCAAGGTAAGGGTGCAGGGAGAACAGCCGGCCCGAGGCAACTAAGGAAAAAGCTGCTGGCTGGGCTGCATCCTGGAGAGGTGACTTCGGAGTGATCGTAATGAGCTTTGTGAGCTGAAATTAAAAAAGAAAATCCACTCACATTTATCTGTCCAGACAAAACATGCACATCAACGATCTGCCATTTGTTGACTCGTACTTCAAGATGGTGACATACCCTTTGATATAGTGTGTTCTCCCTTTTTCTGTACTGCAGGATTAAAAAACAAAGTCATAAACTGTACAGAAGTGGCTGTAGAGAACCGTTTTATGCTACTTAAAGTCACAACCATGCTCTCAAATGATTTGTCTCTTACTTTTCGTCCCAGCCACGAAGTCTCCCTCTCTCTTCTCTTTAGGCGACGACTGCAAAGACAGCGAACTGAACTCAGTACAGTCCAATCACACCATGACCTCACAATACAATAATAACGCAAATCCTCAAAAGTAGTCATACCGTCGTGTCATGGATTCTTCCAGTGACATCTGGAGAAGAGATGAAATAATGTCAGTGTCAATGGCAAACAAAGGACGTTGACCTTCAGAAGTAAAATGGCAGATGTTATCCACAAGAGGCTGCACCTGCCTTACACTACAGAACAGTGCTTTCATTCTTTGATACAAGTTAAATACATATATCATCAGCATTTAAATCATGGACCATACTCCAGCAGGCTCCAGACTTGCAGCTAAAAGGTTGTTTCATTTTTGACCACAGAATGTTGCACAAAGAAAACATCCAGAAATGTACTGTCATGCAGCAATGGAAAGCCTCAGCAGTAACATTGTATCTATATTAGAGCACTGTTTAAAAGCCTCGAGCCACCCCTTTCTTTGCATTATGCTTCCAATGCAATAGTTCGAGGCTTTTCCTTGGAAACTGGGAGTTTCTCATTTTCCTTCTAGTGCCTGACCATTTTCAGTGGAATGTCTGTTAAACCACAACTTCCCATGCAGCAAGTGGAGGACAAATAAAGTGGCAGACCTAAATAAAACGAGCAGCAAAAACCTGACGGATGCAGCTTTACCTTTAGCTGATCCATAGCGTTAACATCAGTGGCAACAGTGCATCTACAGCGATCTGTAAAACATGGCTTGGGGCTGAATTTCAGACTTTGGTGTCTGGGATCTTGGCAAAATTGAAAGAATCAGATTTTTAGCCACCGTGCAATATCATCTGCAAGGCGTCGGAGTCGATTGACTTTTCAGCATGACAGTGATTGGAAACATCTTGATAGAGAAGAGAACAAAAAGCAGCTGGCATCCACAGAAGCGCTTTGAATGTTCTTCAAGAAGCCTGGAGAGCTATCCCTGAAGACTACTTGAAGAAATTAAAGGAAAACTTGCCCAAGACAATTCAGGCTGTCTTGAAGAATGAAGACTTCCAAGTATTAACTTTCAAATTGGCCAGAAGTGTTTTCCTTTTGCATACACTGCATTTCCATGCATATTTGCAAAACGTTGTTAAAAACAATATAAAGCTTAAGAGTTTTACACAGGATAATTGACCAGGTGCTTTGAATTGAACCCTAAACCACGCTCTGCCCCGTGTTCAGGTGTTAATTTATCTGTTGTGCTTCATGACATTAATTCAATCAGTGTGCACGTCATCGAAAACTGCCATTTAAAATTCAAGGATGCAAACTTTGCTCACTTGTTTTTAATAAATGTCACTCAACCAAAGTGAGCTTTGTGGGTCGAAAAGCAAGGATGAGAATAGCCAAATCGACTTGCTTCAAGTTAAATAAAAATAACAATAACGAGTTACTTTAAGTATGTTCTTTGGTTCCACCGCGTCGTGCGAAGGCTACAGAAACGAGTGAGCTGTGTAAATGAACCGCAGAGAGCGGAACTACTTTTATCCTTTGTAGTCACAGCTGCAAACTTACCGTCGTCTCCGCACTTGCCTCTGATGCCATTGAGCGTACATTTACAACACGTGTATATTGCGCATGCCTATAAATACTCCCAATCCGAGCCATCATGTTTTTTAATTAAAACATTTAAAACAAAGTTGACTACTTGCAACTATTTACCTTACGTTTAAATTCACACTGCTTTAGCGTCAAACGCCTATAGGCGTTAACCACTGGAAGTAGAATAAACTACTGAATAAAATAATAAAATAAAATATATAAAGCATTACGATAGAAGTGAGAAATTTTCTCCATTATAGTTAAGCACAGTTCAGACTTTACTATTTCAGATAAACGTGAAAGAAACCCAGCATCAAACTGTTCTCTTTTTTCTTTTTCTATCAGTTAAATGTATGTATGGCGGTGGGTGGAGCTACAAATCAGAACA
The DNA here is from genome assembly GCF_013358895.1 of Oreochromis aureus. Taxonomy (NCBI): domain Eukaryota; kingdom Metazoa; phylum Chordata; class Actinopteri; order Cichliformes; family Cichlidae; genus Oreochromis; species Oreochromis aureus. The sequence goes on along the minus strand of NC_052962.1, from coordinate 28,746,704 downwards.
TCCAATAGGAGAAAGAGTTGAGTTGAGCGCGTGCTCCTGTAGCGGGATGTAAACATTTTTCCCTTCAAAACTTTATTAACGCCACAGCAAGTATATGGTAAGTAAAAGTTAACTAAAATGGGCCAACTGAGTCAGAAAACACTACATAAATACATTTAACAATAGAAAAACAACACTGCTAGAAAGTATCACATGCACTTATGGGAGGCTTCATTTGGTAGAGTTTATTTGTTTGCCTTAAGTTTTCATGACTTCGATTTTACAAGGCGCTGGAAACATTTCACAGAGATTTGGGTAGGCTGTGTTAAACACATCAGTTGATACTAAAGGGTCCAAGTCTGCCGTGAAAAAACCCCACCACACCATTACACCACCCGCATCTATGCTTTTATGTTGTTTATGGCAAATTCTGTATCTGATTATTGCAGCAGAAATCAAGACTCAGACCAAGAAATATTTTTTTTCTAATCTTGTGCTACTCAGTGTTGAGTAGTCTGTTTGAAATGTAGCCTCAGTTTCCTGTTCGTAGCTGACAAAATGTCACTCAGTGCTGCTGTAGCCCATCTGCTTTGAGGTACTACACGATGTGGGTTCAGAGATTCTCATCGGCCTATCTTTGTTTTAGCAAGTAATTATTTTAGTTACTGTTGCCCTTCTATCAACTTGAAGCAGTCTGGCCATTCTTGTCTGACAAGGTATTTTCACGCAGAGAACTGCTGCTCACTGTAAATGTTCTCTTCTTTGGACTATATAGCCCATCTGGCATCAACAACCAGTGATCAAAATCACTCAAATCAGACTTCCTCATTCTGATGCTCAGTTCATGCTCAGTTCTTTACCTTGTCTACATGTCTAAATGCATTGAGTTGCCACCACGCGATTGACTGACTTGTGTTAGTGAGCAGTTGAAAGGGTGTAATAAGGTTTGTATCTTATGTCTTATTTCAGTGTGTGGAGTCTTAGAGTTGTCATCTGCCATTTAAGAGGAAACTAAAACTGCCCTTGAAGACGTTTATTTTTATTGGACGTGAGGCAATGTCACCTCCCACTGGTTAGAGACAGAATTAGGTCAGTGGTAGAGCTAGAAAACACTTCTGAGATTTTAGCTTTAATGTGATTGCAGTGTTAAGACGAAATAATGTTCTCATGAATTATGTTGTTTTCATCCAACATATAAAACTAAACTGAACTGCAGAAACATGCAAATATAAATATATTTATTTTCTGTGTAGAGAAAATGCATACATCATAGACTTATTACTAAGAAATCACTGACATGTTTATGTGTTTAACATAAAGGTTCAGCTCTCTTCCTGCTCTTAGGCCTCATAAAATGCACAGAACTGCGATCTCTGCATCAAACTGTTAAATCATTTACCGTTATTATAGGAAACGGTATTGTTAGGTTAAGGCTGTGTGCAGGCTGGAGCTGGACCAGGCGACGCTGAAGCCTCGGAGGCCGGACCAGGCGAGCTGAAGCCTCGGAGGCCGGACCAGGCGACGCTGAAGCCTCGGAGGCCGGACGGGCGGCGGGCGGCCGCGGCGGCGGCCTCGGAGGCCGGACGGGCGGCGGCGGCGGCGGCGAAGACTCGGAGGCCGGACGGGCGGGCGGCCGGCGGGCGAAGACTCGGAGGCCGGACGGGCGGCGGCGGCCGGCGGCGGCGGCGAAGACTCGGAGGCCGGACGGGCGGGCGGCCGGGCGGCGAAGACTTCGGAGGCCGGACGGGCGAAGGTGGCGCTGCAGGCAACGGTGTGGGAGCCGGAGATGGTGGCGCTGCAGGCGACACTGAAGCTGGACCCGGCGACGGCGGAGCTGAAGCTGCTGCTGCTGCTGGCGGCGTGGATGAAGCTGCCGCAGGCGGGGATGCTGCAAGCAACGATGTGGGTGCTGCAGGCGGCAATGTAGGAGGTGGCTGAACGGTCTCCCCGGAACCGTCAATAGAGATGAGGATGTGTTGGCTGGGTCCTCCAAGACCCCCAGCCGATGAGGCAGGAGGCTGAACGGGCTCCTCGGACCCTCCAGCGGAGACAGGTGGCTGTGGCTGGACGGGCCCCTCGGACCCTCCAGCGGAGACAGGTGGCTGTGGCTGGACGGGCCCCTCGGACCCTCCAGCGGAGACAGGTGGCGGTGGCTGGACGGGCCCCTCGGACCCTCCAGCGGAGACAGGTGGCAGTGGCTGGACGGGCTCCTCGGACCCTCCAGCGGAGACAGGCGGCTGGACGGGCTCCTCGGACCCTCCAGCGGAGACAGGCGGCTGGGCGGGCTCCTCGGACCTCCAGCGGAGACAGGCGGCTGGACGGGCTCCTCGGACCCTCCAGCGGAGACAGGCGGCTGGACGGGCCCCTCGGACCCTCCAGCGGAGACAGGCGGCTGGACGGGCCCCTCAGACCCTCCAGCGGAGACAGGTGGCTGGACGGGCCCCTCGGACCCTCCAGCGGAGACAGGTGGCAGTGGCTGGACGGGCTCCTCGGACCCTCCAGCGGAGACGAACAAAGGCTGGTTTGGTTCACCAGAACCCCCAGCGGGAACAGAAGGCTGGACGGGCCCCTCGGACCCTCCAGCGGAGACGAACAAAGGCTGGTTTGGTTCACCAGAACCCCCAGCGGGAACAGAAGGCTGGACGGGCCCCTCGGACCCTCCAGCAGAGGCAGAAGGCTGGACGGGCCCCTCGGACCCCCCAGCGGAGGCAAACAAAGGCTGGTGGGGTTCTCCAGAACCCCCAGCGGGAACAGAAGGCTGGAAAACCAAACAATCCAAAGAAGCATCTTGGCTAACAGTCTCTGTATTAGCTGGCTCAGATGAAACAGAATCCTCAGAGTGAAACACAATGTTACTCACAGTGGGTGTGATGTCAGAATGTCCAGAGTCAGAATGCTCAAATGGAGCATGCAATAAACAGTCACTGTTTCCCCTGAGAGGAGTCTGCTCAACAGTTCTGGAGTGGCGGCGGCATGAACGCCGTTTCCTTCGGGATGAGGAAATAGGAACCGGTGGAGAAACGGAGACCTCCTCCTCATCCCCTGACCACATAGCCGCCAGGAAAAAGGCAGGCGAACGGATAGGTGAACGAGATCCCCGCTGGCGTGGGGAGGGAGAGGAAGTCCGTGGCAGCGGTGCGGAAACTCTGTCCCGCTGTGGTGACCGCTGCGGAAACTGCTTTACGGCGAGCTCAGACCGCTGCTGCATTGGCGTGGTGAGAGAGAGGGCGAGCTCACTTGCCCTGACCTGCTCCCTCCATGCAGCGATCGTGCTGCCCAGATTGGCATCCGGCAAACTGCTGAAGCCGGGGCTGGTTCTCACCATTGCTTCCACTGTGCTCAGTCCCACAGACATAGCCCGTAGGCTGTCGGACTGGGATATGCGGTCCAGCAATTTAACCAGCCTTTCCATCTCAGCGTCTGACTCCGAAGTGAAAACGTCTGCGGGGTCCATGTTCTGGTCGCGTTCTTCTGTTAGGTTAAGGCTGTGTGCAGGCAGGAGTGATGGTAAGGAGGACCCAAAGTGCAGACTCACGGAGGCAAAAAGGTGAACTCAAAACAGCTTTAATGCTGAACTCAAAATAACAAACTTCCAAAGTGCAAAAAATAAACTCAGGCAAGCAGACAGAAACACACAGCAAAATAAACGGTAGAACGCAACAGAGAACACAGGAAAACACAGGGCTTAAATACGCAGAGGGAGTAATCAGGGAATGGGCAACAGGAGGGAAACACAGCTGGGGCAAATCAGGACTAACGAGACAAAGAAGCGTAAACTGAACACACTGAGAAAAGACAGAGACCTTCAAAGTAAAACAGGAAACACAACACAGACTGAACTTACAGACACAGACTGACTGGACACGGGATATAGCAACTAAGGATACACAGAGACGCTTGAACTAGACAAGGGGATACAGCTGACAGGGGAGACAGAGCAACTAGAGACGACAGAGACATAAACCATAAGACAGAACTCAAAGAAACCAAAGACTAGAAATTATAAATAATATAACAAACTCAAAAACCCTGGGTCAACGACCCAGGCCTCCTAACAGGTATTATAGGAAACAGACCTACGAATTTCCTCAATACCTACAATAAAAAAGAAAAAAATTAGAAACCATCCATCCATCCATTCAAATAATTAAAAATGTAATATAACAATAAAAAATATTTAAAAAATATATATTGGAAAAAAATATATGACAAAGGTTGTACAGCTGTTTGTACAAAAGCTGAAGTACCACAAAGGCTTCACTTCCCTCTGTGAAGCAGCAACTAGGAAGTTTTAGGGTACCACCACGGGATCAACAGAGGAAACCACATTGACAGACTCACTATATTTGAGCTAGACGTCTGAGTAGCTCCGGGTTTCTGCTTTGAGCTCGTACAGTGTAGAAGGTATTTCTCTCTCTCTCTCTCTCTCTTTCAACAGAATGAAGCTGCTGAAATTCATCTTAATCATCCACGTGAACTTTTTTTGTCAAGGTAATGTTTACAGTTTTTTTTTTTAATTTAATGCTTTGTTCTCACAGAGTAGAACTTGTGTGAAATCAGCATAAAATGAAATGATACTATTATCTATCCTTTGTATTATTTAAAATATATATTAACTGGTCTCATGTACATACAGGCTGTTATCTCAAATGTTACGTTAAAGAAATGAAGTTAGTGCTGTTGGTAAAGTCCAACGATATAGACCCTTTTTTCTATTTTGCTGCTGTTGTTGTAAAACTATTGTTAACTTGACAGTTTATTGATAAATACTTTAGCTTATTTATGTCAGATCCTAATTTTGTCTTTGTGGAGAACTTTTCCTTGTAAAAATAGACTGAAAATAACATGATTGGTATCAAGATGAAAAGCAAATCTCGATATTTCATGTATATTTTAGTTTTTTGTACCCTATTATTTAGCCTTTATTTAAACTTTCCACTAGTACTTTAGTGCAATGAGCACGCCATTTTAAACCTTCATTTTAGGTGCTTGGGCAGGAAACATTAAATGGAAATCAGAACTAAAGGCAGTCTCTTAGAAAAGTAAGTGAAAAATGTGGAGGAGAGATTAGTTGTAGTTTCTTATCACCCAATTCAGTATAATTGCTCAGAAAACGGTGACACATCGTTTAGCTGTTACTCTTTGCAGTACATGTGGTTTAAAAGCATAGTTTGATGGAGGAGGTTTCCAACTAGATGCTCACTCTGTTTCTGATTCCTAAAGAGTTTTTTTCCTTTCTTGATTTCAGCTTTGAAAAATGGAACCACTGAAAACGACCCGTCTGATGTCCGTGTGAGTGCAGAGGGAAATAACACAAAAATCAGCAGTAAGTGGGATCTTTCCTTTCTGTTTTCCGCATAGCTTATAACCCTGCAGGATCATGTCTCGCTCTCTTTTTCACCTTTGTACAAAAACACAGTTATACCAGAATATTTTGTCCAGAATCAGGATAAGCACTCTACTCAGCAGCAGTATGAATGTTTCATCGGCACAGGAAGTGGGGGTGACCTGCTTGTAAAACCCATCTTGGTGAATTTTGCAGGTGCAAATCAAACAGTGAGCTAAGAACACGCACTCCCACGCTAACTCGGCTTTGCCTTGCAAGCACAGTTTCTTGCTGTTTTGTGTCTGTGTGTGGCTTTTAGTTCAGCTGCATCCTGAATAACACATTTTTGCCCCAAAAATACTTTAGTGCATACAATTTACATTCACAAGCATTCAAAACAAAAGTAGAAGCTGTAATGGTGCTTAAAAAATACTGGAATGTCTGATGAAAAAATAGGGATTAAAAATTAATAAATATATAAACCGTGTTAAAAGTGAAGTGGTAAAATATATAAACAGGACTATTGTTAAGGGATTTTCGTATTGCTTGTACTGTTGACAGAACACATACACACAGGAAATGTGTGGCCGGGGACTTACAAGATGCAGCAGGGTGCATCTTGAAAGAAGGGTCCCTGGTGGCCAGAAATACAGTGTGTTACTCTAGATAAAGGTTGTGAGGTTAATCTCAGCTCTGTGATAGTTAGTGTGCGGCTCCAACGTGTAAACATTGCAAAGACGTATGCACATAACCACAATCCTGCACAGAGATAAAAGGGGGAACAAGTTTGAGTTTTTTTCTCAAGGGAAATGTGGCACCTAAATCTAAAATTAAAAAAAAATCAACAGCTAAAGAAAAATACCCCCAGCGGAAGCATTCTCTGTAAAGTTATAGTGTAAAACTGGCAAAGTGGATCAGATATTGTGAAGGTTGTTAAAAATGTATGTCAGAAGGGACACACTTTTAGATAAAGATCATAAGAGATGTCACATTTAAAAAAGACAAAAAGTAAAAGTGAGATGTTAGTTTTAAAGAGTAGCAAGATTCAGTTTGGTGGTTTTTAATGTTGTCGAAATGATCGCGTTTATGTGTCAACCACACCAACGTGTCCCAGAAAAAACCTCAGTTCTTGGTCAAGTAACCACTCGATTAGTGTGTGGTTAGATGTGTCTGTTGTGGTGTTATAAGTAACATGTTATATCATGGTCACTTTAGCTAGACCAGAGAGCACTAAAAACAGCAAAGCCAAAAAATGTGGAAAAATAACTAATATACTACGATACAGTTTTTGTTTTGATATTTTAGAAGGTCTTTTCCTTTGGTCTCATACTTTGCCATAAACTGAAGTAATGTTGTTTTATTTTTATTTATTTTTTTAAACACAGATTCTGTGGCAGGTTTTGAATTGGATCTTTTGTTTTATTCTGTTATATGTATGCTGTTACAATGGTGGATAGTCATATTAAACAGGGTTTTGAATAATGAGGTCAGCAGGTTTACATGCGAGACAAGGCCAGGTTTTCTATCTGATGTCAGAGAGAACAAATATTCTTAATATGATCATTTAGATACATCAGCCTCTCTCACTCCCTGTTCCAACATTTTATTACTAATGGTAAAGCCAATAAGAAGAAACTTGGCTTAAAGCTAAAACAGCTAAAGCAGGATGATCCGTGTGGAGTAATCTATGTGATCTTTGTCCCTTTTCATCTGTGTTAACTCAAATTAAAAACAAATATTTGTTGATGTTTCCAGGCTGTCAGACACAGACAACCTGAAGAAAAAAATTGTATTTTTGCAGTGTGCTATCATGGTTGTTTTAATGAAATCACCAAATAAATTGGTCTAATTCCTATTTCTGTGTGTCCTCAGATGACCCTTACGTCTACTCTCTTGGTAAAAAATGCAAGTGGACACTCAGGGTGCCTAGGAACAGGAGCAGTGACATAATGGCGCTCACAGATGACTCTGTGAATGGGTTGTCTGAACAGATCTGTCAGGATCTTAAATGCGGCAGCGTCTATTTTATTAATAAAACCACCTCACCTGGCGACATCACCTGCTTTCAAAACTGTTCATACCAACACGGACGTTTGGAGAACTGTTCACTGAGTGTTGGAAGTTCCTGCAGTGTGATCCATGAAGTGGTTTGTGGTAAGACGTTTCTTTAATGTCAGCAATCAGAAAAATCTAATCAATTATATAATTGGTAATGTATATAGACGCTGTATTAGTTTACATCAAATTTCCGGTTCAGTCTTCTTTGATTGAACGTTCACAGTTGTAAAGCATCAGCTGATATTAAATTGTTCTGCGTTCAAGATGGATGTAGCCAATCAGGATGCTAACATAGTCACACAGATTTCACACAACATCTGGACTTTTGTTTCATCAGTCAGCGAACGCAGTGTTCAGACTAAAACTTGTGCAATTAAATATTAAGAAAACTAGATAAAGTTGAGGTCAGATGTTGGTTACCATGGACATGAATATCATGCACCTCAAATAGGTGCTTTTGTAGCCATTAGCAAGCCTCTGGTATAACTGTGGCTGGATATTTGACCACTCTTCTCGGCAGAAATGGCAGAGTTAATTTAAATTGGTTGGTTTTCTGGGCATACTTTCAAACATAGTCCATAATTTTTAACAGGGTTGAAGTCAGGGCTTTTGAAAGGCTGCTGGAGAAGCTTCGTGTTAGCCTGCTTAATCCATTTAAAAACCAGTTGTGTGTTTGGGATCAGCTGCAAATTTCATCCTGAACCTGAACTAATTAGCCTCTGAGGGTAAGAGTTTGGTTCTTCTTCCAGATCGTGGCAAAACGGTGACATAAACAAATAACTTGGACTGACCTACAATTGTTTGAAATGATGATCTTGGAATCTGCAGTTTTGTGTGGATTATAGAAAATCCAAAATAAACTCAAACTTGTTCTTTAAAGTCATAAAGAATAGTTCAAAATAATCACTAAAAGCCTCAAATTACCATAAAATTCATATCCATGATGGATGCATGTGAGAGTCTGACCACAACTGTGTATACTAGACTATCACAGTAACTATAAGAAGAAAAGTGGATTTTTTTTGGTTGCTTTCACGTGGAGGCACATGTTTCTTCGGGGCATGAAGAGACAAACGGAGCTCTCCAGTCATTTCTTCTACTTTTCTTCTACTTACTGAAATATTATCTTGTTATGCCACTGAATAAATACTAACTAATATAAACACTGAGACACAGTTATTATTATTATTAGCAACAAAGATTGCTATGTAGACAATGCGGTCTACATAGCAAGAAACTTGCTAACTGGAATTGCACAGAAGTATACTGTGTTACTGCAAGGCTGGATTTGCAGTAGTGTTAAAAATATTGTGCTGTTAAATATTTCAGACAAACAGGACTTTTTGCATTTGTTGAGGAATTTGCTCTTGCTGCTGTGAGATGTCTGTTTGGTTGTTTTTGAGATAACATCAAGAATTCTGAGCATCATGTCAGATATAAATCTGAGCATTTAGAAGGAACTGAACTTCTTTGTCATAACTCTGACTTTGATGTTGAACACTACAGACGAAAAAAACTGTCATTCTCGGAAAAATATTTACATTCATGTTTTCTGGGGGCACCATGACCTGTCCCTGGGGCAGTAACCTGCCATTGTACCCTTACAGATCTGTGGGAGGACACTAGAGCACCCGGAGAAAAACAAAGATTAGGCGAGGTTGGAAACTAGATGATTTTTTTCTCATACGACAAATTTCCAAAACCGACATAGAACGAAACTCCTCGGAACGTATGAGATGTCTTTCATTTAAACTATACACATAAACAGGAAAACCTCAAAATCTAAAAATGGAAGGAATATTTTATCAATTTTTTATCAATATTTTTTTTAAAAGAAAGGGAATTTTCATGTATTTTAATATAACCCCCCCCGCACACACACACATTTTATGGACCATCAATTCAAAAACAGGCGATGAACAGTCTGAGATATCTTAAAAATAACTGGGGACTATTTTTATGTTTATCTGAATTTCAGGAGTGTGACCGCATGTCATACATGCCCTTTCCTGTCTATAAATGACTTCCTGCCCTGCACACTGAGTTATTCTCACCTCCTCCTGTCTGCACCGGAGTCGGGAAGCCATCACTAATTCTCACTGAAACCTTCCCCCATATGCAGCAGCAGGCCTAATTTTTTATCCGTCATCCATCCGTCATCGTCTTTCAGTAAACGCTGGTTAATCATGTTTGAGGTTTGGTAGCTGGTAGGGAAACAGTATGTGTTAATATTACAGATCACAGTGGCTCTACCCAAGTACTAAACCTTTACATGTAGAGTTTTTGGAACTGAGCAACTACAATATTTTACTTTTATAATTTATAACATATAGCTGAGATCTAGAAATATATTTTAACTTTCAGTCTCCACCTCACTTGGAACAGCAGGGCGTTTTATTGAAAACTAAAAACTAAAAAATGGTTTTAGCAATCATGAAGTGACCCGTTGCTTAGTGAAATCCTGCTATGAAGCCTCGAGCATTGTGTTTTCAGACTGAATGTGACGAGCGACCTCACTGTGAAATCTCTACACCCCGGATATTCCTTCCTTCTGATCATAATTTAAAAAATGACTCCAACCCAAAACAAGTTATTGAAACTGTAAAGCAATCTGAAAAGGGTTAACTGAGGTCACAGAGCAAGGCAACCCAGGAGATTTGCCCCCTGCTGGATGTTACAAAATAATGCAGGTTTAACACACTTCCAGGATGTCTTTCAGTCCCTTAGACTGTCTATAACTGAATCAAAAGGGACAGAAATTGATCCTTATAATACCCATTTCTGACCCACGGTCACTCCGTGGGTTTAACTCTGTGACGCGTATAGGCCTTTGCTAATAAATAAGGGACACTGTCTAAGGGTTTAACCAATTAACCTCAAGAAAGGTACGATAGAGTGATTACCTGCTTGTTTTTACCCAAAATTAAAGGAGTAAAAATTCATAACCTTGTGTGTTTCCTTAACAGTGACTCTGAATTAGCCTCAGGCAGAAATAACTGAGCACTAACCTTTAGATGTAAGGATTTAAGAAACCAAAAATCATAAAGAGCTGTGATTTTTAAGCAATGAGAATTCATAGTGGAAGACATTTCTTAGTATTTGATTGGTGACTGTCAGATCTGACTGTAATAATTTCAGTTAACACCATCAGTTCATAGGAATTTCATCTTGATCACCAGACTGCGCTGTTAGGTTGATTATTTTCATGAGTAACAATGATGAGAGCATAATAATAATGACAGCGTATCGTCCTCAGCACACCAGCTTGTGCGGCTGGCAGGAGGGACAGACCGCTGTGCTGGACGAGTGGAAGTATGGAAAAATCGGCAGTGGGGCACCGTGTGTGACGACGACTGGGACCTGAATGATGCTCACGTGGTGTGCGCTCAGCTCGGCTGTGGTTACGCCCTCAATGTGACGGGCCAAGCCGGCTTATTTCCCCCGGGGAAAGGACCCATCTACCTGGACGATCTGAACTGTACGGGCAAAGAGGAGAACCTGTGGAGCTGCCCGGCTACACAGGAGGAGGATCAAGACTGTGGACACAAAGAGGACGCTGGTGTCGTGTGCTCAGGTCGAGTTCAAAAAAGTTTATTCACACACGCAGAAATCAGAAAATTTACTCTGAAACTTGAATGTTATTAACAAATTGACTCTGAGTATAAAAGTTAATTCTTAAGTCTAAAATGTTGTTGTTTGTATCTCCAGCTCAGTAGCATACAATGATTTAAAAAGTTTCCAGCACGGAACTGAGACATAAAGACTTTTTTATCCTCTTGACCCCCCCCCCACCCAAATAAATAAAGTTCATTTTGTTCCAGTAGTTTTACACCTTGTGACCTCTGTGTCTCTGCAGAGATGCGAGCCCTCAGACTGACTGGAGGTTTGGACCACTGCTCTGGTAAATTGGAGGTCCATCGTAACGGCAGCTGGTGGACAGTGTGTGATAACTGTTGGAATAAACATTTGGCCTCTATGGTGTGCTCCATGCTGGGCTGTGGTGATAAAGTGGAAAAGGTCAGCCAGTTTAGTCCTTCACTCAGCCACAACAACGGCTCACTGTGGTACTTTCAGTGTAATGGACAGGAGCGGAACCTTTGGGAGTGCAAAGAGATCATAAATAAAGAACACCTGTGTAGAGGCTCAAGCGCTTCTGGTGTCATCTGTAATGGTGAGTGATCAAGTTTGTTTGTTAATAAAATGCCATTTTTGCTGGCAGAAGGTGAAAACAGTGATTTAGCTTAGAAAAAAAAAAGTCTTTTTTGGTAATACGTATAGTAAATTTATGTTTTATACTTACTGTAATTAAAAATGGAAATTCGCAAGTAGGAATGTTTTACAGGCGTATTTTGTTTTTGTTTATTAGCTGTTTTGACTTATTTCATATTTGATAGACGTTAATTTCTCAGTGATCTTTATTTCTGATTACTAACATTTTCAGATGAAAAAATTATTCTATAAATTTTCAAACTTTTAAAAACAGACTGTTGCTAAATAAACTTTTGATATAGATTTGTTCACTTTTGCTAAACCATTTTGGATATATTTTTGTATAAATATATTTTTTTGTATTACATTATTTCTGTCTGTGCCCTTAAAATTTAAGTAACAATCAGTTTTTAATTGAAGGGCTTTAATAATATTAATTTTGTACTTACACATGAATCTATTCATCCATTCTTCATTAATTACAGCACTCAGTTATTAGAAAATGATATAAAATGCAGTTGTAGTGTAAATTAAATTAACTTTGAATTGAAACCAGGTGATCGCGTCTTCTTCAGATTTCATTGTTTTGTTCTTCTGAATATAATTTTGTTCTGCAGGTTCTCTGGGGTTTCTTAACACTACCGCGGTTAAGCCAACAGTAACGCCTCTATGGACAACTGGTAAATATTTACAGTTTTATTTTATGAAAAAGTACTTAAAACATTCTCAGTACCAGTTTCTTAAACGTCACGGTTAGTCTTGATCCATAATCTGAAAGTGAAGTATTTGTTCTGTTTGTTTCTTTTCTGTGCATCCAGCCGATGGAACCACAGCCGCTGTTGCTGCTGCAGATTTGCCTTTTGCGTCTCTGCCACTTCTCTCCACCATCTCCCTGTCCATCCTGCTCCTCGTGATTGTCATCACAAACACGGTGCTCTGCTGCCATTACAGGAGAAAACACGGTGGGTTCAGATTTTGTTAGATAAATAGATTATATTTAATGGTCCTTTTTTATTTTAAGTAATTTTAATTATTATTTTAGGTTATATTGTCTGTAATGATGGAAATACTAACGTTCAGTTTATTTTTACAGTTTCCATTAAAAATCTCTTCCATCAGTTTTTAAAAATATGCTTATTTTTCCAAGCACATCATATTTCTTTATAGAAGTACATGTTTTTATAGGTAGATGTTATTTAAAATTTTATATTTCACTTTATGAAATCAATGAGGGTGAAACATGCTGCACTTCTGAATGATCTCACCGATTCACAGCTCCTATTTATTCTAACAGTGTAATGTTTTTTTGTAGTTAGTATCTGTTTTAGTACAGACAGGAAGCAGGTGGATATAGACAGATAAAAGATGACGTATTTGACAACAAAAAAATAACCTTAATTTAAAATGAAAACCCCATATTAAGACACGTTCATAAAAACAACAACATCTAGAATATTTTCATGACATCCAGCTTATCCACAACATTATCCATACAAAATTAATTTAATGTACTAGATTGTGAAGAAGCTGCAGGCTTACCTTGACTTTGAAAGAAATTAATCTGAAGTTGGTAGGATGAAGAAGGCACACATTTAAAAATATGTTTTACCCAGCTTCTTCCTAACACGGGGAGATGCCATTAGTAGAACACACTAAGAAGGTAGCATATATTATTTTGGATTTCATTATGAACATTTCTAACCATTTTCTACTGCAAATCCAAGGCACTTTAAAGCCATACACTCACTGTAAATCGCTCAGAAAGTAAGGCCTTAAGATAAGAAACATTGAAGGGCTTCCTGGAATCTGAAGTTTTTATAATTTTAAGATGCTGCAATATAAAAGTGCAGAATACAGAAATTAGTACCCTGACATTATACAGCAAAATGTTAAAGAAAATCAAAATATTTAAGTACATTAAAGTTTGAACTATTTAATCTATTTTATTACATTAAGCATTCAGGTTGGCGCTGCGCTGCAGGGCCTCTAAATGTCATACGCTAATGTTCCACGTCTTGTTTTATATGTGCACAGCTTTCTTACTGCAGCAGACGCGCAGCAGCCCACGAACTCCATCTGGTCAAAGCAACAACTATCACGAGGCTGTTAATCTCATCAAAGTCACCGCCAACCCGGCGGAGACTGATGGTCAGTGGTCGAACAATTCAACATGTTGAACACTAACACAGCTTTTTTCTTTCTTTAACCCTGCAGGCATATCTATCTATCCATTTATCTATTTAATAGACGTGCACGGTAGTGAGGAAGTTGCAGATTTCATCTCATCAAATTGTTTAATCTTTTTTGTGTGTTTGTCTCAAAAAGTCCCCTCCAATCCCAGGCTTCTTTGGACCCAGCTTAGTAGTGCTGACAGCACGTCAGTAGATACAGACTATGAGCAGTATGACCCAAGCATTGACCCGTCTGTCAATTTATCCACCTTTCGGAGTGAGCCACGTTCTTTTATTTTTCCTCTGCATTTATGTGTCGTTTCTCAGCCGTTGCTTCTTTGTCTCACAGTGTTTCTGCATTTTGCGGTTGAAGCTGCTCTGTCTATCTGCATGTGTGTGTGTGTGTGTGTGTGTGTGTGTGTGAGCAGATCATGCTGTTTTGCACTGAATGTTTGCAGGATGCTCTGTGATTAAAATATTGCATTGTGTGCATCGTGTCACCTTTTTTAAAATCCAGATTCTCAGCGATACAGAACAGACGTTAATCCTTTGATGAGGCCTTCAGGTCTTGAGAGCCTTTGTGAAGAAGGTGAGTCACAGCTCGTTTGCAAAGTTCTAACACTTTGCAAAACTCAAGCAAAAAGGCATCGTTCCCATTAGAAACTACCGCTGTGACAACAATCTGTAAATGGAAGAGGAACACTGAGTTTCACTTTTAACCAAAAACAAGACACAGAAAACATAAAGAACAAACAATGGGTACAAAATAATCATCATCATGATAAATCTTTATTTCAGTCGATAAAAAATAAAATCACATGAAACACAAGAAACAAAATAAAAAGAAAAAATACACATTCCCACAAATCAGATTCCCACATATAGACAGTTATACAAGTGTCCTGAAAACTTAAAGGTCCACAACAATGTAACTATCCGAAGAAATCTATACACAAGATTTCTTTCTAAAAATTGACCTGTATTGACATTAGAGGCTACAAACATCGCATTTACCCTGAGACAACCTGGTTTCTTCAGTGATAACCTTGTAGGGTTATTAAAAGTTACGTGAAGTTTCTGCTTTTCTGTAGTTCATCCAGTGTGCCGTATACAGTGAATGAACAGTTTACTCTAAAGATGCAAAGTGTACAGTCATTAAATTTGCATAACAGGATGTTTGCTTGTGCATAGATAAGCATGCATTGCCTATAAATATCATCATCATCGTTTGTTCTGTCATAAGTTGCGCAAGATATTTGACCTAATTACAGAGGAGGTTATTATTTCACAGTTTAAAGTCTTGGTGAGCAAGTCATAAGAGAACGAGGTCATCCACATACAGAATATTGTACATTGTACAACTCTGTTAGGACTAAATTAAATATCTTGTTTCTAAACGGATCTAAATGTAGGACATCTTTTTTTATGTGTTCCTTAGAAAACCCCCCAATAAGAAATCACACGTACAGACAGTTCTTGTTTGTGTCCTAGCTGTGCTACTTCTAATTTCTTAATTTTGTGTTTTATTTTTTTAGGTCCTCAGCCCTCAAATACAATGACAGAAGCCTTTCCAAGCTGTAATGGTGCCTCGACATATCCTCAGTATGCCAGAGTGTCAAAGATCTCAGTGGACTCATTTGAGTCGTCCAGCACCTCCTCCGGTGAATGCTATGAAAACTTGCCCAAAGACTACGTCAACGTGACGCCTGGTTAGTTTGCTTCACTCGCCTCGGTCCTTTTTTTTGCCAACTAAATATTGTGGAATATTCTTGTTTGTTTCCTTGTTGGGAGCTGTAGGTCAGCTTATTTTCTCAACTTTGCTCTTTCTCTCTTCCAGATAGACTCCATGGTTTTTTTTAAATTCAATTTTTGATATAATTAGGGAAAGTGTTGTAGTTTAAGTGTTATAAAAATAAAAAAAAAAAAGTCCTGGGATTATTCTAGCTTTTTAAAAAAAATTATTATTGTTGTGTGATATAAAATTCAAGAAAGAAGAAGAAAGGCTGATAGTCATGTTTCAGTTCTTCGACGGTAAATAAATAAAAGCTGTAAGTCCATCTCAGACTGTCTGAAATACTTTTTATTCAATTAAAAAAAAGATAAAGACTGAAAAGCTTTTGCCGTTTCAGATCCTCTACCATTGGAGTCGTTTGTTGGTCCTTCTGATGCTTCAAAATTCTCATATGGTCCTTTTCACTCTGGACAAACCTCAAACCTGCAGAGTTCAGGTAAATCTCAATAAACAGACCTTCAGCTGTGGAGGAATAAAATGTAAAACATTTACTAATCTCTCTGAATGTTTGATGATTAGATGAAGATGAACTCTACTCGCCTGTGAGCCCCGACTGAAACTCTGCGTCTGAGGATGACTGCACAGCAAACCGAGGGTGTGGGAGAGTGTGAAGTCGTTTTCGTAAAGGAAAGACATCCTGTAAGATCAAGAAAATGTAAGACGCTTACTGCGATCAATGCTGGGATGTTCAATGTGATTGATTCGCTTTTTAAAGCAAGTTTAATTTTTGTACACAAATGCAAAGCAAAGGCTGGAAGTCTGGAAGGCACAAAATGAATATGTGTTCTGTGAATGTAGCAGGAATTGTAATATAGAAACAGGTGACAAATTAAAAAGGAAAACCCAAACTTCTCTAATGCTGTTGGGGGGATTTTGCTGCCAGTATTTAAATCCTCTTTTGCTCTTACACCAAAATGCCACTGCACGCTTATCCTATAGTTAACCATATCCATACCAGTGGTAATGGTCTCTCCCTGGGTGTCCATGCTCTAACTCCTATGGCAGATTATGGTTTGACATGTTAGACATCGCCTTTAAAATAATTAAAAAGCCATATTAGGATTTTTTTTTTTTAAATAAAGCCCTCCAACAGCAGCACAACACCACACTGAGACACTTTACTCGGGTTTTCTTTGAAATTGTCACCTGTCTGTGTCTGTTTTGTGTTGTTTATTAAAAGATTTGTAATATTACAATGTATTAAGTTAATACATGTTTGCCGCATTTATTTCTTTGGAGATAGGCACGAAAATCTTCTGACCACCAGCATAATTTCAACAACTGTTATGAGCACAACATAGCCAAAAATATGTGGACATCCAAACATTGCCTAAATAATACACTTATAAAAAACCACAGACCTTAATGTGGACCTATCATGGGTTTCCTTATTTTATTGTGTTATATACACTGTTACAAGGCATAGAGTATTTAAATATAGTTAAATACTCTATGAACAAGTGAGCCTTCAGAACAAAATGCTTATTTTCAGTTTTTCCTCTTCTTGGATCTGCACAATGTCAGTGACAATGGATATTACCAATATGGTCAATTCAGGCAAACAGGTCCAGCAGTTTGACCCTTCTGTTTCCTGGAGGCAGCCAATCAGAAGAAGTATGGCAGCTTGTTTCAGACAGAGGATGAAATAGTGGACCAATGCCCAGTGGAAGATAAATAGGGATTGTTTCAAACTGTGAGTCAACCAAAGCAATCTCAGTAGGTTAGCCACTAAAGCTGGGCCATAAAGCAAGGAAATAATATTTATGTGGCACTAATTCTGTTTATCTCGGGTGTGTTAGGGTTAGGGGTTAGATAAGCTATTCCACGTCTAACTGAAAACATGAATCACTCTGAAACAGGAAAAAGCTTAACTGAACTCCCACAAAGCTGCAGTACAATTACTTACATTAAAGGATCACAAGCGTTTGTCTGTCCACATTTTGGCTACTCACGTGCTATTGTTTGCCACTCATCTTCCATGTAAACAGTGTAATCAATATTGAGATCAACCACAAGGTGGCACTACAGGCTTGTAAGTAACTTGTTTAATTAATGCCTTGTCCTGTAAATCATTAAAAAAAAACTTATTAAAGTATAAAATGTTTTCTAAAGCAAAATATCCAGGCTGCTGCTCTTTGTGACAAAAACCTGACAAACATCTATCGGTGCTCTTTGAGGGAGATGGGGGGGAACTCTGGATCCCGATGGGGCCAATGTAAACTATCAGCATGATTTGAAACCAGACCTGGAAGGCTTGTTTTTTTGGGGGGGGTTTGTGGTTGATTATAGCTGCTGCAGCTGCAGAGCATCAACACTTCCTGTGATGCCCTGAATCAAAGTTATGTCTTGTTTTGAAGAACGTTAATATGACAAACTGCCTCACAGCACAGGAAAGTTTTAATAGGGGGGTGATGGTGCTGAATACAGGGATAAACATGGATCAGCTAACGTGAGAAGTGGGAGGTGTGATGCATTCGACTGATAACAGCAGAACTGGGGTGTTTTTCAACTGGAAGGTATTTGGCAAATAGGAGGAGGGCGAGCTCGTGTGTGTGTATTAGGGTGTGGGGAGGAGGGATGATGAGGAGAAAAGGAGGAGGTGGACGGAGAAGTCGGCAAAGATAAAAAGTGTCTGGAAGAATCATATATTGCACTCAAATTTAGTCCAGAGCCTCGCGTGGAGATAAGCAGGCGAATTAACGACCAGATCTCCTTATGAAACTCAATCTGTTTCACATGCCAGAGAATTGAGCGCACACACCAACCCACACACCACTCAACACGGATTCCATGTAAAACTATGCAGCCTGATATATCACAGATCCTCCTTAAGCGCTTTGCTTTTGTTTTATTCAGCTCTGAAAGATTGATAAGCCAGAATCTGAAAATCTGAGGATTTACAGTCCTGATTAACATCAAGGGAAAGAAAAGTAGTTCACTAGTATTTCAAGTAGCTTGTAGCCTTTGCGGGGATTAGAAGATCAACCCTCTGTTTTTACTTTGTTCATTAAATCAGTTACACACAAAGGATTACGGCTCCATAAGTCTCTAAGTTGCTTAAAGTGTCCCGACTGCAGATCCTGCCCGAGTTTAAACTTTTGAACTCTGGCTGGTGCTGCAGGCCTGCAGACGACCTGAGACAGTACCTGGCTGCAAATGATATTGAGAGCATGCATGAAATTACTGCTGCAGCTTGTGTTTGAGGTGGTTTTGAATGTTTGTTGTCCTCCAGTAAAATTTTATATGAAGATTAGAAGAATAAAAAAAGCCTGGCTCAGGAGATTTTAGGGGCTTTTAAATGGGGAAATGACACTTAAAGCTATTAACAATCCTATTAATATTTAAAGTAGTTTTTCAGATTAGCTGTGGCTTTCAGTCACAGAGTGCTAAAGGAGTGAATCCTAAGACCCAGAAATTAGCATTTTGTACTTCCAGTTTCAGTTAGTTTAAATTTTTTAAATGGGTTTTTGGTTAGATGCTTCAAATAAGTACTGTACTTAAAAATAGCTTTAGTCATTCATTCTGTAACATAAAATATGTAGGTAAATACCTCACACACAAATTATGCAGCTGTATGTGTCACAGGTAAGTACTCTGGGAGAAAGTGGCTAAATGTAACTTTCACAGCGAACTCAGAAGCCTGTTAGCGAAGCTGCTAAAGTCTTTCAGTCATGTCCTTCGTTTACAGGACAGCCAGGGTTCTCAAAGTGGGGCCTGCGGGCCAGTGGTAGCCCCTGGTAACATTTTATGCTCCCTTCAGTGTGTTGAGGTATGTTATGTTCTGGCACAGCAGTGGAGAACGAGGCTACGAGACTAAACTTTCCCAGTTTTAACAAAAACAGCTGTTTTTCTTCACTACCAGTTTAAAGACTATAAACCACAAAAATGATAACGACAAACCACCAACTTAAAGTAAAGAGACTATTTGTACCGGCCAGAAGTCTCTCTACATGTAGGATTTTTCTCCTTTGAGGCCCCTCAAAGTCATGTTGACCCCTTAAATTGGCACTCAAGTCATTAACACTTTGAACCCAGGGGAGCTCTGTCTCCATGTGTCAGCTCAGTCATGGGAGGTCATCTGAAAGGATGAAACATGATTTTCAGAAGCAGTATGAGTAAACTACATGTAGTTCACTACATATTATTATTAGTATTTTTTTTAATCGCTTATTTTGAATTTGATGGTACCGACACTTCTCAAAGCTGGAAAAGTTAGTGACACTAAAAACAAACAGCTGGAGAGACAATTTTCAACTGGGTTAATCAGCAGGAGGTCAGTAACATGAGTGGGTAACCATGTCAACAATTCTAGAATAATGTTCCTCAACAAACAAATTCTGAAGTCTTTGAAAAAAGATTCAGGGAGTCTGGAGAAATTTGCAGGTAGATGGTTAAAAAGAATTGTCCGTGTACGAGCTGTCAAATGGCACTGCATTAAAAACCGATGACGATTCTGTCATGGAAATCACCACATTGGCTCAGGAGCACTTGAAGAAATCATTGTCTGATTGACAGTGTGGGGGCGTGTAAGGAATAAACTAGCCCCAAACACTCAAGAAAGCAGTACGACCTTACCCCGCCTCTCACCCAAACCTTACATTTTGAATAATTTAATATCAAATGTGCAGTACCTCTAACTCGATAGAGCTGATCTTCTCTTAACTCCATATGGTATATTTAATGGTGGTCAGTCTTATGAGCTTTAATTTTACCAGACAGCTGTTTTCAGGAAACACTTCTGAAACTAATTTAATGAAAAGCTGATGAATAAAGTGGAGCATCCAGCTGAAGGGTTCTCAAGGTTGGCCCATGGTCCAGTGGTGGCCCCTGTTGGTTTTGCCTGCAAGCATTACAAATAAACAGCAAGGATCCGTGTTCATGTCATAGCATGTATATATAACAGTAGAGTTTACCTCTTAAATCTCAGCTGTTCTGCTTTAGCCATCATAGCTTTCTCAGACTTCATAACACTAACCCAACACCCTAAAAAAGTCAAGAAATATCACCTCAACACTGGGTGAAAAAAATAGATACCAGTACAAAAATGACAACTTCCAGCCACAGACACGATATAAACAGTGAGACGGAGCGGCTTGTATTTTTGTTTTCTCCCTGGACTCTAAAAGCAACGCATTAATGAATAACTGAAGGGTCACTACATTTTCAATCTCTGGAACATTCCTCGGCACCGTTTCATGTTCCACTGGAACAATAATAAAAACACAAACTCTAACATGTCAGTCAGTGTCTTACTTCACTGTGACCTTGTGGATTTTGTTCTTGACTTGGCCTTTGTGTTGGCACTGCTCTTTGTTTGCCAGGGATATGTTGCAGGATGGACTGCAGCCAGTGAAATGCAGTGAGGTCATTCGTTTAGATAGAGCCCCAGATGGTTAGAGACCTGGGGTAAAAATCCACTTCAGCTCATTAATCAAAGCCTTTTTTTCCTTTGGCCGAGCAATGGGAGAGATTTATACTTAAGCCATTAAATTCACCAATATTTCC
The DNA here is from genome assembly GCF_013358895.1 of Oreochromis aureus. Classification (NCBI taxonomy): domain Eukaryota; kingdom Metazoa; phylum Chordata; class Actinopteri; order Cichliformes; family Cichlidae; genus Oreochromis; species Oreochromis aureus. Next base: position 28,725,664 of record NC_052962.1, on the reverse strand, counting down.
CTCTCTTGATTAGTGCCCCTCACAGCGAATGAAGCCTTTAGTAAAGGGCATTACAGCCTGCTGGGCTGAAGCTTGGGTGCGCTGGAGAGGCCGGGTAATAGTGTTGATTACTCGTCACTCATTAGGTTGCTTTCACTGCCGCCGCTAAGCCCTCATCAGGAGGTTTTTGGCTGAGAAGCTGAGCAGGAGCCCTGATCCAATTCACCTTTAAAGTTCAGTGGAGCTGTCTGGGTTGCCACGGGTCAGTGCATCGCTCTCCATGGTTTGCACTCCCAGAGAGAGGCCCTCATTACCTCATTTCCTGTTACCACTGTACCAGGCAAACATCTGAGTGTCCTGGTTCGGTTGTTTAAAGTTTGTTTGTGACTGAGGGTCTATTAAAAGTTTAAATAAAAAAACTTGTTGAATTTATGACTTTGTTGAAGGACAAATGTGAGAATCAGACTGCCTGTGGCTATGGTGGCCCTGTGGTGCTCAGCAGAAAGAGAGAAAAGTACATTTCAAACTGAAAAAAAAAAAACTACATAACTTTAGTTTATTAAAAATATATATATATTTTTGTCAACGAGTGGCAAACAGTGGCACACCAGTAACCAGAAGTTTGTCATAATTATATTTCATATGCAAGAGAACTCAGGAGTCTAAGATCCTTCACACATACAAAGTCATGAAGTTTTCAGGGCTCATCATAACTTAAAGACCTCACAGTACCATATTACTTTTACAGAGGTCTTTGCGCTCACATTGCAGGCTTACTTGTGGTTCCTACATTTTCTAAAAGTAAAATGGGAAGAACCTTAGGCCATTGTGCGCCTCTCCTGTGGAACCAGCCCCCAGTTTGGGGTCAGGAGACAAACATCCTCTCTGGTTTTAAGATTAGACTTAAAAAATGGATGAAGCACATAGTTAGGACTGGATTAGGTGGTCCTGAACTGTCCCTTAGTTATGCTGGAATGGGCTCAGGTTGCTGGCGGACGTCCCATGATGCAATGAGCATTTCTTCTCCACTCACCTCTTTTCATAATAATAATAATAAATCCATCATCTCCTTCCACTTATCCAGTTTGGGGTCACATGGGGCTGGAGCCTATCCCAGCTGTCATAAAGCACGAGTAAAGCTACATCCTGGAGAGAGACAGAAAATCACTCAGATTCACACAGTCTATTCAAAATAATCAATTAACCTCACCTCATGCATGTCATTGGACTAAGGGAGGAAGTGTCAAAGTAACCGGAGAGGATCCACACAGATAGGAGGAGAACATAGGGCAGGATTCAAACTCAGGACCTTCTTGCTGTGAGAGAACAGTGATAATAATACTACTAATAATACTAATACTGCTACTACAACTACTACTAATAATAATACAAAACCAGTATAGCAGAATAAAACTGCTGCTCCATGATTCTGGTCCTGTTGGAGGTTTCTTCCTGTTAAAAAGGAGCTCTTTCTCTCCACTGTCACCAAGTGTTGCGCATAGGGGATCGTCTGAACATTGGGTTTTTTCTCTGATACCTTTACCTTAATATAATGTGTTTTAAGGTGACTGTTGTTAAAATTAAATTGAACTAAATTGTTAATATAAAACTAAAAAAATCCTTTAAAGTACCCAACAGCATCATCAGCCATCAGCAATAAGCTAATGAAACTGGTCAGCTAATGTTTTTAAAACAGAACAGCCGAAGTCCTGAATTCCACTTTCTGAAACTGTCACTTCATCATAACAAACAATTTTATTTTGATTCTCAAAATGCAAACTACTCAGCAACCTGCTCAGGAACGTCTCAAAGAACAAATACAACATGTGCATACATTTTCATGGACAAAGGTCACTGTCACTGTGACCTCATGACTCATATTTTGTCCATAACTCAATAATCCATGAGGTAAATATGACAGGATTTTACAGAAACACCCAATAGCATAAAAAAGCGACAAAGTTTTATATCCAGAAGGTCAAAGGTCAAGTCACATATGGATGTAGATACGCTTGTGTGGAGCTACACAGTTATAATGTAGTAAATCGCGTCTTTACTTAAGATAGTTTAATTAAAATGGCCCTTTTAGTGGATGTTTGGGAACATATGGGGCACCCTAAGGGAATTACTGCTGTGGCCCTTTGTAAGCACACTCACTTGGGGCCCTTGTGGGTTTGCCTTGCCCATACAGCCCCACAGTTCACCTGCACCTACCCACTGTGGACCCACACATGCGTGTTTGCTAGGAAAGCTGCGATGAAACTGATTTTACATGGAAGCAGACCGGTACAACATCTGCTGTGAAACTGATGCTGTTTAATAATCGAATCTTTAAAGCCTTGATTAGACTCTGCAGCGGACACGAACGCGGACATCTAGAGACATGGCAGCCGATTAGTCATTCCTCTTATATCTCTTTGAAGATCACCGCCTGGGGCGCAAGTGTAGTGGACAAAGCCGCGCAATCACAAAAAACAGGCAGGCCTGCGGACTTTCACGTGGACCCTCATGCTCACTGTGTCATGATGAAATTTATGCCACTCAGACCCAAGAAGACCTTAACAGACTTGCAGATGTGGAAAATACTCTCAAAGACTTCATCTTCCAAAAATATCACAACATATTCATCTCTTTGAGATCTAACCCTCATGAGAGAAAGGAGAAAAATGATTATTTAGAAAAAAAACGTAGGTTTGATGTGTTACAGATAATTATGATGATTATTGCCCCCTGATTGATTATATATTTTGCACTTTAATGGCGTGTTCAAATGCAAACACCCAAATGCAAAGTCTATGAGAATGAGGAGAATCGATGTGCCGCACTGGGTGGCATGAATAGAGGAAAATTAGAGTAAATTAAAATATTTCATTTGAGTGAAAAAAATGACTTAATAATCTACTGAAATCCCACTGGGACAGCTGGGAGTCCAACAACAATAAACCATGGAAAATCCTGTTTTTGAGAAGCTAAATTGTTCAATTTTGTTCTTAATTAAAGACAGGGAAAAGAAGAGAACCTCAAGAAAAGTCAGTGAACTAATTATTATTTGGACGGGCTGCTTCGCTGCTTTCTGGCGATTTGTGGTTTTACACCGTAAAAGGCACCACAGGACTTTTCTAAAAAGTTATGACAGGTTGTAATGCTTTTGGTTGATGATTCTTAATTGGAGAGCACCATAGATGTTTGCTTTGCTGTGTTTATTTTCTGCAAACTTTCTTACATCTTGGTGCATCCAGGTTTGGAAATCGCTATTTTGAAACCTGTAACTAAGACCTGAAATTGGACTTAATGTTAAAAAAAACCCAAGACACTTTTATTGTTTTTTGTTTTCTTTGTGTGCTTCAGATGATGGACTTTGCGCCTCACAGCCACCGTATCTTTCTGGTGAGACATATTTATGGGTCTGTATCCAGAAATGAATCCCAACTTGAAAGCCGGCCTGGCGGTGCAGCGTTTCACTCATTAACCCTTTTTTCTTCCCAGCACCTCGCAGCAGCCTCTTCCCCACAAAACACATTCATATAGCTGCCAGTCAGGTCAACGCTGCAATTAAGCTGCTTTAAACTTGTTCAGTGGAGCTTAGAGGCTGTAAAAATACTTCCGCTTGAGTGTCAGTGGGAGCCTGTGACGGTTAACGTTGCATTCATTGGAGAATACATTGTGTCTAGTTAATGTAAGTAGTCTGGTCAGTGGGTCAAAAGGGCAACGTGACTAAAGAAAATGAGGAGGCGCAGTAGTTTACAGCTGGCTGGGAGGAACCCCGCCAGCTTCATCAGACTGATTCCTCTCCTCTTTATTTGTCAAACATCAAATTTCTCAAGCAACAGAGAATTTATGGACACATTTCCTTGTTTGCCTCCATCCAGATGGACCGAGTTTTCTGAGCGTGCGGTGCATGTCAGACAGTGAAACTCACGCTCTGATTACCAGTCAGTCAGGACAGGCTTCATCAATCTTTGGTCTTCAGTGAATGGCAGACTGGCTGCCATAAACAGGGCCTGATTGCAGTGTGCTGTTCCCAGCGGAAGAGTTTTCAGTCCAAGGGAGGAATGGAAACAAAACCCCGCAGATACAAACAAAGTGTGTGGGACCTGTGCACGGTGCCACGTCCTAAGATGGCATACTGTACGCGCTTTCGCCAGCAGTGATTCGTCTATTTATTATTCCTGTCAATCAAAACGTCCCCGTAATAATTTGGGATGCATTACGAAATAAAACGTTCTCAGAAAGTTCACAGATGGATAAAATTAGAGAATAATGAGAGAAAACAGAAACATTAAGCACACTTGAAGTACTCTCGGAGGACACTGAGGTCATGTCCTTTGTAGTTTTTAAGGGGATTTTAGAAGCTGAATTCAAAACAAACACCTGGTAAATACTTTATAGGCTGATTGTAGTGTTTTTGATGTGATTGGTAAACATAGAAACGCATTAATAAAGGACTCGCCGTTCACTGCGTTTCAGAGAGAAAGAAAAAATTGACATGGTTACAATTTTCGGAAACTTTGCAAACAGTTTGTCCTGGATGTTGACAAAGATTAATAGCCGTTCACGATTAAAAGGATTCCCCCGTGTGGCTCCCAGAAAGGTTAAAAACACAGAAAAAAAGAATTACAACTCTGCTCTGAACTCCAAACGCAGAGTTTAGGCCGGGCTCTCACTGAGGCTTTGCAGGTTGTACTTCACATCACCACTCGCTAATTAACAAGGTGAGTAAAAAATGTTAAAAAAGCAGTTTGATCCATTGCTCAGAAACAATGAGCTGATGTCATTTGTTACAGGATGAAATCATGGCTAAAGTCAAAATCCCTCCAGCGTTAAGGCTGGATCAGGAAAATGTCAGATCAAGTGGACGTAAAGCAGCTGTTTAAACTTCAGATTGTTGCTCAGCTGAGAAGTAATACGTGTTTTTACTTTTGCAGCAGCCTTGTGCTGTAAATGTACCAACCTGCTGTGCTTTATAACATCAACACTGACTGGAGAGTCCTGGATAGACTAATCTGAATGTTTGTGTGTCGTGAGAGGATCAAGTGTCCTGGCAGGTGAGTTTTGGTAATCATGACACTTTGCTATTTTAAGACAGATCTCAGTTTTTGTTTTCTTTTATTACGCTACAAGGGGAAGTTTTTCTAGACTTTTCTTTGTGTTATCTTTTGATATCAGTCTTGCACATATACACCTCTACTTATTTTCCACTCCTTCATCCTGTTTTTTTAATCTTTATTCTTTGGAAGCAGGCTGAATTGAACCAGTCGTGGGTCCAGTGAGTTTTGGAAGACTGGGGTATTTTCTAGCCTGTACTGGCTGCCAGATTTGGCTACATTAATTTGGGTAATTTGAGCTGAAAACTGGCACATTTATCAACATTTGGAGCAGCTGCATTTGATAACACGAATAAAGTCGGGAGGCACACCTGGTTTGGTTTCAGTTTATTTTCTAAGACCTGCCAGATTTGAGCCAGGGGGGAGGTGGGGGCATCTCCCCTGTGATGCTCAGATGATTCAATTCAATTCAATTCAATTTTATTTATATAGCGCCAAATCACAACAAAAGTCGCCTCAAGGCGCTTCATGGGTACAGAGAAAAACCCAATAATCATATGACCCCCTATGAGCAAGCACTTTGGCGACAGTGGGAAGGAAAAACTCCCTTTTAACAGGAAGAAACCTCCGGCAGAACCAGGCTCAGGGAGGGGTGGGGCCATCTGCTGTGACCGGTTGGGGTGAGAGAAGGAAGACAGGATAAAGACATGCTGTGGAAGAGAGACAGAGATTAATAACAGATATGATTGGATGCAGAGAGGTCTATTAACATATAGTGAGTGAGAAAGGTGACTGGAAAGGAAAAACTCAATGCATCATGGGAATCCCCGGCAGCCTACGTCTATTGCAGCATAACTAAGGGAGGATTCAGGGTCACCTGGTCCAGCCCTAACTATATGCTTTAGCAAAAAGGAAAGTTTTAAGCCTAATCTTGAAAGTAGAGATAGTGTCTGTCTCCCGAATCCAAACTGGAAGCTGGTTCCACAGAAGAGGGGCCTGAAAACTGAAGGCTCTGCCTCCCATTCTACTTTTAAATACTCTAGGAACAACAAGTAGGCCTGCAGAGCGAGAGCGAAGTGCTCTAATAGGGTGATATGGCACTACGAGGTCATTAAGATAAGATGGGGCCTGATTATTTAAGACCTTGTATGTGAGGAGCAGGATTTTGAATTCAATTCTGGATTTAACAGGAAGCCAATGAAGGGAAGCCAAAACAGGAGAAATATGGTCTCTCTTTCTAGTCCCTGTCAGGACTCTTGGTGCAGCATTTTGGATCAGCTGAAGGCTTTTCAGGGAGTTTTTAGGGCATCCTCATAATAAAGAATTACAGTAGTCCAGCCTGGAAGTAATAAATGCATGAACTAGTTTTTCAGCATCACTCTGAGACAGGATATTTCTAACTTTAGAGATGTTGCGCAAATGGAAGAAAGCAGTCTTACATATTTGTTTAATATGTGCATTAAAGGACATGTCCTGGTCAAAAATGACTCCAAGGTTCCTCACAGCATTACTGGAGGCCAAGGTAATGCCATCCAGAGTAAGAATCTGCTTAGATACCATATTTCTAAGATTTTCAGGGCCGAGTACAATAACCTCAGTTTTATCTGAATTAAGAAGCAGAAAGTTAGCGGCCATCCAGGTCTTTATGTCTTTAAGACATTCCTGCAGTTTAACTAATCGGTGTGTGTTACCTGGCTTCATGGATAGATAGAGCTGCGTGTCATCTGCATAGCAGTGAAAAAAGTAATGTGGTGTGTTGGATCAATACTAATACCTGTATTTTCAAATTTTGAATGTAAACTGAAAATATAATTTGTTATTAAATCTCGTACATACATGTGTTATTTTGAAGAAATAACCTCAATGATTGGAATAAGCATGGCTGAACTTTGAGGCTTAATTCCTTGTTTATTTCACGAGGAAATTGTTGGCTTGGATGTGAAGGTCTGTTGTCTCTTGCTTTGATGCACACTTTGAGAGATGCATGAAATATTAATAATATCAAAACACTCACAAAACATCACATTAAAACTTCACAGATTCTTTGTGCAGAACAGCAAAAACATTTTTGCATATTTCAGAGTTAAAAGTTGAGCCTCATCATACTCAGTAGTTAGTCCTAACACCACTGTTTGTCCACTTCAGTGTAGCCTGAATAATTTTCTCAAGCTTTTCATCTACCTCCATCACGAAGTCCCATATTAACTAATACAACACATTAAGAAAACAAAAAGATAAGAGAAGGATGTTTTTTTATTATAATTGTTCATTTTGAGTATAAAATTGACATTTTAAGATAATTATGACTTTAATCTTAATTTAAAGTGGAAACAGTATTTAGAGAAAAATGCTGAAATGAAAACTCAAGATTACAATTCAAAAATTTCCTTCAAATTCATAAAGGTGTATGCTCAATCATTCCTCCCTGGAAAACAACAGCTTAAAATTTTTTTAAAAGGCCAAAATGACCACAACAGTGACTCCCACGATGAGTGTGTGACCACAACAGGAAATGACATTACAGTGCAGACTGTATAAAACCAAACACAAACACTATGAGCTCACAGATCTGTGTCTTCCTGGCACTGTTTCCTAAATGAATGCAGAGGAAAACCAGCACATCAGGCCAGGTGAGGGCTCGCTGTGGGTATGAGTCATCTCTGTTGTCACGGTTACACAGCATCGTCATTTGTTTGTCTGCCCCTGGCCAGGTCGTTAATTACCGAGCCATTTTGGGATGGCCTCAACAAATCATGTGGGTCAATGTGAATTGCAGACATTGGTGCCAACAAAGCTTTCATTCAGAGGACTTAATGCAGAGGACGAATGTTTCACCTCAGCTGCAACGAAGGGAAAAACAAGAGAAGAATGAAGAGAAGGAGGTGGATGGAAGCAAAGCGTGACTTGAATTTTATTTTTAACTGTACAGTGACTGAAATATTATAATATATAATATAAACTGTCTCCTCTATTTCAGTTTCTTTAAAAATGTCACTTTTAAGGTGTGAACTCAGAAAGTTCACTCTTTGTCTTGAATAACGTTAGCTGCTATTATGATCATGTTTTATGATGTTAATTATGGTGGCTTTTACTGTTTCTCAGGGAGGAGGCCAAGTCATTCATTTACTGTCTATGGATTATATCTGCTTTTTAATGTAAATATTAAATCAGCCTATCATATGGCAGTGCCTAAAATATAATAGATGAAACTGAAATAACAGTAAAAATGAATTTTAGAGAGGTGAACTTGAACTTCTAACATTTGTCTGAGGAGGTAGATTAAGTGCAGGCGTATGGAAGGAGGTTAATGATAAAATATACCTGTTTCTTTCTGACACTGTCACAAATTTGTCAATTTGCCAATTTGTTTGCACTTACAAAGCATTTTTTTCACCATAAAATATTTCATTTGTAATTATATGTGATAAAACCAGCAGAAGTCATTGTAAATTCTTTCTTCTGCTCATTCTTAATTTTTCTTCTTTTGTTCAATCTACGATTGATAGCATGGCATGGTAGGTGATGGTGAGTGAGCTGGACCAGCTTCAAGTAGAAGATGTATATATGTGTGTGTGTGTGTGTGTGTGTGTGTGTGTGTGTGTGTGTGTGTGTGTGTGTGTGTGTGTGTGTGTGTGTGTGTGTGTGTGTGCCACAGGCTTAACCCCTGGATTCCCCACATTCCAACCCAAAGTCAGGCACAAGCCTTGCCACCGGTCCGTTTAAGGTGATTGACGTTATTTTCTACCATTAGGCACTACTTTGTAATTGACCTCTGACCCCTCACAAGCGACCTGTTGAAACAGCTTTAAACCAGATCGTCTAATCTCCATGGGAAAAGCCCTCGATCTAGACGGAGGGCTCTCAAAGCAATCAACACCTAAAGGTGAAAGAGGGGAGCCGGGGTCACTGCCACCGGAGCGCTCTGATCCCGTGTCGGTGAGGGCGATAACCATCATTTTGTTCAGACGCACCGAGCCGCACAAACACACTTTATCAGAAAAAAGTAACTCCTGGTTTCACTTCCAGACTGTTACATGTGCATTTTATTGGTTGAAATACTGGAATCATCACCTGGAGTTTGTGGCTTATTCTCTATAAACTGCAGATTTGATGGATAGCAGTAAAAGTTAAAGAGCATCTGTGTAAAAGAATTTTTAGTTTTGAGCGTCGCTTCATCTTAAATGCAGAAGTGTATTATTTGCCCTTCATAAATTGGACAAATGTGAGAAAACTAATAAAATCTAACAAAATTCTTCATAAAACATAACTAATCATTTAAATTAAATCTTACATTTCACACATTTTGCAGTGAAAACTTACAACAATTAAATTGTATTATTATATATAAAGTCAGTTGATTTTCATAAGTAAAAAAAAATTAAGCTGTTCGCAAAGTTTAGAGCAAATATGTTTCAGATTAGCATTTGAGCTTAGCATCTATTTTCAAAACTGAAAAATAAAGAAACAATTTCTTTTTACTAAACAAGTGTTATTGGCTGGTACATAATACAATAAGAATTAAAGCTAGAAATAAGCTCTGTTTATGTATCAATAATTGCGTTTTACAAAATAATGTATCTAGTTTTTTTTCTTCAAATTTTGTGAGTTGTGAGTATTTTATTCCAGTTTGTCACAAATTACAAATTTATTTCATTAATATGAGTGTTATGGGAAGCATAGATGTATATATATAAAAAAATAAAAAACCTATTTCAATAAATATAACATTTTAATGGGTCCATGAACACTGAGTCAGGAACAACAGTGGAAAATTTAGGTGGAAAAAATTGTGCTGACAAAAACAAATACTGAAAGTTTTTATGTATTTATTATGAGTTTTTGGGAAATAAATTCAAACCATAGTTTTAATTATATACAGTCACGGTCACCCATTCATTTGAATATACTTTAATCATTTTTGGTGATAATAAAAAGTTGATTTAAATTCCAATTACTCTAATCTGCTCGTTACATTATCAGCACACATTTCCTTCTTTGTACATTTTTCAAATGTCAAACAGACTCTATTCATTTTGTTTGCGCCAGTATAATTATTATCCAACACTGAATTTAATCACAAAATCCAATTATTTAATTAAGTTTTTTCCCTTTTTGTCTGTTTTTCTTCGATGCTCTAAGTTCCTGCCGTCCAGCCCCTGTAAATCAGCCTCTCCCTGTGTGCACGCTGTGATGAAAGCCTGGTTTCATCTGTAAGCCACTGTTCATATCTGGATTTGGGAGGCACATGGCATGAGAGAGGTCAGCCTTTATGAGCATTAACACCAAGTCAGACAGACCTCCCACCACGCGTGCATTCGTCTAATAAAGCAGGTTTACTTGAGGTCGCTCACTCATCGAGCCTTGATAAACTCGTCAGTCAGCTGCAGATTTCTGGAGGTCGGCCCGCAGGCAGCGGCACAAATTCTGGGGCTACTTCATAAAATAAACCGCTAACAGAGAGTTACAAGCTCGACTTCAAGTCATGGATTTGCTCAGTTTTAATAGCTTTAATTAACAGGATTAAAGAGAACTTTGATCAATTGATTTGATTTGAAATATTGCCTCACTTTCATCTCTCATCTTTCATCTACAGAAGTAAACTTTATGCGGTCTGGCATCACATGCGGAGCCTCTGCAGCCTAAATTGCAATGTGCCGAGGTGTTTCTAAATATGAAGAATAGCACATCGTTCTTTTACTAAAACTAAATTAAACACCCGGTCTGCCAATGCTCTCCCTCACTGTTTTGGTTATTTATATTATTCTTATTATTTCAGAATCATGGGCTTTGTGCGTGCGGTGTTTTCTTTCCTCTCTTCTCACGCTGCTTTTCCCTTTCTGTCCTTCACTCATACTTACTTTTAAACCTAATAAAACCTGTACACATATCTGCACTCTCTCTCATAGACGTAAGGACAAAAGAAGTACACTTAGGTTAATGTTTTTGTCCCTTACTGTCTTACTGTGCATGACTACATACATATAAGATTTCCTGTGTAAGTTACCCACTTTTAGTTTTTCTCTGTAGAAGAAGAATACAAGGAAGGTTTTTTGCCTCAATGTCTGTGTCATAAGTACAATTAAACTACCACAAAAATCTAAATACAAGACTTCTGAGTTATTTACAAAGACAACCACCACTAATTCATATATAACATATATAACCATATATTCATATTCCTAATGCTGCTATACTGCATATATATACATTTGTCTTTTCTTATTGTTCATATCTGGACATTGTTATTTTATTATATTGTAACAGGTTAGATCTGTGTAATCTTTAAACTTGCTTTGAACCAGTTACTATGGTTTAGTTGCTGATTGCAGGCCAGTGTGTGTCTAACCACTCTGTGATCTTCTGAACCTGCACTCAGACGTTAGGTGGTCCAATTTACCAAGTTGGGAAACTTTGCTGTGTTTTTACGACCAATGAGTTTTCTCCAGTGTTTAAGCATCACTCGTAGCTGTTTGCAGTATTTAATTAACATGGCTGCAACACAAGAATTTGCAGTACTAATCAAAAATATTTTACAGTTAACAATATATTTATTTTCATCTGCTCTTTTCTCAAAATGTCAACTCAAAACTTTTGGAGTTTTTACAACCTGAGTGAACGTTTCCAGCCAGAAGAAAAAGTATGATATTTCATTATCATTCATTTGTATTTCCAAGTTTAATGCAAGATAAAACAGTTACATTTTACAGCTTCAAGATGGCAGCGCATGCATATTATGTTAGAAAAGATGATGGGAGGTATTTGTGAACGTGATAACAAAAAAGCAGCAGCCTTTCACAGTTAACCCCAAACATGAAGAAAGAAAAGAAAAAGAAAAAGATCAGTTTCACCTTCCTCTAATGTGAGCAGTAACTGAATTAGGAAACCACCCTTAATTCCACCCAGATTACTTACTTACTATTATATAAAACCTCATCATCTCCAGAAAGGCTTTAAAAATGTTACTCAGTAATTTTGTAATCTTTCCCATGATCATGTGGCATTAACCTGTGAAAACTAAACAGTATTGGAGTGTTTTTCAAAACAACACAGCTCCTAAACTTGTGAAATCAGATGTGTGACAGACTCTGGAGGAAGGCTGGTTCAAGACTGGATTTTTAGCTGTGTTATTATGAATGTCAACAGGATTTTGAACAAGCGTTTCTTACTTTTGGAACATAACACAGAAGTTCTGGTTTCACTTTGTGCGCTCTGTACCAAAGACTAAAACTCAGGATACTGTTTCATTTTAACAGCTTGATGAGTAAAAACACACTTTTTATTCTGCTGCAGCTCCCTCCTTCAAACCTACAAAGTGCTTTTTTCCCTTTGCCGACACACGAAATGTCGGGGAAAAGAAAACATAAAAGAAATGGTACAGTTTTAACGATCGATCACATTTCTAACCCTCTGGAAACCAGTTTTCACATCCACTTCAACCCTCTATCAATGTGGCTCTAATTATCATTACAACCTACAATGCACACTGTATCCATCAATTCTACATTAATCTTTCAGTTTTTATAGTGACATCAGATATTTCTGTATATAAATATTGGTTAAATTTGCCACGTTCTCAAGCCGGCGGTCTCAGAACCCATAAAAACACCATGACATGACTGACTGAAGCTGTTTGCTCTTGCTGGAAATCTGAATGGACAGGGGTGAAGAGGTGAAGTGGTCAAATCTGTACTTGTGCCGCTTCTGCATCAGCACCTTACTTTGCAGCTGATTCAGCAGGATAATGCTCACCTCCACAATCCCAAAGCAGCCTTTCTGGTTCAGGAGCTTATCCAGGACATTCTTGACCAGCATTTAGACCCAATGTGTGTCCTAATGAAGATGGCCGTGAAATGCTGTGTCAATTTGAAGCAGCCACAACCACTGATGACTGCATAGCTGCAGGCTGCACTTATATATTATGATATTGATCTATAAAATATCTATAAAACATAAACTTGCTCTTCTTCTTTTTTAAAAAACTAGTATTACCAGTATGACCTTGAAGTTGCTAAACAGATTAAAACTTTTATTTGTACCAGGCTGTAAACACACTTATTTCTGCTTTAAATTTGGGGGGTTTAACATTTCGGCCTATGGGGACTGGCCATTTTGTTTGGAGCCACCCTCTAGCGGTCTTTAGAGGAACTGCAGTTTTACACTGATTCAGATCCAGTCTTTTCAAGTAAAACGATGTAAAACAATGTTAAAGGGTAGCATAATAAACAAATATTTAAGGCAAGGACTGGACATAGCACTGCGGGAGAGGAGAGGCAGGATGAACATGATTAGGCCGAGGTCATTCTAAATGGGTCTTTGAAATGTGCTAGTCAGATTTTGCTGTCTTACTTGGAGCAAAATGAACAAAATCAACCCCTCTGTTGCCAGTGAGGAGACAGGCAGGTAAATAATTTCCAGAAGAAGATTCCTGTTTCCTCAGAGAAACAGACACAGGACAAAGGATAGCGCAGGTTTATTGGGCAGCTATAAAGATCCTGAGGAGCACCTGGTCGCAACTCCACCTGATACTCAAAGATATACTCGTAGAAAGAGATAGATATTGTACAAGAGCACAAAACCCCAAGCCTTTTATAGTTAAAAGGGTAGCCATAATTATATCTCCAGCTTACACCTTTTCCAGATCACTTACATAAGTTGTAAACTAAGTAATTGCTCTATTACTCTTTTATAATTTCTGTTTTTCTTTCTGTTTCACATGGCCATTATAAAAATATATTACAACCACGGATGGATCTTTATATCCTTTGTTGATACGCCGCTGAAGACATGCAGATGTCCCTTTATGCATGTTTGCGGTGCGAGTAAAATGCCAATATTAGTATGAATCATCTCTTTGTTAAGCCAAACCAGAGACCTATAATGTTATTTGCAGTCCCATGATTTACACACTTACTGTCAAGTCTCTAACTCATTTTATATAGCTGTTACATGGTATCAAATCCTTTTTTAAGCATTTTAAGTTGCTGCAGTTTAAATTTAAACCTATAAAACTGATTTCTTTGTCTTCAAAGTGGCCTTGAGCCTAAAATATGTAAGCTTTTCCACTCTGCCCTTTTGTGAATCCATTACTTATTACACGGTCATGTTGAAATGTTAGTAAATGACTTGCTTTTAATTATCTTATAGTTTATCCTCTCTGTTTGGTACATTTGTTAGATTACTTAACGTACCAAGAGCAAGTACAATCTGCTTGTTTTCCCGTCAACACTCCCTCCCCATTTACTTCTTCTTTGTTTTCACTGCTGCATTTTTCCTCTGGAGATAAAACCCAGATCCAGCAGTTTATACAGAGTACAATGCTCCTCTATTACATCCGTGACATGTAAAATATTTCCTCTTGAAGTTACCACACGTTTCCTCAAACTGCTTAAAAGCCATAATTGGAAACAGACAGATTGTGCACCTCTGAGTCACAGTAGCCTGAAATATGTTTGAATCCTTATTGTTTTCTTTCTATCTAAGTGAGGAATGGGCATTTTTAGACTTTAATCAAACCTCTCTGGGAAACTTTGAATTTGCTGATTGGAGGGATCTTTCACTTTTTGGTTCAGGCTGAATGTTTGGATCTGTGTGTTCCTTGAAGTATGCATGGGAAAGTGCCCCCGCTGGCAGCTCACAGTGGATATTCCCTGTGAATAAATGCATGAATTTATGGCTGTGTGTGTGTGTGTGGCATGGCAGCGGGGCTTTTCCGTCTTGTCAATGGAAAACATTAGTGTCATGCCCCCACAAAAACCCATCCGCCACCCCCTCAGCCCCCTTTCGCCTGCTTGTTTAATTCAGTCCATCAACACTTCCTCCTTTAGCCTGTTAGTGTCACACTGCATTTCCTCTACGGCCTCAACCGCTCTGGCTCGCCACAATCGGCCCGGTTTTTGGTTTCCCTCAAACGGCAAAGGGCTTCAAAGTCAATAACTGCTTTTCTGATTTTTATTGACCTAAAGACTCAACCACCCACCCACCCCCACATTTCTTTAAGGGGAATAAATTACAGTAAGGAGGGAGATTGTGGGTTTGAAAGTGTTTCAAACTCCTGCTGATTGCACCTGCAACTCATTTAACAAGGTGTTCAGACAGTGGGATCCCTGAATATCTGACTTTCATATAGAAGAACAGGCTATACTGTAGTTAAGTTTACATAACTTTGTCCAAATGTCAAATGTTGGACTTGTGCATGAAGGTCATGAAAATCTTCTGTATGATTTTAAAGGGTTCAATCTGCTTTTATTTTTCACATTTTTACTTTTTTGTTTGCAGTTTTTTAAATATATATATATGAAATAATCAAAAGAGAACAAATGCAATGTTTTTCAAATTGCAAACCTCAGCAGGTGCCATCTTGGCTACATAGAGAAAAGCAACCACTATACAGTTTTCATCAAAGGAAAGCTAGCAAGCTAACAGTTGCAGATTTTTATCATGCACTTGTGTTACATGTGCTTTGATCCTGTTTTCTGTTTAGGTTCCTTTATTTTTTATCTTCAGTGTAGAAGAATTCAGTATTGTTTGATTTTAGAGCCTGTACATGCTATAGCCTAACTAGCCTCAAAATCTACAAAACCCTATTCTAATAGAGGACCTATGAGCAATTAGTTCCTTATAGCTCCCCCTTTAGTTATATATTGATGTGTCAAAACCCATAATTAAGGATACAGGGGAGGTTGTCAAGTACTATCTTGAGATTTTGCCCATAATCGAAGTCACCAGCTCTAAAGTTGATATGAAAGGAGAACCTTGCCATAAAAGTCGTAACGTTTTTTAGAAACCAGGATGTAAACATGGTTATTTCTGCTCTAAAGTTGGAGTTTTAAATATTAGAGTCTTTGATAGCCTCGCTTTTGGAGTCAGGCTCAAGCGGCTGTTCGGGGGACTGCATTTTGTGGTCGACGAGGCTTCGTTGCTGCTTGATGTAACCACACAGCAGAGTATGCAGGGGAAGGGGAGCCATACATACATAAACCATCATAAAGTTTAACGTGCTTAAACTAAAGATGATGTACATGCATTTTCATATTCTCAGAATTTAGTGCAAGTAAATTCAATTTAACTGAAATATGGGCAAAACTGATGATGCATCAAATCACATCATTGGGGCATTAAACAGCTGACCCCTGTGATGTTTTACAACAGAAGGCATTTTTAAAAAAAAATATGTGCGTTCCAGTGGAAAGGAGGAGAAAGAACAGACAATCTGTAGGTAATCAACCACCCAATGACTGCCTGTGATCTTTTGGGGGAAATCGACTCACTAATGGCTCGCCTTGTGTCCTGTGTCATTTCCTTTTGATGTGATCGTGCAGTGATGATCAGTGATCTGGCTGTGTGTAGTAAAGAGCTCTCAGCAGGCACTTTTAATTACCGGGGGGACTGATTTTGGCCGCGGAGCCCGCCTCGTCTGGTTTTTATTTCCAACTGCAGACTGACTGTAAAACAACACTGCCAGCGCTGTCACCCAAAACCAAAGCTGCTCATGTACAAAAGCAGCCAGGGCCGTGATTATCATCCTGTGTCGGGCATGTGAGCGACAGCTCCTCTGTTTTTACTTACAACCCCCTCCTGCCCTCCACCTCTTTTTTTCCTTTCCTTAAAGTATCTTTCTGCACACATAAAAACTGATGTCAAGTGCACACACTACATGCTCTATCTCAGACAAATCAGAGCCAGGTGCGTCCGTATGAGAGAGTTCATATTAGAGAGATATTGCAAACATCTGCGTGTTCTGCGTGTCCTCATCATTTAGATCCCTGTGTGACAGTAAAAGGCTGCGGAGAGGAGAAGAAGGGAACACCCGCTAAAAAGTAACTCTGCCCGGTTTGTTCTGCTGCCAAAAGGCCTGGCTGATGAGGCTCTGCAACAGGGACAGGGAGCTCACACACACATATAGCTGTGTTTACATCTTTTTGGAGAACAATACACTGACTCATGTTAACCTTAACCTTAAGGAAAGTCTTCACCCTTTGATTTACTGATGTAGATTACAAGGTCTTACTTTTTGCCCCCATTTTAACCCTCATTAAAGAGGCTGATTTACCTCCCAAAGGTCAGCTCATTTATTAAGAGTTCACACAGCATCCCGATGTCATCCACGTTATCTCTGCTGCTAACTTACAACAGAAATCCAGCATTACAAGCTGCGGGCACAGCGTTTGAAAGGGTCTGACTGATAACACAAGACACAAGGAATTAGTTTGATTGATTTTCAGCCAAGTCAGAATTTTATTTCACTTATGGTTCATATTTTTCGCTATAGCATATGCTAAAAATACATTACTGGGGAAACAAGTGATGTGAATTCTAGGCTCACTGCCTCTGTAACCCTATATTTCTTCCCTTGGTCTTTTTGAGCATGTAAAGCATGTTATTTTGAAATGCTTTCCATATTGAAACCCTCGGAAATCATGCCAAACGCCTGTGCTGCAATATTCAAAAAGTGACATGGTCTTCCTTTTGCACACGCTATGCCTTGTCATCAGCCTCATGAAATGAAATTGGTAGTTGTGGCATGACATTGCTAACAGAAACTTGTAGTTTTCCAGTAATACAAAAACACTGTTTCGCATTTTTAAAGAAAAGTGATTGTGCACCAAAATGTAACAGAAAACTGCATTTTAGATCAGATAGTCCTCTTTCCTCTCCAGAGGGACAAAGGCACCAGTAGTTAGCATCTCCCCATGTCACACCTGTTTCCTGCTGCCAGGTTGTTTTGGGCTGACTTCGATCGTAGTATGGACATTTCACATTACATCTAAGAAGATGATCTTTCATATCTCTGACCATCTGTTGGAGGCTTTCATCAGAAGTAGTCAACTAGTTGGCTAAAATCTAGTACAGAGTCTGTGGTTTTTTGACTAATTCGTATTTCCACAATTCTCACAAGTCAGGCAAGCGATGAAGAAAACCAGGGTTAGGTGTCTTTGGAAGGCATTTAAAAGACATTCCCTTCTTTCTCACTGGATGATCGGGACTCCTCTCTAACCTATCAATCCAAAATCTCCCACAGGTGGTTGGTTAGGGGTTAATCTAGTGAATAAAGATGATTGATGACTCACATCATATTCATGCTCATCAAACCCTTCAGTGACGCCTCGTGCCCTGTGGTCAGGGGTATTTTTATCCTGGAATAAGTTTGTCCCATCAGTTTCGAATGCACTGCTGAGGATCTGTTCCCAGGCTTTTTTATTATTAACATCAACGGGATTTTGAATGAGGCTTTCTTATATTTGGAACAGAGGACAGAAGTTCTGGTTTCACTTCAGCTCTCTGTACTAGGGATTACATTCTGGATATCTTGGCCCTTGCGGCTTCGATTCAACTATTGCAGAGATCCTAACACCAGTCTACCAGCCGGTCCGCGTATTTGGCCCGAAATGAGGTATCTCAACAATTATTGGATGGATTGCCGTGAAATTCAGTGCAGACATTCATGTTCCCCTCGACATTTAGCTCAAAGGAGCACTGTGGCCTCACTTACTACTGCTGCAGTAACATTAGAAAGACTGTTTCATACTTTAAACTGCTTCCTTTCTTTATGACTTCTCTGACACAGAGCTGTCTCTTTTCCTTCAAAACTCACTTTCTCCCATTTTTCTTTTAGTTTCATCTTTCCTTACTCGTCTGTCACATTATCTCTGTTCACTTTCCCTCAGTTGTCATCCCATTCTTCTTTCCCTTCCTGCTCTCTGACACACATCTTCTCATGTATTTTCCTTTTCTCGTTCCTTTTCTGTTTCTGTTGCTCCTGCTGTTTGTCTTTCCTTCATGGACACACCCCCTTCTGGCTCACGTCCTCTTCCCCTCAGGTGCATCACAGAGATTAAGGAGTGGTATCGGGACTCTTCCAACGTCTATAAAACGTAACCAGAATGAGGTGTTGTGGATAACGCGGCTCTTTAAAATGTTAAAAAATGTGGCTCCGTGCCCGCTGCCCTCTCATGAAACCTTCACCCGAGGCCACAGACTGTATAGGAGCAGAAAGATCGAGTATGGGAATGCAACTGGAGGATCCTGTTCAAAGTGCGGAAATATAGCATGTGTATCCAAAGTACATGTGGTGAGAGAGAAGAAATCGAGAGAGGGGTTACAGCGAGGAAAAATGAGAGACAGAGAGGGCTTTGAGCTTTCAGATGGGGAACAGTGGAAGTCACTAAACCAAAGTTATTTTGTTTGAGCCTACAGAGCAGTGACTGCAGGTATTAATGGATGAATACAAACACATTTACATGCTGTAAGTGCCAAATTATTACAATGTGGGCTCCTAAAACTCAAATATTGCTAAGTCCTAAGTCCTCAAAGAGAAGCTAAATGCATATGACTGAATCTCTTAAGCCACAAAGTTAATCCTCCTGAGACCTGAGATCATGTTTGGGATCTGTGGGATGCAACAGGTCGGTGGCCGTCAGAACGAAGTATAAGGTTCGGAAAAGCCAAATGTAATGTCTCCATTTAAGGATGTCCGGTCATGACATTTTGTAATAACATAATTTTTTAATGGCTGTTTTTGTTTTCATTAATCAAATACTGGAAATACTGGCCACAGCCAAGCTAGAGCATCTTAAAATATAGTTTATTAAGACATTATACATTGTTTGATTAATGAAAACAAAAACAGCCATTAAAAAATTATGTTATTACAAAATGTCATGAATCGGGGATTACTTTTGTGACTGATGATGTTTGTTTTTTTTAAAAAGCTGCCTCACATCTGCAGTGTCATCAAAATCTAGTGTAGCGGTGAAATTAAAATAATTTTGAGGCATTTGAATTTGAGATCAAAATATGACAACAAGACAAGAGCAACAAAGAAAAAATAATAATAAAATTAAACAGTTTTTGAAAAAAAGCGATGCTGTAATTAATGTTTTGACAGCTGTTTCTGGTATCATCAGATATTTTCCACTGTGTTTGACCCGTGCCTTTTAAATTTAAAGGGAAGCACAGTCAGGAGCAGATTCAACACTTATTCAATTAAATTAAAGAGTCATTTAACAACGTGGTAAATTAACTTACTAACTTAACTATCAGTATCGTCATTACTGCATAATGTGCAGAAGAAAAAGTTACAACTTTTTAAATAAACAATCTCAAATCTGGAGAACAAAATGTTTACTGCAGTAATTGATTGATTGATGCTACATGTGAGGAGCGGCTTGCACAGCGTAAATCTGTCTGCACACTGTAAATGAAACATGTCATCACACTGAAATACTTTCATATTGTTAGTCAGCAAACTAAAATGACTTCATCTTTTAACCTGGTGTTGACGGACGTCATTGTCCCAAAGATTAAATGGAGACTCCTTCCAGCTGATAAAGGTTACACCTGATTGCTTTCTATTTGTAACTTTTTCAAATGTGGAAAAGGAGATTTTTTTTCCGACATCAGTGAATTTTGTTCACTAGTGGAAACAATTTTTATTTTTTGTATACTTTATTAATCCCCTGTAGGGAAATTACTCTCTGCATTAAAACCATTCACTCAGTGAATGTCCTGTTATTTAACTTCCTGTTAGAACAACTGAAACAGTAATTTATGTTACTTGTCTGAATTATTTTAAAGTGTATTCAGCATGTTTATCACAATTTTTAGTGCAAACCTGAGAAGTTTTCTTGATTTTAAAAAGACACATTTTACAGTTCACACCTGTCTGCATAATTGAGCTGCTTTCACCTGTGTAATCCTTCTTCTCCAGGTGTGCAACTGGCCAAAGGACAACTCTGAAACTCAACTCTGCTTTATGTACACGGCACCTTTCATGCATACATGCAGTCTAAAGTGAATTTGGTCAGTTTATAATGTGACAAACACTTGCAAAGCTTATAAATCAAAACAGTCAGACACTGAAAAGAAATATAAAAATCAGTTTAAGACTTTAGGATGTTACACGCCCTCGCCTTGTGCCCTTAGTTCCTTATTTCCTTCCTTCTTTCTTCCTCTTCTCCCTCTTTCTCAGGTGTGCCGGGTTGAGTAATTGAGGATCACCTTGCCCTCACTCTCCCTCTGGACCGAGCAGCTCTCCCACATCTTCAGATCCCAGCTTTTATCTGGCACTTCTGAAGGTCCCGTTTGCCTGTTTTTCCAAAGCTTCATTGTGTGGTTTAATTTTATTACCTATTAGCATCAGCTTATCTCAATTGCAGTCACTGAGATAAGTTTTTCCCGGTTGTGGTTGTAATAGGGAGATGGGATAAAAGTGAGTAATGCACTGATTGCGATGTTAAGGGTCATAAATGATGATGTTTGAGGAAAAGCCAGGCGGAAATATGTCTTTTGGCATTTCTTTTAAAAGGTCCACTGAGGCAGAATCCTGTATACTGTGCAGCAGACTGTTCAAGATACTGAGACCAGTGTCTAAAATTACAGTTGAAAGGAACCAGCTGAGGTGATTTGGATGTCTGACTACAGGATCTCTCCTGGGTACCTCTTAGGTGCTGTGTTTCGGGAATGTCCTACTGGGAGCAGGACCTCTCCATGCAGCAGAGATTACATCTCTCAGCTGGTTTGGAAATGCCTCAGTGTACCTCAGAAGAGCTGGAGGAGGTGGCTGAGGAGAGGGAGGTTAGAGCATCTCTGCTCTGAATTCTTCTTAAAGATATTATCAAAATATTTATGGAAAAAAACTGAAATTCAGTGAAATTCATCTATATATAAATACAAATCTTAACACTGTCTCACTTACAGACAAAATTTCAGTCTATCTGAGCTACAGTATATACACACACACACACATATATATATATATATATATATATATATATATATATATATATATATATATATATATATATATATATATATATATATATATCCTACAGCATGTACTTGTTGAAGGTCAGACTGAAAAAAGAAGACTAAAAAGAATTAAATAAACTTAGACTTTTAAACAAAAGTTGAAAAACTTAAATGCAGACTGCAACATAAAACTGCACAAGACACTACACGCTTGTTATGGTGAGTATAAATCTTAAAGGCGACCGTACATAACCAGTTAAATAATATGTAAGCTTCCACCATAACCAGCTAGGACAAAATATATGAAAACACAGTACATTCATGTTTATTTCAGTAATTTTCTGCAGTTTTCTTTATTGTATTTTAACCAGGATTTTGATTAAAAAAAAAAGTATTTCAAAGATGTTGCTTAAGTTGAAATGCAGTCTTTGAAATACTGTTGATTAGATACTGAAGGGCATCTAGACCTGAAAAAGCATTAAATTCCTGCCCTGTGAGGTCTGAGGAAGAGCAAATCCCAGAGTTTACTTGACCAACAGAAGTGACTTCCCTCTTGTGTCCGGGCTTTGCTGCCATCCGACTCCACAGAAAGGATTTCCCCCGTAAAGCCTCTAACAGGCTGCGTTTACCAGAGTAAACACAGAGGTCAAGGTGAGAGGACTTTTCACTTCTAAAAGCAAACAAGGGAGGCACGTGCTGGATAATATTTAAGGGGAAAGTATTTTATCTGTTTTTGCCGTGCTTGTCTGACATTTCTTTGATGCTTTTTTTTTTCGTACTTCTGTAAATATCTGTTTCCAGATCTCTGTCCTTACCCCTTTTTAACTCTCTGTTCCTCTTGACTGCACTCTGGGCATGTGTGAAACATTTAACATCACAGAAAAGTCAGAAAAAAACATGAGTTCCCACTTATTTCTCCCTCCTCTGATAACAGCAGCTGAATCCTGCACTCGATTTACACCCGTCTTTGTGTCTCCAACAAATATTTTTCTCCATCTCACAGCAAATCTGCCACAGCGAGACACAGAGCAGAAACGCCTCCTCTTTAGAGACGCTGCATTCCAGTCTTTTGTCCTTCGAGGCTGCTCCGAGCAGCCGCTTCAAACCCGCCTCCCCCTTTTTTTTATATCTCACCTTGTTGTTTGGGGACTGACATCGAGGCCCTCAGTGAGCATCGCACGCATTCCTTCCCCCTCACCCTCCTCTCTTCCCTCTTAATTGCCGCTCTTTTCTAAGGGGACGTGTACATTGTTTAATATCCGCAGTCCCTGGAGACAATGGGCCACTTGACCTTTGAACCCAGTGAGGGCAAAAGCAGGCTTAATCTGATGTTGAGATCCTCCACCACCATTGTCTGTGAAGCAAAGAACTCAATGTGGCTCTAGACTGCAGCGGGGTCAGTTATTGCATCCGCACACCAATTTGTTTGTCACATATTGATCCCATCCATTCTCCCTCCCGGGCCGACCTCCAGCACAGAGAAACACAGCCCACCCATGGAAGATGGCACTAGTTCCACATGTCTGCTGACCTTGCTTTCACCCTGCAAACTGTCCCTGTCCAGCAGCAGGTACATCTCAGCTCTCTGTGCTGGAACTGAAGCTGAATATGCAACAAATGTCCCCCCAAAGCTGCCTGTGTACTCTGTATTGTGTCAATCTGGGAGCCTTTTCTTGTGTGTAGACTAAAAAAACTGACATATCTAATTATATAATTAGCTGCTTCTCACTCTGTTTGAAGTAATTCATGTATAAACTGGACAACCCATCATGGAAGAGTTAAATATTTATCTTTCTATAACAGAGAAGAAAATGTCTAAACTATTTTCATTAATTTGAAGTTGGGAAACTAGCAAAGGGGTTTTTAATATTTTTGCTTATAAATTAGGTAAATAATAATTTAGCAGAGTTATTGTCAATTTGCTGACTATGTGGAAACTTTTCAACCTGGAGAAGTGTACTCAAGCTTTATCAAATAAAATTTAGATGGAAAAAATCGGTTAAAGGGTTGCTGTGAGAGGTGGTGAGCACTTTATAAAAACTGATAGCACTAACGCTTACTGGAAAAAGTGATCAAACTATTAAACAGGATTACTGGTGAACAGCAGTTTTGGATTTCTCTGGCAAAACACAAACATTTTTAGTCTTTTATTTTTTTTCCACTACTGATGGATGTTAGATAAAGCCACAACGATACTAATTTACTTTTATTAGCAAAACACCATAACTGGAAACCATGGAAACCATGGACCATATACTGGAAATACTGGCCACAGCCAAGCTAGAGCATCTTAAAATATAGTTTATTAAGACATTATACATTGTTTGATTAATGAAAACAAAAACAGCCATTAAAAAATTATGTTATTACAAAATGTCATATAGTGTAGGCCATATTACTTTTTTAAATACAGCTACTTCTATTGTTACCAGACGTAATCACTTCTTGCCTTCCTTTAACTGTCTTTAACAAAGGATTCAGCTGCTAACTGATTAATTTTAGCAGCAGTTGTACTTTAAGACAATGGTAAGCTAGGCTGCTGTTCAGTCTTTATGCTAAGCTAACCTGCTACTAGATGATTTTATAGACAGACATGACAGTTACTTTAATTCAAGCTGAGGTTTTTCCTTTAAGTGTAATCAGATCACACTTTCCTTTACACCTGTTGTACAGTTAGCGAGTTGGTGTTTTTAGCATGACAAACCCTGTTTTAATTTAGCTAATCTGCAGTTAGCCCAGTTTGTTAACCAGTAATTTGAGCTTTTCTGTTTTCCTTTAAAAATATATATTAATTTATTTTGAAAACATTCATGTATTTCCTTTCTTCTTTTTCTTCTTCTTTTTCTTTTTTTTTAAAGAAAATTGCTACATTAATTTAATGAATATATTACCAGCGTTTGAGTAGTTAACGCTTCATTTTGAAGGTATTGCAAAGTTTGGGGTCAGTAAGAGAATCAACAGCACTCCTGCAGGTGTAGACCAGCTGATATTTGTCTCAGTTTGGTTATGCTACTTTTGCATCTTCCAGGTGCCTCAGTGTCCTTCTGTTACAATGTTGTTTAATTTACCTTTTACAGACTCTGGGCCAATAAAGAGCTGGCATTTTTTACAATACAAAAGAAAAAGTCACGTTAAGAGTAATCACTATAAGCAATGTGGTACTAGCACTAAAACTGTCAAAAGAATAAATAAATACATTCAAAACATCAGCAAGAAAACATTGTAAGTTTTATTGTGCATCTTTATACAGTTTATATGTTGATTTGGTTATGCAAACAGAATATTTAATGCTGCAAAAATACATTATTCAGGAATTTCTGCTTCATAGAGTAGCACACTTTTATTATAGAAATGAGAGGTTCCAATAAAACACAGTGTGGAACAACACTGTTTCTATCAGTTGTTGTAATATATTATTTTTGGATGCCAGTAAATATTGCAGAGCGTAAAGTATAAAAAGTTAAAATGTGCCACTATGATAAATTCACAACACCAAAAATAATCTTTTTTTCTTTTTTGTCTCAGTGGATAATTATTTCCTGTTAATATATGTACATTAAAAACACTGATAGAAATCTGATATTTCACAATCTGTCACATTTCTTTACAAAAACATTACCCATGTGTGTTTATTTGAGCCTGAACCTCCAGATGTGTGACTCACGCCGTCTGGAAGTTGTAACAGAACAAAGCGGACAAAGTAAATGCAATAACTTATTCACATGACTTAAATTATTATTTCCATACCAAATATTTACACATGGCACCTTTGACCATCAGTGCATTACAGACAAAGTTATTGCATCTATATAATCATCTCAAACATAAAGCGGTGGGAAACCCCGCGACGGTTTTGATGAAAAGATGTGAACGTTGGTCGATCGGCAGACGGTCCCTGAGTCATAGGCCATGTCAGGTGCTGAAAATCTGCTATTTTAATCCTGGCAGAGATAAAAATCAAAACTTCCATTATGCTGAACGTGTTTACCTGAAGTTGGTTTACAGAAGAAACAGCTGGAAAGAGCGTAATCAGTCAGTTTGTTCAGTCAGCAAAAATTCTATATTTAAATAACTGGAAACATTTTATTGTTCTAGTGAAACTGGATGTAAAGTTATTACATATTATGTAAAACACTGAGCTAACAGATGAAGAGATCTGGATAGTTTTTTTTTTTTTTTATTCCAAGGCCTTCTTTTGAAAATGACCAGAGAAAAATTGAGCCAAAACAATAAAACCACTGACAGCTGATGGGAATAACATCAACCATATACAATGCAGCAGTCTGCTGGGAAACCTAAGATTCTGGCTTTCATGTGGATGTTCCTTTGACAAGTAAGATACCAGGTAGACTCCTCGATGGCAGTGGGCACAATATGCCCATCTACACTGAAGCAACTACCTAAGAACATGATAAGGAGCTCAGATCATTGACTTGACCTCCAGACTCCCCACTCCCAGACTAATCCAAGCATCCGTGGAGGCCTCACATTTAAAGAACAGAGCCCAAAAGAGCCACTGGCACTGTGTCTGAGCAAAGTGGATGTTATAGATATGAAACAAAACTAAGAATGAAGTTACCGCACTGATGACATACACCTCTACTTAATAAACTCAAAGTAGATCTTTATTTCATTGTTAATAATCACTTAAAAACTGTTTTTTGACTTCTTCAAAACGTTTTAGAACCAGGTCTCTGGTACCAGACATCCTGTCTCCATGCCCTCATGGGTTAGACCTGTGTCCAAGTTTGGCAGATGGTTTTATTGTTGTGGGTGATTCATTGATAATATAGTTTCCTTTCGAGGTCCTTTAACTTTATAGAAAAAGGCTAAAAATGATACAAATTACACATTTAATTTAATCCAATCTTTTGTAAGGTTCAGCATATAAACTGAAGGTTTATTCTTTGTTGAAGATTCCTGGATTTGTGTATGGAAACCAGTCTCTTGCTTGCAGCTTCCATAAGCAGCTGAGCTCATCATAAAGTGGAAAGTTTGCATGTCTGAATCATCACCTTTATCAGTCTTGTGACAGGTAATAGTCTGTCAGCAAATAAGCTGTTATTTACAGATGGTGGTGGCTGCTGCTTCTTTGCTGTGTTTGACTAACTATGACAACAAATTTGGTTATTAAATGGTTGTGAACAGACAGCCACATAATGTCCACTTTGCGTATACCTAGCTTGTATTACCAGAACCTGTTTTTGTAAAGATAACATATTTATGCCTTTTCTGAATACATTTACATCTACATTTATTGCAGGGTGGATTTATTTATCTGGACTACCTTTGTGTGGTTGTTTGGATAAATTTTATTTCTTTAGGACACGACCAGGCTGCAGGGTTTAGAATACAGATATGAAATCATCCTTTTCATCAAAATCTTTGCAAGAACATGCTCAACTTTTTGCATTTAGTATTTTATTAATTTGGCGATGAGATGCATATTTATTTGTCCACAAATCTGTGGTAATTGCAGAGTTTCAGGCGACTAGATTGATTTTCTTTTTTTAAAAAAAAGGTGAGGAGATGGACAAAAAGAGATGTTTGAGGTATCAAGATGACTGTGTTGGATGCATAATTGAAAGAAAAATGCTTCTCAACTTTAGTTGATGTCTCCATCTTGCTAAATAAAGTTCTCTTTATTTCAGATACAGGCTTTCCTCCACGTTGACTGTGATGCAGTTCAATTCCCAGGAGGTCAAGGTAAGCCACGACCCCTGCTGGGCGTACTACCTGCAACCACAAGACTCCACCACCATGTCCTCGTACTGCTTGTACACCACATTGTTTCCTGAGTCGATGTAGAGGATGCTGATGGGGCTGAGTTTGGATGGGGCGCAGCAGCTTGGAGGCATGTTGCTAGGGTTCATTGAATTCATCAGAGTCTGGATAATGGCGTGGTTGGTGGGCTCCAGGTGGGAGCGCAGGGGGAAGTCGCACACCCCCTCGCAGTGGTACGCCTCATAGTCCAGCGGGGCGATGATCCAATCGTCCCAGCCCAGATCTCTGAAGTTCACATGGAGGGGCTTCTTGCTGCACCTGGATTTCGACTTCCTGCCATGTCGCTTCCCATGGCGGGTTTTGGATGCCGCAGTCCTGCGTCTCCTGCTGGCTTTAGTGCCAGGGCCCCTCTCTTTGGGGCTTTTCTCGAGGCCCAGTAAGGCTCTCCCCTCCCTCCTCTCGCTGAAGAGCGTCTGCTTCTTCTTCGACCTGGTGAAGACCACTAAGATGGCCTTCTTCTGCTGAGGCCTCCCATGTCGGTGCAGTCCCAGAAGATGCAGATCCAGCTCCCTCTCAGGATTGTCCAGCATGGCCCTGAGCTCCAGGCAGAAGTGCTTCCCCTGGCTCAGGTGTTGTCGCTCCTTGAATATCTCCCACACGTCCAGCACCTCCCACCTCGGCCTGTGGGAACCCTGCAGGTCCAGTGTTTTGGAGTCGAGCAGCTGCTGGTCGTGGCAGGAGAGGAGCTGGATGTCGACAGGCTCTGTTTCCGATATCCTGAAATTCCCAGACGCTTTGGTGTAAATCCTGAGCTCGGCTCCCAGCACCTCCGCTTTTTCAGAAAGGGTTGAGACATCGAACAGATACTGTTGTCTCCTCAGAGGGGAGAGTGGGAGGTCATCTGTGGAAAACATTAAAACAGCAGGGTCAGATGCCTTCTCACTGAGATGATCTACATACCACAAAGATGTGGAATCTGACAGATAAATATCCCAAATGCAGTCTGCACTGAATTAAACTGGGAAACAGAATATGAGTCACAGGTGAAACAGCAATAATACCTCCATGCACACACTCACACACGCGGCAGAGCTCCACATACCTTGTCCGCTGTCCACAAAACTTGCAATAGTGTTTGCAGCTTTTGAAGAACGGAAAAAGCTGGCATTGAGACCCAGCTTCTCCGCCGTGGAGAATGTCTTGTAAATAGACAACATGTAGTCATGCGGCTCAATTAAGTCTTTAGGTGCTGCTTTGTTGTATCTGTCCTGTGAGGGTCGAGCGTAAAACTCCTTAAAATATTTAGACGCTTCTTGTGAATTAAACATTTTCGCCGCTTTGCTGCTTTTCGGCGCAGCTGGAGGGAAAATAACGAGAGTCTGGAAACAGGGCATGTCCCACACGAACACAAGAGCCCCGCAAAGAAAAGAGAAGTGATAGAAATCCATCCTCTGCGCTCGTCCTGAGTCTGACTCGGAGCCTGACCTGTGGCCGGGGGGGACCAGAGCTGGACTCTGCATCTGCTCCTGTGTGCAGCAAGTGGCTGCTCCGCAAAGTGCGCACAGCTCAGAGGGACAGGCGGCGCGCAGTTTAAAAAAACAGGAGGCGAGGACACGCCTACATTGTTCTAAAGGCTTAAAGGAGCAGGCGAATTAGGCTGTAAAGCTAATTGTTCCTCTGACACCCCCACCCCCCGCACGGAAAGACAGATGTGCGCTCAAAAGACTACGGTGCAGGTAATTGCGCTGACTTTTCTCGCTCTCACCAAACCTGCTTAAATGGAATCGAAATTTATCTTCAGTTTTAAGCCTGAGTTTTGGAAGTTTCTCTGCAGAACTATCCCTGTAACTTAGCTTC
The DNA here is from genome assembly GCF_013358895.1 of Oreochromis aureus. NCBI lineage: Eukaryota > Metazoa > Chordata > Actinopteri > Cichliformes > Cichlidae > Oreochromis > Oreochromis aureus. The sequence goes on along the minus strand of NC_052962.1, from coordinate 28,696,313 downwards.
GGTGTATTATTTCTTTAGTGTTTATTGTGGAGTGTAATGCCCTCTAGTGAAGCGCAGAGATACTGTTTTGATGCGAAAGAGGAAAGGCGCACAGACGCAACGTCCTTCAGCACCGTGGACAGAGTCTGTGCTCAGCAGATATAAATAATTATTAAAATCCACACAATACTCATTTAGATATATTACAGATTCATGACTAGAACAAACAGACTCTTTTTATTCCTGGCTTTTCGAAATGACGCGCAGAAATGTCGAACAAAATCAGAAATTAATAATAACGAAGAGGAACGAGATGCCACATTGATGTCATGAAGAAAGATATCACTACGTAACTATTGTAGCTGTTGGCATGATGACATTGTATATAATTTGGATTATTTCTTTATCTTGTCAAGATCCATGTCATGATTGTAAATTGTTTAAGCTGTACATTACTTTATGTTTGGTTTTTGTAGTCAACATTTTGGTGCTTTTATTTTGAAAGTCAAGTTCTCTTACAAGTTGCGCTAGTTTCCTCTTTGGGTAGAAAGAAGAAAAACACCTGTAAGCGCGCAGAAAGGATGGTTTTATTCAAAGACATGTTAAGTGGACTTTAACTACACACGGTTAAAGGAAACCTCAGAAGAACGGCGGCTAATTCCCTTTTTGCAGCATGCAGCCAACGAGGTATTTATTGATTTATCGTGTTTGTTGTACAGTGTTATTTTTAGTGCTGTGTCTTACGCTGAGTTTTATTTTGTTAATACTGTATAGTTTTCACGGTGGCTTTGGAGAGAAGTCTTCAAATAAACCAGTGACAGAAAACCACTTGCGTCTGCCTGTGCTTCGAGGGAATTATAACTATACTACACTTTTCTGCATGATTTGAAATTTTTTCGTGGCGTCACGATGCTGTTCATTATTTCTTTATTTCAGTTTTATATTAATTTTGAGACATTTGAATTATTTATATATTTATATTTATACTTATTATTTATAAGGGAAGGAGGTTTTGTATGTAGGAAAAGAAAAACTGTTGAACCATGTGTGAAATAAATAAAGAAATGAAATAAATAAAGAAATGAAATGAAATTTATTCCAGCCCCTTCTAAAATGTCCTTAATAGTGGGAAGATTTAAAGTTATAGCCTCAGTAAAAAATTAAGTTTGTTGATTTCCCAAAGGTGCTGCTTTCAACACTTCATGTAAAGAGTCGTGGCAAAGGCCCATGTTCATGAAAATTTAGACTCCATATACCCCCCCCCCTCCAACCACATTCTCTGAGTAGATATAGGCTCCCTTTCAGTATGTTGCCTACAGCACTGCAGTCTGGGCTTTTAATATTATGTTTTGGTAGTTTTTTCTTTTAACAGTGAAGAGCCTCTATCCACTTTGCTGGCAGGGCAGACCAACGAGCTTTGTTTTTTAAAGCCCCAAAAACATGAGAAAAAAAAGTCATGAGACAGTGACGCAATAAAGATTCACTTAAAGATAAAAAACAGAATTTATTGAAAAGAAAATGTAGTTTCAAACAATCATTAACATGCACAAAACTGTTGCAAAATTTCTTGTTTTCCTTCAGCTGTTTGCAGTTTCAATTTCACTGCTGCACTTTTTAAAAGTAGAGTTAGTCTATTTGGACCTCAAACCCATATTAAATCTTACACACAATACAATGAAAGAACCCAAAAACTAACAGAAATTAACATCAAATGCACAAAATCATTCAAGAAAAGCTTTATTTTTACTTTGTAAAAATGATTATTTGTTGTTGTATTCTTCATAAATCCCTTTTACCTGAGAAGATTTCTTTGTTCTAATGGATATTGATCAGAAGGCTAAAAGCAATGGAAAAATATACCATTCACAATAAACTTTCAACAACAGGTTTGTTTTCATCCTTCATGTTAACGTGACTTTACATCCTTTATCCTTGATAAAGCGGGCTGAGCTCTTCTAACCTATGGGGACAGCATCGGAGCAGCAGGCCACGGTGTAGATGACGCTAGCCAGGCACAGAGCACCAGCAGAAGCAGCTGTGCCGGAGTTGAAGATGCTGTCGTCGGTGACCTGACCGGTGGTCGTGGTAGGTGTCGGCTCTGTAATGTTGCTGCTGGTTGTCGGGATCTGGGTGGTGGGAGTGTTCTTAATGGAGAAGGCTCTTGATGTGGTGCCCCAGTCCTTCAAAGTGAAGACCATCGTCAGGTTCTCACCTGCAGATGAAGAACAGATAATTATACACATGATCGGATCAGTTTCTGCTTTCATAAATAATGCTTGATATTTATTTTATGCACATATTGGTTTCGCAATTTTTTTTTATCATGCTCTGGATGAATGCACTGCACCAGCTGTTTTCAATCTGCCAGTTTTCAAATGTTATTTAGGTTCAGGTGAGGATGTGTGGACGCACCGCTGTTAACAATGGACAGGTCGCTGAAGTTGGCCCAGCAGGTTCTGAACAGGATGGTTGTGTTTCCTTCAAGCCCGCCAACGCTGTTTCCATCGGAGTCCTTCAGGCTGGCTGTAACCATGAGAGTCGTCACTCCCACGGAGACGCAGTTTCCCTGCAGACATTAACAAAGTCAGTGTGAATGGACGCACACACACACACACACACACACACACACAAGGGACGAATACAGACTAGAAAACAGACTTAAGCCTTAATTATATTCCATTGTGGACACAAACAGCTCGAGACCCAATGGCTGAGAGGGTTATTCCTGTTATACGTATTCAACTTATTTAAAGTCTGCTGGAAATGTGCCACCTGGGGCGCAGGGGTAGCTAGTGCACCGTGACGTAAACTCCCACCAAACAAGTCAGTGTGGTCATAAAAACATGCAGGCACATGCACCTTCGCATAGACCGTTGTGCTCATTGTCTGATGAAATTTATCTCACTTGGACTCGAGCAGACCTGGAGAAGAAAGTGTAATCAAGGCTTTCTGAGTTAAAACTAGGAAAATTAAAAACTGAACTGCATTTTTGAATTATTAAATAATGACTGCCATTAAAGAAAGTCCAGATTATCCACTCAGATAAAATCGTTGATTTTCATGCATAAATGTCCCAAAAATGTTCTGTATTTTTACTCTAATAATTCATTCAAGTCCACTCCACACTGACAGTGAAACTGCCTTCTGTGTGAATGATAGCTAAGTCTAGACTACAAACTTTATATTGGATTGAGGAAAAACAAAAGAATCATGGTTACTTTGAGAAATTTACATTTCTAGAATACCAGATGAGTCATACTCAGTCCTACTAAAACAATCCTGAATATAAAGTAATCCAACCCTGGTCCAGGTAAGGTGTGAGAAATATGCAGTGTTTATATGCATTGGGTGACTGAGTTAGTAATGAATGAATTAAATAAAGGTAGAAGGGGATGAACTGGTTGAAATGAAAGATCATCTAATAATACAAAAATCAGATAAACCAACGCTGCCCTTACATCCTTCCCAAAACATCAGCTTTAACACTGGCTGTGCGATAAAACATGTCGAGCTGCCTCACCTCCGCATCCACAGCCATCAGACTGGGCTGCTGGTAAAGAGGACCCACAAACTCCCTGGCTATCGGCTCCTCGATCAGCAGCAGGCGGTCCACGCCGGACACGTAATTCACGGTAGGTTCCTCTCTCGTTACTTCCTCTGTCGCCAACTGAGGTTAAAAACAGGAAATCACCGTGTAAATATGAGACATTCCATCACACACGTAATTTATTTTATCATCTTAATATCAAAACAGCTGTTATAGTGTCAACAGAGCAGATGTTGTTCTGCTTCACCTCATTCCAGCTGGGGTCTGAGGATGGAGGAGGAGGTGGGACCATGCCAATGGAGGAGACATTAAAACCGATGGACTGACTGAGGTTTCCAGTCACTGCTGCCTGACCCAGTTCATCAGCGATGTTCTTCAGCAGGGTAAAGTCCTCGTCATCTGAGAATACACAGGCAGCAAAGATGATGATTAACTGGACTGATTAGACCCTAATGAGCAATAAAATGACACTTTTCCTTCTTCCTAACCGTTGGTGCTGTTTGTGGTTTGCTGGACAGGAGGCTTCTTGATCTCCACCTCCACCGTCAGACCTGTGGATCTCTTCCTGCGACGCGCGCCTCCGTTCTCCCTGATGATCTTGGAGATGCGGATCATGTTGGGAGGAACTTTGAGGAACACGGCGAGGTTCTGGACCAGGTTGTCGCCATAGAACTCCTCCTCGGTCATTGCGGGGAACCCGAAGGCGATGACGAGAACCGGGGCAGTACGGATCTCCACTGGTTGAGAGCCTCTCAGCACGACCTTCAGCATCTTGTAGTCCTGGTCAAAGTAGTTGGTGCCTGCAGTGGCATTCAGCTCGGGGACGTACTGACCTGGAGCGATGAAACACAGAAAATCTTAGATCATCAGTTAATCTTCAGATATAATTCATACATGACAAAGACAGGTCCTTGTAACATTTCCTGTTGCTCTGATTAATATTTGTGCTAATTATTTGCACAAGATGAGAAATTAAGAATGCAGATACTTTAAACTCTAAGACAAAAGGTAAAAAAATATATATTCATGTAAAGCATAAAAGGTTGGAAAACCACATTTAACAAAACAAACATAAAGGGCTACGTGACATTAGCCCGGCTGGCGTCCACTAGATTCTGAAAGACGTCTTAGAGCCAGTTGATGAACCTGATTTACCTTTCTCTCCTCTCCACTGGACATTGTTGGGGAAAACATGGTACAGAAAAACTTGTTAGAATACTCATGTTACTTCTTTGTTGTAGAGAATCAAGTTATTTAGTTATTTTAGTTACCAAGTCAAACCTTGATCAGGGTTTGGGATCATAGTTTTAGACACTTTAAGCTCCACCCTGCTTGTTTTTTTTGTTGTTGTTGTTGTTGTTTTTTGCATTAATATTTGGGTTCTCAGATTGGTTTCATTGTTTTTATTTCCACTTTTATTTTGGTTCCTGTCTTTATAGTTATTTTCTTTATTCTTTTATGAAGCAGGTATTTCCTGGTTCTTTTTTTAACAAATATATTCTCGGTTTTATTTATTGCTACTTTTTCAAGTCTAGTTTCTGTTTGTGTTTAGAGTTGTAGCTTGTATTTAATTCCATCCTCCCTCCCCTGTGCTCCTTGAATCCTGTCACGCTATTTTCTGTTTTATTTTGGTGATCATTTTGTGTTCGTCTTTGTTGACAACTTTAGATCCCACTGTTTATTTATGTTTTTGAATTTGTTGGACTTTCTGCCTAGTAAAGGTTGCTTTTTTTGTTTTTTAAATCTTCTTTGTGAGTCCGGCATTTGAGTCCTTTTGACCAGCCGTGATGCTAATCGGCACATGATATCTTCGTGTAAACATTTAGTACCTGCAAGGATTGGTTTCTTCAAGATGTAGTCAGTGTTATCAGCATTCCACTCAGCATTGGTGGGAGCGATCAGTTGATTATTGACGTACACATCCAGACGCTGAGGGTTGGAATAAAACACTGACACCACGATGCTCTGCACAAATGTAACAACAAAAAGACAATTAATTAAAAATGGAAAAGTGACTGAATGTAGATTGAACTGAAGACTTAGACATCTGGTTTGTAGTTGTGGGCATTTTTTTAATGATTTATCTCAGGAGTGCCTTTTAAAAGCTTTACTCTTTAAAAACAATTAATACATTCAGAGCAGCATTTTCAAAAATGTGGACTGACCTCAGACGGATTAGAGTTGAGCATCATGAGGCGAAGCTTTTGCGGGCTGACGCTTGTGAAGTAAACATCAAAGGAGTGACCGGTGGCTACGATGCTGTGGAACAGAGAAAGTCTCCTCTGGCAGGTGTAGCCAGAACACCAACCGTGATCCTGAGGACCTGGACACAAACACACAAAACAGAGTTTTAAACTCATTCTGCTGTTTTTGAACAGACCGTCAACACCCAAGATCTTAATCATATGATGGAAAACGTTTCCTTATCCTACCGTTGATCAGATCCACGTAGCCGTCTCCAAGCACAGCGACGGGGGACAGACGTCTGGTCTCCGTGTCAGCGTCGAGACTTTCAATCACCAACATCCTGTAGTTCAGGCCGAAGCACTTGTAGCTCTGCCAGGAACTCATGTAGGTGCATGTTCTCCTGATCACACCTACACACAGATTTTTAACTAGATATTTAACACTTTCCAGTAAAACTCATGACCACCGCAGAACAATAAAATTACCCATTAAGCAATAAACCAATGTAAGAAATAAGACAGGAAATATCAGACACTAAGGTATCTGGCTGGAAAAATTTATTCATTTTACTGGTAACATATCATTTTAAACTGAATTCAGTAGCTTGAACTTAAAGAAATAGAGCCTGATTATTGTAAATCAAAGGAAAAAATAAACATTTACCAGACACACTCTTGTATCTCTTCCACCAAGCTCTAGTTACCTTTGTGTGGAGCAATCTGGTTCACCGGGAGTCGGCTGCCATTGAGGGCTGTCAGCATAACTTTGGGGATGCGGTAGTCGCCCAGCCCCCTCCTGGGATCTCCTCCCCACTCATACTCGGACTGCGGCACCACAGCGCCCACTGCACCCAGGAACGACCCATCCAAGTCATTCAACAAGCTTTTCTTCTTCGCGTCACAGTCCATGTCCACACAGTCAGCAGGGTTTACTTTACTGGGGCACAAAAACGTTAGATTTTACTTGATCAAAAGCTCAAATAAAAAAACAAGAAAATAACATTTAAAAAGGTTTTTCAGCTTAAATTCTAAAATGAAGCAGCAGCAGTGAAAATGTAAGATGCCTGTAGAGTGCACAAGGTTATGTTGGCATTTTACCACTCACGATCACGATTCCCGTGCCTCCAAGTTGACTTTTTTCTTTGTGAATAGCTGAATACCACATTTTGATATTTTTTTCTATTCCATGAAAAACATCAGTAAATACCCAGCTTAAAAAGGTCAAAGTTTTTAACGCATTTTCACACAAGTTGTTGCGGAAAATCTGCATCATCATGTCAAAGAGCGGAGGTTATTGGTGGTGATGTCAGAGTCATGTGATTGTAGTTTAGTTTAACATTAGCACTTCACTTCTACACTTTGAAAACCGTACAAGCGGTGTCAGTGTTTGAAGTTTACCTTGTTGAATAAAAGGTTCATTTTTGTAGGCTGACTTACAAAACACGTCATGTCTTCACCATGTGAAAAACACATTATTACAAGTTATTACCCTAAAGCACTCCTGACATCTGTTAGCATGGAGTGACCTACCCCAAATCAGGTCTGTGAATAAACACTTTGGCCTCGTCTGTGCTGTCAATCATCTGAATGCCTGAAATCTGCACAGGGTGCTGCAGGTCTTCATTCAGTGGGTTTGTGATGAACATAATGTTTGCCTCAGAAGAGCAGACATTTCTGAAGTTGACAAATGTCGTGTCTAGAAAGAAAGCCAATGCAATCAGGAGTTAGCAGCATGTTTACTGGGAAAAAGCTCCCAAGCATCATTTCAAAAAGTCAGATTGATTCCAAATCTCAAAGGCTGAACCAACCTTTGACTGTCATCAGCCCTTTAATGGAGTTGTAGTTCATGTTTAGATGATGAGCCTTAGCTGGAGCACTGTTGTGGGCAGACTGGAAATTTGGCCAGCAGATTCCAGATCTGCCACCTGTACACAATGTAAGCAGAAACATCAGTTAAAGAGGTTTATTAGCATTTGCATGTATACGTTGTTCAGGTTTTACTGTTTTTATTCTTAAATTGACAAAATCTGTATCTAAGAGTTTCAGTTTAACTCTACCTTGGATAGGTCTGGGAGCCCGATGGCTTGAAGTGGTGGCCAAATTAAAGTCGATGTTTGACAAAGTGTCTGAACAGTTGAAGCTCGGACTGCTGCCAACAATCAAGGAATTCTGGGGAAAGAGGGATTTGAATTCAATCTTTTGGCAAAGACAAAGCTCCCAGAGAAGAACCACAATCAGTGAATCAAAATAAAGCATCTCACCTGAATTAGCACTGTTTTATTGGCAAATTCATGGGAGAGAGAAGGGGGACCGTAGATCATAGGCATGATTCCCATGCCGTTGTCCACCAGGGTCACGTTGGAAACCATGACATTCACGATGGTCTGTGAAAGGGAGAGGAAGAGGAAAGGGTATCATTTCTTTTGCCTTAATTGGATTATGTATCTACTATATCTTTATTTTCAGACAAAGCATGGACCCTTTTAAAGCGAACACATATTAGGTTTGTTACATATTGCTTGAACAAATTCCTCGAGCAGGCTTTTGTCAGGTTATACTTCTAATGCTAAAAGTGCTTTCTGGAAAGGTAACTGGAACGTTGTGAAAATTATGGCAAAAAGCTACTTGATGCAGTAAAATATGACCAAATGTACATGCGTGATCCAACATAGTCTGTTCTTCCTTGAGTCTTCTCATTAAAACCCTCAGGTTATTTGTCCTGTTTTGGGTGAACCTGGCTGATTATTCAAGTGTAGGAACCAGAGACTTGGTTTTTAATACCTGGAAGTAGATGCCGTAGTCAAAGCTCCTCCAGACAAAGAAACCCTGGATGTGGGAGCAACCAGGCAAACCGTCATTGTTCAGATAGACCCCGAACAGACCGCCGTGAGCCTCGTTATGAATCCACGCCTCATTATCGTTTATATAACCTGCACAAGCAGAAGTTCTGTAATTTAATGATCTGAAAGAGGAAAAAATTTGCACCAGCCTGTCACTTTTGATTAAAGTCATCTATGTCACCTGGGCATGGTTCGCCATCAATGCGATAGGCCACTCTCTCATAACCCGCCACAATGTTGTGCTGCAGCACGACGTTTGTCCCCTCGCTAACCTGACATATGTTTAAAAGAAAAAAGAAGAGCCCAGATGATTATTATAAACATACATTACTTATGTTTAAGTTGAGTGGATATTCCTAGAAAACAAACCTCAATGGCAGCATTCCAGTCAAAGTTGAAGGGCTCCTCTCTGCCTTGGTACGATCCAGGCCACAGTGTCATCATCACCAAGTTCCTCCTCAGTTTCACCTTATTTCCCCAAATTCTGATGCCTGAAAACACAAAAACAAACACAGAAGAAGAGAAATTTAAATCAAATTTATAATCATTTTGCCTTCATGAGATACAAAAACAGAGCCACGGACAGCACAGCGTTTACCTTCTCCGACAGTGTGGTGCACGATGTTATCATCAACGTTAAGGCCGTCTGTTCCAAAAACGCCGACGGCCGGAGAGAAGCCGTCGTGGAAAGCGCAGCCCTGAATGTATGACTCTTCTTCTGTCACCTTTCACCACAGAAAAAACCCAACAGATTTAACAGATACTTTCTTCTCATTAAACAACAAAAGCAGCAGTTTTGTTTAAACAAGATATAAAAAAACATATTTGCAGTTGTCAATCCTCCTCTATGATCAGGCGGTTGCTGGGAAAGATGCTGTGTGTGTGTGCGTGTGTGGGCTGCACCTCTCCCAGATTGAGGAAGGCCACAGAGTAGCGTGGGTCGCTGTAGTCAGTCCAGCCTTCCTGGCCAGAGTGGTAGAACTCCACATTCCTGATCTGAGCTTTGCCTTCAGAACAAAATTGCAAATTATGATGACAGAAAGTCTGAGAGTCATCCTCACGACTGATATCCATTCATCTACAAACATTAACTGTTGTAAGCTCCCATCTTTCATGCTGTACATGCAGTGTTTTGCACTTAAAGCCTTTTACAACAATCACAACCATTCCTTTAATGGTTGTGATTGTTTCTGCTGAGTCTGTAACACTGTATCTTACGTAGTGTCTGTTTTATTAATGTGTTTCTGTCCAGTTTTTCTCCTTATTATCTGGCTTAAAGTCTGTTTATACTGAAACATTTCCGCTCCCTCACTCTGTCAGTGTCACTACTACACTCCATCACTGACTGCTGTTTCAACTGTTTCAACCCCTTCTCCACCACAGCATCCACCTCTTCAGGGCGATGTCCTTTTTTTTACCTTTATAGTCGATTCCCTCCCAGGAGTAGGTGCCGACGAGCAGCCTTGCTCCGAACGAGTCTTGCATCATAGTTGGATAATCCTGACCGATGATCTTGATGTTTCTGGTCAGGAGACCAACATCAGCTGCCAGAGTGTAGGGGAAAGTCGTACCTGACACAGAGTGAGTCCCACCTGTGGACAGAAGATGACGCAGACGTTTCAGTGTTTGATGGCGTGTTGCTTTGGAAACATCAGTCACATTAACTGAGGTGGTTCCTTGGTAGTAAGAAGACAGCCAGCAGATCTATGTTACAGGTTTGCTTATAATGTTTCTTCCCCTCATTAATGCACCTTAAAGTTAAATTCTTACAGATTCAACACATAAACAAAAAGGCTTTTTATTGAGATTCATATTATCAGACCTAACAAATCCTGTCAGCTGATGTAAAAGAAACACCAGAACAATAACTTCAAGTCCTGAGCTACGACTCACCAATATGAGTGTGGGTCAAAGGCTGGTTCAGGGTCAGGACGAAGCCATCCGCGGACACGGCAGTGATCTGACGTTTTTCTGTCTCCCATGTGCTGTAGCTGCTGGTGGAAATTACAACCTCGTCTCCAACCTGAAGCAGGCGTGTCAAAAAGTGAACACTTTCAATGAGAAGTAATTAGAGTAAAGGTACTCGACAGTCTGGTAGAAGGAGAATTGATTGATTTTGTTGCTCAAGGTATAAAAATTCAGGACTTTAGTTGGATGTTATACAATCTGCTTTCAGAACCCAACACGTGAATGCAGTACATAATATAAAAAAATAGAATAACACATTTTAGAGGAAACTATACAGACCTGCCAGTCGACCGACTGCGACAGGGTCAGTGTGTCGGATCCAGCGTTAGCAGTAGCGGCGAGTTTGGTGTGGTAAACATTGTGAGGAAGTCCGTAGAGCTCCAGTGTGCCAAACACGCCTGTTGCATGAGAAAATATATTATTTCTGCCATTGTAGATGATACATTTCTGATGTTAAATTGAATTATTCATTTAAATAAAATGCCTTAGCATGTGATGACGTTATTCAGATAAACATATCTATTATACAACATATGTATAATAAAATGTGATGCAGCACACAAAAAGCTGGCCAGTCATAGACCGAGAATCTCTGCTGCACACAAACACAGCCAAGCAAGAACAAGCAGACTTTCAGCATTTTCAGCGTTTGTAATCTTAAACTCACTATGTCAGAAAAAACATGTTTTTACAGTATAACAGCGCATTGTTTTTCTCCAGGGCCCCATTTATTAAACCCTGCCACACACACCTGAGGGTGTGACCTGGACACTCAGACAGTAAACTCTGCCCCCCTCAATGATGCTGGCAGCTGTTCCAGCTTTGCCTGTGGTGATAACGCTGTACGGATTGAAATCATTCAGCGCTTCCTTCTAAACTTAATGGAGATTTTATCAGACGTTTGATCATTTCTGGTGTTGCAAGTACCTATTTGCATTGTTATACAATTAGAATAACTGGCACTGTTGGATATTATCAAGTTTAAAATTAATAGAAAATGAACAAAGATAGATAAAATATGCATTTTGCATACTGCATATTAACCCTTTCACGCACAGTGGTCACTACAGTGGACAGCTATTTAAAGACTGTTTTCTTGTATTTGTGTCAGTGTTGTTGGTATACTTGCACATAAACCACTACATTGGACACTGATGTGTCACTCCATACCCAATCCTTAAGTGAAATTGTATGTTGTCCACCTAATTGGACATACAAAAAACTCTGTCATACGTAAAGATCCTGATTGAGGTTGTCATAATTCATGTATGAAAGGGTTAAGTTAAAAGTTCTGAAATTTTAGAAAAACAACAAAAAAAAGTAAAAAATTTAAATTTTGTACCATAGCCTGGATTTTGAATTATGCATCACGTATATTAACATAGTTGAAATAATCTGAGCAGGAGTATGAACAGTAAAAACGGCACATTTGCTTTATGGCTCATGCAAGACATATCTGAAAGCTGTTGGGAACGCTGGACTGAGAATGTTACACAAATTTAAAGCCATGCGGTAAAAGCAGTGTATCGATCGCTTCCTTAGCGTTTTCAGTTAGTGGAGATATCATCTGAATTTCAGGAGCGGGACCACTCCTCATCCACGCCCCTTCCGGCCTCAGGCTATATACATGCCTGAGGCCGATACCTGCTGTTCTCATTTTCATGCCCCACCCTCCCCCCCTTTTTTCCTTCTCTCCTCCTCTTCCTTCATTCACTTCTCCTTAGTACATGGGGATCTGCCCGGCCCGGGAGCCGTTGCCAGTCCCTTCGAGGCCTTCCCCAAACCGCAGGATGTGGTCCCGGCTAGTGAATGTTAGCTTTTAGTTATGTGATGTTTATTATGTAACTGCAGGGTTTATCTTATTGCACTTGCAGGTTTTTAGAAATGTCATCAGTCTCTTCAGGTGGTGCTGTTTTTGCAGTACATACACTAAAATGTGGCAATTTTTATTGCGAGTAAACGAGTCTGAGTCTTCTTACCCAGGACTTTGGATCCCTGGTTGGGTCCGTTTGGCAGAGGCCAGTCCGGAGTGCGGTGGTTCCCTCTCAGCTTGATGTGCAGCTGACCTCTGAACGGCTCGTCGTTCCATCCTGCAATCAGCCGGCCGCCCTGAAAGAGTCACACATGTTAACATCACCTAACTCATCGTGCTGAGTCAAACAGTACATGTGACTTCCACATTATCTGACATTATTTTATATTACGTAGGGGCAAATACACAACTCAGAGCTGCTGTCATATTAAATATATGCTGGAGATAAATGCTGATAAATTTGTGACATTTAAAGGAAGATTAGTTTTACCTCTTAAATGCATTCAAGTGAAATGAAAGTCATTTATGTTAAAGTGATATTCTGGATGAGGATCTTGGAGACATTACTGATCACACTGACCTGGATGGAGATGTAGACAGCATCTATCACCACAGTGTTGTACTCGGGTACAGATCGAGCCTGTCTGCTAGATGAGCTGTTCATGGTGTCGGGGATCTCAAGGACTCCGATAACTGTGAGCTTGTTGAGAAGAGGAGTGTCGGTGTCCAAAACGACCCACTGCCCTGTGGTTTAGCAAGAATAAAGAGGCATTTTTAGTCACAATATACTTATAATAGATGTTTTATTTTCAGAAATTTCCTTTTTTCACAATTATTTTTTAAACTGGCTCCAAAAAAAGCAAAAATCAATCTTTTTGTGTTCAAATGTTGCCAAAGAAACTTGTAGTTTTAAGCTACATTACCTGATGGGATGACCACGTCAGCACCCTCTGTTGGCTCAGTGAAGTTGTTTTCTGCCGAGCCTTTCCAGAAAGAAGCATTGGACCATCGGCTACAGAAAAACAGACATTTTGATGCTACACCAAGGCCACACCAGAAAAAGTTAAATGCACAAAACGTTTGATAGAAAGATAATAATCAACTTACATGAAGTTACCAGGTCGGCGGCTAGGTAATGGCGCGAGAGTGGCTGGAGGCGGTGGTGTTGGTGGGATGCAGTTGAGGTAGAAACAGCGGAAGACCGCAAAGTTTGTCTGAACGTCAATCATAGATCGGTCAACGCTGGACCTCCGCCTGCGCTGGCTTGTCTTCCCAGACACTGCAAAGAGAACACAACAGTGTTACTGAATGCTTTAATTAAGCAAGAGTAACACACACCCGAAGGTCAGATGTACAAAAACAGCAAAGTTGATAAACTTTGCTGATTATCAAGAAGGATGGAAGAAGGATGATAATAAAGCAGGCCTCCCTGAGTTTAACGCTTATTTATATTTTATCACAGAAAACATACTACATGCTGCACAAGCTATTTAAAAAAAATGCAACAATTTCATTTAAAAACATTCTGCTACTATTCTAGCAGCATAATGAAAAAGCAGGTAACATGACTGGCTTTTTAAAATGCTCGTTTCCAGTATTCTTATTCTTGGGCTCCACTAGTGTAACTTTGCATGATTCACATTTCAGTATAATCTCGTTTTATCTAATGCCTCTGTCAACTTAAGGACCGCTTTCTTGTGATTTCATCAACTGGGCACATCAGGAGGTTCGGGCACATCTAGAGCTGTGCACCTGAGATTACCACATTAATGACATCTGCTCTCTTCGACATCATAAAGAGCCAAGGGTAGAGAAAATCATCTGAAAGTGAGTGTCTGGAAACACTTTGGGCATTTTTAAATTGTAGTATTTACACATATAGTAACATTATATATAGGAAATGCATAAGATCTTTTGCTTTAATAAAATAATAAAGGATAAATCAAAATGTGCAGTACAATATATCCATATTAAAGTGCGTCTAACCGATGTAGTAGAGGTTGTTGGAGCTTTTATTGAAGTACCAATCTCCGTTCTTGTTGTTGCTGAAGCTCAGTGGCGTCAATGAGCCGTTTCTCCTGTCGATGATCTGGAAACTGTCTGGACTCTGCGTGAAGTTGTGGTTGACGATGACGTATTGATCCCGCTGTATGCAAAGAAACGCGCGACAAACATCAGCGTTTGCGAAGCCCTATATCGTATTTAACATACTTTACTCGCGTGTTCTTTGACGTGATTACCTTAAAGCTGTAGAATTTTCCGCTGTAAGTGATGTTGGTCACGTGATCCACATTTTCAAAGTACCAGTTGTACGTCTGTCCAGAGGGCAGCAAGGCCATCCATCCAAACGGATGAGTTAGTCTCTTCTTCAAAAAGGGAACCCTGGAGCTCCCTGAGTTTAATATAGGAGACAGAGCACACATATTTATATGTTTGTTTATATGTTAGGAGGTTTGCATTCATTAATGCACAATAATTGTCTAACATTTCCTACAAAGATAAAATATTATTCTCTGCAGTTTGTTCCTGATGGCATTTTCAGTTGTTGTAAAATCTTTACTGCAGTTCCTTCTAAACACCAGTAGATGTCAACACAGGTAAGAAAACAAAAACAAATTCCAGCTTCTTCTGCAACTATATGAGATCTGAAAGTAGCAAATACAGTTTTTTATACCATGTGAGTTGGTTAGGATGACGTCCTTGGCCACCAGAGAGCTCGGGGAGGGGTTGTTAAATGCCAGACGGTGGAAGTTAACGGTTTCATCGCACACAGCGCCGGGGAAACCCACGCTCCACTCGGCACTCTGGGAGCAGTGAGCAGGGTCCAGCAGGTTGCTCATAGGCACAACTACATGATTTATGTTTCCTGAAAATAAGCAGAAAACCGACTGAAGCGCCAAGAAATATGAAGAACATACACATTGACGTTTACTTTAAAACAATCAGAAAGAGTCTTGTTACAAAACATTCTGGAAGTGTATTAAGTGTTTAGCTTTGGTTGATTATTAAAGGGATAATGAAAAAGCAACAGAATATTTGAATTACTTCTTTTATAATTGGCATCTTTTTAAACAAATTTCTGAAAAGATTAATCAAAGTTTATGTTTGGAAGGCTTGTATAGCTCTTACATGACAAACTGAACCTTTATACACGTATAAGAGAGAAACTGGTGAGAAAATAAAATCACCTGTGAGGGAGCCATCAGTGTCTACTAGCTGCACTTCATGCTCCCACCTGAAGCCGGCTTTGTTGGGTGAGTTCATGTACTGGATGCCACTGAACCTGGCAGCCCAGCCACCACAAAGCTCCACACACAACCCGTCGATCGAGGTTACCCCGACGGCTGCACAGGAGCTGCGGTTGAAGTTGACAAACTTGCTGTTAATGACGCTCATGCCGTCGTCGAAAGGCAGGATGACGCCGCGGTGCGTGCAGAAGTCGCTGCCCAGTCCAAGCTCGTCCACGTGACCCACAAAGGTGCTATTGGACACCGTCGCCCCACCGTCTTCTCCAAAGCCCTTCACAGCCCACTGAAAGATACGCTTGGCTTCGATGCCTGCTTTCTCATTGTTGACCATGAGAAAGTTGCTGAACTGCACGGCGCCTACATTGACCCACTCAGCACCCTTTTCGCAGTTCCAGGTGGTGAGAGAACGGAAGACAGCGGGCTCGGGGATCGAGGACTGGCACCCTCCGTTCTTCATGGGGAAAAACTCTTGGAAGATCCACAGTCCAAACCAGCCCTGGGAGTGCACAGTGTTGTTGTAAAACTCACCAAGGGGAACTCTCTTCTGGCAGATGTTTGGGTCGTAGGAAGGGCCATCGGGGTGGTCATGCATGCGGTACCAGAAGCCAAAATGCGTTCCCCCTGCAGCGGCGTTGTGGCGAATGATGTTATTGGGATTTGTGACCCAGTAGCCGGCGGGAGTGACGTCATCATTTAGCAGGCTGGTGCTTTGTTTGACAAACACAGCCAAGTTGTACTGCAGGATGTTCTCTGTCTCAATGCCATCCTCAATGAAGAAGGCCCCGCCCATGATGTTGTAGATCACATTGTGTTCCACCAGAAGCCGGTGGGTGTTATGGATGGTTACGGCCCTGTTGAAGGTCTGATGAATCGCACAGCCCCTCACGTACGACTTGTAATTGATGTCTCCCATCAGATGCCAGTGGATGGGATAACGTCCCAACCTGAAGGCCTGTCCGGCGTGGAAAACCTGCAGAACAACAGCACAAAGACTTCAAACTTTTAACACACTAAAAATAATTTTAAAAGATACTATAGTATGGAAACGTTTAGAAAACGAAAATACATTTTACCTCAACATATTCTAGTCGGCCAATTGCAAGATTCTCACTTGGTCTGGGGGCGTGGAACATGATGCAACCTCCAAACTGATCGCTGCCGGCCTCCTCTCCAAACCGTCCTTGGAAACACGTCTGGGTGGTAAACTCACCTGAAGGACACAGAAGTGCAAAAATGTATTAAATACAGTGTTGCTCTCAGAATTAGTACGCAGAAACAGCAGAGGAGGGATCAAGCCACCATTGCAAAGTACCTGTGTTGAAGCCGTCCGGGCAGGCTTCAATCTTGTCATTCCATTCTTGATTCTGTGAACCTCGCACGACGATGTTCCTGGTGAGGAGCCCCACCTCAGCTCTGCCCTCAAACACCGTACCATCAGGCAGCGTCACGGACACCCCGAGGTGAGTGTAGTTCAGCGGTTCGGTCAGGGTGAGAGTCATTCCATCAGCCGACACGGCGGCGATCCTTCTCACCTCATTCTCTCCTTGACTGTGCCTGGAATATAAATAAATACGTTTAAACCCCTTCTGCAGATTTATTAAAACCTTTTATTTTTAATCTACATGCTCCTGCTGTCCTGTGATCAAAACACATCTGTGACTTCTTTTTTTGAATGCATAAAACAGCATTTCAATGATGTTTTGTAATCTTAACCCTCCATTCTTTTGATTGTCAGCAGATCCTGGCACACATATTCCGCTATCCAGGTTAGTAAAACCAGAGAATCATCCAAAGCCAAGGAATCGGAGCGGTGGCAGCTACTGCTACTTAGCTAAACCATGAAATTTAGCTTTCAGCAGGGCTAGTTTATTCTGTTCTTTGCTTAATACATAATCTTATTTCACATATTCCTTATTACAGTAATAAAGTGAACAACATGTTCCATTTTTTAAATATAGGGAACTAGAGATTTTAATTCAATTAGCTGCTAACTAGCATCATGCAACAAAAATGCTAATTGCTGCAATTTATTTAATATACTGTTATGTTGCACATTTTTCTCCAACTAAAGGTAACTAAATGAACACATTTATTTAAAATATTTGACCAATTTAATAGACAAGTATATTAAAGTCCAGTTTTCTTTCCAACTGGCTCTTTTTTTAATTTTAAAAATAATTTCAGGATTATTAACAAGAATTTTAAAAAGTTGAAAATTTGGCTTGAGATAATATCAGCTGCTAATCACTGTAATTTTACATTTTGTATTCCATTTCTTTTTGCATTAAATTAAACATTTCAACTAAATGCCTACAGTTCCCATGTTTTGGCTTTATAGCTCAGATGAATAACTTGGATTTATGCTTTTATGAACCGGTCCTCAGCAGTACCTGTGTCCAGTGGTGGCAATAACGATCTCGTCTCCTACTTTCCACGTCACCGCCTTCATCAGGTTCAACGTTTGTGAGCCACTGTTTGCTGTTTGGGCCAAGTGGGTCCAGGGGATTGGCACAGGAATACCTGATTTTAAAAAAAAAGTAATTTTAAACTTGAGCAACTATTACAAAACTGGTCCCCTTTGGGGGTTATTATTTGATTATTATCCTGGTTCCTTAGAAACAGATGAGGTGACAATAATCACCTTGAGCACCAAGACCTAAAACTATTGTCAGCTTACTATTACATGATATTATTACATGACATGCAATGTGTGTTTTTGAAATAATTGGGTCAAAGCTATTTGAGGTTTCTGTTGCTGAACGCCTTCTGTTTTTGGCTCTACATGATACGATCGTGCACCTCAAGGGTGAAAAAAGTTATAAAGTTATAAGTTATTTATTTCATTATTTATGTCAGTAAATGTAGGAAAATAACAATATTAAAATGCAACTAATGAGTGACAAAATCTGTGGAATTACAAACAAAATGTAAAGTCTGTATTAATGCATAACGAGTGTTTTGTTGCATTTAAACAGAACAATCTTAAAAAGATCCTAAAAAAAATGTAACAAGTACAAATCAGGATGTGGAACTTGATTTATACCTGATCTATACCTTATGTGTGTATATGAACATAAATTTGTGTGTGCACACCATGGAGGTCCAACACGCCCTCTCTGACAGCCAGCGTCTTGGCTCCATAAACAGGAAGTTCAGGTGAACGCAGTTGACCGTGGAGCGTGATGATGGCTTTGTGCTGGAACGGCGCCCCCTCCTGTCCGATCTGGAGCCGCCCGCCGTCGGTGATCAGGATGTTTTCTGCCTGCAGCTCGATGTCGGCTTCATCGAACACTAACGTCCCTCCTGAACGTAAAAAGAACTTTAGTTTCTCTGACAGTTTGAATTTCAATCCATTTTTTATTTTAATATTTTATCTTATTCTGCAACAGTTTTCCAAATTTTGCATTTTCACAAAGACTGCATCCACATAATTCACTTTTTATACAATGTCGGCCTGTAAAAACACACATTAAGAAGTCATTTTCGCACCTTGAATAAGCAGCATTTTGAGCACAGGTGTGCTGGTGTCCAGCAGGATGGTCTGGCCTTTAGTAATAACAGCAAATGTGCCCTCCTCAGGTGGAGACAGACCTCCCCACGTGAACCTTGACGACCACACGTCAATGTAGAAGAAATCTGCGTTGTCCTAAAGAACAACAAAGAACACTTGATGAAAATATGTAATCAGGAACAATGAAATCAGTCAGACAGCACTGTTCCTGTATTTGGAAGACGAGTAACTTTACTAAACACAAAGAAATCAACCTCACCATCTTGGCGATGCCTCGGTTTCCGATGCTGACTCTGACTTTGGTTTCCTGAGATTGTCCCTGAGCGCTGGTCATGCAGATGATGTGCGTGCTGTTGGCGGACTGCACGTCACACACCGACTCTGCGATCGTCACGTTGATCTCGTTAATGTCAGTGCTGTAATATGGGAGGGGGAGTGAACACAAGCAAGGAAACAGACTAAAGAAAACCTATTATGCTAATTTGTAACTGTCTTTTTATTCAGTGACCTCCTCAGTAATCTTTCTTTAAGATCAACTCCCAGTTTGCCCAATTTTCTAAATGGGAAACTTCTGGAAGCCAGCCGAGGGGCAGCACCTAGTTCTTGTGAGCTTTACATTGTTTAAAAAGAGCTGATGGCAGATGACTGTGTAAAAAAACAAAATTATGGCCGTTAGTGATAATGAATATGTGTGCAGACACTAATACAGTTCATTATGTGTCAAACATGCTCAACAAAAAGCAGTATTTGTAATCTATTATTCAGGATTGTAATCCCCATGTTCCCAAGCAGAGAAAGTGAAAGCAAAAGCAGATATCTTTTGTCGGCTGAGCACTTATTCTTGATCAGTGATCCATGCACGTTGGGCGTCTCTCAATTGAGTGAAATGTTTTCTTTCTTTGCTGTACCTGAAACCAGAGCCGGTGATTGTGAGCCGGGTGCCTCCAGCAGTGCCGCCTCTGCGAGGAGAAACCTGAGTGATCACTGGAGTCAGCTGAGATTTATAGGTGAAGCCGTTTGACACGTTGACCGCATCATGTGGGTTAATGACGGCAACAAGGCAGCTGACCTCTGACTGAGTGCCTGCAAGGATACAGGACACACACACGCAGTCACACACAGACAGACAAATCACGCAACAACAAAAGCTTCAGATGTCTCATCATCCATATCAAGTTATCTTCTTATCAAATGTGACCATTTTCTGCCTTGTGACAAGGCTGACAGCATTCCTCATAATCACAGTCTGTCTGCTTTAAGGCCTTTAGGGAATTCAGTTGGTGTCTTAAACCAGCTACTGACAACTACTGATGTGATAATAAGTATTTTTTTTTGTCTGTAAAAACACATACAGTACTTTAAAAGGTAAAATAAATTAAATCTTGCTTGTCACAGACATATTTTTAACTAGTTTGTGTTTAGTAGCTATTAATATTATTAAAGCTGTGGATCTGGATTTTAGAAGTGAAGGAGCTGTGAATTTCTTTGTGTTTGGTAATGTAACAGTGCTGCTCAGAATTTTCACACTGCACAACCTCTAATTTCTAACAATCCTAGTTAATTTTTTTGTGAAGCAGGATAAGATCAGCAAACTCTTGTAGGTTCAGTCTTCCTGTAAAAATAATGTTCATTTTCATTTTTGCAGCAACAGACCAGAGTTTAAATTGTGACCAGCGCATGCATCCAGGAAGGATTCACAGGCTAGCCCAGATCCCGCATCGGTTAAGCAGAGTTAAGCGTCACCCCCAGTGTGTTCCAGATGAGAAAGGTACATTAAAGCTAATGAATCCCTCTCTATGCAGCTCACAGAGAGGTGGAACATGGGCAAAGCAGCACTATGCGACGTAGAAATGACCTCTTCCCAACGTGCAAACCCACATCTCTGCTACATAATGCCTAACACTAGCCACAGAGTGTGATACACTACTGTGCTGTCGGGGTAATGTGTCTTCTTTCCAACTAATGGAAAGAAATGTTCAAAATACACCGCAGTGCATTACTTAGCAGTAATAATAGCAACGTTTATAACCCTAGAAATCAATCACTGTGCATGCCATAGCTGCATTTTACAGCATGCACAGTGTTTAACAACATTTTTCAAAACTCACATTTTATTAGTGATATTAGTGATTGAGATTTTTTCATCTGCATGATCATCTGCTTTAGGTAAAAGTTCTCTAAACTTACTGTTGTGAGGTGGAGACTGGCAGTACAGATGGGTGGATGTGGATGTTTGTCTGTGAACCTGGCATTCCTCCCCGCAGATCAGCACAGTGGAGTTGAGTGGATCAAACCCAGAGCCTTGGATGGACAGCAGCGCATCGCCACCGAAACTACCTGAATGGCAGATTAAAGGGAAACAACTCATTCAGTAAGCTAATAAAAAACTGATTAGAGGATCAAAAGAAATGAAGGAATAAAAGAAAAAGACAAAAGCTGCACAGTTTATTTCACTGTGAAGTATTTTGAGACAAGATGTTTGAATGATCAGTTCTTCTTTTATTTGATTCCTTTTTATAAACAACTGAAAAATAATTAAAATTATCAGAAAAATATAATTGTTTCTTCCTTTTTTATGTAATTAACTCTATACCGTCAGACAGATGCGACTCTCACATAAATTCTGAATGCATCCAGCATTGTTATTCCCGACAGTGGGCTTTCTCCCTGGAGACATCATTTGTTCTGTTTTCTTAATTCTGTTTACTTTATTGCTTTATATTCAATACAAAAAAAGTTTAAGAGGAATGTTAGATATTCTTCAAATTAAGTAGCCCCAGTAAATATGGATTTATGCATCTACAGAAAAATTATTAGGTTTTATTTTTTTATTTCACGATTAGGTCTGTCTGTGTTTTCTTGTTTTTTTTCTCTCTCAATAAGCTGATTAAATAAAATGCGGATGAACAGAGAGTTTTAATATTGCTTACCTTCACTGGGCTGCACACTGCTGAGCGTCAGTTCATATGTGAACATGACTCCTGACTGGGCATAACCTTTGACCTGGTGATGCAGCATGACTGGGTACGTCCCCCCTGGATTGTTTCCTGCGGCGAACTGGACCTGTGTGTCGGAGACCATGGAAACATTGCAAGGGACGCCATTTACGGTGATGGTCACGAGCTGGGAGTCAGTGCCGAAGCCTGAACCTGTCAGGGTGATGACAGACCCGCTCGGCCCTGCAGGAAATAAACAGAGGAGATGAAGAAACTATATAAACAAAGAATCTGAGACAAGACTGGTGGCTTTATACATGACAAGACATCATATATTACGGTACTGAATGACACATAAATCTATAAATGTCATGAGCTGGAATAATATTTTATCTGTTCAGTAATAATAATGATAAATTATGGCAAATGAGACTGAACCAATTTCCAATTTTCAGTGACTTTTTTCTGTATTCTTCAGTTTTGCTTAATTTTATCGAATAATCTTGCAAAATACTGTCAGTATTCTTTAAACAGACTGCAGAGACTGCAGTAGCCTCTGCTTGTTATCTTTCTGTCATCATAGTTACCTGTGGTGGGGCTGATGGAGCTGATGACAGGAGTGTGGGTGGTGGAGTAGGTGAAGTTAAGAGGAGGATACTGCACAGAGAAGACCTGCAAAATGACAGTCACCAGCCCCACACTGTTAGGAGGCGTCAGGCAGATAAGACGACCCGGCGTCACCTCCTGAATCTTGCAGGGTTTCCTACCAACCGTCACGCTTGTGTTCCCTGGAGCAAAGCCATTTCCTGTGAAGATAAGTGACGTTCCTCCCGCCAGACTGCCCACGTTGGGGTTCAGGGTTGCTTGTGCCTTACTGCTCAGGGTGACCTGACCAGAAGCGAGGCCTTTGCTTCTTACAATCACTTTGACTGAGTGGTCACCTGCAGGCAGAGCGCTGACTCTTGCACTGATGTTGCCGTCGGTCACGGGCGGTTACTTCTAGCTCTGTTAACCCAGCAAAACTGCCACATCATCCACGCTGCTGCCAAACCCTGAGCCAGAGATGGTCACAGTAGTGACATCATCAATGCTGTCCGGGGAAATGCCGGTAACTGTGGGAGTGACGGACGAGGAGTAGCGGAAGGAGCAGTTTGAGTGGCAGGCGCTTTGGATTTGGCCCATGTAAAAGATGACATCACCGACGTGTGGCTGAGAAGGCGCCGTGTCGCAGATGATCGAAGTGTAATTAAGAGACTGGATGCGACAGAGCTCGCTGGCTACAGTTAAGAGTCCCTCTGAGAAGCCAGAACCGCGGATGAGGAGCCTGGTGTGGCCAGTGGGGCTTCCAATAGGAGGCGAGACTGAGTCAACCACTGGAAGAACCACAAAGCGACGCTCAAGCTCATTTGGCACAGCGATGACGGCGCTGCCTAGGTTGTTGACTCTGACGGCCACAGGGAGAGCAAGGCCGATGGGAAGTTCACTGCTGGGGCTGAGCTGGCAGTTAATCTCAGATTGGGAGCTGTTGATCACCTGACAGGGCTGATCTCCCACCATCACCTGCAGCACACAGAGCAGACCGCTGTGGGTAAGAAGTCTGAACAAGAGCTATATCAAGGCTAATCGAGTCTAGCTTCAGTTAAAGACAACACATTTATTGGTCAAAGAACTGAGATTAAAATGACTTTTCTAAATGGTATAATGAAATTAACTATGTCTTAATTGAAGCTTAGGACTACAAGCATGTGTTTGAATGCTTTCATTATAATGATGCAAGTGTTTTATTAATTTAAGTATTTTGCTTTAAGGTCTTACATCCACAAAGTCCGCCTACTTTACTTACTACTTCATTTAGACCACTACTGTTTTTTAATATACATTTAGCTAAAGTTAGTGTTCATTTGTTTAATTTTTAATTACTACTTTTTTAAGTAGATTTAAGTTAAATGTGGTAAGTTATGTTTTTTGTTAGCATCAGAAAGGACGGTAAACTCATTAACTAATGACTTGTCAAGCACACGACAACAGTGAAAACACTCAGTATCCTAAGCAATGAGTGAATGGCTGCATGCATGGCTGTCTGTTTCTACTGTTTATCCATCAGTTTTAGTTCTTAACTTTTAGATCTCAACTGTCAATTCAGGTCAACAAATCCTTTAATTTAATTGTAGTTTCTTTTTTTCCAGAATGCTTGATCCATTCTGTCTCTGGATACCAAAATATCCCATGGAAATGACTGCTTAAAGTAGACTGAATAGAACTGCCACTCTAATGTTCCAGACATTTTATTAAATAAAGGCTGAATAATGTAATCAGTCCATTCAAAAGATTCTGGGAGCGCCACAGGCTGTACTGTTGTTTTTTATTGACCTATATTATATATCAAACATTTATGTCATACTAAATATACTCTCCAGCATCCTAATGTTGCAACGTTGTCTTTTAATGTATAACATGGGTCTTTAAGAAGAAATATGCAGGACAATCACTGACCAAAGAAGATAGTTTACATTAAATTCATTTAATGATGCAGTCGTAAAAAGTTCTGCTAACCTCATTAGCACAGGCCACGTCGCTGAAGCTTTTGCCCTTGATGTGGATCACTTTGTGGTATGAGCCCTGGTTAGGAGAGATGGAGTAAACCATGGGAGTGGTGCAGGCGGAGGTACTGAGGGAAAGCGGATCAGTCTGATTGGGCTGTTGGCATTGCGGGGAGGCAACGCACTGTGACGCTGCTCTGGAGACTCGACGTGAACCTGTAGTAAGTAAATCAGAGATCATTACCTTTTATTCTACCTTAGAACTGGATAAATCAATCACAGCTTAACTCACTTCCAGCCACATGTCTGGCCTCAATCCCCTTCACTCTGACAGAGACCTCGCTGCTCTTTTCCTCCCGACTCTGGACTCTCACAACTCCCTGCAGGAGTCTGAGGTTGGCATTGTCTATGTAGCCACTGCTGTAGTAATAAACCCCGGGCGCGGTGAAACGGTAGCTGAAAAATCCTGAGGGACACGAGACCCAGATTGTAAAGACATCACATCAAGTCATGACAGATTCTTGGACACGCTGTGCACTTATCTAGTTCAGTGTGGCTCACGCATGTTGAAAGGAGTAACACAGCACACTCATTCATGCACAACACGTGTAGCTTATCATGACATCACTATACATACACTAAATGAAAGGTGTCCAGTCATTCTCATATACAAATCATGAAATCTAGACATAATGAGGTCATGTTTTACAAGCGGCTACAGTGTGCAGCACAGTAACAATAAACCAGTTTAATATCATCAACATGGAGTAAGTACAAATCAGAGTTTATTACTTTTTTATAATGATTTCTGAAAATTAAACTGCCTATCACCTTACCCTGTTGGACCTGTTTGTGTTTTATTTATTTATAATACTGTTTCCTTTTTGGGCGGGAATATTCCATTCAAAGTTTTGAACTTCCTAAATCCAGTAAATAAAACAATTTAAGTTGTCCAGTGTACGCAGGGTGAAGCACAGCGATCAATGTGGGATAAAATAAAACTGTAAATGAGAGTCCAGAGGATTATATCTGAATATTTAAAGGGAAACAAAGAAGAACCATAGCAACACAAACTTAATTAACAAAATCACACACTGAAATCTTAAATTTATGATAGTGCAGAAGAAGTTATGGTGGATTGTTTTGGTGATTGGAGATAAAGAAGGAAAAACCTTTTCATAAATCTGTGCACAGCTGACTCTGGTTCTACCTTGGGCAGTTTTGGTCTCTCCACTGGTGAAAGGTCCTCCTTCATAAGTGGTACCGCTCGGGCTGGAAACACTGAAGACCCGGTACCCAACTTCCTGAAAGGCTGGTGCCTCCCAACGCCACATTACCGTGTCGCCAACGAACGCGGTGAGTGAGGCTGGACTCCATGCATTTCCCTGCCCATAAACTGGAAAACGCATGGTTACGTTGAATAACATTTACACAAAGAACCAACAAACACACACACGGATTAAAGTGTCTGATATCTAATACAATCTGAGACATTTCTTTGTGAAACAGTTGCATTTTGTTTGCATAGAGACTACAGGCGACAACCTCCTCACAGGTGTGTGTTTTCTGTAAGTTAATCCTCTTTCTGTTGTACACAACTTCAGCTTCTCAGATTTAGTTTGACAGCTGCACAAAGCACAGAAACATAAAACTACCACGATCGAATCCCTGGTTGGTAACGATGTGGGTCTTCTCCTCTGATTGCACAACACACTGCAGCTCATTCTCTGAGGCGGCCGTCACTTCACAAGCAGCGTTTCCTGTCACAACGCAAACAGAAAACATGAAGGAGATCAGTGATTCGGCTCTGTTACAACACCATTTTTAAATATTTGCAAGCTTTTGCACCATCATAAACTTCCATTCATATAAATTGCTTAAATATATTTGCTAGTAAAACACACGGTTGGCATAATTAAGACTGGATCACATGTTGCTTACCAACAGACACAGTGTTGTCAGATACGTTGCTGCTGAAACCAGAGCCAGAAACGGTCAGCTCGGTTCCTCCCATCAAAGAGCCGAACAACGGGGAGATGCTGTAGACTTCCAGGATGTACTCAATGGTTGTGTTTACACCATTGCTGTAAAACAAAAAACAGACCAGCCAAGGTAAAGGCATTAATAATGGACTTATGAGAATTCATCTTAAACTGTGTCATTTGCTTTGGTATCTTATTAAAACCTAACTTTAGGATAATTTCGAACAAATTTTTGATCACTTTTTGACAAATGATTCTGTACATGCAGTTTTTATGACCTGGTGACCACTGAAATCAAAGATCATTCAGATAACGCTTTGAAATAAGATGGCAGCATTTGCTCCAAGAAGGTCTTTGGAATGTTTTGGGGTAAAAACTGTGTCAAATCCCCTTAGTCTAAAAATATCTTTTGGCTTTTGTTTTCTACATCATTTGTTGTACATTTTAACTGGAAAAAAATAACCTTAAGAATTTCCTTTATTGTCCTCATGAATGGTGGGAATACAAATACATGGCACCATTTCATGGAGAGAAGATCGTTTGGGCAGGTAGAAAAATTACTGATCTTCATTAAATATTCCAAGAAAGTCGAGTCTATTTTTGAGGAGCACTTAACAGAACATGATATCTGCCTTTTAGATAAATTCATCTACTGTCTATGATCTATGTACAGTGGTCCCTCGCTATAACGCAGTTCACCTTTTGCAGACTTGCTGTTTCGCAGATTTTTTTTTGTGCAATTTTGCATGCTTTTTTTTATGTTGTATTTTTATTATTATTTTTATTTTTTACAGCGCATTGTGTTCTGCGTCCTGATTGGCTGTAGACCATTGTCAATCAATCTGGTCCCATGTCTCCTGCACAGTACAGAATGCTTTCAGCTTGTTAAATTTACATAAATCTTCGATCGCTATCAGTGTGACTCTGAAGTGCTGTACTGTATGTTTGTAAGTTTTCTCCCCAACAAACACAACACTGTCGACGACACGTTTTGCACCGTCAAAGGCAACCGCGGGTGTCTTTGGTTTCATTCTATAATACTGAACTTATTTTTCAATGAAGGTTTGAACTTTGAGAGTGTTTAAACAAGAGAGAAAAGTGTGAAAATGTTCACGCCTGTCTGAGAAAAGTGTATAAAGTGTGTACTGAGGGGTTTTACAGCCTTAAAACATCTATAATAATTGTAAAAAATAAAGTTGGCTTCTTCGCAGATTTCACCTATCGCAGGTTATCGCGTAACTCCCGCGATAGGTGCCTGTAGCTGTATATAGACATATATGTATATGTATATATATATATATATGTATATATGGAGAGAGAGAGAGAGAGAGAGAGAGGGAGAGAGAGAGATATATTTATTTATTTAATTAGATTTTAATTACATTTTCAAATCAACCCCAAATCCTGTCTCGCTCTGCAATAAACCATGCTCCACTTTTTGTGTATTTATTATCCTATTATTTCTTTATTGTTGTCCTCTTTATTTTCTACTCCTTTGAAGGGACCAAACTCTAGTGTCAGGAACCTTGGCACAGTCTATACAGTGTATACTGACTGAATAAAACAAATGATATAAAACAATGTTTATATCTGACCCATACAGAATGCGCCTGGGCCCATCTGACACGTGAGAAAACAATTCAGCAGTCTTTCATTTTTGCACGTGAAAGATGAACTCGTGATAGCACTTCCAAATTACTCAGTGCATCTTTGACAGACGCTGTACCTCGTCTGGGGGTAGCCATTGTTCCCAACCTGTACGTCCACCTCATGCATGCCAGGTGGCAGCACAGGGAGAAGACAGGTGATGTTTGTTGCCGTCCAAAGCACGGTGACACATTCCTTTCTTCCTACAAGCACGATGCTGTCATTGTCTTGCTGCCCGAGGTTCGAAAATTGGATGGTGAGAACTCGGTGGCCTGAACAAAGGAAGACAAACAAGTATGCCAACTCATATTTCCACCAGCCTCTGTCATTAAAGTGCCAAGATGACTGGCACTTGTCACCTCACTGGCTCTCATTGTTCTTCTTTTTTAAAACATGAATGTCACGGGTTGTTCTGCAGATTAATAGAAATTCTTTTAGTGTCATTTCTTCCTAGTTGTTTAGTATAATTAGACAGTAAGCCAGATTCTCAAGCTTTAAAAGGCTAAAACTGGGTAAACCTGCAAATCAGCATTACACAACTCAAGACTATAATAAATGAGGTTTCCACACACGCTTTCAGCTGCTGTCGACAGGTCAGAAACATGGCAGCTCTGAGCAACAAAGCCCAGACAGAACACACAGCACACGTCAACATTTTGGCTTTCTCTGCCATTAAAATACATTCATTCATATATTCAAGAACACATTTCATGTGCTGTAACCTATTCTGTGTAAAAGTTACTGACAAAAATACATAAGCCTTCAATATTTTCTGGATTCACTGTTTTCATAGCACTAACTGAATAATAACAAATGCACTGTGCCTATATGTGGTTTACTTTTTGTATGAAGAGGCTTGAAACACAATGAAGAAACACTGAATCCTTTTCTTTTCAAGCACAAAGGGAAGCAGACTATAGAACATGTACGCAGCATGCGGCAGACAGTTAGGACTGAAAGTAACCTTTAAAGGACAAAACCCACCTTCATCCCCCTTATTAAACTCATTAATCTTTATTTAAATGAATCATACAATCTCTATAGCTGTGTTAAAGGTTATTTGATGCATAAACACAACAGCTCCATTCAGCATAAATAAAGGAGCTGAGCTTACCAATCACAGTGGTGGTCAGGGGATTCAGGCCTGTGATCTGTGGGGTGAGGTTATTATCGTAGGTGAAGGAGCTGATGGCCGTCTGACTCATGTTTCCCAACAACACTGTGACCGTCTGTGATCCCACAGCTCCCTGAAATAAGCATTTTAATAAAAGTAAGTACCTTATTCAGAGCTAAAGGTGGGAAATAATACAAACTTACATAACATAAAGTTATGTAAGTTTTATTATGACAAGACCATATAACTATAACTATGTCACTTCTGGTCATACTCTGTCTGATATGACCAGTGGCCTGGTGGTGAACGTAGCATGAACTTATTTCTTTATAGCAAATATTACACAAATATTCTGTTGTTTTAATGCATTTAACAGTTTTTTCAGTACGCTAGATCGCAAGAAATGACTGCAGTAGTTGGTGACGTCTGACTGACTACAAAAACGAACACAATGATACATATGCTATATATATTATAGTAGCCATGCAAAGTGTCATTTGAAATAGTTTTAATAGGAAAATTAGTGAAAAGAACAAGTTACACTTACAGCATAATAGCAACTCCAATGGATTTACTTGAGCATAGAGAAATTTTGTAAGTCACTTAATACGTCAGTTCTCATTGTTGGATTAACTTCAGCACAAAAAAATATTCACTGATATAGAAACATTATTAAAACATCCTAAGAAAGCTTCAAGCTTTTTTTATTTTTTTATTTTATTATGTCTTGTAATTACTATGCATGATCCAGCAAGTACTCACCTTAAATTTTGATTCTTAGTGTACCTAAAAAAGTGTTACAGTCTTTTTAATATAATGCAATGTAACTACAGATCTGGATATTGGATTGGATATTTAAATATGAATTTATATGAAATTATTTGAGTAAGTTCTACCTACTGTGCATTTTCCAGTTTGAGTTCTTCTTGTTTTTTGCTCCTTTACTTTTTACTCAGTTCTCAGCACACTACACTACAGCTATTTTAACTGCATGCTACACACTGTGTAGGAATGAGTTTGCAGTGTGGGGACTTACTGCTGGTGTTCTGCATTTCAGTTCAGTGTCAGTTGAATCAATCACTGTGCACTCTGCACTGCCAACAGTAACTGTGGCATTCTGGCTGAAGCCAAAGCCTCTCACTGTCAGCAGGGTGCCTCCTGAGGAAAAAATAAAACAATAATTATCTCGCAGAATTATGTGTTTCATGGTTCACATAGATGATCGTGGTTGTACCTGCAACGCTTCCAGAGAGCGGAGAGAAAGAAGACACGATGAGCTGGTAGGTAAAGAGGAAGTTGCCGTCTGAAAAGTGTGAATCGCCCAGAGAGGGGAAGCTTACTGACACTGGGTAGGTGCCGGCACTGGTGCTGCCAAGTCTGCACACTTGAGTGGTAGCTGAAATATATTTCCCATGTTATGGTTAGTCTCCTGGAGACAAGTATCATCCGAGTTATCTTAACGAGAACCTAGAGTAAAATGTTCACTTCTCAAAAATAACTTTACTCACCTGTGGTTGCTTCAACGTGGCACCTGGCCTTTCCCACCATGATGGAAGCATTTTCACTGCTGAAGCCAGTCCCAGTGACAGTTAAGAGAGTCCCCAGACCATTAGAACCTGAAACATTATATTTAATTATATAAGCTGCCTTCACCATACAGTATGGCATAAAAACAGAAGGCATAATTTACAAAATTTACAGGACTTGATCAAATAATATGAGACCGGCAACAGGCTTTATACAAATACTGTCAACCACTGGTGTTGATTGACAAGTTTTTGATAACAAACCCTTCACTAGTGGGCGTTTTGTTCAAAGCCGGAGCTCCTAAACTTCAGAACTGTCTCAATTTTCAGATAAGCTCAACTGCATCACGAACAGCATTCAAATCCAAACTCGCCAGCTTTTTAAGCTTCACATTAGTTCTGACTCACTGTGTCATTTCTGT
The DNA here is from genome assembly GCF_013358895.1 of Oreochromis aureus. Taxonomy (NCBI): domain Eukaryota; kingdom Metazoa; phylum Chordata; class Actinopteri; order Cichliformes; family Cichlidae; genus Oreochromis; species Oreochromis aureus. The sequence goes on along the minus strand of NC_052962.1, from coordinate 28,665,054 downwards.
GCATCTATTCTATTATTAATTTATTCTTTATCAATTAGAATTATCATTTTTATTTTATTACTTAATTTTGTTTAACTTAAATGTGCAAAGAGACCAGAGTCAAAGGAACTAAAGTTACAAAGTAGAGCAGGTAACAGTAACTTGGTGATGAACTGAACACCTTGAGAAGGGCTGATTCCTGTCACGACTGGAGTTTTCTCTTCGGACCATATAAAGCCACAGTCACCAGAACACTTTGATGGGATGCCGTTGATTTGAACCTCCACCTGCGAGCGGTCATGACGAGACAGTTATTAAAGACTGCTGTCAATCACTGCTGTACAAACAAGTTATTCAAGTAAACATGCTGCCTGCAGGCACAGAATATAAAAATACATCAGCTTTATGCAAACAGACAAAACAAAACTTGCTCTACAGGATGCACGCTAACAAAAACACATTAACAGATTAGCTGTAGCTACAGCAGACGGTCGGACACACATAACTTGAAACTTAAAACCACCTGGGCTGGAGGCTTTTTGATTTGCAGTCGTACCTGTGGTTTGTTTTCCCACACTCGGAAAAAGTCTCCTGTCAGGCTTCGAATCCACAGACCTCCCTTTTGTGTTTCCGTGGCCGAAACAATGACATTTTCCCCGACAACTGACGAGTAATCGAACTGTAGTGAGTGAAAATCACAATGTATGATGTACGTTTATACCTTTAATGTACATCTTGTTATGACTGATTCATGTCATTGAAGCTTTTGTTACATTTCTATGTAGCTAATATGGATATTTCGACATATCTAATGTTGTATCACAATAGTAGTTTTAAGCAACTTATACAGAAACTGCCAAAATCAAAAAGTCATGTCAGTGATTGCACCAAAAATATAAAAATGTAATAATGAAATATACTAAGTTTTAAATTTTAAAACTATTTATTAACATTTTATCATTCATTAATTTTGTATTAGGGCCTCATTTAGCTAATTTGGTGTTCATTTCTTTGTATTTATTTTCCTGTAGCATTTTCAACAAATTGTATTTATTTATGTATTTTCTTCTTTAAAAAATACAAATGAGCAGACTGTAATTTGGTGTTTTGGGGTCAAGGAGCAGATGACTGCTTCGAGTCGGGAGATCATTAGAGAAATGAAGCTGTTAGCTAATCTAGCAGAAGAAAAAAAACTATACACAAAGTCTACATTTATTTTTAATATTATGTTATTGATGCACTCGTGGAGACCTTTATTTATTTCTATTTATTTATGATTTTGGCAGCTTCGGTCTTTCATAGGGTTTTCTTTATCAGAGAAAAAGTATCAAACGTATATGTTTGATGGGAAACGAAATTTGCATTTTAATAGAGAAAGGGTAAAAGAGCAAAGACATAAAGGAACACAAACACAGACCTGGATCAGAGGTTGGTCTCCTGGCTTTGTGAGCCACTTAACGCTCCACTGGGGACGTCTGCAGGTTCCAGACTTTTGGACGGTGACCTGGCCCATCCCTGCAATTCCCTCCAGTGCATACTTCAGGTCCTCCTCACTGATGTCCACAGACAAACCTAAAAACAAAGACTTGTTTTGTCATTAAAAGCATTTTTAATGATAGGTGTGTAAAGATATCCACAAATGAATGATATTTGTACTACATATATTAGATTTCCCCTCAGAAATGCAGACATAAGGTTACAGAGCTAACACTACCAGAAGCTTCAGCTCCCTGTTTCTTTGTCTTTGAGCCCTCAGAAGGTTTGTAAACTTTTAAAAAGAGCTTTTGTGCATTTACTTTGGATTAATGTCAACCTGTCATCCTTCACAATGGCAACAATGGCATACGAGTAGCGTGGAAGTCAGTAATTAGTTATAGGTCACACAGAACTGAATCTTTTGGATAATCCTATCTGTGGAACACCGCGGATGCTGTCAAGGCAGCTGTTACAATGCAAATTCCACTAATGTCTGTCTGCACTACCTTCAGCTCGACCACCGTAAATCATGGCATCAAAAGTGCCGTTCAGAGGAGGGGAGGCTCGGTGAGGGCGGGCGATGGTCACTGTGGCAGCTCCTTCTTTAAACTCAGCCGCGTCCTCACTGTTGTTGGACATCTTCAAAAGACAGTGAAGAGAAAAAATATCAACACATTTTCATGAGTTTTCTTAATCCTGGTTGTAAAGTGTGTGCCAGGTTTAAGGCCTTTTTTATCAACAGAAAATGGATCATGAGTGAACTCACTTTAAGCTCATTGTGGGACAGTGTTTAAAGGACTCTCTGGATGTTGTGCTCATTATATTGTATGTTTGGTTCAAGTGGTGGTATGATGTATACTGGGTTTTTTGTACACTTACCTTACTTATGTTAATGAGCAGCATAAACTAGCTTATTCTATAAATACATCCTGTCACAAGAATTTCACTCACTGTTTTCAAAGGAAATAAGATAGTAAGTAGCATCCAGGTGCTGCTAATTAAATCCATTCATTCACTGATTATCAACAAGTGTGACCTCCTCTGTATGTTTATGATGAAAGAATTGCATGTTTTGCAGCCACAGGACTGGGCACCATGCAGTCTTTGAGTTAATCATGAACTATTCTGTATAACAGTCAAATGTGAGGTCATCTAAACAAACAAAAACGCTTCATCTTATTGATACTAAATGTGGTTCTACAAGCTGGATTTTAAATGGGAAAAGAACACCTGTTAAAACAACATGAAGCGGAAAACCCACATAAACTGCGCAAAGATTTATCTCAGCTTTAACTGAAAAGGCTGACATTATAATCAGTCAAATTTCTCGGCGCCAGTCTTTACACAGTGCTTTGGTGCTGCTTCTGCTTTAATTTGTTAGCCAAATAATGACTGTAGAGCAGGTGGAGGCTTGACACGCATGCAGGATCATTAAGCTGCCTCTCTGTACTGTAACTTATATCACACGCGTGGCTGCAGGTCACTGAACATTTCTACTGCTTTCATTCACATTACTGAGGCAACACTGATCTCTTAGGCAGCACATTTCAATTTTGAAACTTTATATCTACTCACTCTTCCTTTATAATCTTTTGGTTTGTTTTATTGAGACGATCCGTAGACATCGTAACACAATAGCACAGAAATGCAGGCTTAACTTTTAGCCTCAGTCCTTTCTTTGTGCGGATTTGTTTTCCAAGAAACACAAGCCAACAAACCCAAACTCATACTGTTACTGCAATAAGATCCCACTGTACTGGCCTTACTGGGAAAGCCCCTTCTTCTCTCGTTTAATTTTAGCAACCCAATATTCTTTTTTTTCCCTTTTTTTTCTTAACAAAAGTTAGGATTTCAACGGCCAAAAATAGTTGCAGACCAAGAAAAAAAAATTCAGATTCTGCACTTGGATATGTACAGCATTGTAGGAGAGGGACAAGACATGATGTATATAACATGTGCTTTTTGGTTTTCTGTTTGTAGCATAGTTTCTATTAAGGAATAACAGCTTAACAGGCATTGTTTGGATGCAGGTAAAAAGTCTAAGTGAGTCAAAAAGACATTTGCCAAAGTGCACCAGATAACTAATGCTTGGTGAAAATGTAGCTTAGATTTTTCTCCTTTTTTTAAACAATAACAAGAAGTCAGAAATCAAAAGCTTTGCCTTGATAGCCACAATAAAAGGCCTGAAAATTTCCCAGTTGCATTAAGAATGTAGGCTAGAAGAATGTAGGCTAGAGGTAGTTCCTACTTGCTAAACCTCAGCTTCTAGTCTTCTAGTCTAGTCTGCTGACTTTTAATAACGAAGCCAACCTGAACTGAACAGACATTACATTTGTGGTTTCCAGAAATCTAATGACTTCTTAATCAATATTTCTATTTTACACATCTAAATTAACACATCTAAATCCTACCTGCAGGAAGCCAACGCCTAGCAGTGGAAAATCAAATGCACAGTCTGCAGGTGTAGCTTTGATCTCATAGCTGATCCGTGAAGTAGACAATGCATGTTTGCTGACGGAGATCAACTCGAAGGACCGACCAGAGTCCTCAAAAGGAGCGGGTCTCCGCTTGTTAGGAACAGCTGTGCAAAAAAAAAGAGGAAAATTAAGTTGATCAATATTTAATGAGGGAGGAAAAAAGTGTTTAAGACTCCATGTATAGGGATCATAGTTATACATATAAAGGTATTCTGCAAACAGTAGGATAGAAATGAAAAATTTTACTTTTCAGCAGAATATTAAGATATTTGAATACTGTCTGTACAATTAAACAACAAGTACTATCCAGCTCTGTACCATTTTCATCAATTGCAGTGGCCATCTTTCCAATATGAACAGCATCTATGTAGAAATCTTCACCAGAAGCATCCTTGTACAGGTAGAACTCCAGCAGACTGTATCTGCTCCCAATGTATTGTGTCTGCAGAGAACTTCGCAGATTCATGCATTTGTAACTCCATCTGTGAAGAAAATATCTTATTTACACGCTGCACCGATATGTAATTAGTGTCTTTGCACATTTTGGATAAATCAAAAGCACTTTTGGGACTTCACTGACTTGAAGCCCTTGTTGAAGATAGTGTTGATCTTTGTTGTGAGTGTTAGCGTTTGGCCTTTGTTGTCCTGGTAAGTGAACCTCATTCCAACTTCATCTTTCAGCATTCCTTTGTATGCAAAGCAAAGCTGGAAGAACATTAAATGAATATTTTTGAAAAAGCTAGCTGCACAATGCATCAACAATAAATACATAAATGATTGATTTTACCATTGGGTGCTTGTCCAATGAAACCGGTCCATATGTATCTCCAGACTCTGTTGTGTAGCTGTCCTTGAAAAGGATCTCGGCGTTCCTCAGCGACCACCGGCCACAGAATCCCGAGTGATCCACAGGCGTCCCTTCGTTGGCAATATTAAACTGATGAATGGAAAAAAGCAGAAAACTGAGAACCCACAATCAAATTATCTAAAAATTTAAGAAATCATTTCTCACAGTTTTCTGTTTCATTTTTACAGACATTTCTTTTCTGTTTTAGTATTTTTATTTGTCCTCACTAACCTGCGAATTGTTATTTTCAAAGTCTTTGAAGTATTTCACATCAGTGCCTTCAAAAGTCAAGATCTCCCCCGGACACTCTGCTTTCATCAGGTCTTCCAGGGCCGACTCAACCTGTTCACACAAGTTGGACATTAGTTACTTCAAGACATCACACCTTTAACAAAACTGTAAAAATTCCGTTTTTGCATCTTTCGATAGCTATTTTCCACAACAATCTTCATCCTAATCAGTCTGTGAATAATATGACAAAAATATCTCAGCTAAACCTGAGACGGTCACTGGACTCTTTTTTTCAACAATACAGACCTCAGATTCGGATGCGTTGAAGGCGATGGGCTTTGTAGGGATTCCTCCCCAGAGCAGAGTGAAGGTTTTCATGTTGCTCCTCCCCTTGGTAACCTCAGTAACAGTGATGTTGGTGTCCGAACCAAAAACCTCAAAGTGAAGAGGTTCAAAGTCACCTACAAGCCAAGAGAGCAAAACACACAAATTTAACACCCAACAAAAAAGTCTGTTGCAAAGCTCAACACAAGCTTACTCTTTTTGACTATTTTATGCATCCACCTCACATTGGTTCTTCTTACCTCTGTCAGAATTGAAAGTGACTATAAAGTGAGACCCTTCGCTGCTTTGTTGTTTGGTGACCATGACCGTGTCGGGTTTGATGGACCACAGGCTGTTCACAGCTGCTTCTACCTCAGCTGCTGAAGCGCTGACTGTGATCGGTGCTAAACGAGGCAAAGATGAAGCAACAACGTGTATTTTGGGGTTCCATCAAATTGGACCAAGATATGCAAGTTTTTTTGTGGCTACCAAAACCAAGTTTACTCAGTGTTTTTCACATTACCAGTCATGGCACGTCCATAGCCGAGGCTGAAGAAGGCGCTACTACAGAGTGCATCAGAACAGCTGCTGCTGCTGACAGTCACGTTTTGGACTTCCTTGACTCCAGCCACACTGGCGGGCCACATGTCAAAGGTAACCACCTGGTTAACAGTGGAAATGAGGCACAAAGGCATGAAAAACATCATTCCATCCACTTTCTTCCACTCATCCAATTCAAGGTCAGAGGTGTTCCCATGCACAATGCAAACTTTGCAAAACAGGAGCACACCTAGCCTAGCTCTGTCCAACAGAGGGGGCTATAGTAACACTATTTAATGCTCAAACTTGTAGCATGTTACTGTATCCTGTCTTTCTATTTTTTATTTCTAAGCTAACTAACCAAACATGCTCCTGGTTATGAAAGAGTGTATTTACCCAAATGTCCGACTACATCTTTTTGAGGATTTGCAGATATTTTTGGATGAGTTGTACATTCACAGCATTAACAATAATAATAATGTATACTTGATTGATCCCTGTGGGGAAATTGCCCTCTCTGACCCATTGACTCAGTGGGCAGCCACTAAGCGGGCGCACCAGGGAGCAGTGCGTAGGGACAGTACCTTACTCAGGGGTACCTCAGGGTAGCTGTTCAGTGTATTCAAACCCCCAACCTTCAGATCATGGGGCGACCACTCTACCTACTGGGCTATCCCTGCCATTAGAGGTCTTCCAGGCAGATAAAATACCAAAACATATAGTGTGAAGACATTTTGAAGCATTCTGAGCTGTATTCATCACACCTATGAAAATATATTGGACTCAGCAGAACTTTATTATATTTAGCTGTGTGAATATATTGGTCGTTTGACCTATTTCTAGTAAAATAGCTGGAAGTAGCTTAGACTAGGCTTTACTATATACACTAGTCTGATGGCAGGCTTGGATAAGGGCGTATGACACCTCTGAAAGGTGAAGCTACCACGTGCTGTACCTGCTCCTCATCAAACACGTCGTAATCAGCAACAATGTCCTGGACTTCATTGACAGCATCATCCGTCTGGTCTTCTGTGTAGGAACTCTCCCCTTGGAACAAGCCAAAGTTGATGGTAGCTGCACCGCCATATTCCTGTTGCAGAATTTCCATGTAATACCTAAAAAAAAATTTATAATTATTTTAGGTATGCCTATAAAATCTTTGTGATACTTTGGATGAATGATTTGGGGTAAATAAAGCTGCAGGCTGCCAGGCTTACGGTTTGTCTTTCTCCAAGGCCAGTACTTGTGACTTTTGTGACGCCAGTTGTGTGTAGTCACTGACATAATATGGCTGATATGCAACTTTAACCTGAAGTAAAGGATTTAGGAAATTATTATCAGTTAAAAACAGTGAGCTGTACTGTGATTTGAAAAAATCTCGTCACACCTTATTTTCAGGGCGGCTCGAGTTGCTGAGATAGAGATCACATCGATCGTCGCACTGCAAGTATATCGTGTAGTTGCCGGTGGCAGGAGGGACAAAAAAGCCTGTAAATCGTGTGGTGAAGTAATCCATTTCTCTGGGGAAGACGTGGGGCATGGAGTCCATCCACTGAGACCAGTAGCCAGTTGTGTTCTTGTTGTAGCTCCAAATATTGCTAAGGGAAGAGGGCCGTGAGTTGTTCCACACCTCCATTTTCAAGCCTCTTCCACCTTCACATGAAAAGTAAAAATGAGGTATGCAAAAACGAGAGGTAAATCAGTTAGTCGCTTAATCAAGGAAAGGAAATTAAATGCCAAAGAGATGACATATTAAATGTTTTTTTAGCATAATAATTAATAATAAAAGCAATCAATAGCCTAATATCAGCAACAATGTTAATGTATTTCAGGGACATACTGCTTTTGTCCCTGAGCCAAATGCTAAAATTAGTCAAGATGAACAACAATAAGATAGAAGGCTTAAAAGTGTAAGAAAAGCTACATACGAAGTAAATAATGAACAATATGAACTCATTTCAAATACTGAAAAGTCAACAGAGTGTTACAACATAAAATCCCAGTGGTGACAGATGAAAACCAGACTGGCCTGAATCAGACAAACACGGAAAAAGCAAAGCAAATAAAAACAGAAAAGGCAAGCATGCAGCGAGCCGGTACGGCTGCTTTTTGACCTCGTTTTAACACAAAGGACAGGTGAGTTATTTTTTATCATCAAAAGGTTCTGTGGTGAAAGGATTTTTTTTTTCTTTTGGACAACAGTATCTCCTCATAACCCAGATGTGGTTAATCTGGCAAGAGTATTTTTTTTTAATACATGCAGAAGCTGGTAATCAATTTAAATAAGGTTTGTGCACCTTGAAGCAAATTTTACAGCAAAGGAACAATAAATAATAAGTCATTAAAGATTAAGATGGTATATGGGTCATAACAGATCACCCCCTCAGACTTTGTACAAATAACTTTAATACTATATTTAAGGAAGCCATACAATATTTAACCTTCATTCTATGAATATTTACTTGAAATACACAGCTGTGGATCAGGATCTGCTCTTCACTGATAGAACTTGGAGACCTTTCATATGATATAACTTTATATCAGCCACCTCTTCCATATGGTGATGCCACCACCAGTGAATGACCAAAAAACTGTCCCGGGGCTTTGACCCAGAGCTTTCAGTTTTAGGACTTTCAAGTTGTATTTATTATAAAATATTTTAATGTTTGACTATTACTTTTTTTAATATGTAGATTTTCATCTTGATGTCATTCCTTGGCCTCAGTTTTGAGTGTTTACTTCCAGCTTCTGTTATTTTAATTTATTCCCTCAGTGTTTCATCCTCCTGTGTCTCTTCTGCTACAGTGAGTTATTTTATGTTTCTGTATTTCCCCATGTAGTTATGGTTTTCACTTATGGTTTATTTGTTTACTAGTTACTTGTCATTTATGTTTTATTACCTGAATTATTTGGATATGTGTGTTTTCACAGCTCTATCTTTTTTCCCAAATTAGCCCTTTGTGCATACATAGCATGGATTTGTTATTCTTCTCTCACTTTTTGCAGTTTGTATTGCTTCCTATCCACCAGTAAAGGGTGTGCTTTATGTTTAAGCCTGCCTGTACAGTCAGTGTATAAGGTCTGTTTGCATATGCTGAAACATCCAGGGTACCAATGTGTATTTAAAGAAAAGTTAAAGGTGATTATGTTCCTGATAGAAACAGAGGTAGAAATTGAAAAACATTAAAAGGCCTGTGTGTGTTTTTTTCCATTCACGTCATCGTGACTAAGAACTTTTCTGTGATGCACAATTAAAGCGATTGTTTGTACTGGAATGAAGCACAGAGCACATCAAAGTCAGAGTCTTGATAAAAGGTGACAAGAACAAGATGAAATCTCTAAGACAGCAGATTTGTTGACAAATAGATACTTTAAATTCTTCCACTTCAAGTTGTTCACAGATTCCCATGTGTTACTCAGATAATTACACGGTATGACAGCGGCAGGATGGATTAAAACAAGTGTCGGTTAAAAGGCACGTTCTCACCCGGGTAGACTGCCGCGTTCTTGTTCATCTGGTGTTCTGCAGTCTTGCATGTGATTCTGTCAACGTCCACACTCTGAACTTCACACGGCAGGCCTGTGGAAAAATATCAAACGTCAGCGGCTAAAAGTACATTTTAGCTAACATCAACTTTACACACACATGCAGAAAAAACAAAAAAACTAAACAGCATGTTTTTATCGGGGGGGGGGGGGTTAATTTACCTAATGTGTATAATTTTGAAACATTTTCCAACCACTCAACAGTGGTAGAAAGCACAATTACAATTAAGTATTGTATGTAAGTACATCAATGATTGACATTTAAGGCAGCGTAACATTTCTATCACAGTACACCCACAGTACTACCCGTGGTCTACCTTTTCATGCCCTGCATCAATATGATGGCTAAACAGTAGTTAATCTGATTACACTTTTAAAACTTGTAATTCAACATATAAAGTACTTCTTGAAAACCTCCACCTATAATCCACCTTTAACTTTAAAAGTCTACCTTTAAAACAAAAACACAATAATATAATCTATTATATAATTCATGTGTGTTTTAGGTTTTTCTTTACTTATTTTTCAGTTGGCTTAATATATTTTTTATTTCTTCCTGTTATTCATTTTGTAACTTAATTAAAAATAAATATAAATCAAATATATTACGATATATGAATATATTTTTCTGCAAATATTTTTTTTCCATCACCACTTAGATTTTATGTCTTTGTTTCTTTCTACCATCATACACTTGTACAATTTTGTAACTGGTAATGTTTTGTAGCTACAAATTCAACATTTAACATCTTTAAAATCATCTATAACTTCAAATATGCAAATATATAAATACTTACAGAATAAATTACGGTTTAGTTTAATATTTTCTAACTGTAAAGCTCATAAAAAACTAATTAGTCTCCACATTACACTCTCCAGTCTGTTACTGATTATTTGTGTGTCACATCACAGCTGACATGCATTTCCACTGCATTGCAAACACCTGAATTTGGTGATCTGTATCGTTATCTTTGTGGAGAGGAATGCCTTTAAACGGTGATTCCATATCTGTTGTCTACATACTGGGTTTTACAGTTCAGTTACAGTGTCACATCTATTATTATCGCATATGTACCATAACTGAAAGTCAGCAGCATGCTACATGACTCACGAAGTCCTTGGAAAAGCAGCATTTTTGTCATGGTGTGCTGTGTTTCTGTGCTTTGGAAAGTTATTTCCTCTGCTGTCTGACAAGTCAGTGGTTTTGTTTTTAAAGCATGCAAACATGCTGTTGTGTTGACAAGGATTATCGCCTTTGCGTGACTTGCAGTTTGAACAACACATAGAGATTTGTTTAGTGGAAACACGTGCATCATTCATCCATTCATGCTGAACACTTTGTGCTGAAAGCATCTTTGAAAGTTGTCACGTCTGTTGCTGGTTAGTGTTTTTATGAGTTTCTGTTCCGATGGTGACGATTACCTCCAACGAGAACGCGTGCAGGTTGATCAGTTTCGTCAAAAAAACGACCCTGAACGGTCAACAGAGTTCCACCCATGATGCTACCCTCTGAAGGAAAGACCCCTGTCACCTCTAAGAAAAAGACAAAGACAAGGAATAAATACTAAATGTAAGAACTGAATCATCATGAACAACAAATATCTGCTCTCCTAAGTACCTGCAAAGGTCTGAAACATGGACAGCTTGCCCAAAGCTGAAACCCTGTAGAGCTTCTTCACTGCCTCACTCCTACAGATTGTAAAGAAAAAAGAATGGCTTCTTCTCAGCGCAATTTTCAGTTTATCATCTGGAACAGCTAAAAATGTTCAGAAGCCACAAATTCTACATTAAACGATTGAAGTGTTTTACCTCCCAAAGTCTGCATCAAGAATGTAACTCAGGTTTTGATGACCTGTTGGATACAAACCATATTACTAAAGGGTTGTTTGGAAAACTTGAAAGTGACATATTTTAAGAAGAACTGTAATTTCAGTTTGAACAAAGCCAGCCTACCAACAAACGTCCCCGTCATTTTGCAGCTCATGTATCCCATTTGTGAAGATTCAGAAACCAGTTGTAGGTTATACCTTAAGATATATTGTGCAAAAAATGAAATAACTTAGCCTTTTCTTTTATTGTGCTCTGAATCTATTCAATGTAGAAAGCACGCAGGTGAACAACTTACCGTTCATCTGAGTTGGGTTTAAGCAGCTCACAAGGCATCCCTCCCATGTAGGATCTGCAATAATAAGAAGATTACAGAGGTGTACAAATAAAGTTTAAGAAAACTGATGGATGAGCCTGGATCTGTTACAGAATATTAACAGATTATCTTCAAATCATGACCTTTTTTCATTTTATAAAATTGCTTTTTGCTGCTTTGGTAAGATTAATTGGTTTACAGAAAAAAAATTTCAGTTATTTTAACATTTTCTACCTCAGAAATCTGGCGTTGATTCCATTTGAGCTCAAGTCTGTGTTGCTTCCATATACATCAGTAAAGATACGTCCATACACGGTCACCAGTGTGCCTGCCATGTCATTAGAGTGGGATTAACATCAAGTTCAAAATGAACTCAGTAAAATAACTGAATGCAGTACACACGTTACCTGGAGGACCACTGACTGGACTCAGAGATTCAATAGTAGGCGTGCGATACCAAACAGTCTGAAAAGAGTTAAAGTAAAGGTGATTAAAAAACAAAACAATGACCATGACAAATCCAAAACATTTACGTCATAAATGAAAGTATCTGTGTTGCATTCAGACTTACTGTAAAGATGCAGAGCCAACTGTAACGGCACATGCTGTTGTCAGGAATGGGAACACCATCCACACTGACATGGATTTCATAATCATCATATGGCATGGGTCTGTGAGAGACAAAGTAATGATTTTAGATGGCAATGACATGCAGGAAGTAGCTTTAAAAAAGAGCCATCATTATAATATTCAGTATATTGAACATCAACAGCCAGACTCTAACTAAACAAATACTCAGTGTCAAGACTCATATTACAGAGTACTTCTGCAGGGTGTTTGTACAAGTTGTGCTATTTTTAAATGTAATATAAAAAATGAAAAACTGGAATAAAATTCCACTTTCTAGCTTTATGCAATAATATGCAAATATAGATTCTATACAATTATGCATACATAAATGATGCATACAGTACAAATTTTTGGTAAAAATGGGCCAATATGCAAAGACTAATCAATTAACCAGTATTAACAACAGCTATTATAGCTAAGTTATCTATAAAGTTAATTAACCTAGGGGCGGTCAGAGGGGAATTTATTCTGTGCAAAGTGTTTTATTTCCTGTCTCCCTTCCCTCATCCCCAACCAGTTGAAGCAGATGGCTGCCCCTCCCCCGAGCCTGGCTTTGCTGGAGGTTTTTTCCTTTTAAAACGGAGTTTTTCAGTCGTGCTGTTGCCAAGTACTTGCTAATAGCATTTTGTCTGATTGTTGGGGTAGGTATTACTAGGTATTGTGAAATAATTAAGTGATTTGTGAAATAAGTAAATACAGACATGCTGCCAAAGTATGCCTGGAACTGTACCTGGTGTAGCACATGATCTGGTTGCTGTGTGTGGAGTCTCTCTCCACATCACAGGGGACTGACAGGGTGTTTGACACCAGGGTCACACGGTTTCCAAACATGTCGTCTACTGGATTCAGCTGGAACTGCCGCTCCTGTGCAAAACCTGGAAGAAAAAACAGGGGCAACATAATCCTAGAAGGTAATTGTTTTTGAGAGTCACATCTCGTAGCATCATCCCACCAGGCCAGCAGGCACAAGGACTCTCAGGACAGTCACAACTGCATTAACAAAGCTTCTTCAGCTGCATCTTTTAGCTACAGAATAGCTTAAAATGGACTTATATCTCACAATCCATCATAACTTGTTTTACAAAGTAAAAGAATGCCCACACTTCTTTTTAAATTTACTTGTAAACATCATTACGGATCTCTTACCAACTCCTTGAATAGTGAGTCGTGTGGCTCCATTGACGCTTCCTCTGCGTGGCGACACGGAGGTAACGCGCTGAGCATCTGTAAAATTGAATTAAAACAACATGAGAAATCTTTTTTCCTCTCTATGAACAGCGAGCTAAAAAACTGAGTTTAGAATAGAAGTTGTTGTTTGTTTTACTTTACTTACCGCAGCAACACCAAAGAGCGAGGAGGAGAGCTGCGGCCTTCCACTTGACCTCCATCCTGAAGAGCTCCCAGGTTACTTTCCTGCCTCACCTGCGCCCCTCTCTCGACCAATTGTGAATCACGTGACACAAAAGTACTATTTAAAACAAAAGTATTATTGACATTTATTGACAGCCATAGAATAAATGTATGTACTAAAATATACAATTATTTAAAAAAAAATAAAATTATTTTTAAAAATTGTATTTTCCATTTTCCAGTGTGACATTTATGTGAACAAAACTCACCAGCTGTGAGAAACTTTTTTTAACCTCTTGACTGGGAAACAGTGAGTTCAGGGACGCGCACTACCTTTTTATAACGTGCTCAGGGTCCCGCCCCTCACCTGAAACTGGGAGGAGACTGGAAGAATATTTTTGCTGCATTTATCAGATTTTCAAGACGTCTGCATTTAAAAACAAAACGAAAGTGAGTCAAAAGCGTGATAAATAATGGCTCCATGAACACGGAACGTAATGATCTATGAAAATGTGGAGAAAGAAGTGGAGCTATAAAAAGCTAAAGTTTGCAAAGTTAGACACGTTTTGCATTTGTTGAGTTTCAGTAAATATGGCCTTTGTGTAGCCTTTGACTTTTTCACACCACCGTTTCATGACTGTTGGATTAAATTTGCATTAAAGTGCAATCATTTTCCCTGTGCATAATGTGCTCTTGAAGTGGTCTTCATGTTATTCTGTCCACGTTTCATTTATAAAACATATCGTACAGTAGTGCTTCACATTAGCCCTTTCAGTCTTTGAGTGTTTGCAAAACTGTCTGTGATCATAACAATGATAAATAAAACTCCTTATGATGCTTGTAACCTTATATTAATTGCAGATTTCCTCTTCAACTAATTTGTGCCTGGAACCATAAAAAGAAAACAGATCTAAAACTGGCAAACAGTAAAGAATAATAATAATAATAAATAATGTCAAACATAGTTCACTGACAGATTACAGACCAGTCTCTTGGTGACCCTTTTTCCTTTAGACTATGTCTATTTAAAAAATCCAAACAATGCATAGAAAGATTGCCTAATTAAATTCACCAAAGTGGGTGTAATATTCATAAATATGAAATGATTCGAAGGGTGTCCTCATGATGTTACGGATGGAATCACGAATGCCAAACCGCTGTTTACCTTCAGATGCCTGACATCAGAGAAATATTTCAGCATGATAATCATCCAAAGCACATTGTCAAAAATCACACGAGTGTTTCAAGAACAAAAAAACAAGTTGTTTTAACTATTTCACCTGACTTAAATCCAACAAAACACCTTCAAGGTATTTAAAAGAAATGTAAAGTAACAAACCTCTTCCAGATTGTTACCAAAATGTCTTTGAGCAATGACATGACATTGTTCTTCAACACAGGTATTCTCCATGTACACCTGTACAGCCTTGTTGTGATTGCAGGGGATTTTAACAACAGCAGTTTAAAGACTGCTCCCTAAGTTCAAGCAGAGGTATGAACATGCTGGACTTATAATCAAACCCCCACCCCCACCTCACCCACTCTGATCACCTTTCTGTTATGCCTGAGCCTGCTTACAAACCATTCCTGAAGCGCAGCAGACCAGTGAGAAAACAGACCAGGATCTGGCCAGAGGATACAGCCTCAGCACAGCCTCAGCACTAAAAACTGCTTTAGGAACACCGGGTGGGGGGTGTTCAAGACAGCAGCCTCGCAGGGAGACCAGTACGCAGAGGCAGTAAACAGCTACATTGCTAAGAGGATGTCACTGTAGTTAAGACCTTCACTGCACGTGGCAACCAGAGACCCTGGTGGAGGATGAGACTGCTCTCCGTGTGGCCAGGTCTGCGAGGGACACCTCTGCGAGACAGGAAACACCAGACGAACGTGGCAGGGAGTACAGGCACTGATGAATTACAAACCCATGCAAGGGGTCAATAAAGATGACACTTATTTTCCGGACAGGTTTAATAACTTCTTTGCATGCTTCCAGGCATCAAACTGAACATACAGAGGGAAAGTGGGTTCTCCTCCATTATCTGCAGGGCCAGCTGTTATCATAAGTGCAGCAGATACCAGAGGACCCTGGCCAGGGTCAACCCACGGAAAGCTGCAGGTCCAGATAACATCCCAGGACATGTGCTCAGAGACTGCACTGGTGAGCTGGCAGATGTCCTAAATGATATTTTTAACATCTCCCTCAGTCAGGCCACCGTACCCAGATGCTTCAAAACATCCACCATAGTGCCAATAGCAAAGAAACCAGTTTTATCTTGTCTAAATGGCTACGGGTCCGTCGCATTGACAACAATTGTGATGAAGTGTTTTGAACAGCTTATCAAACCACACATCACAGCCACCCTTCCTGCATTAATTGACCTGCTCCAGTTTGCTTATCATCCTAACCACTCCGCAGAGGATGTATTAACCACCACCTTGCACTCAGCCATCACCCATCTGGACATATGCCATACTCCTATATATTGATTTTAGCTCAGTGTTTAACACCATCATTCCACAGAGACTACTAGAGAAACTCCACTTACTGGGGCTGAACACCACACATATCTTGGGAGAAAGATCTCCAAACCCACCACGCTGAGCGCTGGATCTCCTCAAGGATTTGTTCTCAGGCCGGAAGATACAGATCCAGCACACTCCTCTCAGTATCAGCGACTGCCCAGTGGAGAGAGTGGAAGACATCAGGTTCTTGGATGTTCAGATCTCGAAGGACCTGAGCTGGGACAAGAGCATCTCAGTGATCACAAAATGGGCCCAGCAGGGACTGAATGAAACAAGCCTCTGTCCCCTCCAGCATCCTCAGGACTTTTTACAGAGGCATGTTCTACGGTATATCAGCGTGGTGTTCCAGCTGCAGTATGTCAGACAAAACAGCACTGCAGAGGATAGTTAGAGCAGCCCTTGGAGTTTCCCTCCCCTCTGTCTAAGACCTTTTCAAGAGCCACAGCAGGAGCAGGGCACTGAAAATCATAAAGGACCCCTCACCCCCCCTCAATTCTTTGAACTGTTGCCATCAGGCAAACGGTTATAAAAGCCTCCAACAGCTTCCTCCCACAAGCTGTTAGAATGCCGAACTGTTGATTTGGTTATGTACACTATCATACCCAGGAGTCTTTAGAATTAGTTTTAATTAGTTATCTTTCTTACTCAGTTCTTTATTTATATAGTTATCTTTTTTTTCTTTTAAAGAGACTATTTTACAGTGATGCGTCTGGGATGCATGTGTGTCTGATTGTGCAGGGCAGGGTGGTTGCATGATGTTTGTGTGTGTGTGTGTTCTAATATTTTTAAGACCCTGAACAAACACCCTTTCATTTTGCCTGCACTACGGCAGTATGAACAGCAGAATTGAGGATTTAACATTTAACAAGCTAAATGAGGCCTGTAGAGTCTGAGATGTAGCTCATATATCAAAGTTTTATATCAAAATTTGCTGGGATGTCTCCATTACGTGTTTTCCACTTGTGACTGACTAATCTTTCTCACTGTAGAATGATGAGCTTCAAATTATTTAGAAATATCCTTTACAAACTTCCAAGACTGATGGGCAGAAACAAGTGCTCTTCGAGATCATTGCTGATGTCCTTCCACCTTGGCACTGCATTAACACACCGGAAAGCTCCAGAGCAGGGAACTGCCAAAACTTCTACTTTTATAGAGGTGCTCACACTTGCTGATGATCAGCTATTCAAGTGCATTTGATTAGCAGCTACTTAGCCTCTTAATTCCTATGGAGGCAGTAATGATGTACTTTTTTTCACACACTCTTTTTGTATTTTGTGTAGCAAGTTTTGTTTTGTTATTTATCTGAGATAATATTTATCTAATTTCAAGACGTGTTTAAGACCAGATTATTTTTTATTAACTCCTGATCCGTAAAACCTACTGCCAATCAACATTATTACTTCTGGGGTGTATTTTCTCAACAACTGTAAATAATTCAAAGTTTGAGATGCAATTATAAGTTTTTGGTTTTTCGACATGGGCGACAGACTGGGGACCTGTCGAGGGTGTCCACTGCCTTTTTCACTAAGACTTAATCTGTCTGCACTTTTGGGTTTGGATCAACCAGACAGGTAGCAGTTACAACAAGAATGACCAAAATAGGCATGACTTTATTTTTCTTCTCCAAAACTGCAGCATAAACTAAAAATCAATATGAAAACACACAATACAAAATAAAATTAGCACTAAAATGAACACAATAAACAACAGTTTGGATTTCACTCGTGGATCAACAGTGAGTAAAAACAAACAAACAAAAAAAAAAAAAAAGGGAATTGTGTCATTCACAAGGTTGCATGTTGAGCTAAAAAAGCTCTGATTCTCTGGAGGAGTTCTTTCTTCACACTGTCTGGTACGAGTGCTGCAGAGGAAAGAGATGAAGAGATGAAGAGAGATTAAGTCAGAACACAGAATAGAAACTTACATACTCACACAACACGATACTTTTATTGTCAGAAGTTGTCATCCTGTCAGCTGTTTCTAATATTTTTTCTATGTATGTTATAATGTTGGCCTGGTAGATAAAATATGACTTTTAAGAGGCACCAGCTCCCTCTACAACTTCCTACGAAGCTCAGAAACATTTCCAGAAATCACCATGCCATGCACGAATAATGGTTAATATCCAATATCCAATATGCACGAATAATGGAAAATGATCCAGAAACACTGCCATCTTCTCTAGGCTAAAGCTCATTTAAAATGACGGAGGCATCTCAAAGTGTTCTTCAAATGGGCAGTAAATGTCCAAAGAAAAACTCTGAAAGACCTTCAGAAGGTCTGAAGAACTACTACTGAAGACCAGTTTAAAACAGTTTAGAGAAAATACAGCATCTGGCTCCTTGGAAGAAAAATATAAAGAAGTGAGGGGTGGTTCAAGACTGTATATCAGGGAAACCTGAAATCGTAAGAGCTGTAATCAATAAGTAGTGCTGACCTACAACATTAGCAGTTTGTTAGTTAGCATGCACAAAGATGTATTAGGGATAAAGATGATGTGCAGTGCTAAATAAATAAATTGACTCGTACATCTAAATCAACGAAGCAAATGAGTATGCTCATCACTTCTAACAGTCTTCCTCCCCCTGCTGTTGTGTTTGAACATCTGTACTGTACCTCTGCCTTTTGGTGTGACCTCTGTGACCAGGTCCTCCACTGTGACATGCTCCAGGCCCTTTTCTCTGATCACATCTGGCTCAAACGGGAGGTAATGACTTTAGTGACTTTTGTTTTTATAGCACCACGACATCATCGCCGGACACTAACATAAGCACAAGTCAAATACCTTTGCAGTGTGCTTTCAGCTGATCCTTCCACCCACACTCCACCAGCTTCGCTCTGAGCAACTCTTTCAACCTGCGGCCACACATTTCATTCACATTATGTGACTTAATCTGTGCAATTCAAAACCACGGCAAACCATCCAGCACCAAATCACTGCAGTGAAAGACTCGCTTACCGCTCCCGTTCCCCCATCTCTATCAGCTTCTGGTTTATTGCAGCCCTCATCTGGGAATCTTTGCTCATGATCCGCCTGAAATTAAACACATACACCGACACTGTCAGCTTGGAAGCAAGAGTATAATAAAAACATATATTATAATGTCTAATTTAGCTCCCTAACAGGTAGCCGCTACCGTTATCGAGAAGGATCAGCTGGGGAACATAAGGTCCCTTTACGCAACGGAACCGTCTAAAAACGTTTAACGCTTAAAAGTTCCGGCTTTGGAGTAGTTAATCTTTCAACGTCAACCTGAATAACCAATGATAGTCTCATTAGTGTTCAAAATACCTGTTTAATGACGAAAAATATAATACAATACATTTAAACTGAAAACACTAAATTAAATCAGTTACTTAAGCATTTCAAGAGAGATTAGCTCAGGACTCAACTTCCCCTGCGCCCTGGGAGGTTTTGTCCGCCGTAAAATAGCTCCGTGTGAGAAAACAATGACGAAAACACAGGAAACGTGTATCACGCTGGCTACACATCACCCTCCTCCTCTTGCTGCACACAGGCTGTCATCAACTTGTGAATAAGCCAGTCTCATTGAAAAAGACATGACTGCGTCTAACTACTCATTGAAGGTCAACAGAGACCTGCTGGACCCAAACTTTGAGAGTTACAGGTTATCCTTGGACGCCATACCGACGTACAACATAGAGCTGGATGCTGGTGAGAAAAACTTAATGCAGTGCAGTTAGCAAGTGTGCTAGCCTAGCCCTGAGAAAGGTCCAGTATAACTTCTGTCCAGTATAACACTAAATAGGAATAGCAATGTAAGTTATTTGAAATTATCTCAGACATTTTATTGGCTGTCACTACGTCACGACGTCAGCTGTTG
Organism: Oreochromis aureus; assembly: GCF_013358895.1. Classification (NCBI taxonomy): domain Eukaryota; kingdom Metazoa; phylum Chordata; class Actinopteri; order Cichliformes; family Cichlidae; genus Oreochromis; species Oreochromis aureus. The sequence goes on along the minus strand of NC_052962.1, from coordinate 28,645,140 downwards.
ATGCTACATAATATTTTGGCAGCTGTATCTGTAGCTCAGTGGCTCACAATGAGATCTTAAGGTCCACCACTGTGACCTAATGAGCTTTCACACGATCACTAAGAAAAATCTGAACATTAGCATAGTTTAAACCACTGAAAATTAACAGATTAACGTTGAAGTGACTAATGACTACAATTTGTTCTTCATACACATACATAACTCATTTATATTGCCAGGACAAGTCAAGTGCACCAATCTTAAATAACTGAAAAACAATCATAGGGATGTTATAAGGTTAGTTTTGTAATACATGTTTTAACTTCAAGCTCTTAACTTAAGTTTGAGCAATACCAAATTGGTGGGGCTGCTGATCCAGATATGTACTTTAGTGATTAAAACGACAAGGGATGGAAATAGAGCAGCATTTTTTAAATTTTGCATAATCATATACCAAAGCTTGCTAATTCCTTTTAATCGAAACTCAGGCCAGCTGAGCTCACCTGAGTTGCATCTAAGTGTTTTCTACTACGTCTCTTATCCACATTATAAAACCGCTATTGTGGGTCGAAAATCAACAATCTATGAAGTTTGTACCTAACAGGAGAATTCATTATAACATTGGTTTGGATACAATCTTACTGATATAAAAAGGTGCTTACACTTTGCACAGACATCCACTCACAGTAGATTCAGGCATGCATATTACAAGGTGATTAATGTGCTTTAAAAAAAAACACGATACTTTATTTAGTGGGAACAATTCAGACAAATAGTAGCTGTAAAAATAGTTAATTGCAGTTTTTTGTCACCGATAGTTCATCTTAGAGTAAAATGTTGAAATATTAAGATATGTTAAGATATATGTAACACTTTCCACAAAGCAACTGTAGGAAAGGCAGAAGTGTAAACTGCTTTTTAAGTAACAACATAAATAACAGAAATTTGATTACTGCCATATTTAATCTTTTCTTTTTCATATCTGCCGCAGCCGTGGAAGAGGTCAAGCTGAAGGATACTCAGTACACCCTGGAACATATGCGTGCCTTTGGCATGTATAATTACCTGCATTTAGACCCCTGGTATGAGGACAGTGTTTACTTTGTGGACTGCAAAGGACGGGTCCTCAATCTTACCGTTACTCTGGTGAGTTTGCAAATCCTCTTGTTTTTTGGGGTTATTTTTGGAAGTCTATATTCCTCGGCCTGTTTATGATTGTTGCCCCTCCATTGATGTCTAAGGTGTTTTCACACCTGCGCTATTTTCTATGTGATGATGCACATTGTTCCACACACGAACATGGTAATTGTGCTTGCAGTTTTTCCTATGCAAAAAGACACCAAACAAACAAAAACACAAGTATGTAAGGTCATCAAGTGATGTGGAAGAGAACATCAAGGGTGAAAACACCATAAGAGAGCAATCACCGATCTTAATAAAAAATCTTTGATATTCATAAAACTAGCTCCTAGTGCCAACATTTTTCTTAATTTCTAAGAATTTCTCGCTAAAGTTACAACTAAATCTTGAAAAGGTGAAAGTTATTCACAAAGCATCTGCTTCTAAGATAAAAAACTGTGTGGAGTGAAAAGAAGGACTTTTACACACCCAGGACACCGGGTGTTTAAGCTGCTGCCGTCTGGCAGGAGGTTCAGGCTGCTGAGGTCCCGAACAAACAGACTCAAGGACAGCTTTTACAACAGGGCAATAGCCCTAATCAATGCAAATAGCTGACCTGATTGGCTACCTGCCTGGACTTTTTTTAGGGGGAGGTAACAATGTTTAAAACAATAACAATAATAATATTTATATTTATAACAAGGTGCAATAATAATTAATGTGCAATAATAACAGTGTGCAATACACATACACTTATTCTTCTTTTTTATTTCTAAGTTAATATACTGTGTTGTGTTATTGTGTTGCGTTGTGATGTGTCATATCGTGTCGTGTTGTGTTATATGTAGTACCGACGTAGGACAGTTTTTCCAATTTCATTGTACTACTGTACTATGTATGACTGTGCAATGACAATAAAGAGTTATCTTATCTTATCTTATCTTAAGTGACTTTGGAATGGAGCCTGACTGAAAGAAGATTTTTAAGACAACACTGATGTAATACCATATATTGATTTCAAAATTTAATATTTCAGCTAATATTTTATTTGCTTTCAGCATCTTGAAAACAAACAAAAACATAAACACTTATGTTTACGCTCTGTTCGCATCATTTGGTTGGTTTGTTTGTGGCGTTCCAAACACGTGTTGCTCTCAGGTTGACAAAACTTTACAACACTCATGGTTGAAAGGGCCTTTCTTTGGTCTCTTCCTTACTTTTTAAATGTACATTTATTGGTTTTTATAATTACAGATACTGATATATTGGTAAATAGCTAATACTGATATATCAGCGCTGACAGCGTATTAATCAGGATCTACTTAGGAGTTCCTTAAGCAGAGGAGAAACTGGCAGAAAGAAGAAGCTTTGCCACTTTTTTTTCACCCTGTTGATTAAATAAAATCTTTGCGCTTTGCATAATAAGGTTAATTTATCTTTTTAAGCGTTAGAGGAATACAATTTGATGTAACACTTAAGACAAACAGAGTCTAACATTACACTGTGTGGTTAATTACAGCTGACTAATGGTAGTTAACTTGCCAGCATAATAACAGTGGTTTGGCAGCTGTAGAAACAAGCCACAGGTCAGTCATGTGCATACATTAGTGCCATTAGTATGTGCTCCAAATTCAGAATAACAGTGAGGTGATTAAAGCTGCAGGTTACATGTTTCATGGGTAAAGATTGTAGTCAGTATTCTGTTACATCTAATAATAAACTCAGCATTGAAAAAATCATCATCACTAAAGTGTTTTGGAGCTGGAAAAATGCAAGTTGGGTCTGCCCAACCTTCATCAGCAGAGCAATCACGCAGATAGCTTTCACAGCCTCAGGCTGTGAAGCAGTTTATTTTATTTTTCACATCTTAGAGCGTTCACAGACATGATGATCTCCCTCGTATTATAGCAGTAAATCATAGAATCTGAACAATTTTACTTATTATAATAATTTAGATCAATTATTAAATTTACCATCATGGCAAATGGATTTAACCTGAAATCTAACTCTCACCATGGGAATTTACATAATCTGAGAGTTTCCTAAATCACTTCTAAGTTTGGAGTCTTTGCAAATGTTTTTAGGCAAATTTAGGAGCTCTTTGTTTTACAGTGTTGTTTTATGTTACCGTTATATAACGTTTCATATTACGGGCCTGATGTTGTGATGGTGTATTCAATGAAGGATTTTTATGCGCCTGATGTGCCAGTAGGTGGTGACCAAACACTTGAGCATCAGCAGGTTGTGGGAAGAGAAAGGATGTCTGTGAAACACAAGAGTTTTAAAAGTTATGTTAAATTATATAATATTATTTCTAACCTTTTTTTTTCTTGGTCAAGATGCAAAATAATAAACGTCAGAATAAACGTGGCTCTTAGTATTTAGTCTGAAACACAACTTTCTGTGCAGTCTTTTGTCTGTCGTATGAATCACCCGAGCACATAAAGTTTGGATGAGCCCTTGTAGGTCTCCAGTTAATCACAGGAGCGATTATATAATTGACTCAAGGTTCTGATTGGTATTGTTACCCCGTACCAAGATGTTGAGATGAGGAGCAAAATCGTTCTCATGACCTTTTCAATCGAGCCTTCTTTTATGTCTTAGTCATCATTGACCATAATTAGACATAATTGGTGTCTCATTGGAGTTTTTTTTCTTTGATGATCATCACACTGTAATCCTGCGAGACAGTGTTTCTGGCTTTCAGTGGCACCATTAAATGAAATTTATGGAAAAGTGTTGCTCAAATTCTAATTACAGTGATCACATGATAATTATCATCCTTCAGCCTTTTGTGCTCGGTTGCTCGGCACATTGCACATAGAGGTTTCACACTCCGTTTCAGGGCATTAACGACACGGATGCTGGAGAAAGTGATACCAAAGGTGCATCGTACATTAGATAGCGATATAATGTGCCGTGCCACGCTCCATGGCAACAACGGGGTCGCTTCTCCACAGTCCTTTTGAAAAACTGTGTCTTCACTCAATTTGTGATGCTCATGTGGTGGCATATCTATCTATTACTAATAAGGCTTTCAGATTGTTGAATCATACGAGTGGCCACATGACAGCTGCTAACTGTATCTGTCCCTGATGGGTACATGTTTTCTCTTACTCATTGTACCATTCTTTAGATTATAAGACTTTAGACAATAAGAAATTAATGCAAAATCATTTGGACTTTATGTCTTCCACCCAGATGCTTACTGTAAAACTCTTATCGGATGGAAGCAGCGACCTGGAGTTGAGCCGCCTATTAAACGTCTTGTGTTTGAGTCTTTGTGATTCATGACTGGACTACTTATTGTTTGATTGGATGTTAGCTGTAAGAATGCATGCATCACATATTTCCCAATATCCTACAATAGTTTCTTATGCTAAACTGAAGTGGTGACAAAATCAGTTTTGCCATGTTGTTCTCCATCTATAGCACTGAAATGAGCTTACTTGATATCCAGTCATTATTCCATTCATCCATCCTTCCTCCCCTTAACAGTCAAAGCAGTACAGTAATTGGTGTTAACATATTATAAATGTATTTTTTTTGTTTTAACTGGACAGAACATGCACTTTGACATATTAAAATAGGCATTTTTCAGTTGTTTCTTTGTTTCATTCTCATACACCAGCACACTGAGATTTCCTCTGCAGATATGAATGAATCTAAATGGCCTAATCTTTTTTTTATGAATGCAGTACTGGCTTACGGGTGTGTTGTGTTCTGAATTCAGGACACCGCCCTGGGGAAGCCGAGAGAGGTCTACCGTGTAACCGTCGAGTCCAGCCAGTGCGAGGATCGTCTTTGCGCCTCCCTCAGCCTGACCTCGGCGACCTGGGCAGCTCTGTCAGATGGTAGCGGTCGACTGTACCTCCTCCGCACCGGCAAGAGGGGAGACAGCTCCCATATGAAGTGGGAAGTAAGTATAGATGTTCTGTTTACTGCTGTAAGTGACGCACAAACGTGTTTGAGATATTTTTTGCCGCGGAAGTGAAGGTAAAAAGACACAAACCTGAATTCCCTCCGTGTACTATTGTAATACTGGTGCTGCTTTTTCTTCTGCTTTCTTGGCTTAACACCACTAATTATTAGCATTTGTAACTGACAGTTGTTCAGTCAGTTAGTCACTAGCTCATTGGCGTGTTCACAGCTGTCATAAATTAGGTCAAAACTGGGCGAGATTGGAGGTGTTTTGAATGTCCAAATATCTCTGATGATGTAATTTTGAGTCACTAAATATCTTTGTCAGTACTGCACAAGAGAAGCTGGGTTAGTAGTCAGTCAAAAGATAATTAGACATTAATTATTGGGCATAACTTGACCTGTTCCTGGGCTCTAATGTACCTGTGGTCCTAGTTGAATAATTGGTTAAGGAAATGAGTGGATTAATATAGCTTCAGCCACTGGTTGAGACACTTCTGCTGGTGACGGTAATAAACTATATAAGAGAAATGGACGTAGCTTCTTGGTCTAAAAGGAAAGCCAACTTGGTCAGCAGATGGTGGCCTTTCAAAAAGGATTCCAGTTAAATAAAGTATTAGTTGAGTGGACAGTCGGTACCAGAAATACTGCTTGATTAAATGTGTTATTCTTAGCTTTGTCAGAATAAACTGGAATACAGTACAACCAAGCAACCGAAGGAAAGAAAATCTAATTTGGTAAGCTTAGCCATCCTTTGCAAACTAATCTGACACTGTGCATGTTTGCAACATTATGGTGACACTTAAAAACTGATTTGATTTATAGGACTGTGATTAATAGTTTCATGCAACTCTTATAATAAACATGAAGTGACCAGGAACAGCCCTGCTCAGTACAGCTGAGTGTACAGTGAACTTGAGTTTACAGCCTGGTATAATGAAAGTTTCTCGCCCCTCCAGCTGATTTCACCTTTAATGACAAACGTACAAGGGTGAATATTAAAATAATATAAAGATATTACTTTAAAGTGCTGATGGTTGAAGACACAGATAGCTGTAGCTTTCTGCCACATCTTACCTAGTAATGTTTACTTGGTTTGTGGTTCCTTTGGGTTGTATCAGTCTTTCGTGTATAGTAATGAACCTGTACAGAAGATTGTGTCAGTAACGAAGAATGTTATATTCCTGATTGAGTTAAAGTAATTAAACAAAAAACTATGGCTGTTTGAAGTCTGTTTAGAACTGAAACTATATGTTTGCAAGAGTGGACTTCAGTAGGAAGTGAAAGGCTTTGGGTGAAAATCACAGTGAGATGGGCAAGTTGGAGAGTATTCAGACATGGTCACACTTTGTAAGGCTCCATCTTTTCACTCGATTTGTTCATAATAGAAATTTCTTTTTTTGTGAGCATGGCAGATGGTGCTCTAAAAATTTCACATTCAGTAAGTAATAACTCAAAGGCCAAAAAGGACAGCCTTGGGCTCCATGACGAACAGACACCTGGGATAATTTTTAAATGAAAATAAATCCTCCTTTGGCCAGAGTGAGATTTGCAAAACCAAGTCAAAACTGTAATTTAGAGAGTAAATAACAGCCTTATAATGGTGGATCAGCTACACTGATGTTATTGAACCGCTTTTAAAAATTCTGCATCCATTGTGAACATACTCTGTTACCTCTTTATGGGCTCTACATCCAGGACCACTGAAAAATACAGGTAGATTTTACTTTGAGAGCAGATTTTAAAGGGTCGGTACTCTTTAAAGTTAAAATATTTAAATGTATCAGACTTCATTAAACTGAATATCCAAATTAAGAAGTTTATTAATAAGTTAATAGCCAATAATTGTGTTTTTGGATTATGAAATGTCTAATTATTCCCCACAGGATATTGTTGGAGCAAGCATTTTTCAGCCGGTATGGAAATTCAAACGTTCAACCAATTTGTGTGTTTAAAAAGCTTGGTCGGGCTTTGGAAATTGAAGTTGTAGTTGTAAGGAAGCAAGTCTTTGATGAGTCTTTGTGCGCTTTATGCTGTTAACAAGCATGCAGTGGGGAATGGTTACAAATGAGAGTTCCCTCTCTGAACAGGGACACTTGATGCATTTGTGAAGGCAAAGTTCAAGACTGGAATTTATAATGAAGATTTAAACCCTCGAGTTACCGACGTCCAGAGTTCTATTTTTAAGATTCAGCACTTAGGGATACCAGCCAAAGCACACTGCATCTCTCAGTCTGTGTTAGTGTGTGTGTGTTTCATATGTACAATAATAAAGTGTCTCATAAGCCAGATATTTATGCATTCAATTTAGGCTTCTTGGGATCACATCATCTTCTTCAACCAGACAGCTGAAGACCCTGATTTAGAAATACTAGCTTGAATTAGCATTTTATTGGAAGAATAAAGAGAAATGTCTCAGTTTTCGAGTGCAGCATAGACCATTTAAAGCCATTTAGCAACACTTGATGCTCCATTAAAACATCTCACAGCTATATTCATGTGCCTATAGCTACTAATATGTATAACTATTTGCGTTTTATCATTTCTTCCATTTTAAAAGATAATGCAAGGATAAATCTCTGCTTGGTCAATTCATTCAAAAGCTATTCTAGTCTTATGTTTAGGAGACAATACAGCTCTGCTTAGACTTTTTAAGCGTTACATTTCCGGTTGCATTTTAACTTGTTTCAAATGATTAACAAGAATTGTGAGGAAGATTTAAATGTAGATGGCAAATATTCAGACTGTCTGGGACAGGAATTGATTATATAAAGCAGAGGTAACAGAGGCTTGAGCTGAATAACAAAATAAATCTCAATGAAAGCAGGGTGGCAGATTAAATAGTTTGTTTGCTTGTAGCTGCACGACTGATTTCTTTAACTTGCTCAATGTGAATATACAGTAGTTGGATTTTTAGGAAGTAGGTGACACAGGTATAGAGACTATTCAGTGATCCCTGGCAGTCCAGTGGTTGCTTTCTGTCACTAGATGAAATTGGTTGCAAATACCTCTACAGCTCTAAATGTCATTGTGATTGCTTTGATTGCTAACAGACTTCTTCGATCGCCTGTGATTTGAAGGTGATTTGAAGTTTTGACAAACCACTCAGTATCTTCCATTAAATTATGGGCGACTGTGGCAATCTACTAGCAATCAGAGCTATCATGAGAAGGTTTTTGGTGCAGTACCCTATAATCTCTTAGCCACCAATTTCACATAATGACTGCCAGCAACCTTCAGCAACCACTCGCCAATCAGCCGGGATTGGTGGTCTCGAAGATTGTGTGCCTGAGGCTTCAACGACTAACCTTGAGCAGTGTTCACAAACTTTACTTTGATCATCTGTGCTGCCTTTCGTATGGTATACTTACAATTTTGTGTTAATAACTTTGAGTTTTTGTAGAAACTTATCCATCTCTGAATGGCTGGCCATTTGTGGTTCTTTATAAAACTGTTAGCTGAGGTAATAAGCCACTCTTGTCCCAATTCGCTTTTGTAGAGTTTTCTAATAGTCAGCCGACAGTGTTGCATGAGAGATCACAAATACTCAGTGCAGTCGAATTGGAACATACATGTATTCTAACCTTGCATTGGTCTTGTACACATATTGTGCACTGCAGGCACTAACCTAACAACTTCCTTGCAAAAACCAAACCAAAAAGTTTCAGTAGTGAGAAACGTGTGAAGTACACGATCTACATTCGTGTGAAAAAGAGCAAAGCTGGACAATGTCTGTACCTGATTTTCCTGGGTTTATGTGTAAAAATGGGTTAATTCTCTTATTTTTTTTAACTCCAAGCCATAAAACCCTGGTGCGGTATTGATGTCACGCCATCAGGCAGGTGGGCAGCGTAGACAACCAAGTTTGTTAATGCGATAACTTGAGTACAAGGCAGTGTAGGAGCTTCCAATTGATGCCACAGGAGTGTTTACTAAAAATCCACGACAAGTTTGAATTTCAATTACCTAGATCTCAAGGTCAGAGGTCAAGTTTTCTGAGTAAATGCAATAACTTAAGAAGGAAGTCCCCTAGGATTTTGGTCCCATAGGTGTATCTACTAAAAACCTTGTATGAGCTTGAATCCCTTTAACTTTGACCTCAACCTCAGAGGTCAGAGTTCAAGTTACCTGAACAACTTGATGTAGGATTTTGAGGCTGAGTGTTGGTAGCACTACAGATCATTTACTTTAAATCACTTGGTTTTATCTTGGCATATCTGTACATGAGGATATTTACATTTGAAAAATTCTGGTGACAGTTTTTTCTCCCATCCTGGCAGCAGTACCCTGTTAGATTCCTAAAAATCATCCTGTTACTGTGCCTGCAGCCACTGTTCAATGAAGACCTGGGGGAATCTTTCACCATCCTCCACAGCGTCTCACACGTCCAGGCTGGCGTTCACAGCATGGAGGTTCTGCTGCTCCGTGTCCAGAAAGACCCGGAGGAAACCAAAGGAAGTGGATACTCAGTGTCTCTCGAGTGGATCACAGTCGCCAACACTGCAGGACAAGGTGGGTGGTGCGATGATTGACTGAATGAGATAATCGAGCATGAAGTAAGATAAAACCAGTGTGTCATGAATGATTAGTATATCAGTTTCAAGCCTGTGATTTAATTTTAATTTCCTTTCCTCCTTTTTTTCTGTTAACAGTGTTTCAGTAGAAAACTGAAACCCTTGTTAATTAAACCGTAATAGCGTATTAGTCATGTTCTTCCTTTAATGGACTTTAAATATTATGTCCCAGATGAGATTAGTGCACTCTGAAGCAAACATTGGCAAGAAAGATTTTCATTAAAGTCCTCGGTGCTTGCCGAAAAAGAAAACCACCGTGACTAATGAGTCAAATATTGTGTAGAAAAAAACAACAGCCTTTCGAGAGTCCCTTCTTCATTTTGTTGGATTTAAAGATGCATCCCTTTGATATTTGCTTAATATTTTACTGCTTATTTAGTATCTCACTGTTTGACTAAACCTTAATTTTGCTAATGCTAATCAAGGCTATCTGGTCTGGGCTAGGAACATGGCCAAATGGGGACTTGGAGTGGCACCAGCCCCTCAAACATATGACTGGTGGCCCACAAAATAATAACACCAATCCAAAGGGGAAGTCTAAAAATCAGTTTCTGGGAAAAAGCACAGGAAAAAGCCACCTTTTGTGAAGTGTCACTTTTCATGTAATAAAACAGCCATTCCCAAAGTCAAGAGTGTTGCTGTCCACTTAAAACCAGAAAATAAGTAATATCACAAACTAACCACCTCCTATTACCACTTTTTAATACATTTTTTGATACATAAATACATTTATATAAATATATAACTTTACATACTTGTGTGTAGTTCCAGGGTGAATTTCTTTTGTTACTGCAGTCTACTTGCAGTACCCTCACGGCCCACCAGGTGGCCACGGCCCACACTTTGGGAATCACTGTAACATGTATAAGGGCACAAAGCACGGCACAAAATCATGTCATGAAAATCATGCCCTGGTTTTTCTGAGCCAAACTTTTAACGCTGTCTTTATGATTTATATATAAGAGATTATAAAATTGTTTATTGATACCTCATTTTTGATGTTTTAGCATTTCCCCGCTCATCTTAAACTAATTTTAGGCTAAAATATAATAGCGCTAAATACATAGTTAACAAAAAAATTGCTTATTTTTAGAAATATAAAAGATTAATGAATTAAAACCAACAGGTAAAACTGCTAAAACCTTCTCACTATGACAGTTACATACTTTATTAACATATATATGTGCATGTATTAATAAAAATGCCACCAAATGTAAATACTAAAATATAAAAGTGAGTATATGTTTTTCATTTAGTAGTTATTCATGATTTCTTCACTGAGAGATAATCTGTGCTGCTCACATTCACAAACCCAAGCCTGGAAGCTGCCCAGTAGAATCACTGGAGCAGTAGAAAGGTCTTACTGAAGGGCAGCGTGGCGGATGATGTTAATGTAGAATAGCCAGGAGCTGCTTTTTCCACTTTCCACACAGATTTCTTTTTCCTGTTGGCTTAGCAAATGGACTGCCTTCTTGTTACAAGGTCTCCTTTTTATATTCTGCAGATAAACAGCTGCAGGTTCCAGCTTTTTGAATCTGAAGCTCAGTTGTCCATGAAAGAGAGATTTCAATTTAGTCATTCAAACTGGTAATTTTGAGATGATATAGAATAAACGCTACATTTGAAATGAACTTTTAACTTAAAAAATACAAGTATAAACTTACAGACTGATCATAAAGCTTACACTTAAAAGTTTCAACACATCCTTCTATCCTTGCACCAAGATGCAGTTACTGAGTAAATGGAAAAAAACTGAGAAAAGCAGAGAAATGTGCATTATCCTTAAGATGACATCATTATCCATTAAAACAAACCAACAATAGGGAAAGGAACCATGATACAGTTGCTTTGCTTGACTATCAGGTTGCAGGCACATTCTCTATCTTTTGAAAATCTAATAACTTGCACAAAATACCTACAGAAGTAAACAATCCCCTCTAATATAAGTGGTTTGAGCACGCTCTGTAAGGACTGCTGGGAGTTCTGTACATGCAGTGCTTCTTGACATGAGATGTTTTTCTACTCCTCCTGGTCTCCGTCTGAGTTTAGAAAAGATTACTTTACACAGGGGTCACTGTGTCCTTTGATTTCCACACGCAGGTCAGGAGAAAAAGTATGAGGTGAAGAAGAGGAGGGTCCTCAGGGGGAAGTCGGTGCCTCACTATGCAGCGTTGGAGCCCAAAGGGAAGGGACTGATGCTGGCATCAGAGAAGCCATTCGTTTTTACACATGTGGACGGCCGACCTGTGGAACAGCCCGAGCCAGAGCCCATGGAGGTGGAGAAGACAGGTGGGTAAAAGGTGGCGCTGGGAAGTCTGCCAGCGAGCAGCTTGAGTAATATTACGCAGCGCCTGCTGTTATACCATTAAATGCACAAGTAGCAGCCTTTGTTTCAGGCTCTAAAGGTGCTTATTTAAAATCAAGTAAAATAGCTTTGAGTGTCATTTCAACAATATCATAGCAATAATCATCTTAGTTGCAAGTATGCGTACACACAAGGAATTAGGCCCCTTTTTTCTCCTTTTGTTTTTAATGTACTTAACACAAGAGACAACAGACAGTAGGGTAATAACAACATGTTTAGTATATTTATATGTGCAATGGTGCAGAATGGTGCAAAGATGTTGGAATACATTATGGAATAAATAAGGGATGGATACCACATATACAGCATATACATGGGAACTTCACAGTTGTACAGGTATGCACAACAAAGACTATATACAGCAGCTTTAGTTCAGCAGCAGGTATAGGGGATGTTTTAGTAAAGGCAAAGTATGAGTGATATAAGTGTTCATCAGAGTGACGGCCTGTGGAAAGAAGCGGTACAGAGATCTTCTTGTTTTGGTGCACAGTGCTCTGTAGTGCCTACCAGAGGGAAAGAGCTGGAACAGGTTGTGTCTGGGGTGTGATGGGTCTATAGTGATGTTGTCTGTCTGTTTCTTGATTCTGAATCAAGAAACAGTTCGACTGATTCTTGAGTTTGTACTCTTGAATCGAGGTATACTATATAGGTAACATACAGATAATACAGTACTTCTTGAAATTAAAGAATATTCCTCCGGGACCACACGGTGCGATATATAAGGCTACACAGAACATTAAAAATACCAATATATAATTAAAATATATTACAGAGTACAAATACTTAGTGAAGTCTATGTGTGTGTGTGTGTGTGTGTGTGTGTGTGCAGTTTTGTTGCCAGTCCATTTCCTGAGTATTGAGCTGTCTGATGACTTGAGGGAACAAACCGTTACACAGTCTGGCAGTGAGGGCCTGAATATTTTGGTACCTCCACACATAGCAGGAGGGTAAAAGTTTATGTGAGGGGTACGTGGGGTCATCCACAATGCTGGTGGGTTTTTCGAATGCAGTTTGTGTGAAAAATAAACGTGTGTGATGAAGGGAAGAGAGCCTCAGATGATCTTCTCAGCTGTTCTCGCTGTGCACTGCAGGGTGCTTTGAGATCTGTTACTGTGCAGTTTCCATACTAGTGATGCAGCTGCTCAGGAACCTCTCGACAGGCCTGGGGGCGTAGGAGACGGACTTTGCTCAGCCTTTGCAGGAGAGTCGCTCTTGGTCCTTCTTGGCTATTAAGCTGGTGTTTTTGACGGGTGAACACTGAGGAATTTCATGGTCTTTACAATATTTTCGGCAGAGAGTGGATACCCCTGATCTTCTAAAGTCAACAATCATCTCTTCTGTTTTGTCCAGCAGTCCGTTCGCTGTCGTACCTCGTCTCTGAACACTGATTCGTCATTATTGCTGATCAGACTCACCACGGCCTGAGAGTTGATCAGAATGGACTTACATTTGCAGCCAGCTTAATTGGCCATTCAAAGAACTGAAATTCAATACTGCAGTATTTTGCTCCTAACTGCAGTATTGGCTTCATTTTGTATTCACCTTTTTAATTCCTCAGAGGTTTCTGCTTTAGACTGCATTGTGTATCTAATAAAGCTAAGTGCAATGCTCCTTTTTAGTTTTTTAGTGTTTGCATTTGAGGTGTCAGAATAAGAAAAATACAAACTTTATCTCATGAAGTTAACTTTCCAAAATAAATCCTAATTAATAAAAACAAGTTCTTTTATCCACCTTCTTCAAGGAGTGTTGAGATGCAAGAAACCCAAATCAGCAGTAATAGTACATACCTGTGTGGAGCTGTTGTGTATACGGTGCTTTAGAAGTGCACGTAACTTTAACTCTTGGCAAGGAACAGAAGTCCTGTTTCAGGTTTTTTTTCGGTCCTTACCACAGTGCTGCCGCTCGTTTCTGACCCTGGTGATCTCTGTCAACAGAATTTGTGCAGAGTGCAGACCTAATATAGGAAAAGTCACGTTGTCCTTATCAGAACATTTGACTCGGTGCTGCTCAGGCTTGAGACTGTGAGAAAACACTAAAAAATGATTTGACACGGCTTGTCATTTATCCTATTTATAGTGATGTATTTTTATTATGATTATATTTTGTCTCAAAAGTTCTGTCTGAAACCTGACCTGAAAGTCAAGCTGTCTGCGAATCTGTTAAAACGGTGACAGAAAGTGAAATAAAAGATCCGAGTGGCATTCCCGCCTCCCTCCATGAGACGTGCGACTGCCACCACTCCCACCTTTTCCCACCTTTTCTGTAATTGGACAGTTTCTGGTTAAGATTCATTACGCGTTTGCTTTTGCTTGTCACGTCGACTTCTTTCGCTCATTACCTTTCAGAGCTGCTGGTTGAATGCGCAAACCGACTCGTTCACTTGTCGCCATAGAAACGTCTGAGCGGGCAGCAGAATATTCCCAATCAGACTGAGGTCTCTGTCAGGTCAGGTGATCTGTGTCTGTGTACACAGATGTGTTTCCAGGCCATTTATTCCTGTTGCACAGGACCTGTGAGACGCCTTCAGCATATTCTCTCAGTCTCGCTGACGAGCTTTGACTAAAATGTTCAGTTAATTCAGCAGCGAGAGTGATTTTTTTTTTTCTTTTTTTTGGACGACTTGCTGTAGCCCTGCAGCATACTAGTCATGAATACTTTTATTAGATAGTTAAGTGATGGAATGACTTAATTAATAATGCCGAAAATAAACCCTGTCTGCACACTGCTCCACAGTTACAGACTCTGTAACTCTGACTCAGGAGCTGCATGTTCTCACATTTTAGACAGTGGAAAAAAAGTTGTTTGGTATACAGGATCCACTCACTTTTAAATTATTATAAAAATTACCTGTTAGTTATTTTGAATTGATTAAAGGGGCAGTACAGCATTTTATTTTTAATCCTGGTTACTAAAGTGACATTGGAAGCTTTACCATCAGTGCTGGTCTGAGTCTTTGTGCTGCAACATTTTCACAGTAGGGTCAGAATTTAGTGTAAAAAACACAAAAGCATGGATCTATTTTGACTCATTGTCACCAGATCTCAATCGAGTACAAGCACCTTTGAGATGTGATAGAACATGAGGATCACATCATGGATTTGCAGCCAGATCTGAAGCAACTTTGTGATGCTATCATGTCAGTGTGGCCTTGTTGAATCTTTGCCTTCACAAATTAAAAGAGTTCAGAAGGGAAAACAGGGTCCAACACAAGGTGTACCTAATAAAGTGTCCTTGACTGTGGAATTTCTGCATTTTGCATAACGTGGCTTAAATTCAATCATCACTAAAATATTTTCTTTTTCTATATTTCATGTGAGGGAGCCAATTAAGACAAGGCGAGTGGTCAAAGGTGTCATATTGATATTTAAAGTGTTTTGATTGATTCTCGACATCGGCTCAGGAACATGCTGCTCTCTGCCTTTCAGCGAAGGCATTAATTAAACAAGTAAAGATGAAAAGGCAGTGAAATGTTCTTTTAATGTTATTAGAAAAGCTTGAATTGGCCATGAAACGTAGGAACATTTCCTGTATTGGTTTGAAAGCCCTCTATCATTTGCTGGAATGTCGTGGAAAACTCGGGCTGTTTTCAAGAAGAACCGTAGGCATCGTAAACGTGTCTGTGTCCTTAGAAAGACAGAGGACAACGGTCCTACAGGTGAGAAATGGGGAGAGAGACAAAGACACGTTCAAGGAGAGCAGTGAGATTATTGAATATGTAACGTCTGATGTCACACAGGCTGATATGGAGGTGAGCCTGGACTTTATGATGATGGATAAGGTCAGGCCAACATTTGATCTCTTCAATATGACATCATACAGAGCCAAGAATAGAGAAAACTTTAAAACTAAGTATTTAGTGGGTTTGAAGTCAGAGCGTTTGGTTCACAGGGATTATTTGTACACATTATTTGTAAATTTGTCCATCTTTAGTATGAGAATCCATCATATATAGACAGAAAATAAGGAAACTCATAAAAATCCACTTTACAGCAAAAAAACTTTGAACTAAACATTCATATCCATCTGGGCCCTTTTCTTGTTTTTAAACTCAGTTATACTCACAACCTCTAAACAAGCAGACAAACAGCTACCGTCTACTTCAAAAGATATATTAAAAAAACCCACAACATGACCCAGAGAGGGCAAAGTGCATGTTGATGGTGCCGAAGCAGAGTAATGGCAGCTTTTCAGGCAATCCTTTTATCAGCACTCTTACTTTCTCCTTTCGAAGAAAAGGTAATGGATTAGATGTCAAGAGAGGAGACATGTTCAAAGAGGCTTGTAAGTGACGAGAGAGGGAGCAGAAAAGATAGAAGTGACTTGGTGCTGTGTTAAGGAGACGAGATGTGGATATAGAAAAAGTGTATAGATGACAGAGAATATGTCCAAACAAGTGGGTGGAAACTTAACGATTATTCCGATACAAGGACACCAGAAACCTGGAGTTCAGTCATTTATAGTGATGCATAGGCGCACAAAACTGGATTATTTTAAACTTCAGCTGAGTCAGTTCCAATACAGATAAACAAAAAAGATCAACACTGAGCAAAGAAGATTCGGAAAATGAAATGGAAGATTTGGCAGCTCTCTTCCTGCCTCATTAGTTTCTTTGTTGATGCAGTTGACAACAAAAGGTGATAATGAACACCTCTTAGTTTCTCACATCTACGCCAAATATGGAGCAGGTCTGTTGGTTTGATGCTGCATAGTTGGAACAATTTAATTGCTCAGGCTTTGGCAATAATCAGCGTGTGTTGTTTATGATGGTTGTTATGGATGAGAAGGTTGGTACAGAGATGTTTGCGCATCAATTACATGATTTCGCTCATGCTAATCTTGCTTTTCTGTTTTATTTAAACATGTTTTATTGTTATTTGGTTGTTCTAAGAGTTGCTTACAGCAAAGAATATTTTAATTTAATTGTTATGATAATAAAACACTTCTACCTCATGTTTTGGAAACTGCAGCTTGAGAAAAATCATGCGGTTCTAATCGTAATTAAATTAAGGACAAAGTGGGGTTAAAGGGAATAGTCGAAAACCTCACTCTCACCTTCAAGATCTTCTTCCAGTGCACCTCTGGACTTTTAGATCGCTGCCTGGAAGTCTTGTTCTGTCCCTTTTACATTTATGCCTCTGTGATGCAGACTGGATCTCCTTCAGCTTGTCAAACTGATGATTCTTTAACTTGATTATCAGTTTTGGAAATTAGGTAAAATGTCATGGAGGCAAATTTGTTGATATTTTGTGGATCTGATTGAACTCCACAAGGCATTATAGACAGCTCTGCATTGGCAGTGTCATTGTGGGGGATAGATTCACAGTGTGCATCACTGTAAATGACTCACATAACCCTGGACTTAGTTCTCAACTTCGGGCGTGGAAGCTTAAAACACAGGCTTCAAATGAAAACTTCTGGTCGTGGGTGTGTACCCAACCCTCATTGTTAGAGACGGTCCCCCACTTAAAATTGTGCTAATTTTGAAGCAAAAGCAAATTTTTATCTTCTGTGCAAGTTTATAAAAGTCCAAAGTTTGAACAGGTGTTAAAGCACCAAGACAAAATTAAATACAAACACTATACAGGCAAAAGTGTGAGGCTTCAAATTCTTTATTGTTAACAGTACTGGGGAAAAAATAACAGTATGACATCGTTAAAACTAACTCTCCGAAGCATTTGTTTGTGGCAGCTAGATGTCAGGTGCCTCCAATGTTTACTGGAAAGGAAAGATAAAAAAATGATGTTCTGCTTCATATATTTTCATTCATTCGTTCGTACTTTAATCTTTACTTTTGTGTAAATATCGGATCATTTCAATTTTTTCCAGTCAGTCAAACAGATTAATCACATGGTTGAATGAAGCCAGTAATGAATGAAACTCCAACAATTCATTTGAAACGTGACGAGAGACACAAAGTACACTATGCTTGTTTGTAAACTCAATTCAGAATTATTAAGAGTGTTGTATGTTTTTCATAGTGAAGTCTTTAATATTAAACGTAACTTGCAAGTGTAGCTGCAAATTTAGTGGATTAAAAACTGCATTATTTCTCACCAACATCAAGTGGAGATATAATACATGCAGGAAAGAAAGATAAAATAATAAAATAAAATAATTTGGTTGAAAACAAAAAGATCTGCATGAAATGATGAGCGAGAGAGAAGAGCACAGATAGAGAGGACTGTTAGCGATTCAGAAGGGCAGAGGATGAGTAAGGAGGAAGTGAGAGCACCTGTGAAGAGGATGAAGAGGGAAAAGGTGATTGGTGCTGATGAGGTAGGGAGATGTCTAATTGAGAGAGCAGAGGACCTTTTAACCAGATTGTTTTAACACAATCTCGTAGAGTGAGTGAGAGGATTCATTGGAAATGGAGAAGGAGTGAACTGGCGCTGATTTTCCAAGAACAAGGCATGAAAAAGGTAGCTGTGGTAACTACAGGGGGTTGATACACGTGCATGTTAAATGTAGGCCTGTAGGCCTGGCAGAGAGAATCATTATAATGGAAACGGCCTTCAGTAGCTGACAGGTGCTGATGTTGGACTGTAAACAGTGCAACAACATGTGTCTGTAGCATTCTTGTTTTGCCTTATTTACAAAAAGCCTTATTTACAAAAGTTTTTTTCTATATTCTGTGAGTTTTCTAAGCTGGATTTCTTTAATTAAATAAATTGATTTACAAATTTCAGGTTTTAGCTGTGTTCTGTGTGTGTGTGCAATTAGCAGTACTTTGCTGCTTGACAATTCGAAGTGGTATTATTTCTTACCACTGGTAAAGATGTTCTCTGCATATAAAAGGTATGAAAGTAGCTGGAGGAGAGATCAGAGGGAGACTCTCTACCTTGGAAATAGATGTTTAAGGATAGGAGGTTAACTTTAACCTCAAACTCATTTGTCAAATCAGACACAAAACACACATCAATTTGAAGGAGGCAGGCTTTTGACATGCACTTGACAATATTTAGCATTTTCCCCTCTGATTATTTTTGACCTGCCGAGGCCGCCTGTACTTTCAGAATTCAAACATTTTCCTGAGCACATTGAAAGTATTTTAAGGCATCAAACCTTCTTATATTTCTGAACCAGGACCACTCAGCTGCTCTTAAATGTCCCACCATCCAGGTTCAGTACCAGAGGGCTTTTACTGTTTTAGCTCCTGTGCTCAGTTACTGCCATGCCCATTACTGTCAGGTCAGCTTTGCCTGTACCATATTTTAAAAAGTGTTTTTAAGAACTTGCCTTTATGGACTTATATTTCTTTCCTCGTCTTTTGCAGAGCATGTGGTTTCTGTAAAGACTTTTGAGGTGCTGTTTCAAGAAGTGCTCTAAAAATACCTGTAATAAACAATGATCAGTTTGACAAGAAGCAGTATTTCCTTTAGTTTTCTCACTTTTATTGATATTTTGCCAAACTAATGTGGTAATAGCCACAAAATTAAATTGGATTTGGGTAATTTCTTAGTTTTCTCAGTAAGTGAAATGAGTTGGACTGCCTGAGTGATCAGGTTGCTGTACTTTGCTGCTTTTTAAATACCTGGCAGCTGCATTACAGAAAAGTGGAAACCTTTCACCTGAGGTAACAGACAAAACAGGATAAAAGCTGTAGCCTGAAAGAAAATATTGCGTAAATCTCCTGTTGGATCAGCAACAGATGAAAAGGACTCAAAGGGACTTTATTTTAGAAATATTTATCAGTGAACAACCTCTGTCTAAGTCTTGAAAACGCCATTCAAGCACAAGGCTGCAAACAGATTTATGATGGGATTGTTTGTGCCATTTATGATTATGTTCTTGGAAGCCAAAGTCATTTTATCAAGCATCTGTGGACTTTTAGAGGAGAATCTAAAGAACAACATGATGCCTGCTGTTCACCTATTCTCCAACAAGGCTTTTAACAAACATTGCCTCTTTATGACTTATGCTTTATTCAGAGTACATCTGTTCTGAGCATTACTGGTGATGCTGGTTACGCTCCCCGTGACGACTCATGTTATGTTTCATTATAGCATACCACACAGCACAGGCGTCGTCATAGCTGAAGGAAAAATACAAAGATTTAATGTGTGCTGAGTCAGAGGCAGCAGAAAGTTGGCTTGTGGGGAATGGTGAGAACAGGCTGGAGCGGAAACGTGGTCGTCATGTTTGTGAAAAAAGCCTTCAAAGAAAGCAGTTCGGTGCCTCAGCTTCCTCATATTACCATAACGTACATTACACTCTAATTATAATTGACTCCTTTTACTTGTTACTGTATGCGTAAATACTCTAATTGAAATTGAAAAATAAATCTGGATCTGTATCAAAATACGCTATTAGTGCTAATGGATAATCATTTGATTTATGTGGCAAGCTCTTTCATTGGAGTAAGAGCAGCGCTTCATTAATAAAAGCTTGTATTAGCATAGCAATACTGAGGCATTAAAGAAATCATGAGTCAGCATCTGGCTTGAATCCATATCAAAACTGCTAGCTTGGCAAGTGACCATTGCACTAAATTTAAGTGAATTACTTTATTGCATTTCATTGTCACTGGAAAATAAATGCATCCAACATAGAAGGAGTAACCCTCGTAGAATCCAGGCTTGAAGAAGTCGATTCTTTTGGTTACAAGCAGGGAGGAACAGACACGGATGTAAAAGTGAGAATGGGCAAACCAAGAGCTGCATTCTTACAGCTGGAGAACATCTGGAACTCAGTAATTCCAATGTGGAATCAGTGTTTCTCTACGGTGCAAAATATTGGAGGGTATGTAAAGATAAGATACCTTTATCAACAACTGCCTAAGGAAAATTTTAACCTCCTAGGACCTGGGTCCACATATGTGGACATCACATTTTGGGTTGTCTAGACCAAAATACTAAATTTTGCTCTACAAGGGCCTGAAATCCACTTGTTCTTATTTTTCTCCGAAAGAAAAAAAATTCACGTAATTCTTTGTTTTTACATTCATCAGGTTCCAATCAGCCCAAATAGCAAAGAGAAATTAAAAATGCATGCCATGAAAGAGTTTGGGTCTTAGGAGGTTAAAGATCTACTGGCATAACAACATCTTCAGTCAAGACTAGGGGGGAAAAGCAAAGCAAGCATCTGTAGAAGAAGAGATAAGAAGATGGTGATGGATAAGAGATACGGTGAGGATACAGATGTGGTTATTTGGAACCTGCAAGGGAGGAGGAGCAAAAGAGGCAGGCCAAAGATTACACGGCAAAGAGATAAATATGAGGCCTATTTTACGGATGACAGTCGCAAGAATGTCGCTATAATTTAGTGCTTCCTCCATCATTCATGATAAATATGGTAAAATTCTTTCCTTCATGTGATCCATTTATGTAAAATCACTCTGAGGCTGTCGAGGGTAGCTGTTCTGTTAAAACACTACACATACAGAGGAAAGAAAACTTATCATAAATACTACGTTTTCTGTGTTGATTCTCCAAAGCCACATACTGGTTTATACTCTTATTTTGTAATTTTAGGGGTAATAGGGCGGACGTTTGGCAAAATTGAACTGTAACACAGGAGTGTGGACTTCTGTGTAACCGATTCTGTCTTGTTAATTATGACTTGTTATTTAAAGAGGCTCCTTTTGATTTTCTGCTAGATCATAATGTTAAAATAATGCCAAAAATGTCTGCTTTTATAACTAAAGAATCTAATAAGGGATGCATACAGTCATGTGAAAAGTCTTAACAGCTCTGTAATAAACTGAGTACACCCCACTATTCTGTAGTTAGTGCTGCTAAAGGGAGTCCTACTAACTTAAAGTAATTGTTCCTGTAAGCTTTGTTGCTGAGGAATTTTGGTCCACTCTTCTTTACAACATTGCTTCAGTTCATTGAGGTTTTCAAACATTCATTTTACACACGGTTCAGCCACAGCAGTCACATGGACGCCAGCCAATTCAGCGGCTTCATTCTTTTGTTTTTTAGCCATCATGGTGTGAATTTGCTGTTGTGCTTGAGCTCATTGTCATGTTGCATGACCCAATTTAGACCAAATGATATCTTTTCTATTTTATTGATCTAAATGATCATAGAATACGTATGTATATCTGTCCATATATACTCTGTCTCATCCTTAACGGGTGGATCAATCTAAACAAAACTTTGAACAACGATGGACAGCAATTATTAAAATGGATATGTTTTTTAAAAAGATTTATTATTTTTAACTATCAATAACCTGCTAATTCATTATAAGAAATGATCGTTCAAAACTTTCTGTTAATCCACCAGTTGATTCATTTACATTATTTTGTTTGTGGACAATATTTTGTGCCAACATAGCAGAACGTAATATGCAAAACAACTTTTTGTTGTAGTATAATTTTGTTTTCCTGTTAATAATGCAAAAGTTGAAGGGTTTTTTGTTGTTGTTGTTGTTGTTGCATAAACCAAACGTTGAAATAATTAGAAAATGATTAGATGCTTGTTTGGTTTACTCATCTCACTTCATATTTGTAGGTTTAAATAATTCAATACATTAAAATTCAGCATGCGAATTGCCTTAATAGCTTCGCTGTGAGCTCATTCGTGGTCATCCCCACTTGCGCTATGATGATCCATTTATTTTAATGGGCTCCTATCTGCAGTTGACTGAATATTCAAAAGTAATTTCCTTCAATGTCTGCACTCTATCAGATCTTTTATGTATGACTCAGAGACAGCTGGCTCAGGACGATCATTAACTTCAGGACCACACATTTCTCTACCCTTTGAATTCAGATCCCATTTACTTTTGGCAGCAGACGACCGAGGACATCACGCTGTGTGTGCGCATGCCCGAGGGTATCACCAAAGAGGGGGTGCAATTCAGGCTGACGGCAGACAACGTGACCATCGGAGTTCAGGGTTTCCCTCCACTGCTGGAAGGCCAGCTGTTTGCATCTGTAGACCCCGAGGCCAGCGCCTGGATCATCAAAGATCACAAAAGGTTTGCAGTCTGAAATGTGGAGTGTTGATGAAGTTGGATTATTATTTGTCTTCATTATGTTTTGGAGTTGAAATCGTAGGAAAAGATTGATTCATTATAGGTTACGATAAAAACTGTACCATAACACAGCAATTTTTCAATACCAGCGTCAATTACAGCGCTATTTCCATCGTTGTTCCTCTGCTCGCCATTTCCCCGCCTCTCTACAACATGTTAGTTAACTTCTGTTCACTTCACCATCATTCAGTTAAAAACTACCACACGACCCATGAAGGTGTCACTTGGCAAGGAAAAAGGTTAGAATACCTACATGCTTTAATAATAATGATAATAAAAAAATATTATTACAATATATAGTGGCATCAATACTTTTCCCACCTCTGCAGTAGATTACAGAAATATCTCACATACTATATATAACCTGCACACAATAAATCTCTGCACAGTCGTCATCTTCATGAATGAAATATTGAATGTGTACAAGATTAATGCACCACTCTGGGGATCTGAGAAGCCTGAAACATGTTATGAGTTTGGATGTTGAGTCAGAAACTCTAATCATCCAGGGATCGGTGAATTAAGAATGAATGGATTAAGCCTGTAAAAATTGATTGATTTAATGTTTTTTGCTTTAGAAAAAAAGCATTAAATTCCTTAAATTGTTCCTGCCACTTATTTAATATTAAATGTGTTAAATGTGTTTAAATCAAATGTGTTTATGTGCCAATACAAACATCAGAGAGAGAGGCAGCAGGTATTTCACTGGTGAGTTTTCGTGTTGTCTTGAGAGTCAATATATTTATAACAGGATTGATTCATTATGGGTTTTTATATTTAGCACTTCAGCACATGTATATGTTTTTAAAGCACACTAACACCACACCATACACTTACCAACTTATTAGGTATACTTGTTCAACTGCTCATTTAATGTAAATGACTAATCAGCCAATAGAATGACAGCACTCATTACATTTAGGCTTGTAGAAATCGTCAAGACAACTTGCTTAAGTTCAAACTGAGCATCAGGGTGAGGAAGAAAGGTGAGTTAAGTGACTCTGAGCAGGGCATGGTGCCAGAGGGGCTTGCCTGCATATTTCAGACACTGCTGAGATTGGATTTTGCTGCACGACCATCTCCAGGGTTTACAGAGAATAAAAAATAGCCAGTGAGCAGCAGTTCACTGGGAGAAAATGCCTTATTTATGCCAGAGGTCAGAGGAAAATGGCCAGACTGCCTCAAGTTGACAGGAAAGCAACAGTAACTCATATAACTGCTCGTTACAACCAAAGTGTGCAGAGAACATGGCTGAACTGACAGCACATTGGGCCTTGAAGCAGATAGGCTACAACAGCAGAAGACCACACCAGGTGCCACAACTGTCCCATAAGAGCAAAAAACTGAGGCTACATTTCACATTGACTCACCAAAATTTGATAGAAGAAGGAAAAACATTGTCTGGGTTTCCATTTTTTAATCCTAGGGTCAGGCCCAGCATGCATATTATATATTTTGATATTAGCTATTAGTGGAGAATATACTTAATCTACTGAGCAGCATGGTGTAGTACAGCGGTCCCCAACCTTTCTTGCGCCACGGACCGGTTTAATGTCAGATAATATTTTCACGGACCGGCCTTTAAGGTGTCGCGGATAAATACAACAAAATAAAATGATACGACCAAGACAAAAACTGTGGTATTTTGTAAATATAATAATAAATGTGAATTCACTGTGTAATTGTAACTTCACTAGCAGCGTCCTCCTGAAATGCGCCAACAACATTGAGCGTAACATCCTCCTCTCTGCCCCTTAATGCTCTCTGGTCGCTATGGTAATGCGTAAATATTTCTTTCAAAATAAGACACACAACTACAACACGGGAAAAGACCCAGGGAAACCGAGTTAACGATAAAAACCTTGAAAACCATAAATTTCACACCCGAGCCTCAACTCTCGTGGCCCGGTACCAAACCCGGTCCGTGGCCCGGGGGTTGGGGACCGGTGGTGTAGTACACAATAAAGAAATTCAGGACTGGAAAAGTTATTTGTCATGATGATGTCTGGAAACATCATATATTTTGGTTATTATGGTTATAAGTCTCAATTCAGTGTATGATGTTTCATTTTTGTGCTTTTTTATATAAATTTTAAAGAAGAGTAGGATGTTATGAAACCAACTGAATCTTTCAGTGTTACATAAGTTCAGTCTGCTTTGAAGGCTACAAGTGAACAGATGAAACTAAAGAGAAACGCTCCCTTTGTCATAAACTGCTCTGCAGTATCATAGTGTGACACCAGCTCAGATGAGTGAAATGTACGGTAATGCAATTTTCTTCTTTCTCACACTTCTGGGGCTGCCATTGGCCCAAAAGCACCACTTTGAGATCCTGGGGTATAAAATATATAACAAATGTAACATAAGCATGATCTAATCCATTTATTGCATAGAAATGACACCCAGTTGCTTTTTGGGCTTTATTTTCAGTTTTCTTTATACAACACTGAATCACATTATGTGGGATTTTTTTTGACAGTGTTTAGCAGACTCACTGAGTGTTGTTGTATCTTCAGTGACCCCGCTAGCTGTGCTTTCAGGGTCAGTAGCTCCTGCTTATGTGTTTCAAGGCAAATTGCTTCTAGGTAACGAGCCTGGCTTTGAGTTATTCAAGAACATTTATTTATTAATAAATCGGCACCGCTGGGAAAGAGGCACCTTGAATTGGACAAACTTCTGCATGCAGACCTGTAAGCAGAGCTTTCACAAAAGTGTTGGATAAAGAAAGCAGGACTAAACTCAGGCTGGAAGTAGAGAAATGCTGACACTCACTTGATGTATTGTTGGTCAGTGAAGACCTGGGGCCAAGCTTTCGCATCTCTCTTGCAGCAAAATATTCTTCCACTCGTGTGTTACTGTTTGATTTATGACTGACAGTAAAAAAACAGAAAAGGGACTCCTATCAGTGCGGGAGTACACGATGTCCACATGTTGTCTTGTTTTCTTTAAACTTTAATTGTCAATTTGTTATTTTGAAGCCGCAAAAGGCTTTACGGAGCTTTTCTCAGAAATCAGACTTCCCATTTAAATTAAACTAATTTAAACTTGACTGAGGGTATTGTAACATCTTCCGTCCATCATTTGACAAACACAAACTTTATCCACTGTGATTCAGTCAGCGCTGAATACTTTTCATATAAATTGGCTCTGCTGATCCAGTACTCAATATGAGTTGAGTCACATCCTCTGGTATAAAACCTTTTATTTTTATTACCATCTTTGCTTCCTGTTCCTTCAATACAAGTCTTCCAGTGCTCCATTCAGTGTGAAACCACGTTACGCAGTCTATTTCCGATAATCCTTGATAACTTTAAAGGCTCTTGTATCTGAGAGGCAGGGAGTATGAATGCATTTGTCTGTCTCTGTCTTTGTTGTGTCCAGAGAAAAAACAAAACAAAATCATGGAGGTGGATGTGAGAAGCTATCATTTTATTTTGTATTCCCTAAGCCTGATTATCTCTCAGAGATACATTTTACCATCAGTGGCCCTTTCTTTTATTCTGTGTGTGCTGTTGGGATGAAGTTCATATCCGTTCTTCTGAGCTCGGAATATCTTACAGAAATCGCACCTCTGTCGGCAGTGCTGACTGTTGTCCGTAACACTTTATGGTAGACAACAAAGTACACAGTTTATCTGTTTCCTGCTTAAAAAAATGTAAAATTGTATTTTTGTTACTTTGCAGACTGGATTGAATTATTGTATTTAATGCAAATACCTGAAACACCCCAATTGTTCTTCCATTGTTTCGATTGAACATTTTCTCAGTACTAGTGTGTCATAGGCTTCATAGACAGACAGCTGAGCACTATTTTTCTTCCATGTGCCCTGAAGTGAATTAAGAAGCTGCCTTTTTTGTCTCTTTTATATCTTCTCATCGTTGCCCAAATATAGACTGGTTTCATAACATTCAGCAATACAATAGAGTAAGAATGAGACCGGAGTCTGAAGGCCAGAGAGAAGCTGCAGTGTGCGCACACAGATGAACGCTGTAGAAAGTTCACTATTTTTATCGGTAAAATCAGAATAGAGGGAGTGATGTCATTCAGAAAACCGAGGCAGATCTCTTCCTGAGGTACATCGTGATATATTACGCTTGGATTCAGTGAGTGAGCAATGATAAAGTGGACCATGGTTAGCAATACCTTACTGAAACCTTGGTCTGTTACATACAGAAAGCATTTAGTTTGCAGGCTTTTCATGTATTGCTGGTAAAAGGCCAATGTTGTTGGCCCATGGTTTTGAGTTATGTGGATGTTCATGGGTTTTCTTGTTTTGATTATCTTTGCATTATAGTTCTGTATTCTGTATTGTTGAGATTCTGGTCTTTTTTTTATCATTATGTTCTGGTTATCTGTGCATTAAGTTAATGGGAGGTTTTTTATACCCTTTTTGCATCCCCATTCTCTTCCCTCTGCGTCCATGTTTTGCCTTCTGTCTGGTTTCTGCCTTGCCTGCCTCACAGCAAAACCTATCAGATTAAAATTAACCTTCACTTGGCTGCGGTGACAGCAGTGGTGACATCAGCTGTGAGCAGATCGTCTTCTTGCTTTTCAACTAAACAGCTTCAAACTTGTCTTTAGAGATCCTTATATCCAAGTGCAGCCCCCTGCTGGCTGTACCCAGGCAGTGCAAGTCTTTGGGTCGTGCATTGGGATAATTTTGTTAACATAAAGTTTCATCTCCAAAAGTTGAATCTATTCATCTGGACGTAGCGTTTTGTGGGAGAAACATTTCGTCACTCATCCAAGTGACTTCTTCAGTCTCAGCTGACTGCAGGTTTCCCCAATCTTATAAACAGTACATTTGCATAATGACTGAAACCAGCCCACTGAAGGAACAATGGGCTGGGAGGTCAGTTCCTTAATCATAATTATGCAAATTCCCATGACCATTGATCAACAATCACTGACCAAAGCCCACTGATCAAAGACCACTGATCAATGGCCATGAGTACCATTCACAGAGAGTTGGGGAATGGCTGCAATCACAGCATTGTAAGATGGCGAAAGATGTACCCTTAGGCCCCCTCCTCAATTCAGAGATGGTCTTTCCCTTTTCACGTAAATGGCCTCCTTGACTCCGCGCTCCAACCAGCGTTCTTCCCTGTCCAGGATGTGTACATCCTCTTCGTTGAAAGAGTGTCCACTGGCCTGTAGGTGTAAATAAACTGCAGAGTCCTGGCCTGATGAGGTAGCTCTTCTGTGTTGTGCCATCTGCTTCGCTAGAGGTTGTTTGGTTTCCCCGATGTATAAATCCTGGCAATCCTCCTGGCACTTAACAGCGTACACTATGTTACTCTGTTTGTGTCGGGGGACCCGATCCTTGGGGTGGACCAGTTTTTAGCACAGCGTGTTTTGGGGTTTAAAAGCCACAGAGACCCCGTGTTTAGAAAAAATGCGTCTCAACTGCTCCGATACTCCTGACACATACGGGATCACTACAGGTTTTCACTTGGGCAGCGGTTGTCCTTCTCTCCTGGATCGGCTGGAGCTTTCTTTAGGTGTGTACACCTAAAGCAACAAAGTTTCATGTTGCCGCTGCCGTCCTTGAGCGTGGGGCCATTTGCCAAAACTAATGTCATGGCTGCTTTGGTGTAGTGTCAGATTGTATGACACCTCCTGACTTTCTATAACGTGGTGCGCACAGCAAGACCAGTGTGGAGGCAGTATGCCAGCAAGTCAGCCTCTCTTTGACATATCGCTCCAGGATCATCCCCAAATGACACAGTGAGATATAACTGCAACAAGAGGAAAACATTTTACTGAAAACCATTAGACTGCAGAAGGAGAATAAATGGTTATAGGCCCAGTCTGGGAAACTGTAATCACAGCTTCCCCACCCGCCACCCCTCTGTACTCAAATGACTGAAAGTTTATTTAGATAAAACTCTTATTTTGTAAACTCTGCTGTCGGTCTGCCTTTTATATTGCCGCTCACAAAGTGGGCTGTAACAACTGACTGTAACAGATTCAATTTAATAGAATCAGTCAGCTAAACGTATGTGAATGTCATGATATCGGATGCTTACAGCCTAATTGCCAGCTTCTGTTACTTCACTGTCTCTGATACATTTAATTAACATTGCGTAATGTTGCTGCTGACTGAAAACTATTTGCTTGACGTGCTCATTGAACTGATGATCATCACTGTGTTTTGACACTGTTAAGCTGCATGTTCTATAAATGTGAAACTTTACAATCACTCTGTGCACCATTCATACCAGTTAACAGTGGTAATTTCATTACAAGGAAACACGATTACACACCAACGTAGTTCATTATGCTGCATTTGCTTAAAAGAAAAAAGGACGTAGTACTTTGCAGTGACTGTGGAGCCTCGGTGCTGTGAAAAAGCATTTGCCCCCTTCATAGTTATTATTATTTTTTCATATTTTTCATACTTTAGAAAAATGTAAATATTAGGCAGAGATAAATGTTAAATGGACTGATTCTTATATAGCACTTTTCTACTCTCCCAGAGTACTCAAAGCGCCCTATACAACATACCACATTCACCCAATCATCGGAGAGCAACTTGGGGTTAGTATCTTGCCCAAGGATACTTAACATGCAGACTGGAGGAGCCAGGGATTGAACCACAAACCTCCAACCAGTAGATGATCTGCTCTGCCTCCTGAGCTACAGTCACCCCAGATAACACAAGTAAATATAAATGCAGTTTTGAAAAGAGCCATCCGTCTATTATCTTCTGCAGGATGCACCCTGGACAGGCTGCCAGTCTATCACAGGGCTAAAAAATAGAGACCGACAACCATTCACGACTATGGGCAATTTAGAATGATCAGTTAACCTAAACTCACTAATTGCATGTCATTGGAATGTGGGAGGAAGCCGGAGTACCCAGAGAGAACCAACGCAAATATGGGGAGAACATGCAAACTCCACACAGAAAGGCTCCGGCCAGGTGGTGAAGTCGAACTCAGGACCTTCTTGCTGTGAGGCAACAGTGCTAATCACCGCTCCACGATGCTGCCCGATTTTTAAATAATGATTTCCTTTATTAAGGACCAAGATCAAGAGGATAATATTGTTTTGTTCTGATTCAGTTGTGATTTACAAAGACTGACCCTTATTTAAGCAAAGACATGTCATATATGATAAAGGTGTTTATTATAGATTTTAAGTGTAGATGGACAAAATTGAAACTGAAATGTTTATTTTATTCTTAGCAATAAATAAGTATGCAGAAACAATTTGTGCTGCATTTGGTTTTAATAGATTAGCAGCTAGAGTTACAAGCTTTCTCTTTGAATTTGATAGTAAACATTTTTTTAAAGCTTTGTCAAACGTATTGGAGAAGTGGCCCAGCTATTATTTATTATTGATGCTGATCTGCCACTCATTTTCTTTTTCTTTATTATCTAGTCTAGTCAAAAGTTTGAAATAAATCTCTAAAATATTAATCTTGAAATCGTGTAAGCAAAGTAGCAAATGAGAGCAGCCTGACAACTCACCCAAAGCTGGAAATTCCCACCACATGAATTAAATTGCATTAATTGAGTTCCTGGATCCAGAAGGTCTGGAGAACACGAAGGTGATGTCTACGATTTTTAAACTTACACTTTGGTATGTATTTGTGAAGAATTGACAGAAAAATTGGCTCCAAAAGTTAATCGCTTCAACATCAACCCAATTTCAAAACAAATCTAATGACAGAGGATTTTGAATAAGATTTTTTTTAACAGACAAAACCTGCTCAACAGAGGTAGTAATAATAATAATAATAGGGGCGATCGTGGCTCAAGAGTTGGGAGTTCGCCTTGTAATCGGAAGGTTGCCGGTTCGAGCCCCGGCTTGGACAGTCTCGGTCGTTGTGTCCTTGGGCAAGACACTTCACCCGTTGCCTACTGGTGGTGGTCAGAGGGCCCGGTGGCGCCAGTGTCCGGCAGCCTCGCCTCTGTCAGTGCGCCCCAGGGTGGCTGTGGCTACAATGTAGCTTGCCATCACCAGTGAGTGAATGTGTGAGTGAATGGGTGAATGACTGGATATGTAAAGCGCTTTGGGGTCCTTAGGGACTATTAAAGCGCTATATAAATACAGGCCATTTACCATTTATCATTTTTAATACTCATGTTTTGGGATTTTTTTTTTTTTAATTAAAAATGAAAAACAGTTTATGAATAATCAAATTAGTTGTGGGCAGATTCTTTACAAACATTTCTATTTACAGCTCAAAACAAATCAAAACAAACTTCACTATAAAAGACAAGATAGAATTAATTATATCACTCTTTTATTAAAACTCAAAATACACCTCAAACTAAGGCTTTATGATATTGCAGTTATTTTGATTTATTGTAAATTTAGTCTTAATTTCAGTCATTCCATTGAGAGGACAGAGACGATCCTTTTACGAGAAGTAATACTGCAGCTTCTTAATGATATTAGGATAGGACTTGGTAACATTCCAGTTTTTCTTCTTGATGTATTCTGCAGCACAGCCTCAGACGCTTCTTGCTTCATAGAAAGACGATTCATGTCAAAACTGTTTCTGCCTGTCTCAATCTTTCCAAGCCTTTCTATGACCTTTGTCATCATCACTGGATCTTAGCCTATTAAGCTGCTACTGATTGGATGTTTACTCATTGATTGCATCATTTTCATCCAAAGTACTATAAATACTCTGCAGGCTCTCAGATAGTTTCTGAAATTGTGGAAGGAGAACTTTTTGCAGCTTAAACCATCTTGTGTAATTTAGAAAATCACTAAGTGAGCTTTCTGAAGCTACCTGTTTGCACATTATGTGCTTAAATGTAATGCTATTTCATCAACAGCCCTTTTGCTAGTGAGTAATACATGTATGATTTGTAATTTTGTAATCTCCGACTCTGTCCCCAGCCTGGAAGTGACACTGCAGAAGCGTGGTGAGGGGCCCATGTGGCCGGAGCTGGTGATGGGTGACAAGAGAGGGGAGTATGTGATGAGTGATGAGCAGGCCGCCCTCATTCATGAAAGACTGACTCACCTTACCTCTGAAGACTTGGTGAGGCTCACTCTTCACATTACACTGATTAAATCCAGTGCTAAATATAATGAGAAACATCTTTTATCTGTACAACCAATATTCTAAATGACTAGCCCCATCCTGTCCAGTTTCTGTAGTTTTATTCTGTGTATTTTAATAACAGCACATTTAAATTAAAGACTGGAGTGGTGGTATGAAACACATACGTATGAAAATGGAATAATGAACTGAAGAAGCTTCTCCAAAGAGAGGTGAAACATCCTCAAAAAAATTAAAGAAGTCCAGTCATTTTTCTTTCCAAGCTCCTTAGAATATATATGTATAAAAGAAACTTTGTATTTTTATATACTTTAATTCAAAGTTGACATTGCAGGATTGCATTGAAGTAAAACAAAATCTCTCCATCCCACGAGCAGGAAGAATTAGACTTAAAATATCTGTGACATAGAGCTTATTGGATATGATATTATTAAAGAGCCATAGATTTATTAAGCTGCTGGAAATATTCTTTAGAGATTTTGGTTCATGTTGACATTGATAGCATCACACAGTTGTTTTATTCTCTATTGGATTGGGATCTGGTTACTGTGGAGGTCAGTTGAGTACAGTGAACTCATTGTCAAGAGAAAATGTTAAGATGATTTAAGCTTTTTCACATGACACGTTATTCTGGTGGAAGCAGCCATCAGTTAATAAACACAGTTAAATACGATAACTAACTATACATGGTTTCTGTTTCTCCTGATAGTTGAAGTAGTTCCTTTGGGATGTGTTAGAAGGATAAATGATTGTATTCATGAGCTTACAAGACACCAGTAACAAAAATCCAGAGGCCAGAGAGGCACCATCTCTTACTAAACAGATAATCCAACCTTACGTGTTTTGACAAGTTTTCATTTTGTCAGCACTACTCAAAAACTTTTTAATATCTCATCAATTCCATTTATCAGTGTACTGTCTGAACTGCTTACCCAGCTCAGGGTCTGAAGCCTCTCCTTGATTTCACGAGATGGGAAATGGATCATTTATTATAGTTATAATGAATAATTACTTGTGGTGGCTAAAGAAGCTAACAACACTCCGTGAACACCTGGCAACACAAATAAATGGGCTGCTAACAGCAGGCATTCATCTGGACTGTCACACAGGGCATCTCACACAATCCTGATCATGAGGGATTCCCACAAGGGTACAGCACCACTGAACTACCAGCCAATTACCTGCCTCTCCATGTGTAAGCTCCCCTCAGGCGCTACAGCAACCAAGCTGAGTAGACACATGAGTCAGTAGATGAGCACAGCTCAGAAAGGCATTGGAAATAATACCACAGGGTCAAAGCACTAGCTCCTGGTTGATAGAGAACTACACCAGAATGCCTGGATTGTCTACAAGAAAGTCTATGCCTAATTGCCCCACACATGGATACTGGTGTGCTTGGCACTATACAACACTAATAGATTGGTAATAATGTTCATCAGGAGCTCAGTAAGACTGGAAGACAGCACTAGAGGCTGATTCCAAGACAGTTGAACAAGTCCCCATCAAGTGCAGAATAAACCGAGGTGTTGCACTGTTCTCATTGCTGTTCAACTCCTAAGAGTGAGTGAGACCTCAACTCACTGAACCACCTCACCAAGATCTACAGGTTAAGGACATCAGAATGACATTCAGACCAGATAGGTGCGTCCGAATGGCTGCAAAGAGAGTGAAGGTGATCAGGATCGAAGGGGTAGAGTTGCCAGAAGGCAAAATACCAGAGTACAAGGACTGCTACAAGTCCCTGGGTATTCCACAGACCAACAGGCACCATGATGAAGATACAGCCAAATACATTTCAGAAGTTAAAACAGGCGCTGAAAAGCCAGTTGGCAGGAATAAGATCCAAACTGTCAGTGCATGCACACTATTGGTCATCAGAAACCCAGCTGGAGTAATACTGATATTAAGACAGGAAAACTCCTCACAATGCCTGGATGACTCCATCCTAAGTCCAGTACCCCGAGGTTCTATGGCAACGGAAAGAGGGATGGCGAGGGTTAGTGAGTGTTGGAGCCACAATTCACGATGATTTACCATCCACAGGTGGAGGAGGTGGCTGACATGAAGAAATTCTTCCAGTGGCTAGAAAAGGCCGGGTTAAAAGACAGCAAAGAGGCTCTAATCATGGCAGCACATTTACCAGATCCATAGAGGCAGAAGTTCACCACAGCTGGCATGATCCAAGATGGAGGCTGTGCAAAATTTAATTATTAATTACATTATTATATTTTAGGCATTAAAAATATGTACTATACTGGCAGATTACAGAAATACAAAAATGGTTTTACTGCTATACTATATGATTGAAATATAAAGATATTATAGTTTTTTTCTAACCATCAATGGTAAAAGTGTAGTTTCATGACAACTTAGACTTATTCAAGGATAACTGGGAAGTTATCAATGAGATGTGTTTTTTTTAATGTTCCTGATAAGTAAGTTATTCCTCGTGTTACAACAATAGTCTTGTAAACATCAATTTCCCTTAAATGTCTTTGTCTCTGATTTGTCACATTAAATTTTAATGATTTAGGCTTGTGTTTTATATATGTATAGCACATACGTATTAAAATAGATGGGTAGAGAGGGTTTCTTGGTATAGAAGGTGTGGAAAAATCTTTAAGCAGTTTATATTCACTGCGTTTACCATTCATATCACCCGACCCTCTGTGTGGCTGAATCACTCAGCAGGATGTGTTTGAAATATTACTCACATATAAAGCTTTCATGAAGCGTAGTCTTGGCTTTGCTTTCTTTGGAGGTTTTCTCATGACCTCTCTTACATTTCTTCTTTCTTTAACATCCCCTCCTCCTCTAAGGTCTCCCATCTCTGCTCCCTTCCTCTTCAGCTGCTCTGAGCCCTCTTCCTCTGGACGACTTGTACACATCGTAGCTCTCTAGTTTTCAAGAGTCGCTCACAGTTGCCTGTTCAGTAGCATTTTTAGGCAGCCCCTCCCTAATCCTCGCCCTTCGTTAGTATCGTGTGGGTCCACTTGAGACTCTTGGTGCTAGCCTTGCCTTTTACATGTTTATAAATGCAAAGCAAGTGTAACCATGGCCTCTGTCTTGTTTTCTTTTTTTGTCCAGAATGGAAACCCTGACAGGGACAAGCCCCCTTGTAACTCTCAGGAGCTGGAGGACTGTGATGGGTTTCCTGAAGACAGTTTTAGCCTCACACACTTTGATGAGCAGTCACTCAAGCCCACTCAGGTGGTGAGTATCCTTTCTCTTCTTCACCGGTAAACACTTTGAGTCTCCAGCTCTTCAATTCTGAGCCCTCAGATTTAACATTTTCAGACAGCTGTCACCTCTGTCCATCCGTTATTTCCCTCAAGCACACCGTTAGCTACCTGATGCTTTGTGTGAGCATGTTTGTATTCAGCGTCTGCCCCGGTGAATGAGCTGTTGTTGGCATTGCCCTTTAACAAGCCACTTGATCAGAGAGCTCCACAAAGGCCCACTGAAGAAGAACAGGCACACCTACTTCATCACTCATCCTCGTGACATGAATAGTAAGAAGATGAAACGTTGTACCTGATGGCTATTTTTATATGTGCACAATATATTCATCAAGGAGCAACATGGCTCCACGTTGGGTGGTCAAGTGGTTAGAGGCACTGTGCATCGCTGACAAATGGATCTGATCTCATGTGCTGCATCAAAGTGCAGATTTGCTTTCTGATGTCTGAGATCTTTGCTTTCATTTCCTGTCATTTTTTTCGGGTTGTTTCAGGGGATTTTATATTGTTGTTCAGATCACAGCTGAGTCATATATTGACTTTTTCCTTTTGTATGGACAACGATGTGGACTTGTCACCAGAGAGATTGATGGTATCTGTCCACTGAATATAAAACACTTTGGATCAGTAGGACGCCTTTTGTCAAAACCCAGACAGTCTTTAGGGAGAATCAATTTTAACATTAGCATTTTAAGCAAAAAGCCAGACTGGATGTATAATATTAGTTAGAATTACACTTTCATATAATCACCAAGCTGCAAAGCGCAGTCTCGCTATTGGCTGTACTTAAGCGCACTGAGTTAAAGGCTAAAATCTGTATACTTAGCAGGTGCAGTGTTTACCATGCTCACTGTGGTATGTTGATGTGTTGACTAATTAGCACTTAGTACCAATTTAGGGAGCGAGCATATGGGACCCAAACAGGAAAATGCATATTAGTAAGGTGTTTTTTAAGGATAATGGTGTATGCCAGAAAAGTCTTTCTTTTCTTGCTGTTTCATGTTTTTTAACCTTGAGTGACGCGGCTGCTACGTGTCTTCATATCAGTTCTATTTACAAAGTTAGAAAGTGTGATTGTGTATATAATGGTTAAACAAAAGAGATGAAATTCTTTTCATCCATCTATAGAAAGCGCTCTATACTACTTGACGTATGGAGTGCTTTGAGTGCTCAAGCAGAGTAGAATATAAGAAAGATCCAGTTCATTTAAAAATTGACCTTTTTAAAAGCTGAAAAAGTGTAAAACAAACCAGAAACCAAATGTTGATCTTAAAATTAAAAGTTATGCCTCACTGGCTGCAGTCACCATATTTTGAAATGCACAGTTTTTTACTTTGAAAGTGAACGGTCACTCTTTACGGTTTGCATCGCATTTTTAAAGTTTCACCAGCACTCGGAGAGTAGATGGAGACTAGATGTTTCCAGATGAGTTGGTGTCTTTCATGCAAACTATTGTCATCCGTGGGAATCTGCTAGCAACCAAAACAAATGTAAGGAGGCTTTCCGTACATCCTTTTTTTAGGACTTATTTCGCCTTGGGACTACCAGCAACCAGTTGCAAATGAGTCACATGGGTCATCGAGTTTTGTGGCTACTTTTTATCCAGAATAAATTTGGTCTTGTTTGGATATTTGTAGCTCTTTTTAAACATTTTCAAAATGTAACAAATAAGGGACTTTTTATTTCCTCTCACACCAAACAAGCAAAAATACAAAGTGTTAATAATGTTTTTACTGCACTCTTCCAACAGAAGGTTTCCAAAGCTGCACACTGAAATATCATCCCTATATTATTTGCAGTTTTTTCGCTTCTTGAATGCGTTCAGTTTGCATGAGGAGAAATTAGCAACTTTGTCTTTGTTGTCCATTATTCGCCCGAAGGTGAAAATCGGACGTCACAGTTTGCAGTTCTTTAGAACAACATCTATTTTAGTTTGTAAAAAAGAGGCTCACAGTTGATAAGGAAAGCAAGGATTTAATGGGTTTTGCATTTGTATTTTAAGGACATGCCAAGTATGCTTTCACATTTATAAAAAAAAAAACATCCTATTGCACACTCCACTCGATGACGTGTTTGTAAAAGCAACAGTTTCAACCTTACTTCTGAAGGAGCATAACTGGATGTTTGTCTTCCACCAGCCCGGATACTGTATATAGCCGATTGCAAAAGCTCTATTCATGTGTGAATATTAGACCACAGTACATCCGCCACAGATGTTCCCTTTTCACTTTTCTGTGCTTCGTTTGGGCAAATAATTCCTGTGTTCATAATGAAAAATTCCCCATCACAAAAACTCGGTAAAAAATGAAGCCTTTCATTATTTAATGAAAGCCTAATAACAACTATTGAGTGTACAGTACAGTGTTTCTGCTCAGACTGTGATGAAGGGCTAAATAGGAATAAAAGCCCTTTAATGTGTCTCCCTTCATTTACTCTGCAAATAGTACAACCAGGCAACCTGCAGCTCTTAAATAAGTTTGATTGTAGTTGTTTCTGTTCCATCAGGCTTTTGAAGGAAGGCTAAATTTGTGTGTGTGTGTGTGTGTGTGTGTGTGTGTGTGTGTGTGTGTGTGTGTGTGTACATGGATGCGTGAGCGTGTCTGTGTACAGGATTTCATCCAGGAAGCCTTACTTTTCCATTCTTTGGCTCCGTACCTCATTTTCTCCACCTTAATGCTTCAGCCGCCTGCCTGCCCACTAGGATACCTGACCTTTTTCAAAAAGCCTTTTAGCTTAAAATTTGGGCTCCTCCTATTAATTTGCCACCTTTGGCTGTGTGTTTGTCTGCGGTTCTGATCCCACCTGAAAAAGATGAAGAATGGTTTTTGTGTGCTTTCCTCAGAGGGAGGCTGTGAGTCACATCTACTTAGGACACCTGTAATGGATTTTACAGCCGTGCTTATCTCAGCATCATGTAGGCTGTGCAGCAGGATCAGAACGTTTTTTATGATATAATTTGTTACCAGAAAATGATAATTGGATTGAAACGTTTTCAGACATTTAAGTTATTAGATACATTTGAATGTTCTAAGAATGGGTGTTTTGCAGACAGAGCTTTATAATATGCATGTTATATTTGCTCAGACAAAACAAAAACTTTTTCTTGTGAAAAAGTTTTCTGTTTGTTGATGGCAGTCTGTCAGCGCTTCGCCTGTTCAGAGCTCTTCTACGCTCTTCTACGCTCTTTGTTGCTGTTAAATTTGCCAGCAATTTCCTGCTTGGATGAGGTAGAGTTATTACTAACAGTCCGACCTTTGAATGTCATACTGTTATGACTTTATGTCTGGAAGGGAACTCAGTTTAACCCTGTTGGGGTTAGCATAAGACTGCTAAAATGTTCAGAAATGAGCAAATTTCTATATGTTAACATCCTGGCCATGACTGCCAGGTCATGCGGTCAAATCTTAGAAAAAATCCTATTTTAGCCAACATCACAGTCACTGAGGGGCAAATATGGGCTTTTAAGGAGAGTCAGAGCCAGTTCTCATTAGAAAGGGAGTGTACTGCATTTATGATGAGATAAAACAACGATGACATTGTGAAACAGACTACCGCACTGCTATTTATTATATATTATCTTGGTTCCTCAGCTATTACATCAAAGGCAACTTAAATTTAATAATTTTAAGCAAATTCTGCCAGAACTGTTATGACTCATAATTTACAAACAATAAATAAATAATTAAAGGAGAGATCTATGATAAGATGGCCTGTCTTATCTAAGACACAATGGGAAATTCACATTGTTCTGACCTTCTAATCCTTTCATTTAGACTGGTACTGGTTGTGCAGTTTAATTTATAATTTGTTAGACTTGTAAACATTCTTTCTTCTGAACACTGTCACAGTTGTTATTTGTTACAAATTTAGCAAATATCTTCTGCTGATTTCAAGTGTTGAACTTGTATATAGTAGGTGTTCACTGGAACTCCTAATGTAAGGTCCAAAAAGATGCCAGTATAAGTGAAGAAGGCCATCATTAGGCTGACCAAACAAAATTAAATCTATGAGATAGAGAGCAAAAACCAAAGTGCATGATGATAAAATTATTTACATGGTTTATAAAAAGACCTTCACAACATCTAATCAAGTTAGGAACACTCTCAGAAAGACAGGTCTGTCATTCTCAAAGTCTACATTCAAGAATGATTGTGTACCTTGTATTTTCATGTATTTTCATGCAACGGGGAAATCGCTAACCAAGTAAGTCACCTGTTCTCAGCCCAATAGAAAATGCTCCTCATTTCTTCTTCTTATGGTTGGACTCTTTAAGGGTTGTCACAGCAGATCATCTGCCTCCGTCTCACTCTATCCCCATCATCCTCCTCTGTCACACCAGCGCTCTGCATTTCCTTCTTCACTACATCCATGAATCTCATTTGTGGTCTTTTTCTTTTCTGCTTACTTGACTGCTCCATATTTAACATCGCCTGTCCCTCCTCTGCACATGTCCAAACCATCTCACTTTATTTCTGAACAAGTCAACTGGAGCTGTCCTTATAATATAGTCATTTTAAATTTTGTCTATCCCGGTCACCAAATGCAGAGAGACTCACAAACAAGACCTAGTAGAACATATCAAGGAAGGAAGCACGGCATTTGGTGATGTCCACGAGATCCAGAATTCAGCCAGTCATTGTCTGCAAACGGTTTTTTTATCCAAGTAATAAAAACAGTCCTTATATTTAAAATAGTACTAGTCTGTCCAATTACATGTGAGCCTCTGAAAATGTGAGACTGTAATTGGTGAACAGCAGAGCAATACTTTTGTTAAACCCCTTGAATTGAAGCTGAAAGTCTGCACTTTAATCACATATTGATTGTTTTACTTCAATTCCACTATCGCAGCATAGAGACAGAGTTACAAAAAAAATCCCTTATGGTCCAACTAGCAACTTAGCTCTTTTAATTGTGAATGTAGTTATTTATTCAGATTATCTAGAAGACTGATATATTTTATTTAACTTTGCTACTCTTTCTTTTTTGTGTCTATTGTCCTTTGTGGGGAGGGGATGGGGAGCATTAGCCCCTGGATAAATTAGGAGAGTTATGTAAGAAAGGGCAACAGGGTGCAGGTGGAAATTATGCTACTGCCAAAGACAAAGGAAGTGGAGCAGGGGAAGGCATGTTAGAAGGTAGGAGAGAAAAGGAAAGGTAGGAGTGTAAATGTATGGTCAGTTAAAGAGTTAAAGAGGGAAGGCTTCGATGGTTTGGTCATGTGCAGAGGAGGGATAGTCGATATCTTGGACAAAGGATGTTGAAGATGGAACTGCCAGGCAGGAGGAAAAGAGGAGGTTCACTGAAGTAGTGAAGGAGGACATGCAGAGGGCTGGTGTGGCTGAAGAGGACACTAAGGATGGGGTGAGATTAGTGGCAGATTATTTGCTGTTGTGACCCCTAAAGGGAGCAGCTGAAAGAAGAAGAAATCCTTTAAATAAAGAACTGGTTTCAAAGTCCAGTTGTTTTGTAGCTCTTGTGAAACAGCTACAAAACTTAACTTTTTTTATTTCAATTGGCCCGAGAGGCAGTGTAGCAGTGCTTAATTTCAGTGTGAAGATACAAATGTGGTGTGAAGCTGGCATCTGTTCAGGTGTTGCATTGTCCACCAGGACAGGTGTGATTCCACAAACTAGTCATCTGACAATTGCAGAGCACAAAGAGCTTCCCTGAACTGCAGTTTGCTTTTTGGGTTTTTTTGATCAATGGGTATTACAACACAAACACACACAATCACTGGGAGAGACATCCCATCCCTCCTCAGGTGGCGGTAGAGTCACACATTTATGATATGCAATTTCCTAAAAAAACTTTGATTTTACACTCTGGTTATAACTGAAGGTCATATTTGACTGTCCTTTGGTGCAGCTGGCTCCCTTGCTGTCAAACAAAACACTTGGATGGTTTTTAAAAGATAAAATTGAGCGTCTCGGGCAGATTAGAGTGTAAGTAAACAATGCTTTGTCCTCTCTCTGGAAAGGCGAGTGAGCAGCAGCCTTCTAAGAGCGTGACGGCAGCAGTGATGAAAGGGAGTTGGCATTTCAGCTGTTATAACAGACATCTGGCCTCTGCATACAGATGCATTTTTTCCCACTTCCTGTCATCATCTATAAACCATTTGATTAAAAATAAAACAGCTTTTACTGACAGTTTTTTTTGAAGATGTTAGCAGGTATGAGTAATTATTAAGTACTTTTCTATACAGGCTTCAGTGGCAGTACCTTGTGTTGTGCATTTATTATGCAATCCCTATATAATATACCTAAAAATGTCTTAACTCACAGACTGGCTTATTTATGCGACTTTTTAAACATGTCATGGTCTTTGTCTTGAAGTTAAAAGCAGCGATTGAGCACTGAGATACAGATCAAAGGTCTCTGAACTGGATGTTTTCAACCTTAAGAATAAACCTTCAGGGTAAATATGTCAAGGCAAAACGGAAGCAGCTTACATGAATACTATTTTACAATAAATTAAAATAATATTTAAAGACATTTTGCTTTATATCATTTAAAGCCTTTCAAGTTTGCTTTCAGTTGTGAAATATTTCCTTTAAAATGTGAAACATTTATAATCAATATTAAATTTAATCAGTACGGTCAAAACTCTTGAGAATTATAGAGAAAAACCCCCAAGCTCCTCCTCAGTGTGTGAGATCTGGTATGCCAATTTAATTTCTTCCCTGATTGTCAAAACTTGGGAGAGCAATTAAATTAAAACTAAAATTACATATTTTGATCGCTTATGTTTAGGGTTGATGTCATCACCGTGACAACTGACACCTCAAAGGGTTAAGGAAGCAGCAGTATGTGTGAGGAAAAAGGTCTGGATTGGTTTCTGGATGAAATCTCTGACAGAACCAACCACAGGGTGGGTGGCTGTCGACTATTTGGAGTGAAAAGAGAGCAGAATGAATAGATGAGTATTGTGCAATGACAAACCCACACTGGGCAGGTTGTAGGCGCGAGTGACTGCAGAACAAAAACATGTTGCTCTGCATCCAAAAGATACAGTACCTGCACTACCTCTATGTACAGTTATGGTTCAGGTAAAAAAGAACAAAGAGGAAAAAGTACGAGGTGCTGTAAAGAGAAGACCAAATGTTAATACCAAATAGTGCTTCCACCAACATGTTCTAATCCTGGTACATAATATAATGTAATGTTTTCAGATGCCACCTGCATCTCCCCATTATGCACAAGGTTTCCTTTGGGATCAGTGCCTTTGATGCACTGGCAGCAGCAGTATTTGCTTATAAGAGATAACATTTTAATCTTAAGTAGCGTGTAAATCGAGCAGGAGACCGTGGTTTGCTTTTTCGCTTCTTCTTCATTTGTTTTGTTTCACACTAAATGTAGGCAGTGACTACTTGGATAAGGAAAAGATCATGATTTGGAGTAAAATCATGTCTCCTATTAGAAAGTTGGGATTGACAGGCAAGAATTTGGAGTGACACAAAAGGAGGCCTGCTGTGTAACTGAGTTATGCTTGCAGATGTGACAAAAATGGCATTTATTGACATTGCAGGAAGGCAAACTAGCTGATTCTACAGAGGAGGAGCCCGATAGCTGAAGGCTTAGTTCTGCTCTGTTGCCATAATATGGTACTATGAGATATTTAAGATATGATGGAGCTTGGTCATTAAGGGAGAAGGGTTTTATATTGCATTCTGGATTTTACAAGAAGTTAGTGAAAAGAAGCTTAAATGGAGAAATATGATTTGTCTTTGTTGTCCCTTTAGTTTTGGATCAACTAAAGGCTTTTCACAGAGCTATGGTGACATCATGATAAAATCAAAGAAATAACAAAGGATTAAACAAGTCATTCCTGCTGGTTTTTTATTAATTTATTTTATTGAAAGACACATTTTGTATTGTGTTTTCATTCATAAGATCCTGACTGGTGCATGCATGCATGACACCAGCTGAACCCTGCTCACTTCAAACTGATCAGAACAATAAAAATGGAGAGTCTGTCTTTTTGAGTAATTTCCACTGTAGCAATATACAGGCAGTTTTTAAAAAAGTTATGTTTAACTTAAAAAATGCCAAGTTCAGTTTATAAGCCTTCATCAGGGAGGTTGTTTCTTTTAGATTACACATGAAAACTAATGCATTTTAAATGTTGTTTGAAAGTAAGTGCCTTGGAATACTTGTATATATTCTATTTCTACTTCTCCTTTCCAAAGAGCATCTCAAACAAAAACGATCTGAATGCATAAAGCACTTCTCTTTAGGTCCATTTAAGCAGTATGTATTGTGGCAACTTAACCGACTCTCGGTTCTTAATCATATTCAGTGCCATTTTTATGCGTTTTATTATGTGCACGTTCTGTAGAGATGCAGGAAAACTGACGTAAGATGAAGGAAGAAAAGATGAGACAGTGAGACATTCACCTTATTCTGTCCTATACTGTTGCTGCATTAGATTGAACCTTTCCTGCTGACAGACAAAAGTCCTGTTTATTTAAGAGCTCCGCCTGTTCTTTTACTGTTTTTTTTTATCACTCTCAGTTGTGAATATTATATCTCCATGTTGAAGCTAATACAGGAATTAGCAGGAATTGTGATTCTGGATTCAGAAGGATAATCCACTGCTCCCTTCAGTTAAATCCTTCTTATTCAATAAAGGCTTTGTGAAGAAGCTAAAGTAGAATACAATACAAAATACAATACAATACTAATACAATCACTATTTCTATAATCTTTTTAGTGTCACTCTGTTTACTTTTTGTCCGGGTTTAAATTGCCACAGCTTGTAAGGTGAGACCTGAACCCCCTGCAGAGAAAGGTGTTTGTGAAAATAATGCAATAAAAGGCTTATGATTGTTTTTTGTTTTTTTTCCTTTCCTGGAAACAAGCAGCAGAATATTAGTATTCTGGAAATGGTTTTATTTTCCTCAGCCACACATAGGTCATTTTATGTACAATAATCATGCTAAGAACAGAGAACAGGCAAAAACAGGTTTGCCCACAGTGCTTAACAATTATATGAGACCACATGTAATAAAAAAAACAAGAAAACACAAATATTTAAAAAAAATTATGCTATTTATTAGGCAAATAGCAAACTGAATTCACATTTTTAAACCCAAATTTTATTCGGGTCCCTAGAAATCAATCAAGCATGTTAAAAAA
Source organism: Oreochromis aureus (assembly GCF_013358895.1). Taxonomy (NCBI): domain Eukaryota; kingdom Metazoa; phylum Chordata; class Actinopteri; order Cichliformes; family Cichlidae; genus Oreochromis; species Oreochromis aureus. Next base: position 28,600,801 of record NC_052962.1, on the reverse strand, counting down.
CTGGGACTAATTTTTATGTTCTGGGATGCAAGTAAATATCTGTAATTTGGCATGTGTTATTTTAAAAATCATGAATAATAACAATAATTATATTTTAGTTATAAAAAAGTAATTTCGATCAAAGAGCTTAGCTGTTACAGTAACAAAACTTTATTTTTGATCATTACCAATACTGTTAATTTAGGGCAGCTGATACCTTACAATGTGTGGTTATCTAATGAATTTTTTAAGGACTGACCATTAGCTAACTTCCAACTCTGGTCTAAAAAATGTTTCTTTGATTCATATATTAAAGACCACAGGTGGTAGTGATCCTACCAGGCATGTAATTTACATGCAGAAACCCTGGACGTTGGTATGCCCATATTAGTCAGCAGAGCCAGTACCATGAGATTCCAATATTGAGCCAAGGTAGTGCTAATTGTCACTTTTATAGTTTAATACAGCTGAAACAGTGTTTAATGCTGAAGTTTTCAAACGTGAGGCATGTATTGGTATGCCATGGATTTGTTTTATAGCAGAGATTACTCAGTATCTTATTACAGGCTTTCTTTTTTATATGTCTAGGCCTGAATAGGTCTTTGTTCCTCTGACTCCCTGCTGAAGGCTTTTGTCAGAAGTAGTGGTAGTAACATTCAGTGGTTTATAGGATGGGGTTGCCGGCCCCATGCCCAACCAACCAACCTCCAACCTGTTCGATAAGCCCTAGCTTGGTGGTGATAAAGCCCCTCCTGACTTTGCTCTCTCTGATAATTGAGGTACACAATTCTGCCTGCTAACAACAAGGTACCAGCACAATGACAAAAGAGATTAGCTTTAAAAATCAGTTGTTGCACTTATAACTAAAGCTGTCCGAAGAATATCAGAAATCTGGTTTTATCTTTGGAGGAGCTGACATTACGGGAACACCTGATCTTACTTACTGATGGGCAATGTGAAGAGGGAAAACTAAGGGATGAGATCACATGCAGTAGCCTTTGTAACTTGTGCTTTAAGTCAATTTAATTTGGTACACTTATTTGTATTTCCACTGTTTGTTTCGTATTCACTAGTCATGTCACAGGGCAGGCAGTGGCATCGTTATCAGTCACCTCCCCCACATAAACACACACAGAGGCTGTACCAAAGCCTCGCACTCCAAGTCAAGCACAAGCGGCAAGAAAACGAGTTTTAGAGAGGAGAGATGACGGCTTCCTAAATGGCTCGTCATTGTTTGCTACAATCATCCACCAGCTTATGAGCTGGTTTATGCAGCGTTTTGAATGCTTGTCAAAAGTGTATTGAGATGGGGAGGACAACGCCGCCTGACAGCCTCTGAGACAAGTTGGCAGTTTTCGCCAAGTGAGGAATCAGTGTGAACAGTCAGATGCCGAAAAGCGATTATGTCATAACAACAGTCGTTTTCTTTCCAGAACAAATGGAGTCGGACTAGAATAGCAGCAAACCGCACAGAGTTACGACAAGCACATTTATCAGAATTCAATATGAGGCAAATACAAACAAACCTGCTGAACTCAGGTTAAAATACAAAATACAGGGAATAGCATTACATGTTTTGTTTTACCTGCTTCGTGTCTTTGCTGCTGAACCTCTACAACCTCTTGGGACATCAACATAAAACCCTCATGTTTGTGTGTCTCCAGGTGAATCTAGGGAGTCACCAGTACCTGTTCACGGTTGATGCAAACCCATCCGAAATGCCGTGCCTCTGCCTCCGTCATGACGTGGACGCTCTCGTTTGGCAGCCTCGTCCTGATCAACCCGGTAACATGTGGGAGCACATCGCCACGTTCAATGCTCTGGGTAAGAGTTTAAAGTCGCAACACTTACTCTGTGAATTTCCCTCAATTATAGACCCACTAAACCCAAACACATAAGGAACACCTGTACAATTATCCTATGAGGCCACAGTGTAATGCATAAAATGCAGATGAAGGTCAGGGGTTAATGTTCACATCAGACATCTGAATGGAGGTAAATCTCATCTGTTCTCTCATGGTTGTTGGTAGAAGACAGGCTGGTCTGATCCAAAATGCTCATTTGTTGTTTGCCACAACAGTCTGTAGGGCTAACGTGGGATTATATAAGGGGCAGTTCTGCTGAAAGGAATGCTTTGTTGACGAGAAGATGAGAGGAAAACTCTTCATCTGTGCTGAACTGAAGCCTGGAGACAGATGGGCCGAGCAAGCAGAAGAAGACCTCAATTCTTGTTGGCAAACAATAGAAATTTGTGGCCACAGGAAGCACAGACTCATAGAAACTGTACAAATACTGGAGAGAACGCATCCTGATCTGGTAATTCTGAATTTCTGTCCCAGACTGCAGATGGTAGTCACTTCCCCTCGCCAGGATGAATCCTTTCTGAACCAACCTGCCTTGTCTCAGCAGTCCAGACTGCTGGTGTCAGTAGTTCTGTGATGGTGGGGGAAACTTTTCTTGTCATGCTGAACACCAGCCACAGCCTATCTGAGTGCTGTCGCTAACCAGCTGCATCCTTTTATGGCCCCAGTCTGGGGGCTTCCAGCATGACAATAAACAACGTCATAAAGCAAATTGGCCAAAAATGAGTTCTGAGATCTGTCATGGATTCCCCAGTCACTGGAAAAGAATCCAATAAGATGTGGTAGGATTTGAGGCTTTTAGCTGCCAGTGTACAAATCTGCAGAGTCTCAGTCAAAAGTGAAACCTAATTTATGCCCCGCTGGACTGAGGTCTGTTACATTGCATCTGCAACAAAGTTTCCTTTTAAACCTTTTTTTTTAAAGGTTTAATTTTGGGCAAAGAGAGCAGGTGAAGACATACAGCAAGGGACAGCAGGTCGAACTCGAACTTCAGCCTCTGCTTTGGGGCTGTAAGGCATACGGGCACCTGGTCAATCAGTAAACTGTACTGGTGCCCATCCTTTTTAACCATTTAAGAGTGTTTGTAGTTTGAGAATTGACTGGATATTCAAAGCTTTTTCCTCTGTTTGACTTTCTGCCTGCCTCATCTGCTGAAAAAAAGAAAAATAAGTCTTGGAACATTTGTTAGTGGAGCCAAGATCTGCCTCTGAAATGTGCTGTAGTCACAGTTTGGTCCAGCGGCTTCCCCCAGTGGGCTTCCAGCATTAGTGAAGATCTCCAGCAGACATGGTTGAAACCCTGAGATCATCTCCAGGATCAGAACTGGTCACAAATATGAAACCACAGATGGGCAGAAGCTGACATTTCCACACAGAACAGAAGTCCAGTCAGACTCTTACAAACTAAGTATTTATGTTTATATACATCTACATTTTTTATCATTTATTTCATCCTGAGTGTCTGCATCTTAAACCCAGACAGCTCTATAGGAAAAGTGTGGGCCCGAAAGCTGGAGGTCACAAGTTTGAGTCACCAATGAAGTGTTTTTTTTTCTTTTATGAAGGTTTGGTTCATTTAATTTTTTTCAAATCGATAAAGAGATAACAGAAACAAGTTTTAAACTCAGACTTTCTCTTACTAGAAAGTCTAACAACAGTGCCCCAGCTACATTTAAGAAGTGAAACCTTGAACTGTTGTTTTGGAACTATTTTTCTACCTTGATCGGACACTGAAAAAAAACAACAACTGATAAGTTTTTCAAAATAAAATTCTTTGCTGGGTCCTAATAAATTGTTTACTATTCAGTTTACACAAAGTGGTGTTGATAGAGAGGAAGTACAAATAGAACCTGGTTTTAAAGCAGAAAAAAGACAAATTCTTTGACACAGAAGGCATAAAAGGTCCCTGCATTTTTAGTTTTTATATTAAATCTTCATGGAATAGCGCTGCAGTGAATCTTTAACAGTTGCTGAGTTTCCAGTTTTCTACACATCTTTCATGATAACACACTACAGCGCCTTTTAAGCCTAACAAATATGGTTATGTTGTCAAACCAACACTGCTTGCAGCCATTTGCCACTCGAGAGGAATAAATGTTGTTTCCCAGGCGCTTCTCTGGCCTGTTAACATTAAAACAACCTCCAGCTGTGTGTGAGAGGCAGAAACTGGGTCGATGGCTAGACAGTAGCTTCGGCTTTATACTTAATAAAGGAAATGATACTACAGTCAGGGCTTAGAGGAAATATTATTGTTTCAAATCCAAAGAGAAATATCTTTTTGCAGAAAGAGTTGCTTTTATTCTGTAAAAAATCACCTGTATTAGCATAGAAGCTACGCCACTATGTCTGTAGTGCAAAGTTTATCCCAAGATGTATGAGTCACAGTAAATGTCAAATTGATGTAAAACTCTATCTTTATGATTAAAAAAAGGACAGCATAAGATGAATAATTAATTTCAAGCACTGATAACTTTTACATTTAAGTCCAGTATCACGCTGCTGCTGCTCCTGCTGCTTCACAACTTCAGAGGATGGACAACTAAATGACTGCTTTAAAAGTGTAGTTCAGGGCTGCCCAATCCCAGTCCTCGAGAGCTACTATCCTGCAGCTTTTAGATGCATCCCTACTCCAACACAGCTGAATCAAATGGTTTGATTACCTCTTCAGCATGCCATCATGTTTGGCAAAGGCCTGATAGCAAGCCATTCACTTGATTCGGGTGTGTGGGAACAAGGATGCATCTAAAAGCTGCAGGACGGTAGCTCTCGAGGACCGGGATTGGGCACCCCTGGTGTAGTTAATGATAACAGGGACACAAAAATATCTATGAAAATCATTTAGGGACATGACTGATTATCTGCTTTGCATTTAAACATTTTAAACTGCTCTGGGTAATATATCTGAGTGTGAGGGCTGCATCGTATCGTGTCTGTTAGCTCAGACACTCACCGACGTGCTGAGACTGCGCCTGTTTCCAGAGCTGCGTCTCTTTCAGTCTCTTAGTCTGTGTAATTTATCTTCTCACCTGTCTCTTCTCATCTTAAAACAACAGACACCTGGAGCACTTTGACAGCCGTGACTTCTTCATTTCTCTTTTGTTAAGAAGGCGCACTTACCAAACAGCACATTTCTGTTTGGATATTCTCCAATTTTGGACTGCAGATGGATCCCTGGTGATATTTTCAGAAATTATCTCAATGGTTCGCAACAAGGCCCAGAGAGAAACTGGACTCAAAATGTGGATGCTTGAGCACCAGAGATCATCCTTGTAACACTCGAAATGACTGTGCCACACCAGCATTAAATGTATACACGTGAAAGAGTCCTTAAAAAGTTTTTTAATGTCTTAAATACTTCAGTTTGCAGAGGCTGTGGTTTTCCTGCAAAGTAAAGAGATGATTTGACTGTCAATTAAGTAAGGTGGCACAGGCTCTTTTCCTTATAACCATAACAACTATAATTATAGTTGCTATAACTATGTGGGTCTTATAGTCTTTATAAATGAAAACGCCACAAGAATTTCCAGCACGCAGTGATGGAGTTTATGGCCCCTCTATTCATGTAAATGAGGCAGTACCACTGCATTGTTATGGCTTTGCTTTATAGTGTGACCCACCTGTTCAGGCTGCTTTTGTTTGGGCAGATGGATAATGGTTTTGTCAAATAGCTCGAAAATAACAGACACTCCTGTTGGTTTAAAGCTGGTGTCCCTAAATGCTTATTGGTCATGTAGAAGGTGATTTAAACTTGGGACAGTGGTATATCTGTGAGGGCAACGGAGCTGTTTTTGTTTTTATTTTCACAATAATGAAACCACAGTGTGGTTAATGTGTGCTTCCATTCTATGATTGGTGTTTTGAAACTCTTAAAACGTCTTCTATTTAACTTGCATATATCTGTGTGTGTTTGATGTGTATCCTTAGATAATACTTTTCAGAGTAATTAAGAGATTTAAAATCTATAAACCTGTAGTGTGTTTAGTATTGATTGGGCTGCTCAAGGCTCTGCTACACAACACAACTACACAAGCTAATTTTATTAAGGACAAAAGTTGAGCTGCAGGAGAGAAATTGCTGGTTTTGCGTTTTTGAATTGCCATGGTGTCAGATGGGAAATCTTAGGCATGCAGGAAGTGGCTCATCAGATTGCAAGAGTGAAAGATAATTTGTTTTTCAGCAGCAGAGGAACAATAAAGTCTCACTGTCACTAATATCAGGGAGCAGATGTGTGTACGGTGTGTACATATGAGAAGGCATACTGGAGCAACCTGGCATTTATAAGCGATAAGACGCACTCACCTAAATCAACTTTACAGCACTGTCTAATATTTCTAGAGTCATCTGTGGCTGATGTGATGAGACGATAAAATAAACGATGGTGGATGGAAGCCTTAGGTGCAATTAGAGGGGCATTTAGTAACTCAATTATTTACGAATAATCATGAACTCTCATTAACATCCAACCGTTTCTTTCTGTGGGGTGGTCTTTTTACTTTATGTAGTTTATATAGGTAAAGTGTTTTCCAATGAAGAATTTACCATTTTCTGTATTTGATTCTGATTGTTAGGATGTCACTACTATTGATGATTTTACAGGTTTGCATGGCTAATGAAAGCCGGTTTGCTGCAGGTGCAGAAACTCATTGACACAGCTGAAATGGCTGTTTGTCTTTGCAGCGCTTCACACTGACAGATGTAATAAGCGCTGGTGCAGCTACAAGGATGAATGCAAAGTGTGGGAGTGCAAATCAGGCCTGTGCACATCTCCCAGTATGAAAATGACTTGACATTTATAAACATCTTTATAAATCAGATGAGTAAGAATGACTGTTTTATGCTTTTGGCCCAGCTCTTTGGTCTTCTTGAAGTGACCTTGGCAAATATGCAATTTCCAGTTCAGTGAAAGCAAATGATCAGAGGAGTGAACTGTCCATCCATCCATTTTCTTAACTACTTACGCAGTTCAGGATTTTGGAGCCTGTCCTTGCTGTTGTCCTGGACAGGCCGCCAGTTTATTGGAGGAGTGACGCTTAAAATAGAAAAGCTTTGTCAGTGTTTCAGCTTTTAACATGATTTAAAGCATCACTGCCAAACTAACTGACTTATTGATTAATTGTCCAAATATCAAAGGTGGCATCTTTAAAGGAATTTAATTGTCTCTGATTTTATATTCAAGAGGCTGAAACTGGAAAATTCTCTGTATTTACAGTAATTTGATAAATTACTTAAATAATGAAAGAATCGGTGAGTATTTCTTCTCTTTCTGTTACATCTATTTAGACCTTTTCAGTATCTGCAGCTATTAACTGAACATGTCTTTGCTGCCGTGGTGCGTTCTCTTTCTAGCTAATTGAATTCGCTGGCTCATTGATCACACGTCTGCTTTCTGTATTGAACACCCTTCTAAAAACATGGATCTCTGAGGAATGTTTGGGGGGACTGAAATGTTTTAGCTTCGCTTGAGTTCTTATTCGTCCTGCAATTAGCTTTTTTCCTCAGCTGTGTTTGTGTCATTGCTACTCCGGGGTAGATTTTTAAACCTCTCCTCACCCAATACTGTGATTTGGATCCGCACCTGGAGCTTTGTGCAGCAAAAACCTTTTTACGCTTGGCTGTTAGATGGAAACAGTAGGGTTAAGGGTAGTAGCAGGTAGATTGATCCAGTAACAAGTTAGTTTCAAATCCTGGGCCAGCAGGTACAGAAAAGAGCTGCATTTCCCTCCTGTGTGTCCTAACCCTAATTACATTGAATACAGGAAAAAAACGTACTGTGTAGAAACTCAAAACAATCTCAGATGCCATATGTGATCTTTGTTTATCTGTAGTTTGGGGAGTGTGGCTCATAAGGGAAATATTTCCATTTGTGAGATTCAAAGATAAGATGATTAACGGTACAGATTATTCACAACCTTTGTAGTTCTGAACTATTTCAGTTATTTCAAAATGTAAGTGCTTCTTACTGAGAATGTTGCATTAAGTCAGAAACACGACTGTGGAACAGTGTGTGTGTTATTTTCTATGTTCAAGCCCACGCCAGCAGCAGCTAGGCCAACCACATATCGACACACCATGCCACAGCACTCTACAGCACTTCACGCCTGTGCTATTTCCAGGCCTGAAAGACCAAAAAAAAAAGATTTCTTTTCCTCTCACTAGCAGCTCCATCTCCTCGCTTCTTCAGATAGTGGCTGTTAAGGTAGAGAAATACTCCAACAATCAGAAACAATCATGCCATCACAAAGATATTGTCTTAGAGTTGAAGTAGTTGGTTTCCACCACAGAGAGAAGGAGGATATATCCACTCTGACATCACCCTCTGGCTTGTGGCTTTTTAAGCCTCCACTATTACTTTATGACTTCTGCCATCTTTTTCTCGTGACTATATTTAGATGAAAGCGTGGCCGTTATCAGCTAAATCTAGCTTATAAACTGCTTATAAACTGTACCAGTGTACCCGTAACTGTACCTTACATATCAGACAAGTCCAGCACAGACACACCTTTCTGTTTATACGTGGAAGTCGACACAGGATGTTTACTTAAATAAAATGGAGCATGTTAAACATGAACTAACAAATGATGCCAGGTGGACTGGAAGACAGCCCTGAACAGTTCATCTGAGCCAGTTTTTATAACCTGTAAGACCCACGTGAGCTACACCAGCTGACAACCCTCCCATTTAGGCAGCTGTTGTCTAATGTAGTTCTGTAGATCACAGAACTGACTAACAGATAAATTAAATAATAGAATTTCACTTAATCTGAAGCACAGACTTATTGGATGGATATGGCCGACATGTCCACTTCAGTAACTTGAATAAATTGAGGTGAAGAGACAGCTAGTGCCTGCAACCTGAGACTTTTATAAAATTTAATAAGTAAGTTATTTAAAAAATCCTTCTTGCACAGAACAATTTGCTATAAAGATGAATATGAGTTTTCATATTTTTGCCAACTTGTGTTTGGAGCCAGCATCAAAGAGCCTCAAAGAGCCATTCTGCATTTTGCTCCAGCTCCAGAGGTTCCTGTTAGATGCCATCAGATCACTTTAGCTAATGTCAGCACATCGGTCAGCTCCCCTATGGCATCTGTTGTCCCGCACATAGACGCTGCACTATGTGGCCTGCCACACTTTAAAGTGGTGGGCTTTTAGTCTTAATGTTTCTGGACTGGTGAGTTTAAAGTGTCTTTTAGAGTCTTTCTGTCCTAAAAATGCTGCTCATCCTTGTGGAAACCAAATTAGCTGCCAAGCAGCTATGAGTACTGCTGTCACAGAACACAGGACTATAAATCAAGCTTATCTGGAGTAACACTCTGTGTCCTTATCTCAGTGAGACAGTATAAAGTGAAGGTTAGAAACTGTCCCTGCATGTCTCTGATCTTATTTATTTATTTATTTATTTTTGCAGGTTATGTCCAGGCATCCAAACGAGATAAGAAGTTTGCCACCTGCGCTCCAAACTTCTCCTACGCTTCACTGTGCGAATGTCTCCGCCGTGCATTCATCTACCGCCAGCCTTCGCCGGTGGAGACCGTCCTCTTCAACAGGAAGCAGGGCCGTCAGGTAGGACAGGTTGCCAAGCAACAGGTGGCCAGCCTGGACTCCGACAAACCAATCCTGGGCTTCAGAGCGACCAATGAGAGACTGTACATCCTGACCTCCAGTAATCTCTTTGTTCTAAAGGTCAATAATAATTAGATTTGGGACTCTGTTAGATTTTCATCTCACTACCCCCTGAGAGCTCCATCATTCCACACTGAAGGCTGATTATCTGCTTGAGCTGAAAAATGATCCTTTGTGCTTTTTGTTTGGGATGAACCCCTCCTCGTGTTTCCCTTTTCAGATGTCTTCTGTGTGTTACAAAATGTCTACATGATCAAAAAGTGAAAAATCATGTTCTTACAGAAAAAAGTGGAAAATAAATGTTTCTTGAATTGATTTTTCCCCTCTGTGACTGGATTACTGACATGAATGTAAATGAGGCAGATATTACAGGGAGAAACATACTTGGACTGTTTGGCTTCCATAACTCGACTTCTTTCAAGCCACTCTGCGAATAAATCCAAAACATACATGTAGGTGTTTATTTTTATGTTCTTTAGGACATTTATGCGATTTACCTATTTGCAGTAAAATTCTTTATTTGCATAATGACATATATATATAACATATGAATAAACATGTAACCTAACATTTAATCTAAGTAAGTATTAAAGGCACTCATGCATTCTGCAAATTGTTTAGTGTTAGGAAATAGTTTTAGTAAATTATTATTAGTGTAGAGACGTAGAGAAACACGGCACCATGAGTACCATAATGTGTCGGATATCTGCCTAAACATCAGCTAAACAGTGCAGCGATACTGGATCAGTTCAGTCTCATGTGATAAAATTCAGTGTATTATTGTATCAATGCTCTGCTTCAGTTCTTCGGGTCTCCTTTCTCCACACATGTCGAGCTCATGCAGCGTTACAGCTTTAGGCGCGGTCTGTCACTGTGTTTGTAGTTCATTAACTGACCGACAACAATTCTAAAAAAAAAACAAAAAAACAAGGATGTTGGTCCACACTGGCGTATTTAAGTCTTTGCTCGTTACATGTTGTGCTAACTTATGTCGCACAACATACTCCTACACGGCTCACTCTGTCACATAATAAGAGGAACTGTCCTTTCTGTTACTTAAAATTTGAATTCTCATTTCCAGTAAAACTGATGGAACGTTACACTTCATCTACATTCAGAAAACTTTCTACTTCCTGTCCTGTCTCTGTCCTGAAGGTTTTTACAAAGTGTGAATTGCACATTTTTTTCCTTAGACCATGGCGAATATAGATGTGTTTCTCCTGTCAGTATTTTCTGATTTATGAGGTGATTAAAAAAAGATCTACTCCCCTCTGAGAAAACTTTGATTTAAATCTATCAAATCAAATACAAATTTTGAACCTCGCTTTATCCAATAAAGATATTTCATTTATTATATTATGGTGTGTAACATTTAAGGTAATAATGTAATACAAAATTTCACTAAGACATAAACCATTAATCTTAACGGTTTGAGAGCGCAGCACAACCAAAATCATTGTTACCGTGTGCAATGAACTTGTGATTTTGCTGCCTTTGAAATCGTTGCTTCGAAGGCCTTGGCTAGGTCTGTTGCACTAAATACAGGAATAAGATGGAGTCGTTCTGCTGTCAGTTGAATGGGGTTAGGCTGGCAGTTACATGGAATCTGTGATAATGCAGCGAGCACTGTTAACTGTGATAACTTGGAAAAATATTGCAAATCCGTTGCCATCTGCATGCACAGAAATTCATATTAAATACTTACAATCAGACCCATAGGTTTGAAACAAAAATTCTTCAACAAATAAATTTGTATTTGCTGCAGATCAAGGCTAAGATTGCAAAATGACATGGAGACTTTTATGTACGAATATCGCCAGATTTGAACCAGTATAATTGAGTCTCCTATTGCAAAGAGACTTCACAGATGACTTGCTCCTATTGGTGCAGGCAGACCCTGCAACTATTTGTAAACCTTCGCCAGTCTGTCTGAGACGTATTGCAGTCAGTCCGAGTCGGACCGCGATTGTTTGGAGACAAGTTGCCTCCCACTAGGCAACCTGTGCAACTGGTTTGCAATCAAAATTGGTTTCCAAGAGGTTGATGATTGAACACCCTCCACCTTTGTATGCTATAACTACTTGTAATCAGTGCCTGACAGCAAAAAACCTCAAGAGGTTGCTATCCTACTTTTACTCTAGTGCGATTGAGCCATTAGTTATCCTGAGCTTTACCAGTTGCATCTACCCTGAAAAAATCAGATCTTATATTTAAAGACTTTAATTGAATGACTTCTGTAGTTCTAAACATATATTTCTGCATTTCTACTGACTTTTTTTAATCCATGAAATACATTCTTTTACAGGATGGTGTAAATTCCTCATAATGAATAAGTGATTCATTGGAGGCTGCTTGGTTGTAGTATTGTGTCAGATGGTCAGTGAGGATGTGAACGGTGAGGAAATCCCTCTCTTTGGCTCGTTTGCAATCATCAGAAAAATGAAAGAGGCTGTTATTCATTTCCATAAATTTCCATAAACATGTTTCACACATCACACTGGCTTCTGTTGCATCAGCCTCGATCTTGAACAGAGTGGTTATTCTTGAAGCCTAAAATCTCAAGAGGCCTAAAAATGCAATCATGTCGTATTCGAAAGGGACTTTTTTTTCTCATCGTTTTTTTGAAGCTGGGCAACATTTAAATGGAAATGCTGTTCTTGTCATACAAGCCTCGACTATATTTTGTATCTGATATATTTTTCCTCTGATGTATTAAACTGTAGAAATCTGAGCAGGATAATGGAGTTCACACTCTAAACTTTTGTGCGTTTTCTCCAGCATCAAACACAAGAAAAGCTGCCGTTTGCATTAGCTGTAAATTTTTCACATCTTTATGGCAAAGCTAGAGTCTTGCCTCGCTGCTTGTTCAGCAGTAACCTTTTCTTCCTCCTCTTTAAGAAACCTTGAAGAAGGCCACTCATACAATCGACCAAGAAATACGCAAAGGTTCAAGAGAGACACTAATGGACTTTTCTGTAAAAAGAATGGGATGGTCTGCTTGCTGTTTTTGTGATTGTAACACAAGAAAAAGCAGAGAGAGAGATGCACAAGCTTTAGAATGAAGGTTTATAAAGGACTGCCTCTGAAAAAGCAAAAAGCTTAAACACAACATCACCTTTAGCCTCTGTGAGAAATGGATCTATATCAGTGTCTCTTCATGTTCAACTGAACGTAACAATAATCAGAAATCAGCCAGTCATTGCTTGTTGTCTGGTAAAACTTGTGAATTTTCACAAATTATAGGAGAATAGCTCTAACCAGTCGTGGTATTACCTATATTGATGCCTTGAGATTGCCAATGTTGCATGAAGTGGAACGACTGATGAACGCCGCACGTCTTAATGAAACTACAGAGTCAAAGCAGTTTGCCTGAGCAATTTAGCTTGTTTCTCACAATGGGCAGTTTTATAAAGACCATCCACAATTTCTGCCCTCGGTTCCCTTGAGTTCTGACGCTTTTGAGCCATTTGCCTTGACTCTACAAAGACTCACAATAGGCTGTGGGTAATCAACTTTTTCTCGTTTCTATATAATTGTTTTGCTCCGGAAAATCCAGTTTCACTCTGTTTTTATTTAATTATTTGTGTGCAATTGCATTAGGACGCACTGCTTGTTTTTATTAGCTGTACCAGCATCCCGAGATTACTTGAAGGCAGCCTGTCAAAGCTGCTAATGTCTCTGAGGATGGGCTGTGTGTTTACTCAGACACAAAGAAAGAAAAAAAAACATGTTGTCAAGCCATCTAGCCGCAGAGAATTAGAGAATGAGAAACTGTAACTGCTCAAAGTCTACATTTCCCAAACCTTAATATTGCCGTCTTCAGGTAAATACCACCTGAGTTTATAAACTGAGATTTTGGGGAGTGTTATTAAAAGAGCATTTCCGTGACTAACAGCAATAAATTTGGTAAAAATCTAATCAGTTCCTCTGAATGAGTTTCACTCGCTGCAGGGTCAGTCTGGCTCTAAATTAAAATCAAGTTTCCTGAGACGGCGACATGCATCTGACTCATATTTCGCCACCAGAGCACACTCATTCATATATAGAGACGGATACAATCATAATGAAATAGGAAAGACAATAAGGGGGGTGCAGTGGTGGCAGGCCACAGAGACGTATAGCGTTTCAGTTCAAATAACTTTTTATAACGCTCGGTTAAAATAATTTGCTTTATGAAATTGCTCTTCAAGGTTAACTGATTAAAATGTAACTCGCTGCAGAAGAAAAGCACAAGAAGTAGATACAGGGTCATTGTGAGGAGTTTGCACAATTAGATGAATCTGTGCTTTGCAGTACACTCTGCAGTGCAGAAATATGTTGGCACATTAACACACTGCAGTATGAGAGCTGTGTGTTTTTTTTATTGTGGATGACCAAGACGTACAGTATAGCACATCACAGCAAAAATGCAGAAACAGAGGTACTAAACAATACACAGCATCACATTGGCGTGACAGAAAACTTATTAATGCAGTGATCAGCCAAATAATATGGTGTGCTGTGTGTTGAAGTTTAATTAGCCAATATCTGTGTCTGTGTCTTAGTCTTAGTGCTCCCTCTCTCATCTAAATATGATGAAAAACTCATTCAAATATGACATTAGACTCCAGAAAACCAAGATGGCTTTGGCCAATGGCGTCACAGTGGCTGTGTCTATGCGTTATGGTCTATCGTCACGAACTGTATATAAAACATGGACATAGCCAGTGTGACATAACCCACTGGTCATGACGCCTCAAACTGGGACTCCCATGTCAAAATCAGGGACTTTGATGTGTTCTTCCTTTTGATGGCTTTTAGAGCATATGTTACTTAGTACTAGTTGACCAACATGTGTAACAGTACAGTTTATGAATGTTTCTTGCAAACCAAGCCTGCTAGCTTTAGCTGGCAATTTGATGTACCAGCTCTTCACCCATATAAGGTATGTTCTGGCTCCAAGAAATGAAAATGGTGGTCACGTCCATGTTTTATACTTTCCATTCCAAGAAGCTACATCCATCTTAATTGTACAGACAGGTAATCACCCAGCAGCTTAGCCCCTTATCCTTTTTAGGGTTTTGTGCCCTTGTATAACGATCAGCTTCTTGCAGAACAAAGGCAAAACATTTCCCGGGCAGGCTGAACTGTTCCCTTGTTTTTATAATCATAGCCAGGGGTGCACATTAAGTGGTCCGCAGGTGCGCATGCGCTGTCAAAATTTGTGTATCCCTGGGATCCCAGGGGCTATGTTCTCTGGGGGCTTTTGCCCCCCAGTAGGGACTCCCATGGCAAACTGGTCCTGGGGGAGGGACCAGACAAAGAGTGATTCAGAAGACCCCTATGAGCAGGGGTCCACATAAGTGGTCCGCAGGTGCGCATTCGCTGTCAAAATAAAAGACGCGCACCAGATAAGAAGTTGCAACGCGCGTTTACATACATATAAAGGCACTGTTTTTGTCCGCTAGAGTGGGATTTTCACGGCATATTCTGCACCACATCTCTGTGCGTTCATCATTTGTTTGAAGCCAGCTTACCTCCTGCAACCACTTTTCCGAGAGTACGCGCTTCTTTTGCAGTTCGGACTCCTGACATTTCTTTGGAGGTGGAGGAACACCAAAGTAATTGCTTAAAGGAGCTTGCTTCTTTGACATCTTTAAGAGTTCTAAACAAATGTCTGTCCTCCTCCAGAAAATCTTATGTACGCAGTCAGTTTTAGATCTGAGAGGTTTTGAAAAAACAAAAACAATTGGGTTGTGATTAAAGCTCAGCTCCTCGTGATGGAAACGCACTTCTCTGCAGGTGTAATTGGCACCTTTTTAAATGATTAAACAATTAAAACAAACAAACCCACATACTTCCCCGGCAGGAGATTTGTGTAGGTAAATTAGTCCTGAGTTGATTGCACATTCTTTGGTAATGAATGGAGCTCCACCCGGATGGCATCAATCCATGGATGAAAATAATTAGGGAGTCGCTGATGTCATACCTGCATGATCGTCTGTCTACGGACGGTGAATGCTACATCACCACAGAAAGTGCCATCAACTTGAAATGAGGCAGATTACTCGGTTTTTAATTAATGGATCTCAAATTTCATTGAAAGAGTTTTTACAAACCAGTTTTTCTAAGTGAAATTATTGATTTAATCACAGAAAATTATAGCCTGTAGACTCTGTCAAAGACCCAATCAGTTTCATTGTAATCATTTTGCAGACTAACATTTAAGAAGTAGTTCAGTGGTTTGTTCAGTGTCTTGGGTTGGCTTGTGAACATCTTGCTGTCCCCAGAGAAAAGCTGCAGGAAGCGGCCAAGGAGACGACAGTCTGGGCATCTCTACTTGGACTTCTGCCCCGATGACCAGGAGAGCATGGATGCTCATTACATACAACAATGCAGTCTAAAAAAAAGGGAATAAGAAGTCAATAGCACTGAAATGCAGAGATCAGCAAGCTTAATTTAGCATAACAACTGGAAGCAACGCCTTAAAACGTTTTTGTTTTTTAAGGCAAGCTAACCCCGTTAGCTCTCTGTTTTTAGTATTTTATATTTTACAAATATACTGAGGGAGCCACAAGGCTTCTTCTTGTAATGGCATAGCCTCTGTGGTCAACAGTCAGAGTTTTAGAGGATCCTGGATAGAAATGTAATAATCATGTACGCTGAATGAACTTATGTTTTGTGTTGAGAAAAAAAGGCTGTATTTTATACCTTTAGCCAGTTTCTCACACATAGACTGGGATGGACAGGAAAAACTGAGTATTGTTAGTTTGTCATTGCAAATCATTTCTGAGTGCATTTTGAGTTGAAATGCATGTTCACAGTAGGTTTTTGTACCTGGAGCTATTTCCACTGCTGGTTGGAATAGACTGTAAAGACAGCAATAACATACCAACTTATCAGGATCAAATGTTACTTATTTACAGGTCCAGTATTTACAGAGCAGCATTAACAGTCATTTCTATCTATCTCTCTGGCCATCTAAGGACATTTCAGTATTCATTCTCCACCAGCAATTGATGTGTTTATGAGCTAGCTGTAAATGAATGACAGCTGACTGATTGTTTGGAGCTCTGTAAAGCTTGACCCTCCTGTGACCTGACCTCATGTTTGGGGCGCAGTTTCAATCTCTCCAAGCTGTGTGAGATTAGCTGGACCTGCTACATGAAAACCTCTGCTTCATCTTTGAACAGGAAGGTTTTACTTCATTATGTTGTTACGCACTTCTTTTTTTAACAGTGTGTTTGCATATGGAGACAATGGGTTTGTTTTACAGAATAACACAATAAAGCCAGCGCTGCTCAACAAAGTAGAAATATAAGATGGAGAAAAACCTATATGGGGATAAAGGGTCTTAGGAGGTTAAGAGAGCTGCACAGTAAAGTGATGATTTTCTGCCTCGTTGACACTGCACAAAATAATCAATCTGGAAATTCTCCAACTACCATCTTGATAATCTGTCAGTGAAGCCGGTAGATATCCAGGCTAAGACTTCCTGTTTTCTGTTCCCATCAGTGTTTGTGAATGTAGATAAATTTACAAACAGGAAATAAAAAGGGAAATTGTCTTCGGATGAGAACTGAAGGCTTTGAGATTGAATTTCTTCAAATACTCTCATCCTTTTGCTTTTCAAGGGAATTTTTTTAATCTACAATATAAAGCCTGCTCAAATCCGATTGAGCAATATAACACAGACTACAAACAGAAAAGGGAAAGCTTCTGGTAGCTAAGATCTTGCTTGCAGAGTTGCATACTCATATGCAGACGTATGTTTAAAGGGGTTGCATAGTAATTTGATTGTTCCACAGTGCTGACTAAAGCAACTTTAAAGACAACATATCAAAAAAGAACAGAAAAAAAGATGCAAGGACAGCTTTATGTCTTCTTTACTCTTCAGTCCCAAAATCCTTAGACATAGCAAGTGTGCTAAAAAAGGACGTGTAGCTGATTGCTGTCTGCAAGTCCGCATCTGCACTAATTTAAGTCACTGAACTGTGTTTGTGCTGTTTTAGTGTAATTGTCAGACATATACTATGGCTTGCCGTGTGCATATAGATCATGCATGAGGTTTGTGCTTCAGTTTTTGTGAGTGGAATTATGGTATTTTATTAATCTGTTACTAATTAGCAGGTATGTGTATTTCTGAGCCTGCATAACATTCGTGTTCAAATGTAGTAACTTCTAGTTCAAACGAAACAAAAAAAAGCAAGAATCAAAAAAATAATCAAAACAATAAAACAATAACAACATGGTGGCAGCCAAAAAACTGACACCGAGGCATCAAAATGCAGATTCCCGAAACCACTGGGTGATGTTGTGATGGCTACATCCATCATTTAAATACATCTCTTTATGTTTTTTCAGGCTTCCAGATGGTGTTTGTTTCCATGACTGGGAGCTCACACTTATTGTAATAAAGAAATATGTCTTTTTTGTGACTCACTGATGTGTACACAGTATATTAGTATTCTTCTTCTTGTAGTTGCTCCCTTTAGGGATTTTTACATTGGATCATCTGCCTCCATCTCACACTGTTGCTATCATGTGCTTCACACCAACCCTCTGCAGGTCTTATTTCACATTACTGAATAAAAATCCATGAAGCTCCTCTGTGATTTTCCTCTTTTCCTCCTGCCTTGCAGCTTCATATTCAACATCATCTCTCCAGTATATCCAGTCTTTCCCTCCTCTGCACATGTCCAAACCACCTCAGCCATGCTTCTCTACCTTCGTCTCCAAACTGCTCAGCCTGAGCTGTACCTCTGATGTACTCATTTCTAATCTTGTCCATCTCGGTCAATCCCACTGAAGGTCTCACTGCAATATTTTAAACCTTCACCTTCACTTCTGTCACAAATCACCCTCGTTACCTGTCTCCACCCTGCCCACACTCTCTTCCTCACCTCCCTTATTTACTGTCTGTTGCTTTGGATGGTTGACCAGTAAGCAATACTTGGTGGCAAATTCATTAAAGGTTTCGGTCCTTTCACTGTCCAGTTTTTACAACACATGGTTTCAACACCGAAGCTGTTTAACACAAAATATTTTTGTCTTTTCAGTCTTTTCAGAAAATAAGCGATTTCTCTTTGAACAGGCGTTCTGTGAAGTTCGTTTTCTTCTACATGTAATTATTCATAAAAGCTGAAGGCTGCACGCTTGCAGCAAGAGAGCTGCAATTACACCACCCCTTGTCTTTGTTGCTGTCTCAGTCCGGGGTGTTATAATGTACCTTACAGTCCCATTATCACAGAACAACCTCGTTTTATTGTGCATAAACACATTCATTTCAGAGTTAATGAGCCATAAAGTTTCTTATCACTGCATTTACCTGCATATGTTCCCTTCACTGCCTGTTTTTTCTTAAATCATTTTCTCTAACTGTATCATGTATTTCAGTGCATTTTTTTTGTATCATTCTGTCTAATAACTTTACTCTCCCAGCACCTTGTCTGTTTTGACTCTTGATTAAGCTAAATCCAGCCTATACGCTGCTATGTAGCTTCCAGAGGGACACTAATGTGATTCATCTAATTCCCGGCCTGCATCCCGCTGGCTGCCTGATAATTATATCCTGTCACACAAGGAGCGTGATTTAAGTGGTAATCTACAGTTTTTGATTGTGTCCTTGTTGCTAATGGGTAATTGCTGTGGAGATTTGCCTCTGCGGTTCTCAGAAATCACCTGTCAGTTGGTGGCAAAGTAATGTCTTTTTGACTGATTACAGGATGAAGTTTCAAAAAAATTTACTCCCACTTCTTGAGGTAAAGTTTACATCTCAAAAATGGCTGCACACAGTTAGTGGCTGAAAGCACAGGATGATAGTGACGTGAAAAACGTTTACTGTAAGAATGCTCACACTGGAGGAAACATTGGCTTCTGTCACTTTTGTTTAAATGTAGAGGGTAAAGACTGCTCGTTTTTTCTTTTCTACTTCAAGTAAATTGCAGTATGGCTTTCCTTCTAACCCTACGCAGCATACCGATCAATTCCACAGTCGCACAAAACATGTCAGATCATTACAGGTGATGTAAAAGCTACTTGGTAAACACACTGATATTGATTGCAGATGCACAGATGGGGGCTTTTACTTTGAGCCAGGTTACAGGAAAAAACAGAAAACCTGTTTCGTGCAGGTCAGTCCTTACACTCGGCTTACCGTGTCTCAGATTTCTGAATCCAGTGGATGTATGTACACAAGAACTTATTTATGTGCTGGTCTGGTTCCTTAGAAGGTCAGAAAATCCAAATTCTAGGATATTTTTCATCCACTGCTGTCAGTATCTACCCTGCAGTCTTGCTTCTAACAACATTTCTTTTGGGAACCAGTAATGTTCAATGTTTCCTCCATGAATTTTTTTTTAAAGTATGAGATAGTGGGATAATGAGACTTAATGGTTAATCCTTTGTCCTTTCCTCTAGCGTGATTTTCATGGTTACCCAAGATGCCAGTTTGTCTGCGAGCACTTGCTAATTTCCTGTGGAGTGGTAGTGAAACTGTTAAAAGTGCAAAGCCAAAAACCAGTAAACAGAGACGATTTTCTTTTAAAATTCCAGTCGTACGTTTTGGGAACATATTGGTTGCAGCAGTTTGATTCAAATTTTAAAAGTTGGATGTTTTTGTGAGCGTTGTCACTTGGAAACAGCCACAAACCTGCAGCAGCCACCGGCCAAGCCTTGGGGGCGGGGATCACCAACTGATCACTAGGTCTGTGTGACTGAAAGCTAAACCAGCCTCTCAACAGAAATGCCACATTTAGCACTGCTAATGTTTGCTTTGAAGTTAGCAGGACTTATTAAAATCAACCTGCAATGGTTTAAGCACGACACACAAATTTGGTTGACTGACAGGTGAAATGAAATGATCACCTTCTTGCAGGGAAGTTTTCTGCTGTTTCTTTGACACGTAGCACCCACCTAAGATAACAGTCTCCATGGCAGTTGGACAGTTGGCCCTGTCACACCTCAATAACTGCTCAGCAACATCTCAAGAAATATGAGAAAAAGCCAAAGGTGTCGACCTGTCATCCAAACTCCCCAGAGCTCAATAAAGGGGCCACAGGAGCTGATTGGTGTACCTCCATTGTGATGTGGTGATGACAGTTTCTATTCTATATCTAGTAAAACACGTGAGAGCTAAGGCTGTCTAAAGTATACAAGTACATAGATCTATTAGTGGTAAATACTGAGGTTCATTTTTTTTGTGAGTTTGGTGAACTAATCCTTAAAATGAGTCATCCTGGGAAAAAGCACAGTATTTCTTTGATGTAACCCACTTAAAGGACACTAAGTGAACAGAAGCCAGCTAACAGAAACAGCCATTGTACCTTCGTGGTTGTAGACAGGGCTTCATCAGGGAACTGGCCAAAGGTTAATGTCTTCTTTCTGAGGTGTTTTATAGCCATTCTCACCTCCGAGTCTGGAGCTGATGGCAGATCTGGATCATCTGATCACAGGAGGCTAGGCTCACATCAAAACATTATTTACACTCCAGAGAAACTGTATGGAGCCTTTTTGAAATTCACCTCATGCAGTTTATTCCTGGCAATGGCGTTAAATTAGCGCGTACGTGAAATGTCTCCCAGACTGCGGAGATGCTTGACATGATGACAGACCCTAAATTTACTGGAGAGAAGTGCTGTGTTTATCTTCTCATGTATGCTCTCGAGGTATATCTCATGTCCAAATGCTGCCAAAGAGAATGTAAATTAGTGTCGTTATGATGTCTGTTGTATGATGAGTTGGGTAAGAGCTGTGATTTGACACATTAACATACTGAGCAGCTCATTTATTTCTACTATTGATTGAGCTGTGTGTGAAAGTCAAAACACTATGTGAAATAAATCATGTGCACTATTCACAAGCACCATTAATACAGCAGGAATATATGTAGCGCCTTTTTATGTATACACTTGGGCACGTCACAAAAAGCTGTAATCTCAACACTGACTTTCAGAAGTTGTTGTAGATAACCTGGAAGAAACCAGCATCCAGGAACAGCATATGTATCAGTGTATTTACGAAACGGTGTTATTACAGCCCACTGGCCAAAAACTATTTATTCTACATATGCAATCACTGGAAAATGACTGTCTGTACATTTTTTTCTGTGCATTAAAACTCAGCAAATGAGATGGATTGATCAGAACTTGATTCATCTAGTCCAATAACTTCTGGAAAGCCTTGACAATTTATACTGTAGAGCCTGAAAAATGATGCAAATGCAAAGTGCTGAAAACTGCAGTCAGTGCCCATACACTAACATGTTAAATGAACTTACAGTAGAAATAAAAAATGTACAGTCTGCTCTATTTTTAAATAAGGAGAGACCATTTAGAAGAAATGAATGTGATTTATTCAGATACAGAATTTGATTGATGCTATTTGGCAATTAGACTCCAATAAAATATCACAGCAGAACAGAGTCAAAGCAACGACTGGAATTAGAGCATGAGCGTCTGAGTCAAGATGTTAGTGGTGGAGCTCTGAATGAATAGAGTGAAGCACGATGGAGGATTGAAAGTCTGAAAGGTAGTTCAATAAGGAGAGATCACTTGGAACAATTTAACATGATTTATTAAGATAGAGAAATTAATGTATTTGGCGATTAGGCTCCGATGACCCATCATGGCAGAGTGGAATCCCAGTTGGGATAGGGTTTAGGACAGGACCCTCGGGAGTCTAGATGCTGGTGGTGAAGATAAAAACTGATGCTTGGATGGAGCTCTAACCGAGGTGGCTGAGAGGTGAAGATGGGGAGGAGGTGGGTTGCATGAATGAGAGTCTGTAAGGCAAAATGATGGGGACCACGTATTTAAAATACACAAAGAGCAAGCTGATTGGCCCTAAGAAGGCGGGCAAGAAAATGATTGGACTACAATAATGATGACAGTATTGAGACTGACAGCGTGGAAAAGCGGTAGTGATGTAGAGAACAGAAAAGCAGACTAACACTGAGGAAAGCGGACAGATGACTGATGACTTCATAATGACAGAAGAGCCCTGAGATTTAAAGCACACAGAAGAGAGGCTGATAGGCTGCAGTCATAGTCTTTTGACTAAAACATCACTTAGTTTTAGCCACAATTTAGGTATCAAATTTTTCTGAAATATAAAGTGTTTTACCGATGAGAGTTTACATAGCATCTTGTTTTCCTTGACATAAAATGAGAAATGTGCCCATATCTACTCTTCTCTCCCAGGGTGCTGATATTTTGTCATGTTTTCATGGGAAACAGGGAGCATGGGAGCAAGTTATAGCATTTTTGAGAAAAAACAAAACAAAACCTCACTGCAGAGTTTACTTCTGTACTGACCACCTCTAAACTTGTTCCGCCTTTTTGCACAGCCTAATTAGTTCTGATTGGATCTCATCTATCAAGAATATTTTATCTGATTTGTATGTGTTGATGAAAGTATCAGTACATGTCATCATACTTTCATCATAGTTTTTGTCTTTGTACATTAATGTTTTTTAGTTTTTATTTAGCTATTGTCTTGTTTTCATCAGAAAAAAAAGGTCAGTGATGAAAACTGATTGGTTGACAGAAGCCAGGAAAAAAAATATTAGACTAGAGTAATATCGGCAATTTCAATATTGAGTTTGACAACCTTTCACAACCAGTAATTTGAGTTGCTGACTGAGATTTCTTGACTGTGTTTGTGATGTCTGTAGTTTGAAAAATAATAATGTGGAGTAGTGTACCATACGGACAGTCCAGGAACTATTTGCTTCATTTTGGTGAGTAAAACTTGAGCTTGAACTTGTCACTGGTTAGCAGGTTGTAATGTGGGTTGTGGCGGTAGAAACACTTAGGAGGACAGTCAGAAAAACTCATGACTACACTGGTACTGGGAATCCCACAGTGCTTGTCCTTTAATGCACACTCTCTTCATCAACCTTACAAGGCCCGGTTGAACGGCTGCTGCTTATCATACATGAAGTACAGTGTTCCTACAACCCATAACGTTGCAAATTGTTAGAGACGTGAAAGATATAAGGTCCGTCTCTGTCTATACACTCATGTGCAAGCTCGTTGCTCTCTTACTCCAAAGAGGGCAGTGGTGCATACTGACATCACTAACCCTTACCTTACATTGTCTTAAAGAGACACCACACCATTGTGACTGTTACAGTTGTGTCTTTGTGCTGCAGCCACACAATGAATGAATTCATCTTGCTAACAAAAAATGCTAGCTTTAGCTGTTAACATAGCACTCCAGCTTCTTATCCAAATATGGTAACTTTTGGCTCCAAAAAACCAACATAGAGGTGATTAAAATGTTGCGTTTAAAGCTTTAAAGTGGAAAGAAACTAATGATGTGACTATGGCTACTTTTGTAAGTAGTCTAAGGTTGCACTGTTGCTTTATTGAAGTTAATTCATGTGTGCAGGGAGCCAAAAGGATGTTGTCAGGTAGGGATCTTTTGCTTGCTTTCTATAGGTTTGACTTGGAAAAATACAAGCATGCTGAATGGGCCCAAAACTGGGAAGCATGTGGAACATCTGTGTACCTTTTGTAAGCAGTGTATGTGCAGCTTAGCAGCTTTGAATGAAATGACTGTGATTTTTGGTATCATTTTTTTCTTAATGTATTCATGGGTCACGGTATCACGGGTACACATCTAGCAGATAATAGCACTCATTAGAAGTTGTTTTTTTGGGGCACTTTCTAAATGTAAGCTCAATATTGACCCTAATTTCGGATCATTAGCTGCTACACAAACCACTATGTTCATTAGCTAGAAATGAGGCTGATGATATTAGAGACCAAAATAGTAAAATTGTGGGCTGAAAAATAGGAGCTAAAATAGTCTGAAAAGGTAAGGGGATTATTTTCTGTTACTTTCACAGTGGACATTTACTAGCTTGCTGGTAACATGGGAATATTTATTAATAATTTACTTTACTTCTTTCTTTCTTTTTTAAACAGAACCACTGGACACTGATGTATTTTTTTGTCATCAATGGCCAGTGCCTGTGAAATAAATGTGCAAATGCTGATCAGTCACAAAGCTAACAAACTGACTCAGTGGCCTAAATCAGCTAAAGAGAACTAAAATTAACCAGTTTTAGCTACACTAATGGAGATGTTTGAATTAATTTCTCATCATTTCATTTGAAATCATGATTTTTTTTGTTCTACTTTTATAGAGTTATCTAAATTTATATTGTATTTATATATATATATATATATATATATATATATATATATATATATATATATATATATATATATATATATATATATATTGCTATACATGACACAGAAACATACAACCCATTATGTGACCCCCGCCCCCCCAAAATTAAATCGTCCTCTGTTCACCTTCTGTTTGGGATTTTCTCAGAAACCTGCACAATTTCTCTGGGGAAAATTAAAGCTAGAATGCCTCTTTGACACATGGAAAATACACTACTTTATTTCCAGAAATAACTTTATTTTGACACAAGGAAAAAAAAATTACAAATGAACTATTTCTAGAGAGCCATCAAACATATTCACAGGACCACAATAATTTTAGAAGCAAGATCAAAGCAGCAGCTTCCAAATAGTACATCACAAAGTAATATTAATAAACTTTGAATGTGCAATAGTGAACGCAAGAGTATCATAAAGATATGCAAACGAGTTGCCCTAAATAACAAGCACTTTAAAAACACGTGGGACATAAACACACACAAATGCATTAATCCACTGATACATGATGCATATGCAATATTAAAACTAGCTGCTATCTTCCACATTCAGCAGTGATGAAACCCGCTCTTCCTCTGCTGTGTCTACCCAATTATATTTCCCTGTGTGGCAGACAGTGCTCAGACTGAAAATAGTCAACAGTCACTGATCTGGCGGAAAATGCCACACAACATCAGCACATCTTCAGTATTCAGTATTCAGTACGTCCATCCAGCAGTGTTCACCGGCTCACTGACGGCTCTCACAACCAGAAGCGGGATGAGCAAAGCGACGGTTTGTTAAATCCACAGTTCACAGGATACATAACACAGAACAAAACACTGAATTCACTTTGCCTCAGCCTGAAATCACCATGCTGCAGCTAAACTATATCACCACATCGTATATGTTACACCAAATCTCTGTGGCACTGTACATATACAGTATCTAACACTGAGGTTTAGAACCACCACTGCTGCTGCTCAAAGAAAAATTCAAAGCAGTTTTTAATGCATGGAAAAAGTAAAATAAAGTAATCATTTAGGAAAAGTCCATAAGGCATATAAAAAGGGTATGTTAAGTGTGTGTTACATTTTAAGGGAATCCATCTTTGAAGTTTCCTTCTCTTCCACAGAACCTTCTGTTTGGCCATAGAAAATGAACATTTATACATTTTAATTGTGGTGTTCCTCAAGGCTGTATCCTGGGCCCACTTTTATTTTCAGTATATTTATCACCATTATAACTGTCACTAATGTTATGCAGTTATATGTTTGCTGGCTTCTGTAATATCAAATATTCAGCCTGTCGGTGGTTCACAACTTTGTCCCAGGTATGCTTGGCTCACTGATCAAAATACTTTCCATTCTTAGAAGTGCTTTGATTTTGCCTGGTTAGTTTTTTAGGCTAAGATTGCAGATATACATTATATGAACAAAAGTACCGGACCACTTACACATTACACCTCCACCAACAGCTAGGCCATGGAAACCAATCTCATGATCCCATTTAAAAACTATGAACCTTGGTACTAAGAAAGCCTGCTCTGTAACTGGTCTGACACTTCATGGCCAGGTTTCTGTGCTTTCTTTCACATACTGACATGCTGCAATGGTGGCACGCTGTAGAACAACCTTCTTTCACTGGTGTTTGTAAAGGCACATTACATGACTAGGTGCTTGATCTCGACACTTGTGGCAATGAGACTGAAAACACCTGAATTCAAAGATCAAGAGGTGTGTACCCCATTTCTTTTGTCCATATAATGTAATTACAATCCGAACTGTAAAGTTACCTGCAATGCTTTCTTTCCCGCACCCATGTGAAATCTTCCACAGCGATGCTAGACTACCACCAAAAAGCAAAAATATGTCAAAGAACAATAATAACAGAAAGCAAACATAAATGCTGACCATCAGTAGAATCAAACATGGGGTTTAATTTAAAAAAAAACAACTAACAAGACTTTAGAGCTATAGATAAGGTAGCCCAAAAGTTCTTAAAATTAAAAGCTGTATAAAAACGTCTTGCCTCTAAGTAAAGTCTTTAGTTAGAACTTATAAACTCTTTATGATATATGCCTTTTTAGAAACATGATAACACATAAATGGCATTATGGCACTTTTTGAATTCAAGTTACTAAGTGCTTTATATAGTTCTGCAGCCCCTGTCTGTCGGTGAATGCTTGTCCTTGGAGAAAAAAAAAACTCCCAGCAAATTCCCTTCCTGCAGAGCACTCACAGCCAAATCTGTCTTGGTTTTACATTGTGCTCGAGGCTGCACACTGTACGTGTCCTTCACAGCAAAAATAGGGGCTGTTTTGTCAGTGAAGGTTCATGTGTGACTCACCCTTTAATGGACCACCTGCCTTGAAAACATCAGGGAGGCAGGCATGCAGTTATTAAAGCTGCATAGGGTGAAGATTTTTTGGGGGGGTGGGCAGGTATGATAATTCACCTTATTTCTCAGAATAACTCTGAAAGTGTGAGTGAAGCTGATAATAATAACTCATCCTAAATTTTATTTTCAGTAGCACAATGAGTTAAAAAAAAAAAAACAGTGGGGGGAATCAAATGATAAAGACTAAATTCCGCTCGAAGAATTCTGTTCTGCCTTTGGTATTCTTCGGTACAACGTACCGATCGCCGGCTTTGTGGGTGAAAATAAATGCGTCAAGGCCAGTTTATTGACAGCACCTCTTCACAGGATCTCTGAGCATTCAAGTTCAGTTTATTTCCTCTTGACGTGCCTTGTTGCGTCATTCAGGCTTAAAGATCAGAATTGAGTCGGTGCTGATCGGAGCTATAATGCAACACTGTGTATTTGAAGTGGGAACAGTGTTGTCGTTCGCATTCATGGGTTGTTGACTCATATACCTGATATTATGTGGAAAAGATAAGATAACAGCTGAGTGATGAGAGTGCTTATCTGTCAGTGTTGGTGGCTTTACAATGTCCGGGATCACGCCTCATGAAGAGTATGTTTGGCTTTGCGCTCCAAAGCCTGCTGTTACGCATCACTGGCTGCAATCTGTGTTTACATCTCTAGCTTCAGCAGCCTCGCTTTGAAAGGTAAGCAAGCACTCAGAAAACAATACTTCCACTTGACAGACTCCATTAAGCAACATTTTCAAAGTCTTTAATTCTCAATTGACCCTCTCCCCCCCAAAAAAAATCTCTCTGGCCTCAAAGAAAACCTCACTTGTCACTGAAGTTCACCTTTCCGTAGACACAGGGGTCTGGAAACATCATTTTCTGATCAGACAGCAGTTCGTCAGTGACAGTGAGCTCCTCCAGCTCGGTCGTGAAGTGATCAGTGCTTTCCACCATTGATGTATCCTTGACAGCGCTGTAGGTGAGGGCCACGCTGTAGGTGGCGGGTTTATCCAAGCCTTTCCTCCCACAGCGGCAGATCTTGCGGAAAGCGGCACGAAACTTTTGAGACATGGCATTGTAGATGACTGGGTTGATGGCGCTGTTGAGGTAGATGCAGATTTTGCAGAAAAGTACGAACCAGGTGTCCAAGTAGGCCTTGTCCAGGAAGGAGTTGACCACCACCAGAGTGCGGTACGGCATCCAGAGCAGGGCGAAGAGGATTACCACCACTGCCAGCATCTTCGTCACCTGCAGTGGGGAAGAAGGAGAAATATGAGAACTGCTCCTGATTTTATTTATTAATGCTGGCTTGTGATCACACAATATTTCTTGTGTGTTATGATGTTCAGTGTCACCTCAACCAAGGGATATGACGGACTACTCATTGGTAACCAACACGTCGTGCTTGTTGTCTTTAACGTTGAGGATGATGTGAAAGGAAAGAAAACTTCTAAGCACTCAAGAACTCCCACTCTCTGAACTTCTGCTTGAGATAGAAGAGGTTGTGATAATAAATGTAGCTCCATTTTGATTTTAATTAAAAACCTTTCCACGAGCCTTTTGCCTGTCACACTCTGGGAGCTACTTTCAGCCTACGCTTTGTTGATTTCAGGCATGAAGCCAGCAGCAGACGTAGAGTATTTCTAGCAGCAGCCTCCTGGTAACATAACCTTCAACCACCACAACATGACACTTCATATACACACACAGTTTAACTACATTTCTAACATGTACTGAGAAATGCTTGTAAGTGAGCAAAGCCAAGGGAGAGTATCCTTTCCTAAATCATCAAGGACCAGAACTGCATTAGCACAATGATTATGAGTCTGACTTGTTAACTGTAATTGTATTATTTTATTTTGCAACAACTAAAATATTATTTAGGCTTTTTTTTTAAATCTCAGCTCCTCTCCACTCCTGTTTATTGAGTAAGCGCCCTCTGCTGCACCTGTGGCTGAGCTGTAGTCAGATTCTGTAGAAAGGAATTTGTGGGAAGTGGATTGGCTCCCTTCAATACGCTCTGGGCCGAGTGAGTGATTTCCAGAAAAGAAAATGAACACAAAATTCCGAAGCAGACTATACATTACTGGCTTTTTCATTTTCCTGCCCCATCATCAAAAATGAGCTAGCCTTTCTCAGCTAGGGCGATGCGACGGGGCATCAGTTTTCATCCGTTATGACACCTGATACAAGATAACATTTTTATAAGTGCAATGTCTATAATCACCCTGTTCATATATAACATGATCTAAAATGCATCACTTTGTAGCTGGCTCTGTCCTAAGTCATTCTAGGCTCCTGCTGCACAGGTAAACCCTGCCATATGTCAGTCAACAGTATCCTTCAGTCCAGTGGGTAGTCGCTTCAATCGCTTGCTTTTAAGTTGACCAATATGCCCAGTATTTGTTGCTATTGGTTGTTCCCTCTGTTGTCAATACATTTGCTGATTTTCATTGACTTTGCAGGGTTTCTGATTGTTGAATCATTGCCAATCTCTTCCTTTGTGGTAACCCCATTACAGACATGTTGTCCAGAATTAGGCAAAAATTGTGTAATCTGACCCCAGCGTTCAATACCTCTTTAATATACACATTATAATAAATATATAAAACAAGTTTTAAATCCCATTGGAATTACAGTATATGAATAACAGCTTCAAAATAACAGATTCAGACAACCAACCAGTCCCTTTAGATTGTGGGATGGAGCTGGCTTATGAAAGCTGGCAGTACAGAATAAGATTTATGTAACAAGCCAAAAGTTCATGTTGTGCATGTGCACTTGGTTCATTTCAGCTCACTGTGGGAGTCTCTACTGCTGTTTTGCTGCCCATTGTTTCATAATTTGTGTGTGTGTGTGTGTGTGTGTCTCAGTGAAACTGTCAAACAGGGAGAAGACGAGAGACGACACAGGTGAAGTGAAGGTAACATCACTTGGTGAGAACTCAGTGAGTCACTGTAAGTGAAATAAAAGCTTTGTCGCAAGTGTTAATCAGTTTAAATGCTTTCCTTCATTCTTTATGGATTTTATTTATTCAGTTTTTGTTTTTTTTCTTGTCACTCGTGGAACGAGTACCCACTCTGTGTTCCTAACCTACTGATTTTTAAATGAAGGGCTGGGTTTTCCTCTCACACTTGACACACACTTCCATGAGGGACGGTGCTTTTCTATTCTCTCCAGAGCACTTCTGAGTGAGGCTTGCAGCAGCAGAGGCTAAGGTGGGAGGTGTGGTTCAATTTGCATATTCATTTCCTGTGCATACTAAATGATGTTGCAGAGGTACTTCTAACACACGAGGGGCTATCTTTATGGTGTGGAAAACATTCAAAATTTGTAATTGTGATGAGGTCATTGTTTTTATCTTTTGCTATTTTTCATGAGAACATTAAGTTGTTTCATTTTATTTCTTTGCAATCCTAGAATAAGAAGTCCATCTTTGGGTTTTTGATTGCACTCCCAAGAAACCTTCAGTTTTGACATGTTGTAGAGCTTATATCAAATGAACTGACAAAACAATCGCTATAATTATAGTTATTTTTAATGAAGAAATGTTAAAAACGCTTTTTTATACTGACAATGACAACTAATTCCACTCCTAATTACTTTAAAATATTCACTTTGTCTTTTAATAAGTGGCATTAAAATGATTGTAGAATGTGACTAGGTTTATTCATTCATTTATAATTTAATAATTTTACGACCCCGTGCGAATAAATTGCAACTTCTCTCTGAATGAGCAGAGTAAAAACATCCTGGCTCTCATCCTCCCCACGCTCTCACACCACCCACCTGTCTGCGGGAGGTCGCGGTGGAGCTGGAGTGTCGAGAGTTTTTACAACTGGTGCTCTTGTTGATGGCGTGGTTGTTGTGTCCGTTCTTCTTCTTGTCTTTAGGGTCGGAGGGCAGCGGGTTGAGGAAGAGGATCCTGGCGATGAGGCCGTACAGAACCGCGGAGAGCAGCAGCGGCAGCACGAAAAAGACGCCGAAATCAAAAAAGTAAATGGGTAAATAAAACTTCCTGGCAACTCTGTAGGCGCAGGTGACGATAGTGATGTTTTTGTACACCGTTTCCTGGATGTTTGACAGGTAAAACCACATCAAGCAGTAAATGGAAGTGAAAGCCCAGACGAACAAAATGATCTTTTTTGCTCTGGAAAGCGTGCACAGAAACTGGGCTTTAATCGGGTGGCAGATGGCGATGTATCTCTCGATAGTGAAAGCTGTTATGGAGCAAGAGGAGGCGTTGATCCCGAGGTACTGAAAGTAGGTGATGCAGAGGCACCCATAGCGGCCAAACACCCAAGATACAAAGATACTTTCCGGAATAGCTGGCAAACCAGCCGTTGTGAGCACCATCAGGTCAGCCACAGCCAGACTCACCAGGTAGCAGTTGGTGGGAGTCCTCATGTGTTTGGTAGTGAGCACCACCAGGATCACCATAACATTGCCAACAATTCCTAGAGCACAAATCATGAAGAGCAGACAACTGCTTATCACTTTGTACTGAATGCTGTGGTCCACCCATGTCGGTAAAGTATTGTTCTCCAATGGAGCTGATGTGAAGTTTTCCATCTCGTTTGAAAGGCTCAAATAAATAAGGAATTTGTTTTTTAAAAAAGAGGCTTTGCAGTGTTCTCGCGCACCAGCCTGGTTTTACGCGCGATAGAAGTTAGAAGTCCAAAAACTTTACAGCTCTGGAAAGTCAATATGAAACGCACACAAAAAAGTAAAGGACAAACGAAAGCTTGCGGTGCAGGTTGAAAAACGACGAAGTGACAAAGAGCTGCTCGGACTCTGCTTTAATTCCGCCGCAGTGCTGTGCGTAAAAGGCGACGCGCTACCTTATTCTCGTCGGAACAACTGTGCCTGGCGGACAGATGGAGGTTTGCTTTTTGAGCCTTCCTTTTGGCACGAGTTCTCATACGCATGCGAGGGATTAGCCCATGATTACATTTTCCAAACCAGACCTCCCCCATCAACAAAACCAGCTGGCCAAGCGGCAAAGTGTTAGAACATAAATGTTTTTCCTGTTTATCAGATATTTTATTATTACCACTGCATGAATCAGTGTTAGTGGTGCTGCTCATAAAGATGAATAAAACATGTACTAATTTGTCACAGTTCGTTGATTTGCTGTCTTGCGCAACAGCCTGCCACTTGAACTTAAGGAACGGCGCTCTTTTTTACGATAGCGCTAATCAGCATGTACACGCTTCCAGGTGAAGCTGAAGGCGGAGGTAGCAAAAGCGCATGCTGTTTTGGAGTATGGCCGAACATATTCAGAAAACAATTCCCGTGATTCATGTGCAAAAAGAAGGCGTCATTGAAAGATGAGTCCTTCGTTTGAGTCCCCATGAAAGCCCCTTTAACTTCCATCTAAAAATGTTTTGCTTTGACACCAAATCTCTGGTCGTGGTAAATTATTCAGCCCTATTTTTTTTTTAATATATATTTTCTTTTAATTAATTTTAATCCTTAAACAAAACTCCACTTGTTTTTATCAGCAATATCACAGCTGCAGCCTGAAAACTCTGTGCGTGAAATCTTTTGTGGTATATAAATATGAGTGTGACCAGGTTTACAGTTACTCAAAAATAAATGTCAAGTCAGCTCAGCAGAAAAATATATAAATTATATCCATTGTTGTCTGTTTATAATGGACATATGTTTGTGCAGTGGTCATCACAGTTGTCCTGGTATTGAATCCCTCGACCTCTCCATGTGAAGTTTGCATATTCTCCCTGTTTGATCATGGGTTCTCTTAGGGATCTCTTCCTCCCTCAGTCCAAAGGCATCCATGCTGGGTTAATTGGTGACTCTAAAGTGGCTGTAGGCGTGAATGGTTGTCTGTCTCTCAGCCCTACAACAGATTGGTGACCTGTTCAGGGTGTAGCTTGCTTTTCGTCCTATCACAGATTGGATAGGCGCCAGAGGAGCTCTGAAGTGAAGTAGCTGAAGATGGATGGATCAATGAATGAATTGTAATGGAAAGATTTAAGAGATGAACACTTCTGTTAAAGTACACCCTGCTTTTTCTGTACCCTTCCGCAGACATGCTTCTTTTAACCTCCCCACACACTGGTGCTCCTCAGGTCCTCCACCAGGGCTCCAGTGGATTTTGCTCTGGGAGGGTCACACTACAACTTTTATTTTCCCCTTTTTATTTTCATTCGACAGGCAGCCTCTTTGCTTTGGATTATCCTACTCTGTGTCTTCTGCATGAATTCCAGCATAAATACATGACTTTACCGTTCCTACCTCTGTGCTTATTGGAGCTTCAGTGCAGCTCAAACCTTTTGCTATCAGATTCACAAAGATTTAATTTGTTTAATTAAACCTTTAATTTTCTTATTCAGAAAAAAATCTTCTGAAGCTTCACTCCTTCTGCGCTTGTTCTTTCACAGATATAGTCCTTGCTGTCTTATTCTTATGAATGCTTTCCACCATATAGCTCTCCCTCTTGAGCTGATTGTATTTCAGATGACTTATGAACTGTGCTGTATTATAGAAACGTTCATTGATCTCTGAGTCAATTCAAGTTAATCACTCTTGTCTGTTTTTCTTTATTTTAGTCATATTTTACAGTCCAATATGCATCAAGTGTTTCTGGTTCTGCTTGCACTCAATTACAAATCTTGTATTTTTTGTCATTGTTATGTTTAAACTACAAAACCAATTAAAGAGGAGTGCAATCTTTCCTGCACTTATCTTTATAATTCCAGTTGCTTTTGAAGAAGCCTTTTAATGGTAATTTATATTCAGTGCATGAAGTTCATCCATATATACTCCATCTTATAAAGATGGATAATCAGCTTGTGTCCAAATACGTTTTGCTACCATACCAAAAGCTACGTTTATTTATTCTAAAATGGCAAATTTGATTTGTTTTCATAGAGGAAATGTTCGTATATTTCTTTCTGTATATTCCCACAGTGGATTAAACATCTGCTACTGAAATCTGAGCCCATACATCATAGTTTAAGAGTATAATACTAATATTTTTGGTCAATGAACGTATCATGTAGTGCAGTGATTTATCAGCACCACGTTCCACCCTGCAGATTTAATCAGCTCACTTCATGCTGATGCGGTAAATTTCATTATAGAAAACGATTAAAATTGGAAGAAGATGTGAAATGCACAAAAAGACAGATCAGCAGTGACCTGTATTAACTGCCATGCTGTCCAACAATCTGTGGCTGCCTGTTCTCAGCACAATACTGTGGAGGTGGCAAACTCTCCTCCACACCAACTGTGCATATTCTCCAGGAACTGAGCGGAAAATGGTGACGATCACGCCAACACTCACACTTTTCACACGATTGTGCTTCGAGGCCTGAAGCTGCCAGCCGTCCATCCCGAGCAACAGGTGGACCGGGACGGGTGGGAATTACATAATGATGACGCCCCCTTTTCTCCCATGATTCCCGTCATCTTTAGCTCAGCTTTTTTTCATCCTTCTCCTTCTTGGTTTTGGATGATATTAGTAGAAACTAACCTGCTGTCAGTGACTCAGTTTCCAAGACTGTAAACTAGTTTCTTTATCTTTTTTCCTAAATTAAGAGTTAACTGTCTTTACTTTAGAGTGGAAGCCAAGTCTACATTGAAAGGATATTAAAATAGATTTAAAATGATTTATCTGCTAATTAATAAATACTAAAATAAGAATTTTTGAGCCTTTAATCAGTCACAAGAAAAACCTCTGCCTTATCATTGCAGCAACCTCTCCTGTCTCCAAATTACTTTATATATTCATACATAAATTAACTTGATTATTTGAGAGATATTATTGCTTTGTATTCAGTTCCTGTTTAAACATCTTCACTTGATTACATTATTCAAATCACAGGAGCTCGTGCCACAGAGAAAAGTAATATGTAGAAATGAAAGGAAAGAGTTTTACTGCCCCCTAAAGGACATAGCTGGGCAGTACCAAATGTGTGACAAGAGCAAACAGTTCATCACAAGTGACACACGATCGTTCCTTTCTCTCAGTCAGAAGAAGTGTTTGATTGCCATTCTGTAGCATTGTAGAGCTGCTCTGCAGGCACTGTGGTGCTCTTAAGTCATTTTAGCAGGTTTAACCCATCTGCACTGGCTTTAATAAAATTTTAAAAAAAAATGTTTGTACATTTAAAGTTGCACCATTTATTTTAGCTGTAGTGCTGAATTTAGCTCAAGGAGCATATAGAGCCCTACACATTTCTCAAGGGATGTTATATTGTGATATGAAGACCAAAAAATAATAGAGAAAGAACCCGAACACTTGGTGATGTTGGGAAGGAAGACTTTCTAATGAAGAGAGACTTCCAGGAGAATCAGGCTCAGGGTGGGGCAGCTGCTCGGTTTGGCGTGTGAGAGGAAAGAGAAGAGAAAAACACATACAAACAGGACAAAACATAAACTACAGACCTGCAGTACTGGCATACAAGCACATTGGTATTACACAGAGGCAGCCTGAATCTGCAGCAGCCCACCTTTTTATTGTTTACTTTCAAATTAATGCACAGGTTGGCATCTTCTTACTGCTCTGAACTTGAACTTACTCCCACTAGAAGTCTGCTTAACAGATGCTTCAGTTTAAAACACAGAGGAGATCTCGCAGTAGGAGTGGCTACTGTAAATGATCTGAAAACCCATTTTCAGACTCAATTTTAATGGCTTTTTCTTGTTACTGTTTAATTGTTTTTTTTCCCATTTATTTTATGATTTATTCCATGTTTTCAAATGTTGATTTTATTATTTTAGTTGTATAGTACTTTGTTCCACATCTCATGTGTTTAAGTGTCCTTGTAAACAAATTGGTTTGACTAACTTAGGGATAGTTCACTCAGATTATCATAAGTCTAAAAGCTGAGAGGGTTTCTGTCTCCTGAATCCATTGGCAGTGGAGGAGACTCCACTGCCTCCCATTCTACCTTTGGAAGCTCTGATGAGGTTTTTAAGGTATGATGGGGCCTGTCTGTTCAGAGAAGCCTGAATTACACCCTCAGAGTAACAAAACCTTTGTCATGTGTTATTCTGCCTTTGTCATGTTCAAGTTAATCTTCATGTCTCACTGTTATTTGTCTCTTGGCCCGTTTTGTTTTGATGGTTGTGTCCTGTTGCAGTTTTGCTTACTTTTCTCCTTCAGTGTGATTATCTGCTTTGCGTTCAGTAGTCTCACCTGTGTTTGATTGCGTTCACATGTATCTTTTTCCTGTCTATTTCTCCTCTGCACACATGTTGTCTTTCCCCTTCTAATGATCTTTGTTTGTCTCTGATCTTCTGGAATTTCTACTTGTTTTGGACTTTTGCACTGGTCTAATCAAAGTTTCATTTTTTTGTTACTTTGTTTGCACAAGTTGCATTTCAGTGCTCTCTGTAGTCCACTCCCAACAGAATTAACGCCATTAACAATATGTTTCTCTACAGATATTTTGAGAACTTCTAATGCAAAATCCAGTGACTCTGTCTGTAATTAAGTAGAAAATTCTAGGTTAAATAATCAAATATTTCTCTTTAATGAATGTATTTATGAGCTGTACCCTTTCTGTAGCATTTTAATAGTCATTGTTTACCCTCTTTGCTTTATGTTTACTTGTTCTCGGTGCAGTGCTGTTTTGTTCATGATTTATTCGCAACTCCTGTATTCTTATCCAACCATTAGTTCAACTCTGTGGAGCACTTTGGCCAGCTTTTATTGTATTATGTGCTTTGCAGATAAAACTTCTGCTGCTCCCTGCTGTCTACTGCTGCAAAGCTATTAAACAATGATTTTAAAAACATATTCCAATAAGTTATTGTACTGCTGGGGGAAGCTCAGGCCACTGGTTATAAAAGACCGGCCACAACTGATACAGCAGAGATTAATCACAGCATTCCCAACCATTTTCCTAACTGTTTGTCCAGGTGGGATTGCTGTATTCCAGCTGTCATGGGGAGAGATTTCAGGTGCACCCTGGACTGGTTGACATATTTACATCTATGTCACTTGTGAGTCACCAGTTAATCACCTAACATGCATGTGTTTGGACTGTGGGAGAAAGGCAGAGAATACCCAAACTGGCAGAGGGAGAACATGGAAACTCAACACAGAAAGGCCCCAGCCGGAGAGGAGGCTTAAACCAGGAGCATTTTTGTGAGATAAAAATGTCAAATTCCAGATTTTCAGTGTTAAATTTGACGATGATTTGATGATGACACGACAGCGCTTACCCATGTTTACAGGAAGAGACGCATAACACCAGAGGCAGCGTAAAATCCAAACTCTGAATCTTCAAAGCCAGAATTAAATATATAAAGGTAGACAATGAAGTGACCAACGAGTACACTAGAAAAGAAAAACTAAGAAAATTAATAAGATCAAAGAGATTACAAAGGAATTAGTGGGAAACATGAGAAAACTTCCAAAAGTTCAAATACTGTCTGGAAGTACAGACGATTTCAAGAGCTAGGCCACTCCTGAAAAACCTCCTCTCTCTGGCATACATCTGTAAATGCCTGCTTACGCCACACACCCATTTGGTTTCATTTCTGGCTGTCAGCCTCTCTCAAAGTTATCAGGAGGATCTGTGAAGCCCGAAGCTGCCAGCGATCCTCTGATGCCTTCCTCAAAATTGCAGCCTCTGGCTTAGCTTTTTGCTTCATTATCAATAAATGTTTGTCCTTCCTTGCTACTGAGATATATGTTATAATATAACATGCATGACTGTAAGCTTGATATGTGTTTAAGAAGGTAGATGGATACTTCCAGGCTGGAAGTAAAGCTAAAGGATGAAACAGTGCGAACAATTTAAAGATTAAACAGAAGTAGAAACTCATGTCAAAACAAAAAACCCCAATGTGGTTAATTTCTCTCGCTTCACAAAGCTCCTAAAAAACCTCAGAGGACATAAAACTGTTTTCATGGGCCAACTGCAGCCTCAAAGATGAGAAAACGAGATCTCCTGTGTGAAACCACTGAAGTGTTCCTTGAAAGAAAACGCGTAGAGTAAAACCTGCTGAACTTCTGTACGTCACCCAGGAAGTAACAGGAGCCGCATAATTTTATTTTTGTCCCATTTATATTTAGAAAGGTGTATAGAAAGAAAAAAGAAGCAAAGGAGACAAATCTGCAGAAATTCAACAGATTAAGCCGAGCTGGAGGGCTTGATGGCGTCTGAGCTCGAAAACATTTAGCTAGCGTATTTCCCACTTAAGTGGATCACTAACTACAAACACAAGTGCTGCTTAGGTTTGACAAAATACTATAAAAGATGACAGCGAGAGAAAGATTGCATCCTCTGCAGGAGTCTGATGAATATGGATGTATCGTAAGCCTGTAACATATGTATTTATCAGTGTGTCTGTGTCTCTTCTCAAAGCGCTATAAACATAAAAGTGGCCGTTCTGTTTGAGTTATATTACAGCTTCACAATGTGCGCAGCAATCCAACACAGGCTCACTCATATAGTGCACAGTAAATAAAAAAATGTGCATTTGTCGGCTGTGTGTGTGTTTGGGGGCGGGGCTGGGTGGGGTATCAGGCTTGCTTTTGTAATTCATCACACATACACTGCATATGCCATAAATCCCTCAGTGCATAAGAGCATTTTAAAATGTAAAATGACCTTTGACCACTCTGATTTACCGAGACGCTGGCAGGTCATTTTAAAGGAACTTAGTCCAAGCCAGCCGAGACCCATATGGCTGTCAACTTTGCACGCACACACACACTAAAGACTCATGACTCACGTCTAGTCATAAACAAGTACCCACCGCTCTGACCCTGACCTCCTTCAATTAATGGTAAGTACACTGTGGGGTCCAGTCTATAACGTCCACTGACAGAAAGCTTCACTCCTACTCATAAGGCAGCTCTCTTGTTTTCTTCACCGCCCTGATAGTCCGTTCCTCAGTACGACACACACACACACACACACACACACACACACACACACACACACACACACACACACACACACACACACACACACACACACACAGCTGCACGATAAACGCAGAGGGAGCCTGATTGTGCTCATCACAACAGCAGAAGGCTGCATTTGTTCTGGGCAGCATTCAGGTGTGACAGTGTGGAGGTATGTGGGTGTGAAAAAAATCACATTCATAATTCATTAAGTTATGAATGTGCTCATTGAGATGTAACCCAAGGTCTCCAAACACAGCGTTAAACTCAAAGATGTGAATGTTATTCTTTTTTCCCATCACACTCTCAGCGCACTGTTACAGAACAAGAATCAAGTTCACCATTACGTCTTAATGGTGCTTTTCAGAAAGATTAAATGTTTTATTTGCTAGATATGGTAATATGTAGTATAGTAATAAAGACACTTAAAAGACAGATATTTTTTATGTTAGCTCAAGACATTACATAAGTAAAAATAATGGGCTACACGGACATTTCGAGAGTGGATCCACCACCGAAGCCAGGGCTGTATTTCACAGCTCTATATTAAAGACATGTTGTATTCACACTTAATTTGAGGTTTTTTCTTTGCCCACTTTCCATAAACTTTCATGAAATTAATTTTTGTAGTTTTTGTGTAATTTTGCTGACAAAAAAATCAAACGAGCAGCTTTCATCACATACCTCAAGCGGCAATCAGCCAGCTAATTCCCAACGATACTCCTGGGTTTTTGTACATGTGTTAGAACAGGGATAGAACTGAGAGAAAATGATATGCCTAAGGACGTGGGATGCTTGATTTAAATATCTTTAATTTGGAATTAAAAATGAAAGAACAAACACACAAATGAAACAAACTTGAACAGCATGTGGTGTCATGATCCCAGGGCTTCCTGGTACTTCTTGTTTAATATTACTAGCAAAAACCAGGCCTTGCTGTGCTTGTTCATTTCACTCATATTTATTGTTCTTTGCAGGTTACATATTCACAGTATAGACCAAATAATTAAGTGCATACACTATTAGCATCACTAATATAGATATGCATGACACCCAGTGACCTCACAGTACCACTGCACTAAAAATTGTTTTGCAGCGTATACATAATGTCAACAACGCACACGTTTGTAATGTAGCTCTAATGTTGCCGTTTGCTTCAAGATCAGCTACTGTACATAATATATATAATCTGTGAGGATATGAGTGTTGTAAAAGTAGTTCCCAAAAGCTATATAGATATAGTCCCAATATCCTAAGTACTTGTAGTGTAACAGTTAATTGATTAACGCGTAGGAGGAGTTAGGCAGCAGACATATGTACCTATATTATGAGCATTATAGTAAGATTGAGTGTTTGTTTTATTCCTGACTGTGTGACTTGCTTAATTTAACCTGTGTTTCATTCCTCTCTTGTTTCTAATCACCGGTTAGCCCTCAGTGTATACATAGTCCCATTTTCTCCAACCTTTTGCTGTTTATTTGGGCTTTGGCTATCAGCTGGATCCATTAACTCAATCCTTGTTTTCTATTTGGAGTTCTTTATTAGTTTAGCTTTCCAGTAATAATAGTTCAGATCTTTGTGTTTTATGTTTTTATTCTAGTGTTTCTTTTTGTGTCTTGTTCAGAGTGAATTTGTGCTTAGTTATCTTTTTGTGTTACTTTGTCAGTAACTCTTATCTTGTCTTTAGTTCGACTGCACCTGTTTCTTGTTCTTTTCTCTTTCCTTCTTCCACAATCACCATTTGTGTATAATTAGTCCTGTCTTCCCATCACTCTCTGTCATGATGTCTCTTTGTATTAATCTTACCAATGTCTTTCCCTCCATGTACTCCTCCATTCTTTAGATTTGTATTTTGGACTACTGCATTAGTCTAATAACTGGCTTGCTTTTTGTTAACATCAGTATGTTTCCTGGACCCTGCACTCCACAAATAATGAAACAGCTTTTAAATAAAGCTCACCTTTTGGTTTGAGTGTATAGGTCTGCATTTGGGTGAACCATGATATTTGAGTATATTCTATGTCCAGGGCTACATTTCTCAGTTTAAAAAACATTATTCACAGCAAAATTTGGCCTTCTTCTTTTTCCCAATTTCCAAAGCTTAAACAAAATTTGGTTTTCTTTTTATGTCCTGTGAAAAGAAAGACCTTTCCTTTGCAGTTAGTTGTTTCAAACAGGTGAATTTTTAAAAATCAGAATAGTCTCCTGAAAGGACAGTTCAGCTGAAATCCATTTTACTGTGGTTCTTTTATTCCTCTGGGATGGTCAAAAACAGCAAAACATTTCTGGATTTCTGGCACATGTCTGATGTCTGAGATGTCTGAGACACTCTCTGCACTCTGCTGGTGACAAAAGTGGGTCAAGTTATCAGATTAAATCTGTCCTGGTTGTCATTTTCAGCGAAGAAAACACAATAATAGACTGTCCTGACATTTAATTTACCTGTTTGATTGACAGTGTCTTATAGAAATGATTGCTCCACTATCTCTAGTGCAGCAAGAGAGCAAAGGAATGATCCAGTACTTATACTGCTGCATTTAGTATGTCAGAAACAGGTATAATATCTCTCAGTACCAAATGCATTATGCCAAAAATCCCTGGATGTCCTCCTGCATTTCATCATATTTGCAGTTTGCAAGCTAAGGTGCCTT
Organism: Oreochromis aureus; assembly: GCF_013358895.1. Classification (NCBI taxonomy): domain Eukaryota; kingdom Metazoa; phylum Chordata; class Actinopteri; order Cichliformes; family Cichlidae; genus Oreochromis; species Oreochromis aureus. The sequence continues at coordinate 28,559,268 of NC_052962.1, read as the reverse complement.
GCAGACTATTTTTGTCCTCTACACTGAGTATGTGGATTGTTGGTCTTTTCTCTTTAACACTGTAAGATGGCCATTGTTGTAATCTGACACTGCGTAATTAAACCTGGACTGAATAAGGTGAGTCTACATCCTTTGATAATCCCAACTTTAGATATGCTCACAAGCTCACAATAACAGTGACATCATGCTAATTCTCAGCAGGCATAAAAATTGTTTTCTGTCTGAGGTCAGCATGCTATCATTTGCTAACTAGCATTAAGTGCAGCTAAGCTTGATGGTCACTATTCTTTGTCATAAACAAAGACAGACAAAGCAACAGTTTCTGGTTCATCATTTTACATCATTTGAGTGCCATGGATGTCCACAACTTCAGCTCCTGTTCTAAATCATTGCTAATGTATGTATTATATACTCAGGTGCAACTTGCAACACTGCCAGTTTTATTTCATTTCACATGTACATTAAATGTAACTCGTTAACCTTGATGAAGACCATATTCAGATTAGATTAGTGAATACCCCGAAGGTGGAGAGGCAGGATTAGGCACCATGGGCAGGTCGACAGACAACTGACTTTATCTTTGTTATATAAAACACTGAAAAGTAATTGACTGATGGCCATTTAATTAATAGGCTTTACCCTCAGGGCCTTTTTTTCTTGAGTTTTTTTTGTTATTTTTGGTGGTGGCCGTGCTCTGGATTGTCTCACTCTGACAAACGCCCGCCTTTTTTGCCTGTGTACTTCTACTTGTTATCAATTTTATTACATCAGTGTATGTATATATCTTCTCTTTTACTTTTTTACTCTATTATTATTATTATTATTATTATTACTTTATAGCATTATTATTACTGTTATTATTGTTCTTATTATCATTTATTTTGTCCCGTTTTATTTGATAGATGACAGAATATAGTGAAACCTACTCATATGCACTACAAACATTATTATGTCCCTACTATCCCAGTGATTGCTCATCTTGTTGTTCTTGTAAGTCTATGTCATTATTCTGAATATGTTTCATTCCTTTATTGTTTAAAGAAAGTAAATAAATAAAATAATAAATCAACATGTATATTATGTTATGCATATCAAAATACAAGTGCCCTAAATGTACATGGGAAACATACATTAAATTCCTCGTTCATTACATCATAAACCTGCCTTTGGTTTTGAGAATTCAGGTACACGAAGTGTTAGTTTCCCAGAGACTTTATGCAGTTAGCATAAAGATAAGGCGCTTTGTCTGATAATGATTAAAGCATCTGCTGACATATTTTATGTATTTGGACTCATTTCAGATTCTTCTGTCGTGTTATCCTGGAAACAGGCCTGAATATTTTCTGTCTGGAAATAAACAGATGGCCCAAAGCTGATGTTGTGTGCAGTTTAAAACGTGTTTTTGCTAACATAAATCTCACTTGTAAATAGTAAAAGTGTATTCTCCTAACAATTTTGCACATTTTTCATGTTTTTGTGTGTTCTGTAGTCATGATCGTTAATCTGTACCTGCAGTTTATGTTCACACTGTTCTGGGTTTGCGTGAAATCTACAACAGGGGGGAAAAAAGTCTCAGAAATATGACGCAGCAACTGTTCAGACAATCTGCTGCAAAACAACAACAAAAAACGGTCCTCCCCAGACAGAAGCGGGTTCAGCTGAAAGTTCATCTACATCAGCCTCAAAAACCAGACTTTCAGTCAGGATCACGTCCAATAACTCATGTGTAAACCCACATGTTTGTTTGTGGGTGCGGAAACACAGATGGAATAGAAAAGGGCTCAAACTCCCAGCTTATGCACTGCTGCTGGCGGTTCTGCTGCACTCCTGATCTCGGGGCAAATGTGCTTTGATATCTGCGGGATTTTTTTTTCTTTTTATCATTTCCCTATATGAACTTCAATGAAAACATCCTTTAAGTAGTGCTGAGTGAGAGCAAAGAGAGCTCAGCTTTAAATCGCAGCTTTGCTCAGCTCTTACTGTATGCACCCTGCCTCTGAGTGGTGACCACAGCACACAAATCAGTCTGCAGACATACAGTGTGAGTCTCTGTGCATCCACCGTCACCGCTCTGTCCAGTCAGTCATCCTCCCAGCCCTGCTGCAAGGCCATCTGACTTCTTTTGTGTCCTAGCCTAACCTTGGACCAGCGTCTTTGCCTCTGCTGCTGCTGGCTTCCCATCAGCTATTCTTAGCTTCACTTGTGCTCTGGCTTCACAGCAGATCCGTCAGTGTAAAATGCCACACTTCACCGGATGGTGTAAATAAAATGGGCCTGCTGGTTGGGAGCATCTCTGGAGGAAATGACAAATCACTTTAGATCATAAACAACAGAGCAGCGGTGTTACTAGAAAAACATCTCATGGGGAATAGTCTGGTGGTTTTCTGTCTGGCTGTGATGGAGCAAAATATTTGCAGGCCGTCCTCTCAATACATCTCTCAGCGGTTGGCTTTCCTTTTGCTGCAGCTCTGCACTTAAAGTCGTATTTAGACAGATGAATTTTCCCTTTTTCTGTTTACTGCCGAGGGGATGTGGTTGCAGGGGGAGATTAGGTTAGACACACTAAAACCCCAGGAGAACACATCACTACTAAAGCACCGTGCTGTCAGACACCGAGAGGCTGCAGCTGAATAACCGTTTGATGCTTTGCTCAAAGGAACTGATTGCATTGCAGGTGGAGGGGGGAGGTGGTGGTGAAGAGCTACGTCTTCATTTCCTGTTTGTCTTTTTTAAAAAGATAACTATAATATTTTTGAAAAATATTCAAAGAAGTGTCTTTTCACACAGCTCAATATTTAAATTTATGAAATTTTTTGGTTACACAAAATTCATCAGCATCCTCCAGTTGCATTTTGGTATGTGAACCATGCCGTGTGGCACGTTCCATGCTGGACCGATGCCAGCTGCCCCCTCAGGCCGTGTGTGTGTGTGTGTGTGTGTGTGTGTGTGTGTGTGTGTGTGTGTGTGTGTGTGTGTGTGTGTGTGCATGTGTTATAAAACTATGCGTGACTCCTCGTGACATAACACAGTCATGGTTATGTATTTCTGCTGCCATAGGTGGGTCAGCAGCCTCTGAAGTTCAAAGTGAACATCAGAATGGGTAAGAAAAGTGATTTAAGTGGCTTTGAATGCGTCATGGCTGTTGGTACTACAGAGGCTCGTCTGAGTTTTTCACAAACAGCTGATCTACTGGGATTTTCCAAAACAACTGTTTCTATGATTTACAGAGAATGGTCCAAAAAACAAAAGAAAGTTTCTTGTAAGCCACAGTGTTTTGCACTGATACGATGGCAACAGAAACTCAAATAGCCACTTGTTACAACCAAGGCAGGCAGAAGAACATCTCTGAATGCACAATATGTCAAACCTTGAAGCAGAGCAGCAGAAGAGCACACTGGGTGCCGCTCCTGTCAGGTGAGAAAATGAAAGTAAGGCTGCAATTGGCACAGGCTCACCATAATTAGACAACTCAAGATTAAATAAAAAATCTTAGTTTGTCTGATGATCCTCAATTTCTGCTGCAACATTTGGATCAGAATTAGACAAATATGGCATGGAGGCGGAGATCCACCCTGCCTCAGATCAACAGTGCCGGCTGCTGCTGGTGGTGTAATGGTATGGGGGATATTTTCTTGGCACACTTTTAGTACCAACTGAGCATCATTTAAATGCCAAAGTCTGCCTAAGTATTGTTGCTGACCATGACCGCAGTGTACCCACCATGGCACAAAGCTCAAATCTTCTCAAACTGAAAATGACAGTCGTATGTGCAGCCGAAAAATCTGCAGCAAGTGTGCAATGCTGTCATGTCAACATGGACCAAAATCACTGAGCAATGCTTTGTTACGGGTTCGAAATTGAGGATGAGAGTAAAACAATGATGGTCCAGAAGAGGTCAATCAAACAATTGATTTTAATGAATGCACGCAGCGTGGAGAGGTGTAAACTGCCAAACAGTTGTACATCTCTACCAAAATACACTCTAGATTGCTTTTATAACATCAGGGTATTGTAACGCCCTTCTTGCGTTTAAAGCACCTAATTTGCATGTACAGAACATTCATGTATTTTAAGAATTAAATGCAACATAGAGGTTCCTCCTTGTGGCATACTCTTCCGAATATGGTGATGACCTAAGGCTTTTGAGGTCACCATGGACTGGACATCCTTCCGTCACCTGTAACTAAGCAAACTCAAATACCACAAGAAGCTGAATACATTCAGGCCTTTGCTCAGCTACTATTTTACTGTAACAATATACTCAGCATATGAGTTATGATACATATATATTTAACTCAATCATTTTAAAGTAGTTATAACTGCACCTGTAATAAAAATGTTAATATTTGATTATGATAACCCCTATAATATAAATTATAACCTAATGCCAGCAGCTTCAATAAACACTTCGATGAAATGATAATTAATGCAATGATAAGATGATGGTTATGTAAAATAATCCCTGTAATTCCACAGCTTCCAGCACCTTGTTGAATCTATGCCACTAAGTAAGGCAGTTCTGACAGCAAAAGGGGCTCCTACCCAGTACTATTAAAGTGTTTATATATATACATATATATATATATATATATATATATATATATATATATATATATATATATATATATATATATATATATATATATATATATATATATATATATATACACACACACACTTTCCAGTATGCAGAAAACTTTGCTAAAAATATTGATGTTTTACTGCTGAAAGTTGTAAAACAGAGTTTATTTTTCCAAGTTGTGTACTTTGCTTCACATACTGTAGAAAACAGAGCTGTAGGACAAAAGTGCGCAAACACAAAACTAACAGACTGTGGGCAGCGTGTACAGTAAAGCAAAGAAAGAGAGAAACTTTGCATCAATCAAATATGGCCTAAAGTAACATATCTAACCTTGGTTATCGCCCACATCAGCTCGGCCACCTCTACTTAATTGCCAGAGGAAGAGACAAGAGTGCATGAAGATGCTGGTCGTACACTTTCCATCACTGTGCTGAAACGATCTGTCCTTTGGTAAGTGGAGCCGCAGATAAAGAACTGTAAATTCTGACCCTGAAAGTGCAACAAGATAAATCTGAAGGGTCACAAGCTGTGTGAAGCTGCTATAGGTGATTTCATAAAGTCATTGCTTGTTGCTGAAATACTAAAGTGATCTTTCTTACTGAGTGTCAGAGTGTTGTCTAAATGCCTCAAAAGTTTAAAATGAAAATATTTCCTTTTGTGGAATAAAAAACAGGACATCTTACTGTGGGCAAGTAACAATAAATAGATCAATAGACAAGTAAATAAATAAATAAAACTCTGTTTAATTACTAAATAAAAATGATACAGAAAATAATTTAGCAATAATTAATTAAATAATTCAGTTAAAGAAGATTAAATGAATGCTGTAGATGTAAATTAACAAATTAAAAATAAATATAAAATACATGGTAAATGGAAATGAAGAATACTCTAATCAAATAATGCAAAATGCTTGAAATTCACTATAAAACATAATATTCATAATAATATACTCATACATTGTTTAAATAAAACTTTAACTACTAAACATGGGAGAGTAAGACATCGAACTGTACTGTGTAAGTATAAAATAATAAGTATCCCAAACATTACTTACGTGCTTAAATATATAAATGAATATGTGCAAAAGTGCAGTGCTTAATAAATTTATGAGCTCAGGTTTATGTTGCCCCAAATTAATAGTATTGGTAATTGTCAAAATCATTTTTATGTTTCTACAGTGGTTAATTCACCAGCACATGCAAGCGCTTTATTCCAAATTATGTTTTTAATGCTGAAATATTGTTGTTATCCATTAATTTCCATTAGTTTTTAAAAAAAACCAAGAAAAATGATAAATGACATAATTATTTCTTGATAAAGATGCTAAATTACAGTTACTTACTTGCATCTCCAAACAGAAAAAAATAGTTTTGTAGCTAAATGTTATACTTGATTACTTTTCCCCCAAATTTGGATATAAAAATGTGAAATCAGTTTGTAATTTGCTTGTAAAATAAAAACATAATTTTTAGTTTTAAACAAGGTCTTGGAAGATTTTTTTTTTTTAAATATTTGTGTTTTCTTTCATTGTGTGACAGCTGGTCTAATAAATTTGCTAAGCACTGTAATGGACACCCTGAAAATTACACCTATGGATAACACATAGAGATCGACAACCACTGGCACTCACGTTCAAACCTACAGGCAATTTAGAGTCACCAAGTAACCGAACCCCACTAACTGCAGAATCTGAACTGTGGGAGGAAGCCGGAGAAGCCAGAGCGAGCCCACACGAACATGTAAACTCCACACTCCAGATGGTGGATTCAAACACAGGACCCTCTTGCTGTGAGGCAACAGTGCTAACCCACACATCTGTTGTGTCTGTCTAATCACTGTATCTCCATTTCAGTTGTGTGAATGGCTGGAGACATTTTTCCAAGCAGTTTCACACATGGAGAACTGACTGGGAAAAGCCGGAGCGAGTAGAGAACAGAGAGCGTCCCCCGAGCTGGGCTCAGCAGCAGGAAGGCTGTCTTAAAAATGTTACATGTGGACAGACGTAAACAAAGTCTGAACCTGAAAAGCAGTTTTGGGTTTTCTGTGCTGAAGCCACGAGTTGTTGATTCTTACACCACAGCTGCTGTTTCACATTTTACTGTAGGGTGCAGCATTTGCTTTTAGAGAAACCAACAAGTGCATGAGCGTATATGAACAGTGATGTCCACATGCCTTTGTTGAAATCTTCTTCTCACTTTAATCACACCCATTGATCTAAATCACTCCATTACTACTCTCTTATTGATTATTATTCCTCTTTTCTCTTTTTATTTGCTCACTTACATATTTAGTTTTTACTGTAGTTTGGTCTCTTGAGTGTAGTTTATCATTTTGGCACAGACTACATTCGATATATGTGTAAATACAAATGTTGCACTTCATTCTTAATCATTTTCTTCTGTTTTTGTCACTTGTGAGATGACTTTTCATAATCTCCTATTAGTTTATTCATGTTGTTTTGAGTGAGGCTTTGAGGTAGCCAAATATCCTTTTATTGCAACCACGGGAGTCAGTTTAATTCTCTGCAATGAAGAGCTAATTTGGTTTAAAGCACATATCACAAAGGGATTAAATGATTAAAGGGGCTACAGTTCCACAGGAGGTTGTAGTGCAGAGGTTGAACATTTCCAGCGTGCCTGCAGACTTCACGTCTACTCTGTATTCTCTGTTGCAAAACTGTGAAATATTTTTGCTTTAAACACAGTTCCTCTTTTAAATGTCAGGAATGTTAAACCCACCCTTGGGTGTTACTTTTGCTCCCTCTCCCTGTAAAAGACTGTAACTTCTGTATGTATAGTGATACAGCATACAATGAGTATCCAGAAGCATCAACATGGTGGATCCTAGTAAATGAACTTCAATAGCAGAGCAATGGAGCATTTTCTAATCAGGACCTCTGGATGCCTTCAATATAACCTATATATGCTTCAGTGCAGAAAAGACTGTTCTGTTTATTTGGACAAGTTCCCCTAAGGGAGTATCCTTAATCCAGCTGTCATTTAAATATATTGGGAATGGCATGCTAACTTTTAAACACATGATGTGATAGGGAAGCTTATTAGTTCCTGAAAAGCTGCCAGTTTGGAGGTCATCACCCAGCATTGACTATAAGGGATTTGACACAGTTTACACTGAAAATCAAAGTCATCTTGTGGCTTCTCAAAAAAGGAAAAGCATTTCAAATTATTGGTAACTATCTGAATCTTTTTTTAAATTACTCATTGATATTTTTATATGTGCCTTTGTCACAGTTATATTGTGGGAACTCCTAATACAGATAATGATGTTATATATGTTGGATGCTGGAGCAATAAATCAGACACGCTCAAGACTTCTATGGAGGACAAGACTGTAGCTGCTGTTGAAGATGTTCAGGGCGAAGCACCAAAGTGTGTTTATCATGGATTTCTTTCTGCACAGCAAGCAGATAATTTCATTAAAATGTTCCAAAACACACTAACAACACAAACACAGTAGAGCGGTCCATTTCAGTGACTGAGTAACAGAGATTATGCCTGGTCACCTAGTCCGCATGCATGTACTAAAGTTGCCCTGACCCTGTGGATGGATAACTTTATACTTAGCTATGGATAAGGACAGCTACAAAAAAAACATGGCCAAGTAGCTTTTCCTGTTATACTTTTTTCTCTCTCTCTAGGTCACCTGAAGAGCGTATGTGTAGTTGTTGCACTGTAGTTAAGTGTCCTATGGTCACAAAAGTGGACATTAAAATAACACCTGTGCAAATCTTAATGCAATTTGAGTAGGTCCTTCTAGTCTCCACCCTTTCCTAAAGAAATCACACTTCTCTGCTATTGTTCTTATAGCAGACTGTAAAAATGTTTATTCCTGCTGTGCAGTTGGACATTTTAACGTCAGTCGTCACTGACTCGTTTTTTTGAGCCAGCCTCAAGTGGTCATTAGGGGTACTGCAGCTTTTAGCTCTCACCTTCACAGCTGAATTTCCATCTCCAGCTTTCTGTCCGTTTTGTTTGAATAAATTAAGACTTTATTCATTTGAAAGTTTTAGAGGTCCTGATTTGTGAATTTTTGTGACATAGCCAGGCTCTGCCTGTTTCCAAGGTTTGTGATGAGCTTTTTTTTTTAACCTTCAAAAGAAAGAAAACTAGGAAGAAAAAAATTCAAGAGTTTATTCCAGACTCCTTGGCAGGGCTTTGAAGCTGCAGCTACCCTTAGGTTGTTAAATAGGATTTTTTTTTAAAAAAAACTGAAATAAAATGAGTTTTATATATAAAAGAGGGGGAACTTGGGCCCATGACTTTATTATTTCTGAAAACTCAACCTCAGCCCTGATTGTCCAAGACTATTTTTGTTTAGAGGGCTTGTTCCATCAACTGCAGGATCTCTGCCCTCCACATGACCCTCCAACTACCTAAAAAGGGGCCAAACCTGGAAAACCACTTTCTCTTCAGCAGTCAATATAGCATCTATCACTCACCCGAGATTTCTGCTTTGCAAAAAAAGAAAGAAAAAAAGCCACACACACAAGGCAGCCTTTATAAAGCGCTTACAGCATGTAACAATCTTCGTTATTCATTTTTAGTGTTTTTTTTTTTTATATGACTGTAGAAACCTTCCAGCAGAACAAGGCTATTTGACCTCTGACCTCCAATAAAGGGTTGCAGGACATCTCAACCACTATCGATGTATTGCATTTACTGCAGACCCCATGGATCGCAGTAAAGGCCAAGTATCACGGAGTTGTTGGTCACATCTCAACTGCTGGATGAATTGTAATGAAGCGTAAACATTCGTGATCTCCGGCTGGTGATTCTCTCTCTTTTCCTCCAGCGCCGCCCTGTGTGTTTTGGATTAAAATGTCTCTCAGCTGTTAACCGGATTGCATTAAAATCTGCTTCTGACATTCATGGATGAAAAATTTTAGCAACTTTGACAAGCGCCTGGAGAAAGCGTACCTTAATTTGAAGTGTTTCAGCTCTTTACTTGCCCACAGCGCACAGTCCGCCGCCTCCTGCCTCTCATCTGATTAGTGGTCTGTATGTGTCGGGGAACACTGAAGTTGGCTCGGTAATAAGCATTATAAGGCGGTCTGCCGGAGCCCAGTCTGGCTGTGGGAGGGGTCTGCCAAACCTTTCCCTCTAATTGACCAGGGAGCAGAATCAGTCGGGGGAAGCGAGCGGCCACAGACGGAGAGAGAGGTACTCAGCAGACCGCATGTTGGTGCTTAATAGCGTATAATTGGAACACATTACCTGCAATTAGATTTATTAGGCGTCGCATGGTTACTAAGTGTTTTGGAAAAGCGATTTGAAAGCCAGAAAAAAGCAAAAGCTTATGTGTTGGTAAGCAGTGTAGCTATTTTATTGCCTGTAATTTTACTGTCTGGCGCTGAATTATTCTTTAGACTTGCTTCGCTGCACTTTAAAATGTGTGCATGCGCACGGGTGAGAGAAGCGAAACCTATAGATTTTCCTCGTAAAGAATGAAAGTTCAGCGAGTTTAAACATCTTACTGTTTTCTTTTGCGTGTGCGTGTGTGTTTCACTTCCACAGACGGACGCATGGGCTCGATAAAACGGGAAACCCAGCCCATGCCCAAATGGCTGATCTGGAACTGTTTTACTTTGATCAGCCGGATCCCAGAGACGTCTCCCTGGTTTTAGATGAAGAAAGTATCGGCGACAGCGGTGAAAAGTCACTTCATCCCGGCGGAGGAGAGTGTTCAGCACCATGGACAGAGATCAGGGGAGCTCCGCGTCCGGAGGAGGAAACGGAAACATCTTTTACTTGCAAACACCAACATGATGAAGATGCTGATGATGTCCAGCTGATAGGTGCGAGTCCACAAACCTGCAGACTGAGTCGGCGCTCCTCGAGTGAACTATACGAGGAGGAGGAGGAGGTAATGGAGGAAGAGGAGGAGGACATCCCGGAACTTTACTTGCTGTCCGACGACGACCTCTCCTCTGAGGACTCGGGGAAGTCTGTGGATTACGGCTTCATCATCGCCGTGACTTGTCTGGTAACTGGCATCTCTCTGGTCGCCATAGCTTACACGGTCCCCAGGGACGTCCGGGTGGACCCGGACACTGTGACCGCCCGGGAGATGGAGCGTCTAGAGAGGGAGAAAGCCAGAGTGGGAGCCCATCTGGACCGGTGTGTCATAGCGGGACTGTGTCTGCTCACCCTCGGGGGCGTGCTGCTGTCCACGCTGCTCATGATCTCCATGTGGAAAGGGGAGATGATGAGGAGGAAAGCCTTCGCCTATTCCAAACACGCAGCAAAGTTGTACGGCTCCATCAGTTTGAGAGCTGGCTCCAGCCCCACTCGGGAATCCTGCTCACATTTGTCAGTGACTGATGAGGATTTAGAAGTGCTCAGCTGAAATTATGGACAGGACAAGCAGAAAAGACTCAGAAAGTGCTTAGAAAATCCTGTCAGAGCTGTCCTATAATCGGCAGGTTTAATGCCTTTTTCATTTCTAACAGCTAATGCTAGTATTTCGGTTAATAGATAGACTTCTTTTGAAAGGATAGGCTCGCATTTTTTCATGTCTGTTGTAATACAGTCCTCCCCATATGGGAGTTATTGGTTGCTGTTATTGTCCCTTCAGCTCATCCAATCTCAGTAGAGGTGATAGGGGCCAAAATCCACAATCTTCTTTCTGGGTAGATGCAGAAATATATATATAAAAAATAAGGCTAAATATAGTAGTTTGATTTGCATGAATATAGTGCAAAAGCACAGAGCTATTCAAGAACTCACAGGGCTATTTGATAGCAGTGTGTTGCTTTAGGTACGGTGAAGCATGAAATACAGTCAGGAAGCCCAGGCTGTGCAACAGATGCACTGAATGTGCCAAAACACTGCACAGCAGGTTTCTAAAACACTGAAAGCTGGAAAGCTATAATGGTGGCTATCATTTTCTCATTTGTGTTTTCAGTTGTGGAGGAAATACCAAAAAATTAAGTGGTCACATCACAAGTGAGCATTCGATTTAATGAAATGGGCCTGCTCAGTTTTCTTGAATGCTACTGTGAACACTAATATGTTACCCCAGTCAAAACAAGCATCGCTCTTTGTGTTTTTATCCATCCACTGAAGCGAAAACACAATGAGGGAAACTTGATTTTTGTTATGGCCAGTTTAGACTGCTGAAGCCTGATGTCAGCTTCCATTACTCATGTGTGAAAAGGGATTGTGGTTTTAGTCCACCATCACTCAGATTAGGAACAGTTACAGCAAACAAAGACATCTTTTCTTGCACCCACTGTGTGTGCATGCTAGTGTTGTGTTAAGATAGACTTGAGCAAATGTCAATCTATTCTTTGGGTATGCATAGATGGTGATGTGCCATATAAACACTGAGACTTCTGAGGCTAAAACCACGATGTATTCTTTCCTGAAATAAATATTTTGTTTACATTGGAGGTACCATAGGTGGTTTTCCTTGTGAGGATCTCTGACCTAACTTGTTGTTTACCACTGCATCCTCTCCTGCTAATGATGCTGCAACTTCAGGAAACACTTTAAATGCCAGCACAGACTTGTGTGTTGAAAGGCCTCTATGCTGTAGCTGCAAACCTGAACCAGGAGTGGTGCCGTGCCGTAAAGATCTGTAGCCTTCAGTTTCCACCTTGTCAGCAACAGAACCCCGCTGAATTACAACTAACAAAGCTGTGCAGAGCAGGCTTAGAAAAATAACAATAGCATGAGTCCACGTTGGAAATTCTGTTTGACATAAATGTGGCTTGGTGAAGCGATGCTTGTATTTGCTCAGATTTGTTGAGACGCAAATAGTAATACCACAGGAGGTGTAATTAGATTTTGTGGTTGAGCACCGATGTCGGGGAAGCTCAGTGTACGCCGGATACACTTGGGGGTTTTGACTGCAGATGTTCAAACGCTGACACAAAAAGACAGAAAGAGAATCAACAAACCCCTGGGGAAAAGCTCTCCTGGTAATTGGAGTTACTTAATTGCTCATGGGAGGCCTGTGAATCAGTGAAAAATAAAACAACCCCAGAGCATTTCAACAGCTATCTCAATCAAGCCGCTTATCAAAAGAACCAAACCATTCCAGCTGTAATATTAGAGTGAAATGTCACATTGCATTGAAAGGGGAGGAAGCGAAGAATCGCCCGCTCTCACAAAAGAAGCTGCGAACAAACAGTTTTATCCCCTGCTTGGGGTGTGCAGACATGTGTGCTGTGCAATAATTGGAAGTGCTTATGGCTGGCAGGATTACATTATCCTCCACATGACCTTCATTCTCTCACCTCGTTAATGTAGTTAAATAGGTGCAATCCGCTGACCTCTGTATGAAATATTAAGTCGATTTCTGATGCTAATCTGCCCTTATTTAATGTAAAATCCCGAGGAGTAGTTTTTACAGTTGGGTGAAGCTTTCTTGTATTTAGAAGGGAGAGAAATGCTTTTCTTAGATGCTTTTATTTTGGGATGAAGTGTTGAGAATCTCTTACTTTTCCCAAGCTTCTCTTATCTGCAGCAGCTGACTATTTCTTACGTTTTCCCCGGATTGCCTTTTTCCATAGCCTTCATAGAACAGCTGTGAGCTTGTTGCATTAAGTGTGTGGGAGAGAGTGGTATTGCATAGTAAGAGAGTCAGTATTCACAGCTGTGGAAACATGAAAGTCAGGCTCCTAAATCAACGCAACCTGCAAAGCACTCAGCCCTATTGGGGCTGGCGTCTGCAGAGATATTAGTCTTTCCAGCCCTTGTTCATTAGAAATTCTCCCAGTTGGTATACTTATTTTGAGATTTGTCTACGAGCATGCAGAAAATGTCTAATTTTAACATCAAATTATCTATGTATGTGGGAATTAGAGACAATAAAATGTCCCACCAGTAATAAAGTTATGTTTTTTTCCAGCTTTAAGTAGCTTTGAGTTATTTTTTTTCCTTTAAAGTATTTGAAAACCTGGTAATAGAAGGTCCACATTAGTCATAGTTTATTTAATTCCACTGCCTCCAAGGCCAAGACTAAAGACTCACGCTTACCTTTAAAAAGTCTTTAATACACTGTGTAATATTTGTGACTCTAAGTGCAACAAAAACAGTCAAATTCATTGTTAATGGAAACCCACAAACTATTCATAAATCCATGAAACGTTGTGTCATTTCCAGCATGTTTGCATTTCCTGAGAAAGACATAATTATAGTCATTCAGCTAAATTCCACTCCTGGTCATCCACACCCACCTTCACAATTAACTGCTTCCATGAAAGAACTCATTTGTGTAATGCAATGATGACATGCAAACGCACAACACTTAGTGAACACTTATGTACAGCTGCGTGGACGTGGTTCGATCAGGGTGTGACTGCCATTGGCGTTTTCTACATGACACAACAATCTGATGATTGTTAAGGATTTCATGACATTGTAGAGGCGTTTATAAGGTTATGATATGTTCAGTCAAGCAAAGACAATTATTTCACAACCCAGAGTTTACCCCCAATAACTAACAGGAGTACAACCGGGAGCTGGAACAAACTTACAGCAACATATTTTCAGAACTGATCCAGAAGACCTTTTATTTTACCTACTTTTCTCCAAGTCCTCCTCCTCATTTTTATCATATTTTACAGTCATATAAAAGTTACATTTCTTAATAAGTGCTGAAACAACTTAATTATATTATGTCAACTGGTAACACCCGATTTAATAAAGTTTAGTTCAACGCAAATGACTTAAGTTACACACAGCGCACCACCACTAAAGCAGAAAGCTGAGTGAGAATCATAAAAAATTGCATTAACTACAACTCAAATACCCTGTAAACTGTGTGCAGACGATAATGCTATCCTGCATTTCTGATGGTCTTTCTATTAGGCGTTCACCACAGAGCATTATGCAAATTTTTTTTTCTGTTCTTGCAGTCACTTACTGACCTCTATATGCATCCATGTGAACTTGCATAATTTCACATGTGTTTATGTAACTGTCCCAAATGAAAGCTTTGTTTCATGTTTGAGCTATTGTGAGCAGTCCAGGCTAACTTACAGCCAAGTAACATCCAAATAAGTGCCAAAAACTGCAGTTCCTCTAACGGCCACTTGAAGCTGGCTCAATTCAGACGATCACAATAGACTCCCATATTAAAATGTCTCAATTTGTGCTGCTTGAGTTGGTGAACCTTATGCTGAAGGGCCGCAGGGGCCTGGGTGCAAGTGTCACCTACTTTGTTCTGTTGAAGGCACAGAATATTTTTTGATGGATGCAGACATCTTTATTTACAGTCTCTGTGGAAAATGTGCATGGCTTTGTTTTGTAAGACTGGCAATAAGAGAGGATTTTTTTCGGATGCAGCAACCCCCAACTGACTTTGATCTATTTCATTCTTTCTTGGGGGCGAATAGGGGGAGGAAGAGGGGTTACTCTTCACCAGACCTTTCCAGTGAAACTTTCTTTTAACTGTCAAAACTTTCAAGCAGACAAGTCTAACCTGAGGTGATGGGAGCTGATCGGTTTGATGTGGGTGTTGGGTCAGCCAGCTTATTTTACACGGCATTTATAGCAAATTACTCTTACGTTGGATAATGAATCATTTTAATCAACAGATAAATCTCGAAATATTTGTTAACTATGACGCAAGCTGCACTTGTGAATTCGTATTGGCGTTTTAATTTTTCCAGCTCATTTCAAGCCATCAAGAAAGGCTGAGAGAAAACACAAACACAGACGTCTCTCGTGTGAATTAACCGCTCTGGTTTTAACTCAGGCTCATATGAAATTACAGCCTGCTCATGTTGAAAATAGCTGAGGTGTGCACGAGAAGGGTTAAAGCGCCTTGTTTCTTCCACAGGCACATTATTACTGATGTAAAGGAGCTGGGACACTGCAACAGCTTTAATTGGTGTCTGTGTTTGTTTATTTATTTATTTCTCTCGCTCTCTTTTTTTTTTGCCAGGGGACTCTCCAGACACAAAGTCAAACCTGGAATAAAAAAAGCAAACAAAAAACATAACACGTATTCACACACACACTGGAAAGGATCCCGCAAACACCACCAGGAGCTGGGCTTGCGTGTAAAACGTGCACCCCTAAGGACTCCCCAGCAGATGGACGGACAAACACTCTCATGCAGTGCATGCACATTCATGCACGCACATTCATAGCCCCTGGTCCTTGTCCCCCTATTTTTCATGAATGGAGTTAGTCAGAGCAATCATTCAGGGCAGCTGGCAGCAGGAAATGGAATTGGATTGCTGAGGAGGTCACTCGGGGTCAAGAGCTTGGGCGTGGCTGTTGGACACTGGGGATCAGGAGGAAGGAAAGCCTTTGTGGCTGTGCTTTACATCAGCGTCTGGCAGTCACTTATCATCAGCTGTCACAACCACTCATCTCAGTGAGTGACAGAGCACCGACTGCACTGTGCAGGAAATCTCGCTGGACATCACACAGTCTCACCTACTTTGTTCTGCTGATGTGATAAATTAGGAGTAAGATCATGTCTCCTGGTCTGAAATGCTTCTCTTGAACTATTGCCTTAACTTAATGACTTATTCAATAATGATTCTCGTTACTCCCATTGTTGCATAGCAACGGCAGGCAGCCTCAGTCGCAGCTCAGAGAGTGAAGAAGGGACAAAGGAGGAAATTCTTAAAAAAAAAAAAAAGGAGTAAAAATAACAAGTTGGAAATAAAATCAGCGTCCACGTCATTTATCTGCTTTATTCAGTCAACTCAGAGGCTTTAAAAACCAAATCCTGCACAAACTGACAGCCTCCTCTTTCAAGCTGTCTTTCAGGAGGTTTTCAGAGCTGAAAGCCATTGAGGCGGATATATACCTGTAGGCTGCATCTTAACTTGGCATTCTGCGGGGACGCAGGGAAGCGTCAGCTATCTGCAAGTATTTATTGATCAGTTTCACTTTAAAGGCTGAATCAGCTTTCTTTGAACTTGCTGCAACTCTTTTACTCGTGTTTCATCTCAACCAAAATTTTGAACCAATGAAATATTGTGAAGCATTGTGTGTACTACTTTTTGCTGCTTCCTTGCCACAAGAAGTCACCACAAGAGGATTTGCCAGACATTTTTGCTGGGTGCCCTTCCCCATGCAACCTCAAATGGGATTATAACGTTCTATAAAGTATTCCATAACCTTAAATTTATACCAGGTTTTTCTTTAGGTTATTGCTAAAAAATGAGAAGAAACAACTTAAGTAAGTATAGCTGTTGCTATAACTAGCGTTTTTAGGTAGACTACACTGGCAACTTAGGTGGCAATAAGGCAGCAACTTGCTTGCTACCAGGGAAAAAAAAATCAGTGGTTTCCCGGTGATTGCACTGAATTTTTTTGCATTCAGTCAGAAAATTGGACAACAAAAACCCATCCATGCGCAGTGAGAACATGCAAACTATGCACAGAATGACCCAACAGGTTTAAACTAAGAAACTTACTATTTATCCTTCAAACAGTGCACAGCTGTGCCATCCAAAATAGACATGGTTCACTAAATATATAATTAAAATTGCACTTAAAAAGACATGGGGGTTCATAAACATCTTTCTGTGTAAAATAATTCATTTGTTATATGAAAAAGAAAAGTTTCTTGCACTTCCTGACTTGCAAAAAGCACATTTTATGAAGTTAGGTCAGAGGTGATGGAGAGAAATAAATGCCTAAAAGAGCTTAAATCATTTAATAAAAATGTAGTAACATTATTAGATATGAATGAAAATATATCAGTTGCATCACTAATGAGAGCTCATATTTATGTTTTTTTAGTTAAAGGATAACTATTGCAATTTAAGTAGTCTGACAGCTCTGAAAGACATCTACTGATCTCACTCCAAACTTACATTTATAAACTGGCTGCATCTTCCTTTCCTTTGTTTGTGGTGATTAAGTGAACCACCTGCTGTAGGTTGAGCAGCGCCCACATACTCATGTCCCTTTTTTTTTCTTTTGCTTATCGTTGTCCTGGAAGAAATGCAGAAGGGACACCATAACCATAGAAACGAGGTCAGCCTGTTGCTACAGAGAAATGCCTGTGTGCCACGATGGCTCAGTGTAAGAGAGCTAAAGATGCTCTTCTCTTGATTTTCCACTTCTAATGGCAGCTGTGGCATGTGTGAAAACTGGCACATTTCCTCTATTATGCCTGGTATAAAGACACTTTTTGAACTGCAAACTTCATTTGAGGAGACATGTCAGGTGCTGTCATCATACGTCTCCTGTTGAACATCCACCTCTGCACGAATGCAAGAAAAAGACCAAAAATACTTCTTCTGTCTGCAAACCTGAACAGATCAAACATAGAGCTGGGGTTACAGCTGGTTCTTATTGAAGTAGGGTACCTTACATATAGATATCTGATCACACATATAACACACCTTTGATCAAGACTAATCAAGTTCAGTTTTTTTCTGTGCTCATTGGGAGCTTTTACAGTTAAGTCGCTCAGTTGTGTCGGTCTCATCTGAACCAAATTTCTAGGCTGTACAGAAGAATTACTGCCTGTCCTTGTGTTATATTTTTACATATGGGTGTGTATACATTTTTTTCAGGTTTGTCACCATGGAGCCAAACAATTAGCCCAAGCTTTATTTGATTAGTGATTTTTTTTTTTTTTTACAATAATAATGACACATTGTAAATTACATCATAATTTTGTTGATTCTGAAACTTTGTTAAATATTATTACTTAATATTTGTAATTGTTTTTATTTCAAATTACTTTTTACCTCTTTAAGATGTTGTTACATTGTACTTAATTTTACTGCCCTTTTTGAGCTATTTGTTATATGTTGCATGGAACTTAACTGTGGGAGACACAAATAACAGCCACCAGTGTTGGTCAAGTTACTTGAAAATAGTAATTAGTTATTAATTACTGATTACTTCCCAAAGAAAGTAATCCCAATTACTTTGCTGATTACTTAATTTCAAAAGTAATTACTTTATTACTTAGTTACTTTTTAAAAACATGATAAACAACCTGAATAGGTAATAAAGCAAAAGACCTTTCAGCCCAATTCCATTTTGTTCTGCATAATCCATCATTTAAAATTGAATCAAATAAGAAAGTCTCTTTTTTAAAATTGTTTCATTATTTTTAATCTTTTAATTTTATGCACATTGCATCAAGCAAAAATTAAACTACATGGAACAATCTCTGACTGGAAGAATTTTTTTTAACATTTAAACCTATTTTCTGCATATTCCAGCATATAAAATAAAATGTTTTGTGTTTAGACTCACTCTTTCAAATAGATGCAAGTAAAACACAGCAAACAATGAATAAAATCAAAGATTCAGCAGCACTGAGTCCTGTCGCTCTTAAATCTATTGTCACCTGTTTAGCAGGAGTGGGGCGGGTGGAGGTTTGCCCGGTGCCACAGTGGTCATGTCAGTGGGGGGATCCGGGGGTTTCTCTGTGAATTTCACATTCCCGTGGTCACTTTTTATGGAATCAAACTCAAAGTAATGTCAGTACTTTCAAACTTTAAACGCTGCACGGTCAAACTCTCTCCCGCACTCCATATTATCCACTGTTGATCTACACACATCTGTTACCACGGATGTCGCACGCGCTTACATCACTGCCATGAGACACTCTCACAAACAAAATCACGGTTTAGTAATGCAGTAACGCAGCATGCTTACGCGAAAGTCACAGTAATCTAATTACTTTTTTGCAATACTTATTCGTTGCTGTACTTGTTACTTAAAAAAAGTAACACGTTACTTGTAACACGTTACTGCTTGTCTCTGACACACAAATACATGTGTGTAGTGAGACAAAATAATAATTTGTTAAAAAAAAATGTTCAAATAATACAAACAATTATATTTATAAAGATGTATCACTCCTATATTTATCATTGTGGGGTTTTATCTGTGAATGGATTTAGAGTTTGTGTATAGCAGACAAAATCTTATCCCATGCTTCACTTCTTTTTTCTTTAGATATAACACTGTAACATCAGACCTCACACTGAACCTCATGTCTGTTAGCTGTTTTAATTTAGTATTTTGGGAGATCTGAAAGCAGTCAGAGTATGAAAGGTGCTATTGTAGTATTTCTATTAGGAATACACTAAACATTATACTCTGCATTATAAAAATGTACACACCTGTATTGCTGTTTGTCTCTTGCAACTCCCAACCTTTTTCCTGGTCAAGGCTGGGAGATAGATTAGCCTTAAAAGTAGTAAAAAAAATATTAAACTCTTTTCTTTTTTTTCCTTCCTTTATTCACACTCTGTAGCGTTTTCACAGAGTTGAGAAATGACATATTTATAATGTAAGAAGTTTGTTATCTTAGTTTTACATTTAAAGGTGATTTTATACATTGCAGAGATAAATGGCACAGTCACCCCTGCATTACATACACAGTACAGTGCTACAGCATTCATGAAACCCGTGACAAATTTCCTAGGTGATGGCTTTTTATAGTCTTAAAATTACATCTATTAGCCAGAGTGTGCTTTTTTTCTTAAAGGCGCCACATAAAAAAACCTCAGAAATGTCTATAGATCCTCAGGGGTGCAGCTGATGGACTATTCATGACTGTGAAATAAATGTGCTATAAAAAGTATAAAATGCTTGATTGCAGTACTAAAATAAGTTATCAAAATGACTGAAAGCGTCAGTTGTGAATGTTTGTGCAGGGACGATTATAATTCACATGTTTCTGAGGTTTCCAGCCACAGTTTATGCTGGATGTTTTGGTCTTAAGAAAAAAATCTGATCTATCAAATCCATATGCATCAACATGGGAGCATTGGAAGCATCTCTGTCTAAGAAATAAATTATGTAAACTCTGTCTGCAATTTCACTGAACAGATATTTCAACACTTTGGGTGGTGGTGGAGTGAAGGGCGGAGGGTAAATTAAACTCACAGCAGGATAGTTTTGCTTACCTTGTCTTTGATTTATGTTGCAATTTATCCCACTTGCCTGGTTTTCAAATCCGAACACACAGAGCATACCTGAGCAAGACCATAAAGGATTTCTACAGAATACTAATTCCTTTTAAGTTGCTATTTAGGGTGAATCTAAATCTTTAAGTGCATCTGACGTCCTTATCCCAGATGTTTACTGACTCAGTGGAGGTTTGCTGAGAAAGAACCACAGACAAAAGCCTTAGAGGGCTTTATTTGGAGAAATCAATTGAGTGCAATCTTACAGTATCAAACACTGCAAGAGTGGGGTTTTTTGTAACATTGATTATGTCTATTCTTTTTGTGCTGCTCTATCCAAATCAATATTTTATATTTGCGACTGAGGAAGGCTACAGTCTCCGAGCTGTGGCTTTTCTTGTCATCCACCGCAACTATGTAGAATATCCGGGAAGTGTGAAAGAAAACTATTTCAGTGGGGTTCTTTTATTTACTTTTAAGTGTCAGGAAGCTACATAGCTAAAATAAATAATCTACTGGAATGTTTTTGTTATTTGACAGTTTAAGTTTGTGCCTGGAAGAGTTTATTTTGTTGCAGAAATATCTTGTAACAAGATGCACACCGAAATTTTAAATGTCACTTCACCCACGTGTTGTTGGTATTGTTTTGGTTTTATTTGTCCAGAATTTGATATCCATCTCTGAGTTTTTACCTCCTCCAAACACCAGTGGGAGTGAAAAGAAACTGTAATCATGATGCTGAAAGGCAATATTGAAATGCAACTTGATGTTTTGGTTTTTGGACTCACTTTGCATCATTTACAGTTTAGACTAACCCACATTTATTTTATACTTGGACTTGGTGGTCCTGGGTCTGTCCAGCGTTTTGTGTTTTTGAATTATTAATAGTCTTTGATTTCATTGTTATTTAGTTTCTAGTCTCTTGATTTCTGTCTCGGTGCTTCCCCTGTGTTCCTTATGTCACGTCTGATCTAGTTATGTTTTCATGTCTGTGCTTCTCCTAGTTTCCGTGTCTCTGTGCCTGTCTCGTGTTTCCTGTTTTACTTTGACAGTCTCGTGTGCTATGTTAGTGTTGTCAGTTTTGCTTCCCCGGTCTCGTTGTGTGTGATTTCTCCCAGCTGTGCTCTCCTCCTGTGTCTCATTTCCTCGTTATCCCTCTGTGTATTTAAGCACTTTGCCTTCCTCTGTTTGTTGCTGGATTGTTTGTGCTTCACTCACTGTTTTTCCCACGTCTCAGGTTTCCATGTTCCAGGTCTCAGGTTTTTAGTTTCTTTATACTTGTTTGTAGTTTCCTTCCTGTTTAAGTTTTGTCGGTTTAGTCATTTTCTTCCTGGGCTTTTGTTTGTGTTTTGTTCTGCCTCAGTAAAAGGCACATTTTTAGTTTAAGTCCGTTGCCAAAGTCTGCATTTGTGACCACACTCCCTCCATGGCAGACTTGACATCCTGTTTGAATGAAGTCTCTTTAGCTCCTCCCCCTTTAACACTACTTCACCTTTAAACAAACTTCAAGGGAACTGATTGGCTGTCCCTCCTAAACAGAAGGTTTGAACCACAAGAGTGGTAGGACTTACAAAGCCAGAGTTGTGTGCAAGAGATGACCATGTTAGAGAAATCCTCTCTGTGACATCATGCAGATCCATGACTAGAAAAACTGTCTCAGGGATTACTTTCACATACCCCATACCCCTGTAACAATATATGCATAAGAGAAAGTAAGGAAAAGTATTATGGATCCACTTTTAGGAAGACCTTGGCATTTCATAAACGAAGCTTAATTGCTTTCTCAAGGAGAGAAGGTGCATGCTCCCTTCTATGGTAAGCTAAAGCTAGAGTGAGCAGTTGGTCATCTTAGTTTAATGCAGCCTAATGTGGGTTTTATGGTCCTGCACTGCACTCGCTGACCACACTCAGAGTGGGATAATGGGGAATTCATCCTCCGCAGAGGCTACTGAGACACACTTGTGTGGAGTCCTCCAAAAGAATGCTGATTGTTTGAACGGTTGGTTTGAATATGAAAGGGAGTAACAGCTGAGTGCACTTAATAACGGAAGGATAAAAAATCAGAAAGCTTCTATATGAAACAGACAATAGCAGCAGTGGAGACTATTCATTGTTTTTCATCACTTCACTACAAATAATCTTTGTCTGACTGTAATCACCATGGCACGGGCTGAGCTAAAGGACCAACAGCAGCACTAACATTCCACCTTTTGTTCACACTCCCTCTAAGCGACGAAACTCAACTTATTTAGGTGTAAGTCTGCAAAGTTCTGCATGGCACCTACTGTAATATGTGTACAAGTGCTACAACTCAAGAAAAACGCAATATTTCATTTAAGTAAACACAGCAGTAAAGACGTCCAGTGCAAGTGAACATATATTTACATAACTGTAAATCTTTGCTGCTAAATGACTGCAATAAAATTAACTCAATGGTTATAACACAAAACAACAGGGTAGGAAATGAGGAGACAGTCAAAGTTTGCAGTGTGAGACAATATAATAGATTTTGCAGTCACAATTAGCAATCGCACTCCTGCACAGCTCTCCTCTAGCAGCCAGGTGCTGCCACAAACCAGACTGCCCAAATTGACCCCACCAATAAGCCCCGCGGGAAAACTGTTAATGAAACATTATAATTATAAAAAGCTAAAAACCAAGTGGAAAATAATCACTGGTTGACTGGAATTCAAAGAACAAAGAGGACAGAGTAAATACACTATAACGATAAAGAAATGTCACATCTGTTCTGTAAACACCTGAAATTTATGTCTACATAGCATGAGCGGCTGCAGGGCTGTAGGTCTATGCCTTGAATACACAGATGTGAGTCTCCATAATAGAAAAAAAATCAACAATGAATTAAAGAGCATTTCATTTACACTTCAGCTTTCATTAATATTCCTCCTTTTGGGTTTTTGTTTTCTAAAACAATTCTTTTCACCAGTGTATCCACCAACTCTCATTTTTATTTAAAAGCAACTCATTTTCATCCTGGAAAAAGCTGTCCTTTTGTGTCTCATTCCCTCGTTATCCTTCTGTACTGTTTTTCGTCTGTGTTGCTCCCCTCCGTGTTCTCGTGTTTTCTCCTGCATCTCCGTTTCTCGCTTTCAGGTTTGTTTGTTAGCTCTTCCCAGTTTAGGTTTTTCAGTTCTTGTTCACCTGCCTTTGTTGTTTGTACCCACGCGTGTAAATAAAGACTATGAACACCGGGCGTGACATTAATATTCCTCAGGGGAAAACAACCAGCCACCAACTCTCATTTATAGCAACTCATTTATCCTGGAAAAAGTATACTTTTTAGCTTCATTATGAATGCCAGCACGTACTGTTAATTGTGCCAGAGAACATGTTAGGCTTGGTTGAAAAGACAAACTATGGTTAGCATTAGCTCAACACACATAAACCTAGGTGGCTGTGAGCAGACTCTAAGTTTGGGCATGATGAAGATACCTACTAGACCTCAAGGATGGCTTTTATGGTTTTAACACACCTTACTGGGGAACGTCAGTGGGTGTTTCAGGATTTTCAACATCATACACCCTCCCCTGGGTGATCAGTCCTCAGGTTGTGTCTTGAGAACTCTTGCTGTCCATCGGGTTGTTCCTTTTGCTCCACAGCAATTTTAGTACTTTCAGTGCTTCTCAGCAGCAGCAACATGTTCCTGATGGCTCTCTTGAGCAGCTCGGTGGCCCCATGGAGTGAATGTCTGGCTAAACCTTGGCACTTGGCCAAGCAATGGCCCCTCAACACCCTGTTTTGGCAAATTTTTATGAGCTCCTTGTACTTGGCTCTCTTCCTTTTGAATGCCTCGGTCTTCTCGAGGCACAGTCAGTTCCAGCAGGACCACTTGCTTCAACGATTCTGACACTGGAACCATGTCAGGTCTGAGTGTAGTCACGGCTATGGTGTCTGGGAATTTGAGCCATCTCTCCAGGTTGACCTTCAGCTGCCAGTCCCAGGTTACTGCCAGAAACTACCCTGTTGAGTTTGTGAGCTGTTGCTGCTTCTCTCCAGCTTTGACAAAAGCAATAAAGCACTTTTCTGTTTGTTTTGCCGTCTGATGAAAGAGATCGCTGCACAGATGGCCTCTGCGATAATCCCCAGCACCTGGTTGTGATGCCACCAATAACGCCCGTCTCCCAGGGCCTTTGGGCAGCAGCTGAAGATGTGTTCCAAGGATGCTATTCCCTGAATATTCCCTGGCACAGGGGACATATTGGGGCTTCAGCCCTTGAGGAAGAGTGTGGTTGGGCTTAGGAAGACATTAAGCTAATACTACAATTTTTACACCCAGACCACAAAGTCTCATTGATATTAAGTGCTCATTTGACTGGCTTCATATTTGTTAGGTGTATTTCTGGGGATCCAAGTAAGTGCAGTGTTGAATTTGATGTTGCTTGGATGAGTGATTCTCATATTTCGAATAAAAATATTTCCCATATAGTGACTACAGCCTGCTTTACTCTGTGTGTTGGGAAATGGGATTACATTCAGTGCCGTGAAAAAGAATCCCCCTTTTTTTAATATTTGTCACATTTATATGTTTCATCAAACAAATGTTAATACTAGACAAAGATAACCCGAGTATCTCGAAAAGCCAGTTTTTAGATGATGATTTAAGTCATTCCAATTAAACTGCAAATTTTAATTACAATTAATTGACCCCTAAAACTAATAACTGGTTGTGCCACTCTTGGCTGCAAGAACCACAAACAAGTAATTATGATAAGTCTTTCACATCACTGTGGACGTATTTTGGCCCACTTTTGTTCTTTTAATTCAGCCACATTGGAGGGTTTTCGAGCATAAACGGCACAAACGTTTAAGGTCATGAGGAGCATCTCAATTCAGGCCTCTCCATAATCTTCATTTTGTTTTCTTGGGGGGTTTCAGCCCTTTAGAGGTGGACGTACAGGCATGTTTCAGATCACCTTCTTACTGCATAATCCAACTGAGCTTGAGCTTCACAGCAAAATTCACTATTTCTTTATTTGGAGCCGCTGAAAGGCAACAAGCAGAGACTTCAGGACATCACAGTCGTATCAGGAAAGAGCCCTCTTCCAAACAGGGAATTTTCCATTTTATCAGTGACACAAATAAATAAATAAATACATAAATAAATAAATAAATAAATAATAATGGTGATTTGCCACCAACATCCTGTTTTTTTCCCAGCTGCAAACCTCAGTGTGAACAATTTTCATACAGGTAAAACTTTGATGCTGAAAGAAGAGGTTGAGTTTTTCCAACATGATTTTTCAGGGCTGTGATTAATGCAAATGAAATTCCTTTCACCCACCTTGTAAAACTGAAACTGAATCTGCAGAAGTCGGAGAAAAATATGCATTCTCTCTCTTCCTCTCTCTCTTTTTTTGGTTGCTATTCAGGTGAACCTAACGAGCAGTACTCCCAAAATATTCCTTCACAGGCTGGCAGATGTTTGCTGAACAGTGCAGATCTGTGGAGTTCAAGATGTGCCAGCTGACTCACGAGCATGTGAGTGACTCGTCGTGACAACATATCCATCACTGTGCCCGAGCCAAAATAAAGCATGCGAAATGTAAATGGTTTCATTGCACAGGAAACACACACAGTAATCTCTCTGGTGCTGCAAAGGTAATAACCTGAAGGGAATAAAAAAAAGATTAATTACACAATGTAATGCAATACCTAAAATACTGCTCGTCTTTGAAAATATATTTTTTGCTTCACTGTGGTTATATGCAGGAGGAGATGGCAGTGCTCCTTAATGTCAACTTGTGCGTTTGAAAAGAAGTCCTGATGAAACATTTCAGGTTTCAAATCTAGAAACACAAAAACAACATCTCTTTGTTCTCGGTCGGCTTGAACACCAGACCCCATCTGTTCTCCAGGGTGAATTATGCCGTCTGTCATTCAAACCAGATCAAACTGAGGTGATTCACATCTGCATCTTGAACAAACACGAGGCAACTGATGCAAAACAATACATGTACTTACAGGCACTTTGTTTCTGGTTCCTTACGCAGGAAAATAATGAGCCTGCATACCGAGCGGGAAACTTCACAGACTTCATTCAATCCCAGGTTCCCTCCTTCAAATCTCTTGTAATGCAGATAACAACACTGAGCTCCTCTTCTGTCTGATTTTTATCCTCTGGCAGCATAACTGCGATATATACAGTACCGTGCCATCGTGGTGTGCTACTGGTTTGGATTTTCTCTCTTTATATAAAGTAAGCAATGGGCTTCCTGTTGAAGACTACCTCGTTTTAGCTAAAGTGGCCCAAGATTTGATATTTAATTTTAGCAGTTTCTGGATTCATTAAGCACTCTCCATGATGATTTCTTTCAAGTTTATCTGCATAATTAGCTATTAGCTGATTAGAGAAACTATTTTATTTTAGGGATGTTGAGCTGTATTTTGAGTCTTGCAGCCTCCTGGTCTTGCTCAAAAGGAGAAATAGAAAATCTCAGTGAAAGATTAATTTTAGGTTGTTATTTTTTCCTCTTCACTGACAATAGCACGGCCAGTTTTTCCAGTAAATGCTGTAAAGTGAGTCAGAAAACCGTCTTTGCTTTTGTAAAATTGCAGGCCGAAAAAACAACTCATAGGGGCTTTAAATTTATGTCCGTATACTGACGTCATTTCAATAATGAGTGTAAAGCCCTGTGTGGTTTGATGGATTCATACAAAGGCTTTTGAGTGATAATTCTGAAAACCCCAGGTGGCTTTGAGATTTGGGCAAAAGTCCTGTATCACACTGCAGGTGTGGAATTTGATATGTAAGCATTTACGCTTAAAGGCACTGAAGAAAACATTTACTGATACCTTCATTTAAAGCTTCATTAAATGCTTGGATCCAGACACATCTGTTCTTTCCAAACTTGAAATAATAACTTGGATCAGAGATTTTTTGCAAACAAATGTGTCCAAAATGTTTATTTATTAAAAATGGGTTACATAACATATTACAGTGTTTTGTTGTTTTGATTTTAAGATCGATAACTTCAATGTTTTACGGTAGTTTCATTTTAATGAAGAAAGACAAAATGTTAAAAAGAAAAATCCAGATAAAAACTACATTATATAAAATGTATTAATTATTTAACTACTTTTTCACTCAATGACATGGAAATCAATCTACAACCTTTGTGTAATCTGTTTGGAATTTTTTTTCTGGGTTTTTGGTTGATATTCTGTGTCTCTCCTTTAAAATGAATAGACCCAAAAAATTTAGTGACTTTGTAAGTGAAAAAAATGAAAGCAAAGAAATTGTCAAGGGTTTTTTTTTTTTTAACATATCTTATCTTTACAAACTGTTGCATCATCTCCCTCTGTATAATCTGCGAATCTCTGAGCTTCTGATATATCACTGGCATGGCAGTAAAAGCTGACATGATAATACACTCATGTCTTCATCCCAGCTGCAGCACCAGGTTACAGAAATCACGAGGTGCTTGCCCTGCAGACATGGCGCCTTGCGGGAGTGGGTGACATCACCTTTGTTGTACAATACTGTTCACCTGCACTGTATGGCAGTGATAATGGTGTCCTTAAAGTTAACATTCTAGATAACTGACTGTGTCTAGACAAGTTGTTGGGGGTGCTAAGTTATCAGCTAACACCAGTAAGTTTGGTTAGCAAGCTGCACCCGTGGCTTTTAGGAGCACATTGCACAAACCGACACATAGTTACATTGCTGACTGAGTATAAATGAATGCTAATGCTGCTATGTTCTCAGAGTAAGTATATTTGTGAACAGGCTTGCTATATCATCTGCCAAGGTATTCACAGCTTTATCTGCAGAAAATAATCAGTTAATGCTGCTTTAAAGCCATCAAAGCCAAATAGTACTCTGAGCATGTAGCTGTGGTCTAAATAAAAGTACCACTGTTATTCTTCCTGCTGAGTTGAGCTATGTGTTTACTATCAAAGACATAAAGCAGAAACAATTCCATTCCCATTCTTGGGTCTAGCACAAAATGGCCCTCAGGCTACCACAATACACCTGCCATGTTCACATCCTGCAGAAAATTGTGGCACGATTGACAGCACAATAGGCCGATGAATGAAAATGGGGAATGTTTTTCTAAACTGTATTTGCAAGAACGAAATTACTATCAAGCAAATCTTTTTATAGCTGGTGTGCTGTTTCTGCACTGCAGTATATTGCAGAGCTGCTACTTTTAGTGAGTGCAGTTCATTCACAGACAAGATCAATGCGTTTTTCCATTCTAACTGAGTTTGCTTTGTTCTTTTTCTTTTTCTTCTACTTAAACACAGCCTTACCTTACAGCTTGCTCTTTTTTTTGATCAGACAGCACACATGGTAGTCTACAGTTGTGTATGTATGTGTTCTGACAGTGGGGGGGCAAAGTCATCAGGCTGGTAGGATCAAAGCGCTGAGCGCTTACTTTCCCTCTCCAGAAACTCTCAATATTACAGATAAATTACTAAGAAGACGACAAAATGTCTGACCTCCGGTCTCACTTCACACTGTGAGCGTGTGCTGTGCAGACAGCTCAAGGAGCTCAGTTCATTTTATTCAGCTTACAATATGTGAGGGTGAAATGTCTCAGTTGGAGGCAAATAAAAACATGTCATCTTCTTTGCTTCTTCCTGAGCGGCTGTTTGCTGATTCTGGACAGTTTTCCTTATAAAACCTTAAAAAGCAATGCATGCAACATGAATCCTGCACTTAACACAGCAACACAGACTAAACCAGTGTTCTGATCTCAGTCCACTCCAGCCGTGGCCCTCTCATTCCGCCTGAAATAGCTTCACATTTTTTTAAGTGGTGCTATGAAATTTTTTTTAAGATTTCTCTCAGGATAAATTAAATTTAACTAAATGTACCTTTATAGTGAAAAAATAGACTGTATATAAAAGATGGATGCAGCCACTATAACGTCACCCCCTGTTTTTGCCCTTTTGTAAATCAATACTTTTGTTGTTTTGGTTTTTATGTCCTTAAATCTCACTCACTGTCACAATATGCACAGCATGCTCTAAATCCAATGCATAGGAATAAACTGTAAATAAAAGATGGACATAGTGACCATGCTACCCATTGGTTTGTGAAGCCTTATAGAGAGAGTGCAAGAGGTCCAGTTAAGCGTATGTAATGAGTCAAAGTGAGCTCTGCTTGTTAGCATACCTGTCAATCACAATGTGTCTTCGAATGGATATATTACAAACACATTCAACCAACGTATATATTTTTATGAAGTGGGAAATTATTTATATAAAGTTGCTGTAAAAACATACCTTTAAGGCAATTTTTTCCTTTATTGCTGTTTATCTGGCCACTTAACTCTCTCATTGCAGTCAGTCTCAAGTGGCCGCTTGAGAAACTGCAAAGTAAGAAATGCATTCTTGCCCATGCACTGCTGGCTCTGTTGTGCTGGCTCCGGGTCCATTGTGTAACTGACACCACCAACATTAACAGGGCGCTTACATTAGAGCCTCTTATTCTCTTTTGTGTTTTGTTTGGGTTTCCGGCAATGCCTTTAATTACCAAAATTAAAGAGGGGATAAAGAGGGGACAGCCTAACATTTGAAACAGGAAAGGACCGCCGTGTAATCCATTTATTTCAACAAAGTAACTGTATTCTAATTATCACCTTTTTAAACTGTAACTGTAACAGAATACAGCTACTCATATTTTGCACTTTAAATACCTAACACCGGTATGTATGTATGTATGTATGTATGTATGTATGCATGTATTCCGTTACTCCCCAACACTGCTAACATGTAACATGTAAAAATTGTGCATGTGAGCATTTTAATGTGAAAGATTTAGTTTATTGCATAACTGTAAATACATTACTGAGCTGCTTATGTGAAACAAATATGCAATATTCACTTTGTACAATTGTGACCTATTTGTGTTTGCTCTTAAAAACAAGCTTCCAGACTAACTTGAATGTCTTGCCATTTTATAACTTCATAAATTCCTAACTGCACCCCATTCGGGCAGAGTCAGACAGAGTAATGGTTTTAGATTTTGTTTGCCTTACTTTGTCTTTGTGTGTGTGTGTGTTCTTGCCACACATTTGCCACTTTCTGATCCCCGTTGTGCTCGTTCTGTCTTTTTTGCTCTGCTGGTGAGAATGTATCACTATGGCTGAGTGCACCAGCCATCTACGGTTTAATGTCCTTGATCCCACCTTTTTAAACATACAATATTCATGTTAGCTGAATGGTAATAAAAGAATTCCTGCAGGACCTGCAGCAAATGTCTTCATGCAGTAAATTAGCATTACTATACTGAGGTTACATATCAAAGTAATTAACGAACAGCCCATCACTGGCACCCTTTCAAGGCCTCTGGTCTGCTTTGTCTACTTTGTCTGAGTGACATTTTGCAAGAACTAAAGCAGATTAAAAATTTTCTCCCAACACAATTGGAGGCGAAGCTTTCAGAGTTTGTGAGGTTCTTGGAGGAGGATTCACTTTCACCACTGTTTTCTTCTTCAGTGAAAAAATAAAGAAAAGGAGAAAACAACAGCTCTTTGTTTGGGATGACAAGCGTTGACAACAACTAACAAAAGCATCTTCATGACAGGTGAAAAAAGCAAAAATGGGTCTTACTTTTGTGGAATGGGTTTACCTTGTGTGCCTTATATCCATATTAGATTTAACTCGATAACATGAAGATTTAATGTAATCCATATAACACATATAGGACAATAAACTGCATCGCCTATAGATGCTGACATGAGATATTTGACTCTAGATCTTAAAAGCTTTCTATAAACAAACACTGAAGAGGACAGACTGACAGGATGGATAGAGATACATAGCTGGAAGTGAACTCAGACACAGAGAGCACAGCAAAGGCTGTATCCATGACACTGCCAAGAATACTGGAATTAATATTGTATGAGAGTGTCTTCGATATGTACAGAGCTGCTTTTATGTGCCTGTATTTAAAAATTTTGAGGTATAACCCTAGCTACGTTAACCCTAACCTTCTGTTTTGGAGAATAGAACACGTTAAATTAAAGGTTCTCATCTAATATGAGTTGATTGCCTACCAGCCCTTAGACCACACTGGAAGGACTGTACAGCACTTACACTATGTTTCAAAACTAAATATATGATTTAATATGAGTCACATTCAACCTGATTTTTCTTCTTAACTTTAATATTTTAAATTGAGGTGAATTGATATTTGTCCAAACCTCTAAATTTAAAATCAGCTTAACATTTTCTGAACAGATGTAGTGTGATATCAACAACTACCAGCTGCACTCTGTATGAAGAATGGAGACATGTGTTTTGCTGTGCCAAGAGATTATAAGAAGCCAAGCGTACCAAGGCGAGCCTAATCGTTTCAAAATGTAACACAACATACAAGCGTAGACTGAAATGTATCGTAATCATTGTTATTATTTTGTAAGGAATAATAAAAGTGACTTTTACCCACCTCCAATACACCAGACATCAATAATTGTTGCAGTGTTATTTTACTGAAATTGCTCCGCACCGTCTCTTTGCTGATTAAAATCTTCATAAGTTTGCCTGTATATGGAACATTTTGGCACACTGAGCTGGGCTCTATGACTCCTTCCAGAGGGGAGAAGCTAATAGTAAATTATTTTTAGTGTGTTAGAAGTCTGCGGGACTTTTTCCTGTGTGTGCACTTCTGTAACCAGAGAGGCACATGTTCCAGCCCACCAGCTGGAACATGTGCCACCATTAAAGTGAGCTTTTAGATTTAAATTGCTTTTTTTTTTGTAAGTAGAGAGTCACCACCCCCGTCACTGTTTTGCTAATCAATGCGTCATTTAAAGCTGTAGCTATAGACTCCCTCACTCGAAACTATAAGCGTCGTCTACAGCCGATAGATGCTTCACGAGGTTCTAAGCTGGCTTGTATGTGCCCCTTGAATTTTTGATAGTTTAAAATGACATATTCATATTTATTGCACAGTTTGTTGAGCATCGGGTTGTTGTCTTTCAGGCCACTTTTCAGAGATAACTGCTCATTTTCTTCTATTATAGTCGACTTCCAGCAACAAAGGCACAGGGGGAAAAAAACTGAGGGACCCTAACCACATATTAGCTTGTTTTTCTTGGTAGAATTGCTTAAAATGAGGGAGTAGCGTGATTTTAAATGATAATAATCAAGCAGCTCTCTCCATTTTGTCTTTAGTGTCACTTAAATCTTGTATTTACAGGGCTGGGCAGTGTGAGGAAGTGTCTCACCACTGTTGCCTGGTGACTGCAGCACAGCAAGTGCACCTAACAAGCCACAAGCCATCACTGGGCTTGTTTCTTACCAATGCACGAGTAAACATCACCCAGCAGACTGTGTTAGCAGTGAAACTGTGTGGAAACTGAATTGGAAGTTGATGTTCAGGGGGAGGCAGGCATCCCCGTGACAGACTGTTCATCCTGCTATTTTATTTCCACTACTTTGATATCAGAGCATGGAAATTCTATGACTGTAATGCTTGTGGACCTGAGGGGCTCCTTAGAGCAGTGGTTCAGTGTGCCACCTGGTAGAGGACACAGTAAATCTCATAGGAGGGCACCACTGAATTTGAATTGCCATCCAAGGGCGGATATGACATGCAATATTACATCTTTTATAGAAAGCTACTTTTGTCTCAAATTAATCAGTTTAATTTGTGTCTCTTATGTCTTTATTAAATCCTTGGCTTCTTCTGCGAAGTGCACCACAGCCAGCTGGCTCTTGTTCTCATAAAAAGAAGTGGAAGTGGAAGGCAGCCAGCCACTGAGATCGAATCTGGGATATGTCTTGGCCTCTAAGAAGGACAGAGAGAAAGAAGGGGGGGGGACAGCATTGAGGGGTGGGGATGCTTGCCATCAAGAAAGTGGTTTCCTTTAGTCTAGGCTTTTTATGTACGACAGTAAGGCATGCACAGCCTCTTCCATGTAGATCTCATGTGGGAATTCATTGCCTTGGTAGTCAAAAACCAATGAAAATGTCTTTGCTGAACTGTGGCCTCTGAGAAAATAGACAGAGCTGCAAAGTGATGAGAGAGCACTTTTTGAAAGTTCTACATATGCAGCTTTTTCTGTCTCCATTTAACTCTTAACTGTATCTGTGCAGACACACCAAGAAAAGAGTTTCACTACCTCGAATAGCAAAATGAGCTTTAGATAGCATATAAAAGAAAAAAGTGAGGCTCTCCAAGAAGCTCCAAAAGCCAAATTGTGAATGTTTGCCTCCAACATAAAAAAAATATGTTTGCTGGTTTTAGTCTGTTGATCATTTCAGCACTTCAGTCGAGGATAAAATGGCTCAATAAATTTGTTACCAGGAAGTGAATCTCTTGAAATTAAGATTTTAATCTCTGTCTTTCACAGGAGTCCTGGACCAAGGCAGCATCAGTAAAGCATACGTTTCAGTGGCAAACGTGGACACACAGGCGAGCCCTGCCTGGGTTTAAGCCCAGAACCCTCCTCCTCCGAGGCTTAGATGCCATACTGGAATAAATGCTCTATGAATTTTCATAAAAATTGTTAAGGATGTCCCTGCTTTACAGTTGATGAGTTCAGACTTGATTATGATTATCTGATTTTTCTTCTATTGCACCAGAAAGTAAAACATGTCCAGCCTACTGTTTGGTTTACTACCAGATATTAAACAGCGATAATTAAACACATAAACGTGAAGATGTTTTTACTGTTATTGTGAGTGTGCGAGTAGTCAAGCCCAGGTGGGAGGAAGTTTAAACCTGAAAACCTGATGATGCACAACATTTTGTCTCTATTTTATGGGTTGAAGGACACATTTTCTTGAAACGGTGCTCTGGAGGGCAACAAGACTTAAAGTACATTTGTTCTTGTTTGGTAGGTGTGTCAGAAGTGTTATCTTATCAGCAGCAACAGGCCGCCAGTCCATCACATGCTAACAAAGACAGACCAAAAAACACACTCTTTCCTCCAAAATTCACATTCTTTCTGATTTGAGTTGAGTTTTATTTTGTTCAATTTGTGCATTTTCTGTCATCAGCTTTGGTTTTTCTACTATTTATATACATCCTCTATAGGTTGCCTTATTGTCCTGCCAGGGATCATGACATAGTAATAGCTGGATTTCAGCATTTTTGATTTCTAAGACCTTTTTTATGCTCCTTGATCTCTTGTATTGAGGTAAATGAACTCAAGTTGGCTTCAGACTAAGCCATCTTTCCCTCATCATTGGTTTTCTGGCAGCCTCAGAGGCTCAGAGGTGTGCAATCAAACCTCCTCTGCTCCTACAAAACATCTGACTCAGGATACAACCAATACTTCCTCCCTAAAGAGAACGGATCTTCCTCCATGAGTATTGACTTGATGAGAGCTGGTTCGAGCTGGTAACAACCCCGGCGGGCTGAGGAGTGCTTTTTTTTCCTGCTCATTAACTGATGCTGATGAACTCAATGACCCACATTTCTGATATCACAGTCCCGGCTGTGGTGACAGCTGCTACCTGCCTAACCGGCCCCTTTTCTGACCTCGGGGGGGTCAGTAAAACAGCAGAGACTCATTCTGGTTGCCTGCATGTACACGGAGCACAAAGACCCCACAATGTTTTATTATACAATAAATGAACACCCTTTCAGATTAAACCCAGTGCTTCTCTAAAAATGTGAAAAACACACTCAACAATTCAACAATAAAAAAGTTGGGTTTTTTCTTGTAGTTTTACTTATTTGAAAGGTCTCTTTACCTTGTTCCAAGTCAGAAACATTTAGTGCATCATGTTTCAGGTTGTCTGGAGTTCCCCTAACAGCTACAGGGGATAACCATCTGAATCTGTAATAACATAGACCAGCACACAGCTTGAGCTCTGAAACCAATCGTGCATTCATGTGGTTGGATTACTTACAGAGACACGGTGACATTATCAGAGCTATATGAGGTGGATTCTTTGATATTTCTTGCTCCAGAAAACATTATGCAACCTCAGAATACAAACTAAAAACTGAACTGAGTAGATAGGATCAGCAGGGACTCTAGATATCTATCTTGTAATAAACTGTGAGCCGCTGGGAAGACTACTGATTAAATATTTGACTGCATATTACATCTCACTAGGGAGCATTGGGTGTACAGCAATATTTAGGTAGGTAATATGTTTCAGATGTAAGAATGCAAGCGCCCAATGATCTTAAGCAGAACATCTAATTATCACTGACTGGAATTATCTTTTGACCTGCCAATGGTTTCACTGCTTAGGCTGATTTGGAGTATTAATTAGCCAAATATGAGAATAATTTGATCTTAGTTAGATAATGAAAAGGAAGAGTAGACCAATTTTGTTTGTTTGTTTTTACCTGTTGCCATTTGTGTATGGATAAAGAGTTTATTTTTTTCTTCTTTTAATTTTTAACCTCTAATCTCCCTTTTACCTAATTTTTACAGTATGTGCACTTACAACTTTATGTCTTTCATGCATTTTTCTTGCCAATTAAAATAAAAAAAAATCTAAACAAAGTTATAAAGTGCTTAAGCAAACAACAAAATAAAATATTTAATAAGAGATAAAAGTTAAACAACATTAGGTCTGGAAATGCTGAAACAGAAGAAAATAAAGGTGGGAAACAAAGACAAAAATTAAAAACAAATAAAAATTAAGAAATTTTAAAAGCTCACTAGCAGAAGAGTAAGTCGGGTTATGGATTTAAAAGTTGATAGTGAGCTTGTTGATCTCCTCAGGGATGTTGTTGCAGAGAGTGGGTGTCCTGACAGGAAAAGCCTGCTTGGTTCTCAGCCCAGACTGTGGGATGACCAGCAGAGCCTTTGCCGTGGACCGCAGGCCACAACCGGGGCGCACAGTGGCAGAAAATCTCAAATATATTTTGTTGCGAGCACAGAGCGGGCTTAAAAGTCAACATTAAATTATTTTTATATAAATTAATTAATGGCTATTTAATTAATGGTTAACTAAATGAAGACAAGCTAGGATAGATGGATAGATAGATAGCTGGACTCAGGAGCCAAAATGAATGAAGCGCTCACCGGAAATGTGATGACGTCGCTTTAGCGGTCTCTAGGTCGGGGCGGGGCTCTGAGTTTCTGTAGCAGATCCTTGTTGTCGCTCTTTTGTCAATAAAGTTTCCTTTTGAAGCCAGTCAAGATGGCAGAGTACGATCTCACCACCAAGATAGCACATTTTCTGGACCGGCATTTGGTTTTCCCTTTGCTGGAGTTCTTGTCTGTGAAAGAGGTATGGAGGTTTTTGCATGATATGTGTAAAAGTAAAATGCAGTTGTTTATTGGCGAGGTTTATAGGGTAAAATATGATTGTGGCCGGCAGCGATGCATCCTAGCCAGCTAACTGACTAACAGTCACGTTAGATAGCCGGTCATCTAGCAGCTAACAGCTAGTTTGCAACTGGGTATACACGTCAGTCCTTTATAACCAGATTATTGTTTTAATGCTAGTTGTAGACAGCATAATTGGTTAGAAAACGTGTAAAACAGGCATGCAGTAGGTAACTAGCTTATGATTGTTACCCCGCGTGTTAGCTTATAGCTTAGCGACTATAGTGATCACACAGCTGACTGAATGGGAGGAACCCCATTCACGTGTTTACTGTGGTAATCCTGGCGCTATTAAATAGCGTTCATGCCGGTGTTTCGTTATTTGAATTCGCGTTTCAAAGAGAACCAATCCTGTGAATATGTGTGTTGTTGTAACAGATCTACAATGAGAAGGAACTCCTCCAGGGAAAGCTGGACCTACTCAGCGACACAAACATGGTGGATTTCGCCATGGATGTGTACAAAAATCTTTATCCGGACAAGGAAATCCCACACTGTAAGAAAACAGCTCAACAGTTTGCTTTGTTGTTGCAACACAGTAAGAAATGTTGTACCACAGACACATTTGATTTGTTCACAATGCCTCTCACCACAGATGGGTTACAGACTCTTTAAGCTAGCAATGGTTTTCCTGAGTTATACAGGGTTTTCTTGTGATTAAAAACGAAGAGATCTTGATCATCCACTTAAATAATTGAGTTGGGTTTAATTTAGTAAAGCTTAAATGCATTTTAGTTATTTAAATGGGTTACAGTAATGTGCTTTATGGTAACACAAACTCTTTACCTTAATTATATGGGAACCAACCATTGTTATGTGTTTGGTTAACCCCAAAGGCCCCTTTTGATCTAGGAGAAAACCCTCTTATCTTATGTATTGTTTCCTTAATCTTTAAGTTAAGCAAAGTTTAGCATAGAAAGCCAAATAGAAGCCAGACCTTCGTATTGTAACTTTAATTACTGTCCAACTACTGATAAATCGTACTTGGACAGTTTAGAGTTAAGAGATCATGAAATATTAGTAACATAATATAAACTTAGGTGGTTAAAGTTATTTTTAAGTTACGTTTAAAGGGAGCGTTTTGCTTTGGTTTTGTAGTGTCCTGCATTCATTTATTTGTTTTCAGCCAAAGTAAATCTGTCTACCTGCTGCTGACTTGTCTTTGATGTGTTTTACTGCTCTGCTTCAGCCTTGAGGGAGAAGAGAAGTACTGTAGTGGCCCAGCTGAAGCAGCTCCAGTCAGAGACGGAGCCAATCGTCAAGATGTTTGAAGACCCAGAGACCACTCGACAGATGCAGTCCACGAGGTCAGAAAAATTCATCTCTCTCAGAAGCCTTGTTCATTCTTCACTGCAGCTCTGATCAGATTACTCTTGTGATTTTATTTATGTGATCTGTGAAAGTCGTCTGGCTGTTTGACATCGTCTCATCTGTTTGTTTTAATCTTCACCAGGGATGGGAGGATGCTGTTTGACTATCTGTCAGAAAAGCACAATGTGAGTATTTAAATGTTAGCTGTGTATGCACAATGTGTTTCATATTTGGTAAAAGGCGCACTGCATTTTAATCTTGGAAGTTGGGAGCTAGATGTGTGCTTTAGTTTCCATAACAACCAGCTGTCACGGTGAGCCAGCAGGACTGTTATCCAAATCTGTGAATCCTTAAACATCAAACATGATGCACCAGTGTGCTCATTACTAATTCAAAAATCAGAGTAAATACTTGTTGCTTTTTAATTAATTTCTTTCCTTAATTTTAGTCTTTTAATCTAATGTACAGAAAAATTACAGTTCTTATTGCCGACTAGTCAGTGCATGCCAGCATTGTCCACATCGTGTGCATTAGAAAAGGGGCTTGTTGTCAGTGTGGGGGGAAAGCAGGGAGGGGAGGGCTTTGTTTTAGTAAAAAAGATGAAAGATGCTGCCACATTCACTAATCAGCCACTTGCTGTCAGCTTTCCAGCCTCTCCCTGTTAGATTTCTTAGAGAGGAAATTGATGGTAGCAGTTTTAAACATGCAGCATTGATTTCACTGTACTGCACAGCTGTAGACTTAATATAATTTTCATTTTAGCCTGAATCAAGAGGATGTATAATCGACTAAACGGGAGATAAACAAGAACAGATGATAGCTCTAGTAGTCTGAAAACAGTCAGTATAAATGAGACAATGTTAAACATTATGAATATTGTGCCTGTATTTAAGGGCAGTTTGAACCATTACTCAGCATTAAAGCATTTAATTGACTACTTGTGCACATCCCCACTTGATATGTTATACCTTTTTAAAAATGACAGTTTTATCCCAAAAAGTTGATTTTGTTCATTTGGATTTCATCGCTCATGCAAGAGACTTCTTTGGTCTCCGCTAACGAGCAGTGGTGCTGGTTTCTGTTGTTATTCAGCAACATTGTTTATAAGGCTGTTGGAAATCTGCAGTCATCTGAGACTGAAGACGTTAGTTTGAAATGAGTGAAAACGCAGGTTAACAGAAGCTAATCGCCTATATTTTACTTCCTAGTTTCGTCAAGAATACCTCGATACTCTTTACAAGTACGCCAAATTCCAGTATGAATGCGGTAACTACTCTGGGGCTGCAGAGTACCTCTACTTCTTCCGCGTCTTGGTAAGAAACGCCACATATGAACAGAAAAAATATACACTGTGTAGTCAATATGAAGTTAGATGCCTTTAATTTTTCTTAAACAGCACTTGGTGTGGTTTGATTTTGATAACTTGTTGCTATCTGCTCAGGTCCCCTCAACAGACAGGAACGCACTGAGCTCCCTGTGGGGAAAATTAGCTTCTGAGATCCTGATGCAGAACTGGGAAGCAGCCATGGAGGATCTCACTCGTCTAAGGGAAACTATCGACAACAATGTAAGAAAATAATTAAAAAGATTGTTTGAGGTGCACATCCACTTCTCTGGTGTGCTCAAAAAAGTTGCATAACGGATAATGGAAAACCCTGAAAACGATGGTGAACCGTGGTGAGTCGATCCAAGTAGGTACTAATGGAAAAGGGGCTGTAGTGTGACCGAGGCCTCAGTTTAGTAAATCTTGAGTCTCACTGGCAGCAAAGCTTAAAAGCTCTGGCCAACCCTGCTGTTCATGAGAGACCATAGAAAGAGTTCAATGGTCATTTATTTTCCATGTTTATGTGAATACAAAATAAGAAAGCACCAAATCCAGGTTAAGCATGATTTAAGTGTGTTTTACACTTTCAGAGTCTGCTAGGTTTTGCTTGGGTCCCTGTGACGTAAATTTCAGCATCTGACAGTGAGCGTGAGGGTCCACACGGACGTCTGCGTGTCTGCCTGTTATTTGTGACTGTCCCAACTTGTTCATATTACAGTACACCAACCATGCATGGGAACAGGCAGGCAACTTTAAAGAAGTATAACAGGAATGACTACTCAGCCGTCGGGTTCTCCAGCTTTTCGTGTCCACAACAGAGTAAAATCCAGGCCTTTGCCTACTGTAGCCCAGCTTTAGAAGGAAGGACAGTACACCTGATTTCTCACTTTCAACATGAATAGAAACTAACCTACTGAGTCTCATTTAATGCTGCTCGCAGGCAGCAATGAATGCTTTTTCCCACATTCATTAGTGCACACTACTTGATGGGTATTGGCAGACAGATAAAACCGTGTGAAATCGGAGCATTTGCCTGTTTTCAGCTTTTTATCTCTCAGCCGTAAAACGCAGATGGGAGAAGTTTGTGAACGCGATAACTTGACAATAAGGCCATGCGGGATTTTAAAATTGATACCGTAGGTGCATCTACTAATCTTAGAAGAGTCGAATTTCAGTGACCTAGACCTCAAGGTTGGGGTCAGAGGTCAACCTTTCTGAAAATCTTGTGAATTTGATAACTCCAGAAGGAAGTCCCCAGGGATTTTCACATGAATACCATATGTGCATCTTCTAGGAGGTTCTTTCATCTTCTTCTTTTTAAACTCCTATGTAGTTGTTGTTTTTAGGTTTATAGTGGCAAAAAGTAAGAAATAATCCCTGGTATACAGACCAAGCTGTGCTTGTTTGCCGTATGCTGCGGGAAACCCCGGCCTGATGTCACATTTTCTCATGTTTTTCCTTGTGTTTCCTTTCAGTCTGTGAGCTCTCCTCTCCAGTCACTCCAGCAGAGGACCTGGCTCATTCACTGGTCCCTCTTTGTGTTCTTCAACCATCCCAAAGGCAGGGACAACATTATCGAGCTCTTCCTCTACCAGCCTCAGTGAGTCACTGTATAATCAGTTATATCACAGAACAGTCATCTTTCTAATATAACACCAGGCTTGTGCTCAGGCCACTGATGCGGTCATCTGCTTATGTTGGATTTTCCATCCTCAAGGACATATGGCTGAGAAACGTTTGGCTTTTTACTTTTTAAACCTTTGAACATTATTGAAGATATTACTGTTTGACGGCCACCTTACTGTTGTATTATCAGTTTCTCTTTATGTGAATGTGTTTTCTTGGTTCTTTTTTTGAAATAAAATGACTGCTGATACTACCAAATTAATTTTGAAGAATAACTTTTGTCCGGCTCTGTGCTTTTCAGATACCTGAATGCCATCCAGACAATGTGCCCGCATATCCTGCGATATCTTACAACTGCAGTCATCACCAACAAAGATGTACGAAAGCGCAGGCAAGTGCTCAAGGACTTGGTGAAAGTCATCCAACAGGTAAGACCAAGAAACTGTTGATTATAGTAATTATTTCAAATGTGCTTTGAGGACTTAATCAACATGATGGCTTCTCTCTCACGCCTGAAGGAGTCATACACGTACAAGGACCCAATCACGGAGTTTGTGGAGTGTCTCTACGTTAACTTCGACTTCGACAGCGCACAGAAGAAGCTGAGGGAGTGCGAGTCGGTAAGAAAAGCATCCTGAACGTCCTCGTTCAGTTTTTCGTCTTTGACGGTGCGCTTTTGTCATTGTGCACAGGCCTAAATCGCCCCACAAAAGTTGGCTGTCAGCTGAGACTGAGGGGTGATATGAAGCCCCCCTCAGCCTTGGTGCTGTGATCTCCTGAGTCCCAGGCATTTAACTTTGCAGCTATTCAACCCAAGCAAATCCATGTCTGGCCTGATTTGCTGGCTCTTACTTTTATTCAGTTTGATTTTCAAAGCGGAACAGCTGTCAGATTTCGGACTCGGTTGCCTTCTCTTTAAAAACCCTTGACTTCTATTTTGCAGTTGTGCTCGGGGACCACTTTGCACGTTCTCGAAGCACTCTCATCAATTCGCTTTTAACCCCTCTTGTATAAATTATGCAGCGCTCGCAAAGCCTTCAACTATCCTGTCAGATACGCAGAGTGAGCGCAATGATGGAAGAATGAAGATAGTTCATTAAGAAAGTCTGTTGTCGTGGATTCTGTTGGTTTGTAACACTCAGGAGGATATAAATTTACATTTTTAATTTTTCTTTCTCTAGAGATCAAAAACTTGTCTTAATTACTGTATAAACATGTTTGCTTTTGTGTTGCGGTGTGTAGTTTGAGGATTAAAGTCTTGTTGAGAACTTTTATGATTGACAGGAAGTAGTTTATGTCTGTGCGGCCCTGCTTTGTGTCCTCTATCACATATGAAAACAATCAGTGAGCTAGCAAGCTGCTTCAGTGTGGTAAATAAACTGAAGGCCGAAGTGGTGAGTGATTTAATTTCTTACACAACAGCTGTTTGCGAAATGAAACCACAATCTCATCTTTCTGTCATCAGTGTGTTCATAAATCTAAACTCTTGGAAGTTTGGGATCGCTCAAACATCCTTCTTCTGCGCTGCCGCTTTTATTTTTGTAGAAATGCAGACCCGTATCAGCCTAGTAGTACTCTGTGTTTAGTGACAGATTTCTAATCATTAGGGATTTGAGTGATGTTGGTAGGTTTTAAAAAACAGTTTTGTGCTCTCCAGTGATGGTTAAAAGGGCTGAATGTCCATGTGGGTTAAATTTAGTCATGACGATGGAGTTAAATACTGTGTACCATACGTAGCTGCAAGTGTGAGAGTCTATAAATCTTAACCGGTGTTGTTGTGAGTGGTTAGTTTTTAGTAAAGACGCTGCTTTACCAGC
Source organism: Oreochromis aureus (assembly GCF_013358895.1). NCBI lineage: Eukaryota > Metazoa > Chordata > Actinopteri > Cichliformes > Cichlidae > Oreochromis > Oreochromis aureus. The sequence continues at coordinate 28,516,457 of NC_052962.1, read as the reverse complement.
TCTGATGCATTGCTGTCGTAACCTCAAGTCAAAGAAATGCTTGACAGAATTTCCCAAATAAGTCTGTAGTGATCAACACAGGACACAGCTAGCTTCTGTTTTAAGCAGTTCTTTAAACGTTGTTAAATATTGCTTGGACAGGCACCATCCACAGCTTTGTCAGTCGATAGCAGACAGAGCAGCAGATCAAACAGCTCTCAGGCGCTAAATGAAAGAAAGCAGGACTTAAGAGTGTAAATGTGGCGTCTGCAGAGTTTACTGTGAAAGTGTGGAGTTGATTCAGTGTGCTATGTACAACCTGAGATAATTACTTTTGTAATGCTCCTTTTGTGTTTTTATTTCCCTTTCATTTATTTTTTAATAGAAAGATCTCGTTTACAACAGAAACTATACAAACTCAACATGTGACAAATGCACCTAATATAATAAACAGCATATACAACATGATATACAATATAAAAATGGTCTCAACAACAAACACCGGTTGCATTAAAGTAAATCAAACACATACCTGATGATGTCTCTCGTTGCCTTTTTGCCCTTTTGCAAAATATTTGATGTCAAAGGTGTGTGTGTTTGTGTGTGTGTGTGTGGGGGGGGGGGTTTAAAAAGCTGTTTTCCACTGATCTGTCAAAACACTGTGGGCTTTAAGAAGCATGAATGTTTTTAACTGTAGAGAGATTACCACAGCCTGCACATACCTGCTTAGTGATGAAGCTGAGATGTGTTAGAAGTAGCCACAAACTAAATTTACCAAAACATGGAAAGTAGTATATTATTGGTACTGAGTTTGACGATAAACACGGAGAAGCATTAACATCTTGTAGCACTTTATATATAATATAATATATAAGAAAAACCACTCCAGAAGCAACACACACACACACATGAATTGATTATTAAGCACATTAATGCTTAATTTACCTACATGTACGACACTGTTTCGATGATTGCTTGTGTGGCTGTGGTATGAAATATGTTGTTATACTAAATGCTATGTTTTTTTTTTGACATAAAGGCATTTTGTTGGAAGGATTTTTCCTATGGTGCGTATTTTCTTTTAGCACCGGTATTTTGATTTATTTTTAACAGATGGTGGGCATCGCCCACTAGCAAGGTCCTGATTTTGGTTTGAGGCTCACTCCCACAAACGTGAGGAAAACCAAGGGCTGTGCCATCCATTGCTGTCTGCTGTAAATATAAAAGCATTACCTACTTCAGCTGCGAGTTCTGACAGTTCTGTGTGATTATACAAAAAAAGCCTCTCTAGAAATGTGTGCTGCATCGTTACTTGGATGGTTTTCACTGAGATATTTTAATATGCAGGTTTGAATAACCAGTAGCTGAAGATCTAAACCACAGAAAATATTTGCCTGCACATCATGTGTGGCTGCCATGTGGTGGTATTATTATGCTCTGAAGATACGCACCTTTTCAGCACTGCAGGGTGAGGGTTGTAATCTTTCGGGGCAGAAATGTAGTTATTTCCTTGCATGTGTTTACTGAAAAGCAAACCCTGTATTTGGCAGAGTGGAACTAAAAATTACTAATTTGTAGAACATTCGGTCTTCTACTGTTTGTTTGGGAGGTACCCTCTACCCCCTACACCTCTACTCCGATATACTTTTCTTTATGTTACTGCTACGTATAAAATGATGGATGCTCACCACTCTATGGTCTTTTTGTCCCTGTCAGGTTCTTGTGAACGACTTCTTTCTGGTGGCTTGTCTGGAGGACTTCATCGAGAATGCCCGACTCTTCATCTTTGAAACCTTTTGCCGCATTCATCAGTGCATCAGCATCAAGTATGTCTGGGTTTTAAAACTTTATGCAGTGTCTTTATTTCTGAAATTATAATTGCTTTTAGAGGGAAGTGTATGTTTTTGGGTTTTTTTTAAAAACCCAACAAGATCTGTAAACTTTTTGTGTCCAGTTGATTCATATTCTGAACTTGTTTGACCTCTGTGCTCCCATATTTATTTACTTTGTTTTTTTGTAACCTTGTGTCCTTGTTCTTTTAAAGTATATTCACGAATAAACTGTTAAAAGCAAACTATGGAGACTTTTGGATTTAACCAGAGGATATTTACTGAAATGAAACGCCTCGTCCTCTTTCACTCTCTCCTCCCAGCATGCTGGCAGACAAACTCAACATGACGCCTGAGGAGGCGGAGAGGTGGATCGTCAACCTCATCCGTAACGCCAGACTTGATGCCAAGATCGACTCAAAACTGGTGAGGCTCTGCATTCAGTGATCCAGATGAGCTTCAAATCACTGAGCGTAAACAGCCATGACTGCTGATTTGAGTAGTAACACTGTGTATTTATTTGCTTGTCAGAGCGCTATTTTTTGAAGTACTTTAAAATCAGTGCTTGAGGGGGGAAATATTAATTCCTGCGAGTGTTTCTCAGGGTCACGTCGTGATGGGCAACAACGCAGTGTCGCCGTACCAACAGGTGATCGAGAAGACCAAGAGCTTGTCCTTCCGCAGCCAGATGTTGGCGATGAACATTGAGAAAAGGCTGGCACACAGCAACAGGAACGAGGTAATCTGAGGACTTTGCACAGGGATTAAAAGATGTCACCCATTGGTTGTGTTTGTCGTTGCTGGAAGACAAAATGAACATCACAGTGAAGCATTTCTGTTTGATCCAACAAAGTTCACAACTAAATTTTTTGCAAACATGACAGCATTTGATTGTAACCACGGCAGCCATAACCACCATTTTTATTCAGTATTTTATTCAAGCCTGAGTGAATACTGCAGGATTTTTATCTGTGGAGGATAACAGTAAGCACTCGTCTGTTATTTCATTTTAAAAAAATCTATACATTTTGGACAAGTTAATTAAAACAGTTTAAAATGCAAACCTTTGTTTTTACATTTAAAGATACAAATGTGTCTCACCTGCTATAATCATGTGTCAGACGCTTTTCCTTCGTGCTACTGCCCTCTGATGGATAAATGTGGAAAAACAGGAGCGAATATCTCATTTTATTTGTCTCAGTTCGTTATAATCATGACTCCTGGTTTTCTTTTCTTTTCTCAGTTTTGCAGTTCTTCAGTAGTTTTTGTAAGATTTTATTATTTTAATGTGAACCTTTTTCCCCAGCTGTCAGTCAGTTTGACAGAATAGCTGGCAGGTGTTTTTATTATGATGGTTCCTAATTTGGAACAAATTTCTTGTTACCTGCACAAAGTAGCCCTTTGTGTTTGTTCTCTTTTTGATGTTTGTTTTTGTGTCATTTCCTCAGACACCAAACTGGGCTGCTCAGGACTCCGGCTTCTACTGAGCATGAGCTGAAATGAGCATCAGGAAGACTCGGAAGCCTCTCGGGATATTGAAGATTTTTATTGATAGATTTGTCAGTTTATCCTCCGTTTTTATTTAACTGCCTGTCATTGAACAATAAAAGCAATGAGGCAAGGCAGCTTATTGACACTCAAGATGTTACATGATAACCTATTTATAATCTGCTATCAGTAGATTTTTTTTATTTTTTATTTTTTAAGATGAAGCTTATTTCCCTGGACTCTGAAAGTAATCATCTAAAAACCTACATGACAGTTTACATTAAAGATTTCTGGCCCCCTTTATTGATATGTCTTACGTCTTCTTTCAGCCACTAGATGGCACAGTTGGTTTACTTTTCGTTTGATGCCTGCAGATCTGCAGATAGTGGTAACATTTCAAAAGCTGCACATCTGTAAGACTGCAATGACTTTAACTTTGAGTTTCTGTGATTTGATGACAAATGAATGAAACTTGTAACTTTTACAAACATTAACTGTTAGAGGAAAATCTCTCATAAGGTTAAGCGTCAGGTGCAGCCTTGGATCATTTTCAGGTCGTGTGTTTCTATTAATCCTAACATGCGGAGTTGTTTGTTTCTGCTCGTGCAGTTATTGTTGAACCGCACCTTTTTCTAAAGATTGAATGACACAGTAATGACTGCTTCAAGGTAGCACATCCTCAGTAAATATTTGCGGTGTGTAAATGCCCTGTAAAACCAGTCTTCAGTACTTTACTATAGAAACTTCTATTTAAGGAAGTGGGTTTATTTAAAACTGGTTGGGTGACTGGTTCTATTTAATTAATCTGTGTCGTGTCTTCTTGCTTTGTTACTGTCGGTGAAAGATAATCTGGGTCTTACTGTGCAGGTTAGATGCTGTGTGAAGAAATGGAAGTGCAGCTGCAGCACAAGATCACCTTTATAACACCGTCTAGTGTCAGAATGTGACTCTACCCTGTAATTACACAAGTTTCAGCTGGCAGGTATTCAAGGAAAAACGTGAAACCACCTCGAGTGCATTTCTCAGTCGACCCTCAATGTTTCAGTCACTTTGTGTGAGGATTCCTTCTCATGTTCAGCTTGGGAGTGGCTCACAGTGAAGCTAGCTGCTGCTGCTGCTCTTAGCCACTCCTCCAAACTGTTTTTCTTACCCACACACACTCTCACACTTTTCCAGGACTCAGTAAAACACAACAGACACAAGCTAACACACACACAGAGCTGACGTGGGCTGAGGTCTGAGCCGGCTCCTTGTGGAACAGCTGGTATCCATCTGTGTTTGCTGCTGCTGCTGCTGTAGGCACTGTGGCTGCCCCGAGAGGACACAAACTGGCCCATTGCAGCACACTCATGAGCTTTGCTGCTGTCACACTCTGCTGGATTTAGACTGCATAGATAGTTAGGCTCTTTTGGTGGCAATCAGTGTGATCAGCAGCCTTCAGCATGGATATCTTGACAACCTGGGCTGCCAGTAACCCAGCTGTGGCCCGGCTCCTCTGGGTCCTAGGTCTGGTACTGGCTACCCTCCTCATCTGGTTCTTGTCCTTCTGCTGCTACAGCTGGAACCACAGCTCATCGCCCTCTTTGGAGAGGTACCTGGCAGGTAGGTGGGCCCTTGATCCCCACCCCTTCACCCTCTGTGAGTGTGTGGAGGCCTGTGATAGGTTTACAACTGACATGGCTGCTTACTGTGACTCTTAAGTTCAAGTCAGGCTCGCTTTTACTATTCTCTCAGTGGAAACGCATTTTTCCCCCTCAAAGTCCGGTAATTGTAAATTGTCAGTGTTTCCTTTCCAAGACGGGAGGATCCACATTTTCCAGAAACTGCCAGCTCGTGTTGGCTCTAGCTCTTTTTTTGTGGTTGGAGCAGTTCTTATTACCAGTTTTATGTGCTGTTACCCATGTGAGGGGATACAATGGGTCTTTCATAGTGAAAAGTACAATTTTTCTTTTTAAAAAAAGAGGAATTTATCCACCACAGACGTAATTTTCCATTTTACCAAGCACATAAAACTACATTTTAATGTTGTACAGGCCGTAATGTGAGCTTAATGATATGTTATAAATTTGACATGATGTGATGACGGGTCAACACACAGCTGACGTGATTTGCGGAGTCATGGTAACATGCATGTCACTGCAAGCACCTTGTGACCACCATGAGCAGTCGCAGGTTATTTTTATCGTCTCATATTCAGATTCTTTAAACTAGTTCCATCTCACCATGGAGCTTAACTGAAACATCATAGTAAACTTTGCTTATCAGCTGTGCATGTAACAGATGTGTATTCTTTCTCCAAACAGCGATGGCAAAGCCCTCCAAATCTAAAGCGCCGACTCAGGTGAGAAAATCTCTCGTAAGAGTGACTGTGCGTTGTTCTTTATTTTTCTCAGTAGCTCCCGGGCTCTTCAATCACAGCAGTTTTCTCAGAACACCCTGCTTTCATTATCTATTCACAAATGTGTCAGCCTGTAATGTCTCCCTTAGACTTCAGGGGTCCTCGTTCACTTGTACTTTATCACAACTCCCTTGCTGATGAGAAAAACTGACAAGACCAGCGAGCTTGACAAGTTCATCAGTGTACCGATCCATGACAGGCATACGTCAAATATAATTTGCAGCATTATGGAAATTGTCTGGGAAAACTTCCAGCTTTAGTGTTTTATGTCTAATGTGCCATAAATCTGCCATAAGATTTTCTCATGTATTTTTTTAACATAAAGATGTCGTCAAAATATTTCACACGGTCAATTAAACCTAACGATAACAACCCCCAATAAGACCCAAACGAGGCCCACATCTACAGTTTCCATGGATTGCATTTGGCCTTGACTCGCAGCATTAATTCAGGTTGAGTCTGACTGCTGTAACTCTGCCACAGGTCCACCTTATATGGGCCAAATGTTAGGTGCATTTGGATCATGTCTGTCCCACATAACATTTCCATGGGCAGTGACTAAGCTGTAAATGCCAAAAGTAGCTCAGATTGGGGCCAATGTGTCTGGCCTCTGGGATGGTTAATGTCAATATAACTCAGCTTCATCATTCATTTTCAGTAGTCTTATTCAAAGAATGAATAATTAAAAAGCTTTGATACTTATTTTTTTTCACAGCAGCCCTTTTGACACATAGTAGCAAGATAAACATGTGTAATTGGTCAAATTAACTATATTTCTGCTCCAGAGAACAAGTGTGCAAAACACTAACTTAAGGATGCATTTTAATGCTTTTTAATTACACCTCTGTTTGTTCTGAAATACACTGGCAAATCTGCTGATGTTAAAAATAGCACTTAAAGTGAGTCAACTCCCTGAAGATTATGGTTCTAATATATGTCCTTTAAATCTGATGAAATACTCATAAAGACATGTAGCCATTGTGAGATTATGTATGCTGTAATGACAGCAGTGCATCAAGCTTTTGCATGTTTACTAACTTCATTTAGAATGTTACTTGTACTAATTAACAGTAAATGCAGGTTACATTTGAAGCTGAAAGTTCTCGAACTTCATCTTGAGTGGGGAAAAAAAATGTCTGAGTCAGATTTGATAATGATCAGTTGTTGAATTGTTCTACTCAAAACCACACGTGCATCCTCTGGGAAACATGACCTGGACCTCAGTCCCACTGCATGTCATAGCTGTGTGATTCAGCCTCAACCAATGTGGTGGAGCAACTCAGAGCATCACTGCATTTAGGGTTCAAAAGGTTTTGTAGCTTAATGTCAACAACGTGATTCATCAGTGATTCATCCAACAGTGAATACATTTTTAGCATTTGGTATTCTGTCTGAGTAATAAGGGCAATTGATGCACTTAATGTTTGCAGTGTGAGTAAGAGAATGTCTTTAATTACAAGCAGAGCTGGCACTTTCTAAAGCACAAAAAAGTCACTGTCCTAACTCAGTGATTACTTAAAAGCGTTGCATACGCCACTGAAGCTGCAGCTAATATGCAACATCGGTGCTGTTCACGTGTTATACATCCAATAAATGTATTCTGCAGTCCTTGCTCTCTACGTTTTGTATTCTAACCTCTTGGCAGCTGAAGCTTGTCACACTGCGATGCCATTACTAAGTGGACTGCAAGTGGCCTTGTGATCTGCTGAGAGATCTGCTGGCCTCCGTCAGTGTGTTTTGGCACAGGCAGAATGAGTGTTGTCACACAGTAGAGAAGCACTGTGTAGTCATTGTGAGTGATAATCTGGAGGGCCTCTCTGAAATGGCTCCATGAGTGAAGTCCTTTGTCTGAATGGCACTGACAAGCCAGCAAAGGTCCATATTCTTCTGCAGTAGCAAGTGGATGGACAAAGAGACATGTGAGGTCTCTCTATGTAAAGCAGAGCTGCACATAACCCGGCACTGTGGTGGAGTTACTGTCAGTTATCTGCTGGTCTCTGTTTGCGAAAGCATAATGACCAGATACACTAGTGGACACGTGTGGAGAGGGATCCAACCAAGATTTATGTAATACAGTTGCATTTTTCAAAACACATTAGGAGGCCATGAGAATGAGGGCCATTACAACTCCCACTCATGACCTGCATCTGCTGGTGGTGCAGAGGTTACAGCAGAGCTGAGTGACTTTACATTTACATTTCCAACATTTAAATAGTTTCATTATGGTTACAGATGATCTTCTAATAGTGAACAAAGTCTTGTTTGTTTTAGACGATGCAAATGTCAAACATAATTTCTGCGGTTAAATCTGCACAATTTCCCTTCCTAAAATATTGCAAAACCGATGAGTGCTGTAAGATGAGATAAGATTCATCTCTAAAGAAGACTATACAGCGACGTGATGAAGGATGTTCAGAATTAATCCTGTCTACTCCAAAAGTACGTCTATTCACTAATGGATGTTCTTCCACTTGGGTTAAACAAATTATGATGTTGCAGCTTTATTTCACGTCAGGAAATTCCAGCAGCAGGAAAAAGAAAACCTTGTTTGTTTACCTGACAGCGCTAGTCTTAATGAGTGTCTAAAATAAAGTCTTTGTCTGGCCCAGTCGTCAGTGCGTGCCAGATATCGAGACCATCTGTTTTCCATTGCTGAGATCTGTAATTGGAGAGTGAACTTTAAAAATGAGCCCTGATTGGAAGTAAAACCTGAACTTTGTTCCATGTTGGATATATCTGAAGCAGCACACAAACTCTATCCTGAATATGTTAGAAAGGGACCTCTTAATACTTGATTAAATACTGGTTTTTATCTCAGCCAAACAATGATAAACAATTAAACATCATCTTATTTTACGTCTTATTTTAGAAGAAGAAAAGGGCAAAAGAAAAGGCAGAGAAATCTGCTTCTGTCCAGCCAGAGGAAGTTGTGGCAAAGGAGTCTGTAGCCGTTGGACAGGAGCCACCATGCCCTGCAGTGAGGAAGAGGAAGAAGCGACCTCCTAAATCTGGGGTGGAAACTGTGACTACAGTGGCAACGCAGAAGGTGAGGAGTCATAGGACGGGTTTCCTGCCTTTTCAGAACCACTTTCTCTACTTTCTTTGGTTTAATGGCACACTTCAGGATCCTAAAAAGTATGAAAATGCTCCACTTTTCTGTCTTAGTTAAGGCTAATTTTTAAGGCTAAGCTTAAAATTCGAGGTTTGCTCTCTTTTAGATTACATCTATGTTTACCTGGTTTTCCAAAACCTGCAATAACTGCAGTAGTTCTACGACTTATTTCCCAGAATTCCTCGAAGCTCTTGTTTCCCACTGATTGGGCTGACGTGGTTCTGACATGCTGTACGTGCAAAAAATGATTCGCCAAAGTAATTCCAACATGACCTGGAGCATCTCTCACTCAGAGCTCTCCGGCTCTGTGAAGCACTCAGTTGATCAGATTAAATCTTCAGCACAATGGGTACAAAGTTGGCTCAGACGCTGGTATTCCGGACTGGTGACATGCATCATTTGTGAATACAAGAAGGGGCTCTGTGTGGGACGGAGCCAGCACGTCACTCCCACCCCGCCGGTCTGAGTCCTCGGTAATTCATTCTACTAGTGGGAGACTAATAATATAGTAGTGCCACACAAACAAGCAATCTGCCATTCATCAGTCACTGTTGTGATTATGTAATGGCTCAGCAGGGCAGTTTTTAATGTGAGTCAGTACAAGTTGGTCTCATTTGGAGCAAAAAAGAAACCTGAAAAACATGACAGAGTAAACAAAGCAAAGGGAAATGAAATTAAGCAATTTTACACATTAATGGGATTTTAATCAAAGTGCAAAGTGCAGGCAGAGGTCATTAAATAAAACAATTTTAAATATCTTGGACTGTTACTAAGTGCTAAATCAATTACCAACAATTAAAAATCATTCATTGTGAGAGAGTGTTCTTGTTTGGCCTTTTAGTTTTTAGACACGTAGACTAAACACCGGGTCCAATTACACCGTCTTTCCAGGAACTTCTACAACATTTCATGGCCTGTTTCGGGAGTCCTCCGGTGTCATGGAGACACTTTGTTGCCTCACTGTTGAGGGCTCTTGTCAGATGCCAGCTGGAATACCCTTACTAATTCATCCACTTTCTTAACATCTTATCCAACAGTGTAGCGGGGAGGCTGGAGCCTATCCCAGCTATGATAGGGCGCCAGGTGGGGCATCAGGAATACCCGGAGAAAACCTGCAAGTGCACGCAGGAGCAAGCGAACATTTAACCTCATTTAACTGTAAAATATTATTAAAATCTCTTTCAGTTTTTAAAACTTTGTCTTAACAGTAGTTTTGTAAGCTACACACTCTGGTGTTTAAAATCAAAGCACACTACAGCTGTTTCCACGTGACATACAAGTGCCGAGCTCAGCACTGGCGTTGCGTCCTGAGTAATAACACCATTATAAAGGATTTCCTGTGAAGTTTGGGGGAAAGTGCAGAACTCTCAGACTGAAAGGGAGTCACAAAATGATGTGTGTAGTTTCTTTTTGACTCATATTGCTTCACCCAACCCGAACCCGCTCAGAACCTCAGTTTGAGTCACATATTTCCTTCATAGGCTCCACATGAGCTTGCCCGCATTACCACAACTAAAAGTCAGCGTGGAGGGTGTAACGCGTAGCGAACCGACAGCCTCCCCGCTATCAACCTGAGCTCAGTTTTCACATGCGCAATCAGATCTGCCTCCTCATCTCCAACGTGCCCGTTGTTCAGTGACAACTTCGCCGGTGTCGTCGCGCGAGCAGAGCTCGAGGCATGCTGCCTGCAGGCTGAGGGAGCTGGTTCCTCCTCTCGTCCTGCAGCCCTGATCAGTCCAGGTCTGAGCGTCTGAGCATCCCACAGCCAAGAAACTGCAGGACGCAGGCGCGACTCTCGCTGCGGATGAGGATGATGATGGCTTTCGAAGTTTGAGCAGGTTAAATCTGAACGAATCCGCCGACGGAACGACTGCAGAGCCGTGTTTTGCGGTTGTGTACCTGGGACCAAACCAACAGCCATCCTGGATATTTTGTGCGTGAGTAAACGAGGAATACAGATTATTCATTTTTCATGTTTTGCCGCATCGTCGACACCGATGATCACACGATTTAGTGCATTTCAAAGCCTAGAGGTCATAAAATAAAACCCGACCTATCATGGTAGTATGAGCGATGCTGTTCGCGTCATAACCTTCACTCTAACCCGTTAAACGGCAGGTGCACCCACCCCTCCGTGTCCTCTCTGCGGCTCAGCCTCATTACAGGTGTGGCGGAGCACAGCGAGCTTGAACATCTACGATCCTTGTTGTGCTCAAGTTTTCTGGGAAGAATCCAGACTTGACAGCTTTGTCTGAAAAGTGATTATCAACAAATCCAGTCCCGCTGAAGTCCATCGGTTGTTTACAGTTTGGGAAAGAACGAAGAGGGGAGTTTGTCAGCTCGACTGAGCCACTGTCAGAGTCTGGGCATTCCTATACACACTACTTCATTTTCTTTGATTTCCAGGACCTGGATGGAGCATGCTCTCTAATGCTCTGCAGAGTTGCCTGGTAACTACGGATCACCATGATGCTTTCAGCTGCTTGGAGCAAGGCCATACAAGAAAGCATATGCACTATGAATAGGAATAGGTTGGAGACATAAGTACAGAAGTGATAAGAGCTGTAGATGATGGTTATATGCTCTACATCTGATCTGATCTGATAGATCATTTGTAGTAGAGTAATAATTAATTCAGAGAGATGATCACAGATGACATAACGAGGCTTAAACTTTGGTGCCTGGCTGACGAAAGGACTCTTCAGACTCTTCTCATCTTTTGATGCCTCTGGCCAGTGCTGAGGTCTCCCTCTCTGCTATGCGTGGGCACTGTTTTAGAAACTATGAATTTTTAACGTGACTTCCTGTAACCTTTGAAACAGCCCAATCTGCAGTCTTCTTGATGTAGTTATATAATGCCCTTTGTTGTCCATGAAAGACCCTAGTTCCTAGATCCCAAGCTGAACCCAAAGACCATTATTAGTTGACTGGTACTGGTCAAATATTGGCGAAATTTCCATTTGGACCAATCAATGTTCCAATGTTCCATTTAGACCAGTCAATGAACTGCCACAGGAAAGCATAATGCGTTACTGCTCTACTTTCAGAGGCACATTGAGGTATGGTGTGATAAAATAATCTTAATCTGTTAAAAGTGTTCCTAAATAAGAAACCACACAAGTGGTTGAATACTGATGTGCCTCCATATAGTAACAGCTGCCACATACAGATGTTCAGTTTCACTTCATTTGATCCTGAAGTAGGTTTTTGTTTATCTTAAAATGTGCCAGTATTAAGGAGCCAAGACATGATTGAGGATTGCACATGAAAAATGTGCTCATTAATATTTTCAGTGTTTGTCATGTGTGATTTATGAGTAGTGTTCATGTTGGTAATTATATTCTTTATAGTAGTTTAATAGATTTTTAAACCTTCTTAACATGATAACAATGTTTAGTCTGGTAAGTTGTCTAGAATAGGTTATGCATGCACTATTTCCTGAAAAGTAACAAGTTTTAACCACATTATTTGTGGTGCAAAAAGCAGATAAAACTGCCCCACAGTGTGTGAGTAATTAATTTTTTTCTTTTGTGTTCTGCAGGTTTCCCACCTAGCACTGCCACCCCTCTTTTGGGGTTGATTTGCATGTTTATTTTTCTAATGTGTGGAACAGAAGAGTTGAATTGTCTCATTTTGAGTTGTTATATCATAATATAACATGAAGTGGTTGAAATAAATGTTCAGGAATGCTGTCTTTTCCCGATTTGCCTGCAGGACACAGAAAAAATAAGCCTAGAGCTGCTGTTGGTCTGTAGGCCGTGTTTTGAGAAGCCTGCTCTGAAACAAACCGCTTTAATTATGTAACGGTTTAATTGCACAAAAAATAAAATAATCAGTGCTATAGTGTTGCAGAACTGCAATTATACCAGGAAACAGTAAGTAGCCAGAAATAGCCTTTAGGTAAATTATACCCTGAATATGAGCTGTGTCTGAAGCCCTGGAGATGTTACTCCTGGGGGTTTGGTCCTGTCTGCTCTCATCCAATCAGAGAGCGGTGGTGGTGTAGCCAGCGCCCCTGTGGAGAGCCTCCTGCATCCTGGATGGTGACTCAGCTGAAATAAGGCTGGTAGCATGGTAACGTTGCACAGTGCATCAGCAGCACCTGCCCTGTAAAAAATCCTCCTTCTCTTTCCCACAGCAGTCTGAGCACTGGGCTGCAGCACTGAGTGTTTGCCCTGGCTACTACACGCAAGGTCTAAAAATAGACTCTCCAAAGTAGGGCATTAATTCAATACCACAATTGTACTGTGATTTCATGTATTTATTTATTTGTTTTTTATTGAAAGTTGATTGCCGTCACCTTGGGCATTAAGTCTCTGCGTAAATATGAGATTTTGATATATAGATAATTGGGGGGAAACAGACATTTATATGTTTTGGATTTTAACCATGTTGAAACGAGACTGTCCCTTTAAGGCAGATTTTAGCTACTTGTAACCCAGTGAAATATTAGCGTTTCAAGAAACAACTGACCAGGTGTTCAGTCTTTCTCGCATGGAAGAAATTCACCAAAAGATTTTTACCACGACTGGACTTTAAGGTGTTATTTATCCGGCCACCAGGAGATATGGTGTCACAGAAAATCATGCTAGTAGATGCTGGCAGGCCCACAAAAGTAACCTGACAGTATTAATTAGCACTCACATTGGGCTTTAGCTAGGAGTAATTCAGACTGTCATCTGTGACTACTAAAATACAAAACAAACAAACAAAAAAATATATATAATAAGAAACAGAACTGTCTTAGTTTTTGTTTTGAATTTACGTTTTTATATTTTTCTGGTCACCGTGTCCTTTCAGGCTATGGAGGAGAAGCCCAAGAGGAGGCCTCTGGTCAGGGCTGCATCGGAGGAGAGCTCCAGCGATCGGAGTTCAGTCAGCTGCTCGCCATCTCCCGGAGACACCCTGCCCTGGAACCTGCCCAAACACCAGCGGATCAAGCGCTCCAAGTCAGCCTCTGGAGATGTTCTGGACCCAGCAGAGAGGGCCGTCTTCCGCATTGCAGGTAAGATGTTCATGGGTAGGTAGAAGACCCTCAGTGGTTTATATCTGTAGACGATCTGGTAAAGTTCTCTACACTATTTTTTAACTGCTGCTGTAGAGTTTCTAACGCCAGGGTATAGCACTGCTTAAGGAAATCCACATCCCAGAAGTTCAAGTTTCTTTTGTTGGTTTATGTCTTCACATTTTTCATGCTGTTGATTAGACCATGGTGAAAGTTATGATTTATGTTTTTCAGGTATTACCTGGATGTGTGTCTGTGTTAGGACTTTTGCACAGTCAATTTGAATGATTTTCCTTGTAAGAATTGCTAACTGAAAGCCTTTGCTTTACGGCTTCTGTCCCACAAGAATAATATGTTCTCCATGTACTGTGTTTAGTTTTCATAGTCCTTGGATTACAGTAAAGCTCACTACTTAGACTCACTCAGTCATTATCATCTGCTGCACATATTGTGCCATAACCGCTAGAAAGTTATAGCATTCGCAGTCAGTTTACTATTGCACAAGCCTCCTCAATTTTATTGTAAAAGTCCACTTGCTTCTAATCAGCCAATCCTGGCCCATCCTGTTCAGTGTTTTCCTACCAGATGGTTTGCTTTCCAGGTTGGTGTTATTCTATAAAAGGGACTTGTCCCCTTGTTCAGATATAGTGCACCTCCAATGTCTGGGACTGTAGCTATGAAACCTTGAGAGCCACTCTAACCAGAACCTGAAGTACCTAGGGAATGGGTTCATACATGTGGCGTTGTGCACAAAGGACTGCTGTTACAAATTGCAGTTCAAGACTGTTTGGGATTAGGGTTCAACCAATGAAATTACTGAACCTCTGTCCACCAGTTACTGAACTTGTTTTTGTCAAAAACATGAATCAGTCTGAGGAGCTTTAAAAAGCAAGCAGGCAGTGATTATTCCTACTGACATTGCTGCTCTCACTTGGCAGTTGATTGGATGATCTACCATTGCACCTGTAACATGCCAGTAGCTGCCACCTTTTTTGTCCCTTTTGTTGGGCTGTACCGACTGGTATAGCTACAAACACGTAGCTTGAAGAAAGGTGGATTGTCTTGCAAATCTTGCTGCATCTTTTTTTTTAAGTACTTAAGGAAACAAAATAGAAAAAAAACCCTCCTTTTGGACTCTCCCAATATTCATACATACTGTACTCTGGCAGAGGTTTTGCAGTTGACAGAGGTTCACTGTATAATAACAGAAAAGTAGCAGCATCTCTCATTATGCTCATTCATATATCCCGGGGGGTTCTTTATCCTCTAGAGCTTCTCCAGGTTCTCCACCTCTGTTAACTCTCATCTGTGCACTGAGGCAGGGATCTGATGAAGCAACTTGCTGCCTCAGCATGTTCAGTGGTGGGTGTTTAGTTCAGATAGTCTCTTTGGACCACGGACAGAAACCCAACCTCATCTTCCCCCCTCCCTAGTTGTCTCTAATATTGATTTGGTGGGGTGGGGTACTGCAGTGTGACTGGGTGTTATTGTCTCTGCACACATAACAGCAGCAGTACATTTGTATGTCCGCGCACTTCTGCAGAGCTTGCTGGTGTGCTGCAGTTTAAGGACAATAGAGTAAATTTATTTCTAAGCAGAACATTGACTAAAATGTTTGTCATTGTGAAGCAGATACCAGAATCAGATGAAGTGCATTAGATAAGTGTGACTGTATGAATATTGTCCCACTGGATCGCTGCCATAATAGCCCTGACTCAGTCCGAGTCATTAGCCTTGTGAGATGATTGCTTTATCTCACAGTGAATGGAGGCGTGACCATTTGCTATCAAGCTGCAGACAGTCTGAGGGGCAGACTGTGTCGGATAATGCTGAATATGGTGTCAGTAAGACTGTATCAACATTTTGTAGTTTACTGATATACCTAATCGGATAATCGGGCAGGGATAGCTCAGTAGGCAAAGCGGTTGCCCCATGATCGGAAGGTCAGGGGTTCGAATCCCCTGAACGGCTACCCTGAGGTATCCCTGAGCAAGGTACCATCCCCCACACACTGCTCCCTGGGCGCTGCACTGGTGGCTGCCCACTGCTTCACTGAGTGGGTTAAATGCAGAGAAAAATTTCCCCGCGGGGATCAATAAAGTGTACATTATTATTATAACACTTTAGTTTAAAGACATCACTACAGAGTGATGATGATGAGACAACATAATTAAGCTCAGTTGAAAATAAAGCAAACTAAGTTCACCAGACTTTCGTTTATGACTCTGGTTCAGGATGTTGTATGTTATCATATAATGGCTCACAACAGACCGTAATCATTAGTAACAGTGATATTTCAGTTATTATTATGAATGGCTTCAAAGTTCATTATCACAGATTACTAGAATATCAATGCAGTCAGGCCCACAAAACACAGAAAGGTCACCGAGTGTTAAATCATAGCTGCTTCTTCTTCTTCTGTCCCTCTGATGTACTCATTTGTAATCTTGTCAGTCCTGATCACTCCCAATGAATCTTAGCATCTTCAGCTCTCCCTTCTGTCTTGTTGGTTGTATCACTGCCTTTAAACCATACTTCATAGCAGGTCTCAGTACCATCCTCCAAACATTAACAGATAACGACTACTAGCCACTCATTAACCATCGAGAATTATCAGTGGTAAAAGTTGGCATTTACAGTGGAAAAAACAGTCAATAAGTTGTTGAGCTTTTTATTTTTGTGAACATTTATGGTTAATGATAAGTAACAGAAAATCTTTGGGTTTTTGACTTTTGTCTAAAAAAAGACATTTAAATTATGTAAGTTTTGGCTTTGAGACTAGTGGTTGCTATGGTGATGAATGATGAAACAAACACACAAAAGTAGATGTAATTAGTAGCTGTAGAAGCTCTAGTTGATTTAAAATCCTTTTTATAACTTGAAAGTTTCGGAATTCTGGGATTCTCATTCGGAGTTTTTTCCCATGTTGGTTCCAATGTGGGAAATAATGTTTTTTCCCTTCGTGTTAAAGTAACTCGTCAGGTTTTTGTGGGCATTTTGTGAATTTTTTCCTGAATTCCTTTTTGAACTGTGATGTTTAGGATCTTAAATAAGTATCTTTTAAATGTATATTTAAACATTATTTAAACATTTTCCCTATTAATTATACTAATACATGGATAATACCATTATGTACTAACACAAGATGAATGGTTCTTGAACTTTTTCAGGCTTGAAAATGTAATTCTGTTGCACTGACTCCCCTTTAACTCGAGGGTCTACTTTAAGATTCTGGTTGTGACTTTTAGAGGACCGCATGGATACAACCTGACTTACATCAGTGGGTCCCTAAGGTCACATGACCAGGGCCTGCTGGCTGTGTATCAACACCTAAAAACCTTCCCTTTAAACTTGCCTTAGGGTAAATTTTTGTCTGTCACGTTGGTGTGAAGCACTTTGTTTTTTTATTTTGAAAGGTGCTATATTAATACTTTTTAGTTACCTTAGAAAAACTTAGACTCTTTAATGTGCCTTTGCTGTAGTGTTACTTTGAACACAGCTGTGAGAACCAACAAAAACATGGGTGTTTTTTTTTCTTGGTCTGTCTGTGACAAACTCAAAATCCTGTTAACTTAATACTGATGTTAAGGTACAAGTAAAGAAAAGTCTGTTGCACAGACATCCGATATTCAGTTAGCCCTGAAAAGTGTATCACATAAGCCCTGAAATGTCACACAATAGTTCCTTCTTGATTTTCATGAAACACTGAGTTTAGAGTCTGCTATGCAGGAGATAAATTATTTAGCAGTTCTTTCAGTGTGGTATTTTTTCCAGTGTCTGTCAGGATATTGACCTGCAGATCCTTTTCTGTCTTCACTTTCAGCAGCGTTACTGTTTTTAAAGATATTTCTGGGACCCTGACCAAGGTTTCCTCTTTCATACATCTGTCTTTTCAAAATAAGAAATGCCAGAGTGTTTCCAGTGTATCCAGCTACAGGTATACAATGCTGATGTCAGATATCAGACTCATGATAATAAACTAGAATGGTGGTGTGTGCAGTGTACTATGGTGGTCACTAGAGGACAGTATCCAAAGATAAAATGCAGTGCATCATGCCTGCATCTTTCTCATCCTCCTTAGATTGTATTGCTGCTCTCAAATCTGACATTTGACTACTTCCTGGTCATTCTTTTCAGCATGTACCTACAGAAGAACGTGTGTGCTCAGTAGTAATTTATTAAATTGACAGTTGAAGTAATACTAAGCCTACTAAGCCTTGGCAAACAAGGAAATAACAAGGGATAAATGACTAAACAAGTAAAGCAATGCTGTGTGTGTTAATATTTATTAGATTTATTCATAACTAAAGAGACCAACTTTGAGTTTTATTGACTTGTGATCTTTTTTCACTTTATTTGATTGATGCAAGCCTTACTTACTTTGCTTAACTTTCTCCACTTTCAGAGTTTGGGACTCTTATTGTGCTCTACCTTTACTGTCAGTTCTTTTTTTCCCACTGGTTCCTTTCCATCTATCTCCCCATTAGCAGTGCCCCTGCTTAATCCTTTTAGAGGGTCACTTGAGGGCTGGAGCTGATCCCAGCTCACATTATTTACTGTGTTTGGGTGCTTACTAAAATCTGCCTTGTCATAAGGGCAGCATAAGCTGAAAGGTAATTTTGTCATGGATTTTGCGGCTGTGGAGCCCAAATAGAGGCTAAAGAGGCTCACTGTTTGTCACAGTGACATTTTAATAGTAATGTGTTACCAGGGAGCTCATTATCCCAGCGGCCACTACATTTTCAACCTCTAATTAACATTCATGCTACCAACCGGTAAGCAAGTAACCAGGCAAAGTCGCACCAACACAAATCAGTAAATACACACAAAAACAGTCAATGAATAGTGAGGGGTGGCGTTGTATCACTCCTTAGATGTGTTTTCTTTTATTTTTGCAGAGAACATAAATTAGTGCCACCACTGGGGCAGGGAGGCTTTAGTTTGGCGATGTGTGGGAGGCCTGGCTTGCACTACAGTCCTGACACTCGAGCCAGAGAAGCAGACAGAGAGACAAAAGTGAAAAAAAATATTCTCTGAGAGACACCATCCGGTGGCCAGTGATGAGAAAACAGTGGGATGTTTTTTTTATACACTCATGGGGATTGAGTGCACAATTGAAAAATCCCACAAGCCGTCAGTATTAAAACACCACATCGTTCTGCTGAATGGAGGAAATAGAGGAGGCAAGCAAACTGTACGTCCTCAGCTTGTTTTTAGAGATATCTTCAGGCTATGCTGTGATGGATGTTGTGGTTGGAGTTGAACTCGGAGGCTGTTTGTCAGATCGTCTTTGCTCTTCAGTGACAGTGACTTCTTTGACTTTCTGCTGATGTGTTTTGAGTTTCTCCACCTTTACCTTTACTAGATCTGAACCGTAATTGTTTAATTATTTTTAAACAAGTCTTTAAATTTCATGTCAGCACTATAATAAAGCTTTCTGATCACATCGCCTGCTCTGTTGGATCTGAAGTGTTAACTGTCTGACTAAACACAGATGTTGGACTGCAAACAGTCGCTGCTCTGTTGATATATTTTTTTTAAAGAAAACCTCAGTTCATAATGATGTTGCTGCTGGAACTCATTAGAGTTCCTGTTACTCACTTTCAGTTCATAACTCACAGGTCGAGACGCACCGCTGGTGGTTGGTGCCACGCGGTAACTGATGATTCCAGTGACTCGGAGTGCTGAAATATTTTTCCACATTCCTAATGTCAAGGATTTATCAAGAAGGATTTTGCAATTTGCTGTCTCTTGTTGATGAAACTCTGCAAATTTTTCCGATAGCTGAGTAAACACAAACGCCCAGCTGTATGTGCTCAGGCTGCCAGGATATCTGCCTTATTATCTTACATCTAAACAGTGACAGTGGCACCACCTCTTTTACTGTGTTTATATAGTATTTTCTTTCTTTTCTTTCGTTTTTGACATGGTAAATTTTCTATTGTACTAACATTTTACTGTGAAATTACAAATATTTAGCACAGAGAGCTGTAACTTCACAGCAGTTATTTACAGAACTTTATCCTAATATTATGGCAACTTTTTCCTAAATATACTGATGGACATTTGTGTGGCATAGATTCAACAAAATGCTGGAAGTAATACTCAGATTTTGGTACATATTGCAACGATACCATCAAACTGTTGCTGCAGATTTGTTGGCTGCCTGTCCAAGTTTCACGTTCCCTCACATCACAAAGATGCTCTATTGGATTGCAATCTGGTGACTTTGAGGCCATTTAAGTGCAGTGGAGGCTGTTACAATGACCTCATTGTCATATTCAAGAAGCCAGTTTGAGATGATTTGACTTCTGTGACATGGCGCGTTATCCTGCTGGATGTAGCTCTCAGTGTACCCATGCAGTCAGACTGGCTGTGGCTTTTAAATGATGCTCAGTTGATACTAAGTGTGTTCGTATCAACCTGCAGTGTTTAGTCTGTTTAAATCAAACTCGGGTTTGTTTTCCAACTTGAGGTGATTCATTTGTGCATGTGTGAACGCAGTAATCAGGTGTGGAACAAAACAAACGTACCAAGACCCTTTGGAGACTATGGTCTCTGTATGGTTCCAAACAAACTCTGGAGTGGTTCATTTATGGTGTCAATGTGATCTGACCCCGAGCCACACCAGCTACTATGTGTATGTTAATTTCAGATAAAAAAACATCCCATAGCCATGTATACTTTGTATTCTCAATACAGAAAGGTACTATAGATGCACAGAGGTCTGTAGGGACTGGCAACAAGCAGTGAAATGGACAGAAATTCTCTGTTTTCTGTTTTGTTTGAAGTCCAGAACAAAGCACCTTCTTCCTGTATTTACTTTTGCTGCTTCTGCCCCAGACACATCTCTCCAATGAGCAGACTTAATATTCTCATGAGGTTTGTAGTAGCACATTTTGGTTCACATGGCGTTCACCTTTTCTCTGTGTGAAAACAAACCAAACCACAGGAAAAAGCTGCAAGTTTACAAACTCATCAACTGATTCGGACCAGAGTGAACCAACTATAGGCTTAAAAACACCCTAAGAGGCCCACAGTGTGAAAAGAAAATATCCCCCACTCCATTACAACACTACTACCAGTCTAAACTACTGGTTTAATGGCAGGATAGATCCATTCTTTCATGCTGTTTATATGAAATTTATTTTTAAAAAATCACTTAATGCACCTTTCTTTCCCTTTAATGACTCTTGGTTGTCTTAAACCACGTCTACATGAGTAAATGCAGTGAGTTGCTACCATAAAATTGGCTGATTAGATATTTACATGAACAACCAGTTCAACAGGTGTACCTAACAAAGTGGCTAGTGTGTGTATTTCACAATAGACCTAAAGTTATTTGCAGCCAGGATATTATATTGTGCATATATTTAATTCGATCTGCTCTGTTTTCTAATTATGGGTATATTTAATTTAAATATGGCAGTGACAAAGGAAACATAAACATCAGTGTGTTTTTAACTATCAGCAGACATATGTGTGACCAACTTGCTGCATGTTACTGAGGATAATTTGATAACTTTAAACATCTCAAAATAAGAAACACCACTGAAATTCTTCCCTTTTCAACACTGGGCTGTTTTCACTGGGGAAATGCAGCTTTTTAGAAAGAAACACTCTGACGGATCCAAAGTAAATTTCCTCTGAACTTTTCCAGTTTTTGTTTCAGAGACAAGTTCTCAGTGCTTCTTCCAAGCACCACTTCCTTGTAGGAAGGTCCAACTGCTGTCAGGGTTTTTCTTGGCATCATTTCTTACTATTGTCACTGCTTCATCCATGAGAGTCTGTAACTAATTTGAATAAAACAGTAGGTCTCTTTACTATTGTCTTGATGCTGCAATAAACTTTACGGCCTAAGAAGAGGGATACTTGCTAGTCCTGTGTTTTGCCCTCAATTGTACTTGTTAATTCATATGAATGTTACTTTAAATATCTGAGCTTTACTTTTACTTCTTTATAACTGAATGAATGAAGGGAATTTAAGATTGATGAAAAATGATACCATGCCTTAAGTAGGACTCTAAGCATTTTACATTAGTTGCACAGGTGTACCTATCATTTTCATAGGTTTGTGAACACTTCATGTATACATCATGTATAAGCATACATTCACGTGAAGAAGAGTTTTCACAGGAAAAAACAGTCACGAATTCAGTAACTTGGAGAATCGCCCTTAGCATTAATAACTTGAAGTAATCATTTTATGTGTGACTTTCTCAGTCTCTTCCATCATTGTGGAGGAATCTCTGGCCATCTCCTTTTGATAGAGGTGCTTCAGTTCATTTGCTGCTGGGGTCATTGTTCAGCTCCGTGACCCAATTTAAGCCAAACTTTAACTGTCAGACAGCCTCACATTTGACTCTTGAGTACTTTGCTATACAGAGGAGTTCATGGTTGACTTAATGGCTGCATGTTGTACAAGTCCTGTGGCTCCAGAACAAATCTACATCATCACCACCGTGCTGACAATTGGTGTGAGGTTTTGTGTTGAGATGCTGTGTTTGGTTTTCATTAAACCAGCTATCTATTCTCTTAGACACTTGTCTGATTTACGATTATGGCGTGGGGCTGGAGTTTCTCTCCCTCTCGCCCTATTGCACCAGAGGGAGTTTATCTTACCTGTAACAGGGCGAGAGGTGGGTTCTTTTAGGCAGGTTGCCCATCTATCACAGGGCTCACAAAAACAACTAACGAACAACTTTAAAAAGTGACCTGTAAATCAGACGGCCATTGGACACCAACAGTGAGCAGACAGTCACCATGTGGATGTGAGGAAAAATTATGCTTTTTACATAGACCAGATAAATTTTAACGCAGCGGTGTGACTAAAAAAACACTTCCCATTTCACTTTTTTTTGTTTTTCGTTTGTTTTTCAACCCTAACACCCCTAAATTCAAACTTTATATAAATATTGAGGTAAAAGCAGCACTGTCGATTTTGAAAGTTGGTATAAACTAATGTTAAGTCCATAAACAAGAATCCATATAAGATATACCTTATTTTCTGCACTATAAGGCACACTTAAAATCCTTTAATTTTCTCAAAAATCAGGAGTGCACCTTATAATCCGGTGCACCTTATGTATGAATTCTGGTTGTGCTTATTGACCTCGAACCGATTTTATGTGGTACACGGCGCTCAAAAATCTGTCAAAAACGTTTTAGTACGACTTTGGTAAGATACGAAGCCGCATCACTTGATGGATTGTCAGAGCATTACGGCTACTGTAGTCAGGAGCCTCGCGGAGTAATCTGGGTCCAAAACTCCGTCCGCTTCAGGTCCCAAAGTCAAACGAACACTGAGGCATCACTGAAAGTTAAAAACTGTCTAAATTAATTTATCTTTAATAAAATGATCAGTGTTGCTGCTTTACCAGGTGTAACAATTAAGTTTAACATCCAGGCGTCCATGAAAACAGAATTTTAGTTTAACAGAGTTAGACGTTAGCAGGAAGTTAGCTCGCTAACTCTTTTCCACTCCATAAAAGTTAACATGAGGGTTTGCAATGGTTAGGGACAAATGCAATTGCATGGCAGGATGCTGTAAACGGACCAAACTTCAGTCAGGAGAACAACTGAGATAATCCATCCACAATACGAGGTTAGTCATTAATATACTGCAACAACACGGGAATAGAGCAGCTGCGAGAGAATTCAACAGACTGTTTTGTTTCCCTTAATGCGCCTCATAATCCGGTACGCCTTATGTATGAAAACAGACCTGTTCATCGACAGTGGGCTTTATAATCCAGTGCGCCTTATGGTCTGAAAAATACTGTATGTTAATATAGGATAAAAGTGATTTAGGGTTAGTAGAATAGTGTTTTCCATGTTCATCAAATAAGGTGGACGTGTGTTTTTAATCATGTGTGTTTATGAAATAAAATCGAATACAGTGATGTTTGTGCCAGTATTTTGTGTCATTTCACTTTTCTTGTTCTTCAGTAGGAGTCGTTTATACTGTACCTGAAGATTATTAGAAAGTCTGTATTTAAAGTTATAGCTGTTGTTTGCTTTCAGCTACCCAGCTCTGATCCAGTGTTCTGTGCTGAAGAGGTGTGGTCCCCTAACACTTATGCCGTCATTCAGTTTTGGGAATATGACGTGACTTTGAGAAGAACCGTGTAAGTGTGATGGGAGTTCTTTTTAAAGCTGTAAATATTACAGAAGCCACTTGCTGCGCCTTGCCCCAGTTTCTCCAACAGCAGGAACTCAAATAACCCCACGCAGCTCCGTCACTTGTTTTTTCATCGAGGTAGCTGTGTCTATAAGGGGTGGAGTTGGCATGCACGGTGTGTCTGTGTGTGTGTAGCTGTGTCTCAGCTGGTACCTATCTTTGTGGCTTGTGTTTGCCTCTGTGCCTTTAAGAGGAGGGTCTGATATAAGTGTGTGTGGGTATTTCTCAAGCTGAGGAGAGGAGTGGTGGTGGTCTGGAATGATATGTACAGTTCAGAGAGGGAATACTGTGGCTGAGTGTGGGTGAGGAAGAAGGTGGGGACAGAAATATAGGTGGACAGATAGCCAGGAGGGCTTTTATCAGCACTGAGGACACACAGATTCAAAGAGGGGTTCACACTGCCAGGGGAAAGTTAAAAGGAAAGTTTGAAGAGAGAAAGGTGCCCTAACCCTGACAAAGTATCAGCCAAGCCATGTCCATGCCCATGTTTGACCCAGGTCAGCGACTGCCAGAGGAGCAAGACTATGTTCAAGCCTATGAAAACGTCAGGGAGAAATATAAAGGTAACAACACCTCCTGTTTTCTTTTTGTAGTTTCAACTCAAATGATAACATGTTGAAAGCATGTTTGAATGGGAGGTGGGTGTGTAGAGTGAGTGCATGCCTCAGTGAGTATACTTGTTAAGCCTTGGCCAGCGTATTACTTTTAATTGATTCCATATTGATTTTCATTGATGTTTCACGGGGGTCTTTCTGTGAGCCGTGTTTCTATGATAGCAATGGCATGGGCATGTGGATTGGTACTTTTGTCAGCTCTGCCAGTGATGTCTTTGTTGTTGTAGTTAACCCCCTGTATTGCAGACAGATCAACACTGAGAACATGGTTAAGTGGTGCACTTCTACAGGTGCAGTAACAGAACAGCTGCATCGATAAAACAAAGAGGAGTCCTGTTCTGCATGCTTTGTGTCCTTCTCAGACTTGGCTGCTGTCTTTGCATACAGGGGAATCGGTGGGCAGCGTGGGCACAGAGAGGTGAGACATTTGGCCTTTGGTTGAATGGCACAGGTCCAACAATGCAACGAGAATGATAAGAGCTGCCAGCCAACATGGTGGCGTATGAGAACAACATGTTTCCAGTTATGCAGCATGTGGGTAAAAGCCTACTTGAGAGTGTTTTTATTTTTGTTTCAGAAAGAATAATAATAATAATAATAAACTTTATTTATAAAGCACACTAAAAAACCCAAGGATATACCAAGGTGCTTAACAAAAATAAAATAGGAAAAGGGAGATGGGAGGGAAAGGAGAAAGGACCTGGCACGTATCAATTATAAAACCTTGACAATCATAAGATATAAAAGTAGTTCACAAGCATAACGGATAAAAATGTACCAACGCACACCAAGTGTTAACTAGGTGGAAAGGCAAGATTAAACAAATAAGTCTTCAGCCGTGATTTAAACAGTGGCATAGAGTCAGACGCCCGGATAGACACAGGAAGGTTGTTCCATAAGACCGGGGCAGCTACAGCAAACGCGCGGTCACCGCGAGACTTCAGCCGAGAACGAGGTTGCTCCAGAAGAATTTGGGTAGCAGATCTAAGTGCTCTGACAGGAGTGTGTAACCTGAGAAGCTCATTGAGGTAGCTCGGCACCAAATTATTAATGGTTTTGTAGGTGAAAAGTAATATTTTAAATTGAATACGGTATTTAATTGGAAGCCAGTGCAAGCCAGCAAGAACAGGAGTGATGGAAGAAAACTTCCTGCTACCTGTCAAAAGGCGTGCCGCTGCATTCTGGACAGTCTGCAATCTAACGAGAAGGGTGGAGGAAAGGCCAATGTAAAGAGAGTTGCAGTAGTCCAACCTGGAAGTCACGAATGCGTGAATGAGTTTTTCCAGGTCATTGTGCGGAATGTAGCGCTTAGCCTTAGAAATGAGGCGCAGCTGATTAAAACTAGACCTCACAACAGCAGACACTTGCTTGTCAAATTTAAGCGAGCTATCCAGTAGTATGCCCAAATTACTGGCATAATCAGAAGGAGAGCTAGCAAAAGGCATCAGAGCAGCACACAGTTGGTCGCGGGGGATTTTACTATCGAACACCACGATCTCCGTTTTCTTTTCGTTCAGGACAAGAGAATTACTCTTGAACCAATCTTTAACCTCACACATGCATTCACGAAAATAGTGAAAAGACATAGCAAGATCATCAGTAATCTCAAAATAAATCTGTATATCATCAGCATAGCAATGAAAGGCAATATTATACTTCTCAAAAATTGCTCCAAGAGGGAGCAGATATAGCGAAAAGAGAATAGGGCCTAATACAGATCCTTGAGGCACACCACAGCGTACAGGTACCGAGGAAGATGAGAAGTTGCCCAAATTAACCGAAAAAGACCTGTCAGCGAGATAAGATTTAAACCAGTTGAGGGCAGTGCCTCTTATACCCACGGTGTGCTCAAGTCTTAGTAGAAGAATGTTATGATCAACCATATCAAAAGCAGAGGAAAGGTCCAATAAAACCAGGACCACAGAGCATCCAGAGTCGGTGCTTACAAGTAGGTCATTGAGAACTCTAAGCAAGGCCGTTGCAGTGAATTGCAGAGTTGATAGAAACAGGAAGTCAAGACGAGTTGAAGATGCACCTGCACCTCATTTGTTTACTTCGTTCATGATTCTGAATTTGACCATTGCAAAACCTGGAAGACAATCACCTCAGTGCAGTTGAAACCAGCTTTCAGGCCATGTTCTCCCAGTTTGCATACATATGAAACATAGTTGTGAAATGTGACACTGGTGCGCTTGACTGGTTAACCTTAAAAATTATGTCAAAAGAAAGTTGTTTAAATTTAGCGCAGTTTCATCTAACAGCATTAAGTGTATCCTTGAGGCCTATAATGACTATAAGGATGCACTAATTGTGGAAGCTCACTGCCTTGGAAAGTTTTAACTGCACAAAATATGTGATGTGACACTGTAGAAAAATATTGGCCGGTGCCACTGGAAAACTTCATCTTATTAGCCAATAAGTGATGGAGACAGTGTGACCGATACAAGCCATGTTTCTAATGACAACATTTTGAAAATATCTGCATCAGTTATCATGTAGCAGAAGTGGAATCAGATCATTATATAAATGTGACATCTCATATTTATATATATTTATTCCTGTGCTTATGCATGAATCTGAGATTGGGTCTACATGTCGTTTTCAATGTGTGTCAAGCTGATGGTTTGCAAATGCATTGATTTTAGCTCCAAGTATGATGGATAACCCTGGATTAATTAATCCAGGGTTATCTCGTCTTGTTTTCTTATTGTATGGATATGATTTATGGATTAATTCAGATGTATGTAGATCATCACAAAGATATTATGATGTCCAGTTTTTGATCAGCTGTCTCTCACCTGCATGTGTCACCCACAAAGGCAGGTGATTTACATTGACATCTGCAGGTAATCTAGCTCAGGACACAGGCTGGCAGGAGCAGCTGTGCTGTCATTTTACACTTGTCAACCATGTCACACATCAGTGAGGAAACATCTCTTTTTCTAGAGCCTCAAATGAGTTTGTATGAGTCCCACACTGTGTACAACTCCACTGTTATAAAAGGATAATTGTTGAGAGGCACAATGGATAATTAGCAGAATGAATGATTAACATGTGTTGGAGATAAAAACAGAACCCATAAGTGTGGGCCTGAAATCCCAGTTACAGCAAACTGTCACTGCTAGTCTTCTCTGGGCCTTGGTATGCTGGGAACCAAGCAGTTCCATCCAGTCGCATCAGTCTAGTAATTTTCTTCCCATGTGGTTGCCTACTGTGCATGTCACTGTGGGCAGTGTTCCTGCTGTGCCTCTCTGGCACCAGTCTGGTGCTCCACGCCCCTTTCATAACCTCCAGTCTCTCTGCCAAGATCAGACTTCCTGTTACTCTTTCTTATTGTTGGTTTTTAACCGGATGCTGTTTGTTTTAGATAATTGTACACTTGGAATAAATAGAACACATCTCCTTAAAGAAGAGGAGATGGGAGATAACAAATGTTTTTATCAGCCCTTACCTGTGGTTTCAGATGATCTGAGCTTTGAGCGAAAAGTAGGGTGTCGGGGTTTGTCATGAGATGTCAGCCCCTTCTGTAAAGCTGTGTGTTGAGCTGGTGCATGTGTGTGCAGCTCTGTGTGTGAGCTGAATAATTCAAATATGGCCTAGATAAAGCAGTGTTCCTGTCACTTTAAAAGAAGCAGAAGAAAAGTTGAGTGTTGGAAGAAAAACTTTGATATGAAGCTGGATTAGAGAATTTAAGCTGGTCATGAATCACCTTAAGATGAAGCTACGCAATTAGTCCTATAAGCAGGTGGAATTATTGATACAACCATGAATTTATACTTGACTGGGATTGGTACACTACTCTATTTTTAGTCTGTGTTGACACCAGTTCAAAATTCACAACACAGGTGGGAGAGATCCGATCCTGATAGTGTCCATCATGCACAGATTGCATGTAGCAGTGGGAGAATGGACTGTTACTCTTGGCAGCATTCGTGCGCATGGTATCACATGATTAGGGATGATTATTACTCTGGCGTGAGCTGGCTTATACATTTGTATAAGTTATTGCAACAGGTGAAATGCAGCTTCCTATGGGAGTGATGAAGCCTGCCTGGGTGAAGCTGTGTGTCAGAATAGCAACAGATCAGATCTATTAGTGTAAAACATGCAGCCCTGCTTTAAATACGCGCTGCAAATGTATCCCTGGAGTTTACTCTGTCAGTCTTGGCATTATTCTGGTTGAAAGACAAGCTAAATAACTTCTGGCATTTAACTCAATGAGGAGTTTGTTATTAAGGTCGCGGTAACTTATTCCAGTCACATTTTACGTGCGTTGGACAAAACTCCTGAGATTATTCCATTATAGATGGTTGGCTGCAGTGTTGGAATTTCTTGGATAATCTAAAATGCTGACGTTGTAACATTGAAGGTTGGAGAAGCCTAATGAGTCCCTCAGATACAGCACAATTACCTGCACTTACTAATGACTCCAGTGACCCTGACCTTGTTGGGTTATCTTCACCTCAAATACTCATTCTTACGAGGTTGGCTGATAGTTTTGTAGCCACATGTCAGAAAAAAGGAATCGCTCTAACTTTTGCTTAATATTCATCTTTTCAACCAAGTCGCAGAAGGAACAATGTTTCTAAAACACCATTCTAGTAAAGCTTAAAGAGTTTAAGCTTCCAAGTGACCATTAAATAACTGAGCAATATAATCAGCTACTTCTCATCCTAAGGATGAACTCTAACTTCACCATAATGGACTGTAGCCAGTGTTAGTAGTCTAAGTTATGCTCTGCTGCCTTGCTCCAGGATCAGTTCATCTATGTTCTGCAGGTTCTGGTTAGAATAGATCTCAGGAGTGAGAGCTATATTAGCTATAGTCCAAGGTGATGGAGTTATAATAAGTCTGACCACGGGGCACAATCCTCTCTGGGGGAAGTAGCTAAATAATGTCAGTAAGTATATAATAACATGAGACAGGAAAGCGAGTTAGCAACGACTACATTTTCAGAATTTTCAAGAGCGTTTTCCATTATTATACTAATAGTGGTGGAATTCTCTCAGATGAAATGTAGTCAGCAAATATAATTGTCAGGTGGTATTATGTGTGGGAAACACTGAATATATGTTAACAAGAAAACTGGAATAATACTTAGTAAAAATACTTTGTTTTGCTCCTTTTAGCTTACAGGTGAACTGTGACAGGTGTCACATGGCCATAGCTGTTTGTGCTGATGTGATCTTTGTGTTTGTTCTGTAAAGTGTTGGTCTGGGATTTAATCCTGCCTGCGAGGTGGATTTTGTCCCACTCCCCATTCTTAAACACACTTAAAAGAGTCAACATTGCGAGCTTCTGTGTGTAAATACTAACAGAGTTTACTTATAAAAGGGCTGCGATAAATTTGTCTTGTGAATCACTGTCGAGCTTGAGCACCCGCAGAGGAAGCCTCCGCTCAGTTCCAGTACTTGCCTCAGATAAGGTTTCATGCAACTTGACCTCACGTTCAAAAATAGTAATAGTGCTTAAGTTATGGACGCGTGATCACACATACACACAGATGTGTCCAGGTTGTAAAATAGGAAAAATATTCCTCTTCTGTCATTTAATATGTGCCAAGTCGACAACACCTCTTTTGTTTTTCCTGAATAATCCATTAACGTCTATAAAGTTCTACAAAAAAACCCCATACTTTATTTATAATTATTTATATATATTTCAAATTATCATTACAATTTTTACATTTGTTTTGATTTTCATGTCCATGCATGTCCAGCTAATTTATTGATGTGAGCCTCCAAAGTGTAAAAACTCCTAATCCTGATCTGTTGAGCACTTTTGAACATCTGCAGACATTCTAACTGGTCTCTAACTGGTAATTACGTGTAATTACAACACATTCCTAATTAACAATCCACAGTTCAAGGCCAAACAGACAAATGAATCAGGCTGTAGCTGTTGGATGAATGACGTCTTTTCAAAAAGTTCAAAACCAATGTCCAATTTAAATGTGGTGGGTCTCATGTTCAAGACCATCTCCTTGTGCATGTTTGGATAGTTTCAAGTGCTGTTTTTAGATCACTTAATGGAAGTCTAGTTGTGCCTTCTAGCACTTTCATGCACGGATAGTTACTCTGCTCTGCAGCATAGCAGAAGTTGAAGTCATGGAATTGAATTTGGATTCTGCATGCATGATCAGAAGCCTTCTTCTTTGAGTTTCTGCCTGTCAAGACTATCGACACCATCAGCTGAAAGCCTGAAAATAATCACGGAGAAAACTGTCAAGTCATCAGATAACACTCCTCTTAAAAACACACAAATTTATAAATCTTTTCTGCAGGCATGAAAAGTTACAGGAGAAATAAAGGGGCACATGTATCGCCTGAGAGCTGCTGTCCTCTGACAGAGGACATACTCATACATTATTCCCACATATGTTCACACCTACACTCCATCCCACTGTGCTAACAGCATGGCTCAGTATCTGGTAGATTAGTGAGGACTCAGAAGCTGCAGTAGGCTATTCTCACCTGTCTGTCTGCTAATTCACTTGAGTTTATAAGGTGACCTTTTAGTCCGTATGTTCTGCTTAAACATGGTAAATGGACTGATTCTTGTATAGCACTTTTATAGCTTTGCAGAGGACTCAAATCTCACCTTTAACCTCTGTCACCTCTATTCACCTTTAAACATATTCTGTGCAGACTGCTGCACATTAAGCATGTAAATCAGCAACAACAACAAAATCCCACACATACAAAGTGAAAATCATCTTGTTACCATGCAATCTTCTCATGGAAAACCTTCTTTCCTGGCACTGATACGAATGTGGGTTTGATATGTATTATCTTTTTAAACGTGGCTGCAGGCCAAGACCGACACACATCACCACTCTGCAAAAACTGCTCAGTACCGCCTCAAGCCCAATGACAAAACCCACCAGGGGCTGATCTTGTCTCCAGACTCTCAGACCATTCGAGAGTCTGGAGGAATTCCTCACTCAGGAGTTACAATTCTTTGCGATTATAAGTATCTTTAGGTAAAAGGACCCAAACCTAAGTTGTCAAAATACTAATTTTAAGAATTATATTCAGTGAATCATTTCAGTTACAGAATGTATTTTGTGTGTGGTCGATCTTCAACTAGTGTACTTTTGCAGATTTAGGCTTGTGCCTGATCTAAAGCGGTAGATCAGGCACAAGCTGTGTAATTATCTGAGTTATTATATGTAAAATTATCTGAAATCTAACCTTAGCCACACCAAGTTCTTCTTTCTGATGTTCATAAGGCCGTTCAACTTGTTAAACATATTCTAAAGCCAACAACAACCTCAGAAACGTCTTATTTCTGGATTAGGTACAGCGCTTTGAAATCTTAGAGGATATCACCCAGTCTGCTGTGATTTCCAGAAACCTTTCAGTTCCTGCAGTAAGACTAGTCATCTGGCTGATTCTGTGTTGGTCATGCCGCTTTATCCAATAGATGCCCTCACATTCTTTCACGTAGTCCAAATCCTTTCTGATGATAAATGGCATATAGATGTAATTGGTTTGTGTCTCTGGTTTCTTTTGTGGAACTGCTTTAAGTCTGCGGGGGAATGGAAATCCTGACTGTGAACCGCCATGAAGTGAACTCAGCCTGGCAAAGTTTGCTGGTGAGAGCCGCTGTAATTGAGATGGGATTTGTATTGGAGCAGAGGATTAGTGCCCTCCCAAATCCATGGAGTCAATAACAGCTGACGTTAGTTATGTAACCACACTGCAAAATGTTCAATGTATGAAATTTCTTTTAGTCTTAAACTAGATCAGAAATATTATATTTTTATTGTCACAGCCGCAGTGTTAAGTGGGCAACAAATAAACAACCAAAAAAACGTTGCTCTGAAAATAGTCAGCTATAAGACTTGGACTGAAAATTATTGAAAAAGCAGCCAGTGTCCAGAGAAAAACTTTGAAAGACCTTCAAAAAGCCTGAAGAACTATTACTTAAGCAAGACTTTTGCACAGTACAGAGGGTCAGGAGGTTAGGAAATTAGTTTTAAAGCATTGCAGTTTGGATTATTGTTGTCACCCTACCAGGTGGACAGACAAGCAGCATGGACACCCTAGTTTGTGAATGCAATACCTCGAGAATGAGGTGAATTTGTTGGTGCGTCTATTAAACATCTGTGGATGCAATAATGCAAAAAGGAAGTCACCAGGATTTAAATTTATACCATACGTTCATCTGCTAGGAGGCTGAGGGGTAGCACTGGCAGTCACCAGTATTTTTGTAATACTGTGTATTCAGTTAGATTACACCAGATGTCTGTGGAGCTCTCAGCCACATGTAATTGTCTTGATATTTTATTTATTTATTTATTTATTGCACAAAAAAGAATAAATCTTTATGCATAGACTTATAT
Organism: Oreochromis aureus; assembly: GCF_013358895.1. Classification (NCBI taxonomy): domain Eukaryota; kingdom Metazoa; phylum Chordata; class Actinopteri; order Cichliformes; family Cichlidae; genus Oreochromis; species Oreochromis aureus. Next base: position 28,483,505 of record NC_052962.1, on the reverse strand, counting down.
TTTGGCAATTTCTGTTTTTAAAAAAGTTTAAAAATAACTGAATATATTTGGACCATTGGGCGGAGTGATGAGTAGCAAGCGTGGTTACCAGGTGTGTATAGGTTTTATGGATGCATGGCACAAATACAGGTACCTGTTAACATACTTGAGTCTGACACACCAAAACTAGAGTACAGGGATCTTGAACAGTTTTGTTTTGTTTTTTCCAATTTTTCTTTACACACCAAACCAGATTTGTTAGAGAATTCTATTAAAAATGATCCAAACACTAAACATCACAAAATATTTTTGTGGCACTGGTTTAGCTTTCTGCTAAAATCAACTGGTTTTCCAGCTTTCTATGGAGTTGTTATGCAGTTAGTTTTGTTTTGTTTTTGTTTTCAATTTTATTTTTAATTTTTATGTTTTGTTTATTAGTCTTTAAACATGGGGACTGACTTGCTTTTGGAGTACCAAGTGGTCAATAGAGGAACTGCAGTTTTGGGCACCTCTACATTGTCTAAACTTTTCACTTACAGACGTTGCTGCAGCTGATTGGATGTTTGATCAAATTAACATATTAGTTGATAAAACTCAAACAACACAGCTGAGGGCTGGACAGCTATTATTCACTTCTCTTGCCACTCTAACCGCACAGCTGCTTTAACTGTTTACTGTCAGTTTTAAGGCCAAAAGACAGAGAGAGAGAGGAAAAGAATCGATCAATAATCCTCAACCTCAGGTCACTGAATAGGATGATGTCACTGTTTACTTCCCCACAGTGCTCTAAAGCACAGGTTTCGTACAGTGTGTCCGGTGGGTTATTGAGTGATAGCAGTGACACACAGAAAGATGTCTTTCTAATCTGTCTGAGAGGATGATGTCACTGGAGGAAAAATCATTCTGTTCGCAGGGAGATTTCAGTCTCCAGGATACAGTCGTATACAAACTGTCATTTTATCCGTCTTGAGCGCTCTGCACAGTCGAGCTATAAAAGATTGTAAGTGCTTACAAAAATAGATTAAAATATAGTTCCACACCACGTGATATGATTTGTAGTTGCAGCATACTACAGCACAAAGTTCTGTATCCACAAATCCATTTCATTGACTGATTAAAGGAAAAGGTCTGTATTTTGGAATAAAGATCTCTTTGGTTTTTCTGCTGCTTATAGTTAGATGAAAAACAGGATACAGTTCTCATGTCAAGCTGTTTAATATAAAACGCCATTTAGAAGCTCTCAGCATGAAGATAAAATAAGATGTACTTCCAAAACCAAAACTAGAAGTAGAACTAAGGAAGACAAAAGGCACTACTGCATAGGCGAGACAGGGAGAGGCAGAGATGGATAAAATAGAAACACAAGAAGGAACAACAAAAACTCACTGAAATCACAAGAACTAAAACTCGTCAGCACTGAAAGCCAGGATCGTGAGACAGGATGTACTCTTAAGTTTTTCATATAATTAGCTTGTTCAGTATGAGTACGTCTTCATTAATAATATTACAATTACTTCTTTCATCTCCCTGATAAGGACATTGTATTTGTGCAGCACATCCCACCTTACCTGAATACTTCTGCTCATCTCTTAGTCTAACCTTTGAATCAGGAAGCACAGAGATCCCAGCCTGATGTTTGTCCCGGGTCGCTGAACAATGGTGCTAACATCCCGTTTGTGGCATGCTGCAGTAATCCCGACTAATGCCAGGAATGCCAGTAGGGAGCTGACTGGCATTCTCACTGTTTTTCTGCAGGGTTTGAAAATCACTGCTGCTGCTTTTTTCACACATCCCGACCCTTGAAGTCTGCAACTTCTGTCTTCTTTTATTTTTTAATACTAACGAGGCTATGAGCAGTTTGTCTGGAGCGGTGATTCAACAATAACATTTATATTGATTTCTGTCTCACCTCGTCTCATTTTTAGAGGTGAAACAGAATGAGCTCATCTCATAAGTTACTACGCAAGTTATTTATTTTCTAGTGCTTTGCAGCATTGGAAGAATTTAAAACGCAGTGACTGCAAAAAGTAGCGTATTAATTTCCTGGTGAAAGATACTGCAGAAGTTAAAAGCTCGATGAGTGTTTGAGAACATGTTAGTGATCTTGTCACTTATATTCACACACAATGGATACGTTGTTCAGCGTAAATAAACTACTTCTGGGTGTCCTGACTCTGGTGGATCTCTATCAGAGACACCCAAAAGGAAAACAGACATCCTCAATGCGTCTCTTTCAGAGTGCAGATCTGAAAGACAACAAGCCTTAAAACATTTGTCATCATGACACATTCTGTGAATTCCTCTGGTGTTGTGGTCCTCCTGAAAAGTGCTCCTTTTCTCCTCTCTGAAAGGACTTTAGACAAAGCCTCATAGAACACACACACACACACACACACACACACACACACACACACAGATTCCTCTGTGGTTGCTTTCTTTTCCTTTCCTGGGAGCTTCTGTGAGGCTTAAATTGTGTAACCAAAATTCGATATAATGTAATAATTCTATTGCTGTGAAGACCAAAAAGCCCCAAAACGAAATAGTTGCATAAATGACTGGAAGCATAAAATGCAGTTAAATGCATTGAAAATAGCACTTGGCCAATATTTGAAGGTTTGGTGTATGGTTGTGGCGTCAAACCGTCAACATGAGAGTCTCACTTTAGAATGTAAATGTTAACATAGTGAAGTTTTGCATAGATTTTATGCAAATACACACATTAATCTTTTACATAGAGTGTAACTTTAAAGGATTTCTGTATTTACTTTTTAAATCTTAAACTTGCATTCTTTCTTATGACCAGTAGAGGGCGACTCCTCTGATCAAGTCAAAGAAAATAATCGTAAACATTTTTTTGATGACTTTACTTTCGGTCGGGTTTCTTAGATGTGTTCCTTTTAGTACAAGATAAATGCTAAAGCACTACATGCTTTTGCCGTGTCCTCGACTTTCAGTCATTTTCACCCATCGCTGAGTTCATGTTGACAGCAAACTCAACAGGAGTCCACAAACCAGTCGATGTTGATGTTTTTTTTTTAATTCTGTTAATATCGGGAAATTTGTCACCAAGTGGCCATGATATAAACAGGATGACATCCACCAGCTGTTGATGTTAAAACTGGCTCTTTTTATGTGTGAGATAATCAGGGAGTGCCAGTAGTAAAGAGATTATTTTTAGCTGTTGAATTCTCGACTTGTTTGTTTGAGTTCAGATGAACTCCAACAACTGCACAGAGAGTTTAATATCACCAGTGGATCTAGACAGGAACCGATGTGGGGGTATCACCACCTACTCCTCCGCACGCCCCACCCTGAAGCCCAGAGAATGTTGGTGACACTCCAGCTTCTAATGGCTGAACTTCCATAGTGGGAAGAGCCACATCCCACAGAGGGGTGGAGGGGGTGTATCGGGTCTTCCACCTGGGATTAAAAGGGACTGGAAGCTTTGGCTGAGCTTTGGCACCGCTGCTTGGAAACAGAAATATCATTCAAACTGGTGTGGAGCCAGGGGGCTTAATATATCTCACAATGACGTTTAGCTGGGAAATTGAATTTTCTCTGACTCCTCAAATATGCAAGGAAACAATAGTTATAACTGTGTGGGACTGTGCTGTTTTTTAGAGTAAACTTCAGGAATGAAATCCCCCAAAATAGTCACAGTTGAAAAGGAGAAAGTTGACAGTTAATCAAAAAACAAATCACTGAGTTATGTTTCTTTGTTATTGGCTCCAGCGCCTGCTAGGAAATTCCTAAGGTGGTGTGCAAGTTTTGGTTTTGAACACTAACCTTTTTCCACACATCTCAAAGCATTAGTGTGTAGGTGTTCAGAAAATGCTTATTACTGCCAGTGCTCCTCATCAAGGCGAGGTTCCTTTGTGATTAAAAGTTCATGCACATTAATATTTCCGTAGGAGTGAATATCTAGCCTTAACATGGCCAAAACTCTTCACTAAAATCCAGAAATCTAAATAAAATGAATTATTTCTGAGCCTAGATTGTCCACTTTAATACCAGATGTTTTTATTAATGCACCCCGTGAAAGGTACATACACATCATGTAGAGAAATAAACCTGTTCCTTTCATTTTACTTCTTTTGTTAGAGTTTTTATAAAGCTGGTTTTTCAGGTTTCATGTGTATTGCAGAGATGGCAAACTCAATTCCTTGATGGGCCATCGTGAGAAATGAGAATCATGTCCAAGCCAGGCCCATAAAGCCCTTAACCAGTCAACCGCTAAACTTTATTAACCTTTATAATGTTCTCTTTACGGTTCAACAAGAAGGTTACCCTGCAGCCAACTAACAACAAACCATAACACAAGCCTGATTATGACAGATACTGGTACTATGGACCGTTTCGTAAAACCAGACGTATCCAGATGTAAATGCAAAGTCTTACATTTTTTGTTCTTGCACATCTGTCTACAACTCTCACCTAGCTGAAAGTAGAAGCTTGCATTAAAAAACAAACAACAAGAAAATATCTTTGAAGTTCCACAAAACCACTGAAAAAGCAATCTTTAGAAATCGCTGCGGGAAGTCATCATCCTTCAGCCCGAGTGCATTCGCTGGGGACAGTTAACTAATGTCAGCATGATGCCAAGTGAGCTTAAGAGGCACCTGGAAACCAAACATTCCTTCAGGGAAAATCTTTGCCCACTTCGAAAGTTCAGTGGATTAGAAACAAGGATAGCAGGAGCGTCTGCTGGATTGTGTGGAAGTGTCTGATGTGGTAGTGGAACTTACTGCAAATCCCCCAAAATGTAGGTATGATGCATTAAAGTAAAAAAAATAGATAACACAAAGGCCATTTTTTGCTGACATGAACACGAGCTTGCTTTTTGAGGCTTTGTAATGATGTAGGTTACTCAGTCTCTCACAGCTGTTGAAATCAGCCTTTAGAAACCGATTTGCTTTTTTTTGATTCCTGTAAGGAAATATGCGTGTGGAGGTGCATCTGTTTAGTTTGGCGCTCGCAACACTTTACAGACCAACGCTACGACTGGGTGGGCCTTATTTTTAACATTCAGTGATATATGGGCTGCATGAGCATTTAAACAGGCCCAAATTTGGGGATGGGTGTTTATTTTGACACACGTGGTGTTTGCTGTTTGTCGTAACCACTGGTTTAATTTCCTCCCAGCTTAGTGAAGTCCTTTGCTCTACTCTGTTCTGCAGATCTGAGACAGCTCGCGGTTGTTAAGCCGTGTTTCTTAACATACTTTCACAAAGCACTAAGACGAGGGGGAATGCCGCAGTTTTAGTGACTGAGTCATTAGATTAAACAGGTTTGCTTGTTCTAGAGTCACATGCATGCATCATCTGATTTAATAGTCTAACTTCTGAAAGTTCAGATATATGTGTCTGTTTGAGGAGCAAAGAGCAGTCAGGGTTTGCATCACTGGATTAAAATAATGAGTGGTTTGGACCAACATGAGTGTGAGTGAGTTGGCCTGTTTATTAGTCAAATTACTTGGTTGTTTTTTTCATTCCTCCGTTTATCCATCTGTCAGACTTGATGTCTTGATTTTAAGAAAAACATAAATGCATCTCAGCACATTGGAATATTTGTAGAATTCAAGTAGCCTTTCTTTTATATATTTTTTCTTCAGGCAAATAGAACTGATGTAAAGTTGAAGATTTCAGCATGGGAAGTGATCGAGTTTGACTCGCTCTTTGGGCCGGCCTCAAGTGGCCACTAGAAGAACTGCAGTTTCTAACACTCGTTGCTTGATTTTGGCAGACCAGCTCCAGTCGTTTGTCCTGCCTCACTGACATGGTATGTTTTAGTGTGATGTGCACTGTCTTTATACAGCGCCAAATCACAGCAACAGTCGTCTCAAGGCACTTTATCGTGTAAGGGAGACCTTTGAATAATACATACAGAGAAAAACCCAGCAGTCATATGACCCTCTGTGAGCAAGCACTTTGGAGAGAGTGGGAAGGAAAAACTCCCTTTTAACAGGAAGAAACCTCCGGCAGAACCAGGCTGCTGCGACTGGTTGGGATATTGTCCCCAAGGACATCAGGGTGAAAGTAAGACACTACCAGTAAAGCGCTTAAGCCTGAGTTGCTACATGTGACCTTTGTGTTGTTTTGGGGACTTTTTATGGTAAAAAAATGAAACATGGAACTATAAATAAATGTAATTTGGATGAGAATTTTGTTTTTTGTGATAGTTTTCTTGTACTCTAGAGGGAGTAATAAACAGGGCAGATTTGGGGATTACTCAAATCTAAAAATTAGCGTTTGGTCTTGTTTGTTAATCTATCACAAACTGTATGATTGTAGGATTTGCTGTCATCATTTAAAGACTTAATCTCTTCCAGGTTCTCCCAGTTAGCCCTTGCTTCTTGGCTTCTTGCTTATCTCTTTGCTGCTATTGTAACTGGATCTGTGATGAGCCATTGATTTTTTTATTGATTGTAGAAGTGGTCATTACATCCTCCCTACATAACCTCCTCCATGATTGCGGCCTGCGCTTTGCTAAAATGTGCCAACATCATGATACTATTTGTCATGTAGGTGCTCTACAGTGGTAGTGTCTTTGGCATTTTTTTTCTCACACTTGAACAACTGAAGCATCCGTGTGAAAGAGTTTAAGGTCAGAGACTAGCTGTTGAATTCAGCAGCTCTCTGTTAGGAGAGAAAATACACCTTTTGTAAAGTGGCTCAGTGAGAAAACATCCACGGCAGCAGCAGCTTCTTTTTTTCCAGAGAATATTCAGCCTATTTTTATTCCCGTCTGTCTACATGTGAGCTCAGAGATGTTTGTTTCTACAGGGTTTGAAGATATTTGTCCCCAGTGATTGATGCTTCCATATACCTCATAAAAAAACCTTGTTTTGTTACATGTCAAAATTCTTTAAAGATGATTTATTGTCAGTGCTCGGTTTGCAGGCAGTTTGAAACATTTCTGCTATTTGTCTTTTTTAATTGAAAGCAGCTGTCAGATGTGTGCATCATGGATCAGGAGAGCTTTTTAGACCTGCAACACTGAGAACCTTAAAAGCTTGTCCTTTGGCTTGTAACAGGTGCTTTTAAGTAGTCTGGCCACTGAACGATTAATTAGGAAGAAAAAAAAACTCTTAGCAGGGGAAAAAAAAAGCAGACTCTGAGACTGAACCTTTCCCGTGAGTTAGATAGAAGTAACCTACTCTTCCTTATTTGATTATGATGCAACTTAATCTGACTGGTTGCAAAGGATTAGTTTAACTTAGGTCTCATAAGCCTATTACCAAAACGTTGTCTGTGCTGACTCATTACATTGTAAAGCATATTTCTCCTTTAAGGGAGACTCTCAGGTTTAGACGAGGTTCTTGTAACATTGTGTTTCGGTGACTCATGAGTTTCACCTGTAGCTAAGCCGGCTCTCCTCGTAATCTTTACCTGTCAACTGTCATAATGCTTTGACACGTCAGTAGCAGAGAGCAGCACTGTTTCCACTCATGACTCAGAAAATGAGATTTTTCTCATCATCTTTTTTTATGTCTTGCCATAATGTTCCCTTTTTTCATGTTTTTCTGAGAACTGTCTATTGCAGCTCAGCAAATGTCTGACTCCTCACATCTGAGCACAATTTATTTCAAATAGTTTTGAAATACAGTTTCCAGAAGTTCAAACAAACCCTGCAGGTATCATCACCTCTACTTACCCCATCCACTCCAGCCACTAGATGGGGCAGGCTCAAAGAAAAAGCCACGCAGTCATGTTTTGGCTCATAGAGTTGCATTTAGTAGATCCATTTTCGATGTCTGGCAATTACAATTCAAAAAATAAACTTTTTGTGCTTTGCTTGAATAGTCTCACTTGATTATAGTGCAGTTACTCTGGTGTGATGCATGTCCTATCACCTGCTATGTGTTTTTGAGTACAAATAAAATCTTTTTGAACAACTAGAATTGTTCTTTATTTAGTTGCATGCATCTGCTGGAATCTGAAGCAAGAAAGTTTCCTGTGCTTTTATAAAAATTCACAGATTCTTCATACAGTAGCCGTGTGTTATGCTGATCGCTCGTCAATCCTCTGTCGGTTTATTCGTGCTTAAGCAAAAAGCATTTTTGCTGTTGCTGACTTCAGGCACAATGCAGCGATGTCAGCCGGTCACCGGAGGCTTGAGGAGACTGCTGAGTCAAAGTCAACATAACCTTGCTGTCATCTTCTAAAATATTTCTGTCAAGGCTCTGATAATGTAAGCCCTTCGATTGTTGGTTCATTGACAGGAACTTTCTTATGCTTTATCTGATGATAAGACTGAATGGTGAGTATGGCTGTTAATCCATGAGATGAAATGATGTGATCTTAGTTTGTTTTGTGGCTTTGATTAATGACTTCAGCAGTGCTTTCATTACTGTGACCTCTGCAGAGTTTAATCATGGCAGCGCTTAAAAAGATGCATGAGTGCATTTTATTAAGCCTCCAAAATTCAGTTTCCTACAAACTGCTCTGTCATCCAAAGCACCCTGAGGTCCCCTCTGCAGTACCTTTCCTGAAAAATAGAGGGACTGTAGTGGAATACTTTAGTGGGAGATGCCGAGTCATTGTTAATGTTTCAGTGCAAAAATGAACAAGACAGTGACTCTTTGTCAAGTTTATCTTAATTTTAGAGTCTAGATATCTTTGCAGGGGATTTGACCTTCATTGAAAGGTTATATCTTCCCTCCTATCACTCACGACTCGGAATCAAAAACGCTCTGCACTGCTGCTCGACACCAGCTGCATGCGTGCTAGTGATGTGATGGTGGAGGATGACTGGTTGAGGCACCTCCCTGTGAAACACCACAAGGATGAGAAGGAACAGCAAGAGGGAGGGGTAGGAGCTGGAAAAGAGGGAGGTGTGCTTTCCTCTTTCACAATTTCTTTGCTGACAGGGTTTGTGTGTGCAAGTGGGCAGAGAGAGAGAGAGAGCGAGAGAGAGAGAACAAAAACACTGAGCTGCCAAGTCCTGTGGGAGCAGAGAGAGAGAGGGAGGGAGGGAGGCAGAGAGTGGTAGAAACAGGCTGCCGTTAGCTGAGGGACGTTTACATCCTCCAGCGTGGTGCTTCAGTGCTGAGCTGACATTGCAGGGCTCAAACTCTGCTGTTTGGAGACTCAGCAGCCGTGAGCATGGATCCTGGAAGGTCTATCCAGCATGAGATCAGCTCTCTCAAAGGTACCACTCCTGACTTTATTCCATAATTTCTTTTTTTTTTTTTAACTTCCTGACTTGTCATCACCATCATATGCTTTCAGGACCGCCTTGTTTTCCCACAATCCTTCTCTGGTCAGGACTTCCTCATTTGTATAGATGCAGGCTAAAGAAAAAGTTCAGTCGTGAGTGTTTCTGGGAGTTAAATGGGGGAATTATAGTCCCCTGTTCTCCTGCCTCGTTTTTGCGGATAAGTGAAGTGAAAAGCTTTTCTTCCCCTTTGATGTCCAGGCGTGACCACAGGGGTTGGAGCAGGGGTCACTGTGAGGCGGTGTCTTTTATGAGCCTGGGTGGGTGGGTGTGTGAGATGCTGAGGGAGGCTGGTGCTGCTGCTGCTGCATGCGGCACATTGAATGCGTCTGCGCCGGGAGATGCAGAACTCAACGCCTGATGCAGAGCGGCTGCTGCATCGCCGTGGTAACAGCAGGAATTATGGCTAAGCGTGAGTCCTGAGATGGGACCGGCGATGGTGCAGAGACAGAGCCGATCACACACTTGTAGCCGTAGTCTGTGTTCTGTCTGCTGCTTGTTTGGCTGCAGCGTGCTTCGGTGTTTGCTTATAATTAGTGCTTACATCATCAGAGTTTGCTCCACCCACCTTCTCTTTTTAAGTGTCTCACTCAGCTGCACTTCAGTGTCACAGAAGTCATAAATACAGTACTGCAAAGTGTCATTTTAACACTATCCTCCATTTTGAAGATTTAGATTTTTTAAATATTTTCATGAGCTCTATTACTTTTCTTTTGTGCAGTTTTAACCTTATGTTTAATATTTTGTCATATTGGATATAATGCATAAAGATATTCCTACTTTTTAAGCAGTTCTGTTACAGATTGTGATTATTAGTTTTGGCTTCTGTAACATGGGAATTTTATGGCTTTTGGGATTAAAATGAAATGTCTTATCCTATAAATGAAGGGTATCAAAATCAACCTTTAAAAGGTTCCTAGGTTTATTTTTTGATGAATAGTTCCCGATTTATCTAATAAATATACTAATTTTAGAAGGCAGGCAGATTTCTTGTGAAAATGCTACAGAACTCAAATGGCTTTAACACTTGAAAACTTAAAAAAATAATAACAAGTGAATATTTCTCTCAGATTTCATCTATCAAATCAAACATATGATGCTACCTGCTGATCCTGTGTTACAAGGGAAAATGAAAGAGTTGTAGCTTTAGCACTGATATTTAAATTTAGGTATCGTTCAAATCAATAGTTTAGAAAATTAGAGAAATAAAGACCTTGTTAAGGTTTAGCTGCGGTTTCATGATTTATGCATTTAAATGAATGCACATTTGTTCATGGCATGGATATTGTTGCCTACTTCATGTAAGAGACAAATATATTTATATTTAGAGAGACAGAAAGCCCCTAATTTGAGGAGAGAACAACCAGACTGTTGCAGCTTTTTCTAATGCTGGTGTCCGTGTGGAGCTGTGGTTTGTCTGCAGTATTCTGGCAAAATGTGGTAACGCTTTGGAAAAGTTTTCCAGGCAGCGGAGGCATTTAAATGATCCTGGAGAGGGATCTGAAGGAGTCCTGCCCATTTGGATAGGCTGAGAATGTGTTCCCCAGGGCTGTGGAGACAAAGGCTCTTCGCTTCACTGAGCGCTCCCAATGGAGTTACTTAATATGTCGAACACCGCTGCTTACTCAGTCAGACTGAGTTCATTTGTAAGCATGTCATCATTGCAGGACCATCACTCCCATTGTCTCTTTGTGTCACCTATTCTTAGATACTTGGTACAGAGTCAGGAGCCTGCTGGTGATCTGCTGTATGTCTTGAGAGGTGCATAGCAACTATTATAGAAATTAGCATATTTTTTTCCTGTCTGCTTTACTGCTTTCTACAAGCCGATTCTCAGTCTTGACCCAATTATTTAGGGCTCATTTCAGGCTTATGTTGCTCTCGGTTGAAGAAAAGTTCTAAAAACAAGTTACATTAAGGTGCATTCACTGAAATCTCTGCTTTTCACTACCTGTTTTTTTTTCTTAAGTATTCTCTTTGTATCATTTTGCTCTCTTATAAAACAGTTTCCTGTAAGGCTCACCACACTAAATAAAGTGTTACTTTTTGTTTCAGTCAAAATAGAAAATAACCAGAGTGAAGACATTCTCCTTTACTTTACTTTTCAATTCTTAAGCTGTCTGTGACTTTCAGCACTTTTTCTACCCCAGCGTTTCTCAAACCCTTGTCAGCAGGTTTTCTGTTATGAATGATGCTTTCTGAAGGATACGTGCTGGTGAAAGAAAGATGGCTGTGCTTTTCAGCAGCACAGGTCTGCAGGATATCCAGTTAAAAGGAGTTTGGTGCAGGAGTCAAAGTACTTGACCTCTTGTGGTATTGTGTTGCAGGCAAAAAAGGTGAAGCAGGTCATTTGACAGGTCCCTACCTTTCGTAGAGGTATTTCAATATTTTAAGCAGGTTTATATAATGAAATGGATTGTTATATTTTTACATTAAAGAAATAAATGTGTTTTATATAGATTAGTGTTAAAATGCATTTTGGGGTATTGGGGAAATCATGACAAAGTGAGGATGTTTTTTAAATAGTGCCATCAGAAATACTTATCAGTTGAGTTGAATACGTGGTTTGACCACCGCGCATGCAAACACACTGGAGGTTGGCAAAAACCTTCACCAGAAACGTTGCTTTTTGTTCCTCTTGATGTTGAAGATAGCATCAAGATCTTATGATGTCTATGCAGATGTTTCCTTTCTAAATGAATTTAAACAGATCATGTGCTTTCCTGTTTGTAATGAATCAGGTGACCGTTATTAATCTACCAAGGAAAAGGGCTACAAACAGCACACAAGAATACAAGGAAACATTTGGAGATCCAGTGCTTAAACAATGTATAAGACCAACTCTCATAAAAACAAAGAACATGTAATTTGGCATGTTAATTAAAAAAAAATCTGCTTTACAGGTTTTTTCTTCTTTTTTTGCTAAAACAGTCAACTTGAAAATTCCTGGATGACAACAGTAATTATACGTTAGCATTAAAAACATTATTTTAATTAAATGTCTTGTGCATAGTGGTGGATTTACCATAACAGAAACATAAAACCTGGCTTCGGGGTTACAGGTGCCAATGAAATAACAGTATAGTGGTCGTCTAATAAATTTCTTAAGCACTGTCCTTTTGTATATAATTTGCAGTTTACTTGGCAAAAAAGCAGGTGTGCTGAGCTGCACTGTGATGTGCGCTGACTCCTTAAAAACTTTAAAACTGTCTAATGCAGTGTCAGCGCTCACAATGAATGAATTTTACTTCTAATGTTCCGTAGCAACAGAAAGAAACTGATGTTCACCCACATTTGTGGGTGTGTCCCTTATCAATGCACCATGAGGACCGACAGGTGATATTCATTAACTCCTTTAAAATAAGTATTTAAAAAACCAATTCAACGTACTAACAGAGCATGGAAGGACAGTTTGTTGATGCCCCATAATAACTCCAGCATATATCCATGTAGTGTGACTATATCCCAGCAGCTACAGGCTGGGCTGCAGAAATGTTCCTTCATTGCAATGAGACCAGGGTAGCACTATTTGTAAACTAAAAGCAGCAAGGCAACCGCTTCTTTTCTTGACCCTGTTAGATTTATTCCTGGCCCGTCCCTTCGCCACCGCAAACTTATTGCTGTAGCCATGCGAAACACATAACACAACACCCACCAGTGCCGACAGCACAGCAATCCTTCAGAGATCTCACACTGCCGATGATGATATATGAACATAATGCATAAGTGTCAAAAAAGTGCCCCAAAAGCCCACATGTTTGCTCATAAGTAAATCTGACCATATTTGGGAAATAAGAATGTTCTTAATATTAATGTAAAGAAATATCTAAACATGGTGAAGCCTTAATTCCTGATTATGACAGAAATAATCCTCAAATGCAATGCTGTTCAGATGCATGTTCATTTCATGCATAGCTGCAGCGTTTATGATTAATCTGCTGCCTACTTTTCCATTTCATTGACTATTTGTGTGGTTTTTAACACAGAAACAAACGTGCTAATTTCCCACAGCTTTCTCTGTAAAGACTAATTGTCCAGCGCGTAAATGCACTGAAATTGCTGCACCATGAATCAGGAAATGGTGCCACTGACTAATTGTTACATCAGGCTGGCACCAGTGTTGTGGGCCACATGATGCACATGGTCTTTGCTGGATTTTTCTAGTTAAATCCCCTTTTTTCCATTTACAATAACAGTAGCAGGCAGTCAGCGTCAGCCATTGTTTTTACTCTGTAAAGAGTTATTTACTTTATGTACAAAGGGCTGAAAGACCAGCAGCTGAAAGCCTGTTTGCCAGTTAGACCTGCGGCTGATCTCATCAGCAGATTAAAAGCCTGAGTGTAGATCTTTGTGACTAACGAGAACAGAGACATACAGGAGGTGCCATGTATGGTCAGATAAGATGCTCGGTGACATTGTGTTGACAATTTAAGCGACTGTAGCTTCAGTAAGACAGTAGAACATACAATAGGGACATATTTAACAGCTGGAATAAATAGATTTGTGTTGGATAGTTTGATTAGATTAAAAAGTGGGCTGTGCTTCGGTGAACAGATCTGATTTTGTGAGGTTAAAATGCCCCCTACTTCCGATGCCTTGATTTTCAGACCTGATTACCACATCCAGTTCAGTAAATAAACAGTACGTGGGCTCTCTTTGGCCAAATTTGTCAAGTAAAATAACGTCATCATCGAGTTGTTATTAAAGACCTATATGGTTTAGATAGGAATCTGTAATTCAGGGATGAAGAAGTATTCCTCTTTGATTTGCTTACTCATTTTCCTACAGTTTCCCGTGCATGTGTATCTTCGGTCATGCTCTGTTTCATATCTGCAGATATGAGTCCAGCAACAGATCACAGATTTCCTCTTGCTACTGCACTTTTTGTGAAGGGTATAAATGAGGGGCTGTCAACGACAGAGAAGAGAAGGAACGCTGTTTCAAATATTAGTTACTCATAAGTTTACATCCAGGTTTCTATACAGCTTCATTTATTCACGTGTATTTTTGTTTCTGCACACATCCTGTCTATGTTTTATGGATAGAGGGTTCATATCTCTTGGTCTTAGTCTCAGTAGCTCTAAAATGCTTCAGCTGATATCTGAGCTGCAGGAATTAGTGGATAACTATATTTAAGGTTTCTCTCTCTGCAGCCAGAGTTATGATTCACTGCAGATGTGAAGACTAGGCTTGTTGCACAAAGCATTTCCCCCTACACTCTGTGCACAGACATATATAAAACATGAAATCTTTGAGATTAGCTAAACATATGTGAGGATACAGAATTTGTACTTAAGGTTTTCTGCTTTCTTTTGTCAGAAAAATCTACACATCAGCCAAAATGCCAACTTAAAACTATCAGCTACTGTTTGGAGCTAATTTAACTTTGGGCAGTTAATAAAAAATAAAATTAGATGTATTTGGACTGTAAAGAAAGGATGTCTTTTCCTGTATATCAAATACACTGGATATACCAGTCATCTACATACATCTACTGTAAATCCCCCCCAGGCTAAATCACTAGCTGTTCCCAGAAACGGTGTCCTTCAGCTCATTGTTTTGGATTGGCAGCCTACAAGTTTAATGTTTTCGTTCATTGACAGAAATTTCAACAGCACCTATTTTTTAGTGAAAAAGCTCTGATAAATCCAGCAATACAATACAACAATACTTAGTTACAGGTGATTTTGTATCACAGGTCTGTGGAACCACGATCCGTTTTTTGTGCTGTGGTTTTGATTTACATCTCGCTTTTCTATAGAGGTCAAAAACAAACAGTTGATGACTGGATTAATGACTGGAACACAAACAAAAACTACTATTTCCAATTCACGTTTTATCTGAATGATCTTTAAACATCAGCACACGTGACAGAAAAAAATTAATCACAACATGAACACAAATCTCAAAATTGTTCAGCTATTATAAAATGTAATCACCCAAATTTCAGCTTTTCTTAAATAACAAATAGTTCCAGTTAGAAACATTAGCTGACCCACATTAGTGCAATTAAACAGAGGCAGTGTAGCCCCCTAATGGGGTCCTGTGTACTGAAGAGTGCTGGAGCTGTCAGCGAGGCTGTCAGTCATGCTGGTTTATAACTCTGGAAACGGTCCCCGCGAGTGCCCCCCTAAGTTGGCTGATGAGATTGCTTAATCCCATTAACCTTGGGTTTCCTGTAATTCAGAAGAGCAACTGCCTCCATAATTTGCCACACATCCTGTCTAATCATCCAATCCTTCCTGTAATCCCGCTCTCAGTGGAGCATAATTACATTCTTTATGCTTTGTTTTGTCAGGGAAACGGGATTCAGCAGGGAAATTGAAACGAGGTGACTCCTGTGCCACTTGTAAGACGGAGGGTTCACGCTGCTAAGTTTCTTTCCCTAAAGTGGCCAGGAGGGGGCACTGTTAGTGCAGATGCTGCGGCCTTAATGAGGCTATTGAGACATCTGTTGTTAACATAGTTATTGCTATGAGATTGAGTGAATTTTATTTCTCTTTAATGTGCAGACAAGCAGAATCAGTCTCTCCCTGAAGCACGTTCTCCTGTAGCTCCATAAGATATTGACTTGTTTGTTGACTCTTAAGATTTAAATTGTAATAAAAAATATAAAGGATTGGATTTTAGAAATGGGAGAGAGTTTGCTTTGGAGGAAAGTTCAATTTCTCTAACTGTGTTTTTGTTTTTTTGCTTTTTTCTCTCTTTCTAGGTAAGTTGCTGCTCCTGCCTTTTGTAACTTTGTGGGCTCCCAGGTGACAATACGAGGCTGTCAGGTGTCACAGGACGGGTGAGCGCCTCCTGCTTGTGCAGCAGATCAAACTGACGCCTGATCTTTCTTTCCTTGTTTCTTACTGTGAAGTATCTTTTCATTTCTGTTAATGCAGTGGCATAATCAGACAAGCAAGTTTTGTATTTCGGCACAGTATGCCACTGTTCATTCCTCATTCCTTTGTGTGTGACAGTCTTCAAGTGAATGCTGCTTTTTATTTGGTATAATAGTCACTGGCACAACAGTGCTGTTATTGTTTGTGGCACGAAGAGCTGCAGGCTGTTTGCCATCGTGTCTCCTGTACTCTTTCTTCTGATGCCAAGCCAAGTGAGTAAACTGGATCTGCAGCTTGAGGCCATGTCTCGCTTTCCTTTTGCACTTTTATATCTCTGTCTTGTATCTTGTCTCAATCTCAATTTGCATCTCTCAATTATTTTAATATTCCGATATTTCTTGGGTCATTTTCTTGGTTTTGGTCAACAAGCAATTCCCAAATGTAAATATATTCAAGTTACAAGAGCATAAATTACTACTCCTTGAATTTCTTTCCTTATATACATGCACACACTATATTTTGCAAGTGTAAGAGTGGGCTGTATTCAAGGATCAGGGCGAAATCATATCCCTCCCACTGACATTTAACTTTGTCAGTAATTGTAAGTTTTAAAGCCCTCGAGCTTGGTGCCGTTTCCAGAAGTTGCCTGGCATGAGACGACGTTATAAAAGCTGCCGAGGCTGTTTGTCCGCCAACCCTCACCGCAGGCAAAACAGCCGGCAACAGCCAGCAAGGCGCCCTGCTGTATGAAAAGCCCTGTGAGACCCCTTCATTGCCACTTTCTATGAAGCAGATAACAGTTACTATCATGCTTATTTTTTTCTCTCGTGGGAGTGACAGTCTGGGCGTGATCTAGAAAAGACCTGAGGAGGTGAGAATGTGGACGGGATCTGGACAGAGTGGAGGTGAAGCCCCAGTCACCCCATGTCAGGGCTGAGTTTACGAGGAGGCCGAGCTGATTTATAGGACTCCTCTAATGGCACTGAACACACATCATGCTGACAAGTGGCTTCAGGGGCTTTTCTGAGAGCGATGTCTTGTCAAAGTGCTTTTAACTTTTCTTCTTGCTCATTTGGTAGTAAACAAAACACCGTTGTGGGACCATAGTGGATCTATCACCCATTACCATAAATCACCTTGGTGGGTAACATCCCCACAGTGACTGCATTTTTGGACTTCTTCAGCTGGTAGTTAGTTGGACCTGTCTGAGAAGTTTGAGAATAAGGGTCTTTTAATAAGTCATGACTGAATTTCCAACAATAAGAAACACAGGAGCTGTCTGATTGAAGCCCTGCAGCCTCCGTGGAGAGAAACTCAGTGAAGCGTGACTGTGTGCCGGTGTCAACATAGAGGCCAGTGGAAATCGGCACACCTGGGTTTATACTGGACATGGTCCAATGACTTCTTTGGTGTTGATATGCACACTGAAAAATGTTTTGGTGAATTTACTCAGTGCACCAAAGAAAATCATCTAAGTCTTTGTTTAGAGAGCAAAATATACATAATTAACATAGCACACTGTCACGAAATCTCGCTGATTTAACACTTCAACCCCTTAACTCGGCCCTCAATTTGATCATTTTCAAAAACTGTTTGCATTTTAATATCAGCCGTCCCGTTATTGCTCAGTACCCTTCCCTGAAAACCAGAAGCAACAACAGTACTTCCAACATGGCTGAAGAAATCTCAGAGTCTAACACTGATTTTGCTTCGTAGTCCTGGGACTTGAGGAAAGGGTTTTTCCACATCCAGTTATGTGAGCACAATTCAAGGAATTTTAGTGTTTCTGCTCCTCATCTCGTCGTGTTGTCTCCTTCAACATAATGTCCAATGTCTCCACCCTTCTCGATGAAGACATAAATATACCCAATGGTCTTGGTTGCTGGATATTCTACGTGTTTAATTTAACTTTTAAAGCACACTTTAAATGAGATTAAACGTTCCTCTCACTCACATGTTTAATCTCCATGTTTTTATGCAGGGCTGTGTAAATTAAGGATTAAAATAATCTGGAATGATTTTTATCATAAAAAGAGAATAAATGCAAGTCAGCCACATTTGAACTATTTGCAACTTGATTAATTTAATCTTTGTGGTTTTGTTGGCGTAATTTAGCTCTTTTAAAATTACGAAGCCCTTTCATTGTGAAGAAAAGCAACTACATCAGTCAACCACAACACTGCAGATTCAAAAGAGCCATTGTCTCAAAGAAATGCAGTGCTTTGACATATAATACCAGGGATGGTGTTAATTAAATTTTAGGTTCAGTTAATTTTAGCTTTCACGGACTGTTAAAATAAGATATTTTTAAATATATTAAATATCTTATCACACTTATTTAATTCATGTTCATGAAACTTTATGTAATTAAAAGACACATTTGACCTTTCTTTTAATTATAATTTTTGTCACGATCAAGCACCTTGCATGTCATCCTGCTGAAAACTGGTGCAGACTCCTAAAAACGGCTGCTCGACAGAACAATGCTCCCGACCACACCCTAAAAACAGCTCAGGAAGAGCTTGAGGAGTACAACAAAGAGCACAGTGTTGATGCTGCCTTCACACCCTCCAGATTTTCATCCAAGAGCAAACCCGATACTTAGAGACCCCACTCTGCAAAACATCAGATCTGTGTCCAGCTCTTTGATTGCACAAGGGGGTCCTGCACAGTATTTATTGTTTCTTTAACAAGGACAGTCAAAATGATGGACATAAATATAAAATGCAAACATACCACATTTAATCAGAGCTGATAATTTAGATCTGTAGTCCCAATGCAGATCAGATAAATCTATACAGGTGAAAATATACAATTAATACATTACTTAAAAAACCAACATAATTAATTGTTTGAGATGTGCCTGAAGAGTTTGATCGGTACACTGTCCCCTAATTATAACTGGTGAGGAGTGTTTGTTTACTCCCTTTTCCTGAGAACTTGTGGGTGATCTGTGTATAATCAGCTGGGATTCTCAGCGGTTAAAGTGGATTCCAGTGGTGAGCCAGTATCAAGGCAAAAAAAAGAATACCAGAGAATTAAACTTCTCTCACAGCTATTACGCAGTAACCTTGATCGGTATGTTCAGTATGTTTTGAACAGTTCCTTCCTCGACAGTAAATCAATTAAAATGATATTCAGTGGTGATCCAGGGTTATGGGGAGGTCCGTCGATCCATGTTGGAGGCAAACGGAGCCTGTGGGATATAGTGAACACCAGACCTCAGCAACAGGTTATATTTTAGGGGAGTATTCCTTTGAAATGCTCAAGTTGAGTTTCTTGGTTGGTGTGTGCGTGCATGGTAACGGAGCAACTCCAAAATAATGTCAAAACCAGAGTTTCTTTTGATGTTTTTATCACCTGAAACTTTTGGATCAGGTTGTGTGGTGAGCAGGAGAAGCTCTCAGCATCTGGACGAGTGTGTCTGTTTTTTATTGTTGCCAGTAGCGATGCTATTGCCTCTGACCACTGTTCTGGCCTTGTACTCTATGTACTCATATTTCTTTGGTGCGTCATGTTACTGTGGCTGCAGGCATTCCTGGCCAGCCACGCCCTGCCATGGGTTTTGATGACTCATTGCAGTGGTCAGTCACACACACACACACACACACTTTCACATTTCCGTTGCTACGCTGTGGTTCCTCTTAATCATATGATGCTCCTATCTGATTTGGCAAAGTCTGGCGCTCATCCATTTTCTACTTTCCAAGTCGTCCATTTTAGGTTCAGGATTTTTCAAACCACCTTTGCTGCTTCATTCCTCCCTGTGTTGCCTCAGACTGGCTCAGAGGTCCATTAGTTTCTAACAGCGTCAGCCATTTTTTTTTCAGATGGCTTGTGATCCAAAGCTTTTATGCTGTGAACAGTATTTATAGTGGTTTGTGCATTACCAGCAAAAACCTGTAGTCTAATAGGTTTGGCATGACACTGATCCTTTAAAGCCAAATGAAAAATAATGCATTGATGCAGAACTAAATAAGATGTGAGAATAATGTGAAGCTGTTATCCATTTTGTGTTAATCAGTGATAAATGTACAACCTTACACTTGGCGGTGCTTTTCAAATATTTGACTAGTTGCTACATTTTTCTAAAACTCACATAGTTTATGTAACTGTTTCTTGTCTTAATTACATATTTATCCACATTTACCTGTGCATGGTAGGATAAAGCATGCTACTATCAGCACTGACAAGTTTTTTGCTAAAACAAACACCAGCAACAACACAATAGTGTTCTGCTCTCAGGCTTTGGTCAGATAAAGTTTGTGCAGATTAGAGATTAGATGCTACTGATCAAACATGAGAAACATAAAGCTAGTGAAGGCTACAGCTATCAAAATTAGCTCAGGAAAAAAATAAGGCCTAGCCAAGTAAAGCTAACATGTTACAAGTCTGCCACAGCTCTGCACAGTCAGTAGTTTCCAATAACCATTAAATGCTTGAAATACCCTGATACCACTCATCAGCCTGCAGACCTGTTTGAGTGTCAGTGATCTTCCTCTTGTTTGTCCCTCTTCTGCAGTAGAACAGGATGCTGCAGCATCTCACTCAAGGACAGTTTGACGTTATTAAGGTGTGAAGTCAGGAAATCTTGAATAGCCTTGTTGGCTGCCCTCAACTTAGCTGTCTGCTCATTTACAGAGATATATAATTAGTGTCAGTCCCAGGTGGGCGTAAATCAAGTAATCATACACATTTAAGGGTGTCTAAAAGCTGTGAAAATGTAGCTTTCTCTCTTTTAGGTGGCATTTTAGGCCTTTTATTAGCTAAGAGAACAGAAAAGTGGACAGTGGTGAGCAACAACCCAATCATGTCTAAATTTACTTCAAACCCACGCTCTGCAACATGTATCTAATACACGTATCTAATAAACATGGGACAAGTTCAGTATATTTAGATGGTGCAATGACTCACAGGCTGTGACACAAGGCTGTGTTTCCTCTGCTGTTTGTTTACAGGCTACATCCTTCATGCTGCTGTCATGATAACAGCATAAAGACACTTCATACAAACAAACTCCTGCTGCCACAAGCAGCTCTCTCTTTCTCCTTTGATTAAAACAATTTTCATTGCAGTGGGCAGCTTTGACCTGCCAGTGTTTTGGAGCTCCATTTATAGCTTCATTCTTTCACTTTGGTTGTTTTTCTTCTGGGACAGGCCCAAATCACACAGTGTTTATTCAGCTTAACAGGGACTTGTTACTGCAGCAGAGACATGGCTCCATATGAAATTAATTAACTCCTTGTTGAGCACTGATAAAAAAGCTTATGAGGAATTCTGCTTTCTCCTATGTGCTTTTTCTAATGATGCTGCCCGGGTAACTAGCATATACTTCCATGATGTTAAAATCAGATTTGTCAACATCAACCATCCATCAGTTCCTAAAAAAAACTTCTAGCTGTATTTTTGCTTTATATGGGATTTTTTAATTAAATACATAATCAAAAAGCAATATATTGAATAACCAACTGGATTTGTATTTGTATAATATTTCTTTTTGAATTTGCTTTTTTGATCAACATTTGTAGCTTAATCGGGTGCAATTCATCTTTTTTCTGATGAGATTTAAGTTTCCTTATTCAAATACATTTAAACTAAACCATACTAAACTAAACCTAATACTTTCTATGCTTTGTAGAGATTCCAGCTGTAAAATCAGTATGAAACTGCTACAGGCTTTGTTGGCAATGCTTATCTTATCACTCTGTTTAGTTTAATTTTAGGTACACTTACTTTCTTGTGTGTGTTCTCTGTTTTTCACTCATATTTGTGAGTGGGCAGATGTGTAAGTGGAGAGATGTCCATATAAAGGTTCCATTATATGAAGTTTCCAGAAAATTTTAAGTCCATGAGCCATTCTGCTAAAAGTTGGCCGTTTTTGACACTGTATCCATCTGCCTTGGGAAAAAATCTGCCTTTTAAATCACTAAAAGATTTTTAAATTCGTTTTACATGAGGTGGACAGATGTAAGTAACTCCAGAAGCACAGATGGAACAGAGAATAAGACAGACGACGCCTTTAATGCATACATTATCCAGAGGAATTTGGCCTTCATTGCACTGCAGACAGTTCAGTTAGCAGAATGTCCTCAGGACTCTTAACTGAGCAGCGTGTCAGGAGCATGTTTTAAGTGCAATAGTTGCAGAATTTATCACCACACATGTGTGTGAACTGTTTCAGCAATAGTCCTCCCAGCAGTTTCCCACTGCTCCATTACCAAATGTCAAAATGCAGACTTGATTTTAACGACTTGGAAGACAACCATACAGCTTAAACGACTCGCTATAAAGTACGCACTGGAATGCGGAGAGCATTTATCTGCCAGTAGAGTTGAATGGGTTTATTTTAAAGCACCCAGTGTCACTTTGAGTTGTCTTCATTCCCCCGACCTCGGCCATCGCCACCATGGCAATGAGCTTTCATCATGACTTGGAGAGAGCAACAATAAACATCTACATTATTTATATCCAGACAAAGGTTTAGGATGCATATTTTTTGTAATTTTTCCCATCAGGTTGTTTTTTTAATAAGATTGACTAGAGATCATCAATCTCTAGATTGCATTTAAGAAAGGCTATAACTGAAGCTTTTAGAGGTGTGACGCAGGTGCAGACAGCTTCACTTCACTCCATCGAGTGAAAACCAAACAAAAACTCTATTCTTGCCGCTGGTATGTTTGATATAGAGCCACGGACAGGTAATGGAGAGCACATGGCGAATAAGTCTCTGCATCCAGTGAACCAACACAGTCCTCAAGTTTTTTTTGATGAATCCCAAGACCACTAAATTCTTGCGCTGTGAGAGGCCTGTTTTCTTTTACCAGAAGAGTTCTTACCAGCTGTGCCATGCAGCAAGAATTTATCTGTGCTAGCAAAAAGATTGTGATTCATTCTTCCAGACATCTTCACTTAACGCTTCAGTATATCATTTCTAGTTCTATGACAGCCTATCGAAATACGATGGAACTGGCAGGAGATCATTTGCCGGGTATGATCCGCAGCGGAGCCTCATCTGGCGCAAACGTTATTTGCGCTGATTGTTGCCATGCCCCAAAAGGGCGGGGTTATTTCCATCTCCAGAATTCTGATTTATTGGTGGCAGTGTTTATGTGACTGCATAATGTTGAAAGAGCTTAATACTGTTTGCCCCAGACCTGCTAGAGGGAGTCATCTTCCCTCTGCTGCATGCTCTTACTCCAGGCGACTTCTTATGAAACATTGCTCCCAGTAGAGCAGGAATCTGTTTGCAATCAATTTTCTTGACAAATGGGTTTGACATAAACAGGCAAAAGCTGATTTTCATAAAGCAGATTATAAAATTGATTGTTTGGAAAAATAATTAAAAAGCTTGAATCTCTGTAGTTATTTCGACACTTCACCCTAATAGGTTTTCTGTTCAGAGATTTTAATGTGATCAGCAGAGGTGTGCTCCTATATTCATTATTATTAAATGACTCGTAAATGTTGCAGCTGTCAGAGAGAAGAGGGAAAATTAGGAAGAATTAGGGAAAATCACCATCTCCTGCAGACTTTTTCCAAACCTCCTGTTTGTATTTTTAGCTCCACTGGCAGCTGTTGTTACCCTGGACTCTTATTACTGCTGTTCGGTCTCATTTGGTCTCAGAGGAGGTTGAGTAACATGGACCTAAACACAGGCACAATTGTCTTTTCTTATGGGGAAATCCACGACTTGATGGCTTTTCCATTTAGGTTTGCAGAATTGGCTGGTGGGAGATGTGGGCTATGAGTGAGGAAAGGAAAGCATGGAGACCAAAGATTATTTGTACTTAGTGTTTGACCTTTAGGTTTGGTGTCTTTGAATAGCACTGAAGAACCTTTGGAAAACATTAGTGACTATGACTGTATATTATATTGGGCAAATTCAGTAGTTTAGAATACAAAGAGAGCTTTTCATTCTGGAACCTTGTATTTTGTCAAAGTGACATTTTCAAAACCTCTTGCCATTAAAAACACATGCCGATGATTCGCCACAGCTGTCCCTGTTTTGCACAGCATTGTCATCCCTGCCCCATATCAGACGTTTTAGCTGTCAGCTTGTTTTTTCCTGTTATCTACACATCTGTTTGAATGTTAAAGTCTCATTTCATTCATGCACGTAACACAGTATATGTGCTATTCTGCAGTGTGTCTGTCTTACAGATGATTGGATTACTACCCATCACCGATGAATTGTTGTATGTTATTTCAGGTATATTACTTCTTACATGTCTGTATCTGATGCTGTCGCATTAGAGTGCTGCACATTTTAAATCACCATCCTTTTACTGAAAATTTTTCACTGCAGTTATTTGTCCAAATGACTCTGAGGTATGCTAAAAAGCAGATTGTAATGTCTGGCTTTTTTGGTTTTAATTCTTTAGTTATTGCCAAGCTTTGTTTGGACTGTAGTCAGCTTACCACTAGCTCATTACAGTGTCTCCAATCCTGCATTATTAAGAGATTCAGTAAGTCTTGCAGTGACTTTACAAAAACTTGAAGAAGCTCATACTATTTTTATTGTTTATGTCTGCAGTGCTGTTGGTAAACTCTTGCTGTTGTTCTCATCTGAGGCTGGTGAGGAAGGATTAAGATGACGACCCAGTGATGGTGAATTTGTGTGTGATGCACAGTTTTCTACACCATCAGCTCATATATGAAATAACTAATAGCACTGCAACTGGTTCATGTTGAGTAACTAGACATGAATAATATCTTGCATTTTAAATATTTATTTCATGATTATATATTGTCATTTACTGTCTGATTTGTGCATAGATTTTGAGGGAATATTTAGCAAAGAAAGAATGAATTGATTGCTGTTTTAATATATAAAAACCACACTGTTTTTGCACTTTGTGTTGAAAGCTGGCTAAGGTAGCAGGGGTTTTGTAGCAGCGGCACTCCCCACTACCCACACAAGGTCCAAACCTCCTTTTCTCGGCTCTGTTTGGATCCTTTTGGTTTCTGTTTGCATCCTGTGTGCGCACACCCCTTTAGATTCTCCTCCTCTCTTCCCTCTCGCCTCTCATCTACACTGTTTCTGTTTCGACTGGGGACTGAGAAGGTAGGAGGGGTTCTGAGCATCGCTGTTTCTTCATGCTGACTCATGATGACAACTGGGTAGATAAATGCTTCATCAAAGTGAATCCAAAATAATGTAGAATTAAGAATTTTTAACAGGTCTTCTTTGTGATATGTTTCTCCATGCAAATACTGCGCATTGAAGTGCTTATAGTATCTGAAGAAGGAATTCCTTGAGGATCTCAAAGAACACAAAGGAAGACACAATGGTGGCTGGAATGGTAATGCCATTAGCCAATCTGAAAGCAATCTACGAGCTTCTCTTCAAAGATGGCGTCATTGTGGTTAAGAAGGACAGGCGGCCACAGTCCATGCATCCTGATCTCAATGGGGTGAATAACCTAAAGGTGATCCGTGCCGTGGGCTCTCTCAAAACTAAAGGCTACGTCAGGGAGACTTTTGCCTGGAAACATGCCTATTATTATCTCACCAATGAAGGAATTGGGTACCTGCGAGATTACCTGCACCTGCCTCCAGAAATCATGCCTAGAACCCTTCATCGCATTTGTCGCCCTGGATCTTCTGCTCGAGTCCAAAAAGTGAAAGGCCCGAGATCTTCCATTTCAGAACTGAAGGCCAAAGGAAAAACCCAAGAGGGTGTTACGGACAGGCACGTTTACCGTCACAAGAGAGTTGAAGAAGAACAACCTGACAGACTTCCAAAAACCTTCAGAGGGTCCTTCCAGTTGTCAGTTGGTCAGCCTAGAGATCAAAACACTACCTTGTTCAAGGTGAACAAAGACCTCTGCAAAGAAGAAGGTCACAGTAAAGTTTTCAATGCTTCTGTTCTCCACCATGAGGGCAAAGCCACCAGAGTTCATTACTCAGTCGAGGAGGCCAAGCCAGGTTTTCATTCTCCTTCAATTGTGACAAAGTTTCCAAAAGAAATCCAGACAGTTCAAAAGGTTCCTGGTGTTCCAGTAACAGAGGTCCTGCAGGAATCGTTTAAGAACACATGTGCTGAACCACAAACAGGTTATAAGGAGTCTGGAAGTGTTGCTATGGCCACCATGAAGGTGCAGAAGACCACAACTGAGGAACCTGTAAAAGAACTGATCCTAGATGAGATGAGAAGAGAGACCAACTATCTGTTCTTGGGGGTACTTGAAGAAGAGATACCTGCGAGTGAATGTGGTTTACAAATGGTATCAGACCCCCAGACAGTCCCTTTGATGGAAGAGCTTATTGATGATGAAGAGAAGGATGAAGACCTTCTCCATGAGGTGATCATCTCAGCTCCATTTGGATCTTCTGCTGAAGTTGTGACAGAAGAATCCCACAAGAAGTTGTCAGGTGATGTTGAGGAGATGGAACATGTGACGGTTGAAGTTTACAGCCCTGCGGATAAAAGTGAAACATCCGAGTGTGACACTTACAAATCTCTGCAAAATGTTCCAGAGGAAAAAACAATGGATTCTGACATTACAGATACAGAGAATGAAAAAGACAGTGAGACAATAGTTTCTGCAGAAGTCCTGATTTCTCATGATGCATCTGGAGCCTCCTCCACTGCAGCCACTAAAGCAGACCGTCCCGTCCCTATAGTCCCACCAGTTTACCCAGTTCTGAAGATCCCTCTGCTTCAGGTAGACTGTACCACTCTCACAGAAGAACCTGAAAAAGGTAAAGATGCTCAGAAGACCGGGCCTGACTTCCCTGAAGGTTTGAGCTTCTTCTAACTCCTCCTCCTGTTTCTTCCTCTTTCATTTGCAGTAAAGGCTATCTTGGTGTTGCTATGGCCGCTGGCTCTGTTTATGTGGATGAAGCAGAGATAATTTAATCTCGTCTCTTATTGATACAAATAATGGTCCTGTCATTTTTCATATAGCTAAATAACAACAGACTGTCAATTAAGTGTCATTTTACAGATGCAGATTGTGCCAACCAGTGGCCTACTTACACAGACAAGCTTTGTCTAAATGTGAATCATGCACATGTTTGCTTACTATATGTTAGTGAGGGTACAGTTATATTTTTAAAATGCATTAGCCTTCATTTCATTTACTGTCACACATCTGCTTACTGGACTCACAGTAACTAAAACTTGAACTGTAGAAACATTAAGAATTTATAACGAATAAGAAAATAATACGACTTTTATCCAACATTGATTACTGAGACACCTTGTAGATCATGCGTTTTATGTGGCCTGTGATGCTTTACCTCTGCTAGTCATCTTAACTGAGAGAACATATAACTCTCTTTTTGAGATGTTTCGAGGGTTAAAAACAAGCAAAAAGCAAAGATAAGATATGAACCATCTACATGTTCAAAGTGCATCTGTCAAGCAGATTATTACGGTTGTATATTCAGCAGAACAGGCAGTTTTTTTCTGCTGTGGTTTTCATCTATACTCAAACGAAAAACAGTGTGTTCAGTTCCCCAAGGAGAACAGCATCAACTACCCATTAATTCAATGAATATTTAATTAACGTCTTATTATTACTAAGGTAGCAAAATTATGTTTATGTAGCACAGCAGGTACAAACTGCAGCACAACAATAGAGAGATCAAAACTAAACTGAAAGACAGACAAAAGCTCCTGAATTAATGAAAAGATTTTACAACTAATGAAACAAACAAAAAGGCAACAATTACATGGTAAAAGGGATAAAGTTGATCATTTTAATTCATTAAAGAAATAGAAATTTAAAAAGATAATTATTAAATTAAAAATGTGTTTAAAAACATGTAAAAATAAACTAACAATTTGAGAAAACCAACAAATTAAATTAAGTAAAACAATCAGAACTCAGTTAAAATTATAATTAAGACCAGCAACTACATGACTGAGAAACACAACCAAACAAGAATCTTTTAATTTCTTTTACTTATTTATTTTTGTATTTTTGAAGCCTAAAAGATCAAAGAGGTTTCTCTGGTATTGGTGGGAGAACCTGTCAGCCCATAGTTTACTAACATGTCTGAGAGATATTGAGCTTCCAGACCAGAGAGATGTCTGCATCGTCTCAACAGGCATTAAAAAATTCAGATAAACTGTAAGTCTAACCAGGAGGCAGATACTGTAGTTACCTCTGTGTGAGTGTTATATGGTCAAATCTTCTTCTTTCTTAACTTAAACTCTGGCAAATGTGTCGCGGGGTATCTACAGGTGTCTAAATACAGTATTCAGTATTAAATCCATGCAAACATTTGTGCTGCTGCGTGCGCTACATCGATGTGGCTGATTCATTAATTCTGGCATCTGCTGTTCTGCAGCTGCATGCACTCGTGTGTCCATCTCTCTTCATCTCACAGAACATTTCACACGGCCCCCAGACAAGATAATAAAGCGCATAAAGACTTATAAAAGATTTCAATTATGATAAATGCTTCTGCAAATCCACATACTGAATTCCCTGGCTCTACCTTTTCAATATGACATCCGCCTGAGAGCGTTCCATTGTCGGGGCTGATATATGACTCAGCAGAGACTGGAAAAATGTGTGTGCCATTAAACCACACTCAGCTTTTCCTGTCTGTGCCCCCACAAAAAAGGGCGAAGCAGCAAAGCAGTCCAAAACACAGAGTGTGTGGCATTTGCCACCTTTCATCTAACCTCCACTTAGCCCAGCCTGCAATGAACATGAACTCCAACATTTAAAAAGACCATACTGTATTTGAGTGGGTTAGCCACAGCAGAACACAGTGTGTAACCTGCTGACTCCTAATCTAGTGTGTGCTGCATTTTTCATATAATACAGTAAGAAAGAAAAATCATCAAGAAACCTGTTTTGGCTACGGTGGAAATGAATTTTTCTAGAGACTTTATGGAGGCTCTAATTCAACACGGCCAAGGTAGGAAGTCTTTATTGTTGGAACAGTTCTGTCTTCTTACCAAAAGGTGTCAGCACAGAAATACTTTATGGCCAGTCTCCGGTTATCTAGTGGACCAAAGAGGATGAAGCAGGTTAGGGTGTGTCTCGCTGCCGTAGATCAGATAACAGCTGAATACTGGCCATTGTGTCTGGGATTAAGTACACAATCTTAAACACAGTGTTTAAGAAGTTGTTAAGATTGTTTTCTTAAAAAAACAATTGCATGTCTACTGTCTAGTTTATTTTGATCCTAAAAGAACTAATGTGTTTTTTTTAAAGATTAGGAGTAAAATTTATTATAGTTCATAACTTTAACATTGAAGACCTTGAGTTAGACGCCTCCCACGCTCCCTGCTGGCTGCGTCTGGGATCAAGTTTCCTGGTGTAAAATCCAGAGGGGTGTGGGCCACAGGATGGCCCCTGACTGGCTGCTTCACCTCTCTCCCCTGCACAAAATGGTCACCGTGAAAAAGAGGCAGACCTGGGAGGGCTCGGGAGTAATGGACAGCTGAATAGATAACATATCTTAAAATGCACTTTTGCATTCTTTATCTGTTGGGCTGTAACTAATGATCCATATCTTTATTGATTAGTTTTGGCCACATTATTCAATCAAAAAAAGTTAAGAAAAAGTGAAAATGTAGTTTGAAAAGCAGCCTAGAATTAAAGATAATCAACTTTTAATTATATTGAAGCCCTAAAAGGAGAAAAAATGAGAGCTGGTGATTTTTTTTTTATTTTTATTTTTTTGCATTTTTGTCTTAATAAAAGACAAACAGACTTGTGACACTTTACACTTTTTTCAGTGCTATTTATATCTGATGTATTATAAACATTTATTTCATTGACTTTATCAGTTGGGCAGCACTTTAAATAGTATACGAACAACATCTTATATCACAATTCTACACAACTACATGATAGGTCTGATAATATTGTCCAAGAACTGAGCTAATATGTCCAACCTGTGTAGGAGTTTTTGTCTGATCAGATTAAAATGTTCCATCTGTGACCAAACAAAGCCGAGCTGCATAATTGCACTGTCTCCAATAAATCTTTTTTTTTAATGGCTTTCACAGAGCCGCCTTTGTTATAGCTGGCAAAAGTCACGTTTTCCGTTCTTTGTCTAAATCCTGTAAGAAAAAATGTGAATGTGTCCCTGGGAGTCTTTCTGAAGCCTTGCACATGGATTCCATCCAGCGGCGCTCGCAGAAACCACCACGCATGAGATGCTGTTTCCACTGAGGAAAGCCTCACAAATTAAATCAAACTCGCAACGCTGTGTAGTTTTACTTCCCAGCTGTGCCTCCGCTTTTCTCTCGCGCGCTCACTCTCTTTCCTTTTTTTTTGTGCTTTTTCTGCACGCCCCCCCTCGTTTTTATCAGAACATAATGTCATGAGGTCAGCTCTGACTCCTTGGCAGTTCTGCATTTTCTCTAAAAGTTGTGAAGACGCTGAGAGAAGATGGAGTTGTGCTGTTGCTTCTGCCCAGGACCTCCTAACGGTAGGTTTTATTTTTACCGGAATCTTTTTTTAGACACTTTATCAGTGAACTTAAAGATACCAGATCAAGAATAAACTATGCTGAGGATAATTTATTGAATTATGCTTGCCATCTGAGGACACTGCCACTCCCAGTATCAGTACTTTAGATTAAAAACATCTCTCACATTCCTCACATTGCTTCGCTAATCTTACCTACGCTGTTATGCGAGTTCAGCATTAATATCGGAGGCTTTTTAAGTGAAATTCTAAGAACTTCTGAATTAATTAAGTGTGTAACTTTGTGGATTTTGGTTATATTGCTTATGCGGGAGTATGTAGAATGTGTATCACAATATGGGAATCATTGAGCGAGTGCATACCATGTGAGAAGAGGGGGAGTGGGCTGGCTCCTCCCATGAAGGAGTGGTGAAATGAATTTATTCCAGACGTCTCTACTGCTCCCCTGGATTTATTCCCTTTGCTCAATCCTCACTGTAACTAATTGCCAAATTGCGGTGCCAGTTTCTAAGGCTTTGGGGATTTGGTTGACATTTTCAAACAAGGATCATATAAGGTCTCTCCCCAAATCAACTGCCAGCACTTCAGACTAACAACGCCCACTTACGATGATCTTTTTCTTCTACACTTTTGCTTCTGAATCAGCTTCTGGTCTTTGTGCCTATACATAGCATCTTTTTTTTGTAAGTTAGTGCGACCTACATTGTGTAAGACTATTCTGTATTCCCTTCTTTATATAGATTGACACAGTGCTCACGCTGAAGACAGCACGAGGTCGAGGCTGTCTCGACTATTTTTGCTTTCTCTATGGTGGCTGTTGGTGTGTGGCATTGCGTTGCTGTAAATGTGTGAGGGCGACACTCATCTTGGTGTTGGGTTTCTGCACCACAGCTAATACTCTTTTCATTTGTTCTGACAACAGAGACCTTGGCAGCGATGCTGTTTTGCCTCGAGCAATATTTTATTTTTTTAAACAGTGATGCAAACAGGTGATGTGTGCGTATTTCTGCAGGTGCAGTTAGTGTTTCACAACCCCGTGTTTCGAGTTAGGCTGGTGAGGAGAAGCTCCCACAGAGGAATTTCTTTGTGATCATTTGGTGACATAGAACTGTTTTAATAAAGCTGATTGACAGGTTTGAAAATGATTGAGCTTAAAGCGCCGTCCTTAGAAGGCATTCAGTCTGGTTTGAGAGGACATCTTCCCTCGAGGCTTTTCTCTGTTTTAACAACAGAGCCAGGGTAAGATGGAGAAAAATGAAAAGCACTTCAGGATTTAGAGGCTAACAATGCAGCTGGCAGTTCAGAGATGCTGAAACGGTTGGTTGTAAAACAGGATCCAGTTTAATCAGGCTCTGGGAAGCTTATACACACTGGTCGGGCTGTCCAAGCATAAGGAAGCTATTAGAGTTACGGGGAACATTGTGAAGTTACATAAGGAGAATGAATTGATAGGGAGCGGGTGATTATGTGATGAGGGAAAATAAAATTGGGAGGCATGGCTTCAGTATAAATATTTGGAAAAGGCGGAAGGGGTTGGCCTGCGACTGTCTGTGACTCGTAAACCGCGATGGAAAATGGGCTTCAGTCGGTAAAAGAAAACTTATGGAGTGAATCAGTTGGAAACTTTGACTCCAGCTCACAGTGGATGTCCCTTAGTTTGCCTCTTATCAAGGCTGACCTGACTGAGCGTGCTCTGTGTGTGTGCTTGTCACACAAAACAGCCTCATATATTATTAACTCCTGCAGATAGTCTGCAGCTGGCAAGGAAAGCAGAGAGCAAGTTTCTGTAGGGCAAAACCAGTGGAGTTACTTGATCTGTGGAAGAGGACAAAACTTATTTTTAACAGCGTCAGGGCTCCAAAAGCTGCTCGTGCTGCCAGAGTTACAGCTTTTACTTTTACTTTTAAAAGAAGTGCAACTTTAAATGACTTAAACGTGAATATATGAGAAACAGTGAGAGGAATTGTAAAAGTGCAGAGAAAAAAGGGGGAGGGAAAGAGTGCAGGAGTGAGAGAGATCAGCCACTTCTGCCAGAGGACTGAGTCACAGAGCAGAGAGGAGAGGGAGGGGTGCTCTTTCGGTCTTGTGTCTTGTAAAAGTCGCGGACAACTTGGCTGCAGCGCTCGTTTTAAAGTCCGGGATGGCACCACACCCCTAGACGCCCCCCTACTCCTCCCCTTCACTCCCCCCCTCCACCTTACCTTCCAACTCCCCCCCCCGCTACCCTCCCCAACCCTCCCACCTTTCAGAGCCTGGGACTCTCCACTTTGTACCAGGCCCGATGCCGGCAAGCCCCCCTGGAAATGTGTTCCCAGCCCTGGTGGCTGTGGGCCACATCGTTACCTTGATCGTTTTCTGGCAGTGGAGAGTACGCAAGAAGCAAGGTAAGAAAAGCTCGAAAAACTCATCGCTTCAAGGCTTGCGCAGGGAGAGCCGACGGCGAGATCGGCAGATGAAAGATTTTCCTTTGCAGACAGTTTGTTGCCGGCAGTCCTGCTCTGTCGTCTCTCCTCTCTCTCGTCCTCTGTGTTTTTGTGGCACACGCTCCTTTCTCTCTCTTCCTCACTCCCCCCCCTCCTTTTTTTCCCCTCACACATCTCGGTTTCCTGTGCTATGGAGATGTTGCGATTAACCCTGTAAATGCTGGCTGGAGGGTGATGACGTCCGAGTAGCTGGAGTATTCTTGTGGAGAATGGGGTTTCGGCTTAGTCAGAGCTCTGACGGGCACTCCTCAGCTTAGGCTTTGCTCCCATGTTGCAGTTTTTCCCTTCTGAAAACTATTCCATCATTTTTTTCATCTTGGTTAAGATCTGGCTAAAGATCTGTGTGTGTAGCTCTCTTGAGGTGACTTGATATGACTTTAATCTCTCCACTTTTCAGACCTACCCCAGTTGTGGAGGCTGCTGTATTGTTAATATGCTGGTTCAACCTGTTTCATCTTGGCATGCTGTCGTTGTTTGGTTAACAAAAGGATATGGTTAACCTATCTTGCTGCAAGCATAGGAGAAGAGTTACACGATGTTCAACTAAACTATGCAGCCTGAAGGTTACTTACATACTCTTTAACGTCATGACACACTCCTCAGCAAGGCCCACGTTACTGTTGACACAGCTTAACACTATGGTGGTTGTCAAACACACCCCTGCAGGTGACACACCCTGAAGTGGTTTAAAGAATTCTTGACTGACAGTCTGCAGGTAAAAGAGAGAACAATTGTTTTTTTCATATTGTTTTGTCTCTCAAATGAGAAACCTGTTTGTCACGTTTGGCACCAGGCACTTTAAAACAACCGTGCACATTTGCTGGATAATTTGTTTGCATAAAGCACATAAAATAGCCTTGAATTACATTAAAACTCTCTGACCGAAATACATTTTAAAAAACAAAACTGTAACATTTTGAAATACTGGCTGGTAAAGCTAAATTAGAGCACTACTGTATTCTTATCTGACCTGTGCTCTCAGCTGTAAACTACACAATCAGGTTGTAGTTGGGTGGAGGAAGACACGCCTTGAGGAGATAAGAGCAGTTTTCACAACATTCCTCACATTGTTGTGAGCAGATGAATGACTTTCAAAGAATTCTGAAACGTTTTTCCCCAAAAAGGAAAAGTACCTTTAATATCCAAAATATGATCAGAACACAAGCAAAACAGGAGAAATTAACAACACATTTATCCTCCTCTCCCTCTGTCTGCGTGACTCGAATGCGTGTGGTCTGTAAATTGCACGCAACTGAAGCCACGATCAAAGGTTGCCAGGAAGTGCCGTTTGACTGGTAAATCGTGTGCCAACACTGCATTGCAAAACTAGGCCATGTATCATCACTAGCTCCTGTCGATATCAAGGTGCTTTGCATTTGGGGAGATCTGCTTTCAGTTCTGTTCTTGCCGCAGTGCAGACAGTAAGAGCTGCACATCAGGTGTGGTCATATTCCCTCTTTATAGCATCTTTCTGGCGGCGTCGAGATCAATATCAGGCTGTCTGTTCATTGTTTACATTACAGATTCAGCACAAGTCAAACATTTCGATTTAAGGACACAACCCGAGTCCACTTGTGTAAGTGGAACTGTAGTTTGCTGGAACACCAAGGTGCCTTTGTCACAGGGGGAAGGTGGAAGTAGGTAAAAGGGACTTTACCCAGAGCCAGGTTTAAAAAAAGCTCCGTGCCACAGATGGTGACTGACTAATGGTAGTAAACACGACACTGAGGACGGTGGCCTGCGTATCCTAGATACAGTCATAACAAACGATCATTTAGATCCTCAGGACTTTAGAAGAATCTAAGTCCTGCTTCATTAGAGGCTCCTGCTCATTTTGATCTGCTCTTATGATCATTTAATGCCCTTCCCTGTTATATTTGACTGCGTTTTTTTAACTTTGAGATTTCCTCTAATTGTTTTGTGCAAAGGTCTTTTTAAGACTTAAGATTAGGAAACTGCATTCCCATCACAATAAAAGTCCTTAACAATATTGTCTAATCCATTTAGGAAACCACACCCAAATCTGCACCAGTATTAATGGAAGACTCAGACTGGCAGCCGTGTCAGCTAAACCGCACGCCACAGACAGCACAGCGTAGGATCGGTTTCAGATTTGGTCTCGTGGTGTTCAGCCGTGACTCACTTTCCTGTCTCCTTTCACTGTGGTGGTAATAACAGACTGAGGAGAGAGGACGCCCCGCTGGGCAATAACTGAAAAATGAGAAAACATTCTGTTACTACAGGACACAAAAACAATAAACAATGCACACCCAGCGTGTCCCCACATGCCCTACACAATACCCAACCTAACATAAAACACATTAGTGGTAAACCTCAATAGTAGCTGGGTTCATTGACTGTCATACGCAACATACAGTACAGCATGGGTCTACGCTGAGGGAGGGCCTTGGTTCTTATCCTCATCTCTGTCCTCGACTGTTTTTTCTATCTAGGCTGTTGCTGCATTGGCATCATCGTTATGATGAAAAATGAAGCCACAGCCAATCACTGCACGGTGCATTAAAAGCTGATGGCATTTTTCTGCATTCATAATTCTGTCAGTTTCGAAAAGATCCCAGACAGCACACAACACCACCTAACCATGACAGAGCCTCCACCATGTTTTAGTTTTACAACAGACACTCACTGTTGCACTGCTCTCCTGACCTCTTCCGGACCTGTTGCCACTGATTTTCAGTCTGGTTCTTGAGTAATGTAAATAATAATAAAAATAATTTAGAAATAATAATTTGGCATATATCAGCCCCCCCCCCCCCCCCTTAAGAATGGCTTCCTGACAGCCACCATTCACTGAGAACATTTCTGATGAGCTTCACTGAACAATAGTTGGATCAGTTGAAGTCCAGATGCATCTCTCAGGTCTTTGCTAATGTTTCCTTTTTTCCAGATACTGTTTCAGATTCTGTATGTAGATTTTTTTTATGTTTGCCGCTTC
The DNA here is from genome assembly GCF_013358895.1 of Oreochromis aureus. NCBI lineage: Eukaryota > Metazoa > Chordata > Actinopteri > Cichliformes > Cichlidae > Oreochromis > Oreochromis aureus. Next base: position 28,447,642 of record NC_052962.1, on the reverse strand, counting down.
TTCTTTTGTCCTCCATTTGTCCAGTTCCTTCAGGTTTTTTTTTTTTTTTAACTTACATTCACACTGGTCACTATGAAGATAAGCCAAGCTCACTCAGGCTACTAGTAACAAAGTGCCTAAGGAAAAAGTTTAAAACTCTGTCTGTTATCTGTAGACACATCACTAGTTAATCCCGTGAGTTACTAATGGTATTATTTTATTGCTTAATCTGAAGTTCTGTAGCCAGATTGTACCTTAAACCTCCCCCACCCACCCCAATTAAAAGAAATATAACTGCTTCATTAATTAATTAATTCACGGTCATGGCAGTTGTATTCTGTCACATGCGGATTAACGAGGAGGCAGCACCTTTTCAGTTATGTGAAGTATTTCTTAAAGTTGCGCAAAAACAGAGAGAAAATGAGCCTCCTCTGTCGGGGATATAATTATGAGGCCCAGCTGTTATGGATGTAGAGGGAATGTGGTGATTTATTACCGGGGGTAATGTGCGCTCTGCCCTCCTGTGAACAGCCACTGCGAGACAATGCACAGAACCGTCTGTCACCGCATGCAAGTTTCGCGCCTTCCCAGAAGTCATTCCTGTTTCTGCTTTGCATTTATGGGGCTGTCGGGGGTGTATGTTATGCAATCTTGTGAAAGGTACAGTTATCACGCGTGCTAAAATAAGGACGCGGTGTGCAGTGTCTCTCTGCGGCGCGCCCCAATGGCACAAGTCGTCTGACGGATCGGAGGAGGATGGAGCAGCCGGCAGCTCTCCACTTCTTCTCGCTAAACAAAACGAGTGGGCTGGGCTTGTGACAAAGAGTCTGCAATCTGACTCGACCCTGTTTTTTCTCCTCCATGTGGCTCTCATAGCGTACAGAGCGAAGTTTTGAGGGCTGGTACTACACACGCGAGAAACCCGCGAGTGAGGGGGGCGTTTTCGAGAAAGTCCAGCGCGCTCCGCGTTTACGCGCGGCACAAACAAACCGGGATGGCCGAAGTGGACGATACAGCGCAGGCTGCCCGGCCGTCCTGGTACGGCGGGCTGGAGCGGGGATTTCTTTATCGACGGACTAATTACATCCATGAAATGAACTGCAGCGAAGTGGGGTCTCATCTGTACAGCCGAATGTGTTGCGCAGGTAGGTCCGATCACTGCGCCGCTCTATCCATCGCTCTGTGACTGTAATAGGAGGCGGCTCTGCTTGGGAGGGGCTGCTGGGGTGCTGATGGTGGTAATGTTAACCTTTTCCGTTCCTCCACCCACGATACAGCAAGCCCTGAGGGCCAAAACAGTGGAGGTCCAGAACTAGATGATTGAAATGAGAGATGCTTAAAACACGATCTGACTGAAAACCAGTTACTGTCCTCATATTTTTAATTATTTTGTTTTTATTGTGATTTATTTCCCACATATAGAAAACAAACCTCAGCCTGAGATAATCAGCTTTAAGTCATTTAGGCACCACAAAATTGATGTGACACAGATAAACACCGGCTTGTGCCATGGTAAATACCATCCTGTTTGCTGCTGTGTACAGGCAGCACTGCTGATATCTGCATCCCTGTTCAAATTAAATAAATATATAAATGGTGTTTTAGACATTTACAGAAATCAAAACTTGGACAATGTTGTTTATTAGTAACATCAGTGATGGCAGTCTGATAATTAATTACTTTCCCACTGAGCAGATGATAAACTGTAAATCAGTTCGTCAACAGAAAGTTAATTTTGGATGATAAATCGTTTGTTTAAGCATTTTTAGGTAAAAAATAACTAAAAACCCTGTCAGCTTCCAGCTTCTTAAATCTTAATTTTTAAGCCCTTTAAATGTCTCACCTTTGGCTCTTTTCAAATGTCTCCACTGGGCTGTTATCTGAGGAAAGTTTGATTTTACGATAACGAGGTTACTTCGTGTCCCTGTATGCAGCTTCTTGACGCGATCATTTGTCTTGACATTTAAATAGAAAAACGACTGAGTGACTCAGTACACAGTTAATTTGTCACTCTCCGGCTCACCCTGAATGTTCTACAGGAATGGAAACTGTACCTGGTGTTTGTGTTTACCCTCTGATAACACCCTGTGAATGTGTGATGTGTTTTATGGACTTTGGTATTTTCAGTTCTCAGCAGAAATCCACTTTCCCCCTGCGCTCGGGTGTTTCCCCAGATCTTCTGGGCCAAAACAGTGTTCTGATGGACTCTCAGCTTCTGTGTGTTTTTACTATGTTGTCACAGCAACCATGTACACAACACACTTTTCCCACACATAAAAATCATTTGCCCAGTGACATATGTAAACACTGCAGGGCCCCAAGTGACCTTGAGCTTTCTTAACAGTAGTCTCAGGTCTCTTTAGGAGCTCAGCACAGGGATGATTGGAGCTACTAGTTGTTGTGACATTAAAATGGATTATGACTTTAAATATTCAGTTTCCCATGTTTTGTGCTGTAGCCGTTCAACCAGAAGGGGGAGACAAACTGTGCTGAGCAGCAGTATTCACATATGAAGATCATAAATCCAACAATTATCCAGTTCTCATCTTTTCGTAACCGCAAGATTGTAAACACCATGTGTGGCTAATTACGCATGTTTTTGTGCACAAAGTGCTTGCAAGTGATACTGATATTGCAAAAGTGATGCTGAAATATAATATGAGCAAGTTTAAATGCAGCTTTAAATTACAGTGGTGGTCAGGACATATCCCTCTGTCGCCTTTGGGGTTAAGTTATTTTTCCAGCTGTGTTTGCTTTTTTTAAAGGAATTGATTCCGTTCAGGTATAATAGCAGACACTACCCTGTCTTCTTCTCTGACATGTGCATGCTTTCGTGCACTTGTCATTGTCAGCTCCGGGTTGGATCTGCCCCACCATGCCCTGGGGCTTCCATTCTTCACTTTGGCAGAGTTTCTTCGTAAGTCATCCAGCATTCATACCATCATGAACCCTAACGGGACCTGCGAACCAGATGATAAAAGATGTTGATTAACATTCCTGTCCTCAGTGGGACTGACATCGCGTGCTGTCTCTTGCAAAAAACACGAATAGGGGTGTGTTTTTTATTTTATTTTTTAAATTGTTTTGGGAGAGAGGCGGCTCTCCCTGTCTGTGAGGAGGGTCGGCTCGCCCTCAGCAGGAATTTACAGACTTAACGCACTGAACTGTCACCTTAAAACTCCTATCAGCTCTCACGGCTCAGGATTATCACTGTGTGTTATCAAGCACAGGGAAAGAAGGAATATCCACACAGTACTGCTCTGTGTGCACCAAGAGCGTCATTTAGATACTGGCTGATAACACAACTGTTTTACAGTCTTAGAACTGAGGTGCAAAAAAGCGCTTATATCTCTTTGCCACCTTTTAAGCATTATAGCAAACTGAGCTTTAAATGAACAAATCTAATTAATTCAATTCCAAGTTTGGTTGCAACAAGATTTGTTCAAAGAAGCACAAATTTAGCTTCCAGTGCTTTCATTCGTCTTAAAATAAATACAGTTTAGCAAGTTTGGAAACTGGAAGTGAAGACTTGCGGTTTTCAGTTCTTAAGCCTGCAGACAAATACTCTTCGCATTTGAAATTGAAAACTATAATCCACAGATTTTAGTGTCGATCAAAAGCCATTTTGCACAAATTATGTTTAGCTAATTTTAGCGTTTCTGTAGAGTCTTTGCTTTTGTTTGTAGCCTGTCGGCGTTCAGGGTCTGTTTAAAGTCTGAAGGTGCAGTCAAGGAAGCTTTCACGCCTCAGGTCCCAACAAGTCACCTCCCTTTATAGGCATCCAAAAAAATTCCTTTTCTTTACAGTGTTATGTCAGTAACTGCACTTAAAATTGATGTTTTGCAGGGTGAAAGGTGTTGAAGGTATTTTACTGTGGAGGTGCTATTTGCGAGCACCTGGAGCCAAATGGAAAAACTAATTCTGCACCCAGTTTTTCAGGGATGTTTGACAGAAGTTATTTGCATGAAGAAGATGGAAATGATTGTTGTCATGTGCACACACTGTTCAGTCTATCCATGCGGAGCCACAATAGCTGCTTTGTGTCTCGCATAATTTTCTACTGTCTGCTGCTTGTCCACCCCCTCCACCCCACCCTCTTTTTTTCTTTTTTCTTTTTTTTTGGTTTGTGGTATTGAACTGGCACGACAGGGTATTGGAGGTCCATCCAAGGAAAAATAGTCTAAATCAAACGCTTCAAATAAAACTGAAGTCCTGCAGTTTGTTCTCATTATTCTTTCTGGTGCTGAATTGTATCCTGAAGACGGCTCCCTCGGTGCCTTTTATTCCTTAATTATCTCCTGATGGCGGAGGAGCTTTCATGCTCGAGGTTTTCTTGTGATTGTACTGTTTTGGGAAATGGCTGAGGACGTTCTTTCTGATGCCTCCTGGCTTCGGCTGTGTGCTCGGGACAAGTTTTTCCATTGATGCTTTGTGGCGTTGTGGTATGTCCCGCCACTCTGCTTCTGACCACATGCTGGTTGGTCAGAGGCACCGCTAGCTTGAGCAGTGGAGTTCAGTTGGGGTTAACAAGCTTCAGTGGTCCGTTTCTGTACAGCTTAGTCTAAATGAGGGAATGTCTCCTGTTCTGGATTAGTGATCTGTGGGGTCTTTGTGAAAATGAATCTTAGTGCAATAGTTAGCTGTAGCTACAAGACCAGTGGGATTCTTAAACTGTATTTTTCGTCCTCAAATTAAACAGAAAATAAAATTAAAAGTGCAAAGAATAATGTAAATTGAGGTCTGAGCTCTGGTTTGGGTGGATGCTGTGTGAGGGTTTTTTCATGGGTGGGGTCTGGGTGTAGATAACAGGGCTGAACCAGGAGGAGAATCTTCCCCGCAGACCTCTCTGTGGTGAATGTCTCTGACATTGCTGCCTGCAGGCAGGCATTTTGCAAGAGGTGGTGAAAAAAAAATGCGGCGTTGAATGTCAGAGAAAGCAAATGGAGATAGGGAGAAGAAAGGGAGCAAGTTCAGGAACTGAATCGGTGGCTTGAACACTCCCACTTAACTCCAGGAGCCCTCAGTGAGAAGCAGTGTTTCAGGCAATAAGAAAAAGTAGAAGTACACAACATCATCGCCTCTGAACCTGCAGAGGCTTCCGTGTGGTTTTGATAGCTGACAGCATGGCGATGGAGCAGAGATTCAGAGCCTACTCCTCTGATAGTATGGGTAGTGATGGGGTGTTCACAGAGGAGCCCTACTACCAGGGGGTGCTCAGGGCCATGGACCACAGAAAAGGTAGAGTTTGTTCCAGCAGTGCTGCATTTTAGAGCTTTGTGTTTTTCTGCAGTTGCATTCTTTGGTTTAAAAATGGTTCAGTCTGTATGTCAGCTCTTGGCTTGGCTTTGTTGTTTCATGTGTTACTTAAAAGTCCAAAAGTTGTGTCTGGATGTCTGAATTTGCAAAGAGTCGAGTCTGGAGCCTCTCTTTTAACAAATGGGCCACACCCCTTTTTGTGTCACATCTTTTCCTTTTTTATTTTTACTGGTGAACCTTCCTGTGAGACAGAAGAAATCTGTTTTGTTTTAAATGTGAAATCGTAATTTGATGTTTTGCATCACAGACAAAATGTTTTCTGTTAAACAGACGTTTGAAGTGACAGAGCCACTGAAATTCTTTAGAAGAAAGAGAGAACCCTATTTTGAGCATTGCAACAAGTCCGTGTAATAACATTCATCATCCCAGTTGCAGGATTTGACAATGTGACTCATCCATGCACACGGTTTTTCAGGTGATCTGATACCTTGCACCTTTTCTTTGTCACAGCGTGAAAATATAAATCCGGGCTAAATCCGCAGCCTCAGGCTACAAAACACAGCCAAGCAAACGCATTATTAGTCAGAGAGATCAGTAGATCTTGTGTTTCAGTGTGATGTATTCAGCCTGGTTATTTTAGGAATTTTTAGTGCTGCTTTCAGCCGACCTGAGAAACAGAAGTATCCTGAGCTGCTACATTTCATTTGTGCAGAAACGCATCTTTTATGTTTCGTAACACGTGTCCAACCTGTTTGCAAAGCCATATATGAAAAGCCCGAAATCAAAACCAGTGAAAAAGCAGAACTTATCTCTCTGCTTTTGAGGTTTATTTCACTTCTCTGTTGAGACCGCCTCATGCGTGAGTGTGCCTGTGAGTCATGGACATAAAGCCACCGTGATTTGGGCGTTGGTGCCACGGGATGTCCTCTTCTTTGGTTCCCTCTTCATCTGATCACTTCTGTTAGCTTTGATCACAGAGCAGATAAACTTCTTTTCAGCATGTCACTGATGAGAAAAAAACATTTGAACATTAAACATTTGTTTTGTTGAACTGCTCTGTATTTGACAAGCACCACCATCACTAATTGAAGCACTGCACTGAAGAGGTGAAGTGTACGTTTAATGGTTATCTCTTCAAGTGGCTGCCTGGGTGATAAAATTTAGGAAAAACATTTCATAGTATATGTTTGATGCCTGCTGGTATGTAATAGGCTTGTTGGGAACAATCTGATTATGAAATTCTAAAGAAAAACAGCAACAGCATTGCAGGCTGAAACATGTTGCTCCAGAGGATGCCAGAGATAATTTATTCAAAGTTCTCCTGATAAGTAGGAAAGTCTTTGTTTTGTTGATGCCACCATCAGAGCGGGTAACCTACAGCAAGTCCTCTGTGATGTTTTGTCCCTATTGGGCATCAGATGTCCGTGTCTGAGTCAAAGTCACATGTGACTTTTGGTTCTGTCCCTGGGCAAAAGAAATATTTCTCACACTGTTTGTGTCTCTGGGGGAAAAAACAGATAAAAAAGATTTGAAAGAGTTTTGCTGGAGGTTTTAATCAGAAGCAGGGCCATAATGGCTGTTTAAGCCCAATAAACACAAACTATATTTAGTTTCAGCCATCATATATCCTGGCCTATGGGTTAGATGGTGGCTATATGTAGATGGTGCGTAGTGCTACACGCAACATGTGACTATGGGAAACAAGAAGGCTTGGGTTCCTGTGCAGAAGTCACAGCCCAGGAAGTTTGGGAATCAGTGTTTCATACTTCTCAAGCTTTATATGGATGTAGTTCCCGTGTCTGCTCTGTTATTCAAGGAAACTAGCCTTTGATGAGTATGATATTTAAAGTGGTTATCTGCCATTAAGCTAGCATGCAAGCCTGTCTGCTGGCAGGTTAGACAGTCATAAAGTAGTTTGTTTTGGAAAAGCCAAATACAAGATTTCTGTTTGGGGGTTTTTTAATAATTAAAAATAACATTGTGCTTATGGTTTGTTTGCCTTAAGTCTGGACCATTGAGTTTGTAATACACGATTACCGAGTGTTGTTAAAAATGCAAAATCTCTTAAATTAACACCATTAATTAAACAGAGTGTATATTTGCTGTGTTTCCACAGATGAACGGGACAGAGTTCAGAAAAAGACCTTCACAAAATGGGTCAACAAGCACCTTGTGAAGGTAAGTTCTGCTTCAAACAACCCTCACCCATGAAAACACATACATTTCACAGCAACTTTACTCTCAGATAGATTAAAAATCTCCAAAAACCTATTAAAATGTTAACTTTATGTCATGTGGAGTTTATAACTCAACTGTAATTCTCGATGGTAGGTAAAAAGGTCTCCTGCTGTCGTCAAATAACACCAAAAACCTGGACTTTCTTTCATATCCCATCTGGTTATAATAACTTAAATTACACAAAAACGTTTTCTTAGGAGATGCGGAGCTATCTGATCTCACTGCTGGGAAACATTACCTGAAGATCAAACTGGGAAGAGAATCTAAAACTAAATCAGATTTTGATTCTCCACACCTCCTTTTAAAAGCTTTGGAAAAGGTGAACAACAGATACAATAGCAACCGCGCTCTTTCCGTTAACTGTATGCATGTGAGGGGGTGAGTCACACGCACCTGGCCTCACTTTAGCTTGGCGCTCGGGAAGAGCGGTATCGTTGGCTGGGCTCGGTCAGGTTACACATCTGGAATCCAGATGGTCGGAGCGGCTCATCGGGGCTGTGCAGGGGGACAGGAAGCTCCAGGACGCCACGTTGAATTAGTATTTGATTCACTGTGAGGCGATCAGTGTTAAATACGTCTGAAACAACTCTCAACAAATGTTCTGACCCTTACCCTTAAAAGGAAATGCTTCTAACTAGGTGGGGAGCAAAGTCCTGTTACAGTAAGAATTATTTTTAGGAGCTATCACAACAGTTTTCATAATAGCAATAATTAAACTGATTTATTAAGCATAACACCAAGATAATAACTGGTTTCAGCCTCTTAAATCTGATTTGCTGCTCATAAATTTTACAGTCATCATAAATTGAACATATCTTAGTTTTGCACTGATGGTCTGACAATGAGTAATTTAATATCTAATAGATATTTTCAGTTCTGGGAACTTGTGGTTCTCTGTGTAATTCAGAGGATAATCAAATGATTAGCAAGATATAGAAGCCCTGAGTCTCAGTTCACTTCAATTTAGATTTAGCCAAATACAACAACGTCTCTAGGTGTTTTATGCTGGAAGGTAATGACCCTACAGTATTGGAGAAAACCTTTATAATCAGACAAGGCCCCTATGAGCAGCACTAAGTGATGTTGGAAGGAAAAAACAGTCCAGAGCCAGGTTCTGGGAGGAGCAGCCATCTGCTGTGACCGAAAAGAAAAAGGAGAGCTTAGAAAGATATGAAAAAACACACACTGAAAGTGAGAGAAGACACAGTCTAATGCGAGGCAGCAGTGGTAGGTAAAAACCTTGACAGAAATGCTCAGTGCATCATGGGAAGTCCACTTGCTGCCTGAGCCTAGAGCAGCATAACTGAGGGATGGCTCAGGGTCACCTGATCTTTTATGTAGTAATTAAAAATCAGATGAATTTGAAATTACTCTGGCTCGTGTAGTATGTTAGTGGGTCAGGTTGTGTTTTTGCTCATTTTTGCCTTAAAACGTAAAGATTACTTGTAATGAAATGCCTTTCATGGGTGGTTTTAGTTTGTTAGTTTATGCCGAGCGACAGTCCAAAACCTAAGGAAAGTCAAAATCGAATTTTCACATCTGTGACGTACGACAGGAAATTCTTACATTTGAGTCATTTTATGAGTCACTGTGTTACTCATAAGTGAAGAAGGCAGGGATTTCTTATAAGAATCCTTTAAAAAAAACAAAAAACTTGTCATATGTCACGTTGTTATGACAACAGGAAAAAAATAAAGAAATAAAACACTAACTTTGTATGTTGGAATCTCAGGTTCCTAGTAATAGCAGATGTTATATTTCTATAAGCAGATTTGTTCTGTCTCATAATTATTTTTTAAATAGTTGATGTATAAACATGGTCAAAGATTTAAATAATGAAGTCAGCGTGAGTCAAAAGCTCAGACCCAAGACTGCTGTAAACACTCAGCTTTAAGCATTTTTCTACTCTTGGCTCCTTTTGATGTTAATAAGAGCTCCTATCCTTATATGATCATCTGTGTGCCTGCGGCCCCGCCCACCTGAGGCTCACACCTTCTGTTTGCAAAGACCAGCCTAACAGAAGAAAGTTACTTTTGATCAGGTTGTATTAGACAAGTTATTTTTAATATTTAATTTAAAATTGAACCACCTATTAGGAAAAGAAAGAAAAACAACAGTCCTATCTGGGCAGTGTCAGCTGGACCTTGTTGCGTCTCTACAACACTTTCATGTTGATGAATCTTTGTTTTAACACGGGAAGTGAAGCGTGTTAAAGAGCGAGGAATGTCTGCCGTCGTCCATGTGCATCCTGTGACACGGGGCTCTGTCCGAGATGACTCCCAGGCTTTGTCGATAGTCACTGTTTATTTCTCGGGTAATCCCTCTGATTTAGGTCCAAAAGACTTCAGGCAATCTGGCCCTCGAGTCACTTTGGACTCATGGTCACAACAGAGTCATGAGATTAAACTATGAGGCCCGTAAGTCTCACGGTCAGCTGTCTGATAAGTGCCATCTACTGTAGCATGTTTTACACTTCACTTCAGATTGTGAGGAATGAAAAACAGATGCTGTTCTGTGTTTTATAAATCCTTTTTAGCTCGGTCAAACCCACTGAAACCAGAGCAGATCATAGAGAACTAAAGTACATTTATATACATAAAATTAATACAGAGACATGCACATGTTTCTTTAGTTTGAAAGACAGAAGGAATCAAATTAAAGAATTTGAAATGGAAAGCAGCTGACTGTCCTTGTTTATCCATCAAATCACACCATCTGTCTCACTGTTCCCACTGTCCTTTTAAGTTTTACATCTTCTCACATCAAACTCTTTCTTCTTTCCATCCTTCACCCTGTCCTCCTGTTCTTTCCCACCAGCACTGGAAGGCAGAGGTAGGTGCTGTCTGTGAGCAGAGAGCTGAGTGGACACACACACATTTGTTCCTCCCTGCATGTTTGTGTTGACATTTTTACCCTCCCTCGCCCTCTCTCCCTTTCATCCACCCTCTTTTACTGCTAACCTCTGATCTTTCCCCTCGCTGACTTCAGCTCTTTTCTATCTGCTTTTGGAACATTTTCTGCAGTGCAGCATGTGTCTGCATGTTCTTCGGCTACAACAGCTCAAAAGTGTAACTACAAATAATAGTAAGGAGCACCCCTTTTGATACTGTGACAGGTAATAAAAGGGGTGAAATCCTTAAAAAGCCAGAGCATATTGCTGCTGCAGAAGGCAGAGGGTAAAATCAGTCCCCCACTGTTGTGTACTCACGTTTTTCTTTTTATCTTAATTTTTTTTGTAGATGAGATTTGTGAGTTATAAAGTTACATTTTGTTGTCTGTTGTGAACTCTGAGGAACTCTCAGCAACTGTTTGTGTCGTGTGCAGTGAGTCAGCACTGGTGCTGACATCATGGGAGTCTGAATTAAAAATAATGTCCCTGTATGCATCAATACTGACAAAACGGGTCTCTTCCCTTTCTTCCCAGGCCCAGCGACACATCACTGACCTGTACGAGGACCTCAGAGATGGACACAACCTCATCTCCCTGTTGGAGGTGCTCTCTGGAGAGACTCTGGTGAGCTTTTGGTGGTATTTCACTTCTGATAATAGAATTTGTGCTTCTTCTGTAACCCCTTGTCCTGTCTAGGCATTTCTTATCATCCCAGCTCTACTGTCCTACTCAGTTTATTTGCTGTAATCTTTGTTCTACTGTCCAGTCTACTCATTGTTAATTCAACCGCTTTAAATGTTTATAAGGCAGATATTACTCTGGATTTCTTCTTTCCACCTCTGCATGTGTTGACTTTAATTCTTTAGAGATTTTTGGACATTTCAGTACATGCTGAGGCTGTGCACACTCTTTTACTTTACTTACCTTAGCACTAGTCTTTTTGGGAACACACCTTCTGGTGATGTAACCTTAAAACACTAATTTCATTCTTTGCTTCCATCGTTTAACCTCTCTGCACTGACTTGTTTGATCCCTGGTTTTTCCTTTGTCTAATTCCTATTTGCTGACCTTTGCCCTGACCTTTCCCCCTTTGCCTCTGCCTTCCTCTCTTGCGATGCTCTTGCTGTGGTAGCCGAGGGAACGTGACGTTGTGAGGAACGTGCGGTTGGTGAGTGGCGCCTGGACTGTGGCTGGCCGCCTCCGCGGGCGTAGCATGTGTCACCACCCCAGGTGGCTGCTGGGTTGTGCATGATGATGGTCACACTCCCTGTGTATTGTCCCTTTCTGTGTCAACATTGTCCTCTTTCATTTTGTCAGTGAGTTGGGAGGTTCAGGAGCCATGATAGGAAACGTGGTTAAATTGGTGGCTTTATTCAGAATATTTGTAGTAACTATTTTAGCGTTTTCATAAATGACCATTAAAGTTAGCATTCTTTAAGAATAGAAAAGAATAACCTAGAAAAATGTACAGTTTTTTTTTTCTTAATATAGCTTTATGTGCTTATTTTGTTAAAGGGCTGTATCATAAGACTCCACCCGTAAAAATTAAGAAACATGCCTGATTTAAATGGTCGAGTCTCCCCTTCAAGATCTTCTCCTGGTGCACCTCTGGATCACTTCCAGCATGGATGCCACTTTTAGATCACTTCATCCGTGGGAACTACATTGTAACTGCTTGCATTTGTGCATCAGTGGTTTCCCCAAAGACCTCAGTGTGTCAGTATGTTTAGACTTTTCATGTCATGTCTGGTCTCAGATACAAAGACCCAAAGCAAGTTTTCAGGAAAAGAATGCACGATTTCCAAGTATGAACATTGTGGATTATGAAAGAAGCTCAGCTTTTCTTTTAATTTTTCCACTGGGCTCTGCACCACAAGTTCTTCTTGTGTCAGAAGTTCGACATTAAAACCCGAAGATGTCCAAATAACCTGAACTGTGACTGAACTGTGTTCAGACTTATTGGAGTCTGCTATAACTCTTAAAAAATAACTGTTAACATAAATGGTAAAGGACAGGATTTGTTCAGATGTAATAAAAAAAATTACGTTGTTAAGTTGTTTTTTATGGTTGGAGTCTTGCAACTTTATGATTGTGCCATGTAGATCTGAGAAACTGTACATCACAGATTACAGAAGTGTACAAAACCAAACTTTTCATTTAGAGAATGAAAGTATTTGACAAACATGGTTTGTGGTCTGGGTTTGATTTTACAGCACAATTATATCAATTGGCAATGCCTGAATATATCAGCAGCAGTCATTGCATGTGCTTGTGCAATGAGGATTGATTTTGAAAACATTGCTAGACATTCCTGTTATATAAAGGTTGATTGACTTGGGAGATTTCCAGGATAGAGAGTATGAATTTCTATCTTCTGTTATAATACTTATTTGTAGTTGATTGTCCTTGTCCTTTTAATAGCTGTTTATTATTATCAGTTTCAAATGGAGGTTTCTTACACTGTAGTGAAATCAAAGTCCAAAGTTTTGTCACTACAACCTAATTCTGCAGCTTAGAACTTGGAGCACGAGTGCATGTCAGGGTCGCCACTCCTATAATTTCTAAGGCTTAAGCGTTCTTGAACCTTATGGAATCTGCTCGACTGGATTGCACTGCAGCTAAAAACAGAAAAGCAACGTTTATCAGTCATCAGTTGACTTGGGGCAAAGTGTAATAATCCATTATCCAGGGAGCAGTGTTTGAAAGGTCTTGGAAAAAAAGAAGAGTTGTGACTGATGATTGGGAGAATCACTGAGAATGTTTATCATTCATTATCATGCTTTCACCTGCAGACATCTTGGCTGGATCTCTGATGCACTTCAGGGTCTTGTAGGGTCAGCTCTGAACGCTTTGATCACAAACACGCAGAATTTGAATCACACTTCAAATTTGCTTTCTTTTAAATTTAAGTTTTCAAGGCCATGACTGTGAAAATATGTACAGTAGAGAATGGATCTTTGTGTTACTGGAGCCTGAAACACCTGTTCCTCAGTCATGGGGCTTTGCTGTTTGCTGACCTAAAGTGTTCCCTTCTCTTCATGTTTGGTCTCATCTGGTCTCTTACAGCCTCGGGAGAAAGGCCGTATGCGCTTCCACAAGCTGCAGAATGTCCAGATCGCCCTGGACTTTCTCAAACACAGACAGGTAGTTAAGAAAAACAAGAATTTTATATTGTGTTTTATTTTATTGCACAGGAAAAATATTTTTGTCCACACCTTTTCAGGTCAAACTGGTCAACATCAGGAATGATGACATTGCAGATGGAAACCCCAAGCTGACCCTTGGCTTGATATGGACCATCATCCTTCACTTCCAGGTAGCGTAAGGACACTCATAAGTCATTTTGCTGTAAATTACTGTATGGCAGTAAAGCTAATCTAGAAGCAATTGGCAGTCACTGTGTAATGCTTCTGGGCAATCTCAAGTTAACAAAACCAACCTTAACTCAATGAAAGTAGAGAGAACTGCAGTTTTTACTGTATATGGAACACAAGTGACACCTATAGAGTCACAGGCCAAATCTAATTAAAAAAATGTAAATTAGATAAATGGGTAAAGATAATTATCATCCCAAAATTAAGTTTTTTTGTTCCTCATTAAAACTTTATTTACAAACCACAGCTCTGACTCGTTCCACAGCAGGTCTGAACAAACATGCTACTTCATGCTGAGGCTGCTATGATACCATAAATGTGGTGGTTAAAGGACTTAATGATAATTATTAGCAATAATGCCTTCACTCAAATTCATGAATAATTGCGCTTGGTTGTTCTTTGGAAAGGTATTAATGATTTATCATTGTCAGCATGACTGTCAACAGCGACCAGCAACTGATTAGCTGTTAGCGTGTCTATGCTACCTGTTATTAATTTGGCTAATAACCAACAATGGGATTAGAGACCACATTTACTATTAGCTTCTCCTATTTCAGTGATGAACTGCACAAAGAAGCCTTCCTGTTATCTAAGGCTATTTTAGTATGGCTTGTCTCTGTAACAGCACTTGAGCATTTCAAATAAACACTTTAGTTCAAAACTTTCTCGAATTTTTTAGCACAAGTAGCGAAGCAAAGCAGCAGACATACAGTTCAGTTGGATTCTGCACGACTGCACAGTATTCAAAGTGAGAGCCTGAATTTCTTAAATGTGACTCCTGTCTAACAATACTGGAACATTAGGGAAGCAACATGGTTTGCATGACAAAAATTACTGTTTCCATGTGTAATGAACTTGCAGTCTCGTTGCCTTCAAAGACAGGTCTGCAACCAACCCCAGACAGCTGCCGTCTTTTAAAGTGACTGCAGAGCGGCAATTTAGCTGCAAAATGACAGCAACCTTGCATTTTGTATAGAAATATTATCATGATGCAACCAGTTGGCAACCAGTTGATTTGAGTTTCCTGTTGCAGAGAGATGTGTCAGAACTGTTGCACTCATTGGCACAGACTGACTCGGATTGATTGCATTGCAATGACATCGTGATGAGTTTATAAATTAGACAGCAACTAATTGCTAACTTTGATCAATCTGTCTGAGACTGATTGCTTCCAGCCCAGTAGTTGCCAGAGGTGGAGGCAACTGGGCAACCATTTGGCCACCTCAACTGCTTGGAATCAGTCATCGAATTAAAAAGAAATGCAATCATGATTTTATTTTACTTTTTCTTAGTTGCAATGAGGTTACAATAAGAGCCATAATTATACTTTTATATAAATTACAGAATTATTTAGAATTATTGATGCACAGTTTTTAGATAAGTCATAATTAAATATCACAAGTTTCGTCAGTTTTGTAGATTTGTATTATTGTGACAGGCTTTACTTAAATTAAGAATACAGTTAACCAAGAAAAACATTAAGTACATTTACCAGCAACTTAATAAGACAACGACATATTTACTAGTGCATGGTTGAAACTTTATCTGTACTGTTGCATTTGTGCATAAATACAGTTGAGTCGAGTTTCCTGGTTTAGCTGATACAAAGCAGCTGTTTGTTGGTATTGATGGTGTCGCACTGTTCTGTAGCTTTACAGTCAGGATTTTGTAAGTGCCCTGGCTTTGCTGAAACTCCGAGTTCTCAGCATGTATTAAGCATGAACTGACTGATGCCTGATGGGGGCAGCTGAGTCATATCTCCTGAGCTGTGATGTGTTTTACTTTTAAACTGCACACTTAATAGATCAGATTATTCCACTGGACGAGTAACATGCGTTTTATGCTTCTATGTAATTATTTTGCTTCTGTTTTTGTGGTAAGGAAATTTAAAGTGCTGTTCCCTTTTTGGGAATCAGTGAAGGCTGATGTTGACACAGCAGTTACAGTAAAGTGAAGTCCACCAGCCAATCGTTTCCAAATGGAGGTTATTAGACGTTTGGCAAAAGATATAAAAATGCCAATGAATTTCACGGGCATTTTTATAGCTATATAGGTTTCCACCAAACTAAATATAGAGGTTTCACTTCCTATTTCATAACATAAACAGTATAAAATTGCTTATACTGCCTATAGCAACACACGCCACATTGGAAGAATCAGTCGACAGGCAGCTGTCTTCCTGATCTGGGAGAAAAGAGTGGGAGTACTTTCTTTGATGCTGTAATGACTGTGATGTTGAGATGTGCATGTGGGATCAGTTTCTGTGTCCCTCAGTATGACTCAGTGATTCCCATGAGAAAGCTGGCAGGAGACGTGGAAGCTCAGGCCTCACTCACAAGCTTTGCAGTGGGGGAAACAAAAATGGTCACTCACTGCTAATCAGTGCATAAAAGGTTGAATATTCTCTTTGCTGTAAAGTAGTAAAGAAAAAAAGTCTTCTAGCAGACATTATTTCATCAAAACAAATCCAGAATTTTGGTTTCAGCACATGCTGTTATTAAAAACAATGGTGAATTTCCTCTGAGGTCCCCAGGTGCAGCTCACAGCTGACTAATGCACACAGGTGATTTGTCTATTAATAAAAAAATAATGGTCCGGCTTCGTGACAGAGAAAGAGGAACGTTTTAAAAAGAGAGGCAGCGAGGGTGGAGGTCCAGTTTCCACCCGCCGTCTGAGTCATTTTATGCCCACGTTGTAGCACAGGGGCTTCCCTCGTCAAGGAAAAATAACATAAGGAAGAAATGCCTTCTTTTTCCATTCTCCACCCTTTCCTGTCAAAAAAATGTAAGTAAAATTATTACTTCTGCTGTGACTCATCAGCCTTCCCCAAAACACTGGAAACGGATTGTGGTGGCGGCGAAGCTGCGCTCGTTCCACTTATACACCATGAAATTTTAGAGCGGTGGAAGTCACTTAACCCTAAATCAACCAAATGATTCCCAAATGATTCTAGCGACTAAAACAACCAAGCAAGGTCATACAGGAACGCTTACTTTATGATATCCTGAAATGTTGTAACGGCATTATGATTTTAATTTTTATGTAAAAAATGTACATTGCATTTAAAAACTTAAGGTGTGTCATTCTGACACCAAATATGGATGAACTGGTGACTCCGTAATACTTTGATCAACATCAGATTACAGTAAAATTGTCATATTCAGCCTGTTTATTCATCCTTTAGTTCTTATGAGCTTCTGTTTAATGCAAAATCTGATCAAACGCCAGATTTGTGGATGATAAATATTTTAAATAATATGTACAAAATCATTCAAAATATTTAAAATGACAGAAACATCTGAAAAATAGTCAGAACAAGATTCCTAGTTGTGGAATAATTACCAACAATTACAATAAAATCATTTAAAAAAGCCTACATGACAAATGAATCCATAAAACTAACATTAGTAGATTAGATTAGTATTTTTACTATTGAAAATATCAGAAGTGCACATATATGACTCCACCTGATTGATTAAAGCTTAATGCATCATCAGTAACTAAAATATAGTAGACTTATCATACTTTCAAATGTTTTCTAGGTCTTATTGTTGTTAAAAATCAGAAGGTTCTAATATAGAGACAACTAAAACTCGCTGATGTTTTGTTAAATCGTGCAGCAGGTGGGTTTTTCTGCATTGACAAAAGAGGCAAAAAGAGTTTTCCAAAAGATTTCCTTTAATTGTTACAGCATGTGCGTAGTTTAGGTGAGACCTCCGCCCATCTGGTACGTGAAGCAGGCAAGCAAATACCAAAAACATTCAAAAGCACCATTTGTACCACACTGGGAAACTACTGGGTGATGGATTCATGCTAATGGTCACACTCTGTCAAACAGCTTTAAAATGTGAGCAGTAAAATTCATGTCCAGTAGTTCAAAAGCTGAAACACTAAACTGTGGTCTATTCTGTCCTTTCTCTTCTTTTATGAAGATCAACCATTTTGCTGTGGGAAATGTTAGTAGCATGCTCGTGTGACTCATAGCTTAGCCTCGCAGCTCTTAAAAAAAAGTTTCCTGTGGTGTTTCTGCTGCACGGTCCAACTTTAGTTTACGGCTACTGAGGCATTTATTGTAAAGTTTTGTTTGGAACAACAACACTGTAACTTTAAAAGATCATCAGCTCAGTCGCTCATAAACAATTTCGCTCTAAAATTACTGTTTTCTGCTCGTATAATTAAAAAGCATTCTCCAAAGAGCGAGCTTAATGGATGTCATGAGCTCTCCGAGTAAAAGTGCCGTGTAACATTTGAGGTTTAAAATGTGACTCATCTCAAATCTGGAAGAAATGAGCAGGGAAAGTTTTACTCTGCCCTCCAATTAGCATTTCAGTCTTAGTTAATCTTTAAATGTGAAACTCATAAGACAAGTTGAAAAATAATAATCATCCCATCCATCCATTCTCTGCCGCTTACTCCGTGTTCGGGTTGTAAGCATAGAAGTCTAAGCAGAGAAATGAGAGTAAATCTTATCAGCCACCACCTCCAGGTCTTCCAGGAAAAGGAGACATCTTAATAAATATCACCTTTTAAAATTTCTATTATATAGTGTTGCATCTCTACCGATTTCTTTAAAGGAAACAAGAACAGGAAAAAAATGGTAGTGTACTAGCTAATACCACCTTTGTGCAAGAATTTAATGGGAGAAAGTTGTCTAACAGATATGAAAGGAGATCTCTGTAGTTCGTATGACTGACTATTTGCCCGTCTTCACCCTCCAGATCTCAGATATTCAGGTGAACGGTCAGTCGGACGACATGACGGCCAAAGAGAAGCTGCTGCTGTGGTCTCAGAGGATGGTGGAGGGATACCAGGGCCTGCGCTGCGACAACTTCACCGGCAGCTGGAGGGATGGCAAGCTGTTCAACGCCATCATACACAAACACAGGTGAGCAGCATCCTCAGTGAGGTGTTTTGATTATAACTCAGCCTTGCACGAATAGAAATCATGCACATTTGTAGCACAGAGGTGTTTTTCAAGCCTCACAGACACATTTTCTAGTTGGAAAGACTTGCCTGGACTTGGGGATCTTGTAACACCGCAGGCAAGAATTTTACACATGTTTAACCTTTTGCATATTTCACGTTGTTGTTTCTTCTTTTATTTATCGGCGTAGGTCCAGGGAGCAATCCTAAATTCATATTTGAATTTGGCATTCGTGCCATGCTGGACTTGTCAGGACAAAAATATGGAACAGTTACTATAAATCAAACATTAAGAGAAAAGTCAAGGGAGACTTCATTCATTATTTAGTTCATTCATTCTGCATTGAGATATTTTGTAACTAAAAACATTTCCTTAAACTCCAGTATTTAACATTTATGCGTTACATCTAAATGAATGATTTTCAGCACACTGTAACTTTATTAGTATAATTTCATTGCTCGTTTGACCTTTCATTTAACTTTATCTGAGGTCAAGAACACAGATTTGGCATGTTGTAGCAGGAAAAGCACAGGTACATTCATGACTCCTGCTTTTGTGTTTGCTTCTTCAATGCTGTGATTTACTGGGACACTTAATTTAACTCGTGAGCTCTTATTAAGTCCACCTGTGCGTGCCTTGCTGTGAAGAAGGTACAATAACTGAAGCAGTAATATACAGTCTCTTTAGATATTCTGTTATGATATCTTTACTTTTCTTTTATTTGCTTTTATTTTCTTGTGCTTGAGTCAGAACTGAAGAATTTGTGTTGACAGATACCTTAACAGTTGGTGATTAAATACAGTAATTAACACTTGTACAGTACATGCTTTTAAAAACACTAAATCTTACTTTCAGGCACAATAAACAGCTTTTAAATAGGATAGTTTAGGGTAAAATGTGTCAGACGCTGTACTGCAGGCATAAGAGGATGCTTTAAAAACCATCTGTGGTCAGCTTGTGCAAAGCTATTTAAGTGTCTGTAAGAGTAGAAAAGACTTATATAAAAGGATATAATTGTGGCTTGCAGTAGTTTTTATTGGATGTAACATCACTCCCAAAGAAGCTTAATCAGATTTTCTGCTGTTCAATATGTCCCAAACAATCTCTGGTTCATCAAAATAAGGTTAAATAGAAAGTAATTTGGATGGAAATGCTTTATTTTGTTGTATGTATGACTAAAAAATAGAACAAAACAAACCCTTTGCTGCTGTTCAAAACTGTCACCATAAGAAGTGTCATGACTTTAAGTGTACTACAGCTGCCATTGTCCTGTCAGTAAGGAAACTGGTGTTTAACAGCCACCCATCAAACCCAAAGGAGGTGACTATACGCTCGAAACATGTACTTTGGGTGGAGTGCCACTTTGATTCTGTTTGCACAAACCACCAGCTCCTGCAGCACATGGCAGACAAAGCAGCGCACTATTAGAAAGTCGGCTTGAGCTGGCATTATTCTGTGAAATAAGAGACAGAACGGGTGTATCATATTAAATTGAGGAAAAAAGGCTGCCCTGGAGGTGGAGGCTTGGCAGGTTACAGCAAAACGCTAGCACTCGAACTCCTCTGCCACAGTTTCTTTCTTGGTAGAGGAAGAGAAGGATGTGCAGAGGACTGCAGTGAGGACTCTACAAAAACAAATAAGAAAACGGACAATAACTAATCCCAGCAGGAAGCGGCAAGACTGGAATTTCTAACTGGTTTCCATTGCGTCACGTTTTGGGTTTTTTTTAATTAGCTTCTGCTTTTGCAAAATCAAAGCTTGGAAACTTGGCTCTTAGTACGATGCACAGCCTGAAGAGAAAGTTCCACTCGAAGAGGCGTCTGAACAGCGCCTCCAGCAGCACGTTGGGCTCCGTCAGTGACCTGGATGAGCGGGTGATCATGTTCTGTGAGGATGTTCCCACCGAGACCTCATTTGACTCGGGTCAAAGCTCACGCAGCTTATGTGGCCGCTGCAGTCGAGGCTCCCAGAGCGAGGAGCAGGAGCTAGGATCAGAGCGTCACATCATGCACCTGAGCAGAGAAAGACACTCCTACAGACAGGGGCGCTATGGTGACAGAGAACCCCAAAAGGAGTACTACATACAGAGAGTTGTGGAAGTGTATGGAGCATTTACTGGATATTCTGTCCTTGTGTAACCTTTCTCTCTGAAGTTTTTCAGATTTTAATCCCTTAAGATGCTCTGAGCTTGTTCCCGCATGTTATTACATTGTGGCAAACTTCCTGGCAAAGTGCACTCAGAGAAAAAACTGTGTTGTTTAATTTTAATCTTCACTGTGGTAGAAGTCTTGTCTTTGCCTGCCCTTCATATTGTAATAGAGATACTAGACGTGACCAGCTAGCCTCCAGCAACTTGACTCATGAAATATGTAACCTGTATAATCTTAACCTATCAATAGAGCTTCAGAGATTATATATCAATTAGTGTGTTCATGAAAAAATGTGATTATTAAATAGTTTTCAGAAGCATTTTTGCTTATATTTATACTGAAAACTGATATTTTTGCATATTTTAGGGCAATTTTTATAATTTAACACTCAAATTAAGCCCAACCTTGTTAATTTAGCCTTATATTTTCTTGCTGTCATCTATCATTTAAATCAAATCTGGATCAGGAATAATAAAGTGTATTGCCCTGGTTCCGCTCACTGTTCTTCCTGTCTGACTGCTGCCTGCAGGCCCTCTCTGATCGATATGAGTCAAGTGTACCGACAGTCCAACCAGGAGAACCTGGAGCAGGCCTTCAGCGTGGCAGAGAGAGAGCTGGGCGTCACCAGACTGCTGGACCCCGAAGGTGAGCACAGTCGCCCTCAAACATTTAGTTTAGGGAATACTTAAGCATGGGTTTAGTCACTTTTAATTGTAGGCAAAGCGTTTTCCCTTTCCTTTAATTCTCCTGCCTGCACTGCTGTACGAGTGGAAATCTACATATTAGCTGTTAATAGTTTGATATTTATATGCTGCAAAAGGGGAATGAATACATGAGTGAGTGTTTTTGTGTTTTAATATTTCAGAAGTCCCATAAATAGACTTGGTATTCAAGTTGGTAGCTAAGGAACTTCAAGTCACCACTCATCCATCTTTTTCATTTCCCTGAAACATGATAGTTTTTTTCCGTCTTTGTTGCTCTGTACAGATGTCGATGTGCCCCATCCAGATGAGAAATCCATCATCACATATGTGTCCTCTCTGTATGATGCCATGCCCAGGGTACCAGACGTCCAGGATGGTGTCAAAGCCAATGTGAGCCCACCTTTTTATCATCACTGATTAATCATTCAGCAGCAGAGGCAACATCTCGGGTGCCGCCTTTCATCTGCAGCAGTAAAATGCAAAATATAAATGCAGTATTAAGAGTTATTCTTATGTAAATGCCCTGAGCTTGCATTATAGTCATTATAAGCTTGCATTTACTTATTATTATTGTTATTATTATTGTTTATATGTAAAATACATAGATATGATCATCCTGTTAGTTTTGAAGTTGCAGCCTGAGAAATTTAGCACTTACAAAAAAAATCACTGGACAATCTGGAAAACATCAGCATGTAATTATTTTGAACATCTGTGCTTCAGGAGCTGGAGCTGCGTTGGCAGGAGTACTATGAGCTGGTCACCATGCTGCTGCAGTGGATCAGACACCACATCCTCGTTTTTGAGGAGAGGAAGTTCCCCACCAGCTACGAAGAGATTGAGGTGACGAGATCGCGTCCTACAATCTGAAAGAATCAGTGTGACACAGATCAAGTAGCTGATGATCAACATGTTTTTTGTTCTTTTGTTATTTACATTTATCATCTGCAGGTTCTTTGGCGTCAGTTTCTGAAGTTCAAGGAAACGGAGCTTCCTGCCAAAGAGGCAGACAAGAACCGCTCCAAACACATCTTCAAGTCTTTTGAGGTGAGATTTCCCAGCAGAACAAAAATCAGCAGTCACAAAAAATATGAAGGGATGAAAGGCTAATATTTTAAACGGTTATCCCACCAAACTGCAGCACATACACAAATAGTCTTGGTTCCAAACACATTTCTGTATTTGTAAACGACAGATAGAAAGAAGATAGATTTGCAAAAGCAAAGTGCAAAACAAATAGAAAATTGTATCCATTTATTTGCAATACTAAACTAAAATCCCACCTATTTTTCCATGCTTACAAAAGTCACTAAAAAATACATAAATTAAAGGACATCTTTCCAAATACTGCTATGTCCACGGCCCACTGAGTGTACCCCTTCAGTCTGAAAATCTTTTAAGGAAAATTTTCCCACCATCAATAAATTAGACCCAGGTTTTTAAGTGTTTATTTTTTCCCTGGAGCACAGAATTATTGCTTAAGACAAATAATCTGAGACTGAGCAGAATTTGAGGCCTTAAATGATCACAGATATTATCTTACGTGGTTTTATACGTTGTTTGTTATTTTTCGCAGGGTGCGGTTCAGGCTGGTCAGGTCAAAGTGCCGCCAGGTTACCACCCTTTAGATGTGGAGAAGGAATGGGGTCGTCTGCATGTCGCCATCCTGGAGAGAGAGCGTCTCCTCAGGACTGAATTTGAGAGGTAACCAGGCTGCGATCCAAACCTCATCACATGCGCTGTGTTGCCAAAGCACAAAACGGCAGCAAAACCACAAAGCATGAGGAAACTGTTACAGTTTGACCACGAGCATGACTCATCTCCTAATGATAACGTCCACTTTGGCAATAAAGTTAAACTGAGTCGGCTTTGTAGATTAGTAAGTACAGATCATATTAGGGCAAACACATGATGGCTGTGTCGTCTCCATGGCAATAGCCTTAGACTAAATAGTCTCTCATAAAGTTGTTGTCTAATCACAAGGAAGGGAGGGCACAGCTTCTAGTTTAGTTGTTTCAGATCATCTCTGCATTGCTGGGCACACACAGCTCAAAAAGGAGCAACAACATGGCTTTCATGCATCAGGGATATGCGTTAAAGTATTTATTCCGCCAGAAGACGGAGTGAGTGCTTTAATATATCCTTTCAAAGTTTTTTTTTTTTTTTTAAATTATTATTAACATTTTTACTTTTGAGAAAGAAGAGAAAGTATCCTGTAGGGAAATGACTGCTTGTCAGTCTACACTGTTTAAATTCTTTTCTGACCTCTGACCTTTCATCTTCCCTGCAGGCTGGAGCGACTTCAGAGGGTTGTCAGCAAGGTCCAGATGGAGTCAGGGGTGTGCGAGGAGCAGCTCAACCAGGTGGAGACTCTGCTGCAGACGGTGAGACACAAACTCTTAAGGACAGCCAATAAAAGCATTTATGTGCAAATTATTTGCAGTAAAATAAAGAGATGTGAAACTTTGTCTGTTGAAGGATGTGAGGCTGATGAGCTCAGGGAAACCTGCACAGCACACAGCAGAGATGGAGGCAGATCTGGAAAAAGCAGAAGGGATGATCCGCCTCCTCTTCAATGACGTTCAGCTGCTAAAAGATGGACGCCACCTTCAAGCTGAACAAATGTATCGCAGGTGCAAAAGAAATCAAGCTCTGCAGACATCATGGGATTTAATCTATGCAATTAGTCAATTTTTTCCTTTCTAATTACTTTAAATGTCAAACTGGTGAATCTTAGAACTTTACATTTTAAATCGATGAACTTTTTTTTAATCACGTTTCTGTCTTTAGAGTTTATCGCCTCCATGAGCGGCTTGTAAACCTCCGCAGCGAGTACAACCTGCGCCTCAAGTCAGGTGTGACCATCACACAGATCCCCATGACGCAGATCCCCGTGACCCAAGTCCACACGACCCAGGTCCACACCGCCCAGGTCCTGCAGCAGGCCGCCGTGAGGGTGCGGCCCGAGCTGGATGAAGTCACGCTGCGCTACATCCAGGATCTGCTGAGCTGGGTGGAGGAAAACCAGCGACGTGTGGACGAAGGGCAGTGGGGATCTGACCTTCCCAGCGTGGAGTCCCAGCTGGGCAGCCAACGAGGCCTCCATCAGTGTGTGGAGGAGTTCCGCTCCAAGATAGACAGAGCCAAGGCTGATGAGGTATGCTGGCACCAAGTATCCGCGACAGTGTTGTAGATGGTGCAGAGAGAGATTTAATCTCAGGAGGAAAATTGGTATTTGGCAGTAGAGCGTTAGCTTAGTGTCCACCTCTGAATCGCCGCACACATCCTAGATTTTTCCGGCAATTTGTGTAAACAAATCAGTAAAGTCAACTGAAACTATCTGATTATGAACAGGGTGTTGAATCCAGTTCCACTAAGGGCAACACTGCAAAATACCAAGTGTCCAGTGTAACAGCATTTAATTTGGCATGTGCGTAAGTCACTCTGCAGACTACAGAATTAACCAAGAACCTAATGAGATTTTGCAAAGAGGTGGATTTAGCCTGGAAGCCTTATGTTTCACAAATGAGCCACAAGCAAAAATAGTGTTGGGTAGTTATGGACTGAAATGTGGACTTTCTGTGGAAATTGTTGAACAGACTGATATCTAGTCAGTAGTTCTTCTTAACGATCTCTTTCTAATGCGTCTCTCATCTGTTCCAGAGTCAGATTTCACCTGCCAGCAAAGCTGCTTACCGTGACTATCTGGGAAAACTGGAGCTACAATACGGCAAGCTCCTGGTAAATACAAACAAGTCACTAAAATTGAAAAAGCCTGTTGTCTTGTAGAGAAGTCAAACTCGAGAGTTGTTTTCATTGAAGTTCAGAAACATCCTGAAAATTGATGTTTTAAATACCATCCAGTTTTCTTCCTAACCCTCCAAAAATGTTTCATAACGTGTCACCATTACTGTAGAACTCCTCAAAGGCTCGCCTGCGCTACATGGACCAGCTTCATGCCTTTGTCACTGCAGCAACCAAAGAGCTGATGTGGCTGAATGAGAAAGAGGAAGAGGAGGTGAACTACGACTGGAGCGAGCGAAACACCAACATGGCAGCCAAGAAAGAAAACTACTCGGTACAGTGATACTGAGATGTTCTTGTGGGTTTCGCATTTCTTGTTATGATGATGACGATGATGATACTGATATGATTGGTTGTTGTTTCTGTGGAGCAGGGTTTGATGAGAGAGTTGGAGCTCCGGGAGAAGAAAGTGAACGGTGTCCAGGCCACAGGAGACAAACTGCTGAAGGACGGACACCCAGCCAAGAAGACCATCGAGGTGGGACGCTGAGCACATGTTGTTGAACTTTAAATTTAAATGATTATTTTCTTCTCATATGTGCTTCTTCTTCTCTCCCCTTACATCCTTCCACCTCCTCAGGCCTTCACTGCAGCCCTGCAGACTCAGTGGAGTTGGATCCTCCAGCTGTGCTGCTGCATTGAAACCCACCTGAAAGAAAACACTGCCTACTATCAGGTATTGTTATCAGCATGACAAGGTATCCACACTTACAGACTGCTCTCCACATGTCTGGCGAGTTAGCTGGCCGTCACTAAATCTGTCCCTTTTTGCAGGTTTTTAATGTGTTTTAAACCACTGCAGCTTAAATGATCTACTTTTCTCTTGATCCAGTTTTTCTCTGACGTGAAGGAGGCAGAGGAGAAGATTAAAAAGATCCAAGACACTATGAAGAGGAAGTACACCTGCGACCGCTCCATCACGGTCACACGGCTGGAAGATCTGCTCCAGGATGCAGCTGTGGGTTTATTCACCAGTGTTTTGCTCCTTTAAGCTCATCCAGAAACTGTGAACTGGCAAACAAATCCACACCGTTAAAGCAGCATGAAATGTTTACTCTTCTGTTTGTGGGAGCTTCGTTTTAGGCTGCATGTCTTCGAATTATTGAATTAGAGTTTGAGAATTTTATATGCTCTTCCCAGGATGAGAAAGAGCAACTGAATGAGTTCAAAACTCACCTGGAAGGCCTGAAGCGGAGAGCCAAGACCATCGTCCAGCTGAAACCACGTAACCCTGCTACTCTGATAAAGGGAAAGCTGCCCGTCCAGGCTGTTTGTGACTTCAAGCAGATGGAGGTAAGCCATAGACTTCCTAAGTTGTTTATGGTGAGTGTGAAATTCTTAATTGAGTTTCAACTTGTGTCCTGCTTTGGTTGACTTCTATTAAGCTGAAAGGACATAACATAAAAAAAATATACAGTGAAATCTAGAATATGCAAAAACAGACGCTGTCTGTTGGCCAGCCAGTTGTAAGCTGCTGTTTTCATCTTCTTCCAGATCACAGTCCACAGAGGCGATGAATGCACTCTGCTGAATAACTCGCAGCCCTACAAGTGGAAGGTGCTGAATGACAAAGGCAACGAGGCGTCTGTCCCATCTATCTGCTTCCTGGTTCCACCCACCAACAGGGACGCTGTGAACAGTGTTGCCGGGTGAGTCAAAGAACACCCGGCTGAATTTCTAACGCATGCACACAACCACACGCTGGAGACTAACCTCCACCTCACCTTCTTCAGGCTGGACGGAAACCTCCAGAGGCTGCAGAACATGTGGCAGACACTGTTTGTGGACATGAAGAGCCTGCTGTCCTGGCAGTACCTGATGAGAGACATCCACATCATTAAAAGCTGGAACATCAGCATGGTAACAACACAATATGAAATCTTTTGGAAACTAGTTTTTGGTGGTATAAATGAAAGCAGGGCTGAAATGACTGCTGTTGGGGTGCATTTTACCTCATGTTACAATAACATTAGATTATTGCCTGTGAGGCAGAAAAACTCTAATGGGGCTAATAATAGACTGCAAAGCTTCAAAGATTACTCGGCTGCACATGTTATGCAGACATGGAAGGGCGAACTATGTCTAGATGTATCTGAAGATATGTGGAAGGATATCTGGGTAACTCAAGATCCTGTCAGTAGATCTGCTGAACAGAACAGTACACATTAGTTATTCTCTAGTATAGCAATTTACTGTAAAAAGAGTTCATAAAAACTTCACCCCAAAATATTGATAGGTAAAGATTATGCATGTGCAGATTTGTTGTTAAGATAAATTGATTTTTCTTCAAAAACATTATGAAACATTATTTTTATTTGGCTTGTGATTGATTTAAAAAAAAAAAGCACTCTCTGGGCACTGCACATACAGGCACAGCTGTCTACTGAACTGTTGTTTTCATAATGTTTGCTATCAGCCACCATCTTTGTTACCACTGTAGTTTAAGACCCTGAGGGTGGAGGAGTACCGACTAGCACTGAGGAACCTGGAGCAGCACTATCAGGACTTCCTGAGAGACAGCCAGGACTCCCAGATGTTTGGGGCCGAGGATCGTATGCAGGTGGAGTCCAACTACAACCTAGCCAACCAGCACTACAACACAATGGTCAGCTCTGCAGAGCAAGGTTTGTGCCGTTTCTTTCTGAAACATCACTGCAGTTTCTTTTATCATCTCTGCATTTCCTGAAACATTTTCATATCTGTGTTCTGTTTACATATAATTTTTTTTATCATTTCTCATTTGCACGAGTTGTATTTCAGTCATCATTTGTGCGTAAGTTGACTGTTGCATTCACATTTCAGACTATGTGCCACCCAGAGCAGGTAAGGTGTTTCCATTAAAGTGGCCGATGTGCGCTGGGAGCTTTTGACTGGCTGAACAGTGTGTGTGCACTGAGAGCTGTTGTTCTGTCATGTTTCATTTCATGATTCACCTCAATCAACCTAATCATCCTCATAGATTTTGGAAACCCTCCTAACATCACTTATCAGTGCATTCCTGTCTCTGTGCATGGATTTTAATGGCAGCTGATTCCCACTATTAATCAACGAATGGAAAAAGCACTTAATTGATCAAATTAACACGTATGAAATATATCCAATGCATGAAGAAGTACATTCAGTTTGGAGATCATGGAAAATTCTAATCTAGCTTAATGAGATTAATGAGTTTTTGAGAATTCAGAATTTTTTGATTCTTAGGAGATTAAATTAGTTAACCAAAATTTAACCATCCAGAGAATCACAGGCAATTCTGTGAAATAACTGTTTTAACTTTTAGGATCCTGAAACTAATACTGCACCTCTTACAGTTAGTTCAAATTCTTAAATTGCTTATATCTTTTAAATACATATAAAATCCAATATGTGTTGTTCCAACTAGGAGAGCAAGACGAGACTGTGTGCAAAACCTACCTGACGAAGATCAAGGACCTTCGGCTGAGGCTGGAAGGCTGCGAGACTCGAACGGTGACGCGTCTCCGCCAGCCTGTCGACAAGGAACCACTGAAAGCCTGCGCCCTGAAGACTGCAGAGCAAATGGTGCAAAACACAAAGATGAATGCAGAAATAAATATGAGTAAACAATAAGTGGTCTTCTAGCAAGTCATCTTCCTGTTTGTTTGTAACAGAAAGTGCAGTCTGAGCTGGAAGGCTTGAAGAACGACTTGAGCTCCATTGCTGAAAAGACAGAGGAGGTTCTGGCTTCTCCTCAGCAGTCCAGCTCCGCCCCGGTGCTGCGCTCTGAACTGGACATGACTCTGAAGAAGATGGATCATGTTTACGGCCTCTCCTCAGTCTACCTGGACAAGTGAGAACTTACTGATGGATTTTAAGCCACAGCTATGTGTTTGTGGGTTTTTTTGCTGTTCCTAAAGTGCAGACATCTTGTTTTCAGGCTGAAGACGATTGATGTCGTGATCAGAAACACTAAAGATGCAGAAGACGCACTGAAGAGTTACGAGACTCGTCTGCGCAACGTCAGTAAAGTTCCTGGTGATGAGAAGGAAGTGGAGGATCAGCGCAGTCAGCTGAAGGTATCAAGATGTTTCTGCATTTTCCAGATTTGTTTCTGTGTCAGACTGCTTCATTTTTGTGGTAACTTTGCTGTTTTCTCTGTGCAGTCCATGCGTGCCGAAGCAGAGGCCGACCAGGTGATATTCGACCGCCTGCAGGACGAGCTTAGGAGGGCGACGGCTATTAACGACAAAATGACGAGGATTCACAGCGAGCGCGATGCTGATCTGGAGCATTACCGTCAGCTGGTCAGCAGCCTCCTGGAGCGGTGGCAAGCTGTGTTTGCACAGATGGACCTGAGGCAGCGGGAGCTCGGCCTCCTGGGGCGCAACATGAACTCCTACCGTGAAAGTTACGAGTGGCTCATCCGCTGGCTCGAAGAAGCGAAGCAGAGGCAGGAGAAAATTCAGGCTGTGCCAATCGGGGACAGCAAGGCTCTCAGGGAGCAGCTGGCACAGGAGAAGGTATTGTAAAGGGAAAGAATAAGTTGTGTGGGGCAAAGCGTAGAGGAGTCGTCATGCCCTCTGGTGTTCACTGGGGTGTCACCAAAGAAAATTAAAAATTCACTCCACTTAAATTTTTGACTCCCCCGGTGTGAATCATGCTTGGTTTGTGAAGTATGCCCTGAAATAGTTTCTAATCATGATATATTCTCTGTTTTAAATCATATTTACAGAAACTCCTGGGAGAAATTGAGAAAAACAAGGAGGAGATTGAAAATTGCCAGAAAAATGCAAAGGCTTATATCGACTCAGTCAAAGTAAATACTGAAAATTTTCAGCTTTTTCAAAAAATGAATCTTTGCTGCTTAACTTGACATTAATTTTTTTCCCCTCCTTCTTGTTTTCAGGACTACGAGTTCCAGATTTTGACATACAAAGCCCTCCAGGATCCCATAGCATCTCCTCTGAAAAAGCCCAAAATGGAGTGTGCATCTGATAATATCATTCAGGAGGTAGGGCTTACAAACACAGCTGTTGAGCTGCCAGCGGTAGGTCGACCAGGTGTTCCACTTTATGTGGACTGAACAGCGTGTTTATTTCTTATTCCTCGTCCAACATATTGGGACACGTTTTGATTGGCTCTAGCTTTCAACAGTCAGACACAGCGGGACCAACAGTTTTTGAACAGTCTGGCTGTGAAGGAAGCAGGGGAAGCTTTCATGATGGTTAACCTGTCACTGTGTTTTGCTGCCAACATTAAGGTCGCCAGCAGGGAAAAATCTGTGCAAATCTCAGCAGAACATGATGGAAACTAACAGAAGGGAAACTAAACGCAGCTTCAATAAAGATCTATGAGCTGCTTGTATTTATTTATGTTGAAGAAGACTGTTAAAGCTGCATTTAAATCAGGCATATTTGTTCTTTAAACATGAATCTAAGTCAATGATTATACCGAAATTGTCACCTATGCCCATTTTGGCATTTTGGGAATATATTCTGCTTTCTCCTCACACTAAAAGTCAAGAGGAAAGCATCATATATGAAGATATATGACTAAAAAAAGAATAATCATTCATTCGATTTGGTGAAGTGAGTTTTACTTTGTTTTTTTTCAGTATGTTACGCTGAGAACACGCTACAGTGAGCTGTTGACTCTCACCAGTCAGTACATCAAATTCATCACAGACACACAGCGCCGCCTGGAGGAAGAAGAGGTAAGTGTGCACACTCAGTAGACACAACAGTGCAGTTAAGTCCTCACTAATGTAATGTATGGGAAACCATTTTCCATCAAATAGCATCAAAATTTTGAGTCTGTTACCAAGAGTGCAGACATAATTTTAGGCGTACAGTGGTGAAGCAAACAATTTCATCCTACTGTTACCGCACATCACATCCCCACTACGGTATATGTCTCTCATTCCCCGACACTATGTGTATTTAGTCAAATCATTTCACACGATCTGTAAACATGACTGTTGTATGGCCCTGAATTCAGTCACATTTTCAAACTGCTCAACTGCTTTTCCAACAATTTAAATTTGATGATCACTTCTTCATTTCTTGCTGAAATCACCCACACTCGTAGTGTAAAGGCTTCAGGCTCCCTACCTTCTCAGATGCATTATTTTTAAATTTACCTTTGCTTCCCCTCCTTTTTTCTTCCTTTCTAACTTTCTGTTTTGTTTGATCCTTTTGACCTGCTCGCCAGTGCTTTGTCATGATGAGTATTAATCACGTGCTTAAGAGATGAATTAACCCCAAAGCACCAGGTATTTAAAAACAATCCTCTGGCCCATTTCATTCGTCTCCACGTCAGATTCGTGTCTGTAGTGAAGGGAAGGTTCACACATATTTAGAAATCTTTCATTATTGACGGTGTTCTCAGTTCAGTAATAACTTAAGAATTTCAGTTTCCCTGGCTGAGCATCAGCTTACTGTAAGATGGTTTTGGAAGTCTAGATATTGTCATTTAATGAGATGTGCAAGCTATTGTAATTGTTTCTCTTGTCTTAATAAATCAAATTATAATGTAGCTGATTGTTGACGGTACTGTTTAGCACCACAACAAATTAAGATTTCACATTCTGATTAGTCTGTAGATTTTTAAAATCCCTGAATGGGAGCGGTGTTTTCACACGTCCAAAACTCAAAGATTAGTTTTAAAGAGAAAAACAGGCAGCAAAGCCAGTCGATGTTTTTTTTTGTGTGTGTGTGTGTGTGTGTGTGTGTGTGCGTGTGTGTGTCTTTTTTTACTACTTGTTGTGCCCGATAAATCTGCCAAATCAAACACACACAGCTTGCTGCTGTGGCAGCCCCTTATGAACAAGGGAGCTTGATAAATGACAGTTGAGTGATTGCTTCTAATGATTTCCTCTAGCAAATAAAATGTTACAAAAGAAATCAGCTGCTCCCTAAACCAGACGTCAGTTTAAAGGTCAATGTGACAGGTTTCTAAAGTGTTGAACCTTCCTTGTAGGTATCAGTCACCACAACAATACCTTCTTATGTAACAGTAGAACTCATCTCAGACTTGAGGGATCTTGGATTTGTGTCATGTCACGTGCATTTAAATCCAAGCTTGCTGTGTTAAATGTTACATGAAGTCATGCTGTGTTTGCTGCATCACTATGCTCTTCTTCTTCTTACCGATGATATTATGTTTCTTTTCATTCTGATTGCTGCAAAAATATATATGTTTGGGATTATTTAATCTGCACTCGGCACTTTTTGCATGCTGCTAATTATTTATTATTTGCTTGGTTTTTTTTCTTGTTATTTTACACTTTTCAATAAAACCTATTTATGTTAAGAAAATCAATGAGTGGTAGAGAGAAATGTATAAAATTGTGACTGAATTAAATCCTAGTGATTACATATCAAAGTTTTTCACTAAAATACATCACCAGCAACAAAACCTCCACGCCTTCAAAATATTAACACTGTGATGAGTTCACTTGTAAACAGAATTTGCAGTTGTTTTTACCAACTCCATAATATAAAGTACTGTATAATATTACCAGACTTTTTACACTGATTATGCATGAGAGCAACGTGTAGTGTTGTCCGGTGTTGTGAAAGTGTCATACATTGTGTGCCATACGTTAAATGAACGTGAAAAGCATTTCCCAATGCAGAATTATCTCTCCAGTTAAAAATCTGTGTTGTGTATATTGAGTCATAACTATGCCTATTGTTGTATTTTATGATCTAAAACCTCTAACATGCAGCTCCCTTCACTCCTTTGCTTTTATTAATGCAGAAAGCTTCTGAAAAAGTTAAAGAAGAGGAGAGGAAACGTATGGCAGAGATGCAGGCGGAATTAGATAAGCAGAAACAGTTGGCTGAAGCTCACGCCAAGTCTGTGGCCAAAGCAGAGAAAGAGGCAGAGGAGCTGAAATTAAAGATGAAGGAAGAGGCCAATAAGAGACAAGACGTTGCAGTGGATGCTGAAAAACAGAAGCAAAACATTCAGCAGGAGCTGCATCAGCTGAAGAGTCTGTCAGAGCAGGAGATCAAGTCCAAGAATCAGCAGCTGGAAGAGGCGCTCATCAGTCGTACCAAGATCGAGGAAGAAATCCACATAATTAGGATTCAGTTGGAGGCAACAATGAAACAGAAGAGCACAGCTGAGACTGAGTTACAGCAGCTCAGAGACAAAGCTGCTGAAGCTGAGAAGCACAGGAAGGCTGCTCAAGACGAGGCGGAAAGGCTTCGCAAACAGGTGACTGAGGAGACTCAGAAAAAGAAAAATGCTGAAGATGAGCTAAAGCGTAAATCTGAAGCCGAGAAAGAGGCAGCCAAACAAAAGCAGAAAGCACTGGATGACCTGCAGAAATTTAAACTACAAGCCGAAGAGGCAGAGAGGCGCATGAAACAGGCTGAGGAGGAAAAACTGAGGCAGATTAAAGTTGTAGAAGAGGTGGCACAGAAGACTGCTGCCACGCAGTTGCAAACCAAAGCTATGTCATTCAATGAACAGGCAACAAAACTGGAAGAATCTCTCAAGAAAGAGCAGGGAACTGTTCTTCAGCTACAGGAGGAAGCCGAAAAACTCAGGAAACAACAAGAGGAAGCTAACAAAGCCAGGGAGCAAGCAGAGAAAGAGCTGGAAACATGGAGACAGAAAGCCAATGAAGCTCTCCGCTTGAGGCTACAAGCTGAGGAGGAAGCTCAAAAGAAGAGTCAGGCTCAAGAGGAAGCAGAGAGGCAGAAGGTTGAAGCCGAGCGAGATGCCAAGAAAAGGGCTAAAGCTGAAGAGGCTGCACTTAAACAGAAGGAGAATGCAGAAATGGAGCTGGAAAAACAGAGGAAATTTGCTGAACAGATAGCCCAACAAAAACTGTCTGCAGAGCAAGAATGCATACGCTTAAAGGCTGACTTTGAACATGCTGAGCAGCAGAGGGGCCTGTTGGATAGTGAGCTCCAGCGTCTGAAGAACGAGGTGAATGCTGCAGAAAAACAGAGAAAACAGCTCGAAGACGAACTGGCTAAAGTCAGAAGTGAAATGGACGCTCTGCTACAGATGAAGATTCAAGCTGAGAAGGTGACACTGTCAAACACAGAAAAGAGCAAACAGCTTCTTGAGTCTGAAGCGCAGAAAATGAAACAACTGGCTGAGGAAGCTGCTAGACTGAGATCAGTCGCCGAAGAGGCGAAGAAGCAGAGGCAGACTGCAGAGGACGAGGCAGCCCAGCAAAGAGCTGAGGCGGAAAAAATCCTTAAGGAAAAACTGGCTGCTATCAATGAGGCAACTCTGCTAAAGACTGAAGCGGAGATCGCCCTCAAAGCTAAAGAAGCAGAGAATGAAAGACTAAAGAGAAAAGCTGAGGAGGAAGCCTATCAAAGAAAGCTGCTGGAGGACCAAGCTGCTCAGCATAAGCAAGAGATTGAGGAGAAAATCACACACCTTAAGAGCTCATCTGACTCTGAGCTGGAGAGACAAAAAACTATTGTGGAAGAAACTTTGAGGCAAAAGAAGGTGGTCGAAGAGGAGATTCATATCATCAGAATCAACTTTGAGAAAGCCTCAAAAGAGAAGTCAGATCTAGAGGGTGAATTAAAGAAACTGAAGGATATTGCAGATGAGACTGAGAAGAGCAAACTTAAGGCTGAAAAAGAGGCAGACAAACTAAAAAAGCTTGCTGCAGAGGAAGAGAAGAAGAGGAAAGAGGCTGAGGAGAAGGTGAAGAGGATAACTGCAGCCGAAGAGGAGGCAGCTCGTCAATGCAAAGCTGCTCAGGAGGAAGTCGAACGCCTCAAAAAGAAAGCCGAAGAGGCAAATAAGCAGAAAGAGCAAGCTGAGAAAGAGGCAGAAAAGCAGGTCATTGTAGCCAAAGAGGCAGCACAAAAATGCAGTGCCGCAGAGCAGAAAACTCAAGATGTTCTCAGTAAGAATAAAGAAGATAGCCTTGCTCAGGAGAAGCTTAAAGACGAATTCAAAAATGCTAAGAAACTTGCAGAAGCTGCTGAGAAAGCCAAAGAGAAAGCTGAGAAAGAGGCTGCCTTGCTCCGCCAAAAAGCAGAAGAAGCTGAAAAGCTGAAGAAAGCTGCAGAAGAAGAAGCCGCTAAACAGGCCAAAGCTCAGAAGGATGCAGAGAAACTGAGAAAAGAAGCAGAGGAAGAGGCCTCTAAGCGAGCTGCAGCTGAGCAAGCAGCCCTAAAGCAGAAGCAGCAGGCTGATGCAGAGATGGCCAAGCACAAAAAAGAGGCGGAACAAGCACTTACACAGAAGTCGCAGGTGGAGAAGGAACTGACACTGGTTAAACTTCAGCTGGATGAAACTGATAAGCAGAAGAAGGTGTTGGATGAAGAGCTTCAGCGAGTTAAAGGTGAAGTAAATGACGCTGTCAAGCAAAAGGCACAGGTGGAGGATGAGTTGTCGAAAGTTAAGATCCAGATGGAAGAGCTCCTGAAGCTTAAGCTCAAAATTGAGGAAGAAAACCGGCGCCTGATGAAGAAGGACAAAGACAGTACACAGAAATTACTTGCAGAGGAAGCAGAGAAAATGAAGAGCCTTGCAGAGGAAGCTGCTAGACTCAGCGTGGAAGCTGAAGAAGCTGCCAGACAAAGGCAGATTGCTGAATCTGACTTGGCTGAACAGAGGGCACTTGCAGAGAAAATGCTAAAAGAGAAAATGCAGGCCATCCAAGAGGCTACGAAACTAAAAGCTGAAGCAGAGGAGCTCCAGAAACAGAAGGACCAGGCACAGGAAAAAGCTAAAAAACTTTTGGAGGACAAACAACAGATCCAACAGCGCCTTGATAAGGAGACAGAGGATTTCCAGAAATCCCTGGAAGCCGAACGAAAGAGGCAATTTGAAGTTGCAGCTGAAGCAGAGAAACTGAAAGTGAAAGTGAAAGAGCTCAGCGATGCTCAAGCTAAAGCTGAAACGGAGGCAAAGAAATTCAAGAAGCAAGCCGACGAAGCAAAAACTCGTCTCCAAGAGACTGAAAAACAAACGACAGAAATCGTTGTGCAGAAGTTGGAGACACAGAGGCTACAGAGCACGAGAGAAGCTGATGACCTGAAGAAAGCCCTAGCAGACCTTGAAAAGGAGAAAGAGAAACTGAAAAAGGATGCAGAGGAGCTTCAGAAGAAATCTAAAGAGGTATTGTGGCCTGTATTAACACTGTTATTCAGTTTAAAGACTCTTATAGTTAATATTGTCCTGTTAAACATGTAAGTGACAGTAGAGTGTTTGTGTTAGCATGCTTAAATACATTACAGAAAGATATAGTAGTAGTACAATATATGTGTGTATATATCTATATATAGATATATATAGATATATATTATAAATAGTTCAATTTATATAATTGCAGAGTGTTTAACAACAGGAGCACTGATGTTCTAGGTGCTAAATGTAAAGCAAAAGCTTGGTGACAGTTAGGTTAGCATGTTAGCTGTTATTTGGCCAGGAGCAATGCATTTTCTCATTGTCACTATTTTAACTAAATTATATTTAATATCGTGGCTCAAGAGTTGGGAGTTCGCCTTGTAATCGGAAGGTTGCCGGTTTGAGCCCCGGCTTGGACAGTCTCGGTCGTTGTGTCCTTGGGCAAGACACTTCACCCGTTGCCTACTGGTGGTGGTCAGAGGGCCCGGTGGCGCCAGTGTCCGGCAGCCTCGCCTCTGTCAGTGCGCCCCAGGGCAGCTGTGGCTACAATGTAGCTTGCCATCACCAGTGTGTGAATGTGTGTGTGAATGGGTGCATGACTGGTTGTGTAAAGCGCTTTGGGGTCCTTAGGGACTAGTAAAGCGCTATATAAATACAGGCCATTTACCATTTAATATGTTATGTAATTTTTTTTAAGGGGCTAAATTTTGTTTTTATTGGGCAAAGCTACATTAGCAGTACCCAGTCTAGATACTAAGCTAAGTTTACTAACTGCTAACTGTAGCTTCATATAGACATGAAAGTGTTATTGATATTTTAAATATATAGATATACTGAGTTATTTCTTCCAATATCTAAGATGCATTTATTGATGAGTGATATTTCACTAACAGTTTACTGCCGTTTTAAAAAACTATGTTTTTCCTAACAGATGGAAAATGCCCAACAAGCGCAAATTGAGCAGCAGAAAGCCATACTTCAGCAGTCTTTCCTCACTGAGAAGGAGGTGCTGTTGAAAAGAGAAAAGGCTGTTGAAGATGAGAAAAAGAAGCTTGAAAAGCAGTTTGAGGATGAAGTAAACAAGGCCAAGGCTCTTAAAGATGAACAAGAACGTCAGCGTAAGCTAATGGACGAGGAAAGGAAGAAACTTCAGGCCATTATGGATGAAGCTGTAAAGAAACAAAAGGAGGCTGAAGCAGAGATGAAAAACAGAGAGAGAGAATTGGACGTGCTAGAAAAGAAAAGGATTGAACAAGAAAAACTTTTGGAAGAGGAGAACAAAAAGCTCAGAGAGAGACTTCAGAATCTTGAGGTTGCTTCAAAGCAGGGTTCATCAACAACAAAGGAAATTGAAGTTCAGACCGATGAGGTCCCAGAGGACCAGCTCGTTGCTATGACAATGGTAGGAACAACAAAGAAAGTTTTCAATGGCTCTGTTGAGGATGGGCTGAAGAAAGATGGAGAATCAATGTTAGCATTTGACGGAATAAGAGAGAAGGTTCCTGCTGAAAGGCTTCATGAAGTTGGTGTCCTGACCAAGAAGGAGTTTGATAAATTGAAAAAGGGCAAAGTTTCTGTACAAGAACTCGGAAAAACAGAGAAGCTAAAAGCATATCTTAAGGGAGAGAGCTGTGTTGGAGGCATCCTGACTCCTTCCAAAGAACAAATGAGTATCTATCAGGCTATGACAGAGAAGAAGATTACTCCAAACACTGCTACAATGCTCCTGGAAGCTCAAGCAGCATCAGGCTTCATTGTTGATCCAGTGAAAAACAAGCTTCTCTCTGTAGATGAGGCTGTTAAGGAGGAGTTAATTGGCCCTGAACTTCATGACAAGATGCTTTCTGCAGAGCGGGCAGCCACTGGTTTTAAAGATCCTTTTACTGGAGCCAAAATCTCTCTTTTTGAGGCCATGAAGAAGGGACTTATTGAGAAGGAGCAGGCCACCAAATTCCTGGATGTACAGCTTGCAACTGGTGGCATTATTGACCCCATCAACAGCCACAGAGTTCCCCTTCAAACAGCCTGCAAGCAGGGTCAGTTTGATGCAGACATCAACAAAAAACTCAGCGATCCCAGCGATGACTGCAAGTTATTCATTGACCCAAGCACACAGGAGCAACTCACTTATAAACAGTTACTGGAAAAATGCAATAAGGATACAGAGACTGGCCTGCTGATATTACCAGTGACAGAGAAAGCAGCTCAAACAGAGAGAACATACACAGATGTGGAGACTAAAGACATATTCAGTAAATCAAATGTTGATGTTCCTTTTGGAAAGTTCAAAGGAAAAACTGTCACCATTTGGGAAGTGATAAATTCAGAATATTTCACAGAAGAACAAAGAAGAGAGCTGATCCGACAGTACAAGACTGGCAAGATCACAGTGGAAAAGATCATCAAAATTGTCATCACTGTTGTGGAAGACAAGGAGAAGAACAATGAAAATGTGTTCAATGGCTTGAGGGCTCCAGTCTCAGCCAATGAACTGCTAGAGTCCAAGGTTATAAACAAAGATGTGTTCAACAAGTTGAGTAATGGAAAGATAACAGTTAAAGAGATCTCTGAGATGGATCCTGTGAAGAAGGCACTGAATGGGACACCCAGCATTGCTGGACTGTTCTATGAACCAACCAAGGAGAAAATGCCTTTCTATCAAGCTATGAAAAAAGAATTACTTTCTCCAGAGACAGCCTTGAATCTTCTTGAAGCTCAAGCAGCAACAGGGTTTATAATTGATCCTGTAAAAAATGAAAGAGTCCCCGTTGATGAAGCTGTTAAGTCGAGTCTTGTTGGCCCAGAGCTGCATGAGCGTCTTCTGTCAGCAGAGAGAGCTATCAGTGGCTACAGAGATCCATACACAGGAAAAAATGTATCTCTCTTTGAAGCCATGAATAAAGGCCTTATCAAGAGAGAACATGGCATCCGTCTGCTAGAAGCACAACTTTCAACAGGTGGAATTATTGACCCCATCAAAAGCTATCGCATCCCACATGAAATCGCCTGCAAGCGTGGGTATTTTGATGAGGAAATCGCCAAGACCTTGAACACAAACACAGATGAGACAAAGGTCTTCTATGATCCCAACTCACAAGAGGATGCAACTTATGCTCAGCTCTTGAATAAATGTGTCATAGACAAAGAAACTGGACTTCCAATGCTCTCTCTCTCAAAGAAGGCTCCAAAGCCAAAGGAAGACAAACAGATTACAGAAGCTAAAACAAAGGAAGCTTTGAACCAAGCCACCATGGAACTGGAGTATGGACCTTTCAAAGGGAGGAAAGTCACAATCTGGGAAATCATACACTCTGAATACATCACTGAGGAACAAAGGATAGAACTGATTCGCCAGTACAGAATGGGTTATGTGACAATTGAAAAGCTGATAAAGATTGTGATAACAATGGTTGATGAAAAAGAAGACAAAACAAAAGAAGAGGCCTGCTTTGAAGGCTTAAGAGCACCAGTCACTGCCAGTTCATTACTTGATTCCAACATCATTGATAAGGCTACATTTGAGCAACTCCAAAATGGTAAAAAGACACCCAAAGAAGTCAGTGAAACTGATAAAGTCAGGAAGTACCTGCGGGGCACAGACCGCATTGATGGTATCACAATGGGAGATTCTGATGAAAAGTTGAGCATCTATCAAGCAATAAAAAAAGGTATTTTGCAACAGAGCACTGGGCTCACATTACTTGAGGTCCAAGCAGGAACTGGTTTCATAACAGATCCAGTCAAAAACCTGAAATACTCTGTGGATGATGCTGTGAAAGCTGGAGTCGTTGGTCCAGAGCTTCACGAGAAACTCC
Organism: Oreochromis aureus; assembly: GCF_013358895.1. Taxonomy (NCBI): domain Eukaryota; kingdom Metazoa; phylum Chordata; class Actinopteri; order Cichliformes; family Cichlidae; genus Oreochromis; species Oreochromis aureus. The sequence goes on along the minus strand of NC_052962.1, from coordinate 28,407,432 downwards.
TCTCAGCAGAAAAAGCAGTGACAGGATATAAAGATCCATATACAGGCAATAAAATTTCTCTGTTGCAAGCCATGAAGAAAGAGCTTGTACTGAGGGAGCATGCTATTCCTCTTCTTGAAGCTCAGTTTGCTACCGGAGGGATAATTGATCCAGTTAGCAGCCATCGTGTTCCCAATGATGTGGCCATTCAGCGGGGCTACTTCAGCAAACAAATGGCTAAATCTTTTAGTGAACCCACAGGTGATGTTAAGGGCTTCACTAATCCCAACACCAATAAAAGAGTGACCTACAAGGAGCTGCTGGAGAAATGCAAGAGAGATCCCAACACTGGTCTGTGCTACCTCCCTCTGTCAAAGGTTGAAGCTCCTGCTCCTGTTGAGAAGTCTTACCAGTACTCAGAGGAGCAAGCCCAAACAGATCTAGCTAATACTCAAATTGACATCCCACTCAAGAGTTTTGCAGGAAAGAGTACGACCATTTGGGAAGTCATGAACTCAAATTTGCTTCCAGCAGAAGAGAGGCGCCGCCTCATGGAGCAGTATCGCCTGGGGCAAATCACAAGAGAAAGAATGCTAATTGTCATCATTGAAATAATTGAACAAAGGGAGACACTAAAGTCTGAGCAGAGTATGTCCTGTGATGTAATCAGAAGAAGGGTTACGATTGATGAGCTGTACAATGCCCGAATTATTGACTTGCACACATACAACCTTCTGAAACAAGAAAAGATGAATATTCGGGAAGTAATGGAAATGCCATCAGTAAAGCAGTACCTCTTTGGCACTGGTTGTATTGCTGGAATTATGTCAGACAGTCCTCCAAAGATCAGCATTTACCAGGCTATGAAGAATGGACAGATTAAGCCCGAAGTCGCTTTGAATCTCCTTGAGGCCCAAGCTGCAACAGGATTCATGATTGATCCAGTTAAAGACGAACTTCTAACAGTTGATGAAGCTGTACGTAAGGGGCTTGTAGGTCCTGAACTCCATGATAAACTTCTCTCTGCTGAGAGAGCAGTTACAGGTTACAAGGATCCATACACTGGAAAAGTGATTTCTCTCTTTCAGGCAATGAAAAAAGACCTCATACCTGAGGACTATGCCTTAAGGCTTTTGGAGGCCCAGAATGCCACTGGAGGACTGATGGATCCTGAATACTACTTCCATCTCCCCATAGATGTTGCCATGCAGCGTGGATACATCAACAAGGAGACACTTGAGAGAATAACTGAGCCTGCTGCGGATGTGCGAGGTTATACTGATCCAACAACAGATGAGAAACAGTCCTATGCCCAGCTACTGAAAAGATGCAGAGTGGATAAAGAAAGTGGTTTGCGGCTGCTTTCACTGGCAGACAGAAGGCTTCTCTTTAAGGGTCTCAGAAAACAAATCACTGTGGATGAGCTGCTCCGGTCGCAGATTATCAACCAAAAGACATACAGTGATCTCACTGAGGGGATCATCACAGTGGAGGAGGTCAGCAGGGATGTGAAGAAGTACCTTGAGGGGACCAGCTGTATTGCTGGCGTGTATGTAGAATCAAGCAAAGACCGTTTATCAATTTACCAAGCAATGAAGAAAAACATGATCAGACCAGGGACTGCCTTTGAGCTTCTTGAGGCTCAAGCTGCCACCGGTTATGTAATTGATCCAATTAAGAACCTAAAACTAAATGTCACTGAAGCTGTTAAAATGGGTGTTGTTGGCCCAGAGTTTAAAGACAAACTCCTCTCAGCTGAGCGAGCTGTGACAGGCTACAAAGACCCTTATTCTGGCAAGGTTATCTCTCTTTTCCAGGCAATGAAAAAGGGACTCATTCTGAAAGACCATGGCATTCGTCTGCTGGAGGCTCAGATCGCTACTGGTGGAATAATTGATCCACAGGAGAGTCTCCGATTGCCAGTAGAAACAGCCTATGAACGTGGCCTCTTTGATGAAGAAATGAATGCTATCCTCACTGACCCTTCTGATGACACAAAGGGCTTCTTTGACCCCAACACTGAGGAAAACCTCACCTACCTGCAGCTGATGGAGAGATGTATGATAGACCCAGAGACTGGCCTTGCTCTTCTGCTACTGAAAGAAAAGAAACGTGAGAGAAAGACATCGTCCAAATCTTCTGTTCGCAAACGAAGGGTTGTCATCGTCGATCCAGAGTCTGGCAAAGAGATGTCTGTGTATGAAGCGTATCAGAAAGGACTTATTGACCACCAGACTTATCTAGAACTTGCAGAGCAGGAGTGTGAATGGGAGGAAATTACTATCACTTCATCTGACGGAGTTGTGAAATCCATGATCATTGATAGGAGGTCTGGTCGACAGTATGATATCGATGATGCAATTTCAAGGGGCTTGATTGATAAGTCGGCTCTGGATCAGTATCGATCAGGAATGCTGTCCATCACAGAATTTGCAGACATGCTGTCTGGAAATATGAGCGGAAGCAGATCACGCTCATCCTCCTTTGGCTCCTCTTCTTCCTACCCCATGAGCCCAATACCTTCCATAAAAACACCAGCAACCACATGGAGTGACCCAACAGAGGAAACTGGCCCTATAGCTGGTATTTTAGACACAGAGACATTAGAGAAGGTGTCTGTCACAGAGGCCATTCACAGAAACCTTGTTGATAATATAACAGGTCAAAGGCTGCTGGAAGCTCAGGCCTGCACAGGAGGCATCATCGACCCAAACACTGGAGAGAAATTCTCAGTTGCAGATGCAATGAATAAAGGGCTTGTGGATAAAATTATGGTGGACCGTATCAGTTTAGCTCAGAAGGCGTACAATGGATTTGAAGATCCAAGGACTAAAACCAAAATGTCAGCAGCCCAAGCTCTAAAGAAAGGCTGGCTGTACTATGAGGCCGGACAACGGTTCCTAGAGGTCCAGTATCTCACCGGTGGATTGATTGAACCGGATGCTACAGGCAGAGTCTCCATAGATGAGGCCGTGAGAAAGGGCACCTTAGATGCACGCACTGCACAGAAGTTACGAGACGTTAGTGCATATTCAAAATACCTCACGTGCCCTAAAACCAAGCTGAAGATCTCCTACAAGGATGCAATTGAAAGGAGCATGACAGAGGAGGGAACTGGTCTGCGACTACTTGAAGCCTCATCTCAGTCAAGCAAAGGCCTTTACAGTCCCTATAGCATCAGTGGGTCTGGCTCTGCTACTGGTTCACGGTCTGGCTCTAGAACTGGTTCCAGGTCAGGCTCCAGAAGAGGCAGCATGGATGCTACAGGATCAAGCTTCACAACAACCTTCTCTTCTTCTTCCTACAGTTCCCCAAGCTATGGCCGCAGATACTGATCTGTAAGGGAAGGATGTGCTATAAAGCCACAATGCTCACCAGATGCCTAACTCTCAGTGGAATAAAGACTACCTTTATTCTGCTCTGCATGGGGCTGTTACATAACTTTCAAATTGAATAATTTTGTTTATTGTATATGTCACATTTACATTTAGTGTTCATGCTATCTCATCAGACTTTCTGATTATGTACTGTAAGCAGCTAGCAACCGCTCATTATTTTCAGTATCTATCACAGATGTTTCAAGTGTACATGATATTTTTTAAGTTTAACATCATAAGCATTTACTGTTCCAAAAACACTTAAATGAAATACTGTGTTACACTGTAACCAAAAGTGTTCATGACCCTTAGCTTAAACTGTTAGAACCAAATTGGATGTAAAAACTCAAATTCCTGTACATGTGTATATTTCTGAAAATTTTATCTAAAGAAAGATAAAAAGCAACTCTGCAGAGCAGAATATTGAGTCTCCTGAGGATTAATAAAACTGCTTTAAGGATATGCCAAGCTTCAAGATCTTTTCTCTCCTGGGCAACACTGCCGTATAGACTCTACCCGTATCTGAAGTCTTCTCCATTCCCATTTGTCTTAAAACCTGGACTTCCAAGAGCAAGTTTCCACAAATGAAACGATAATGTAGCTTAATATGACCATTAACACCTTCAGAAACTTCTGGACTTTACACATCAAACTTCAAGACCAACACAATTAAATTCCAGCCTTTCTGGACACTTTAAAAGGTAGGTAGACATTTATGATTTGATTACTTTACATTTTGTGATTTTGTAATTCAGGGAAGTCTGATGTTTGTGTGGAATTCTTCTGCTTCACAGTTCACCTTGCTCAGATGTCTTCCAGAGACCCATGGTGTAATTTGGACTTTGACCTTCACTGTAATCAAGAATTTTATGCAACAGCACTGAAACACATTTGCGCATATAATATATTATCAGTTTGTTTTAACAGTGGACCATTTTGAAACTTGCATCCAACCTTGAACTCATTTAAAGGCCTAAACCATGCTTTGTAAGTGCCTGCAAAATACTGTTTAACACTTTACTGGGTTGATGAGTGTTAGGAGACGTTTCATGCTGTAAACTGACTGAAAAAGCAGTGCTATCTATAATTTAATAAATAGTGTGTTATCAGGTAAGCCTTTTTACAGTCTGTTCCAGTATGTCACAAATACTTCAAGTATTTTCCCCCCTTCAAAGGCAAATAATGTCTGTAACATACTGATGATTATAGAGAGCGCAGTTGCTATAAGCCATGAGTTAGCATTTCTTTGAGAAAGACCTTTAAGCTTTGCACCAGACCCAGTATTTGTATTTTACACTACGTATAGCTGTTTTCAGTTAAATCTCCTTTGTAAACACAATGGATCTGTATCATTTTATTTTCATACTCTAAACGTGCATGAATTACTAACATTTAAAAGGTGCAAAAATGAAATCCATCTGTATCCATTAAAGCGTTTTGTTTTGTTATATTTTGAAAGGTTTGAAGGATGTATTTTACTGAGGGTTGTCGAGCCTTGTTTAAAATGGTGTATTTATAATAAAAATGGTGATGAGGAATTTTAATGTAACACCCACCCTGTGTAAATAAACAGGAAAATGAAATGTTTTCTCAAGTGTATTCATTGCAATGCTGGTACTTAGTGCAGAATATTTAGCAGTTTTCAGTCAACTATGAGCAACACATGCACTGATTAAAAATGTCGGCGCATGGTCTCATTTTTTAAGTACATCGATATAGACTAGTTTACAGGGGGTTTATCAGTTTAATCCTATAATTAAACTTTATTTTTATTTGTAGTCTTTATGTGACAGTGGAGAAAGTTAAAGATGTCTTGCGTTGGTAAAGAGAGCTGCTGAGAGCAAACAGCTCTTTTGCCCATCTCCAGTGGCTTCAATTAAAAATAAACTACAGGAATTTAGAAATGAAAAGCATCTTTAAAAATATTTTTCATTTTAGCATTGATGTAAGTGACTGTAAAAAATGTGCAGCCTAAACTCTGAATTAGGCTGTGATACACATACAAAAAGTATGTTTTCAATGTCTAAAAGCTGCCACATTATCTTGATTTTGATGAATTTAAGTAGGTGGTCAGCATGGATGTAATGCATCGATGGCCAAACTTGATCCCCTTATAGATTGAAATAATAAAAAAAAAAAAGTATTGAGAAAAAAAAAACATAATTTAAACCAAATTCATTTAAATTTTATTCATATGCTTGATCTGCAACTGGATTGAAATGTGTATCAGTTACAGAGGGAGGGAGGGTTAATCTTTGGAATTGTCCGGAAAAAATTAAACATGCCAAAATTACAATTTTGTACAAAAATTGCATTATTATCCAGTAGTGTGATAACATTTCAGTGTCAAGTCAGTGCTTATGATAAGAGCTCATCTGGTGCTGGGCTAACATGAGAGGTTTACTATATTTAATTTTTCTTCTTCTGTCGTGCATTTAAATCTAAGGTTAAAGGTATGTTTGATTTAATCTTCCTCATGTGTGGATTGTTTTGTCAGAGGCACGTTTGATGTCCTTCAGCTACAGCTTAATTTTTTTGTGATGTAAATAAAACAAAAAACTTTAGTTACAACAAACATAAATGAGGCAGTTGTTAATAAGTAGCAGGAAAAGAGCTATTCAGATCTAAAAAATATAGATCTGTCGCTTTCCCATTTCTTGAGCTGGGGGCCGGATCATGGTAAGGTTGAGGGCTTTCAGGACTTTGGGTCTGTTCATGGTGATCTTTTTTTAAAAAACAGATTTTTTTTCATGTACTCAAATTCATGGGACATTTTTATTATAATGTAGTAAAAGAAAAAAGACCAATTCTGAGCCAGGAAATTAACATGAAAATGAAATAATTCATACAAACAGTATCTCTTCAAAAAAAATTATCTAAAATTTTTTGTCTCTGTCTTAAATGTTAACCCTCAGGCTGTGCTTGAAAATATTTATTGTGTGTAAAAATTTGCTTACATGTTTTTTGTTTGTTTGTTTTTGATGGGCAGTAAGAGATAAGAGGTATTCAACTATTTGATTTCAACATCTTATAGTTTCTCCTCAAACATTTGTGCTGCCCTCAAAGAGGCTCCCAACTGCAATTACACTGTAATAAATCAATTTCTTAAATAGGATTTAATTTACATAAGTAGGCTATATATCATATTTCTATTTAAAGGATAACAAGGATCTGTTAATTTGCTCCTCCTTGAAAAAACTGCAAATAATTTAAAAAAAAAAAAATACCTTAAATAAAAGTGCACGTATTCACTTTTTCTTGGTCTCTTTGGTTCGTTCCCCAAATTATCCTTAAAAAATTGCAAAGCACCAAGTCTAGTTCTTGAAATGCTTTATGCAAACCAGCACCACATCTTTTGCCTCTCAAAACTACCTCATGTCACTTTCATCATATGCATTGTTTAAAACAAGACAGTCGGAAAAACCTGCTGTCAGTTTTATTTATATAGCGCTGCGAGGCCCTTAAATTTACATGTTATGGAGGCTGATACAAGATTGTGCAGGCTTTCACTGCAATCAGCAGAAGAGACCCAGTTACTGAAGCAAGTGTTATAACTGCACAGCACAATGAAAAAAAAAAAAAAAAAAAAATTCGCAGCTGACACCTGCACTGGGTGGATTAATAAAAAAGTCCAAGGTTTTGGTGAGGTTTTGCAAAACTTACCCTCAAACTAACGAAATTATATGAATGACAGTCATACTGTACAAATAACATTTTGCTGTAGGTTTATCATTACTTATAAAAAATTGTCTGAAATGTACAGTTCGTTCTAAGATGTAATGAGAAACATTTTTGCCCCTGAGTGACCTGACATTAGCAGCCTGGTCTGACCAAGCAATTGCTCTGCTCTGACCAATCAAAAGGCAAATTGAGAAAATCAGCACGTGATTGGCTCACTGCCCGTGGGACAATGAGAGTGACAGGTTTCCCAGACTTGAAAATGATACTTTTTCCTCTGTAGGCCTATCTCTCTCTCTCTCTCTCTCTCTTCTTCTTCTTTTTCTAAAAAAAAAACAAAAAAAAAACATAGTTCACGTTGGGTCACACGAGTGGGCCCATTTGGTTGATTTAGTGCGGACACCACGGTTAATGAAATGTCCATGTCTTTACCTAAAGACTCAGCAGGGACAAACGACTACGCAGGGAAGCCAAAATGCGCCCGGTGCCGACACCACGGGATTATCGTCCCGAAGAAGGGCCACACAAAAGTCTGCCCTTTCTTGAAGTGCCAGTGCTGGAAGTGCTACCTGATAATGGAGAGGACGAAGATCGCCGCCCTACAGAGGGAAATGAAAAGAGCCATGAAAGAGCCTCGACCCGGAGCCAGAAGGGTTAACGAGCGGGGGGAAAAGGCTTTTGGGACCTCGAACCCAGATGGGGGTGCTCCATCCACATCTGAACCGATGTGCCCGCCACCCGGAGGAGGCCCGGAGAGGAGCTCACCCGCCGACCCTAGGAGTAGGCCTGAGGCGGGAGGACAGCCCGAATCCGGCTGTCGCGACAGCAGGGATGTCCTGCCGTCGGCTAGTGGTAACTTTACACCTCTCACTAAGCTAATACTGTTAATTATGAAATATGAAACGTTGAGCTCAACGGACTGAATTAACATGAAGTGGGAAAGTCGTTAATATAAGCAGACATCTAAACACCGACAAACGAATTAGCAAAAAATTATAAAACTAAACTGACATCTTTTTCTCTCTCCCGTATTAGCATACATATACATTTGTATGGGAGCTTGTTTCCGCCAATAAATACAAACTTTTGACTGGCAGAATTAAGCCAACTGTCCGGTTACTATATAGCTATTAAAATTTCTTAATTGCTTAATAGCTCAAATTTTAAGGTTATTATTTCAATTTGTAGTTATTTTCTCAGAAATTTGAATTAGTAATTTATTTTATTTTGAAATAATAATCTGACATTCTTATGTCCTTCATAGGATTTCAGTTGATTGTTTGTTTGTTTTTTAAAAATTATTATTTGTTTTTAATGCTTTTACATATGCATTTAAAATCATGCTTCTGAATTAAATACATGCACAAAAAAAGAGAAAAAAGTGTGAGAGAATAGTTTGACTTGTCTTTTGACAAATTTAATATCTTTAGGACATGAAGAGGGGCTAAAGTTAGCAGGTTTAAACTTAATGGAGCACTGATATTCTAATGCATACAAAGTGAGACATTTAAGATTTTACTGTGACTTATTTAAAGTATAAAAGTAATACTAATGATAATTTTGTTTATGGTCTTTGCTGATTATTCTTGTCACAAAGTTTAACAACTTGAGCCGGAGGTGCACCCACTTGATGAAAGATTCAGTGCACATATTTTTACAATATTTAATAGTAAAATTCGTGTTATTGTTTCATTATATATACCAATAAACTATATAATAAAATAGTTTAAGCTACATTCATAAACTGTATTTGTTAATATTTGCATAATCATTGATGTGGGTGTACATCCATGCAAATTAATCTTTTTTCTTTTTCACTGTGCATCTAATTTTGTCTGATTTTTTTTTTATCTTACTAACCTTCTTTGTCTTGTTATATTGTATTTATTTTATTTATTTATAATATTTATTGTATTTATTGGGCTATTCTAATTATTTTTAGGAATTTCCTGGGGTAAATAAATAATATCTTGTTTATCTCATTTCATCTGATTTTTTAAATTCTGTGTGTTTTAGAGTGTATTTTCATCTTGATGGATAATTATGGGTGTGGTATGGAAGCTTGTTTCTGCCACTGAATTAAAAAAAAATACACTTAATAACTCAAATTTTAGACTAACTCAGAAGTAACTTAAAAATGTCTTCAGTGTTGAGTCTGAGTAAGAGTTGAGTAAGAATCTGTGTGTTTAAATGTACAGTAGCTTATAATGCTTTGTCTTTCCTTCCAGATTCACCTTTTTTCAGTGAATTCGGGCAGATGGCACGTCTGCCTCTTGTTCACTTTCCAGTTAGCATGCCAGGCTATCTCCCCAGCAGCATTTCCTCTCCATCTCATCAGTTCCTGCCCAACATGTGGCTGCCCCCTGTACCTGTTGGGTACCTTTACCCTCCTCCGCTACAGCCTGGACCTCCAGCTGTAAGCCACTGTTTCTACTACACTACATGAAAGATGTGCTGAAAAAAATGGCTGTAATGATCTTCGAAATTTTTCGTTAATATTGTTTAGTCAGAGATGTGTAATGCAATAAATATGCTTGTATCTCTGTCAGGACTGCAGGGGAGCCTTCTTTACCCATCAGCCACTGCCTGAGACTTTTAAGGAAGAGCTAGTGTCAAGGCAGCACCCACCACCTCCTGCACCCAGAGCCACTGAGCAGGAAGCTGCTCAGCAAGTTGATGAGGGGAATGAATCATAAAAAATATGTATATATGTTTTCCCTCTTATTAAGTTATTGTGTTTCTTGTTCCTTTGTTCCAATTCAAGTTTAGGGTCTTGAATTGTTGTTGAATTGTTGAAAATTTAAAGGTTACACATCTGTTTTATTTTCTGGATTTTCAAAATCAGTTGTTAAATGTTTTATTAGGATTTTTATTTTTAAAAAAATATTTACTGTTGTTTAAATTTTCAATAAAGTATGTGTCAACATATCTATGTAGCATTTCCTTTATTTTTTTAATTTTATTTTTAGTTTGTTTTGTAACTGAGCCATATTGTTTGGTAGTTGTTTTTTGTTTGTTTGGGTTTTTTTTGTTGTTGTTTCCGAGCACTTTGAATTAGCCCCTGAATTCTGCAAGTTGTCCACAAGGGGGAGCAGACACACTTTCACTCTAATCCAGGGGTGTCAAACTGACTCCAGTTAAGTGGCCACACGTGGTCAAGTTATAGCTCAGTTGTTCAAATTAAACAGTTATATGTGAGTTATTCAAATTAAATAATATTATTTTTATTGTATATAATTCATTTGATTTGTAAAGGTCAAAAATACTTGGACCATGGGTTCATTTTTGCAGCTGTGTAGTAATACAGGAACAGCAGTGCAGTTTATTAGAAAACTGAAGATATTCACTGCAGTTCTCACCAAACCATCGGGTGATATTGGACATTTTGGTAGTAGTTCTGGCCCCTATGTCTCATGTTCGACACACCTACTTCAAACCAAATCAAAAGTGCATAACCAATATTCACTACCTGCAGGGCCGGCGCTTTGTAAAGTCTGACTTTTATCCAGTGACTGTGAAGAAAGAAGGGAAGTTTTTTTTCTGTGTTTTTGAAGTCAAACTTACCAACACAATTCCAAACATGCACCAATCTACCTGCAGTAGCTCTGCAGCCCACTAGAGGGCCCTGCTGTACAGTTTGAGTCTCTTCACGCTCAGCAAAAAACCAAGAATGCGCCCACATTTTTCCTCATTTTTTGTGTTACATTGAAAGAGGAGCCAAAAGCATTAGTGTCGTTTATTACACTTGCTGGAGAAATGTCTTGAAATAGCTATAGCGCACTGTAAATAGGCAGATGCATGAGTGGTCCAGCATTAAATCATCTCTGGTACTAAAGGGAGTAACCTATTAAGCACTTTATGCTCTCTTGGCTGTCTCTGGGTATTCACTGACCCTTCCACTCCTTCATGCTGATATGTTTAGCATCTTGAAGCTTTCTAAAGAATTCCAGGAGGAGGCGTGCTGTGGTTTCGCCATGCTGGTGAGATTTTCATCAGATTGATTCATGTTTGCATGAGCAACTTCAAACCAAGTCCCTAAGTGCAGGACTCAGGAGGCCGGGGATTGCCTGAATTCCTGAGAATACAGATGAATAACAGACGACATTCTTCTTTATTCGTCCTTTCTCCACTTTCTCTCTGCATCCTTGCTGTTTTTTTCTTGCTTTTTTCCTGTTTTGTCCCTTTGGACTTACAGGAAGGTCTTCAGTCAGAACTGGAATCATTTACAGCCCTTTTATTATAACCTCCTGAGAGCCGAGGAAAGGAGAAAATCTTCCCACTTAACTTTTTTGTGATTTCCTTCCTCTTTGGCGGTAATAGAGGCCACCCAAACACATGGGGGATGTCAGTGGGGAAAGCCCAGGGTGTCCTCTCTTTATTACATCAGGACTTAGTAAGGTGGCTCAAATAAGTCAAAAGATACAGACCAAAAACAAATGTCCATTAGAAAGGACATAAATGAATAGGCTTCTTCTCAGGAGGATATTATAATTTCTATAGATTGTTTGTTGTTAATGAATGCCTTAATTTTAAATAAAATAATAAAGATGCATGAAATTTAAACATTTGGGGGTGAAAACAAATTCTGCTCCAAGTATTTAAGAGAACAGGATTATAAGGCCAACTCATCATAAGAGCAATGAGCTCCTGTGATTTTGTTTGCATGTATAAATACAAGGAAAGCACACAGAGGTGCTTCAAATACTCCAAAAATAGCAAATGAAAGCCAACCTAATGTTACTCATTACAGCCAGTAAAAGCTGATCCAGGCGCCCAGTGAGTTCTTTTAAGGTAGTCTTTCTTAAGGAGGGAGAAGGCCTATCACCTGGGCTGAAAGCATTGCTTTTAAAAGTTTTGGGTAGTGCTGCTTTTCTCTTCTCAATAATAAATTCAATTTTATTTACTTAGTGCCTAATCACAATCACAGTCACCCCAAGGGTTTTATGTTGTAAGGTAAAGACAATAATAGAGAGAAAACTGCAACAATCAGATGAACACGCACCTGGTGACAGTGGGAAGGAAAAACTCCCTTTTAACAGGAAGAAATGTCAGACAGAACCAGGCAGCTGCTATGAGTGGATGGAGGTAAGGGGAGCTAGATGGGACAAAGGACACACTGTGGAAAAGTTAACAGTAACTAATGATTAAATGCAGAGCAGTGTATAAACCCATATAAACACGAGAAGCTCCCAGCAGCCAGGAAGCGTAACTAAGGGAGGGTTCTGAAATATAAAATCTGAGTTTACATCTGGACTTCAGATTTGCTCCACTGTTCACAAAGTGTCAGAGATTAGAAGGATTAAAGGTTTTAAAGAAAAATTCACAGGGACAAAGAAACAAACTGAAATCAGTCATTACAGATTAAATAAAGTGAGTTAACAGCCTTACTTGCATGACTGCAGATCTGCAGAACAGGTTCTTTAGGTCAACACTACCAACACGCAATTCTTCTTCAGCATAAAACTTGCCTCACATGCCTTTAGACCTTTAAATATTGTTTTTGTCACCATTGTCTGCAGGTTATGCACTTTTAAGGGGCAAGGATAGGTAGAGTGGTGGCCCCATGATCGGAAGGTCGGGGGTTCGAATCCACTGAACGGCTACCCTGAGGTACCCCTGAGCAAGGTACCGTCCCTGCATACCGCTGCTTCACTGAGTGAATGGGTTAAATGCAGAGAGGAATTTCCCCACGGGGATCAATAAAGTATACATTATTATTATTATTATTAAACATCACATTGAATGTCAGCAACAAAGAACAAGCAAGTGTATTTACTTTCAACACTGTGGAGTCTCCAGGTAACTGAAAAAGCACCAACTGTGAATCTTTTGATCTTGTGTTGAATTATTCCAATTCAAACATGTTCAGATTCCTGGTGAAAAACTCAGTATGCTTGATAGAAAAAGGTCAGAGACGTCTGATGTTAGGTAGGTTTTAGTCTAAAAAGTGAAAAAGAAAAACAGCTAAACCAAGGCTGGGTTGATATTTATATCATGCAGTATGCTTCCAGAATTCACTTTATAATGGCTGGTAAAAAGTTTCCAGCTGCCGCCTACACACAGTCCCGAGGAAAATTCATAACCTCACAGACTCTCCTGAGTTATCCAGTTATGTAAGGTTGGCGTCAGTTACAGTGAACACATAAGCAGCTTAGATGAACTTGTTTTATCGAAAGCTTAAGCTTCTGTTATGCTGCAAACTGCAGAGGTGAAGCTTTTGAAACCAAAAATCAGCAATGGAAAATCACTCAGTCTATATTTTTCTTTATTTCTGTCTGCAAAAATGCACTTTATGAAATGCAAAAGTACGCATTATTCACCCGATGCATCATGCATTGTTTTAGTCTTGCAGTATTTAACTGTTAAAAGTTACTGCTGTATGTTAACGGTCCCAGTTGAGTTTTCTTGTAAAGTCTGTTTCCCCGCAGAGTTGCACAGTTTGCACTGATGCCTAACAATGCATTTTCTTGCAAGACTGTTCCACTGCCCCAAACAAAACCAGTTAGAAACTCTGCTTGTGGAACTTGTGACTTACAACGAGTTTTAAAGATAATGATCTTCAGCAGCCCTTTTAGCGAGTGCATGTAATTGTGTAGTGGTGCTTTCAGTTTTAAATGGACCAAACTTGGCACCTTTGTAATCTCCAAAATTGAGCATTGTTCAGACATTGTTAAGAGAACAAATCATAAGGATTTCCTAACTCAAACCATTTATTTATTTATTTATTGTTTTGCCACCCCAAACTGGAGCAAAAAGAAAACACTGACATCATGCATCAACAACATGACATGAAATAAGGGTTTAAAAGTTGGGTGTTCTAATGCAGAGTTTGCATCTCTTTTAACTCGTGCAATGAATGGACGATTTATGTTCCTACTTCAGTGTTTTTGTTGCTTTTTTGCAAGCCCTTTGGATGCACAGAGGAAGGAATTGTGTGACAGCACGAGTAGACTGAATGCTGACTGGTCAAAAATGTGAAGAGGAAAAGGAGCAAATACAGAGTTCTGCTGGATGTAGTGAGGGGAAAAAAACACATCAAAGATCACCAACAGTGGCTACAGTCAAGGCTGAAAGGAGAACCCTAAGATGTAGTGCAATGGCACAGTGCGGGGAAAATAATATCTCCGAAATAAGTCACAGTCATTTCTATTTGTGCCACTACAGTACAGTACAGTCCTCCTCCGTGTCCAGGCTGACCTGTGCTGTCATTCTCAGACTCTCTGCTCTTTGTGTATTCAGACAACTGGCTTCAATTTTTGCATGCAAAATCAAATTTTTATGTTATACAACACAATTTCATCCATCATCACAGAAAGCATCCTCTGCAACTCAAAAATGACTTGAAAAAGAAACCTAAAAAGAGCATGTGAACACAAGAATCACTGCCAGTAAGAGTGAAAGGCTTTTATTATTCCTCAGAATCTCCACCCTGAATAAGAATGTGTTGCGGTAGTGACAGCAGATGCAGAGATAACAGCTTTAATGTTTGGCTGTGCTTCACCTTTTTAAGCTGCTTTGAACGATTGTGTCTGATTCAGAGATAACAGATACCATCGCATCACTGCTGACAAAAGACTTTCACAAGAACTGGTTTCCTCTAAAATTCAAATTATAACAGTGGGAAGGAGACCACACCTGGTGGGTAATTTAGGATACAAAAATAAGAAATGACATCTATGAGCTTAAGTACTTTGTACAGATATTATTTTTATTTAATGTCTTTCAAAATCAACATGTGTTTCTCAGCCATGACGACAGTAACCCTGCGGGCTGTATGTGACCGTTGACACTAAGTGCTGCTGTTAATGGAATGTGGCCCGTTGGGATGACTACAAACATTTATTGGATGTGCTAAAGAATGTCTAAAAACAATAATTGCTCTGGCAATTATTGTTTTTTATTACAGAGATCAAACCACTTTAATTGTTTTAAACAAACTGACAGCTATCACAACTATAAAAATTGATTAGGTGTGGTAATTATCACTCTAGTCTCTTCCAAGGAACCTGATAAGATATGCAAATTTTCTTGGGAAGAATGGTTGGACCGTTTCCCAGGCACAGGGCGCCTCATGTAGCGAGACCTTCTGAGTTGATGATTGATAAAAGTTAATTTTCCACATGTCAATCTGAGAGCTTCTCTGTACAGATGTGGGAGGGATTCAGTTGTGTTATTTAATACTAAAGTTCAACGTGAGTTTCAATAACTTAAAAAAAGAGTAGTCTGATTATGCTTAATTATTCTGACACGCGTTATTCTACTTGTGCAACAGATTTCCTGCAGCGTTTTCAATAAGCTGGTGAACTTTTAAAGCATAACTCAAGATAGAATTACAGTTTATTTTACACAAGCATCTTTGTGAGCCAGTAGCTGATCTGTGCGTCGCTAAGTGGCTGAAAAAAACCTCTTTCACTGGAAATGAAGTATAAAGAAGCATAAAATGTAATTACCTGTATTCACTTCAAGTTTTACTTTATCGCAGTTTGTCAGCAGATACTCTTCTTGCTCTGCACAATAAGACTGCTGGCACCACCCATGACACGCTCATAAAACATGTCTACAGTAAATTCTCCCACAGCATAGACAGTTAAAGATTTATTGTAGCTGTCAGCTCTGCAAGAGAAACACTGAGAAGTAAAAACAAAAGCATATTGTGTCCCAAGACCTTTAAAATAACCTGAACTGTGGACATGTGACAGATTATGTTCCTCTTAGCTGTTCTACCTTGTTGCTGCTTTGGTCTCACCTTCTAAATAAACAATCACACTTATGCAGACAAAGGTTGGTGTAAGGATTGACGATGATATGATCAAAATTTATGATTTTCTAATCTGTTATTATGTTGAAATAAAGGAATACTTTGAAATTTTGAGAAAACTGCGGAGATCAGAGAGTAGATAAGTACAGGGAGTGCAGAATTATTAGGCAAATGAGTATTTTGTCCACATCATCCTCTTCATGCATGTTGTCTTACTCCAAGCTGTATAGGCTCGAAAGCCTACTACCAATTAAGCATATTAGGTGATGTGCATCTCTGTAATAAGAAGGGGTGTGGTCTAATGACATCAACACCCTATATCAGGTGTGCATAATTATTAGGCAACTTCCTTTCCTTTGGCTAAATGGGTCAAAAGAAGGACTTGACAGGCTCAGAAAAGTCAAAAATAGTGAGATATCTTGCAGAGGGATGCAGCAGTCTTAAAATTGCAAAGCTTCTGAAGCGTGATCATCGAACAATCAAGCGTTTCATTCAAAATAGTCAACAGGGTCGCAAGAAGCGTGTGGAAAAACCAAGGCGCAAAATAACTGCCCATGAACTGAGAAAAGTCAAGCGTGCAGCTGCCAAGATGCCACTTGCCGCCAGTTTGGCCATATTTCAGAGCTGCAACATCACTGGAGTGCCCAAAAGCACAAGGTGTGCAATACTCAGAGACATGGCCAAGGTAAGAAAGGCTGAAAGACGACCACCACTGAACAAGACACACAAGCTGAAATGTCAAGACTGGGCCAAGAAATATCTCAAGACTGATTTTTCTAAGGTTTTATGGACTGATGAAATGAGAGTGAGTCTTGATGGGCCAGATGGATGGGCCCGTGGCTGGATTGGTAAAGGGCAGAGAGCTCCAGTCCGACTCAGGCGCCAGCAAGGTGGAGGTGGAGTACTGGTTTGGGCTGGTATCATCAAAGATGAGCTTGTGGGGCCTTTTTCGGGTTGAGGATGGAGTCAAGCTCAACTCCCAGTCCTACTGCCAGTTTCTGGAAGACACCTTCTTCAAGCAGTGGTACAGGAAGAAGTCTGCATCCTTCAAGAAAAACATGATTTTCATGCAGGACAATGCTCCATCACACGCGTCCAAGTACTCCACAGCGTGGCTGGCAAGAAAGGGTATAAAAGAAGGAAAAACTAATGACATGGCCTCCTTGTTCACCTGATCTGAACCCCATTGAGAACCTGTGGTCCATCATCAAATGTGAGATTTACAAGGAGGGAAAACAGTACACCTCTCTGAACAGTGTCTGGGAGGCTGTGGTTGCTGCTGCACGCAATGTTGATGGTGAACAGATCAAAACACTGACAGAATCCATGGATGGCAGGCTTTTGAGTGTCCTTGCAAAGAAAGGTGGCTATATTGGTCGCTGATTTGTTTTTGTTTTGTTTTTGAATGTCAGAAATGTATATTTGTGAATGTGGAGATGTTATATTGGTTTCACTGGTAAAAATAAATAATTGAAATGGGTATATATTTGTGTTTTGTTATGTTGCCTAATAATTATGCACAGTAATAGTCACCTGCACACACAGATATCCCCCTAAAATAGCTAAAACTAAAAACAAACTAAAAACTACTTCCAAAAACATTCAGCTTTGACATTAATGAGTTTTTTGGGTTCATTGAGAACATGGTTGTTGTTCAATAATAAAATTATTCCTCAAAAATACAACTTGCCTAATAATTCTGCACTCCCTGTAGATAATAATAACGAGCGGGAACTGTGCCCGGCTGTGCCTCGGGGGGCACCAATATCTATCTACCAGCACCTTTTAAATCTCTGTTGTGACAGTGTGTTATTTTGCCTTGAGAAAACAAAATGTAAAACAAGTTGTTCTGGCTTTTAATGAGGCTAATGTGCCAGACTACTTCTTTTTCTGTCTGCAGTATGTACCTATCATCTTGCTGTCCCAAAATGTTGAAAGACTGTACTTAAAGTAAAGGATTATTGTATCATATATGTTTCCATTTCAGATCCATGATGTCCGAGTGTTTGCACCGGGACTATGTGAAACTTTTGATTACACTTTACGAGTTTCTATAGACAGCCAGAGCGGCTATTGTAACTTCTTGCATGTTAATGGTGTAAAATTGCAGCATACTTTCACTAGTTGCCTGATTCTGCACTTAGTTGAAACATTCGAATAATAAATGTAGGTTTAAACCTTGAATGTAAACATATTCCTCGACAGGTGAGCATTTTTGAGATGCCGATGAGCTGTTGGGGCTTTTGTTGCCAGCTGATGTATGTGAAGAGGAGCTGGGCGTGCCTGAGATAAGACGAGAGGTAATAAAACCCTTCAAGTGTGGATGTGGGTTGCAGAACATGCCACACTTTAAAGTTTTTCTAGGAATCTCTCATAGAAAATCCTGCCTTTGAAACTAAAAATTACCTTTAGCGACAAACTAGGCAGATGTGTAAGGCTCCAGTTATGTGACACCATGGTGTGAGAACACGTTGGCTAATAATGTAGCTCAGTGACAAACTTCAGCTGTCATGCTCTGTAGCCACCGGCCGCTCCATGAAAGCGTGGATCTCACCTTGTATTAACAGTTTAGGCTGGTGATGTTGGGCTGCCTATACTTGCTGAGAATTATCAAAACTGGTTTCTTGCACATGACAAAGGGACTGAATGTGCAGCATAGAAATCTGCAGAAACTGGGCCATGCTATCAAGTCACTATGGACCAAAACTATTTCCAGTACCTTGTTGAATCCATGCCATGAAGAACTGAAGGAGTTCTGAAGGTAAAGGCTAATAAAGTGTCCTGTCATATGACTGATGGTCTGCGTGGACAGAAGTCTTTATTTTTGAAAGCATTTGCACATTTTTGGAGAGTTAAAAAGCTTCTTTATTTTGAGTGCAAGAGCATGGTTACATGAGTGCTTATCAGTTAAAAAGTAAAGTGTGGAACACTGTCACTTCTCACCCTACAGCAAAAAGAATGCCACCAAACTTTTGCAACAATCATGCTCAAATATTTCAATCATCAAGTCCAGTCAGAGCACGGCTTGCCTTGTTGTCTTTGAGATAACACCACTGCACTCTTACAAGCAGGTATGGCTTTAGAAAATGTGTGATTTCAGTGAGTGTTTACATGAGTGCTTGTGTGTTTTCTATCTCCTTATGATATAAACTTTGGATTTTTGGGGTGGAATATTTCTGAAACAGTATCATCTGAACTGAGCTCAGAGGAGTGGGTTCCAGTGAGGAGCTGTGGTTTTTGGATAATATATATATATATATATTTTGAATATAAGCATGATCAGCAAAGGGAAACCCCTGAATGGAAATAATCAGAAGAAAAACAGTCTCAGTTATTTTTGAATGCTTCTGCACAAAAGTGGACAGGTATTAATGACGAGAGGCATTTGGGGGCTGCTGGAGCAGAACGAGCTGGGTGTGGTGCTGACATGAACAAACAATGAAAACACTGTTGAAAAAACATTCCTGGCCTAGTCCTTTAGTTTCAAGCACATAAGGAAAAAGTTGAGCAATATCCTGCAGGACTGTTAACAAAGGGGAGCAAAAAGACAAGTTCCTTATCAGATAAGGGAGCAAAGAAAGACAGAAGTGACGTTCAAAATGAGATTTTAATTCTGTCAATACTAAAAATAACAATTAAATACTGTGGGCTTAGATGTGGGCTTTTTAAAAGGCGGGCACACTAAGAGCTGTCGTCATGCATCTGTACACTTGCAGCAGAAGCTCTTTTTTTAAAATGATGCTGTCATAATTTTAAGGCAATATCAATATTAGTGTAAATATCAATATTTACACTAGTTAACTGTTTTGTAAGTTCAAGTAGTAGTTTAACTCTATTTGATACAGCCTTTAGTTTATTATTATTACTATTTTCCAAAAATAGAAATATATTCCAGAGATTTTGTTCCATTAGAATGGATTGCATTTATATAGCGCGTTTCTAGGCACCCAAAGCTCTTTACAATTCCACTATTCATTCACTCTCACACACTGGTGGAGGCAAGCTACAGTTGTAGCCACAGCTGCCCTGGGGCAGACTGACAGAAGCTGCCATATCGCGCCATCGGCCCCTCTGGCCAACACCAGTAGGCGGTAGGGTAAAGTGTCTTGCCCAAGGACACAACGACCAGGACAGAAAGAGCAGATGAGCTTCCCAATCCCCTGAGCTATGGTATGTTACAACATAAAAGCACCACACAGTTTGTTCAGCTTTGTCAGCTGCTCATTCAAATTTCCATTTCAACTACATTGGAAGAATATTTAAAGGTAAGTACGGCTAAGTGGTATTTAATAAACTGAAAATTTAAAGCTCACATGTAAGTCCTCATGTTTTTGCTCACATGACATTATGTTTGTTCAAATTGTGAAACATGCAGCAAATGAAACCGAGGTATAGCAACCGTGTTATTTAAAGGTTGTATGAAAATACTTTGTGGTTTAGTGCAGGATAAACAGGTTACTTTGCTGTATTGTGATGGATTTAGAAATAGACACAAAAAATATTTTGTTTATTCTTTAAATGTTTTTTTTGTTGGTCACAAAGTGTCAGTCACAAAGTGTGTCAGTCACACACTGTGACTGGTGCACAAAGGCTGTGGTTTCACGGTCAGAGTTAGGTTACATCAAGTGTAGCACAGAATAATATGATTTTAGCTGATAATTATAGTTTCATTTAGAGACTTCAAAAGACTTCCATAACTCTGTTAAGTGTGATTAATGGGCATATTAGTGCTGTTAGTTTTAAGATAAACTTTACTGCCTTATGTGAGCAACAGTAAGTGAAACTGGATGCCAAAAAATACTCCCAGTAACGGTCACATTTTCCTAATTCTCACAGCAGAAAAATCCTTTTCACTACTCTTGATTCAGTTCTCAAAACAGTTAGGGCAGTTTTCACAACACACACTCACCTGTGCAAAATACACTCCAACATTCAGGACTTTTTCCCACATTTATCAACACATAGTCAGTCAAATCAAATGTGCACCAGAAAAGAAAGAAAGAAAATATATATAATCTGTGGACATAGCACCA
Organism: Oreochromis aureus; assembly: GCF_013358895.1. Classification (NCBI taxonomy): domain Eukaryota; kingdom Metazoa; phylum Chordata; class Actinopteri; order Cichliformes; family Cichlidae; genus Oreochromis; species Oreochromis aureus. The sequence goes on along the minus strand of NC_052962.1, from coordinate 28,386,607 downwards.
ACTACTGTGTAGTTTAAACAGAAAATCAGAATCAAGGAAGAAAGATGACTGAATGTGACAGGTTTGTTGATGTCAGAGGGGCTGGTGTGATTATTCCAGACACTGCTGACGTACTGGGATTTTCCCACACAGCCAGAACAAAGTACCAAATATCTTTAGTAGTGAAGTATGTGTAGAACTGTGTTCAGAATAGAGAGAATGGCTTTTAGTTGAACAACAGCGACATTTTGCTTTGTTAGTATCTAGACAGGTGTATTCATTTTGGTTCAAGACCATCCGACATGCCCAGATTTGTGTTTTACAATTCAGTAGAAGTGTGTCTCGGTGTTTGGCAAGATAAAAACCATTTGCAATTTAGAAACAAAGCTGTACTGGTGTAACATAAAGTGACTGACATGAAACGATATAAATTTAGATAAAGACACTTTGTTTACAACTTGAAAGTTTTGTTCTTTATTGGTTTCTTTAAAACAGTTGGTCATAGTACAGCACATGTGAAACACACACCTTTTATGGAGTTATGAAATATTAGTGCCAGATTATTACTTCCTCTGTGGACAAACAGGAATTTAATGTGTCAAAATCGAAACCTCTAATTATTTGACAAAACCTGACATGTAGAGACTTGTCAAAATCTTAGGCCACAGGCATTTTTGATCTAGGTGGCGCGCTATGGTGGGTATAGTGGTATGTGTATTGTAGCATCACATTGTGTGCATGTGGTTTTAATTTATTGAAAGTATAGAATAGAATAGAATAGCTTTTTATTGTCACTGTTACAAGAACAATGAAAGGCAGTTTGGCATCTCTCCATGTGTGTGGAGGACACAATAGCGTAAGTATTTACACAATAACAGACAAATTTACATTTACACAAGAAAGATATGTAAAAGTCATACATACACCTGCAAACATACACGCACATACATACATATATGCATCCGTACATACATACACACACATATTTCCACATACACGCTTACATCTATATACATACACATACATGCCATCTAACTAGCAGGTGCATTGAGAGGTGCAGTGTGATCAGTGATATTGCACATTGAGTGGGGGGGGGTGCTGTTGGAACTACACTAAATAAGGTTATAATAAACGCTGCAATACTTAAATAGAGCCATTTTCATTTTCTGTTTTGCAAACAGCTGTAGCTTATCCAGGAGAAATGTAAATCAAACTATAAGTCTTAGTATACTCAGTATTCAGTGTTCCTTAAAAAGCTTTCCTGGAAGATTTTAATGAAGTTTTTGCACAAGTTCAACAAGGACTTTGTTCTCTTATGGTGCTTTCATGGCTCTCGGTGTTGCTACTGCTTTATCTTCATCACTTCCACCATTATCAAATTCACCTCATCCAAAATCTCTTGTTTGTGTTTGTTTGTCTGCAGTATTTTACCTGCCCCTTGTTCTCCTAGCCAATCAGCCCTTAGTCCCAGTTTTTTAAGTTCCATCAACTGGTCTTCAATTTTGCTCCTGCACACCTCCACCTCACGCAGGTTGTCCAGATTCTTTCATCCAGCCAACATTTTTGTAAAATAAATGACGCCCTCTTCTTTCAAATGTTCTCACTATGCAGGATTATTTTTTAAGACACCACACCTAACTATTCATTTTATGCACGTCTTGCATAAAGTTGCAGTTAAAGTCATTAGTTAGGTGAGGCTATTTTGTAACTTTAGTGACTAATTCAAATAAAACTTAGTTGACATTTCTATCTCAACTGTTCCTTCATTGCCTCACTGGCTCGTTATGCCAGCTCAGTTTCAGCTTGCCCACGTCTCCTAGTGTTTCAGATTAGATGCTGACTATAGTTCGATTAATGTCAAACCCTGTCCATGTGATGTTTTAAGGATGAATCAGTCTAATCTCTTTTCATACAAAGCTGTGTTCCCGTACGTAAACCAAAGTTCCTTTTTCATGCTCATTTTCACACATCCTATCTTCAGAGGTGTGTGATCACCACACCCAGGTTTTACCACGCAACACTGAACATGATGATAACGGTTGATAAGTGTAAAAAATGCACATTTGGCACAGGAGAGCAAGTCACTTTAGCTGCCACAAAAGCATGGGCTGGACTGATCTTTGGATTATGTGATTAGCTCCAAAGTAAAACATGGAGAGGATCCTCTAGGTTCAGCAAAACAGAATGCTAATTGATGCTTCCAATTTGCAGCTCAGATCGGTGTTTTAAAACTAGCTAAAATGGAACAAAACATGTGGTAACGATATTTAATGTTGGAGAGTCATTTACTTAAACATCGGCAAAATGTAATCTTTGAAATATTCATTCATTGCATAATCTTAATTACACTTCATTAATCACTAAATCCTGTAACTGGAAATAAACCAGGTAGAAATAAAGCCTCGTATTAACCATTAAAAATATGTGTGCGGCGTTCCCGTATAGCGCTTGTGGTTGAACAAATGACTCACATACCAAAGGCATGTACCAAATACTATATACCAAGGCCCGCTCTGGACTGTCTGATTCCTATAAAAAGATGCAAGTAAGAGGAGTCAACATCTGATATATTTCAGCCAGTGATTCTGATTGCAACAGAGCAACATTAGTGGAACATTTTTTCAATCCATCCAGGTAGTCCCAGGAATCCACAACAATCAGAGTTTTGTTGAAAATTGGCAGTCACCATCTATGAGATTACATGGTACCTTACAGTAGTTTCAGATGGGAGTAAAAAGATATCCATCTAGGCTTCCTGAAGGTTCCTGGACAATTATTTTCCTGATAAGGAGATAAGAGTTGGATATTAAGATTATGAATCATCAGTGTTTTTCACAAACAGGCCAACAGTACAAACTGACACCGAAGGGATTTAACACTGATTCTCAAACAAGCACTGAAAGCTCCAGTTGTTTAATTTCAAATGCAACGTTTCTATGAGCTCAACAAACATCAGCAAACACACAAACCGTTTGTGTCTACAGTCTGTCTCACAGTGTGTTGCTAGCCCTGTCGTATTTCACAGGGAGAGAAAAGAAAGAGAGCTAACTTCACTCAGAGATGGAGAAACATAAGAAACAGGACAGGAGAGGAAGAGGAGCGGTTAGATTTAAAGGTAAGGGCTGTTTAGTGTTGTTTGATAAACTGGAAATTTAAACCTCACATGTAAGTCCTCAGGTTTTAAATCAGATATTGGGTCTCTACATGTGACATTATGTTTTTTCATGTTGTGAAACGCTAACTGTGTTATTTAAAGGTTGCGTGAAAATCCTCTGCAGGTTAGTGCAGGATAAACAGGTTAGTTTGCTGTACTGTGATGGATTTAAATAAAAAGAGTGTGTGATTTCTGCACAGTGGCTGTGGTTTCATGGTCAGAGTTAGGCTACATCAGTGTAGTGGAGATGAATTTGAAGTTAAACTGATGATACTCAGATTCAGCCTTATTTTTATTCTTTATCAATTGAGAACACATGTGAGGTTTAAGGCCTGAACAAAATTAAAACCTTTTATCCCCCACAACGGTAAACTGCTGAAAATAAAAAGAGGTATCACTTTAGCCAGCTCCTAATTTCATAAATTCTTCACTCAGCACTTCAATATCATTGAAAGTGATGCTGCTCATTTTATGCTTTTTCTCAATTTTTCCCAACACACTTGCATTTAAATCCGACTCCCCGTCTCTCTGTGTACCTGGCCTGTACCACACACCTGCTGTCTTTGGAAGATCTGCCCCCTTCCTTCCTTTTGATGGTGCGCCTATCAAAATAAAGTCCCACCCCTGCCTGCATGGATTCCCAGCAGGGCTGAAGATTTAGCTCCAACATGCCCGCATGCCATTAATAACTGATATAATGTATGGGAGATGAAATTATCGCTCATACAATTATATCCAGCCTGCGGGCCATACGTTTGACACTCCTGCAATAAACTGCTGAAGATTTAAAAAGTATGATAAATCCCATTTTATTGTTGCTTAAAATCTGGCTCCTGTATTTAGGAACTTCCCCAAGCTTAAACATGTATGAAAAAAGATTAGACACCTTAAAACACCCCACCCCATAAACACAGGGGTCTGTAACCCACACCACTTTCATATTATAATGCAAATTTTTTTATCTTCATTAAATATGCTAAAGCTATTACAGTTGTGATTATGTAATAAAAACATTTGCTCCCTTGCAACTGATCTGGTGGGAGGTGGAAGGAATTTTTAAATTTTCTCTGGAATAATCCGCCTACATTATGTGGAAGCTTGCAGGATTTTACCAGGTAATCAATAAAAGTGAAATTCCTCTGTTGTCAAATTTACAGAGCTGTAAAAAAAATCAATCATTATGAAAACCTTTTGCCTATAGGTGGCTTTGGCTGATGAGGGGGAGTGGGTCATTTGCCAAAGATAAATTTTGTGGGGTTGCTTCCCGCTACTCCGTCTGCATGACTATCCTTGGGCAAGATAATGAACCGCAAGCCTTCCCCCGATGCATCCATCAGACTGTGAGTGTAAATGTTAGACAGGGTGCTTTAAATAATAAAAAGTGCAAACGTGAATGTGTGCGCACGCTTGGATGAATGAGGCTTTTAATAGTGCTTTGAGTAGAAAAGTGCTATATAAGTGCATATATATAAGTATAATTTAAAGCTTGATCCATTAATATCTTTAAACCATGCTAGAGATGGCTGTTAATATTTTACAACCAAAATCTTTCCAATACTTCAAAGAATCGTTTTATGGAGTGGTTATTGAGATGGTGAAGAACAAAACAGATGGACATGCAGATTTCTCACAGCATCAGCAGGATGACCAGGCAACATAAAGCAGGGGCAGAATTTGAACCATCAACCTCTGGATTGTTTGAAAAAAAAAAAAGTACAGCTATTTAGGAAGATGTGTTCCTCTTCATGCTTGGACATCAAAAATACCCAAACATTTCACATGAGGCAAAGTAATAAGATAAATTGTCACTTTATCCACATGACACCTGGTTCCATGTGTAAATTTGAGGCAATTTTTTAATGAAAAAAGGAAAAGTGAAACTGGAAAATTACTGATTTAGATTCAGTGACCTGATTAGGTCAGTGACCTTCCAGTCAGTGAGGTCAAAGAGGATATGGAGTAAGAACAAGGTAGGTAGTTTTTTTAAATAACAATGACTGGCTGTGGTAATCTTGCTGAGAAAGCAATGTCAGTTACCATTATCCAGTTATCCAGAAGGTCAATCAGTGTATGCGTCATGGTTTCCTGTATTGTCTTTTCTCTTCCTTGTCTGTGGTCAGTGTTTATGTCCTGTTTTTGCCCTTTGTGTTTTACCGTTTTCCTGAAGTAACCCCGTCACATTATTCCCATTTTCCTGGTGGTTCTCCCTGTAATATTGCAAGATGTTTTCAGCTATCTTTTGTTTGTTAATCCCGCCTTATTGTCCACAACACTATGGACCTCAGCCACATATTGAATTGATGCTAATCCAGCAGCCTGAATCTGACCTGCAGAATTTAGAATCTCTATCAGTAAAATTCTGAGGAAGTATGTAACATATACTTGTGACAAGGTTCTCCAGTTGCAGTGTTGCTCATCCGAACTTTATAAAGGCACATGTAAAGTTTAATAGGTGATTTTTTTTCTTGTTAGAAAGCTGAGTTTTCCTCACTCCTGAAATGCTGGAAATTATGCACATCTTTAAACGGTTAGTGTGGGAAACATCATGCATCTGTCAATATTGTTATGATTTAATGTTGTCAGTGTTTTGTTTTATGTTATGTTTAAGGATTTGTTCTCGTTTCCTGTTTTATTGTGAAGGTCTGCGTCTCATGTGAGTGTGTTCAGTTTTACCTCTGTCTCGTCTTGTTGATTATTCCCAGCTGTGTTCCCCACCTGTGTGTAATCTCCCTGTGTTTCCCTGTGTGTATTTAAGTCGCGTCCTCTGTCTTTGTAGTTGGCTGGTCCGTCTGTGTATCCACCGTGTCTCATCCGTGTGTTTCCCTGCTGCCCAATCGTCATCTGTTTTCTGCTCGCTGTTATTCGTGTTCAGGTTTGTGTTTCTGTTCAGGGTCAGTAGTTTAGTTTTCCCAGTGTAGTTTAGTTCTCCGTTCACCATTTTGTCCCTCTCTTTTGTTGTGTTTGCCTTAGTGGCACCAGCCATTTTTTAGCCAACCTGGTTGTCCAGTTTAAGATAAAGCCTCTTCTCATCCCACAATCCGGTATCCATCTTCTTTTATGTTGCGGCTATGAGCCGGGTCGTAACAATATGTTTACACTTGTAGATTGCATTGCTAAGTATTCATAAGCACAGTAAATACAGTGTTGAAGCCTTTTGTGCATTTTCTGATAATAGAAGAGGAACATGCATTTATTCTTATCGCACATCTTATGGATGAGAAATTTCCCATCAACACTTTAAATAATCTTACACAAGTAACTGTTACAGATTAAATGCACAACAGTACACTAAGTAGTTAAAATCACTGCTGGATCACTGAATAATAGCAGCAGTAACGATCGTGTAATATATATGATATATTACAGTAAAGGGCCAGATTGCATACTTACTTTTAATACTTTTTTAGTTATCGGCCAGTTTGAGACGGCAGAGTCAGATCGCCTCAATAACCTCAGATCTTGAGGTGATCAGATGGGAGGCACTCACCAATTTTCTCTAGTAATACCTGGTTGGCTTTCTAGCAACATGCCTAGACCCGTGCTTTGCAATTAAGTGGAAGCTTGAAGGATTTTAGCAGGTAAACAATAAAAGTGAAAGTCAGCCCTTCCACAGAGCTGTGAAAAAAATAATCTTTATGAAAACATATGGGCATGGGGCGGCGGTGGCTTAGGGTTAGAATAAGTGAACCATCTGGCTATCAGAAGTTTGGTGGTTTGCTTCCCAACTGCTCCAGTCTTCATGTCAAAGTATTTTGGGGTAAGATACTGAACCCTGAGTTGCCCCCGATGTTTCCATTGCAGTGTGACTGTTAGACAAGGTATACCGTGAGACGTATGCTTGTATAAATGGGTTAAAAAGGGTTAAAGAGAGTTGGAGTAGTACATTGAGTGCTTAGTTAGAGTAGAAAAGTTCTATATAAATGTCAGTCCATTTATTATGCAGATGTTTCTAATCATTTCATAATCATGCAACATAAATGACATATTACTCTGAAAGCCAAGATGACAGAAATAAGCTGTTAAAACAACATTGACATAATTTTATATATAAAGATAAAAGTTTTTTTAAATAGTTGCCTACTCACACATTCACCTGACACAAATCAACTCTGGAACTAAAATTGGATTGTTTCTCCTCACCAGCTCAAGATTTACTCTTTTGTGTCATTTTGGTTGCTTGTTATGACTTATTAAATGTCTGAGGGATACATATCTCTTTATCGCTTAATGCTCCACATTGTTTAACCTTATTTACCTCTCATTGTCCCTCCCATGTGTTGGACCCTGTCTTCTTTGGTTTTGGTCTTTAAATCCTTGTTTATTTGGCATTCTCTGTCTGTGCATTTCTCACTTTGTAGGTTTTCCTTCAGGCTGCTGGTTTTGGTGTAATAGTGTTAGGAATATATGGCTGTGGCGGGGCGTGGCTTGCGGTGCCGTGCAGGGAAGGCATTCACAATCATGCCCCGCCGACTTAAACATGGTACTGGGTCCTGCAGTAGGGGGTTGTTGTCAGTGTGTGTGGCTGGCAATGAGAGAGAGCTGCAGCCAACAGTGTGTGAACAACAGTGTTGGTCAAGTTACTTGAAAAAAGTAATCAGTTACTAATTACTGATTACTTCCCCCAAAAAGTAATCCCGTTACTTTACTGATTACTTATTTTCAAAAGTAATCAATTACTTAGTTACTTAGTTACTTAGTTACTTTTTAAAAACACGATTTACAACCTGAATAGGTGATAAAGCGATAGATCTTTCAGCCCAATTCTACTTTTTCTGCATAATTCATCATACAAAATGTAATCAAATGGAAAAGTCTCTTTTAAAACTTGTTTTATTAGTTTTAATCTTTTAACTTTATGCATCAAGCAAAATTAAATTATATGCAACATTCTCTGACTGGAAGAAATTTGTTTAACATTTAAACCTATTTTCTGCACATTCCAGCACATAAAATAAAATATTTTTTGTGTTTACACTCACTCTTTCAAATAGATGCAAGTAAAACACAGCAGAAAATAAATAAAATCAAAGACTAGCGGTCCTGTTGCTCTATTTTCACCTGTAAAGCAGGACTAGGGTAGGCGGAGGTTTACCCTGGTGCAGGTGTGCTGCAGCGGTCAGTGGAAGAATCCGCGAGTTTCTCTGTGAATTTCACATTACGTCGTAGTACACTCGGTGCTTGCTTGGAAGTTTAGGGGTTTTTTCGCTGTAAAAAGAAGTTTTCTTCCACGCACAACGGACACTAATGTTTTTGTCACTTTTATGGAATCAAACTCAAAATAAGGTCAGTACTTCCACGCTTTAAACGCTGCATGCTACACTCTGTCCCACACTCGATATATTATGATCTGCACACAGCTGTTGTCACGAACGTCGCACTCGCCACGCGTCACTGTCATGAGACATTCTCGCAAAAATCACGGTTTTAGTAACGCAGTAACGCAGCGTTCCTACGTGAAAAGTAACGGTAATCTAATTACCGTTTTTGCAATAGTAATCCCTTACATTACTCGTTACTTGAAAAAAGTAATCAGATTACAGTAACGCGTTACAAGTAACGCGTTACTGCCCATCTCTGGTGAACAAGCAACCATAAAGAGATGCTGCAAAGCATGAACGTGCACCCTGGTCTGCTGTGGGTTTGTTACAGTGGTGCCGAAACCCAGGATGGGGACACAGCAGACCTGCGACTGGGCCAGCCGGGGAAGGAGCTGACCCAAACGGTGGCCGAGATGGTGGCCACACAGCAGGAGCAGGCGGCAGTGTTGCGGCACCGGCAGGAACAACTGGAGGGCCTAGTTAAGCGCCGGTGTTCTGGGAATCTATCCTACCTGACAAGCCATCCTACCCGTTGTTTCTGCGCATGTGCGCAACATGAAATTAAGTGGCAAACCGTCCTACCTTTGTGAATGTCACCTACAACCATACTTTAACGGGTAAAATGAAGTGGCAAACCATCCTGCCTTTATGAATATGAGCTACAAGAATACTCTGATGGGCAAAGTTAAGTGGCAAACCGTCATACCTACTTAAATTTGTGCTGGAATTACTCTGTGACAGCAGAAATGTGCATAAACTACTTACGGTAGGACGTTTTGCCAAAGTAGGATGGTTTGTCAGAACACCGGACGTAGAGGATCGCAAGTCTGGCGGCTTAGATCCAGTCCTGGCGAACATCGCCGCTGCCCCCACCGGCATTCCTCGAATGCATGGGAGTGGCCGATATCCGGACCGTTCCGGCCCCCAGGTTGTGACCAGCCAGGACGCAGCCTGCCACCGCACCCATCTCCACTCCTTGGGTCGGACCGGCTGGTACCCGGCTGGGGCCTGCGCCTGTTCCTGCTCCCCACAGGAGGGCCACGGAGCAACCACTGGGTCTACCAACAGCTCACCCACCTGCTCAGCCAGAGCCGGAGGTCAGCGCGCGGAGAGCATAGAAAATTCAAATTCAAATCATATATGGTACTAGCAAAGGTGTTCCTAATAAAGCGGCCAGCGAGTGACTATTTTGGTCTGTGACAGAAAATATTTAAAAGGTACATCCTAAGAAACATCTGTAGAGTTTTGGTTAAATTCACTGTGTTTTTTTTTTTTTTCCAGATATGTTATTCACTAATTTGTATTTGCTTTGAATCCTTTACAAACATTATGTTGCTTGAACAAAGTTAAATAAATCTATTTTGTAATTTCAGTAAATTGTTCTGACTAATTATGAATGACATTTTAATAATTGGGTGTCCCTGGCTCACAAACCAAGTTTCATGCACAGTCTTGTTGATATAACTGTGATTCTTTGCCAATCTCAATGTCAGCAAAGCAAAGCTATTATTATGTACTGATCTCTCTCTTAGCCTACGGCAGAAATTCCAATTTGTTCTACGACACTGTCAGTGTCTGAGATTTCAAGTCACGCAGAGGGAGTCTGTAATCTTGCATATTTTTGACACATCTTGATCTTGAGAAACTTGACCCTGCCACACCTGACTTTTGCCACTCGACAAGGACAGTGATAAATGTGACAACACTGAAAACATTTCATTTTAATCTTTGTTGTCTGTTTGTCAGGTTTTTGTTGGCCTGAAAAATCCATACAGCTTCCTTGTATACTCATCTGACATTAATTGGTAACTACATGTGAATCTTTGCACACAATGTTCCGTCCCTTTAAAAGATATGCAATATTTTCTCGTGTAGAAGCTAAGCTGTGTGTATTTGGGGTTTTTTTTAGGATATAGATATGGTTAAAGTATAAACAGGCCAACACTGTAGTTTTAACAACAACCTTCTTTAAAATGCCCATAAAACGGGACATGGAGTTTCCTAATTTATGAAATCATTTTGGAGCTTGCTTATAAAAATTGTCAACCAAACCCATTTACTTACCCATAACATGTTCTTACATACATTTGTGGAATTTGATTTATCACAAGGTTTTCAGACAGTTTCCACAAACGTGTTAGTCATAAGATATTGACGTTATCATTTTTATGTGACTAATGTCTTTGCATCTGGTTTACAACAAACAACAGGTGTTTTCCGTACAGTCTGTTTTGTGACACACTTTTTTTTGTTAGTAAGACAGAAAAGCCAATCACACCTGTCGGGTTTCTGCTTTCCACACTTGAAAACCTGCCAAACCTGAGGGAAGCTGTAATACAAGGACAAAGCTCGGTGTAATCAGAGGGCATCCGGCTCTGCATGTCACAACCTGGCTGGCTTGATAAGAAAGATTCGCACCCAGTCAAGTTTACACATTGTGAAAAGTAAAAAATATTGACTATACATTAGTAAAGGACAAAAAAAGTGAATGAGACCCTTGTGAAGAATCTTCACAACACTTAAGAATTTGTACAGTCAACAAAGCTTACTTTATCTTATGCATAACTTTAATAAATCTCCCTACCTTTTGTACAGTTAGGAAGAATCAATTTGCTTGCCCTTATTGTTTTAGAGCACAATAGACATGCTCCGAGGAAGTCTGCAGGAATTCCTGGCATCCTGAGCTCAGTGCAAAGGATCTCCGGCTGTCTCACTCTCACAGCCCAAGGCGAGGAGGCTGAACCTCAATAGGGGAGGGGCTTAGCTGGGCCTGCCTTATATCTGACCAGTGAGGAGTGAACACTTCTGAGATGCTGGGAGCACTTCAGGGTTGTGGTGTCTTTCATACCAGCTGAAGCTGAAAGCTCGCCAGTACAGAGCTGGGATATCATCCAAGCACACTTGGGTAAGAGCAATTTTTTTTTAGTTTGGTTGTGTAAAACAGTAGTTTCTTTGGTTGTTTTTTTCTAAAGAAAAAAACTTTTCTTTGACTGGCATTTAGATAAAACTAGAACCATATATAGACAGTCGTTTCCTCAGAAAGTAGGAGTGAGACTGTGTTGCCAAAGCAAAATGAGAGGAAACAGAAAGTGTCTCTATCCTGTGCTCTTAGCCAACACCCTGAGATAAAAAGGGAATGCACAAATTCCTCACTGATCACCTTTGACCGCCGCTGGTAAAATAAATATGCCCGTACGTTGCTAATGAGGCTTTCAACAAGTCTAAACACTGTGCTGACATCACCCTTGGATCTATTTACACAATGACTCCAGGATTTTCCGCAGTTACAGCTCCAAAAACTGTTGTGCAACACCTGCATCAGTGATACTATATTGTCTCATTCATTCCTAGCCAATAACTTGTATTTTATTGCTGGGGTGGCATCAAAAATGCACAACAAAGGCTGAAGTGTACATATGATGTAACTGGGCTTGTTGCTACAGAATATGTAGCCCACAAGTGAGAGAAAGTTGTGAGTAATTTGCAGTTAGGTGTCAATCTTAAAACTGCTTGACTGATTCTCCATAAAAGTATACTAGGTTTGCTGGTTATCAATGCCAACATCTTGTCATTCAGACCGATCCTTGGCTCAACCTAAAGATTTACAGTTAGAAACATCATAACTCATTCATGTCATGTGATTATTTATATATGTATGTATTCCTTGGGAAATCTTTGGTCCACTTTCTTACTAAACTGGTGCTATTTTATGTCAGTTATTACTCAACTGTTTTTGCTCCTCTAATATAAGAGATTCACAAGTGACCATTTTAACTCCAAATAACAGTTTTGAACTGTTAATCTGACAAAATAAGATTTAAAAACAGACATCATTTAGTGATACAAAGACCCTTTTTACTGTTTTCTGATTTTTAATGGACCAAGAAGAATAAACAACATCAATACAACATTATATTTTAATCAGAGCCCCAAAAGTGGTTCCTTTTATACAGTACTACTAGATAATCTAATGTAACCGAATGCTCTTTTGACTTTAGGTCTACATTTTTGATGCCTCTAATCAGTTCTCCTTAACACCATCACACAACTGTGAAGTCAATTATGTGTTTTAGCACTGAGGTTATAGAGTTGTTTGCTGGACTCGGTTGTGTTCAGGGGTGTGTCATGTATGCTGGTGGCCTCAATATAGCCCAGACACACCTCTGCACACCAAGTCTGAGTAAGATAAACTGTAACTAAGAGTAGTGGATAATTTTATTACACATGAAGTTCACTAAAATGTAACTTTATGAGTAAATGCACATATGTGACAGATGATACCTAATAAAGAGGCCACTGAATATACAGTTAGTTGTGCTTAGAGATCTTGTAAAGGTGAAAATGGAAGCAAAATGTAGTTTTTAAAATAAATTTCTTGTATATTTGCTCCTGCATATAATGGACAGTGCTTCCCTGTCCGTTAAACAGTGAAGCGGTGTTAGCACAGTTGGGTAACTCTTTAACTTTGTGCAGGAAGTGTATTTGCCTTTATGATATGACAAGCAAATTCACATGGTGCCATAAATGTAAAGTGAATGCTTGAAAGCTTCAAAAACATTCAAATATTTACAAAGTGGGTGACAAACACGAGATGTAAATTGAGCACTTGCAGGTAGAGATACTGAACTGCCACAGACCTGCTGCTCTTGTACAAATAGAAAGTTATGCGGACTTCACATCCACATCTGTTTGTGTTACTTTGCTTATCTATGCATCTTTCTGCCACATTATCAATAACAGCTGCTTAATACACATCTCAGGTAGTGCAGCTCACACAGCCTAAACGTCTGTTAAAGTTTATCACAGTAAACATATGAAAACAATCATGCACACAGTAGAGCTCTATCTGTGACTTAACACTTAACATGTTTCTGAGTAGCTTGGCTGAGTTTCAGTTCACACCCTGTTTTTCTGAGCCTTATTGTGTTGACTCCTACAAGTGTCATGACATAATTTGTGACAGTTACCAATCCCCACAAGGTTGAAAGACCCACTGGTTCTCAGAAAATTGTGAAATCACTACATTTTTTTGTGATAGTAATTACTAACTGTAACAATAATTAACTGAGATGTGATCTTTGCAAAGCCTTTTCAGTACAGTAACTTCTCATGCACCATATAAAGAATATGCTTAAAGATTATGCATTTGCTTTTATTATTCCCTGTTTTTAGATGTTAAATTTAGTACCTTAAGTACAAGTGGATGTGTATAAATTTGGGTTAAGTTGTAGAATTTCTAAACAAAAAGCTCTTCATAAGCTTTAAATCATATTGGATTGGAGTGCAAATTGATTAAATTTTTTAAAAAGTCAAATATTTTTTTTTTCTTGAAGCTGATATTTTAATGCCGTCGTGAATTTAGCTCTTTTGTGGCTTTTTATGGCTAGACATAAAAAGTGAGGGTCTAACAAGCAAACAAAACTCAGCCACAAGTTTATAAAGCTCTGCAAATTTAGACTTTGGTGCACAGGATTGCAATAGACATGAACTCTTGTATTTGCAGTTGTTGTTTTTTCCCTTGCATGTTATTACAAAACAGGGCATGTGGCTGTTCCAGTTTGACACACTGCTATTACTGCCAAAAGCAAATGGGGGATGTGTGTGAAAAGTGCTCAGACACTGACACGTAATTAATAGTTTTTTTGTTCTTGAATCTGTGCAGGGCATGATGAAATGATAAGAAAAACTATTAGAAAAAACAAAACCAAAACAGTATTTCTGCAGTACAAACTTGCCCACATCGGCATCTGGGACATCTGTGAAGGAAAGTAGCTGTTTGTAAAGGAGCCATACAGACTTTGATCATTGTCATGGTAACAGCAAGTGTTAATAACATAGTAGAAAAAAAAACTCTAAATGCTGTATGGACATTTTAACATTTTACCTACATTCTAGGTCAGTGATGAAATGGTGTGTATTTTACCCATATGTGATTTAGAAACTTCATGCGAAATGGCATAAAATAGTTTCAATATCAAATCATAAACAAATAAAATTTAAGCTCAAACTTATTACGACCACCTTATCTCTCCAGGGACGGAGTTTCAAAGCTCTGAGATCATAAAAATCAGGAAGCCACTGGTGTTGGATCTTGGATTTTGGAACAACAGGAAGCATCCAAGGCTGTCCACGTACTCAAAAAGGAAATTGAAAGGTTTGATATTACAGTTGGAAGATAATAAATTCCAAAACTTACAGTACAATTAATGGAAACAAAATCAATTACCATGTATTTGTATTTCAATTGCTCCAGACTAGTTATTAAGTTATTTAAGGAGTCAGAGTTATGCTGGATACTATAATGTGTTTATTTTACTTTCTTAAAAAAACCCCTCTAGGAGCCAGACTTAAATACAATTTGTCATTGCAATCTGCAATGTCTATTCAGTCTGAATAATTTGTGTATGAGAAATAACTGTATAAAAACCTGCCAAGTTATTTTGTCCATCCAAATCAATACATGTGTATTTTATAATCAGGCCAGCATAATCTAGTTTAACTGCAGTGTGTCCAAATGTGTCTCAGATCTGTGCTTTACTATTACTTATGAATCATAAGATACCACATACAAAACAAGCTCTGTAACCGTTTCTGTTTTAACACAGCCCTTTAGGTCAAGATGGACTCCAACCTTAAGGATGGCGATGCGAAGCAAAATGGCTGCACAAAAGTCCATGAACCTGTGGCTGGTATATTTCTGGAAAAGACAAAGACAAAGATAACCATATATGAAGCCATGAAGAAGCGTATGCTTAAGCCAGGAACAGCACTGGCTCTGCTTGAAGCACAAGCTGCCACAGTAGGTATTGTAGACCCAATAAACAACCGAAAGCTTCCTGTAGAGGATGCTGTTAAAGAGGGAATAGTTGGATCAGAGATGAAAGAGAAACTCCTTAAAGCAGGGAAAGCAATCACTGGGTATGTAGACCCCTACACCAACCAAATGATATCTGTATTCCAAGCTATGCAAAAAGATTTAGTTCCAAAAGATTATGGATTGAGGCTGCTGGAAGCACAGATAGCCACAAAAGGCCTGTTTGATCCTGTCGATAAGACATATATTTCAGTTGACTCTGCAATTCAGAAGGGCTACTATCAAAAAGATTTGCTGAAGGACCAGATGTCAGAGCTCAAAGTGTTTTATCATCCAACTTTGCAACAAAATCTTAACTACAGAAGCCTCCAAGAGCAATGCATTGTGGAGCCCGATACAGGCCTGTTGCTTCTTCCTGTCTGCATCACCTTCAAAGGTCTGCGCAAAGGCATTTCCTCCACCCAGCTCCTTGAATCAAAGATCATTGACAAAGAAACATATGATGACCTGCAGAAGGGGAAAACCACAACACAGGATGTGATGTTGATTGAAACAGTGAAAGAATACCTGGAAGGCAAAGGCAGCATTGCAGGCATTGCTATACTCTCAACCAATCAGAGAATGAGCATTTATAAAGCCATGAAGCAAGGCATACTGATGCCTGGGACATCGCTTGTTCTCCTGGAGGCACAAGCTGCTACTGGATTCATGATTGATCCTGTAGAAAATAAGAAGTACACTGTGGATGAAGCTGTCAAAAACAAACTTGTTGGCCCAGAATATCACGCAAAGCTGCGTTCTGCTGAGCGAGCAGTGACCGGATACAAAGACCCATACACCAGTGAAACTATCTCCCTGTTTCAAGCACTCTCAAAAGACCTCATTGTCAAAGAACATGGAATCCGCCTGCTTGAAGCACAAATTGCTACAGGTGGAATAATTGATCCAATCAACAGTCATAGACTTCCTACAGAAGTGGCCTTCAAGAGAGGTTATTTTGATGAACAAATGAATGCCATATTGGAGGATTCAGGAGATGACACAAAAGGCTTTTTTGATCCAAACACAGAAGAAAATCTAACCTATCTTCAGTTGATGGAAAGGTGTGTCACCGATCCTACTACTGGACTGTGCCTCCTCCCTTTACGTGATAAATCAGACAGGGTAAATTTCAGTTTCATTGACTACCAAACTAAAACGGCTTTCAAGGCAGAGAAAGTGAAAGTGACATATGGCAAATATGCGGGAATGACAGTATCTCTGTGGGAACTGCTGATGTCAGAATACTTTGATGAAAACCAGAGGCAAGACATCTTTAAAAAATACAGAGAGGGGAAGATTACCATCAAGATGATCATTACAACAGTCCTGGAAGTGATAGAAAAGTCAGTGAAAACAACTGACGTCGTCTTTGAAGGCATCAGAGACACTGTTACAGCCAAGCAGCTTGTGGAAGCAGATATCATTAGTCAGGAGGTCTTAGAGGACCTCAAGAAGGGAAAGAAATCTGTGCAGGAAGTCATTGAAGATGAAAATGTAAATGTGTACTTAAAAGGGAAAGACAGCATTGCAGGTATTATGCTTCCTGATTCTCAAATCATGACCATCTACCAGGCCAAACAGAAAGGAAAGCTGATGCCAGGAACTGCTCTGATTCTACTGGAGGCACAGGCAGCAACAGGGTTCATTATTGACCCTATTGGAAATAGAAAGTTTTCAGTGGATGAAGCTGTCAAAGCAAAGATTGTGGGGCCTGATGTGTGTCAAAAGCTGCGATCGGCAGAGAAAGCAGTTACTGGATACAAAGATCCATACACTGGAGAAATAATTTCTTTGTTCCAAGCAATGCAAAAAGACCTGATCCTAAAAGACCATGGCATTAGGCTCCTGGAGGCACAGATTGCCACTGGTGGGATCATCGACCCAGTGAACAGCCATCGCATACCTGTCCATGTGGCCTATAAGAAGGGGTACTTTAATGAAGAAATGAATCAGATCCTGGATGATCCAAGTGATGACACCAAGGGATTCTTTGACCCCAACACCCACGAGAACCTGACATACTTGCAGCTCATGGCCAGATGTGTAACAGATCCTAGTACAGGCCTGTGCCTCTTACCTCTCAAAGGCAAGAGCAACAAAATAAAGATAGATGACAACATCAGAGAATTGTTCAAAACAACAATAGTTACTGTCAAGTACGGTAGGTTCAAGGGCAAACACACAACACTGTGGGATCTTATCAACTCAGAATATCTTTCTGAAGACAAACGACAGGAGTTTTTCAAGCTCTTCAGGTCAAAGAAAATCACAATTCAGCAACTCACTGAGACCATTGTAGAGATCATTGAGAGTAAGGAGATACGACAGCAAGAAGGACTGAAGTTTGAAGGTCTCAGAGGAGAAGTCTCTGCTGTGGACCTTTTGGATCTAGAAATTGTGGATGAAAACACCTACAACAGTTTGCTTGCTGGAAACATGAACAGCACTGATGTGATGAAAATGGACAGTGTGAGAGCCTACCTACAAGGAAAAAGTTGTGTAGCTGGGTTGATACTGCAACCCTCAAATAAAAAAATAAGCATTCATGAGGCACAGAGAATTGGCATTCTTGCACCTGGCACTGCCCTTTGCCTCCTCGAAGCACAAGCAGCTACAGGATTTGTTGTTGATCCTTTGAATAACAAAAAACTTACAGTTGAACAAGCTCTCAAAGAAAAGTTGATTAGTCCACAAATGTATGAAAAACTTTTGTCTGCAGAGAGAGCTGTCACTGGTTACAAAGATCCATACACAGGTCAGAAGATCTCTCTCTTCCAAGCATTGAAAAAAGATCTTATTGTCAAGCAGCATGGCATTCGTTTACTTGAGGCCCAGATTGCTACAGGTGGTATCATCGATCCCTTAAAGTGTCTCCACTTACCCCTTGAAGTTGCATACAAGAAGGGATATTTTGATGAAGAACTTAATCAAATCCTAACAGACCCAAGTGATGACACAAAGGGCTTTTTTGACCCAAAGACAAAAGAAAATCTGACATACATGGAGATGTTGGGCAGATGTGTGAAAGATAAGGAAACTGGACTGTTTCTCCTGCCACTGAATGACACACCAAAAGCTACAGCAACAAAGCAAAAGATTTATACTGACACGGAGATTAAGGAAGACTTTGAAAAGACAAGTGTCAGCATATCTGTAGGACACTATTCTGGAAAATCAGTTACACTGTGGGACCTGATTCACTCTGGCTACTTCACTGAGGATCAGCGACTTGAATTGATTGAAAAATACAGAACAAGGCAGATTAGTGTCCAAACCATAATCACATTAGTGATTACCACAATAGAAAAACTGGAGAAGACTGAAACTCCCCAAATGATAATGGGTCTGAGAAAGCATGTCACTGCAAAACAACTACTGGATTCTGAAATCATTGATGCAGAAACATTCAAACAGGTGAAAGAAGGAAACCTCACCTTAGAAACAATAACACAAGGTGAACCCGTGAGAAGATACCTGAAAGGAACTGGAAGCATTGCTGGAGTTAAGGTTTATCCATCCCAGAAAGTGATGAGCATATATGAAGCAAAAAATGAAGGCCTCTTGACACCTGGCATTGCACTTCTACTACTTGAAGCTCAAGCTGCAACAGGATGGATCACTGATCCCCTCAAAAACGAGTTCTATGCTGTGGAAGAGGCTGTAAAAGAGAGAGTGATTGGGCCAGATGTACGTGAGCAACTTCTTTCAGCTGAAAGAGCTGTCACTGGGTATAAAGATCCATATACAGATGTGACAATATCACTGTTTGAAGCCATGCAAAAAAAGCTGAGAGAAAGAAGCTATGGCCTTCGGATTCTTGATGTGCAGATAGCAACAGGAGGAATTATTGACCCAAATCAAAGTCACAGACTGCCAATTCATATTGCTATCAAAAAGGGATGTCTGGATGAAGAAACTCACAAAATTCTGTTGAACCCCAAAGATGATGCAAAAGGATTCTTTGACCCAAATACCAATGAAAAGCTGTCATATGGTCAGTTGATGAATAAATGTGAGAAAGATGCTAAAACTGGGCTACTTCTCCTACCGCTGCATGAAGAAAAAGAGTTTCACACAGATGAGCAAATTGAACTTGCACTGAAAAACAAAAAGATGACCTTGAATGTAGGAAAATTTAAAAACAAAACGGTCACACTGTGGGAAGTACTGTTATCTGAATACATATCAGAACAAAAAAGGGAGCAGCTTATACAGCAATACCGGACAGGAGTGACCAAAATTGAGGAGATGATTGAAATACTCACAATTATAATTACAGAGGTATCATCCAAGGAAAGAAAGTTCAAAGGATTACGAAAACAAGTCTCAGCCAGTGAATTATTTGAGTCAAAGATTATCTCAAAGGACCTTTTCACCCAAATTATACAAGGTGAAGTAACTGAAGAAAATGTTGTCAAAATGGAATCAATTCAAAAGTATCTTGGAGCTACAAACTGTATAGCAGGTGTAAGAGTTGAGTCCACAAAAAAGGTGATGAGCATCTATGAAGCAAAAAGCAAAGGTCTGCTCACTCCTGGTACCTCTCTGGTTCTGTTGGAAGCCCAAGCTGCCACAGGCTTTGTAATTGACCCAATCAACAACAAAAAGCTTTCTGTAGAGGAAGCTGTGGCTCAAGGGGTGGTTGGCAAAGAGTGGGAAAGAAAACTGCTTTCAGCAGAAAGGGCAGTGACAGGGTACAAAGATCCTTACACTGGAGAAACAATTTCTCTGTTCCAGGCCTTGAAAAAAGATCTAATTGTGAAAGATCATGGCATCCGTCTCCTTGAAGCTCAGATTGCAACTGGAGGCATAATTGATCCAGTCCATAGCCATCGAGTACCCATACAGGTGGCATATCAGAGAGGTTACTTTGATGAAGAAATGAACCAGATTTTATCTGATCCTGATGATGACACCAAGGGCTTCTTTGACCCCAACACTCAAGAGAACCTCACATATCTCCAGCTGATTGAGAGGTGCTTCAGAGATCCAAATACAGAGCTAAACTTTCTGTCTATTGTCAAGAAAGGAGAGTATTATTTCTTTGTTGATGAGGCAACTAAACTAATTCTGAAGTCTACAATAACAACCAGAGCTGGAGGAAAATACAGAGGACAAACTGTGTCTCTGTGGGATCTGCTGTACTCCAAATATATCACTGAGGAGAAGCGGAGAGACCTTGTCCAACAGTACAAGGCTGGCTCAATCACAATAGAGCGCTTTTTGGAAATCATCCTGACAATCATTGAGCAGCATACACAAGACACAACTTCATCATCTTCATCAATCGTCATGTCCCAACCACCAGAAACTAAAGTGGACAGTAGCACAACAGAAAGTACCATCACCACAACAATCACAGAGACTACTGAAGTTGAAAAGTTCCATGGAATCAGAAAGGATGTCTCTGTAACTGAGCTGCTTGAGTCCAAAATCATTGATGAGAAACTCTACAAGGATCTTAGTGCTGGAAAAGTTACAGTAACAGAAGTAAGTGAAATGGACTCAGTGCGCAAGTACCTTGAGGGGACCAACAGCATTGCAGGAGTTTATCTTCAGTCCACTCAAGAGACCTTGACTATCTATGAAGCAAAAAGCAAAGGTCTGTTGACTCCTGGTACCTCTCTGGTTCTGCTGGAGGCCCAAGCTGCCACAGGCTTTATCATTGACCCAATCAACAACAAAAAGCTTTCTGTAGAGGAAGCTGTGGCCCAAGGAGTTATTGGCAAAGACTGGGAAAAAAAATTAATTTCAGCAGAAAGGGCAGTGACAGGGTACAAAGATCCTTATACTGGAGAAACAATTTCTTTGTTCCAGGCCTTGAAAAAAGATCTAATTGTGAAAGATCATGGAATTCGTCTGCTTGAAGCTCAAATTGCAACTGGAGGCATAATTGACCCGGTGCACAGTCACAGAGTGCCTGTACAGGTAGCATATGAAAGAGGTTACTTTGATGAAGAAATGAACCAGATTTTATCTGATCCTGATGATGACACCAAGGGCTTCTTTGACCCCAACACTCAGGAGAACCTCACATATCTCCAGTTGGTTGAGAGGTGTATTACAGATCCCATCACAGGCCTCAGTTTACTTGTCATTGTCAAGAAAGGAGAGTATTACTTCTTTGTCGATGAAGCAACTAAACTAATTCTGAAGTCTACAATAACAACCAAAGCTGGAGGAAAATACAGAGGACAAACAGTGTCTCTGTGGGATCTGCTGTACTCCAAATATATCACTGAGGAGAAGCGGAGAAACCTTGTCCAACAGTACAAGGCTGGCTCAATCACAATAGAGCGCTTTTTGGAAATCATCCTGACAATCATTGAGCAGCATACACAAGACACAACTTCATCATCTTCATCAATCGTCATGTCCCAACCACCAGAAACTAAAGTGGACAGTAGCACAACAGAAAGTACCATCACCACAACAATCACAGAGACTACTGAAGTTGAAAAGTTCCATGGAATCAGAAAGGATGTCTCTGTAACTGAGCTGCTTGAGTCCAAAATCATTGATGAGAAACTCTACAAGGATCTTAGTGCTGGAAAAGTTACAGTAACAGAAGTAAGTGAAATGGACTCAGTGCGCAAATACCTTGAGGGGACCAACAGCATTGCAGGAGTGTATCTCCAGTCCACCAAAAAGACAATGAGTATCTATGAAGCAAAAAGCAAAGGTCTGCTCACTCCTGGTACCTCTCTGGTTCTGTTGGAAGCCCAAGCTGCTACAGGCTTTGTAATTGACCCAATCAACAACAAAAAGCTTTCTGTAGAGGAAGCTGTGGCTCTAGGAGTTATTGGCAAAGAGTGGAAAAACAAACTGATCTCGGCAGAAAGGGCAGTGACAGGGTACAAAGATCCTTATACTGGACAAACAATTTCTTTGTTCCAGGCCTTGAAAAAAGATCTAATTGTGAAAGATCATGGAATTCGTCTGCTTGAAGCTCAAATTGCAACTGGAGGCATAATTGACCCGGTGCACAGTCACAGAGTGCCTGTACAGGTAGCATATGAAAGAGGTTACTTTGATGAAGAAATGAACCAGATTTTATCTGATCCTGATGATGACACCAAGGGCTTCTTTGACCCCAACACTCAGGAGAACCTCACATATCTCCAGTTGGTTGAGAGGTGTATTACAGATCCCATTACAGGCCTCAGTTTACTTGTCATTGTCAAGAAAGGAGAGTATTACTTCTTTGTCGATGAAGCAACTAAACTTATTCTGAAGTCTACAATAACAACCAAAGCTGGAGGAAAATACAGAGGACAAACAGTGTCTCTGTGGGATCTGCTGTACTCCAAATATATCACTGAGGAGAAGCGGAGAGACCTTGTCCAACAGTACAAGGCTGGCTCAATCACAATAGAGCGCTTTTTGGAAATCATCCTGACAATCATTGAGCAGCATACACAAGACACAACTTCATCATCTTCATCAATCGTCATGTCCCAACCACCAGAAACTAAAGTGGACAGTAGCACAACAGAAAGTACCATCACCACAACAATCACAGAGACTACTGAAGTTGAAAAGTTCCATGGAATCAGAAAGGATGTCTCTGTAACTGAGCTGCTTGAGTCCAAAATCATTGATGAGAAACTCTACAAAGATCTTAGTGCTGGAAAAGTTACAGTAACAGAAGTAAGTGAAATGGACTCAGTGCGCAAGTACCTTGAGGGGACCAACAGCATTGCAGGAGTTTATCTTCAGTCCACTCAAGAGACCTTGACTATCTATGAAGCAAAAAGCAAAGGTCTGTTGACTCCTGGTACCTCTCTGGTTCTGCTGGAGGCCCAAGCTGCCACAGGCTTTATCATTGACCCAATCAACAACAAAAAGCTTTCTGTAGAGGAAGCTGTGGCCCAAGGAGTTATAGGCAAAGACTGGGAAAAAAAATTAATTTCAGCAGAAAGGGCAGTGACAGGGTACAAAGATCCTTATACTGGACAAACAATTTCTTTGTTCCAGGCCTTGAAAAAAGATCTAATTGTGAAAGATCATGGAATTCGTCTGCTTGAAGCTCAAATTGCAACTGGAGGCATAATTGACCCGGTGCACAGTCACAGAGTGCCTGTACAGGTAGCATATGAAAGAGGTTACTTTGATGAAGAAATGAACCAGATTTTATCTGATCCTGATGATGACACCAAGGGCTTCTTTGACCCCAACACTCAGGAGAACCTCACATATCTCCAGTTGGTTGAGAGGTGTATTACAGATCCCATCACAGGCCTCAGTTTACTTGTCATTGTCAAGAAAGGAGAGTATTACTTCTTTGTCGATGAAGCAACTAAACTAATTCTGAAGTCTACAATAACAACCAAAGCTGGAGGAAAATACAAAGGACAAACAGTGTCTCTGTGGGATCTGCTGTACTCCAAATATATCACTGAGGAGAAGCGGAGAGCCCTTGTTCAACAGTACAAGGCCGGCTCAATCACAATAGAGCGCCTTTTGGAAATCATCCTGACAATCATTGAGCAGCATACACAAGACACAACTTCATCATCTTCATCAATCGTCATGTCCCAACCACCAGAAACTAAAGTGGACAGTAGCACAACAGAAAGTACCATCACCACAACAATCACAGAGACTACTGAAGTTGAAAAGTTCCATGGAATCAGAAAGGATGTCTCTGTAACTGAGCTGCTTGAGTCCAAAATCATTGATGAGAAACTCTACAAGGAACTTAGTGCTGGAAAAGTTACAGTGACAGAAGTAAGTGAAATGGACTCAGTGCGCAAGTACCTTGAGGGGACCAACAGCATTGCAGGAGTGTATCTCCAGTCCACCAAAAAGACAATGAGCATCTATGAAGCTAAAAGCAAAGGTCTGCTCACTCCTGGTACCTCTCTGGTTCTGCTGGAAGCCCAAGCTGCCACAGGCTTTATCATTGACCCAATCAAGAACAAAAAGCTTTCTGTAGAGGAAGCTGTGGCTCAAGGAGTTATTGGGAAAGAGTGGAAAAACAAACTGATCTCAGCAGAAAGGGCAGTGACAGGGTACAAAGATCCTTATACTGGACAAACAATTTCTTTGTTCCAGGCCTTGAAAAAAGATTTAATTGTGAAAGATCATGGAATTCGTCTGCTTGAAGCTCAAATTGCAACTGGAGGCATAATTGACCCGGTGCACAGTCACAGAGTGCCTGTACAGGTAGCATATGAAAGAGGTTACTTTGATGAAGAAATGAACCAGATTTTATCTGATCCTGATGATGACACCAAGGGCTTCTTTGACCCCAACACTCAGGAGAACCTCACATATCTCCAGTTGGTTGAGAGGTGTATTACAGATCCCATCACAGGCCTCAGTTTACTTGTCATTGTCAAGAAAGGAGAGTATTACTTCTTTGTCGATGAAGCAACTAAACTAATTCTGAAGTCTACAATAACAACCAAAGCTGGAGGAAAATACAGAGGACAAACAGTGTCTCTGTGGGATCTGCTGTACTCCAAATATATCACTGAGGAGAAGCGGAGAAACCTTGTCCAACAGTACAAGGCTGGCTCAATCACAATAGAGCGCTTTTTGGAAATCATCCTGACAATCATTGAGCAGCATACACAAGACACAACTTCATCATCTTCATCAATCGTCATGTCCCAACCACCAGAAACTAAAGTGGACAGTAGCACAACAGAAAGTACCATCACCACAACAATCACAGAGACTACTGAAGTTGAAAAGTTCCATGGAATCAGAAAGGATGTCTCTGTAACTGAGCTGCTTGAGTCCAAAATCATTGATGAGAAACTCTACAAGGATCTT
The DNA here is from genome assembly GCF_013358895.1 of Oreochromis aureus. NCBI lineage: Eukaryota > Metazoa > Chordata > Actinopteri > Cichliformes > Cichlidae > Oreochromis > Oreochromis aureus. The sequence goes on along the minus strand of NC_052962.1, from coordinate 28,361,517 downwards.
AGTGCTGGAAAAGTTACAGTAACAGAAGTAAGTGAAATGGACTCAGTGCGCAAGTACCTTGAGGGGACCAACAGCATTGCAGGAGTGTATCTCCAGTCCACCAAAAAGACAATGAGCATCTATGAAGCAAAAAGCAAAGGTCTGCTCACTCCTGGTACCTCTCTGGTTCTGCTGGAGGCCCAAGCTGCCACAGGCTTTGTCATTGACCCAGTAAAAAACAAAAAGCTTTCTGTAGAGGAAGCTGTGGATGAAAGAGTGGTTGGGAAAGAGTGGAAAAACAAACTGATCTCGGCAGAAAGGGCAGTGACAGGGTACAAAGATCCATACACTGGGCAAACAATTTCTTTGTTCCAGGCCTTGAAAAAAGATCTAATTGTGAAAGATCATGGAATTCGTCTGCTTGAAGCTCAAATTGCAACTGGAGGCATAATTGACCCGGTGTACAGTCACAGAGTACCTGTACAGGTAGCATATGAAAGAGGTTACTTTGATGAAGAAATGAACCAGATTTTATCTGATCCTGATGATGACACCAAGGGCTTCTTTGACCCCAACACTCAGGAGAACCTCACATATCTCCAGTTGGTTGAGAGGTGTATTACAGATCCCATTACAGGCCTCAGTTTACTTGTCATTGTCAAAAAGGGAGAGTTTTACTTCTTTGTGGATGAGGCAACTAAACTTATTCTGAAGTCTAAAACAACAACCAGAGCTGGAGGAAAATACAGAGGACAAACAGTGTCTCTGTGGGATCTGCTGTACTCCAAGTATATCACCGAGGAGAAGCGGAGAGACCTTGTCCAACAGTACAAGGCTGGCACAATCACAATAGAGCGCTTTTTGGAAATCATCCTGACAATCATTGAGCAGCATACACAAGACACAACTTCATCATCTTCAACAATCGTCATGTCCCAACCACCAGAAACTAAAGCAGACAGTAACACAACAGAAACTACCACCATCACCACAACAATCACAGAGACTACTGAAGTTGAAAAGTTCCATGGAATCAGAAAGGATGTCTCTGCTACTGAGCTGCTTCAGTCCAAAATCATTGATGAGAAACTCTACAAGGATCTTAGTGCTGGAAAAGTTACAGTAACAGAAGTAAGTGAAATGGACTCAGTGCGCAAGTACCTTGAGGGGACCAACAGCATTGCAGGAGTTTATCTTCAGTCCACTCAAGAGACCTTGACTATCTATGAAGCAAAAAGCAAAGGTCTGTTGACTCCTGGTACCTCTCTGGTTCTGCTGGAAGCCCAAGCTGCCACAGGCTTTGTAATTGACCCAATCAACAAGAACAAACTTTCTGTAGAGGAAGCTGTGGCTCAAGGAGTTATTGGCAAAGAGTGGAAAAACAAACTGATCTCGGCAGAAAGGGCAGTGACAGGGTACAAAGATCCTTATACTGGACAAACAATTTCTTTGTTCCAGGCCTTGAAAAAAGATCTAATTGTGAAAGAGCATGGAATTCGTCTGCTTGAAGCTCAAATTGCAACTGGAGGCATAATTGACCCGGTGCACAGTCACAGAGTGCCTGTACAGGTAGCATATGAAAGAGGTTACTTTGATGAAGAAATGAACCAGATTTTATCTGATCCTGATGATGACACCAAGGGCTTCTTTGACCCCAACACTCAGGAGAACCTCACATATCTCCAGTTGGTTGAGAGGTGTATTACAGATCCCATCACAGGCCTCAGTTTACTTGTCATTGTCAAGAAAGGAGAGTATTACTTCTTTGTCGATGAAGCAACTAAACTTATTCTGAAGTCTACAATAACAACCAAAGCTGGAGGAAAATACAGAGGACAAACAGTGTCTCTGTGGGATCTGCTGTACTCCAAATATATCACTGAGGAGAAGCGGAGAGACCTTGTCCAACAGTACAAGGCTGGCTCAATCACAATAGAGCGCCTTTTGGAAATCATCCTGACAATCATTGGGCAGCATACACAAGACACAACTTCATCATCTTCATCAATCGTCATGTCCCAACCACCAGAAACTAAAGTGGACAGTAGCACAACAGAAAGTACCATCACCACAACAATCACAGAGACTACTGAAGTTGAAAAGTTCCATGGAATCAGAAAGGATGTCTCTGCTACTGAGCTGCTTCAGTCCAAAATTATTGATGAGAAACTCTACAAGGATCTTAGTGCTGGAAAAGTTACAGTAACAGAAGTAAGTGAAATGGACTCAGTGCGCAAGTACCTTGAGGGGACCAACAGCATTGCAGGAGTGTATCTCCAGTCCACCAAAAAGACAATGAGTATCTATGAAGCAAAAAGCAAAGGTCTGCTCGCTCCTGGTACCTCTCTGGTTCTGCTGGAGGCCCAAGCTGCCACAGGCTTTATCATTGACCCAATCAAGAACAAAAAGCTTTCTGTAGAGGAAGCTGTGGCTCAAGGAGTTATTGGCAAAGCGTGGAAAAACAAACTGATCTCAGCAGAAAGGGCAGTGACAGGGTACAAAGATCCTTATACTGGAGAAACAATTTCTTTGTTCCAGGCCTTGAAAAAAGATCTAATTGTGAAAGATCATGGAATTCGTCTGCTTGAAGCTCAAATTGCAACTGGAGGCATAATTGACCCGGTGCACAGTCACAGAGTGCCTGTACAGGTAGCATACGAAAGAGGTTACTTCGATGAAGAAATGAACCAGATTTTATCTGATCCTGATGATGACACTAAGGGCTTCTTTGACCCCAACACTCAAGAGAACCTCACATATCTCCAGTTGGTTGAGAGGTGTATTACAGATCCCATTACAGGCCTCAGTTTACTCCCACTGCAGAAGTGAACGCTATTTCAATTTTACTGTATTAACTGAGTACAACATAAAATAATAACTTCATTCTTGATTACAAAATACTTTGCAAGTTCTACTGAAAGATATGTGGAGAAAACATAGTGTAATCTTATCATAACTAAAAAACAAGCCATTAGATTGATTACACAACACCTTTGCTTAATTGCTTTTATTGTACAATGTTGGAAGGTTTGTTTTGTTGAAAACCTAGTTCATTACTAAAGAAAATTTAAGAATTGGTTTTATTGTAGAATGAGGTCATAGTATTGACATACTCAGCTGGAATGTATACATTTTTATTCCAAAGATATAAACCGAAAAATGTGTCAAAAACCACTGAAAACCAAATATAACCTAATGTCAGCATTTATATTCAATTTGCACTTAATAAAGGTGAAAAATCATTTAAAACCCTCTGTTTTATATACATCAAAACACATAGCAAATGTTGCCAGAAGTTCCCCCATGTCTTTGTTTTTTTAACATTTTGGATTTTTAATGTTGTTTCTATGGTTTACCGTTTTTCCTGTTTCTGTTGGAGATTTGAGTTTCTTTTTTACGCTCTTGTAAGTAGTTTTAGCTGAGCCAGACTCAGTCTTAATTTACCTAAATGGGCAGTGCTGTTTCACATTTGGGCAAAGGTTGAATGTGGGTACATGTAATATACTTTTGCTGTCTTTTTTTCTCAGTTTTTTGCTTACTTTGCCATTTGAACCAATAAACAAGTGAGTTATGAACACTATATTGTGTCTTTTATTATCAAACACTCTTGTTGGAACATGTTTACATTTTTGGAACAATCATATACGCACTTATATCCATTCATTCGTTTACATGTATTTGCTATATTTAAACATGTTGCTACAAGCAAGGTATGAATCCAGTATGACCAGTCCCAGTAGATAAAATTTATCTTGAGAGGACAGCACTCTCTAGTGGAAATAAAGACAAATACAACCCTAATTTTATCGTGACATGTTGAACATTTATTTTTGATCAAAAAGCGATTTTATTTTTTGACACGATTGTTATGATTGTTAAAAAAGTGTACAAAAAGAGGCAGGAATAACAGAAATGAATATTTAGTTTTACAAATAGGATGATCTATTTACAGTACTAGGTGTCACACATAGTGTGAGTTGGTCATTGTTTAAAACAAACAAAAAACAACCCACCTGACATTAATACAGTAGTTTTTCTTTTCTTTTTCCAAACTACTGCTTTTTGCATTCAAACATGGTAACAGACAGAAAAAATGTCTACCAAAAAATCCTGAGGGCAAAATATCCACATCAATTAGACAATATAATCCACAAAGAGGTCTGCATTAAGATATTCAAGTCTGCCTTGTAAATTTGGTTTCTGATTTCTGGAACTACATGAATGTGAGAGCTACTCCAGTTTGTCCAGCAGCTGGCGGATGTCTTCTTGGCCACGATAAATCCTCTTCACTCCTCTTGGAAGATAGCGGCAGGACGAAAGGTTGAGGTAGTCTAGAGCAGTCATTTGTCCAATGACTGGCCTGCAAAACAAAGCACAGATGTGAATGGGAACGGCTGACTAATTCTTGGTTCTTTTTGCTTGCACTTTGTCTCATAAAGAAGTTATTTAGGATTGGTAGAGCTATTGAGGAAAGTACAAACTAACTACCTGAGTGCACGTGGTGTAATTCTGGTCCCACTCAAGTTTAGTGAGCGCAGTGTGTCTGCCTCAGCTTGACAAAGGTAACTCATTGCTAACTCCAAGTCTTCCTCAGTGAAGAGCTGATATGCAATGTCCAGCTGTTGCAAAGTTCGACTCCATTTTTGGGTCAACGTGTGAAGTCCTTTCTTAAGCGATGACAACCCAACATGGCTGCTGAAATATTGTCCCCAGAACAAACACTCAAGCTCTGCCAAATACAAGATAGTAACATAAAGCAAATTAATGTTTGAAATGGTTTTAAAATGTGAATTCTTCAAATAATTCTGATACATTTTGTGTACAGTCTAAACATTTTCCTGACTCCGACTTCCAGGTCATCATGGATTAATTCTGAAAAGGCCAAACTGAGCTTCTCAGTATTGGTGACATAAAGCAAAAAGCATTAATTTTCTGACGAACATACCAAGACAGGGTAAAGCTGCAAGACCAGACGCTGTGATTCGAGAACAGCCTCGCAGGTCCAGCACTCGCAGTTTGGTGGAATCGAAGAGAATGTCCCTCAAATCCCTGTCGGTCAAGTAGGAAAAAGATGTGGTTGCGATACAAAGCTCCTCCAGTAATGGGAAGCCCAATGTTGAGTCGACACCGGTACGCATTGTCTTATGAAGAGGTCGGACGTTGAGCATCCGGAAGGTCTGAACAAGTAATGCATAGCAAAGTGCAAACTGTATCAGTAGATAAGAAGCTACAGCTACTGGCTTTAGTGCTACTTGGGCTTTTCCTTATTTTCTGTCACATAAATGCTGCACAGTAGCCAAGTATAAGAGGAATAAGAATTACTTTAGACTGTCAATGACATAAAGTCATTCTAGTAGAGTCCAAGAATAAAAGGTGGAGCAGGAATTCCACAGAACATGTTCACTTAAGTAACTGTTCTGTAGCATTTCAAAAAATACAAAAAAAATCTAATTATATACAACCAGGGTTCGTGATAACATTTTCAAACATCTTGTTTTTGTTTTTTCAACCAGCAGTCAAGAACCAAGAGATCCAAAAAGTCTTTGAAAAGCTGGAATTTAAATATTAACTAGGGGTGCAACGATACACAAAATTCACGGTTCGGTTCGGTTCGATACTTTGGTGTCACAGTTCGATATTTTTTCGATACAAAAAAAATGTTCATGCCTTTTTAATTTGTCATTTATTAAAATTATAAATATATATTTTAACTCAAAAGTACAGTTTTTAAATTTAATGTTGCTGAAACAACAAAATAATAAAAAAAAAAATCGAGAAAAATAAATCTATCTGATCGAGAAATCACTCATCTTTGGAAAAGAGAGTTTATTACAGAGAAATGGCTCTTTCCAAAATAAAAGCTATACTATACGCTTCTTCTGGGGTATATTCTCAGCAGCACATTAAACATATCAGGTCACATAAGGACAATCATGTGCTAACGGCTGTCTAAATGACTCAGGTAAAGTTTGTAGCATTCGTGCTTGTTGTTTTTGTCTGCTTCCACTTGTCTTTGCACTAGGATGATGTCAGCGTAAATGTGCAGTCATATTCGTTGTGTTCCCACTAGTGCTGTCAGCGTTAATCTCGTTAAAATGACATTAACGCCATAACGAGACAAATCTCCGTTAACAACATAACGCGGCAAATCTCCGTTAACAAGTTACCGCGGATCGCCCCGTGCGTGGAGCTGGACGGCGTCAAGACGTTAACAAGCTAACTGCGCTAACGCACTAGTTCCCACCAATTGAGCATTGCGTGGCACATCCGACATACTGTTTTAATTTTTGCCCATGACGCGGTTACCATCAGGGTCATACTTCACATGAAAACCAAAATAGTTCCAAAGGCCAGATCTGAAAGAGGGTGGGGGAGGTTCAATTTCGGGTAGCGTTGAGGCAGTTGCCATGTTGCAACGAGCTTAGCTTCTGTCTTGCTAGCTTGCGCTGCGTTCAGTGGATCTGCACTCGACAGTGCAGCCTAGGCGGAGTAGTCGAATGCAGATCCACTGAGTGCTCAACACAGACAGCATCGTCAAAAGAAAAGTTGATAAAATAAATAAAATTTTTTGTATTGTTCGATACATATGCGTACCGAACCAAAAGCACTGTATCGAACAGTTCAATATCGATACATGTATTGTTGCACCCCTAATATTAACATTAAACAATCAAACAATAATCAATAAAACGTCTGCTTTCCTTGATCTTCTTGATTAAGAGTTTCAACTTTAATGTATACATTTTCAGCAGCTATATCAAAAAGCTAATGTAATCACTTTGAAACAAAGAAGATCTTTGTTTTACCTTGAGTTTAGGGCATGCCACCTGTAGTGCTTGGATGCAAACAGGAAGTTCACAGTCTTTACTGTCAAGCTTGGTGTTGACCTCCAGCATCTCCAAATCGGGACAGCATCCCCGCTGGAAAAACAAACAGCAATGCTCTGCATTTGTTAAGTTCATTTGTCCAGCAGCACTGACTTTGTGTACCATGTGTTTCACAAACAAGAAGACAAAAGTCTTACAGTGATTGCAGCCAGAAGTCTGTCATTCTTTAGTCCATGAGTGAACAATATTTGCCTGATCTGGCTCCCATGGTTTTCAAGATACTCAATGAGTCCTTCAACCTGGAACTACAGCAAAAGCAAGTTATCCTGCAAATTCTCTACATGCAATCGTGCCTGGATGAAAAAAGTCCTCTTTTAAATGCTGGCTACAGGTGATATATCACCAAATTCTAAGTGTTTCTATTGTCAATATAAAGGCTTTTTGTAAAAAACTAAAGTGGATGAAAAATGAGGAAATATTCATTAAAGATCATACAGATAAATACAAGACAAGTAAAAACAGTCAACATATTTTTCATCGTTGATATCTGTTTATCCTAAAGTGCTTAACTGAACATCCTTCACTGAAAAATCTAATTATGTAACTAATATTATATGAATTACTTTCATAAGTTACACTTTAAATTTAGAGCAAGCATAGAGAAACTTTCCCTGTACTGTAAAACACTGCACATTCATTGCACTGTGTAACCTCATTACACAGTGAAGCTCAAATAAAGCAAAAGATCTTTGCATGGCTTCTATTAGAAAATCTCTACACAGGTCCACGTACCTCTGAATGCTGGAGATTTAAGCTGTGCAGGGAGCGGCTGTGCAGACCGAGGCTGCGGAAGGCCGCCGCTGTCACTCCTGTGCACTGAGAAAGCTTGAGGGAGCAAAGATGAAGGCAGTACTGCGACACAACCTGATGATGATTTCAAAAAAAGTCACATATTAAGTATTACATAAACCAAAATTTAATTCAAATATTTATGTATTGTTTTTAAGTGAACTGTAATTTATGTATGAGCAGGATCCAAAATGAACAAACACCAGTGCGATGAGGTGAGTTTTCAGGTTAAGACTTATTTTGTATTCAGGCTTGTTAAATTTTGCCTGGTCTTGTCAGGCTGGGAAGAAAATATTCGCAACCGGTGTAATTTTTTAATGTACCAGATCAATATGCTGGAAAATCAAAAATACTCTCTGGACAAAAAAAAATGAAATAGAAATTTGTCCTCTTGGGATATGGGGCTTATGGGATCACATTATATTTAATGATGGATCTTTTAGTTCATTTTTAACTACAGGTTTTCATCATTATGTTCACTATAAAATATAAAAGCCAAAGCGAGTAACTTCAAATTGCCTCCAACAGACACCAGAAATATTCTTTAACTTTACACTCTCTAAGCTTGAGAGGCTGAAACCAGCAATTACTAAGTAAAGAAAAATAATCAATGATTATCAAAACAGTTGCCAAGAAAACTTGTATCTTTTCTTTGAACTTGTGTGAGGAGAGCTTGTTTGTGGATTTGTATGTGTATGAATGTACTAATCATTTCAGATGAGAAGATCTTGCAAATAATGTTTAATTCTCGATGACTTACCTCTAATGCATAGTCAACGTTCTTTGTCCAGTGACACAGAGAAAAGTCTTGCAGCTGAGAGAATCTAGAAAACAACTCAGTTTAGAATTCGTTTACATGAATAATATTTTAAATATATAAGAGTTAAGCAAAAAACTAAATAAAGTACAAACCTGCTCTGTGCCAGCCAGTCCAAAGTGTCCTTAATCTTCTTCTCAGTTTTTGGTAGCTGGCTCCTCCCTGGTGCAATCCAGCAGTGACCGACAGTCACTCTGCGCCACAGGATCGGACTGGAGGCAGCGGCGTTCCACAGACGACAAACTCTCCCCACCCTACACCGAAAACACACCAGGAAGAATTAAGCGGTGCGGTACTTAGGACTGTCACTTCAATTCGAGAAGCTCCTTTCTGGGTTCTCTGAGTCGGTATGCTGGCTTCCTCACACTGAACGTCTCTATATGTTAGCCCAGTGACACACTATTGACACTTCTAGGGTATGCCCTGCCTCTCACCCTATCATTTGTGAATTGAATTAAATGGAAGAAGATGGATTCTTTGACTTTTACTTCCCTGAGTAGAGCTGAAAAAATGCATATCCAACACAGCTTCAGTTTAGTCAACTCAGCTTTTTAAATATGAGTACCTGCTTGTGAATGCTTTAAACTGTTCAATCACATATGTAAAGAAATTTCTGTGAAGGGAGTTTTTTCAGTTTTCCTAAATGTTATACATAAAATTAAATAGTTTAAAGTCTTAATGATAATAATAATAATAATAATAAAGGTTATGTACAGAGATTCAGACTTCAAGTTATGAGATTGATTTCCAAGGTATTGAAGTAAGTGAAAGATGATTAACTTGCTTGAAATGGTTTTGATTAAAATAGTGTATGCAATATTTCAGTCTTAATCTCATAAGTTTATTTAAAAATAAATCACATGTACGACACAATACCTGCATAAAAAGGGCACTGCTCCCTCTTGAATGACCACAATCTGAAAAATATTAATTAGCACCTCCTCAGGCAGGCTTTGGCCCCATCTGTGGTCGTCTTCTTCCTGAGTTAGAAACAAATTTGCGACTTTTTCTTCTTTTTCAATAACTGGTTTACTTTCCAGTTTGGGCTTGGCATTGACTGTCTTCTTTTTCTTAACCTGACTGGCTTTTCCTTTTCCTTTTGCCAACTTCTTCTTTTTGCTTCCCTTCTTTTTTTTAAGAGTCCACACTGACCCGTCATACTGAGAGGTGGAACTCGATATAACGAGAAGCATATCTTCCCCTTGATGGACAGTATAACCAGGCTGGGCAGGTCTGGACACTCGAGCCTTTTTGTGCTTCTTTTTTGCTTTCGCATCTGCAGCTCTTTTCAAAGATGCCTTTTTTGGTTTTGCTCCAGCATCTCCTTGACCTGATGATGCACCTTCCTCTTTTCCCTGATTCTGTGTTGAGGCTTCTGCTTCAGATGCATCCATAGTTGCTGCTATCTTGAATTTACAGTGAGATTAAATCCAGGAAAACTAAATATCAGCATGGTAGCCTCATAGGTGTTAATGTCTGGAATGAGAGGCAGATCAAGATAAGTCTGTGAGAGTAATCTGATCTCCACTGGGGATAAAATAAAATGCACATAGCAAAGTGAGCAAAGTGGTCATAAAAACAAAACTGTAAAAGTCACGTCTAAATTATGGTTAGATAAAGTAAACGAGGATGTAGCAACATGACTTTAAATTGACATTCCTATTTGCATATTGTAGACTGCACATAAATATACAGATTACTTAAGAATTGATTATTCATGACTCCCAATATTTAGGCACAAAATTCACACTCAGCTGTACAGATGCAAAACATCCTGCACCACGTCTTTATCTGCAAATAAGTAATGAGGAGTTTTTATACACAGAAATTAAAAGGGAAAATTGTTCCTTATACAGAACATTTGTAACTATTCACAATAGGTAATCTCACTAAAGTAAAAGTTAGAATAACTACACAGTTGGCATGCTCAGAGTTGAACAGGTGTGTTGATAAAAGTCTTTCTTGAAGAGCTTGGGAATGTCAGTAGATTGGGAAAGAGATTTGGTGTGAAAATGTGTCGTTTTCCTCTATAAATCCTAGCAGGTCTCACTACCATCTTGTAAACCTTCCATTTAAGTCTTGCTGCTATGCTTCTGTCACAAATCACCCCGTCTCCACCCACTCCATCTTCTTCATCTCTCTTGTGCACTGTCCTTCGGATGATTGACCCCAGGTATTTAAACTATCACTAACTGTATGCCTTGCAGCTTCTCTATCACACCAGTCTCCATCTCATTCACAAACGTGGATATGTCTCGCTTCTACTGACTTTCATTTTTCTTCTCTTAAGAGCATACCTCCACCTCTCCAAACTCACTTACACCTTCTACCTACCTTCACTACATCTCACATTGTCCTCTGCAAATATCACAGTCCACGGAGACTTCTGCATGACCACATCTATAACAATGTCGAGTTGTTACAGCCACATGAAGCCAAGGATCCAATATTTCGCTGCAGAACTGTAATTTATTTAATTTGTCCCTGTTTTCTATTGTTTGGGGTTTCAATGTGGAGTACAGCAACTGCATCCTGAAAGAGGCTGTTGTGGATTTTACTGAATGCATTTGTAGTTTTGCTGATTCCCTTTATGTAAAGATATGAGCCAGAAATTTGTTGTCCACGTTTGCTAACAAGCCGTTTTCCACTTCAAAGCTGCGCGCGCATGTTCATTGTTTGCAAACAGAAGACGGCTCTACCAACGACTTTATGTGAAGTACGAGAAATGACGATCAAATACTTTACAAACGCAATATATTAACATTTTATTATTACTAAGCTCTTACCTACCTGGCCATTGTTTAGAGAGTTAGCTAACGCTACCTGGCACCAGTTAACTGAGCTACTTCCCACAAATCGCCCTGGAGCATAATATGACAAAATACGGCATGGAAATCGTTGCGACGGCGGCAGTAAACATTATCAGAGCCTGTCGATAATTAAACAAATGTTATTAACAGAAATGCTTTTTAAAACAATACATTTATAAATTGGTGTTTTACATTACCTGCCGGCCGCTAGATCATGAAGACAACTGCAGTAAGTGGACCCATAATGCACTTCGCATTGTTGGGGTTTTTTTTTTTAACAAAAAACTTTATTAGATGTCTTCAAGTAACAAAATATTACCGTCGTTATAATACATTCAGCTGCAATTCCACGCAGACTAAATATAAATATTTTTTTTTAAAAAACTTTAAATCATTTATTTACTTTTAGAGTTGCATTTCTCACAAAACTGAGAGCATTTAAAAAAATCCACCTACTCATTATGAAAAAATAAATAAAAATTTAAAATCATTCATTTGCATAGAAACACGCAATTTAACAATAAATATATAAAAGTGCAGTCTTTTCGATAAAAACTAACATCCTGTAGGATAACACGTTAACCAACAACACAGTTAAAGTTGAAAATCTGTCGTTCCCAGTTTCTTCTTCTGTGGGGCTTCACGGCCGTTTCGCAGCAATGATTCGTTGAGACCTCGACAAATGCCCGCCTTCTGTAAAACCAGCCAATCGTTGCAGCGCACGGTCTCCACCCCTTCATGGTGTATTCTGAGAGGGAGCGTGTCCCAGGCGCCTGGTGTTTTTGTTTCTGGGTAAGAACTTGTACTACTAAATCATAAATTTACAGCGCATACAGTTCAAATTATTTGGGAACGCTACAGAACCCAGCACATCTTTCTGGTCAGGTATTAATCACGGATTATAGCACTTTTGCATGTTTAATTTTGTGCTAGTAAAGTAGGTGCTAATAGTAGCATGTTGCTCAGAAGGCTAGCATTAGCATGTAGATTTAGTCCAGCATTAGCATTCACTTAGAGATGTAGCTACAATCCTTTTTTTCTGAAAAACCTGCTTATAACGCCATTAAATCACAGGAATAGTCACATATTTCTATGTATTTATACATGTTAGGAATTAATTATGCATGTTTACTGATAATAAAACACACATAGTATCCAATAAGGATTCTTTACATAGCTTAGCCCTTCTCACAAGATAAATTAGTATGTGATGTACATGTTCGTCATACAAGTGTACTTAAATATATTATTTCTGCAGAATGTTTTGTTGTTGTTTTGTACTTTTGATCTGCTATGACATGCACCCCCGTAGTATTTCACAGCCATAGATATCGTAATTTTATTTATTCATCCATTTTTTGACTAGTTATAATTACAGACCAACTTTTTAGAAATTCACTTTGATAAGTAACATCTATAATTAGATACCCAGAGATCTTTTTTTTTTTAATTTGTCAACATGTTATTAATAAGTTTGTCTTTGCATAAGTTTAATAGCTATTCAAAAACTTATAACTGACATGTATTCAAACACCATTGCAGGCATTTAGACTTAATATTTTTGTTTTATAATTTACATGTTTGTTACCTACTTTAGACTAGTTGTAGTTCTCTTTAATTCAGTTTTAATCACTTAAAAATAATTATGATGATCACTTAAGTTGCTCCTGAAAACAGTGTTTACTGTAGATCATTAAATGTTATTTGAGAACTAAAAATTAAACTATGAATATGTCTTTTTGGAAGTTTGACTAATTAGAATATATGTCACACACTTTTGTAACATTACATTTTTTTACTAGTACCAGCTATATTTAGAAAAATGGGTAATGGATACAACAAATCACTGTAACATATATAAACATATGTGGAAATGTAATATACAAGGTAAAAACTGAGTTTCTACAATTCTAACAAGTTTGAAAGTCAATGTTTGATAGGACCATCTATATTCTTCAATGCAGCCTTGATTGTTTTAGACATGCTTTATTGTCATTTCTTTAAGAAATCTTCTCCAGGCTTCTTGAAGGGCATTCAAAGCTTTTCTTTGGAAGTTGCTTGCTCTTTGTTCCGTTCTCTGCCAATATCATCCCACACTGCTTCAGTGATGTTGAGGTCAGCCTGTGATTGATAGTGTTCAGTTGTGTGCTTTTCTATCCAGGTGTGCTTTTACTACATTGACAGGGATCTTTGGGATCATTGTCATGCTGAAAAATGAAGTTGTAGTAAATCAGATGCTTTCCAAATTGTATTGCATTGTGGTAAAAATCTGTGTGCATTCTATCATTTTGACAAGATCCAGCTTCCTCAGATTTATTAAAGACACACCGCACACCATGCTGACATATACTATATCTCAGCATATATGTTTGGACAACAGGTCTTTGGGAATCACCTTGTTCATTCAAAAATACTATTATATGTCTATCAGACTGTCCTATCATTGGCATTTTTCATAAGCTCAAACAAACTAAAACTAAATGACAACACATAATGTGTTTTGTGACAGGCTGCTAATAAGTAGTCTGATATGTATAAACACAATGCTGTCATCACTTGACTTAGGTTTGTTTTTATACTCAAATAATTCAATAATTAAGCTAAATGGCTTAAAAACTCCACAAACAAAAATACTCTGAAAGTGGTACAGAAATGGATGAAAACGCTCCCAGTGTCCAAAGAAACACTTTGAGAGAGCTTTAAAAATTACAGGAAAGTCTGGCTGAGACAACATACAAAGAGATGGGAGGGTGGGGGATTGAATCACAGATGAACACATGAACTGTGCATATGCTTGATAAAATACAGACATATTAGAAATGTAGTTGCTGATATATGCAATTCTTACAAGTGAAAAGTAAACTGTTTCTCTGTGTGAAAATGTAATTTTGTAAAAACAAAAATTTAATGTGTTTTGTTTGAAAGTCAGATTGTTAGTAATTAGTCTGATTGATTAACTGAAAAGATTCAATTTAGTAACATGAAGTTTTATTATAATGAGAATAAAATATAAACAACTTGTTTTCTTTTTTAGGGAATACAGAGTGTCAGGGTTGTTTCTTTGCAGATGCTTAAAGCAAAGTCTCACATTTGTCTGAAAAAACTCAGGCCAAATATTTTCATCTTTATGAGAGTTATGTCAAATTTCAGGTCCCTTCTGAAAAAATTGTTTTCTGAAAAAAGTATTTTAATGGATGAAGGTAGTGGTGTTGAGCCATAGTACCCTAATTGTTTAATGGACCGTGCTCAAGTAGTTTTCCAGATAGTGAAATTTCAAATTCCCTCTGAAAAGATGAAAACTAATGACAGTAGGGACCTGAAATTTTTAACCCTAATGTGATTTTTTTCAGAGAAATTAGAAGTGGTCAGGATCCAAAACATTTTATGAAAATAAAATAATAAAATAAAATGACATGACGCGATAAGGAAATGGTTGTTACTTGTTGTTTGTGCCATGATGCACTTTTTCTCACTGTGATGTATTAGTACTATTACTCTTTATGAGTTTTAGTAGGGGAAGATAAAAAAATGTGCAAGAAAAACAGCAAAAATTATTATTAAGATCATAACATTTTGAAATATCAGCTACAGCTTTAACTGTTTAGTTTCACCCGTTCATCTTCATACAAATTTAGGACAAATTTGTCATTGTAAAAGCAGGTAAATGTTCTCGTCCACTGTTATTTTGTTTGGTCTGTCAGATCTTAATCATGCTGATTTGTCACGCATTATCCATCCAGTTTTTGTCTTCTGTAGGCTGAGGACTGAAGAATTTCATCTCTGTCTCTTTTAAAACAGCACACAATGGAGGAGGGTCAAGATTTTTCTCTTTGTGGGAAAGCAGCTGTGACTGAAGCCAATCTAAGTAAGTCTGAATGCATTGCAAGTAAACAGCTACTTACTTGTCACTTTTGCTGATAAACCTTCACATAGTGACTGTGCCTAATACCAGTTCATTTAAAAAGCCTTACCTCTTCATAAAGGATTACGTTTGTAATTACTTTGATTTCTATTTTTCAGGAGATGAGTACTACTGGAAGCTCGTTGCAGACTTCATTGGTCCTCAATCAGGAGAAGAATTAGAGCTTGAAAAGGGCCCCTGCAAGAACAGACTTATGATCCAAGTAGGACTTCTGAGAGAGGACAATAATTTTCCGTGGATCGCCATTGTGGATTGGCTCAAGAGGATCTTCCCCGCACATCAGTCAGCAGATTTTCGCCGTTTGATTGAAAGAGGCATTGCCACAACACTGAGTCTTGGATATGATGCAAGGCTGGTCTTCCTGGAATCAGATGTCAATTTTAATTTTGTTGGACCAATATGTGATAGCATTGGAGTCGAGCGGCAAGATCTTTTGGAAATGAGGGATTTTTCAGATCGGGCAAAGTCGATCGAAGTCACAAACGGCTTGATTCTTGAACTGAGCAACTTTGTGAGCAGGGAGAAAATTTCCCCAATTGTTCTAGTAAGCTGGCTTAGAAACTTCAACTCACAGTACTGTAAGAATGGCAATGTTCAAAAGGCATATCAAGTCCTCAAAGCCAAAATAAAAAAGTTAAAGGCGTTTTGCTGCAATTCAGAAACAAGAAGTAACAGGAGGAATGCATTGGTTGAAAGTATGCTTCAAAGTCCGTTTGAACTGGTTCAGATAAAAGAGCCAAAGCTTATTGTAAAGAAACGCATGAGAAGAGATGAAAGCATAGATTATGAAAAAGTTATAATCAAAGAGGAAGTCGAGATTTTTGAAATCATGGAAAGTGAGGGGCCTGAGATGGACAGAGATGAAATAAGAGGACAAAACGATCATGCTGCTGTACATAGAAATTATGAGGATATGGATGTTTCCAACAGTGGAGACGAAACCTCGGGTAACACAGCAGAGTCTATGACTGTGCTTGACATCGCAATGCTGACTGTCCATAAACTGTCCAGTGTGTACAGCGGGAAAACGGAAGTGTGCAAGCAGGTTTCCCTGGATCTCCTTAAAAATCAGTACGCTCTGACATTCAAAGACAATCCAGCAATGGCAATGTTTGAGAAGAAGCTTGAGGCAATGCATGAACACATTTCCCTTGTCTCTCCTGTCATGTTTCTAAACTACAACGCCAATTTCCTCGTTGATGTGCACGATGTAGTTGAACAGCACATATTTGACTTTGAAAAGGAGATCATTGAGTCAGCGGGAGAGAAACTAGGCCGTGATAAACTCCCTAAATTCAAGAACTTTGTCAATTTTCCAGAAAGCGCCACCTCACGCTACATTCACATGGCTTGTGATATCCTAAGCCCTCGCACCCCTGAGAAGAAAAACTACAGGAAGTACTGGGTGGCTTTCTGTGAGGAAAAGAATAATCCCTCCAGACTTGCGGTAAATCAGTCAAACAGATTCAATACCTACTTTGAAGCTGCTGCGGGTCTTATTCACCATCACAAAGAGATCGCTCTCTTCTTCTCAGATTTGCTGTCGCTGAACAACGATAAATGCCCGAACATTATTCTGGAGAGTGTTGCCGCAGATGCGAACGACCCTGTGATTCAGAACCTCGTATGTGTTCTGGGAATTGTGTACTGCAAAATCCTCGGTCCTTACTGGCAGCTTCTGAAGAGTGGAGGAGAGTACGCACTCTACAGCCAGTACTTACTCTATCTCTACCAAAAGTTTCTCGATTGGTCCAAAGATCCTTCAACTCTGCTGGAACCAGAGGAGGCCACGGATGTCTTTCTGCAGTACCCACTGCAAGAGAAAACCTTTGACGGAGTGTTTCACTACTGTGGTCAGTGGCACACGAATCGAGATCTGATCAGAGCTTGCTTGAAGAGGACGATAAAAGTGATTGCTTCAGTCACTGAAGAACACCTCAAGGATTTTCTGCCAGGAGGAAAATTTTCCCAGATTCCTTCCACCAATTTGAGCTTGCAGTTGGTCAGTTGCACGTTCTCTGTTTTGATGGCGGAGTACCCCTTTGGCCACACATACCCCTACAAGAGGAAAAGGCCTGAGAAGTCATCAAAGTACTCTGTAGACGAGAACTTGTCATCAGGCAGCTCCCAAGAAGACAAATACTGTCAGTCTGCTTCATCTGACGAGAGCTCTGATGACTCTGACTCTTCCATTTTGGAAGTTAGAAGGAGCACCTCAAAAGAAACCCGCAGTCCACAGATGAGAAAAGGTTATGCCAGCAAAATAGAAAAGGCAATAAAGGTGTATGAGGAGATAGAGGAGAACATGGACAGGGATTACATAATAGCTCAAGTGAATAGAAACGGAGGGCCATGCAAAACTCAGCAGGATGTCGATAAAATGATGCTGCGTTTCGATGGAAAATCCCGAGCTGAGAAACGGGAGGCGCTGCGCTGCGAGATCGTGTATCAGAAAATGATTCTGAACAACGCAAACTCTCACCTGGATATGGTTTTCCACAACAGCACACAAATGGCACTGAAGCTGAAGCTTGCACTTCCGCGCGTAAAGCCTGGCTACTCTATCGTTTTGGCGCCTAGAAAGACAAAAAAGAAGCCGGTGCTCCAGGACATGACGGAAGCTGCGACCGGTCCAAGTCAAAGCAGCAGCGGCACATGAGTGCTTTAACTGTATGACACGTAGAGAAGCGGTCAAGAGGATGAAATCTTATCATGTGACTTCCTCATGTGACTGCATGGCTTCGGACTAAGCAAAAATGCATACACTAACCTCAACCTTTCAGCAGACTTAGCACATAATGTATTATTATGTATTGTATTATTATTATTAGTTGGAAAGACTGGATATTTTTATAAGTATTTTTTTTGTGATAATGTCGGATCAGTTTGTAACTAATCCTCACATAAAAGATGTAAAATTGACCACTGTCAAGTTATTTTACTTAACTTATCAACCAAACGACAAAATGTCTGGATGTTGTTGTTGATGACCTTGTGTTTGTCAGATCTGAAGGGCATTTGTGGTTGTATCACAAGCCTCAGTGTGAGTGAGTTAATCAGCAGTATCAATGAGTTCATGATCATAAAGTCTTGCGCCCCCTTGTCCTTTAACCCTTGTGTGGTGTTTGGGTCTGCTGGATCCATTTTCTGAATTCACTATAAACAAAATCATTGTATTTATTGTTTTAACCTTAAACTCAGAACACAAAACAACATAAAGGGTTAAATAAATCTAAATTATTTAAAGCTAAATAAACACCACACACACAAAAAAACAGGGTGGCAGTGGCATTGCTGTATCGAAAGTCATAGTATTGGGATCTTCTCTCTTTTTTTTAATTATTAAAATGCTAGAGAAGAGCAGCAAAGCCCATTGTTTGGCTGTAATGAATCTAATTAGCTGTTAAAGTAGAGGGAGATAGTGTCGCAATTTAAGCAACAATCAGTGTTAACTTGCCACAAAAAAACAAGTAACCCCCCTTTAATTATTTTAAAGGTAACAGTTGTTTACAATGAGCCGTCTGTGAGTTGCCCGCTGGATCGCAAATGAGAGAACTCCAAGGCTGTTCAAGATGGTGCCTTCACTGTTGTCGGAATGTAGAGAATTCCTTATCGCGTATGAATACGCTCCAAATGTGTTATATTAAACGCTGCTTTAAAAGCAGGAGCTTGTATGTGTCAGAGAACCACTGTAAGAATAGGGAAAACACGCGGTGCTGTAGGAAATGGCAGCATACCAGAGTGCGGTAATTAAAAATGACTTAGAGGTCATAAACCGCCTTTACAATTCACGATACAACTTGGCGGCGAACCTAGTGTGTAATGTGTGCTTTGCTTAATTTGAAAAAATGCAAAATTGAAACACGTAAAAGCCGAAATGAAAAAATTTAAACTGATTATTAAAGTTCCGAGCGGCCCCGAAGGCAGCCGAAGGGGAGGAACTTTGCGTAAGCGTCCTCTGTTTCGAGTCCCAGATAGGGACGTATGGAGGAACACGTTGGACACAAGCTGAGCGTTTTACTAGCGTTTCTCTGTTGAATTAGCCGGACTAAACGCGACCATGTCCGGCGGGTGGTGGAATAGCGCCGCGGTGAGCCACGGGCTCATGGCTCTGTTCGCCATGGGTTCCTGGATTTCTGTCAACAGTCTGTGGGTCGAGCTCCCGGTGATTGTCGGCGTGCTGCCCGAAGGTAGGTTGTAGGAAGCTCCACCAACAACCCCACGCTTCCCCGCTCTGACCTTTCCCCTACTAATCCCTCACAGCGTTTACACGTTATTTGAGTTCATTGGTTTTATTATATAGGCTCTGGAGGCGGTGGTGAACAATAACAGCTAGTTCAAACCAATTGTTACATTATCAGTCTTTGCATTCAAAATTGGTTAGGTGTAGCGTTCAAATGTAGTTGTGTTTTCGAGCGTTTTAAGAGATCGCGCTCTTACTTAATTTGTTCCTGAGCTGTTGTTAATGTGCAGGTTTAGACTTCACATACTAAACTGCTAAACCTGTCATCATTATCTCCAGTATATTTTATAGGCCGTTATATCCAATGTTATGTAGTTATAACTCCTGCATTAACATTGAAATGCTTCAGTGTTATACATTTAAACTATTATTTCTGAGGCCCGACATTTACTCCATGGTCTCTATAATTTGATTTTTTTGGAACTTTTCACCACCAAAATTGAAAAATAACTATAACAGATGATCTGTACAACAGCTGTGGCCGTGCACAGTTACAAGTTTAGAGATTACTCTGCACATTTTAACTATGTTTTACCAAATTGCTTCTTTATACGTTTGTCAGGTAAATAATAAAATAGTAATAGATTGAAAGGTAAGCTTTATTATTCCATTATTTTTCTGAAGCCACGTTGTATATATTTAGATGTTTGTTTACTTATAACTGCAATTTTGCATACTTTACTATTTTTCCACATTGCCTGGTGCAAACCAAATGGTGCCTATAGATTTACTCATTTACCTATGTACACTCAGTGGTTACTTTGTTAGGTACACCTGTTCAGCTGCCAGCCACATAGCAACAACTCATTGGATTCAGGTATGTAAACATGGTAAAAGTGATGTTGAAGTTCAAACTGAGAATCAGAATGGAGGAAAAAAAGATGATTTAAGTGCCTTTGTTGGTGTCACTGAATTGAAACTGCTTATCTACTGGAAGTCTCCCCATGAACATCTCTGGAGTTTCCAGAGAATGGTTCAAAAGTGAAAAGCTGTCCACTGTGTAGCTCAGCAGCCGCACAACACTTTAAACCTTGAAGCAGGTGAGCTACAGCAGCCAAAACAACATTGGATGATACTCCTGTTGTCTGGGAATAGTCTACAATTCACATAGGGTCAAAAAAAACTGGACAACAGAAGATTGGAAAATGTTTCTTCATCTGATGAGTCTCAATTTCTGCTGCATCTGAAAGATAGGGTCCGACTTAGGTGTAAAAACATGAAAGCATGGATCCATTCTGCCTTGCATCAATGAGGCTGCTGGTGTAATAAGGTTGGGGATATTTACTTGGCAAAGTTTGGGTCTCTTAGTACCAACTGAGCATCATTTAAATGCCACAGTCTCAGTATTGCTGCTCACTGTGTCCATCACTTTATGACCACAGTATACCCATCTTCTGACGAGTCATGCGTCATGTCACAGTGCTCAAATGATCTCAAACTGTTTACTTGAACATGACAGTGAGTTCACTGTACTCTAATGGCCTCCAGTCACCAGATCCCAGTGCAAGAGAGTCCATCTGGGATGTGGTGGAGATTCTCGTCAAGGATGTGCAGCTGACAAATCTGCATTAGCTGTGTGATCCTATCATGTCAATATGGACCAAAACTCTGTGAGAAATGTTTCCAGCATGCATGAATTCTAAGGGCAGTAAGGGATCCAACCCAGTACTTGCATGGTGAAGTGACTGGTGAATGTATAATATCAGTATATTAGCCCAACGATATACTGTCATAATTAAGTGCTTCATCGTGGGGTGATATTTATAGGAAAACTTGAGTGGGTGCATGGCATATTTGTAGGAGTTTTATGACCCAGTAATGATCAAGAGACCAGGTCTATGTTTGTTTAGTTTTTTTTAAACAAATTGTTTAATTATTCATCCACTCAAAGTCAAAACTGAGGTGTGAACATAACCGCGGTTTTTAATAAATGTTACACAGCTGCATATTAGTTATAACTAAACTTTATTACAGCCTAAGTGTCATCTTGATCTAAAACTCAAAGTTCTCAATCATCACTTGGGTAAAATTTTCACAAATGCATTCCTCTGTTTGACACATATTGGGGCCAATCTGAAAAAACAAACCAAAAAACGCAAACTACGAATTTCCTGTGTTGCCGTTATGTTTGAAAGTGGCTAATATTCTGTCAGACTGGCTCATATCCAGCTTACTTACACTTGTCCACTTTTCACTGGTCAGAGGTTTGTTGTTTATAGGCATTCAATGTCTTTGTGGTTATCCAAAGGACACCTTTTCGTTAACAAGAAACCACAAACAAACGCATAGTGAATACCAGTTATTTTATTATGAGTTTACTGCCTGATGAGGGCAGCAAACTCACAATGCTGAACTTACTGTGTACTCGGGGAGTAGGTCACAGCATTACTCTATAACAAAATAACTCTCGATGCAATAAAAACAGATTAGCATCGTTTAATAGAAACATACATGCACAAAATTGTTTTTAAAAAGCACCTTAAGATCAGCAGAATAATGTGATGTCCTTATTTTTTTTTAAAAGAACACAAATATGAATTCAAAAGAATCAAAACACATTTATTAAACCAAATTGTAAAAATGTGTTCTTATTGAGATCTTAGTACTTTAACTTGTTTGTTTTGCTTCTCCTTTAGGCTGGAACCTGCCTGCTTACCTCTCAGTGCTTATAGCATTTGGGAACCTGGGACCAATAGCAGTGACCATCACACACCACTGTGCTCCTGGGCGCTTAAACGAACGCCTCGCCATCCACTGCATCCAGATACTGGCAGTGGTGGCGTCCGCTTTTCTGGCCATCTTCTGGTGCCACACTGTCACGGTGGCAGGAGAGCAGAGATCCGTACCATTCCTGGTCTTGACTTTTGTGTTATCGTTTGTTTGCTGTACGTCCAACGTGACCTTTCTGCCTTTCATGTTCCGGTACCCACCTCAGTATATCCGCACTTTCTTCATTGGTCAGGGTTTCAGCGCCTTGTTCCCTTGTATTGTGGCGTTGGGACAAGGTGTTGGCAAGCTGGAGTGTAAAACTGTGAACAGCACAGTGCAACCAGAGTATTTAAAAGAGAACTTTCCCGCCC
The DNA here is from genome assembly GCF_013358895.1 of Oreochromis aureus. NCBI lineage: Eukaryota > Metazoa > Chordata > Actinopteri > Cichliformes > Cichlidae > Oreochromis > Oreochromis aureus. The sequence goes on along the minus strand of NC_052962.1, from coordinate 28,338,990 downwards.
AGAATTTCTTCTGGTTCTTGTTTGTGATGCTGTCGATCTCTGCTCTGAGTTTCCTGGCTTTGACGCGAAGACCGTCAGAGTCACAGCAGGGTTCACTGCCACCGCCACCGCAGGAGTCTGACAGTGGTGCAGCAGCAAAGGATGAAGAAGAGACGCACCGGCTGTACAACGGAGGGACGCCAGTGTCTGAGGAGCAGGTGCAGGTGGAGGAACAGCCACCGGCTCAGACATTTTGGACACCACGAAACATCTTCCTGCTTGTGCTGCTCGCCATCTCCAACGCCCTCACCAATGGAGTCCTCCCATCTGTGCAGAGCTTCTCCTGCCTGCCCTATGGCACCATGACCTTCCACCTCTCTGTGGTCCTTGGAAACATAGCGAATCCCGTAGCGTGTTTTCTGGCCATGTTCGTTGTCCTCAGGTGAGAACACAGAAATAAAGACTTATTTGTGAGATTTCATTGTTATATTTAGACTTCTTCTCATGAAAACTTGTCTCTTGCAGATCCTCTACACCTCTGGGATTTTTGGCTTTGGTGGGTGGCGTATTTGCTGCTTATCTCATGGCGTTAGCAGCCCTCAGCCCCTGCCCGCCGCTCCTAGGAAGCCATGCTGGTGTGGCTTTAGTGGTGAGTGGGCTCATTTATTTCTGGGCTGGGGTGTTACATCCCGTCAAGGAGGCTGAGACACATCCTGAAAATGTCGTACGCAGCCACAAACACAACTTTGAACAAAGAGTAGATGTTGTGTTTATTATTTCAGCAGAAATAATCTGGCAAACAAAGCTGTTTATAGATACAACAAATGTTGGTTGGGTGATGGGGAAGGGAACGATCCTCTGGAAGTGGTGGCCATCTTGGCTCCTTACGTAGGCTGTGGTTCTCAGTTAGGAGCTGTAAACTTGAGCAATTTGAGTTATTTATTTAAACATAAATAAATGAATCAAAATTACTATTTTTAAGCTTAACATTTAAATAAAATTAGTTAATATCTATAGTATAAAAACAATGGATAAATATTTCTAAATGGGCATGATAAATAAAAATAAAGCTGATTTTATATAAAGAAAGAAAACGAATTCCCACATTTATACTAGTATTTTTAGGGAATGTCATCAAGCCCTTTCTGATTCAATCCTCAAAGGGATTTGTGTCTCCTCCCTGAGGATCTTTTCCTTTTTAGGTGAATGTACAAACCGCTACATCAGAGCAAACTAGGAACTAGAAATATTAAGGTTAAAGAGTGCCTTCATAGAGCCTTTGATTATGCAGGTCTGCAAAAAAAATAATAAAAAATTTCAGCTGCATGGGATATTTTTGTTAAATTTTATGTTTTTTTATGGTGCTGAATCCAAAAATGATCTCCACTTCCCTCTATCATGTACAGTTTTGCAAAACATGAGGAGTTTACATTAAAAAAGCACAACAGCGATGAAAAAAATCAATATTTTATTAAAATTAACCATGCATAATTTTTCTGAGATTTCTTACCTTTCGCTATGAACAAAATAAACCTGTTGGGACGTGATCATCTGAGCTCCTCACACCGCCAAACCCACCGTACCCTCCCCCTCCTACTGACCCCCCTCAATTCCTCACATTTTCTACTTGCATTTCTCTTGAGTCTCACGCTTAGAAATATTAAATTAATGTAAGAAATCATTATTGGATATGTTTTTTTGACTCAAGTATAAGACACCAGATTTCAGTTTAAAAAGGGAAATTGTACACATAATTAAACTAAAAAACTGACGTGATGGAATTTTAAAGATATTTTTCCTGGTTTCAGTGAAAATCTATAAGAAACAGGCAAAAATCTTATGCAGTTTTTTGGTTGCAGACCTGCATTATTTAGTACAGAATGATCAGTTGTCTTTGTGTTTAAGAATCAAAAATCCCAAGAGATTTTTTTCACTTCATATTTAACATTTCTGCATGTTTTTATTTATTTAAACATTTTTCCTATACATAGTCATCACATTGCATGTTTTGCTGTGATACATCTTGTATAAAAATTGTTTTAAATTTTACCCCTGAACTTGTACTGAATACTTTTTCGACCTTTAATAGTCGTAATTAAGAAGTCTACTAATGACAGCTTCCTGAGAATAACAGCCCATCTTTATAGTGAGCTTTAAATATAGCCTGCTAGCTGCTTTAGTGTCATAAAACCTCACAATCAGTGAAATCTTGTTGCTTGCTCAGTAATGATACTTGGAGCAGGTTCTATTGATGTGCCGATCGGTGATTATAGGAGTGTAAATTACACTCACGTGCACCCAGTTCCTCAGTCAGTGTAATTTATGAAGCAAAGCAGTACATTGGTACAACTTTACCTCTGAAAATGAATCCAAATGCCTTTATAAGCAGACAGAATTGTAGACAGGAGTGTATAGGAGTTACAACAGATCTTTAGAGGCCCACACTCCCTCAGTCCCATCACGTTTTCTTCTGTTTTTAAATCTGCTAATATCCTTCACTGATTTCACCTGCCCATTTGTGCCCCCTACAGGTCATCTCCTGGATTATTTTCACTGGTGCCTTTTCCTATCTGAAGGTGGTGATCGGTACGTTGCTTCACGAGGCGGGTCACGCCGCCCTGCTGTGGTGTGGCATCTCCATCCAGGCCGGCTCTCTTATAGGAGCTCTCGTCATGTTTCCTCTGGTGAACATCTACAACGTGTTCACCAGAGGCCAAGAATGTGTCCAAGAATGCAGTTAGCAGGAGTGAAATCAGTGCAGTTTTTCTGTAAGCGCACACCTCTCGTTCCTTCCACATGGGAAATGGCCAAATGAATTCTGTTTTTGTGGTTCCTGAAAGATGTAATGTGTATTTCTTGCAGCTACTTCTTCTTGAGGATCATGCCTCACATGAGGCAACCTCTCCTGATTCAGAGGTCTCAAGTCTGTGGAAGTAAAAACATTCCCCAATAATGGGAGCATTGTGTTGCAGGATTGGCCATGGGGGACGTAAAATGCATATGATGCTGTAAAACCTCTAAAGTGCTTTGTGTTTTTTATAATGAACCTTTGTAGTTCAGGTTGTTTATCGCAGCAGAGGAGCTGCTGATGGACTTTTCCCATCACAAGTATCATGTGAAAGGTTTTTGCACTCAGACACAACGGCTAACTTGTTCGTCCTCATGTACTGATCCTGAACCGAATGATTCAATAACTACAGTCTTTCACTGTAGAAAGGCAGCATTCATTTTTTATTTTATATTCAGATGTTTTGCTACCTCCTTTTTATGCCATGAATTGATTTTTTTTAAACAGATTGTGATTTTCTGTTAAGCTCCTCATGAAAATGGTAGAATTTATATTGAAGTAAGTTTTTGCAGTCAGATCCACTGTGGGAACTGGGAACACCTTGGTGTTCTCCTGGGCAAGCTGGAGGCGGCGACTGGGGAGAGGGAGGTCTGGGCTTCTCTGCTTAGGCGGCTGCCTCTGCAAACTGGCCCTGGATAAGTGGAAGAAATGGATGGAAAGTTTTCTTTAGATTTAAGTTTGACATTTGGGATAATGTTATCTTAAGGGAACGATACATGCCTGACAGTCACTAATCAGTGAATAAGGAATTTTTTTTTCTAAGTCCTTAAACTAATGATTTTGCGTCTTTGACATGCAGTTAATGTCATTTTACTAACCATGCTGCTACACCGCATCAGCTTTATTAAACTCTTCAGCTTACACAGGAAGAACATCTGTTAAGCTGCCTTGAGGATTTCGATGTAATTCTGGGCTTTTGTTTTAATACCAATGAAATGTTATTTGGTAATTTCAAATGGATTGAATTTGCCATTTATGTAATTCATGGATCTTGTTTTATTCTTCTTTTTACATTGTCTTGTATAACAATGTTATGAATAAAACTGTTCATGGGTAAAACTGCTCTTTGTTGTTTTAAAATATCAGTATTGAGGACAGTTTGGTTTTTGTGTTTTGTATTTTTGAGCTTGCAGTTTATTCTGGAAAGGGTTTTTTTTTTTTAAACATAAGTCATCTACACTCATATGTTGTGTGACTATGAAGCAGTCAACTTTTAAAATGTTAAATGTCTTTGTGCCATATATAAACATCATTTCTAAAATAATTTGCACATCTGGCATAGTTGTAGAGACAGTAGCTAACATTAGGCTTCAGTCACACAGGGTTTGAGACAATCACCAGTTGCCAAGGGAAAAATGTGTGTGTGTGTGTGTGTGTGTGTGTGTGTGTGTGTGTGTGTGTGTGTGTGTGTGTGTGTGTGAAAAGGTGTGTAACCTCTTTGGCTGCTACAGATTTGCAGCGCTCGCCTGTGGAAGCCGCCATCCTGTCCGCAGATACTTACAGAACAGCAGTGAAAACAAAAATACAAAACAGACTGTAAAGTAGAACACTGGATAACTGCAATGAAACATTTATTTTAACAATGTAAGAATACTAAAGTGACTTGAAATTTATTTCCATATTTTATAGGCACACAGCTGATGGCTTTGAGCTTTTATCCACATTCACTTTGCCAAATAAAGAAAGTACGTTGGTCAAATTCAGTAAATCAGGTGTCCAGTTATACAATGTTGCATTTTGCTCCTTTGGTCAGTAAACTGCTGCAGTGGTGTGGAGGGATTATCCCTTTTCCCCACCAGGTTTGGACATATCCATCCAGTGTCAATTCATGAACCTGTCACGCACTTAATTCACACGCAGCTTCTAACTATCGTCTGGCCATCCACCTTTAATAATTTATCTAATTCAACTCCTGTTGATGCCACCACCAGCTGCTTGGGAAAAATTAGAACAGTAACAATACTAACCACTGAAATGATTTCATTTCAAAATGTGAAATAAACCTGAAGCTACTAAAAAAGCCAGATTGTGGTTTTAACAGCTGAAGGATGAGAGGCATTCACGTTGGTGTGTGCAAATGTAAAGCGGTTCCTTTAAAGCAGGGTTTAAAGGCTCCCTTCTCATCCTCCAGCCCTTTGTAATGCATGACTTGTAGATAAATGAAATGAGTGTACAGTAGAGTGCATTCTTCCCTTGCTTTTCCCAAAGACCACATAAAGTGTTGCCATGGGCCACCTTTTTCTCGTGGGCCCCACTTTGAGAACCCCGGCTTTAAATTAATATCAGAAAATCAGCTGATGAATAAAATTAGCAAATACCGCCTTATTACATAAAGTTACAACACTCGTTTTTCAAGCAGTTTTTGTAACTCAGCCGCGTAAACACCCATTTTCCCCTCCGCTCCCATGATCCCCTTAAGCAGAATTAATGAATTCTGTAGATTCTTGAGTGCCGAATCAATGATTGCTTCAAGGCAAAAGAAACAGTTGCTGTGACTTAAAATCCTAACATGTGATGATGCAAAAGCCCTGACAGTGAAGATATGTAAATTTAGGACAATGATCAGTTAACCCAACGTGTGTCATGGTTGGTTACATGCTCACACACCCACCCGCCCCAAGCAGGATTTAATCCTTTGGCGCACACACACGCACACACACAGTTTACTGAGCAGGACTTTGGCTTCTCCTTTTCTTTGTGTCTGCAGAGTTCTTCAAACAACTCCACCAAACTGCCTGTGAGTATCTGCAGCGATATATATTCGGATTTTAATGTTGAAAGTATGTAAAAATTGTTTTAAAAAACATAATTTAATTTAATTTATTTATTTTGTATTATACACATAGCCATTTATTCAGAATAGTTTATTTTGAGACTATTTGACTTTAAAAAAAAATCTGTTCATGAGGTAAAGGAACAAATTCAGGGACTTGGAGGACTGTCTGTTGTAGCACTTAGCAGTGGTTTCAAACTATTATTTTACAGTTTCTTTGATCAGTGTCTCCACTGCATGAAGTTTCTGTTTAAATAAACAATGCACTGGTCAGATGTTTTCTCAGGTTATGTAATAGATCACAGTGCGGTAGGTGGTCGTGTTTTCTTTGCTGTATGTTTCATATCTGACTCAGATTTAAGCCAGACTATTAAAACATCTTCTTATACGCTGCACTTTGCATGTAACTTGTTCCATCTCACAGAAGTGACTGTCTGAATAAAACAATGGCTTATAGCACAGCAATGAAAAGATAAGATCCTTAAAATAGGAGTAAACATTAGCCCAGTAGTTAAGTGCTGGACCTTTACTGGGATGCTTCATGATGGTGACACATTATCAGATCTGGAATCTTATGGTTTTATTCAGTTTAATTATTTCCAGTTCTTTGCAGATGGAATGACACATCTAAGCCAATAAAGTATTTTCTCCATGAGAGCTATCGGAACAGTCAAATAAACATAAAAGGCCATGCATTACTTTAACTGGAACCACTGCTTGCCAAGTTTGATCCTAATCATAACCTCAAACCAAGTCTTAATACTTTATGGTTAAACTTTTTGTCCCCACCATATAATGAACTAATAATCGCCTCTGATGGTTTTAGACATCATCTGCACAACTGAGTTCAAATGCATTTAGTTTATGAACCTCAACACCTTAAAGCTTGCCTGTGAAAAACAGTAAAACCTCTTTTTCACAAAGCCAGGCGACAAATAAAAGCAAATATATGACATTTACAGTAAGACTGTAGTGTACTCTGTTATGCTGAGGGAGGCATTTGCATCTTTAAATGTAAGGCAGGGGTTTATCCATGAGGGTGCATCACAGGCCACAGAAGCCTGCTAATTAGTGCTAAGTAACAAACTAAAATACAAGACTAAAAAAGCATACATGTATTAGTCCATATTATATTAACTTAATGAAAAATGTTCTAAAAGGCACAAACACATTCAAGGGGTCCAGCTCAATGAGTGCAATACACTCAAGAAAGCAAAGGTCCCAGTTTCAGACTTCATCAATATTCAAATAAATAGGTTATTAAAAAATCACCACTGTTATAGTTGTTATGAAGAGGAAAATAACCCACAGAGGCCAAAATCAGTGTCTTAAAAAAAAAGAAGTCTTGGGTCATTTCTCTGCATTTTGCTTCCAAGCAGTCAGACTTGTGGTCTTGAGCAATAATTCTCCAAATTTTCTGCAGGTCTTTTTCTCTGGACATTGGCTGGTTTTTCACTAATCTTCAGTACAGTCCTAGACCTATGACGCATTCATGCATTAAAAAAAACAAACATCAAAGGATGAACCAGTGATTTGGCTTTGCAACACAGCCAAGTTAGCAAAGAACCATTTTTAGCTTGTATCTTTAGGCACTTTGTTACTAGCAGGCTATCGCAAAAACACATCATTTGTTCTCGTTTCTTTACTTGAATCTATGAAATATATCAACAACACAACAGAGACAAAATAGCATTATGGTACCAAAGAGCAATTAGATGATCAGTCCACCTTTGCCCATTTTTCAAGCACAACTTTTGCACAATACTGCATGACACTGTATAAGAACTATAGTTTAACATTAGAGTATATGGGGACAATTCTGAGCTAGGCTGAGGTGTCCACTATGGTAAATGCAGTTTTTGAGATGTTCCTTCCTGATTTTATTATGTTTTTTTCATTAATAATGTTCCCTGTGTAGAGTAAATCATCTATACATATATTATATGGTATCTATATAATTTATAATATGAGTGATTACAGATATCCTTACATCATTTCGGAATTCTAGGTGCTGAACCCAGAAAACCTTTAAGAGCGTGGATAGAAAAGGCAGCAGTTTAGATTTGAGGTCTATTAGTTAAATAAGCTAGAATGAAACACAACAGCTAATGTTCTGTGTCAACAAATTTTATTGTTTAATATGAGATTTCATTATAGATAAAATAAGTAAGGTCTACTTTAAACATCTTGTTTGTCTCATTCTAGAAACCCACCTGGCAACATGTCCCTTCTCACTCACCTGTTGGCATGTTTGTTCGGTATGGGCTCCTGGGTCTCCATCAATGGTCTGTGGGTGGAGCTGCCTCTGATTGTCCCCCAGATCCCGGAGGCTTGGTACCTGCCCTCCTACCTCTCAGTCATCATCCAGATGGCCAACATCGGGCCTCTCTTCGTCACTCTGATGCATCGTTTCCGACCAGGTGCTCTGAACGAGACAGCTGTCATATATGTGATCATCGGCCTGGGCACTGTAGCAACTTTCCTGCTGGGATTCTTCTGGAAGGAGACTGTGGTTGTAGCAGGTGTGGCTCGCAGCGTGCCTCTCCTTGTTTTAACTTTCTTCCTCGCTGCTGTTGACTGCACTTCCTCCGTCACCTTCCTGCCCTTCATGATGCGTCTCAAGTCTCAGTATCTGACCACCTACTACATCGGGGAGGGTGTGAGTGGCCTGCTGCCGTCTCTTGTGGCTTTAATCCAAGGTGTAGGGCTCGTCCACTGCATAAACAGCACACAGTCTGTGAACTACACCCTCAACATTCCCAACGGTTCAGTGACCTCTGACCTCCAGGCCCAGTATCAGCCTGCAAACTTCTCGACTGAGGTGTTTTTCTTCTTCCTCAGCGCCATGATGCTGGTGTGCCTGGGGGCTTTCCTGCTCCTGAACTACCATCCATCTGTGGCCAGGGAGCAGCCAAACAGCAAATACACCAACGGAGTGAAACAAAAAACAAAAAACAGGGAGTTGGTCGAGCAGAAGCCGATGATGGATCCTTTCAGACCAGAAAACCAGAAGCCCAGAAGCAGCTTTGGCACCGGCTCTTACAGCTGGATGGAGGTGTTTTATATCTTTGGGATTCTGGCCTGGGTGAACGCTCTGAGCAACACGGTTCTTCCCTCGGTGCAGTCCTACTCGTGCATGCCATACGGGAACAACGCCTACCACCTGTCGGCCAGTTTAGCTGCGTTGTCCAACCCTCTGGCATGCTTCATCGCCATGTTCTTACCAATCAGGTAAGTGTGCCATTGGCAATTTTAACAAGGTAAATGCTAAAATAATAATAAACTTTCAGCACTCTTTCATATTCTCCATAGTTTTTAATGCAAAAATAATGGAAAAAGAAAATGTTTGAATAAAACTTGCTTAAACGCTATTACAGTAGACACTTTTATATTTTTCTAATGCTACTTAGCGTTTTCTCTGTTTAAGCACAACTAATGTCAAATTCCTTTATAGTTCATTTAGCCCCTCCCCCACAGTTTCACATGTTTGTGCCACATTATATCAACCTTAGAGCATCTGTAACTGCAGTCGTGATGTAATTTGTTTCATTTCACAGATCCCTGCTTTTCATGGGAGCCCTCACAGTGATTGGCACTGGAGTTGGAGTTTATATAATGATCATGGCAGTGCTGAGTCCATGCCCACTGCTGGTTAATGATACTTCAGGTGGTGTTATCATTGTGAGTGCACTGGTAGACTTCTGTTACTTAAACGATTAACAGTGTTTCCTGCTGGGAGACAAGTTGCACTTCTTTACCTTGTGCTAAGCAGAAAAGCTTATACACAGCAGCACTCACCTACTTCTCTTCCTCAGGTGTTGGCCTGGGTCCTCTTTATTCTCACGCTGTCTTATGTGAAGGTGATAATTGGGGTGATCCTTCGTGATGAAGGCCACAGCGCCCTCGTGTGGTGTGGAGCTGTAGTGCAGCTGGGCTCTCTGCTGGGAGCTGTGACCATGTTTCCTCTGGTCAGTGTGTACGACTACTTTTCATCCGGAGACCCGTGCAACACAAAATGCTCCTGAATGAAGTCACAAAGAAGACACTGGAAACAGACTCAGTAATGACTCGCATGTTTGTGAGTGAAATGAGGAAAATCAGTTTATATATTCCTGCTTTTGCTATCCAACGAGTACATGTATGCATGTATTGATCCAGATAAGTATGATGTTCATTTATGTAATTTGAACAGCTTTAGGTCACGTGGGACAGGTCAACAGAGCTAGTTAGTCTGAGTTAGTCTGAATGCCAGAATCTTATTTCAGTTAGTTCGGCTGATCTTCTGTCTGATAACAGTTTTGGGATTTTCACTGTTCTGGAGCATGAGCAGTGCGCTATAAATGATGTTTAAAAGTGGGGATAATAACAAACTTTGAGCCATATTAAATGGGGCAACTTAGCCACAATCACACAGAAGTGCGTACGGGTGTTCAGCAGGTGATCCATGCACTAATTTAAATAATAACCATTATTTTGCCGACTGCAGCGCAAATTAGCAGCCAAAAGCCAGCAGACCTGATGTGTGAGCTACTTATCTCCGAACCATCTCGGTGAACTCTTCTGCTACAAACTGCTGGGCCTGTGTGGTCCTGTCGGTGTGTACTGTAACAGCTGATCTGAATGCTGTGTAGAAACATCATGCAGATGACGTATGATCAGGTACTTGTTAGATACCGTAACCCACAGACAATCTATCACACTGACACAGCTCTATTACCAGCAGCATTTCGAGAGACATTTCAATTTTGCATGTGAGCGCTGTGACACGAGAAAGAAGTCAAATAAAATGTGTGGGAAGTGCTGAAACAAGAAACACTGAGAATTTCTTATTGTACACCGATTTTTTGTGGGTCAAAACCAAAAACACTGCAAATCCACTGGCTGGCTGTAAAAGCCAACTTAGCTGTCTCTGAAACAAAATGCATCTATTGTAGGTGTTTGGGATCCTCCTGTTTTCCCCCTCTGACTCTCCACATGAAGTTCTGCTCTGTTTCATCAAAATACCAGCGTTTATTATGAAGCAGAAATGTGTGGGGCTCGGCTCTGAGGAGGACAGGGAGGAGTTACAGGACAGAGCCAAACAGCTGTAAACCATTCAGTCTTGCCAGTTATAAACTACTTTTAACAATGAAGGAGGGTTTTTTTTGCAGGAGCAGAGCGCCAATAGAACTGCTGCTGTGTAATTAACGGAGTAAAGTTAGTCCCAGAGAGATGGAAGCACATTTACTGCTTCAGTTTGTGGTTTTATTGTAGTGACTACTGTAATGATTAAGCAATGTAATATTTTTATTGGTTTTTAATAACATTTTTTAGTCATGCCGTGTACAATATTACATAAATAACATATAATTATTACATTAAAGCAACAATTTCTTTTTTAAAAAAACTTTGCTTTCACCTCTTTTCTCAGCAACCTGCACATGAACTGATTTTTATTTAATTTTAGTACACAACTTATAAATACAACATGATTCTGACAACCTACACTTAAATATCGGCTCCTCTAAATTTACATGATATTATCAAAACAGCAAGCAAAGCAGAAGGACTCTCAACACAGTTTCTTGTGGCCATTTTCATGTGAATGTACAGGAACAGCACAATATTACTTCTGTTCTATTAAATATTATACAACTGAACAAAGTCATTTATGAATATAGCGAGTACTGAAATCTGATCATTCAGCGTTCCCTCTCTACTTGTCAAAGTCAGCAACACAGGTGAGTATTAGTACAGATCAGGCTGTGACATAATCAAATCAAAAAAAGAACATTTATGGTGAACAGCAACTCTGAAATTCATCCTGTGTTACTAACAGACAAAATATTTTACCCCACACGGTGTATTGTGTATTAATATATAAAAAACAATTAAACAGCACACAGTTCATTAAATAGTTTAAAGAAGGCCTCCTATTGAAAACAAATCTCTGCATTTGCTAACAGAAAGACATTTCTAAATAAGGAGCTGAGAATATTTCTTACAGCTCCTTGCCTTGCTTTAGGTAACCTCTGCCTTCATCTTACTCTATCCTTAGCATCCTCCTCTGTAACAGCCTTCTCTATGTCCTTTTTCATTGCACTGAATCTAGGTAGATAGATAGATAGATAGATAGATAGATAGATAGATAGATAGATAGATAGATAGATAGATAGATAGATAGATAGATAGATAGATAGATAGATAGATAGATAGATAGATAGATAGATAGATAGATAGATAGATAGATAGATTGTCTCCAAAGCACTCAAACTGAGTTGTCCCTCTGAAATAATTATTAATCTTTTCCATTCTGCTTACTCCTGTAAACCAAACCATAGCAGGTCTGACATCTATCTTTTAAACCTCTTTCACTCTTGAAAGATTCCTCTTTCATATCTAACACCCATTTCCACCCACTCCACGCTGCCTGCACTCCCATCTTCATCCCTCTAGTGCCCATTGCTTTGGATGGTTGACCTCAGGTATTTAAATGTATCTACTTTCACTGTTTCTGCTCCTTGCATCTTTACTGTTATACCTATCTCCCTCCCATACATCTACCTGTCTATCAATCTATCTAAATGCCCTTAACTTGAGTTTAAATGACCAGAATGGACTGATAGACAGTCATCTGGCTTTCATTTCTCTCTTTAAGCAGAGACGCAGCTTCCTTTGGGTTGACAGGTAAAACAATGGATGTCCGAGACTTGCAATAGACAATAATGTCATACACAGAGGTATTAGTGAACAGTCATATGCAGGTTGATGCAGATAGATGAACATTTGCAATATGGTTGTTGGAATATAACATGACAAGTTGATGAATGTGGTAGCTCGAATGGTTAGGAAGGCTCTTTTCTTGGCAGGATGCAGCTCATCTTTTTCTGGTGCTGATTTCATGAGCGTTATCAAGATGTTTCTGTTGAAGTAGATCATCACTGCGCAACTGAGTAACATCAGAAAACGTGGGATAGCTCTTAATACCACATCTGTCCGAGAGGGGATATTAACTAGATTACTTATGAAAACAGCAACTGCAGTAAGGAGCCAGACTGTCAGAGCACACATCTCCCTGAATTTGTATTTATTCAGCAGATGGTAAGATGTGGGGTAAACCACAGCAATGTATCTCTCCATGCATATGAAAACCAAACTTGATGCGCCTCCTGTTTGTGTGTAGGTAAGCAAAACCTTGAGTAGTGTTATCTGGTACTGTGGCAGCAAAAACAGGAAAATTAAATGAACAAAGGATGTAAAATAATGCACAGTGTGGAAGAGAGCTAAATTACAATTAAGGATATCTATAGCCTTTTTGGATGTGAAGATGATCCACAGCAGTTTTCCTGCCACTGCTTCCCCGATGATAAAAGTAAAGATGTCAATCAGTGAGAGAATTGCTATGTGAGTTGGTGCAAAAACACATTGGTCAGCTTTGCTGGAGTTGAACGTGGCATTGCTGGATAAATTCTCCATCTTACCAGACTGTAGTTCAAAACAGAGAGAAGAAAAATCAGTGAAAAGCTGCCAAAAGAGGTTTAAAGATTCAAATGTTTTACATATCCACTCACCAAACACTATTAAGCACACTATGCAGTTGAAACCTCCTCCCTCTTCTCCTTCCCTTTAGCACTGCCTTAATTATTATAACAAGGCATATCTTTTCATTTTCAATATTACTCCTTACGTTCAAAACTATTAATAAATTAGCACCGAGTTATCTTAGTGAACTTCTCAAGCCACATACTCCTGCTAGAACACTTAGATCTGCCACTCAACTACTTCTGACGCAACCTAGATCTGGGCTGAAGTCTCGGGGTGACCGTGCGTTTGCTCTGGCTGCCCCGGTACTGTGGAATACCCTTCTTGATATCCGCACCTCTGATTCTATTGCACTGTTTAAATCACGACTAAAAACCCACTTATTCAGTCTTGCCTTTCCCTCTAGTTAACATTTCTTTTATGATTTGTATTATGCACTTTTATGCTCATTTAATTCCTGGTTTGTTCTATATCTGCTGCTTTCCTATGTATCAGTGGGAGCTATCTGTTTGCATACCTAGTACTTGCTTTGGTCCTTTTTCTATTATCTTCCTTTTATTCTCTATGTTACTTGTTAAGCACCTTGGCATACTCTTGGTTTTAAGTGTGCTTTATAAATAAAGTTTATTATTATTATTATTATTATTATTATTATTTTCAAACCATTCTCTGTAAATTCCAGAAATGTTCATGGGGAAAGACCAGCAGACCAGCGTGTCTGGCACCAACAACCATACATCATTCAGAGTCATTTAAATCACCTTTCTTCTCAACTTCAGCGGATGGTCTTGATCATTTCGACAAGTTGCTGGCATGTGATTGGCTGATTAGATATCTGCGTCAAAGAACAGTTAAACAGGTGTACCTAATAAAGAGACCAATAAGTGTATATGTTGTAATATAAATGCTAGGGTTTTATATAAATACAGAAATGCCTACTGTACAATAAAATGTGTTTTAATCATCATCAGTTTCAACTTAGTTGTCGTACCAGGAAATAAAAAAAACATATGCAACTTTATTCATTGACTTTGAACTTCAAAAAGAAGTTAAAAATCTGTGTATTATTAACTTTTTCTTTAAAAATAAGGCTTAAATAAGAAGACGACAACAGACATGACATGAGATGACATTTATGAATATAATCAGACAACAAAATAACACTGAAACTCAAAGTCTGTGCTTACCAGGTGTGTAAAGCTGCTGCTTGAAGGCCAACAAAAATGACAGACTTTACAGCGCACACAGTACAAATGACACCTGATTTCCCTAAAAGCCGACAAGTGGGTTAAAGGCAGCCAAGCAAAACACGTCCTGATTTTCCTACTGGCAGAGTGTGAAGGATGTTTGTGACATTACAGGCTGTGACATTCTCAAATATAAAGGAAAAACAAATGTAAAGAAACCAGCAGCTGAGCGCTGAGATGTATTGTGTTAGGCAAAGCAGAAATCCCACAGACCACAAGGCGTCAGTGTGGACCATAACTGAGAAAGAAATCCTCCGCCTGCTGCAGTGAAAGAACTATAAGGAGCACACAGGTTATCACACAAGACTCAGAACAGTACTTTTATTTTTCTTTCTGAATATACATTTTATGTTGCTGCATCACAAATGTTTCAGCTGTGGAAATGAATGGTTATGTTATTTATTTGTTTATTTTTAGCTCCAATCAAACACATTTGTTAATGAAGAGCAGATACTGGTTAACACTGGACGAGTCAGGGAGTTAATGGTTGCAGGATTGATTTCTGCTTTCATGTAAGAGCTCTGATAATTCCAAGAACATTTATTTGTTGTAAAAAGTATCAATATTTTTCTTTCCCTCTGTTGATATCCTCTTTTTTCTGGTTATATCATGTCACTTTATATTAATGACGTTTCTCTGTTAGTGTGATAAATGTAGCCTATATGAGAGATGTAGCCACTGTGATTTTAACATCGCTGTTCCCATATCAGGCGAAATCATGTTTGGATGGTTATTCTAGTATTTTATGTCCCCATTACTTTGCAGGTATCTGTTAATGTGCATCGCTAACCAAGCTTACTAAAGTTAGGGGGTAATTTCTTTCTGGCGTCTCTTCTGCCTCCACAAAAATACCACACTCGCACACTTCCATTCACAACATGATTTGTTCTTTTATTGTGTACATGTGAAAAAAATGAGGAACACTGTGTATTTCACCGTCTTGGCTAGGTAGTGGGAAGAAAGGAAGCACTGGTTCATTTTGAGCCATCACAAAAGACACATAAAAGATGGTCACAGCCACCATAACATCAGTATCTGCATTTCAAAACTGGATGTCATCAGTGAAGGTGGCATTGACTGTGAAACCATATATGAACAGGTTGTTAGCTGTGGATAATCCTCATTGTTGACACTTAGAATCACCATAATTCACAAAAGGGACTTATTGTTTTATTCACTGTCTTGAAGCTAGTCCATAAACTCATCGGGAAAGTGCTTGCTGGCCTCAGGGCAGTGGGCAGTTTTCCCATAGACATATATAGGACTATAAGTCTTTTTGCAGCCACATTGGATTGCCCCTGATGGCCATTAAAAATGTGGGTTTTGGGTACTTTTAGACACCAAAGCTCCATTCATCTTTAGTACTGTAAATGATGTCAGCAGCAGCTAGCTATAGAGCTTGTTCAAGCTACACAGTTGTGTTGTGATGTTGTTAAAGTTACTGAATACTGAATTTTGGTTTTTACAGTTGAAGAATTCAGCAGCTAGCACAACAGTCACAGTCAAATGGTGCAAATATGTTTGTGTGTTGAATTTCACACACCAAATTACATATATAATGTACATAGCGTACAAGTGAACATGAAGTAACTTAAGTAGATGATACAGAGATACAGTCATGGTCACTTGTGGATCAAGAAAATGAAGATAAATGAAGATACATCAGTTATAAACTTAAAGTTCAAACTTCAAAATGGACAAAGTAATGACTTCACAGCATCCACCTTTTTATACAGTCAATGGTCAGGTTTCTCAAAGTTCGCCCAAAGGAGAAAGGAGCTTTTCTCTTTATTTTCACCTTGACCTTTATAGTCCTTATAACCTTCCTAACACTGATGAATACATCTGTTGGCAAGAAATGCCACCGCAAAAATGGTTAAACAGCTATGAACCACTACATCGATGATGCAGACATTAATCTGGAACATTTTCCTTGTAAAATAACAAAAAAAGGTCCTCAGTCATACGTTGGCTTCCTAAACTGGCACTCTCATAACTTAAGAAGCCAAGGTCTAAATGTTAACTCACTGAGGGCTAGAATCATCCGGGCATCCACCCCACACTACAAACACTTCCCCCCCCCTGAATTTTGGATTCAGTATGTAAAATAAACACTGCATTTGGTTGTTAGAACTAAAATAAATACAATAAAAAATACTGCGAGTTGGCAAAAGTACACGTTTGAATCACGAACGCCCCAATTTATATATAAGTGTGTGTTTATCACGAACGCATAAAATAAACACACTGACAACTATAGTAAGACTCAGTATAAAGAACTTATAAACACTGTCACTCACTATTTCACTCCTTAAATTTAATTCTGACTTAGAAAAAACACACATGCAATGTATCAAGCTTTGAGAAGTCTAATTTTTTCTTGACAGATATTTTTACTGAGCAATTTTCTTTAGAGTTCATATTTTACTTTTACCATAATAAAAGGCACCCTTTGCCCTCCATTCATTTCAGTTCATTCATAACATATGTAAACGACTACACTCTTGGAACCTGATTTGTATATGATGTGTAACCTGGAACATGACTGACATGACCTAGTTACCTTCAACAACAGCATTCGACCCAGTGCTTTAAAGCAAATATCAGCTGAGGTTGATCTTTATGCACAAACCGTGATGAGAGCAACACAAGTGGAGCCTAACATGATCTTCTCACGATTTAGAGGATGTTTCAGAGCAAGGAAACTCTGATTACAGCCCCTCCCACGTAGATAACTCCGAGCCAGCAAGCGAGACATTTATCCTGAAGGCTTTTGTGACTCCTTGCATGCAAAAAGCGTCACCACCTTCTTACAGCAGCTTCAGCGGCACTGGTAAAAGGATCACAGCGGTCTGTGTCTGGACTTAATCAAGAAGTCACAAAAGAAGCCAACATAAGAGGACAGGAAAGGTGGAGATGCAACTTCTGCTCTGCAAAAATACAGCAAAACAGGGACAAATGTGGGAAACACGTGGAGAACTTCAAGGTTTCCTACCACTGCTATGAATCCACGGATTGACAAGGCATGGTTTAATGGTTGTAATAATTATGCACGGTTATCGAATGAATCCCAACAGCTGGCTCTTATGTTTTCATATCTTTGGTAAAAGAGGAGAGGATATTGTGTGCTGTGAAACCTAAAAAAACCACTCTCCATGCTCTTTGAAACATTAATTAAGGATTAATAATAAATGTATTAATACCAGATAGGTTATACATTCTGAATAGAGGGAACTTTTGGTTCATTAACATTACCATATTACCAGTATGTAAATTAATTATTTTTTTAGTCTTTTTTCTAACCTAAGGCGATGACACAAATTACCTCCTGTTGTGACAACACACAGAATGTACATATAAAACTGCTGATTTCATTCCTACAGTAAAACTGAGACAACGCAGATCAAAGAGATGAAGGCATATTTATTGACAAGTACACAAAATATGACAAAGGAGAGTTACGAGTTACTAAGAGTAACCTCCTCCTCTGAAACATTTCAGTATGGCTTCTCTCATGCTCTTCAGTTACACAGATTAAGACTCATAAATACATATAAAACTAGGAACAAGTGTGCGAGCGCTGACAAATTAGCAGGTAAACCACAGTATGCAGTATGCAACCGTCTAAAACAAGCTGTATGATAAACGCGAATAAACGTTGAGCTCATGCTAAGAGAATAAATATGAAAATACAAAAACAAAAACGTGTATATTCGTATTGCTGTTCACCGCTGCAAAGTAATCTTTGGATTAGAGATATGACGGTGAATGTTTACATTCTCTCAGAGTTTAATGCTACCTGCATGTTGCATAGCTTCCAGGGAGTAATAAAAGTCAAGCTTCATCAAAACTGAGATGATTTTTTTAAAAAGTCGAACCAGTATTACTGCAGCCAACAGTTTACTTCTTACTTTTCAAGTCTGTAAGTATTCTTTTTTATTAAAAACGACTAAAAAAAGGTGTAAAAAGCAGTTAACGGCTGAGTTGGGGGAACGTCTGAACATTTTTTAGAAATGACTTGTCAACTTAATGCAGTGGCTGAGCCAGACAAGTTTATGGGGTGGCCAGGCTGAAACCATTATTTACACAGGGGTGCCAAAGAAACAGATGACTATTTATTTTTCCAGCTTAGCATTTTTTTGTGTCACTTATCATTTGCTTATGCAGGCATGTAGTAGCACATTATGGGGGCTCATTTAACACTCAGTTACAATTAGAAAGTCCTATGTTGCTAAATTGAAGCTAAAGTTCATAAGATAATTACACTGTCAACTGATGGATGAGCTGTTAAAATGTTCACGGTCGTAACAAAAGGTTTACAAAAAAAGTTCTGCTAGAAAAATAGAGGTTACTAAACGTAACTCCAGTTCTGTGATCATTTGCATCCCTCTTAAACGAGCTGAGAGCCATTCAAAGAGAAGCATTCCACTTCCTATTAATGCTACTGCACAAAAACTGGATTTCAGCCGGGCTTGCAACTGATAGTCATCAATGATTAGGATTCAATGGACTGCTAAGATAATTATTTATACAAGCTTTTTAAACAAAACCCCCATTTTTACTTTGCTTTTTACTGATACAGTACCGATAATGGATGAAAGTATTGGGACACAGCTCTCAATCTTTCAGGTGTTTTCAGTCTCATTGCCACAGGTGTATAAAATTAAGCACCTAGCCATGCAGTCTGCCTTTGCAAACATTTGTGAATGAATGCGATGTTCTAAAGAGCTCACTGAATTTGAGTGTGGTACTGTAAGGAGATGCCACTGTTACAAACAAGTCAGTTGCTTTCTTCCCTCCACGATCAACTATAAGTGTTATTACTACAAAGTGGAGGTGTGTCAGACAACGCGAAGCTACAGAGCAGGTTTGCCGTGCCTTCTGGGTACAAGTCGCCAACGCTCTGCTGACTGTATAACTGCAGAGCTGTGCACCAGGAGTTTCGTGATGTGGGTTTTAATGGCTGAGCCGCTCCTGTAAGTGTAATGTGTAGGTCGTCCGGTGCTTTTGTGCATAAGGTGTATGCCCAAATTGAAATAAAATGACACTCACGCTTTTAGGTTTTTCTGAAAGGAAACTAATTTTGCCCAAAACACTAGCCATTTGCTAGGTGTCTGTTAAGGATTTAAGTCAGGACGCTGCTGCTGCCAACTTCATGGCTGAAATCAAAACAGCAGTTGCCATAATGTTGCAGATGGTGCTGACACACAGAAAGGCATTTAACTACAGCGTACAAACTGAACTACATCTATAGTCTGTCAGGAAAAGCTTTTACCCCACAAACTTTCATTTTTGGGATACAGCTTCAGTTCATCCTGGACTATGTCGCTAGTGCCATCTTTTTATAGTTTTTCGAAGTCCTGGTTGGCTTCACCTTTGGCTCCACCCCTGCATTAATGAAACATTGACAGGAAATGCCACTAGTTTAGTGGATAAGTGCTTGTTGTTGGTTCTCTGCAAGCAAATTATGTCTGAACAGTATGATGATGGGGAAAAACCCAACTTTCCATTTCCAAAATGAAAGGCTGAACTCCAGACAGACATCACAGTATAACAGACAACATAGTTTGCTGACTACATGCAAGTTACACTGTTACAGTACTCTATCTTCTTGCATTCGCCATAATCCCTTAATTGTCACTTTTACCCACAGTATCCACTGTTCAGGAAAATGTAAGTTAAGTTGCCCCTAAAATATATTTAATTTGAAATTTTGAGGTTGAATATGTGAAGCCAAGGCCATGTCTTTTTGCTTCCAGTCAAAAAGGCACTTGTCTTTTAAATGGTTTCTCTGTAAAGCCAGATATGCAAACTGGAGCACTACACATCCAAATTTATATACAAATGACATAACTCATGGGCGCCGACTCATTTACAAACCGCAGCCATACAAACAAAAACCCCAAAACAACAAAAAAACAAAGAAAACAACAACAACAAAGCAAATCTTGGTCCTCTAAAAGCACACTTTCTTGTAAAGGCTGGAAATGGCAGGTTTGGTTGCTACATACTTAACTTACATGTCAGTCATGTAATCTATACCTTGGATAGTTTCTATGTAACGTTATTATATATGAAAAACAAGGCACACGTTGGACCCTGGTCATCTGGACAATACATTTAGAATTGTTCTCCTTGCGTTTCCTTTTGCTGCTTCCTGCATGCCTTAGTCCAAACATGTGGAGCATAGTGTCAAATTCATTTGGTGCTTCCCTTTTTAAGAAAATTTCCTGTCACTTTTGATGGTGACGGGAAACTACGCGTGGCTGTGGACGGAGATGCTCGACAGGTCGTTCCTGATGATCTCGTTTACTGCAAAAGGAAAAGAGAGAAAAGGACGATCAGTATTTTAGGTTTCATCCAAAATACCTAAAAAGGCCCTTTCTAAGTCTCCTTTTCACTTCTTATTCAGTCCGAACTTGAAACACTGATGCAATGTTTTTTTCACAGTTTTGTCTCGGAGTGTTTTCATCAAAGTGGGCAGTGTGTCACCTTTATCCACATAGTGTAAATTTGGCAGGGTTACTGCTCCTGAAGGGAATTATTCTGAACCTGAATCTAACAAAGAGGTTATAGTGCATTGATTTAACCAGCAAGTAAAAACCAAGAAAAACAGTGTTAAAAAAAGTGCAGTAAAGTTCAGCATAAAAATGTCGACTGATAAACATTCACAAATAAACCTGATAAACTCTTTAAAACACAGAAATTAGTTCTTGGCTGCTAATATTGCCACATCCAGTGCATCAAGGATCACTGCCAAAGATTGCCTCGTGATTGTCTCACCAAACCTCCTCACGTGACGTTAATGAGAGTGCAGCTCCATCTTAATGCTCCAGTAAGGATTTGGACACATTTAAACAAAATCCAACCTGAGCTTGCGCTTCCAAGACACGGCCAATCAAAACTTTATTAAGGCTTCATTACAAGTGTCCGTCTTGTATTTTTATTGTTACTTTTGAATTTCTAATGTTCATTTAATTCTTGCAGCAAGTTTGCATAAGATGAGCCTGAAATAGTTTCGGCAATCACACAAAAACAAACACTGACATTTTATAACTTGAGCTGATACTTCACACATCAAACACACACAGAGTTTTCATTCATCTCAGTTCAATTCAAATGTATTTATATTGTGCCACATCACAACAACAGCCTCCTAAAGGTGCATTCTACTGCAACGTAAGAAGGTACGCAGTAACGGAGAAAACCCCCTACAATCAGATGATCTCCTTTAAGCGGCACTAGGAGACGCCTCCCAGGCTCAAAGAGGCACCTCCCTGAGCCTGGGTCTGCAGGAGGTTTTTTTCTGTTAGGAAGAAAATAAAGAGCACAGGGAGACAGGAAAAACACATGCAGCAGTGACATATAAACACCTGGGGAGCGAAAGGAGGAGGAGGCGAGAGGAGAAGAAATGCTCAGTACATAACACGAAGCTCTCCAGCAGTCTACGAGCAAAGCTTCAGGGTCACCTTTTCCAGCCCTATCTATAAGCTTTATGAAAAAAATGAAGGTTTTAATAAAGTTTTTTAGAGTCTTGGTCTTAGCTGTTGGGTTTATCAAATATATGCATTTTTAAAAATGATGCCCTTATAAGGACAAATAGAGAGCCCAGAAAAAGTAAATGTGCTTAGTAAAACTTTGCTTTTCTCATTGCACAAGGCTATTATACACTTGTTAGTACATCTATAAGGTGCTATTTCTGCCAGTGTGAGCAAAAATCCTCTGAGCCATACAGAACCTGTTATTTCCTCTGAGTCAGTCTAATAGAATCACTTTACACTGGAGGTCCCCAGGCATTTTTTATCAGGAGAGATGATGCAACATCCTGCTGCCTCCAGGTGCACTTGTTTATCTGTTTTTATCAGCTGTGTACAGATGGTGTGGCGTGTTCAAAGAGCAGCTACACAGTCTGATTGACTGTAGCTGCTACACAAGAAAAACCTATACGTGCATATCAATGCACCGACAACGGGGGGACTCACAAATCTGTCATTTTTGGTTACTATAATTGATTGTGTTGTTTTTCGTCCGTCTTGATTTTTACTGTTCTTTAAACTGCGAATGTAAACACATTTATTACTTGGAAGTCAGTTTCTCCCTCATTAGTCTGCTGTTTACTGTTTAACCCAGTATCTAGGTTAAGCCCCCGTCCGCTCCCCTCTCATAATGATGAGAAATGTGAGAGGGGAAGGGGAACACCCCTGGATCTGGCCTCAAGAAACCAAGCCAGAGGGCTGAGAGAGGAATTCCCTCTGTCTGGCTGGTCGCTTGAAGAGTAGCCTGGAAACCTGAGGCCCCCCCCCACACACACACAATGGAAGATGTTTTTTTTTTCCTTCTTAAAAACATCTATTTTCATTGCAGGCAACAGAGCAGCTCTTTCCTCAGTGACCCAGCACTGGCACGGACACTTCCTACCAGAAATACCCCACACTTCCTATCACAAAAATATAATGGGTTGCATGTGTTGCACAATGTCAGCATACACACACACCCACACACACACCAAAAAGGAATCAGTGTGCGTGGGAGGCTGTCATGGTGAAAAACAAAATAATAAAAGTGTGTCATAATCACCTAAATGTGTGGATGCAAAACTTTCGTATCAAAACGCCAAAATCATCTAAATTCTCACCAAAGCTGTTTACAATTACAGAGAGATACGTTACGCTCGTCTAGACATGAAGTAAATGTGCTTGGCTCGCTGACGGACTGCGATTAATAAAGGAACAATGAGATCTGTTTGGCATGTTTGATATCTACAGTACAGCAGCGGTAACTCCTGCCCGTACCACAGAAACACATGGACACACTGAAGCTATTATGCAAATATGAGGCTGAGATTCACAGCAATGTGTCCTCATAAGAAACAGAGTCGGGGAAAGGCAAGGAGGCAAGGAGGCAAGGCAGCAGGTGCTTTAAATCGCTTCCTGTCAACAAAACGGGGAGGACAAACCTCCCCGGCAGCATTAAAATGTAAAATTAGAGGTAAAATCTTCACATTTCCTCTTCTTACTCATTATTATGAATATTTTGCTGCCAAACCATACATTTGCCTTTAAGGTATTTGATCTATTCTTTCACTTTTGCACCAAACAGACAAACAGAAGGCTGCAAAGGAACCTTTTAGGTTTTAGCTGCATGCTGATGAACGGGGCTGAAATGATTTGCCAGTTAATGAATTAGCTGATCCATAAAAAATGAAAATACACACACTTTATTAAGAACATCTGTTCTGCTGCTCATTAACACAAATAACTAATCAGCCAGTCAAACAGAAAGTGAACTCAGTGCATTTAGGCGTGTGGTCAGGATGACCTGATGAGGTTCAAATAATAAATCAAGGCATTTTTCTTCACTCAGAATATTGCTGACTACAACTTTTCAAATTTAAGGATTTTCTACTTATCCTTGAAAATTGAACAATTTGTCAGACCTGCTTGGCATCGTGAAAATTATGACTGCAGCAGCAACAGTTTAAATCAATGACAAAGCCAAACATTGTGCAATAATAGCAGCACAGTTTTGGTGCTTAAACAACATTGACAAGTTGATCTCCTCAGCAAAAGTAGGAAAAAGACTGGAAAATTAACCTACAGCTAATCATCAGCTACTTTTATTCGTGCTTCATTTGAAATTCGTTGCAAAGCCTCTAATGTTTCATCAGTGCAAACCGGCAGTGACTTCTTGTGCAGTGGCCTCCATCTTGCAGCTGAGGCCATGAAATCGTCTTGAAGGAGGCTTGACTTGGCTGCACGCAATCTAAACTCTCCAGAATTTAGCTTCAGGTTCAACTCTGTTGTTGTAACAGTAGAATCAGAACGGTCTGTTCTCGTGTGCATATGGTAAGGCGAGACGCTTTTGACGTGCGTCACCAGGACAGCGTACTGCCACCACTCATGCGAATGTGAGACTGGTGTTACCAGAAGACATACTTGAACCTGAAGAAATAAACTCCCAAACCTCATCTCCGCCCTCCTACAGTCTGTCGCTCCACCGCCATGTGTGCTCTCCTGGCCCGACTGAACCGACTGACCTCCTCTCCTCTATTTGATCTGGCTTTGACCTTCTGTGCATCTGGAGGTGGAAGGATATAACAGCCGAGTTCAGGCCTCAGGGGCACGTTATTACACCGACTTCTCAACGCGCACGTCGAGCCAGGCCGCCGGCTGTAAATTTAGGACATCAAGACATCGTCAGGCCTCCACATCATGTCATCACCTGTCCAGTAACTATCCAAATCATGGATGAATTATGCCGTGCAGATATTTTTCTTATGCATCATCATGCGCCACATCTGGCTCAATGGCTTTCACATGAGACTGAAACGGTAAAAAAGACATAATTCAGTTTATTCTGATATGAAACAAAGGAAGAGAAGGCAGTAAAAATTTATCTTTTGCCTCAGTGAGGCCACGGCATGTACTGTTTATGTGCCTGTTACCATGGCCTACTTTTCGTTGTGGTGTCACATTTGATGTGGAGGGTCTAATTGAAAGAAAAAATGAGGTCAATCTATCGATCTCTAAGTGTGTTTACAACAAAGTTCTAAAAATAGGCCCAGCACTAGTGTGACATCTGTGTCATGTGGGTCACATTGATTTGCTTAAGAGAGCTGAGCGACAGAGACGCTTCAAACAAGTCCACAAACACACAGACACGCATAGTAACATCTGCCCTTATTTTATTTCACAAAAGGAAATAAATATGTGGTTTTGATCAAAACTTTGAGGGAACTAAATTTGTTTTTACGCCATAATCTGGAAAGGGAGGTTGCTAAACAAGATTTTTGTGGAAGAAATCAAAGAAATTGAATTGAAGCATTATAGCGGTTGATATATTTGATATGTTGGTCTATTAATGATAGCCTGTAGCAGTATAGGCATATACTCATCAGTGCATTGACTGCAGGTTATATGTTATAAGTTTTCTCGGATGGAAAAGGTCAATTTGCTGCTCTGCATTGAATGGATTTCAAGTATCTTAGGGTTTTCTTTGTAAGGTGGGGGGACACAAACTGATGGTTTGGTCACCTTTACCATTGTGGTAAAGGTGATCTGTGTTTATTCTTCCCTCACCTATGCCCTTAAACTGTGAATAGTGTATGAATAGACCCCAAGAGTGATTAAGGAGCAGCTGAAATGAGCGACTAAGAGTGACTAGGGTCACCCACAAAGGACTTCATTCATTCACGAGGGGTTTTTCTCTAACAGAGTAAGTTGAGGTGGTTCAAGCATCTGACTCGGATGAATCCTGGACGCCTCCTAGGTGACATGTTTTGGGATTCTCCAACTAGGAGACGAGCCCAAGACAAATCCAGGACACGATGGACGGATTATGTCTGCCAACTGACTTTGAAAGGCCTCGATTTTCCCTGTAGCAGCTGAAGGAGGAGCTGTGGAGAGGAGTGTCTGGCTCCTAACAAAGTGCAATGCCAAAACATGCTCTGACTAACTGACAACAGCAGGCCCAGCTCGAGTGTCTAAAAAGAATAGCAGCTGACATATTGACAGATCATTTTTAGGCTCCAAAAATCAATATAGGCACTAGCATCGGCCACAACTTGGAGTTTTGGGCGGGCTCTAAAATAAACACGAGCTCTGTTCAGTAGCTGCTCTGAGGCTTTCAGTCTTATCACATGTTCATTATCAGCAGATGCTGCTTTGGTTCAGTGTTCACTGAATTGCTCAAGTTTTCATTTTTCTAATTTTCACATGACAACAACTTAATCTTTTGATAAAGATCAGGAGTTTATTTTAAATAATGCATACTTTTACCAGCGTGTTCATGCATCTAACCCAAACTGAAAGATAATCATCAATATGAATATGATTTAACAGAAGGTACTGAGGCAATCTTTGTCAAGCGTTACATCTGCTGTAGAGCGTGGATGCTGGGGTTTGATATGAAGTAATCCAGGAACTGGTTTCCTCTCCCATGGTGGCTGACTGCAGCTGGATCGGACTGATATAGCCCGGCTCTCCAACCAGGAAACCCCAAGGAACTCCCAAACAATTAGCAGGACAGCGCTGTTTGCCTCATTAAAGGTTGGAAGCTGCCAACACGACCAGCCTGTAATAATACAAGGCTACAGACGAGCCGATCCGGCAGCGAGATATCCAGCAGCCTCGCTGAACGAAGGGAATACGTCAGCTGGGAGAGTTGCGCTGATACAATGAGAGAAAAAAGCTGGGGGGCAGAAAACACCACGAACCCTCCCCCAGTTTACTGCCACGTCAAATCCAGGCCACAAGCCACAAGATGTTCTTGGCCCACATTATGAGGCTCCTACTGGGTTACTGCAAGTCAGTCCCACAGAGCGGTTCTGTAGTTCACCACAGATTCAGCCAAGTTTTTCTTTTAAACTCAGGTATTATTTAAAAATGTCTGAACAATAGATTACTGGAAACTTTTTATGTCTAAATAAAATAGAATTACAGAAAGGGAGAAGAAACCGTGATCCTGTATTTATAACCTTTGTCAAATTTTGGTTGTCGACATTTTCTCCAAATGTTGTTAGTTCAAATGTGGAATCGTCTTTAGCCATGCCAGCAGCAGCCTCGGAGGACGCCAGAGCCGCTCTGTCGGTCTGTCCAGACTGAAATATCTCAAGAGCTCTTGGACAGATCGCCTTTAGATTTTTTGCAGGCAGTTATGGCCCTCGGAGGATGAGTCTAACAGACTCCGGTGACGGCCTGACTTTTTATCTAGTGTCACCGTGAGGTTGATATTTTGGTTTTTTAGTGAAAATGTCTCAGGAAGGAGGAGATGGATGCTATCAGGATGAATTTTAATAACATGGTGATCCAGCAAAGTCACAAAGATTCGTTTGTCTGGTATCTAAATCCAAGTAGCTGTAAAACTAATAACATTCCTCTAAACCTCAGCTGCACTTTGCATTTAGTGCCGATCAATAAATGTTAGTTTGTCTCTGCACACGCTTTGAGACGGAAAAAAGGTTGGATTCATCTTTCACTATAACTTAGGCCAAGGAGAGAAAAAGCAATTACAGCAGCAAATAGACTGCATTCAAACTGTGCTTTAACCTAAAAGCCACACTTACCAAAGGACACATATGTAAATCCAGTGTCTTTCACACTGTAGATTCAATGCTTCTTCTGTCACACACACTGATTCCCAGCAACTTTTTAGACCATAAAGGCCACCACCGCCTCTTCAACTACAACTACCAAATTCGTAAAGTAGTCTCTACAAAACTTGAACATTTTCCATCTATTTTCACTCGTCTCCATCACCTCAGGCAGGTCTTCAGTGCATAGAATCACCTGGTAATCTAATAAACTGTTTCTGGACTGCAGAAGGACACCAGGGCACCCACTCCACACAACGACGAAAGGTGCAGTTTTGCAGGCGACAGTATTAACCGCTGCACCAAACTTTACATTTTTATTAAGATAAATCTTTACCTAGGACTTTTCCACTGCATTACAACATATTTTTGTGTGTGCTTTTTATTGAGTTTAATGATGCACCAGTAAATGAGCAATGAGTAACACATGGCAGATGTGAATATTGGTGAATAGAGCACAAACAAATAAAAAGAAAGCTAACAATTCCTTCTAAACATAATAAAATGTGTAAAAGTGCCTTTTACTGTATAAAATCAGAGTGATTTAACAGAGTCAGGTATGACTCACAGATTTATTCCAAAATACTTTTCCTCTGATAGTCTAAATCTCTGGTCATCAATTGTACATTTCTGACATCTAACAAGCCACAACACGCCATAAAAAAGCATTTCATAATGCGCTGGCTCACATCGGGCTCAAATGCTTTGCTCGTGTTACCTCACCACTGACAAAAGTGTTGGACACACTACTGTGCAGTATAACGTATGGCTTTCGCCACCTCATCCAGACTCATTCTGAGCTAAAGGGAAGCATGCAAACCTCTCCAGTCAGCAAGTTTTATAGCAGCGTGGCAGACCTCCATCTCCCTCAGCCTCAGCAGCACCCTGCAGCCTACACTGTACATCTGGCTCCAGACTACGCGAGTCAGACTTTCCACGAACAGACATGTTTGTGGCCTCTCGGGGGACGGTGTGAAAAAATGCGCAGCAGAGGGGGGTCCTGATGAATATTAGAGGCTGTGCAAACACGGATAATAAGACAAAAACTGTACCACTGGAAGAGGGAGACGAAAACCACCTGTGCCACTTTCAGTTAAAAATGAAGCATACTGTGGCTGTTTAACAGGATAAGTGTTTAAATTTCTGTGAAATTAAATCAAATTGGGCAAAGATTACTCGTTGGCTTCAAGGAATAACGTGCAGATCGTTATATACTAAAAAAAATAAAATCTACCCGCAATCATATTTCAGAAAGGACTCTGTATGAGCAAAAAAGCCTCAGATATGGATGTCTGTGGTTTAACAAGCACGCTCGACATCACACCTGAGCGAGGCCGTAAAGCTGTATCAAACCATGCCAAAGGTTTAATGAAGTGAGAAGCCACAATAACGAAGGAATGTTTAGCAAAATTTCCCTCAATTTGCCAGCGAAAACAAGTCTAATGAGGATGCCAACCCTTCAGGAATATCCATTATGGTTGTGATGGCGTAGTTAAATACTTTGATTTCATTAACTACACCTGGTTGGAACGTTAGAACCTGAAAAAAGCACATTAACAAATCAAATCTGGAGCTCCAGCCTGCCAAATATTACCGCAGACAGGGTAAAGAAGTGTTAATGTATTTATCCAGACTGTTCGGAGGAAGTGGCATGAGAACAGTCTGAGTGCCGGAGTCTGAGGCCCAACAACAGCATCTCACTCTCCATCATCACAAAGCTCGGCCAGACGATTCAGCGGGGGCTCTGGTGATGGATCAAAGCTGCGCTGCTCCGTCTGCTGATAGCTGTTGGTTAGTGTTTCTTCATCTACTGAACTCTTTCCGCCGTGGACCTTACACACAGCCACAGACTGGGGTTTTTTCTGCCCCGAGGAAGATCACTTATCCAATTTATTTCCAATCACCACAATGCAGAGCACAAAGCCCCCAAAACCTCAGTGGTGAGCACAGAGGGCCAGAGCAGTGAGATCATAGAGTTAGTGCTACTAAAATCCTGCCTTCTGTGACATAAATAAAGGGCGATGCAAAAAGGGCATTTATTTTTTCAGTGAGGTTTGAGCCCAATCATCTTATTCTGTGTTTAAAGTCAATTACATCAAATTCTAGACCACCAGAGCTTAGGCAGCGAAGAAAGAAACACTTTAAAGCATTGCAACAGCAGTGATAAACATCTTGGCACACCGTCTCGTCACTCCCACTGCCATCCACTCCTTCAGCAGGCTGTAACTGACACAAGCTGTAACAGTGCGGAAATACTGCCCAAAGCGAGAATTTAAATATTTCTCTCATAATTTCGACACTGATACGTGGATCTGAAATTTGGATTTCCTTTCTTTTTGTAGACATATAAGCAGGATGTTTTGTAGTGGATATAAAAACTTCAGTTTTGTACTGATTATCCAAAGAAAAATAGCTGGGTTTGGCTAAATGTATCTTTGGGGCCATTGGTGGATGTTTTTGGGGTGTACTGAGGATTGACAAAGTGCAGTTTTACGCCATGTGAGAAGTCAGTGCAGGTCAGTGCTTGCATGCAGTACCACGCTGCTGCAGTGGACAGCTCTATTGCCTTTCTGTGTGGCTGTATGGATTTCCTCTAGGGTAGACGTGTCCTGTGATGGACTAACAACCTGCCTGGGTTGTACCCTATGTCAGCTGTGATAAACTCAAACCCCTCCCACCAAAAGTTGGCTAATCGGTTAAGTAAATGAATGTAAGAATGTCACTCTGAATATACTCCCAGATAAGTGGGGACTTCCAGTTCAACGGAGTTCAGAGCACATTACAAAATTAAGCTTGTGTAACAGAAACGTGGTTATAGAGGTCACGTGCCAATAAGGCTTAAGTGCATTTTTACTGTGATGTGAACTAATAATACAAGATTTTTGTCCTGATTTTGTCTGTTGCAAAGCTCTTTGGCTGAGAAATAAGGGATTATAGGAATTCAAGCAACTCAGAGGCTAACAGAGACGTTCTTGTAAGTCAGCCGTGTGTAGACCATCAAATGCAGATTTGGCTTAAATAGAGATCAATATAGTTAACCATGAAGAGGAAGAAGCATAAAAAATCCATCAAAGATTAAGAAAAGCACTAACAATGTTCTGCTTTTGATCATTATCATTATTTTTAACACTGTTTCACTTCACTGCAAAAACATTCTTTTTCTGGTATGACTTCTACCTTCTCTGCAGCTAAGCTAAGGCCCCAGTCACACTAGAGGAAAAACAGGTCAGCAAAATAAAAATAATAAAAATAAACAAATAAAAATAAATAAAATAAAATGCTTCCAATCATGTGGGACTGATTGGAAATGGCTGCAGTGACAAACTGGTCGCCCAGAGATTAAGCGTGCAGCATCCTTGTCCTCTGGTTGACCAATTGTTTTGTCACAAGGCGATTGCATGCAAGGTTGTGTGGAGGGAGGCAACCTGTCTCCCTCTGACTCATTCCCACTGCAATCAAATGCAGGCAAAGGTCTGCAATTAATCGCCATCTACTCTATAAATGGCAGACAAAATGCCAACTCACTGACTCAGTCGGAGTCAATCTGCGGCTGTGAGAAACTGCTCTGCTCCATCATTTATTTCTCCAAGTGAGGACACAAGGTAATGAAAGTTACTAAGGTTAGTGGCGGGAAATTTACTGTAAATTGTGCTAAATTTAACACTGAAAAGCAGGCTTTATTTTGCCCCCGATATGTGTGTGAGAGTTACCGGTGGTTATTTATTTGGAATAAAAGAGGGAGATGTTATCAGAACAAGGACGTAATTGACACGGCTGGATGGTTCAAAGTTGTGAGCGCAGCTCCAAAACTCTTTACTCAGTGCTGACTCGGAGTGTTTAGAGCCGAGGCACACGTATTCCTGCTCTGCACTAATGCTGGGATTTTACTGAAATAGAGCAGAACTGAGCTGAACTTAACGGAGCATTGGAAGGAGGCAGGAACAAGGATACATCTGGTTTTCCTTTTTATACTGAACAGAGGAGGTTTCCACACTGAGATCCGTGCACGCCTTTTTTTAGCAGTGCGCACACACAGCAGCGTTCATGTTTCTTTCTCTTACTTTACTTGATAGGCGGTATTACAGATGTAAGAAAAAACACTGTTATTAATTGATCTGTGTTAAATTATTGTCTGAATGTTACAGTGTGCTAAGTTAGTTAAATTAATATGCACAATATTCCCAGTCTCACAGTTTCCTCTTCAAAAACTCAAAGTTAAAAGCTGAATTAAACCTCCCATCTACTGCTGAACTATGCCACTTAACCTAAATATTTAATATGAAATAATGTCAAAATGCAACAGCACAAAATGCTGCCAGTTTACGAAATATTACACTGAGAAAATTCCTCAGAAAACGGTTTGCTTTGATGAGGGATTTGTTTCTGTTTACCCTGTACAGGAAAGGAGGCATCTTGTTCCATTTACTGAAATCAGCAGCAGACTTTCTGACTTTTAGACCTAACAAATATGTGAAAATCACTCGGCTCTGTAACATGTTTTAAGTTGCTCTAAATGTGATGCGGCGGTGAGGTTACGGTTGAGCTTTTCATTCAGGGGTGGGGCTGCACCTCTCCATCGGCCAGTGACAGCAGCTACACTAGCAGATGCATAACCAGCGAACGTATGCGTAACATATTAAGGCTTTGTAATAAAGCACTTTATCTCCACCTGAGTCTCAGTTCTCAGGACCTCACATGGCCTCCAACTATTTCTAACAGAAGATTTCAGCCTTATATCATAAACATTCATTCTTCAGCCTCACTCTTGTCAAAGAGAAAAACATGAGTAAAACCTGCGCTTACAGTGAGTACAACATTCACTCCCTCATTTGTGAGCTGCTGGTAGAGTGCTGGTCATTAATGAAATTAACTTACAGCATCTGTTTGTTTACGAGTTTATAAATGTGCCTCATTTGGATCAGGCCCAGGTTGTTACTGAGAGAGTCATGCCTGATATTTGGATTCTCCTCAGTCTGCAACAAATTTTTCTGGCAAGGTGCATGGAGAAGACAAAGATCTGATGACATGAAGACGTGAAGACTCCAGCGACACTTAAAGTATTAGGGAACTGCCACCTTGGCAGTGTTGCAACAGCTTTGAAATTTACCACAGTTAATCGCAAACAGATTGCACGTAAGTGCCAACTTGACCCTGTTAATTAAAAAACTGATTGAAGCAGACTGTCGCCGCCTTATTGCCAATTTATCCCCATTTTATCGCTGTTCTGATGCACCAATGCTGCTTTGAAGAGGGAAATTGACTGGGAGTCATCTCAGACCAGTTCCCCATCCCTGACCACTTCAAGCAGGGCCATTACAAGTTGATTGCACATGGTCACTATAATTTTGATCGCGTTGCGGTTTCAACCACAGTTTTTGCTAGTGTGACTGTAGCTAATAGAATAAAAGCAAAGCTAAACGAGCACACACACACACATATTGCTGGTTGTTACACATATTTTTGACTGCATACATCTTAGGCATGTAGATCTGAGTCTGAAAAGCTCTAATTAACACATAGATACTACCATTCATTTTTTGAAACACATTCTGGATCTTGGGTGTAGCGCTACACTACAAGTTTTATTACTGAAGCGCAAACGTTTTATTTCAACAAACTATAAGACAAAGAAGGTGTAGTCAGTGCACTTTAGATAATGAAGGTTGGAGGATTTTGTGCTTCCAGGTTTCCAGGCTAGTAGTTTCCCACTCTTCCCCTCTCCTTACTATGATAAAACCCTAAATCCTCCACTTGCTATGACTTTGTATTTAACAAAGACAAATGAGATCAATCTTATCTCTTAAGTCTCAGCAACAAAGCAAACAAACATTTTCCACAAATGTCTAACTGTTCTTTTAAATGACTATGAGTCAGAGGATTTCCACACAAAAAAAGAGGAAAAAATTTTAAATTGTGATTTGATGGCCCAAAATTTCCTGGCAAAAGTGATAAGTGAGTCATATGATAATCAAAAATGCTATCAGCGCCTGGAGATATATTACGGTCATTTTGTGCTGGAGGGTAATAAAAACCGTATTGTTTCATCAATTAGGGGGCTCGATGGGGATTTCGCTCTATAATTTTTTCCATGCAGTGGATTAGAAGCATTTAAATTCTGTCTTGTAAAAGTAAAAAAAGTCTCACCATCATCAAGGTACATCTGGTCCAGCTCTTGTGGTTCTTGTTTGATGCTGACAGCAAGTGCCGAGGGACTGCCATCCTCCTGCAGGGAAGAGCGACCCCTCTCTGGCACTTTGGGGTGCTGCTGAGCGGCTGGGCTTGTGCTGCCGCTCACCGGCTGCGCTGGTGTCATGCAGTGGGTTGGAGAAAAGGGGGCGTCAGTCGGGGTGGAGGCCTGCGAGGTTGGAGAGGAGGAGCAGCTGCTGGGAGGGTAGAGGTTGGGTGGCTGGTAGCGCCCGGGAGTCTCCTGAATGATGGAGACGTGCGGGATCGGGGACTGCGAGCCCGGCTGTTGGACGGCCGGGCCCGCAGGGAGGCATTTTGAGAAGGGTGAGGATGGGAGATCGTGCTGTTTAGGGCTGGTGCTCGGAGGTGAGGAGGAGGAGGGCTTGGCTGCAAGTTTCTGCTGGCTGGCTGAATAAGGCCCGCCAACAACACATGGCCTGAGGTCAGAGGTCATCATCGGGGCCATGACTTGTGAGGGGTAGTATGGCTTTGGGAGTAAAGGGCCATGTTGGGTGCACATCAGAGGAGCATCATAGTCATCGCGAGGCTCCGTCTTTATTGTTGGAACTGAAGGAAAACAGAAGGAAAAGCTAAATGAGTAAACACATATTCCAACCATCCTACAAGTGTGAGTGAGCGAGTGAGTTAGTGAGTGGGTTTGTGGCTAGGATACACACTGCCAAACAAACACTCTCATCAATGAGTCTCTGTGTTAGGGCCTGAGCTCCCCCACCCAACAGAAAACATTCACAAAAGTAGAAAAAAGCAGTAAAAAAGGGATGAGTCATCAACACGAGAAAAATCTGGCTGCTTCTATAATAAAAGCCCTGTTTTCTTTGGATCCTGTTCTGGTGCTAATATCCACTACAGTACATGTGCGATATGAAATATGTTGCTGCAGCAGCAGCTTCGTGCTCAGCAGGGTTCAGTAATTTCAAAGAAAATGACTGCCTCCTCAGCGAGACAAAGCAAGAGTTTAACTGAACACAAACAGATGAAATTGGGTCTTTGGGGTGTCGGAGGATTGCGCCGATAGCGTGAGCGAGGACGTTGAGTTCAAATGAGCCACGTCTTGTTTTCAGTCGCTGTCATCTTGGCCATCCGTCCAGATTTCGCAGCGAAACATGTTGGACACCAAGTTTCAAAATGCGGGCCATCAATCAGCTGCAGCCAATGACACCACATCAATCTTATATAACAAGCGTTTCAGTGCGGTTACAAGCACACGACAGCACAGCTCTGACCCTGAACTGCATCACTGCATCACCAAACTGGATCTATTTCTTCTACTTTTTTTCTGCCGAGCATATTTTAGATCATAATATGAAGCATGTGCTTGAAATAGAAGCTGAAATACTTAATAACCCATGCTTTATTCTCCTTATTCTTGTCACACTTGTTTGATTTGCCGACTGTCTGCTGATTTTATGTTATTCTGCATCTTTCTCGGGGATGTCTCTTTAAAAAGATATTTTTAATCATAGAGGGAGTTCCCGAGCTAAATAAAAAGGCTAATTAGATTAAAAGGAGTGAAACTAGGACGTGTCATGCCTGGTGAAGCCTCGCCTGTCAACAACTGTAAAAGAGGAACTGCAATGAGATAGTTACACAAACCGCACGACTAAAATAGCAAACGCACCCCTATTTTGGGTCTGTTTGGAGGAAGTGCGTCTGCCTGCTTGTGGAGGGTAGATGCATGCATGTGCAAAGAAGGGTGCAGAAGAAGTGCAAATAGTTTGTTTTGCCAGAAAAGAGAGCCTGCCCTTGGGTTTCCGGAGTGAGAAGATCAACCATGTGTACTACGTGTCCCAAAATAAATCTGTTGTTTTTGTGTGAGCTGTTGAAACACCTGCTGTTGATGAAAAAAAGAGAAAAAGGTACAGATGTGATTTCTTCAAAACAGAAGCAAAAAACCTGAGGCGCCGCGTAGAACGTAAATCAAAGCATAACGAAATGATTTACAGATTTCTTTAATTGATTATTTAGCTTAAACGCATCAAATTTAGAAATGTGATTCAAAATAGGTGCGCAAGTTTGAATGTGACGTCAGCAATGCATTTAAAAATGTTGGGGGACGACAAAAGACTGGAAAAGCGTTGTAATGCTAAAAAAAGCTCTACACAGCCCACAACAGGTTAGTTATGTCTAAAAACAGTTTTCAAAAAATAGATACTGTGAAAAACTACATGAGAATAAGTTTCTCAATCTAAACCTTTCATCATCCACGTTCATATTAACATCAAATGATCTGGACGAGGCCAAAAGCCAAATACTGAATGGTTGTGATATTCAGGTCAGATGTGAAGAACAGATATAAAAAAGATCCATAAATGCTGCTGCCTTCTCTTTTTAGATGGACTTGGATGAAGGGGAAAACTTCAAAATCTTAAGTTGTTTTTGGAAATCACTGACACCACACCCTTCAAGGATCAGTGATGACATCGGGGGTCCATCTTATTCGCACATCTGTGAAGGCTTCATTAATGCTACATCATTTAACTGTCAGCCTGCTCACGTTACAATGGCACAACTCCATAGCAAAAGAGTGCGGGTGCTAAACTGGTCGTCATCCAGTCCCGGTTTGGCATTTGGAGCTTTATGAAACAAAAAAGAATGACAAAGAAAACACCTGAGGCGAAAATCCCATATTTAGTAAAAATGGGGAACGTTTACTTTCAAAAGTCCAGCAACGACCTCCCTCGGTCCTCCTTTTGTTAAACAAATTGCTGCAATCAAATTCAAAATGAGTATTTTTTTAGCAAACAATAAAACAGTTGAGCCTCAACATCTGAAAGGTTGTCTTTGTATTATTTTCAATTAACCATCAGGCTGAAAAGATTGGGAAATGACTGCATTCTGTCCAGACATCTCATTGAGGAACTGAGGCCTTGATCATTTTTTCCAGCTGTGTTTTTACTCAGTCTGTCCATTTGTTTAAACTTTCTCAATGATTTTCTCCCTTTCTAGAAGACTGGCAGATTATATTGTTCAGCCTGCTGGCTTGTTGCCTTAAAAGCTTTCACCTTCTAGGAGACACTGACCACACTGGCTGTCCCACAGTCTGTCCACTCCCTTACACTCTGCAGCCCGAGGACAATGCTCCACTTTCACGGCGGGGCACTCCGTCGCCCACGTACAGGGCCGGGCCAGTTCAGCTGAATCGCAGCTTTGAACCACCCACTGGATTTTCACTCCAAGCCTGGAGTGCAATTAGCAGTGGTTTTTACATTTCAGTTGGTGGGTCAATGTTTATATTTAGCTTGGCAAAAGGCTCTCTATTCAAATAACATGTTTTTCCCATGCCCCTTTCCCCACCCTCGTGTGTCCAGTTGCCTCAGCATTCATGCAGCAACAGGTATGGAAAAGAACAGATTTTATGGATTTCTTTTTACAATGGAGGAATAATAGTGTTGCTTTGTTCCTCCCTAGCAAACCACCAGACAAGGGGGGAATACAAACTGTTTGTTCTCGTCTTCAGAAGTAAAATCCCAGCGAAAATGTTTCTAATTAGTCTGGGATGTGGAAGGAAAAGAGCAGACAGAGTAGTGAGGGGCTGGCATGATGACAAAAAAGTCAAAAACAAAAAATTAACCAAAAGGCTGGAGATTAATAGAGGGTTATATATATTTTATTTTACTTTGTGACCAAAATGGTTTGACTATTTGGGTTTCAAGCTGACGGGACTGTTTTGTTAAATTAGCAAAAACTCAACTCTACACTAAACGATAATGAGAGCAGCTGTTTTTTTAAAATGATTATTAAAACATGATGGTGAATGGTACTATTGACCCCCAGCTTAACATATATCTGAAGACAGTTTTTACCTTATTCACACTAAATTTTCCCTTTTTTGTAGTTTTATCACATCAAAATTTGCTGAAAAAGAA
Source organism: Oreochromis aureus (assembly GCF_013358895.1). Lineage (NCBI taxonomy): Eukaryota > Metazoa > Chordata > Actinopteri > Cichliformes > Cichlidae > Oreochromis > Oreochromis aureus. The sequence goes on along the minus strand of NC_052962.1, from coordinate 28,301,459 downwards.
GTTACAACATAAAGTGGATCCACTACGCTAATGTCCATTCACAGAGAATATTTTGCTGATTCAAAATAAATTCATCCAGAGTTCATGTTCAGGCTAAAATAAGTTGCTTTAGATCCCTTCCCCCTCCCTTTAAGATGGTAGTTCTTATAATTTGGATCTCATTTGTGAGGTCTAGAGCCACTACAAAAAAACATGTTTAATGAATCAAAAAAACACTTAACATTTTTTCTAATGTTGTGGTGCTCACACTTATGATGGTTAGTAATTGACTAAAAAAAGTGTGGTGTGGGTCCAGAAAAGCTTTGAGATCAATGTTTTAAGTGACTTTCTTCTGATTGGCTGCCCATCTAAACATTGACAGCAGGTGGGTGGGGCTTGTGTGCTCACAACTAGATTCAGGAGTAGAAAAAGACAACTTGAAACAAAGCTTTTGGCTAAGAGTGAACATAGACTGACAGACCATTTTGCATCCCCACTGTAAGAGCATATATGTAGGTGGCTTGATTTGGCTGTTAAAGGCCCACAGGGATTTGGGGCTCCCCCTATAACTGAACCAGAGAACTTTTTGTGTGCTAAACAAATGTGTAAGCCACCACACTATGGACTCACTGTAACAGCAGACATATGAAAGGAGTTTAACATCTTGTTAAGGACAGTGGTGACTAAACCTGTAAATAGCAAACTATGAAGAAAAGTTTACCAGTGGCAGGGACGTAGGTGAAGCGCTGGTACTGGCTTCTTTTCCTCTTGCCGTTGCAGATGTAGAAGTTCACGTGGACAGGAGTGGACAGTCTTTGGTTTCGGTAGGGAGGGATTTCAACAAGAAGCGAATTCTGCAACACAGATATAGTTCTGTCATTAAAACACACCATCTACTTAAATATCCATTTAATTAGCTTATAGCTTTGGATTTGCACTTGAACTTCTTAATTAGTACGTATAAAAGGAGGAAGTAGTCACTATGGCTTTACTCCTCTTGTTTGTCATCTTGAAGAGGTAGTTGTGACAAAGAAACTGAGGACACTACATACCCGTCTGTGCCAATTTGTCAATCACGTGTAAACCCTGACCTCTACACAATCTGATTATTTTGGCAACATGTGTGTCACCCCCTGTTGGCCATTAGAAGGGGGAAATGGGAACACAAAATCCAGGCTGCAGTCCATTCCACTATATCGTAGCTTAAATTTAAGGGGCGGCAGATACAATGTAAAAATCTGGTTGTCATCCGAAAGCCACAAAGAGGCCATGAAGTAAGGTTAGAGGGAGCTCTGGTTGTTTGCACAATGAATAACTCAGTCAAAGTGAATAAATTGAACCTGGGAGTGTCCAGATAGTTTATTTCCCCAGCAGAGCTTCCTGCTGAGAGTGAAGGCCAGAAGTGACCACACTCCTGGGTTCAGCCTGTGGACACATGAGCCCCACGTGTGTGTTTCTGTGCATGTGTGTGGGAATATATATGACCGAGTGTGTTGGAGGCGCTGCTCAGTAGTCAGGGAGGAAGTCATCCGTCTGCAAAACTGAGCTTCGGAGGACGGCCGGGCCTGACATGTACAGGTGAGAGTTGACACACGTTATATTAAATCACTACAACTGTAAAGCTAAGTGGAGCCAGATGAGGCTTTTCTACTTTTCTTACTCCCTGAAATCCATCGGCCCTTCAGAGAAATAGCAATTAAATTTCAGGAAAGGGTTCCTCATTTGGACTGTGTAAACTGTGTCCCGGTTAGGCAGCTGTGTTTGCAGGATTTCACTGGTGTCACATGTAATTGAAGTCATTCAGATATTTCTGAAAGTTTTATGCCTGCATATTGTGTGTTACATCATAAAATTGCAAATTAAGTTAAAACAAACAAAAAAAGCAAAAGAAAATCTCAAAAAAGGTCTGGGAGGTTTAATATAATAAAACTGGTCCTATCATGCAAACAGTGGGAAGAAAAAATGTGACAAATCGAGCATAGAGGAGCATTTTTGGACTCTCTAAGTGAGTGCGTCAAGACCATCTATCTAGGTTTATATGAGAAATCTGTATCTAATTATAAGTAATTCTTAAAAAGAAAACGTAATCATCCCTCGTCTTCCCAGATCTGTGCTCATTGGGGCAGGTCAGTCTGTTCAGGTGACGTATTCTGGATTTGTTGTTTGGTCTGAGATTAAACTTGGCCAAAGCAGCGTCAGTGTTTGAAATGGGACCAATCCAGCAGACTGGGCTGAGAGGGGAGGGACGGAGAGAGGGAGGCCCTTTGTCTATTCAAGCAGACAGATGTGCCCCAGCAGTCACTCTTAGTGAGTGTGTGTCTGTGTTTTGCAGAGGGAAGACACTGGGAGCAGGTGCAGAGCTTCACATTTATACACGCTCTAATCCCCTCGTCTATCTCCCAGACTCCCACCACGTCTCTGGCTCTCTCTTTCCCTCAGCTGTCTGAGCGCAAGACAGGATACGCTGCCAGGCTCAAACTCCCACAGGTGGAGGGCTGAACTTTTGAACACCTTTTCCACACATTTCAAACACAACACTGAAGCTTCTGTCCTGGGCTGAGGAAATCAGCGCTGTTATTACAGTCGCAATTAGGGTTGTTTTGTTCAGTGATTCACAACAAAAGGCAACACTGGAATTGATACTTCATTAGGTACACCTTAATCAGCCAATCACATGCCACCAGCTCAAATAGATGTGTAGACATGGTCAAGGTGATCTGCTGAGGTTCAAACTGAGCATCAAAAAGGTGATTTAGGTGACTCTGAACATCGCATCATTGTTGGTGCCATTTGAGAAACTGCTGATCTACTGCATCTAGTGCTGAGAATGGCTTGAAAAGCAGGCAATATCTAATGAGCAGCAGTTCTCTGGGTGAAAAAATGCCTTCTGGTTGATGCCAGAAGTCAGAGGAGAATTGCCAGACTGCTTTGAGATATCAGGAAGGCAAAATAACCACTTGTTACAACCAAAGTAAGCAGAAGATCATCTCTGAATGCAAAACACATCGAAACCTTGCAGCAGATGGGCTACAGCAGAAGAAGACCACACCGGCTGCCACTCCTGTCAGCTAAGAATAGGAAGCCAAGGCTGCACTTCACATGGACTCATCACACCTGGCATCAGCAACAAGAAAGCACGGATCCACCCTGTCTGGTAACAATCATCAGGCTGCTGTAATGATGTGGGGGAAGTTTTCTTGACACACTTTGGGAGTGTTGTATAAACACCTGAACATTGTTGCTGGCCATGTCAATCTTTTTACGACCACAGTGTATCCAACTTCTGATGGCTGCTTTGAGCAGGATAACAAACCATGTCACAAAACTCAAATAATCTCAAACTGGTGTCTTGAACATGACATTGAGTTTACTGCACTCAAATGGCCTCCACAGTCAGCAGATCTCAATCCAACAGAGCACCCTTGGGACGAGATGGAACAACAGAGTCATGCCATGAATGTGATGCTGTCGTGCCAATATGGACCAAGAATACATGAGGAATGTTTTCAGCCCCTTGTTGAATCTATACTATGAAAAACTGAGGAATTAAGGCAGTTGTGAAGGCAAAAGTGTGTCCAGTACAACCATCAGGAAGTGTTTGGTAAGTGCACTCCAGCACTTCTTCCAGCACTGTAAAATATTGCTTGTAAATAAATAAGAGATCAGATATAAAAAGCATAACAGCTGAATAATGAACACACATTATTTTTGCAGTATTAGCTAAGGAGCTGGGTTATTTTGCCTTTCCTTACAGGTTTATGCTAAGCTAGTAGATGAATGACTAGAATAGTTTACAAATTTTAACGTCTTCTTGAGCTTCCCATCTGATTATGTATAAATTTACAGCAGATATGTGATTCAATAAAAAAACAAATGCGTTGTTGTTGTTAAGGCAGGTTGTTCCTCATCACACTGAGTGGGGCTCCAGTCGCTCTCGGCTCTCTTAATTTAGACGTTAGTTTGTTTTTCAGATGCGAAGACTAAACATTTTGGCATCGAGTTCAGATAAATGATTGGGAACAGCTGCTCTTTACACAGCGCTTTAATCCTGAAATGAGATCAGCTTTGTCACGATCACTGTGTCACATGTATCACTTACAGGCTTCGAGGCGTCTCTCTCAACCTTGGCCTCAGTCTCCCAGATGTGGTGACCGTCTAAAAGAAAGGACAGGAAAGAGAGAAAGACTTAGCAACGACGGTTCAGAAAATAACCCACCTACTTGGCTCCCAGCAGAAATGAAGAAATGCAATGACTGTTGTTATTATTATCGGTTACATCAGTGATGTATAAAACAGCTCCGGAGAGCGGAGGATATCACGAACGTCACACTGTCTGACCCACGGCTCATGAGCTCATATCCTCGGTCTAACAAACCGGGGACAGACTTCGAGACAGCAAAATCGCACAGAGAGAAATCTGATGCAATCCTGAAAAAAAAAGAAAAGCAGTCATACCAAAGAGATGAGCGACATCTTTGGTGGATGAGAGAAAGCTTGACTTCATCGCTGTGTGGAATCCCAACATGCTCGAGCAGCTGGTTGGCTCGTTAATGCGCGGCGACTGGAAACTGACAACTCGCCTCGACTTTCAAACCTCTCATTTCTTCTGTTCTCATAGGAATCTTTCTGCTATCCCCATATAATGATTGTTAAACGGTACTGGTACTTTTTTCTCTTCTTTTCTGGTAATGTGCTTTTTCTTCTGTTTAGTTGCCACAATAAAAAAGGTTTTCCCATCAGGCAATAAAACGAGGCATCATGTGAACTGCTGGAAACACAGGCCTGCTAAAAAAAGCTCGGGTTTGATTTGTCATTTTGCCCAATGAGGTGTGAGTAAAACTATATTTTTCAACCAATTTATTAGACACAGAGGGAAACCACTGTGATTTCTTTAGACCCCTGACTCATTAACAAGGCTCTAAATTGACATTAAAGGGCTGTGAAATTGAAAACTGCACTTTAAAAGAAAGAAAAAGTCAACCATGGCCAAATTTGTTGAAGAAAATTGACTCAGTATCGCTCAACATGATGCCTGCAGTTTGACAAGTGGAGCGTTTGAATGGAGCAGACAGCTCAGTGGAGACGGACGGGACGCTCGGTGTTTGAGTAGACGGGAGTTGTGAGGTGGCACAGATGGAGGAGGTGCAGCTTGGCACTGACTGGAGAGCTGGAGACCTCTGCTCTGTTTGATCTCACTTTCATTTTTCTTATAGCTTCTGCACATGCCTGGCACTTAGGATTAGAGTTTCAGGGTTGCTGCTCTCCAGGAAGAAGCGATAACATTCGTTTCGAATGAGTAATAGGGCTACAAATTCCTCTCAGACGATTTGAATCTTCGAGTGTCAAGTTTACGCTCATTATTTCAACTTTAACTCTAAACACAAAATAAAAGTCTTTTTTTTACCTAATGTTTCCACAGAACTCCTTCATATAAAACAGACAGACTATCATCCAAGAAAAACCAACAAAAAAGGCTGAGATAGAGCGCGCTGTCACTTTAGTAATAACTTGAGGGAAACCTGAGAGGGGCTCAACTGAGAGCTGAGCTGTCACTTCTGGAGACATATTTTCAAACTCCTCAACAATCAGAAGCCCGTCTCAAATACTGTTTTTACAATACAGGCTCTGCTTGTACTAATTTAGTCAATTTTTCAGTGCACCTGCTGTAAGTAAGACTGTGGAACTCGGGCCGAGCTATTAGAGCAAAGTTTTCTTTGTAAGCCTGCTCTGTTAGACATTTAAAAGAGCCCTTTTTATTTCTGCTAAATATCAAACATCTGACATGGTTTCTGCTGCCATTAGCCACACAGTGCTTAATAATGCATAATGTTTATGCTGCAGTCAATATACACATGTAAATGTAAGTGGTTGAAATGACTTCAAAGGGATGGAAAGAACATTTCTGACGAGCTGCAAACCAGAAAAGAAAAAAAGGAAGCAATGCAATGCAGCCTGTGAACTCTGCAGATACATCAACAGGTTCGACTTGTCTTCCAGATGACACTTAATACGTCTCTTCTAGCAGCGCATGCAACTCAACATATATCATAAAACCTTGCTGTTACTTGTTGTATGTTTGTCTTTTTTCACTGGTAAAAAAATATTTTAATTCAATTTCAAGTCAGTTTTCCCTACAAGGTCTCTTTAGTACTTTAAAAACTAGTAAATATTACATTATCATAGAAAGAAAGCCCACAATACAATAATTAGTATAAGTAAGCACTTATACAAAAAAACAAAACGAAAAAAAAAAACTTCATCATTCAAATCTTCATCCTCGTGACCGGTCTAGATGAAACATGAAGGTATGAGAGGAAGACAGAAGGGGAGTATACGACAACCTCCTACGTGAAATATTTATGACTTACTGACAGGAACACTATGAAACTTCTGAGAAAAAAGTGACAGCTTATGACATAAATTTTTCATTACCTAAATTTTTCAGTCTTAAAGTGGACGCTCATTATGTTCATGTCTGGCTCCACATTTTTCTTCTTGGACTCTACTAGAGATGCTTTGCATGATTCACAGTTCAAAATAATCATCAATCATCTCTAACTGGGCCTCCCCTCATCCTCTGTCTGAAACAACATGTGTTAGCTCATCTCCCTTTAAAATAACTTTCTTCTGATTGGTTGCCCCTCAAAAGAGTTGTGGGCGGGGCCACTGTGCTCACAGCCCGAGCTGTGTGTTACTGACATCATAAAGATCCAAAAGTAAGAAAGACTGTCTGAAACGAAGCTTTAGCTTTTGCCTCAAGGGGATTACTTCTACATAGAGTTAGTTAATTATTCAACTTTGGATATGTTCAATGTGAGCATTCGCCACTGTAAAGATACAGGTATGAGAGAAATGAAGGGAAGCATAAATGTTCTACTTTGATTCTAAAAAACAAAATGAAATCTCAGAGATAATAAATGTAAGCAGCATTCTGCAAGCTTCAAGATAATCTGGTACAGATGCAAGGTGCAGAGTTATGTGAAGTGCACACACACACACACAGATTGGTGCGTGGTATTATGATTCAAACATAAGATTTATAAACAATATGGCAAAGAAACCTCCCTATAAACAGAAAAGAGAAGAAAAACAGCTTGTCATGCAGGAAGTTCTCAGTGAAAAGAATATCTTTACGTAAGCAGCGCTGACTAACTTTAAAAATAGTTAACATGACTAACACTAAAATCTGCGCGTTTGTCTGTCTTTCCTCAACTCCACTCTGTCTCCTCACTTCAGGAAGCTCTCCAGAAGGAAGCCTTTCCAGTCAGTGTCAATCCACAGGAGATGAACATGTTTTTTAGATCTCCCTCAACGTCTCTGTCTGTTTCTCCCCGTCTGCTTTTGCCCTTCTCTCTCTGACTCACACACATCATTTTTCACATCATCACAGAGATAGAAAATTTGAATTGAGCAATTTGTTCTCGGTGCCCAGCTACCTACTGCCAGGAAACTTCTCAGGAGCTAAAAAAAAAAAAGAGAGAGAAAGAGCTTTGAAAAGTTGAATGCGTGGGATGCCTTTGTTTGAAAAGACTGTACCGGATAATTGATAACCACAGAATGTAATTGATAACCGCAGAATGTTCCAGAGTTATAGGGCAACATCTGCGCAAAGCCTGCACCGATCCAATGAAAAACTTCAGCAGCAGTTTCTCTCCAGCTCCCCTCCCACCAAATTTCAGCGAGCACAATTTGGTTTCTAACTCTCTGGCCCACTGTGCTGGATAATATCCAATATTATCTAAGTTAAACAACTCAGCCTAAAACCACCTCGACCATATAAACCCAGCACCCCTCTTCCAGCTCTCACAACGCCCAAGCTCCACCGGCCTTGGCACCGTCCCAGCCTCTCAGAAGTTGTACAATTCACATTTTGTTAGCAATGGTCTACACAAATCATTACTTTCTCAGAGCAGACATAACACAGAGCAGTCAATGACACAGCGGTGGTGTGCTGCACAGAGTCATGGCAGCCGAGGGGGATCAAACAATATACAATACAGTTATTTGTCATGTTGTGTTTAGAAAGAGATTCAAACAGCTCCTTGTGTGTCTTAATTGAGGCTGGGTGGAGTAAAACTTTGGTGCCCAGAGTGAAACAGCGGGGTGGCATGTGCCCAAGCCCTCATAACGTACAGTAAATATAAACACATGCTCTACCCAAGTCCATGTGGCACAGTGAAAGAGTTCCCTTGTCCTCTGACTGACGACTGAGACCTCTTCCTTACCACCCTGAAAACATTTGGATTTTGGAAGCTGCTTGCACACTGAGGCGAGCTCAAATCTGATAAATGGCAGCAGATACTGACATCCAGCCCTCAAGAGCACCACTTAAAGCTACAGCGGCGCCTGCCACTACACAACGTCACCCGTTTCATAGAGAAATCAATCTCTGGAGTTTCTCAAAAAGGCTGGCTTTTCATTCTTTTTTAAGAAATCATACCCTATAATTTATGAAAACATCATCTCATCTGTTTATGTGACTGTAATTGATTTGTTTATGAAAAATAGCCATTGTTCTCAAAAGTGTCCGAAGCAGCCAAACCACTGAAGAGCCATTGTTCTGTTAATGTAATGAAAGTGAAGTGCGCCGACCATGCGTACCACCAAAGCAAAGGAACCCTCCCTCCAAACCAAACCACTGCTCAAAAGATAGCACAGCTAACAGAGCCGCCACAGTGTGCAAGTTAAAACAAACTCATTCGCCCCGCTGGCACATTACTGTCATTACGCTACTGTCATCTCGCTCACAGCTCTCATTAGTTTAAAGAAGGATGGCTGTCTGCTGTTTTCTACCGGTAATTTTAGAAACCATCTCACAGCAACGCAGCACGGTCAAGTTCAATTTTCAGCTCGTCTTACTTGCTGCTCTGACCAAGAACGATTAGACAAAATTGTTTGGGTGTTCCCGTAAGACAAGGAAAGCTCGGCTTTTCTACCTGCTCGGAGCTCCAACTGGTCGGCTCACAGAAAGAGGGACGGGTGAGGAAGATGGTTCAAGGAAAACATAGCTGTAGGTTTGATGGATCAGGGAAATTGTTATTCGCAGCGATGCTGATTGCAGCCGACCAGGCAGCTCTCCAGAATACCAGGCCAGATGTGAAAGTGCTCTTTTCATTTGGGGTTTTTCCTCTGAAAGGATTTCCTCCAGGATCTCTCGCTATTATCAATCATTGAAGGGAAACACTGTGCAGAACCACACTTGATTAAAAATACTGCAGCAAATAAAAAGAGGGACCCGGTGAAAGTAATCAGCGGTGTGCATTAATTTCAGATAACTGCACTGTTGTGAAACAGCCCAGTTGTTATCGTTCCAAATGGACGCTTTCTGAACTATACAGTTATCATCAAATTTGGGTGGAAAATGTCAGCATCCAGGTGACGCAGCAGGCCTCGCTACAATCTAATATTGAAGACAGAAAAAACCCCAAGAAGATCCTTTTTTTAGCTCCATTAGTCAACACCATTTACTAAATGAAGACCATGTGATGCAGCTGGAAACTAGTAAGTGGGTCTGAGAGGTTTGTTTATCATGTTAGTCATATAGTCCAAGCATGATTAAAACAGATTTTTAAAAAAACAGTTGGGAGAATAAAATCAAACCAGCTTCTTAAACCAAAACAAGAACAGCAACAACAAAAACAAGACTACAACAAAACTTAGAACTTGGTCATAAAGGGGGGTAAGTATCCACATCGCAGGATCCCAAACATTAAAAGAGAAGAGACAGCAACAGCATTTCTCATTCAAATTCAAATACTCAACCCTAGCATGCTAGTGGAGAACTTATCTTTAACTTTAGTGACTTTTTCTATTTTCTTTTTTATTGTTCTGATGCAATAAGGTAACATATATGGTTCCCCGTCCAATAAAGGGTTAAGAGGAAGAAATGTTCAGCAGAAGGGCGTATCTCCAATGACCGGTTGAGATTAAACATGAAGGTTTAAGAGAGAGAGAGAAAGTTCCTGGCTGGTTATGAGATTATGCGGTAAGGTTATGAAACATCTTATAACTTAACGACAAACTTGTCACATTTTGTAACCTTATATCGGACCTGCGATGCTCACTTCTAGCTCCATTTTCTTTGAGTCACAGCTCAGAATAATCCTTGTTTATCTTTAGCTGGGCTTCGGTGCAGAGCCTCAGATCATCGCCCTTAAAGATAGCTTTCTTCTTTAAGGGTATCCAATGTTCTGATTAGCAGCCCTTCACAAACAGAAGTTTTGAGCACAGGCGGGTGGAGCTTCTGACAAAACCACATTAGAGATATCGGCTCTCTTTGACATCATCCAGAGCCAAGAGTAGAAAAATCTGTCCGAGCCAAAGCTTTTAGAGTAGCCTGAAACCCGAAGCCTTGTTTCACAGGGAAAATTTGTACATACGCTGACTCCAATATGTCTGCGTTTGCCCACGTTTAACATAAGCATCCACCACTACAACAGCATATACGGAACATAATATGTCTACTTTTATCGGTACATATCTATTTTTTTAAATAACCATGGTACAGTTTATACTCCTGCTGACAACAAATGAAGTCTTCCAGTACTAATCAACACAAAGAGGTGACTAGAGGACAGCAGGGCCTAATTTCCCACATGGAGTGGCTGCGACTTATCACAGAAAGCATCTCCTGGGCAGTAATTTTGCAAATGAAAGCAAGGTGAGATCGAGTTAGGTTTAGATTACAGGCTGATGTCTGCAGCACCAAAGCCATACAGTAATCTCTTATGACTGATTGGCTGTAGTCACGAGTGGCAGCTGAACCGATGTTATCTTGGCCATTTCTGCTAAAGGCGGGACATGCAGGCAAGATAAAGCAAAGCCAGTTTGTGTTTTCAGACTGTGTGTTAAAGAGCAGGTGACAGAGCGTGCAGGTCTCTATGGGAAACAGGGATTTCCTTCATGAGCGTGAGTCACGGGCAGCAACAAAAACAAACTGAAAAACATGAATATGAAACTGCACATGCACGAAAAACACGAGGTCTCAAGGTCACCCTCTCTTGTCACGTTCACACTCCAGAAGTTTCCCCAGAACCTCATTATTTACCGCAAGAGGGAAAAAAATCCATTGGACACTAAAACACAAACCAAAACAAATTGATTTTTTTTTTAGCAAGTTGGCATCTCAAGGCAGGGTCACTCATCCTGGCTATAATTGCAGGGGAAACTCTGACTAAAACACACACACAGACGGATTCACTTGTAAGTACAGGACGGATGCAAATACACAACTCTCAGGAATATTTGCATCTGTCAGCGTCCGCATGTTCTGTTACCGCAGCTTTGTGAAAGTTATTTTGTGAGAGCGCTTTATTGGAAGATTTGCAGGAAAATTGTCCATTGGTAAAAATAAATGCTTAAGCCCTTTATGGCAACAAAATCCACCACTCCAGATTTATGAGTTTGATTGTTAAATGGTTTCTCAGAGCTCCGCTTTGGCACGAGTAAAAAAACAATAAAAGTCTAACTTTTCCAGAGCGTACATGTTCTACATGAAGATTTGAAAACAGAGATGAGTTGTATATTTTTTTAAATATGCAGATTTGAGCCTTTAGTCCTTAGCCTTATTGGTTAGTATCTTATTATATCGGTGATGCCATTTCACCCCTGAGAGTAATGACGTCTCTACTAGTCTACTGTTTCTATTTATCTGTGTGTTTATAAAGAGAGCAGCTGTAAAGAAGAGCCAGTTTGATCCACAGGGAGCCCGCAGCTCATAGAGTTAATGAACTGAGAGCTGGTGGCAAAGAAGCAGCTTGGATAAGGAGGTGGAAGGATGGAGGGAAGTGGAGGGGGGGGCAGTGTTGTGGAAGCCTGGCTCAAGGGTGTTTCCATGGTAGGATTGCCCAGGAATCTGATGCTGGTGCCAGACGCAGGGAAACCCTCATCAAAAACAAGGGAGCACACCCATAAGCATCAGTCCACGAGGCCCTAAAGACGGCCAGATTCAAAGCTCAAGGAGAACCAGAGCAGCTAAAGACCCAAACATGTTGGATGTTTCTGTTTTGTTTCCTTTGTAAATGAACCAGATGAATGTATTTACAATGAGCTCAGAGTTTGGGTCAAACAGAAACACACAATTCAGTCAGATCCGCTTCAGCCAAATTGTTATTAATTTATATTCAGCAACATGGTACTGTTCTGGGACCTCTCCGCCCTTTCGAGGGGATACGTGGAAAGCATAAGGCGTGGTCACTGCATCTTCCTGCTCTTTCATACATGGAAAACAGGAGGCAGCAGAAACAGCAGCAAACCAGCCATTCAAAGCAGAGCAGGCATCAGAGATGACACATGCATTTAATGAGTCAGAGACAGCATGGGAAGGAAGAGCTGGGCTGGAGATGGGTTGCCAAGTTGCTTATAGATGTCCAGCAACTGAAGGCAGGTTAAAGCAGATAAAATAGTCCACTCTGAAGTTTATCTTAAATACCAGTTCAATATCAACTGGACGATGAGCTACTGTGGAGCAGCTCATCTGGCGAGTTTACAGCTGAGGCTGATTTCACGGCTTGTTCGAACTAATGCTTTGCTCTATTTAGGGTCAAAAATATGTGGTTTGCTAAGCAGGACACACTGATTGGATGAAACACCAGGAGGCAGAGCTAAAAAGGTTACATTTATAGAGATAATTGGTGTCGATGAAAAAGGCAGTTTGGTAGTAGACAGTAGTTTGACAGCACTTTCACACTTGTGTCTGAAGCTTTCAACCACATTTCATATCTACGTGCAATGTGGTTTACCTAACTACTCAACAAGCTATATTTTTTAAATTAATTTAATACACGACGGCTATAAATTTGAAATGTGAGATAAAGGAAGAAAGTTTGACAGTATCACTTTACACAAAGGATGATTTCCATCTACAGTAATGTATATTTTGTGGTATTATTGTATTTGGGGACATCCATCTTTTCCATGTGAATATATGGAAAGCATGAGGCAGGGAGTGAAAGCTCGGTACACAACAGAACAGACATCAGCGATAACAAGGATGACACTCACTCAGTCAAGCATAGCACTGAAACAAAGAGGTGGGTTGTGAAGCAGCTTGCAGAGGCAGAATCAACTAGAAGCAGGATTAAGCAGCTTAAAGAAAATGTGCCTACAAGATGTTCAAAGACGTGTCAACTGATAGCTCTGCTCTTATCTTTCTCCATCTCTGAGTGAAGTTAGCTCTCTTTCCCTTCTCTCCCTGTGAAATACAGGAGCTGGACCTTTAGCTAGCAACACACTCTGCGACAAACTGCACATAAATTCAGTTCTGGTTTTAACAATGAGCGAGTGAAGAGAAGCTAATATGGGAGCACTATGAACTTTATTTTCTAGTTCTTCTTAGTATTCTAACTGCAGGCTTTTAATCAACTGAAGGTTTTTTGGCCTGATATTAATGAATTACAACAGTTTAGTCTAGAAATAGAAAATTGCATGAATTGGTTTTTCAACATGACAGCATGGCAGAGGATGTTTCTATTTTAGTAGATGAAATGAAGCTGTCCTAAATATTAGTTTAATGTCCGCATAGAAACATATATCGTGGTGAAAAACAAGTCCTAGGTTCTTCACAACAGTAGGACACCATGTTTATGAGGTTGTTTGGGGTTATTACAAACCTTTATGTCTTCAAGACATGCACAAACTTATTTGTGTTATCAGGTCTCATTAATAAATATAGCTAGGTATCATCTGCATAACAATGAAAACGTATCCACTGTTATTTTTAATGACATTATACAGGGGAAGCGTGTATAACATGAAAAGTATAGGTGTCAGGACAATTCCTATGAGACTCCAAGGCTGACTTTAGTTTATTACAAAGTGGATATTGCATATTTTTCTGTTCAGCCCAGAGCTTCATGTCGTGCTCCAAAAAATGGTTCTGGTGTCAGCTCTAATTCATCACATGACATTAGTTCTGCCTCTGATCTGCCCTTTTCACCTCATGAGATTAGAGTTAAACAAAGAGTTTGCGCAGAGAGGAAAAAGATTCTTCTTTCTAGTGTTAATAAACAATCTCACTACTCCATCGTACAGTGCTGGAGGCAGGCTGCCTGTGTGCCCGGGCAGCCTTGAATTCCTTCTTCCACAGGTGGAACAATGAAAAGGCTTCCTTTCTTTTTTTTTTTGAATGAGTCACCGTCCTGATAGGATCACACGTGTTTACATTGCTCAGCCTTGGCCCAAACTGTACCTCACGTTGCTTTGCTAAAGCTAATCAAGGAAATTGCTGTTTGTAAACCTTGTCGTATCAACATCTGGGAGCAGTCCCCGCTCCCTCCAAACCAAAACGGCTTAACGTAAGAAAAAGAGAAACAAATACTGACGCAAGGCGCGCGCACACACACACACACACACACACATACACAAAAGTGTCCACACCACGTGCACAGCCACCCACCTACATGCGCACGCACACACATACGCAACACATGCTGCATTTGTGATCCATTCCTCTGCTGAACAGGCAATGGAAACTTCTGCAAAAGTAAATCTGCTGGGTTAAAAATACAGCGCATTAATGTGCACCACATGTGGCACTCTGGCAGAATGGAGGATATTTTGGCGGCGGGGGGAGAAGAGGAGCTGGGAGGGGAGGAGCAGTCCTGGGGTTTCTCCAACAGCAGAGAAAGGGAGACACACACTCACACACGCACGCACTCACATACACACACTGCTGCACTGAGATGAAACAGCGCAAACTCCCAAATCTCCTCCGGCTTTACCTTGAGCCTTTTCCACGAACACCACCTTGGAGTCATGCTGGAAGTTGTGTCCATCGAGGAGCATCCTCTCCCCTCCGGGGGCGGGACACGTCTCCAGGCTCTGCTTATCCACCAGCGGCAGCTCTTGGGCTGATCTCTGAGCTGTGGGAGGGAAAAAACAAACCGGGCCTCATCGCTCTGCTAATACACACCCACTCCCCATGCAGACCTGAGCATCCAGACCGAGACTGAATCACTACCTAGACAGCTTTCACAGAGCTGTAAACCTCAACTTCTCCATGTTAAAATTAAGATCCCTGTTTGGCAGTAAGCATAGAGAGGCTTCATGTTGTGTTTATTTGTGTTTCCCTTAAATTATAGAGGATGTTTCCTCTCAAATATTTCCTCTCCTGATCCTTCTTACGCCTCACTCTTACCTTTTGGCCTGTCTTTCTCATTCCTTGTTTGCCTTTATTTTTTCCCCCTCCAAAACGATCTATCACACGCCACAAAATACTCGCAAACCTTGTTCTGTCTTCAGCTAGATGTAAAGCTGATGTCTTAGCCAAGTTTAGCCCCAGTAATTTCATTCTGATTGACCTGGATACATAAACAGAGGCTGAATATTTGCCTCACATGAGAATCATCTTTTTGTAATTTGATGCTGCTGTTTTCTGATTTTGATAAAACTCTAATTCTCTGTCTTTGGAAACGATCAATCTCTCCCACATCTCTCTGCTTGTCTTCGCCTGTGTGTCATTTTCAGCCTCGCTCACACACCAGGCGAATTTTGGTCAAAAACAATTGCTTTGTGGCAGTCGTTCAAAAACTAACAATGGTCTATTTCAAGGGGTTGAGCTCATGGTTTAACTACTGTCTTTCATTTACCTCATAAGACTTAATCTGTGTGGCAGCCCTCGGTGCCAGAACCACATGAAGTGGCTGATCTGCCTGAATTTAGCCCGGTCCATTGAAAGGTCAACTCCAGTGCAGCACAGTCAATGGGGTTTATCGAGCCAGGCTTAAAAAGCTTTTACAGGGTTAATACTATTACATTAAAGTGTAGTTCACTATCACATGAACCGCATCCAGTGGCTCCCGTTACATGGTTGCATCTTTTTCTTTTATCTTTATCAGCGAATCTACAGCTGTTCTCTTCTTTCATAATTTTGATGTTGCTTATTAATATTCTTTGATCTGGTCGAGAAACAGACAACGAAATTTGATTTGGAAAGAAAAAACTGAACTTTTCAGATTTGAGAAGCTTACGTCAATTTGGTTAATCAATTAAGGATTAATCAGTTCTCATCGTTTCTGATTAATCTACAGCCCAGTCCTTCGGTCTTGTGATCTTTTTAAATCGAGCGGCATCCACTTACAACCACCAGTCACATGGACTTTTGTTGTCTTTCTAATCTCACTCCATTTGATTTGAGAAATTATTAAAAGCCTAAAACTGGAACACGATACAGTATTTCACAAAAACAAGCCTGTCTGCGGCCCCGTCAGCAGCTGTGTGAGTGTCTGTCTATCCAATAAATGTTGAGATATTCGTCTGGTACAAAGCACCCATTCACATGGAAGAGTTGTCTCACACTGATTAAGTTAAATATAGTGGATACTTCTGACCCTTTAGAGGGGTGTGACAGCCATTAAGGCAGCACAAGGCTCAGTGGTTAGCACTGTGCCTTGCGGTAAAAGGGTGCTAGGCTGTATGAGTTCCCTATGATTTCTCCTGCCATCACAAACTTGTTAGGTGAATTTGCCTATCAAAGGAACTTAAACAAATAACTGGTCTAATTGTTATCGTTATATTTATCACATAATCCAGATAATTTTTCAAGAAATTAAAAAAAATCACTGATTTTATAGTGCCTTTATTCTGAAGGTCAAGCTTGTTTAGATGTCTTGTTACACTGCAGGTATGTGAGGAGATTCTTACACCATACCTGTGAGCCAGTAGCCAGTCACAGTTAGAAGGAAACCTCTGGAGACTGTAGTCTATTTTCTTTATTTACTTCTTTTTGTTAGAATTCGGTGCTCAGTTGGGATAAAGTCTTCAAATGAACCAGTATTAACAAAATGACTTTTCAGCAAATTACAAATGGAAGTGATGCATCATGGTGGATGCTCATTGCTCGTAATACTTAAGAGTCTATTAAATGCACAGAATGAGTTTCCCTGCTGGGATCAGTGACACTATCTTACACTCTTACCCGTGTCCACGCTAATCGAGCCTTTTAAACGACTGTAGGAGGCTGATGAGTTCAAGTTTGGCATTTTCAAAGCAGAACAAATATGAGTCGATGTACTTACAGCACTCGATGGGGTTTGATGCCACCTGCAAAGACACCGTTCTCCCCGTGGCTTGGTTGATGTGAACCCTGAACACCATCCGCACGCGCGTGTTCTTGCGTCCGATGTCGGTCTCCCCTTTCCTCAGCTCTATGTCCGAGTTACGCAGCTTCAAGATTCCCGCGCAGTCGATTCTGTGTTTGCAAAGACACAAGACAAAGAGTCTGCTGGGTCCGTTTATGACATATATAATCTCACACTTAATCAGGATTTATGTAGCAAAGACTTTCACTCTGGACTTCATCACTGTAGCCCTGAAGAAGGCTGTCAACAGAAGATTAACATCACCACTCCCAGCAGAGCTTTTACACCTCAGTGGACCTGCTCTGGGGTAAAACTGAAGCTCTACAGGAGAAAAAAGCCTGGAAGCATTCAATTTTTCATGAATCTGTTTGTTATAATCCAAATATTGTTACCCCTGCACAAATCTCACCACCAGGAATTGGCTATAAGATGTATTTTGAGGAGTCAAAGTCTTCATCGGACACTTAATAAGCCCCCCCCCCCCTTCTTCACTGAACTCCTCTAACTTTTTCATACTTCAGTACCTCAGGCCTTTCCAAACGGTTTCTGGCTTTTCCATCGCTCTGCTACTTGATGCCGCATTCCTCAAAGCCTACTTAATGTCAACTTTTACACACACTCGGACACTCCCTTACATTCTTCTGGGCAGACACCAGGGTCTGCTTCGCTGGTGAAGTAATCAGGTGTTGATGCTAAGGACCCCAGCTGTTCTGCTCTCTGCCTACACAAACAGACTGACTGCAAAAAAAAAAAAAATCACATACTGAGGGATCTCATCAGTGAGTTTTGGGGGTTTTTTTCATTTTTTTTTAGAAGAAGAGGACAAAAAAAGACACTTTTTTTCTTTTAAGGCACTAATTTATGAAGAGTTAATTGAATTCATACCAACTCGACTCTTGTGGCTTCATTAGCAGCAAAAAACAAATCTGCGTTGGTGTTGCTTAACAATTTAATTTGAAACTTTTCCTCCTAAATCATCATGATTAACTATTCCAGGGATATAATAACGCCTGTATCCTATACCGCATTATGAAACATATACACGTCACACTGGACTGGAGCACATGTCAAATCCACCACAAAACCCTTCGCGTACTCTGTCAGTACTGTGAAGAAACCAAACCCCGAGGTGAAGTCGTTGTATAAGTGGAGCTTATGTGTTACATCCATTAAAAAGCAGGGAAAGTGCTGATGGTAGCAGGATGTTACTACCTGCAGCACAGACAGAGACCCCGGGTCCCCTGTTAGCAGCCCCAAGCCTTCCCAGTAATCTGATCTCTGAAGCTCATAAAATGGGAAAAGCCACCCGTCTGTGTGCAGAGAGTAACACTTCAAGAGCAAAACTAAAGCCCTAAAGGAGACATGCAAGCTCAAAGACATGCACAGATAAATCAAAAGCAGCAATCTAACATGCTTTGATGAGGCTTTAGAAGCCCGAGAGGAGTAAAATTCCCCTCTCACCAGACCAGACTGATGCCTCTGTTGAAATAAATTCCCTTGATTTTAGTATCCCTTCAATATGATAACAGTGAAGATGCATTTTTACAGCTACCACAGCAGCTGGTGTTTACTGGCTGCACTGAACTCCATCATAGCAAGAATTATTATTTCAAGTCTTTTGGACTCATTGTGTATTTGCTGTAAAATCTAAGATTTAAACGTTAAAATATTCAAGTCGAATTTTAACTTGAAAGTAAAATCGAACAAGTCAAAGGACTTGATTGCGAGAGCTTTGAAGGAACATTGATGAAATGGTCCACTCTTAACTTGCAGCTTGCTCGTGGACAATTAAAAGATTTGACTTGGACTTGTTTCAGCTGACTCAAAACATGGCACGACTCTTCTTGAAGGACTTAAAGCTTTACATGGACATTTCTCAAGGGACAGAAGATTTCACTTGGATTTCCTGTCAGTGAACAAACGTGACATGGACTTGTACAAAATGTGCTTTCTTGGTTAATGACTTGAGACTGGCATTGCTATTGTCTCAAATGACTCTTTAAAAGGTTTCACTGCCAATCAGATTCATCCCAGTTAAAAACCAGTGCTTCAGGGAAAATCACAGTCATTCCAGTGCACGCCAGTTCTTAAACAATTTGAGACTGGATGTCCAAGTCAAGTCTTGAGCCATTTTTTTAGTCTGGCGATACTCACATGGCCCGCATGTTGTTCTCTGGTAGCAGTGGGATCTCCAGAACCTTGGTGTTGTTATGCATGGCCTCGTGGCTCGGGGTGGACACCGTCTTGCCTGTGATGCGGTGGACCTGGTAGAAGGCGTGTGGCCTCAGCAGCCTGTCATCAGCTGTGCCGATGAACAGCTGCAAAGTCAGGGGTTCGCTCTCCATGTAGCCGTGAAGCTAAGAGACAAAGAAACGACAGACATGTGCGGTCAAGCTTACAAACTGTCAGAACGAAACGCAGGTTTTTCAGAGGTCAGGCTTTCCAACAAAGTAGCCTTTTAGGACCGTGTAATCGTCACCCTTTTCATCTTTAATTTACTACCAACAGCCTGTGTCCACTTCCTCTGCGAGTTCATGTCAGGTCTGCCAAGACGTTGATCCAACAGTGGCTCAATCTCATGGGGCCAAAGAGCGGTGAAATACACCTACAGTCTGCAGCTTTGTGAGTTGTGAGCACCATGCTCGCCTTGTGACAAGACTGAGGCAGTGTTTTGGAAAAGTCAAGGTCGAGCCGTTTAGAGCCAAGCAGGGACAATCAGGGTCAAGTTAAACTCTCGGAATTGACTCTGCTCTGATGTTTATCAGCAAAACGATTGCAGGCGTAACGGAGGCGGCGCGGCAGCGCTGCTTGCTACAGTTGGTGGGCTCGTCCCAGAGCATCTAAAGTAATCCCAGACCTTCATAGGTGTTGCCTGACAAGAGGCCTCCTGCCAGGATGACCTCAACCTCCCAGACTGCAGAGTGCAGGCATGAGGCCCAAACCCGCAGGCTGAAATTTGAGAACAGCGGCTACTATTGACACCCTGTCAGAGAGTTATGTATGTTATCCATACAGTGCGACGGCAGAAGAATTACAGCAGAATATTTAACATTCGTTTTATGTTTACATCTAAGTAAATATGAGTGGGCCACGACATTTTACACCACTGTCAATTAAACTGAGGAAACTAAACAGAGAAAAGCAACATTTTTTTATTTTTAAACCATGATTAATATGTTTCAGCAAACATCAACATGTTTATTAATATAAAAATGAACTTTTTAAAAAAAGGTGCCCTTTTTTTTCCAATCCGTAATTTTTTAGGCTCTTAAATTTCCTCCATCTTTAACCAAAACATCCCAGCTGAACTTGCTCCTGTTTGGCTAAACAGTCTTAAAGTTTTTCCATCTTTTAAATTACATTAAGCAATTCTGCTTCACTTGAAATGCCTCCAGTTATCAGGTTTGAATTAGTGTTGGCCATTCAGGGTCAAGTATTGGGACGTTTTTTTCCCTCTCTCTATGGGCTATTAGCATTCAAATGTATTCAAAAATACAGTTTAACTAAGTAGACTTTATTGCATGCTATCACGCAGAACAGCACTTTATCTTGACTGATTAAGAGCTTCTAAGAGTCAAACTGGTCTGAGTCTGCGAGCAAAGTGTTATAAAACGAGCACTATGCGCACATCGTCATCCACAGACCCGTCAAAGCGTAATAGAGGCCGACACTCAACCCCGACTAATTATAAGGCACTTTGGAAAAGAGTGTCGGCTGAAACAATCAGTGTGGAAATGTTGAAATGAAGACCGCACTTTTCACTTACATAAGGGGAGCACTCGAGGCGAGCAGCGCCCACAATGAGAGTGAAAGCCTCAGACTGGGGAGGCATAACATGTGATTTGGAGGAGGATCCCTGTCAGGGTTAAGAGCCTGCGAAAGCCCCGTATATTTGTGTAAGGAAATGGGTTGCTGCCTAGCAATGCTGTTTATTCAGGCAGCAGGAAGGAGTGTGATGAAGTGAGGTAGTCTGCTCGCGAGGTTAGTTACTCTCAAACTGTAATTACTTACAGATTACTGATTATCTGCTTTGAATTATTATCAGCAACAAAGTCTAGACAAATAGAAATAATCAAACTTGATAATATCATCTGACTGCTTTCAGCTGTTTTGGGTTTCTTTGCTTCCAAACCTTCACAAAGCATCCATTTAGAAATGCTCGTAATTTATGTCAGCATCATCATCCATCATTTTAAGACACAAGCAGCAATCATGAAATTAAGAAACCTTTCCCTTTTAGTTTTTCTGCTCCGTGATCTGAATCATATGTTTTTACAAAGCAATTCAAGCAGACAACAGTTATGATTTGTTGATGCAATTAAAATCACTGAGATACAGCTTCATGTAAATCCACTGCTCTTTCACTCTGGCAGTTTGACGCTGGTGAAGCAGCAAAGCCTCCCCAGTTCACATTATCACCCACAAGAGGAATGCCGAGACTCCGGCCGGGTGAGGGCGACCAGCGCTTCCTTTCCATTCCTGTGATGCCCCAGCAGCTCTAAAATGGTGATAAAAGGGAATCCTCCATCTTTATTTTCAAAGGGAGATAACCCAGTATGTCGCACACGGCATTTGCTAATTACACAGGCCAAGAAAAAGCACATGACGCCAAAATAACAGCATCTAAATCTACAAAAACATACTTCAAAAGAGCATGTTGGGTACTTTTTGGTCAGATCATAAAAGCTTACTTCAGACAGGGTGAAAAAGAGGACCTCACAGACATGAATACAGAGCATTTCCTCTCCACCAAAGTACAGCTTGAAACCCTGAGCATAAGCTGCGGTGAGGACTGGACGCAGCACTTCAGAGGGGCATACTTCAGTCTGCTGCTGGTGCAAGGGCGGGTGTGGTTGAGGCAGGCAGCGGTGATGGCATTGAAAAAGAACAGAAAACAGCCAGCTTAACTGTGCTGATGCTAGAGGTGGAGAAAACGTGTACCACACTGAACAGGACCTTCCAGAATAAACTCTGTAAAGTCTGGGCAGGGTTTGAGTCAGAAAAGCGACGGGACGAGCCGCAGAGGCTTCGTCAGCCAGCGTCCGCGGCAGAGGCTGCGCGCACCATGTAATCAGGAAGTCGCAGAGATGGAGCTGCCTTGTCTGAGGCTCCCTCCAATATCTCCATCACAGCCTGCCAGAAACGTGTGTGGTTTAGCTTGCTGCCGCCTCCGCAGGACGCAGGGCGCGATGATGTCAGCCGTACAGAGAGGAACTTTCCTAAACAAAGGGAAGTCTGTGTGGTTGGGGTGGTAGCTGGCAGAAAAAGTTGGGGGGGAGGTTTAAAGAGAACACACACTCTCTATTTCAGTTGAGGTGAACCCAGACCCCTGTCATTAAATCATTAGCACCTTCTCATGGTGAGCCTCACACAGATGTGCGGCTGTAGTTGCGACACTAAGGCTAATACAACGTGTTTTGCTTTCCAGATTTTTCTATTCCAACGCTGCAAACAAATATAATATTTCTGTCCAACAAACAGAGGACTTCCATTCAAACACTATTACTTTTAACCTTTTAGTAAGATCACTCCAGGAAAAAAGACGTCACTACATCCTATTTTTAATACCAACTGTGACGAATGCTGTTTGCAATTAGTTACACGAAATCAATCACAGGCAAACTTTTTAAACTGCAAAATTAGGAACAGGAAAAAAAAAAAAAACATCCTAAAATTGAGTATATGTGTTTTGTTTCCTGGTGCTCCTCCATCCTCACCATCACTAGCCACAGCTATGAGCTGCTCCTCCTCATTCATGACGCACTCAAAGGTCAAGAGTTTTAACTTGTGTTGACAGACTTTTTGTCACTATTGCGCAGTTTGTGCACTCAACAAAAATGCCAAATTCTCTCTCAGATAAATACACAGTTGTATAAGCTCTTTGTTCAGTAGATTTAAGGGCTCTTTGACTAGCATGCTGCTGGTTCTTTTCCTTTCATGATACAAAATCAAACTTTAGATCATATAGTTATATCCAGTCCAGCTTATTTTATTATCACTCACTTTAATACACTTAAGTCCAAATGTGTGGAGAATGAACATGTGGCATGGACATGAAACCAAGCAGCAACCACAGGGGCAGAAAAATCCAAGTAAATTTGAAATATCAAAAACTGCAGTTCTTCTAATGACCACTTGAGGCTGGTGAGTTAATACCTACTTGATTAAATGCCCAAGTTTGGAGCCAGGGGATTTTTTATAACCAGTTTAAATTGTATCAATGTTACGTGTTAGTAAAGGCTGCTTTGAGTAATGGGCACGGTATCATATTGTTCAGTATTTGGTTGGATTAAAACAGACGAAGGCGTCAGAGTCAGTTTGTGAGGGAAGTAAACTTTCATGCCAAAGTCTGCATCTAATTCTATCCCAGTGAAATACAGATGCACCTTGCTAACCAAGGTAGTAGTTAGCACTCCCTGACAACTAATCTAAACATGGGCATGTCTTCATCACAACAAAACAAACAAAAAACAAGAAAACAATGCCCCAAATACCAAAGTCAGGGCTTCAAAACAGCAGTTCACAAACTGGGTACATTAAAATCACTCTTTAGCAATGCAAGAATTCCCCGATGCCCGAAGAAACATGGAAAACTGCTTAGTTTAAAAAAATATTTTAGCAAAAGCGAAGGAAAAACACAAGAGTGTCTAGTAAATTTGTTGACTTTTTGTAACGTGTTAATAAAAAGCCAGAAGGTGTTAATAAAACCAACAGAACTCCTTACCACTCGCTTTGTCTAACGCCTCTCTGCAGACCCTTTATTTATTCAAACACTGAGGTCAGCGGTGTGGCGTAATGGTTGGGGGACCAGATGGGTTTATAACCAAAACATCTGCAGATGTCCACATTTTTTCTTCTTGGACTCGACCACCACAGCTACTGTGGTTAAAGCTCATGACTAAGCTCTTACTGGCCATGCTACATTAGTTCGTAACTGTCTGCGTTGCACTTGAAAACGCAATGGAAAAATCTGAGTCACCCTCGTCTGGACAGGAACTGACTGACTGAGTGGACTGGTCTGTCTAATAGCATACCTATGGTATTCCATTCAGAAATGTGACATCTTTAAATAACATAAGAGGCAGGTCATGAAACACATGTCGCTCTAATCTTTTTTAACACATGAGGTAAAAGACAAGAGGAGGGAGGTGTTGAGGTGAGAAGTGACGAGGTAAGGAGCCGGAGTGAAAATGAGCCTAATGGCCGAACCATGTGTTGCTCCGATTACCGCAGGAAACCGAAGCTTCGGGCCCAGTCACGAGATGATAAATGAGAATCGCTTTGTTTTTTTAAGCCCCTTTCTTGTGAAATTCTAGATTGTGTTGCTTATTAAAATGCTCATATGAGACAGTCCCACAAAGGAAAAACATTATTCTTCATATAAAGTCATTGCAAGTCAAAATACAAATAAGAAGCACTGGTTCTAGCAGACCTGAATGACTGGGTGTCCTCCCGCCAGAGCCTTCACCGCTCCCCTGCTGCCCTCTGTCTCATAATGGGCTCGGTGGTGGGACTTGGGCTGCACTTCGATCTGCAGGCTGTACGGCCCGGAGCTGGATGGCAGCTGCCAGTCGAGAGCTGGCAAAGATGGGCTGCAGAGGAAAAAAAAAAAAAAACATGTTCAACATGTCACCTTAACAAGAGGAGTGGAGGGCTTATTTTAGATGGGCTTATCAAGGTAGAATGTGCAGAATGTGGACACTGTGATACGCCAGAGCATGTGACAAAGCCGGTAGCTTAAAGATACTTAAACACACTAATCCTTACTCAAAATTCACTCCAGTTCCAGGCATAGTGAAAGAATAACGGTCTTTGAACAACACAACTGATCAAATGCCAGAAATACTAAAAGAATTTTACATTTAATTGCATTTTTTCATGCTTGAGTAAACCACCTTCCTTACCTGACATACTGTTTTGGCTTTGACCAGGAATATGGGTGTTGTGGTACATCCAGAAACCCACCACAGTAGCCCTCCTTCTTCAGGGACATGCGATTTGCTGGGTGCTCATCCTGACACAGCTCCCCAGGGCTCAGCTCCTCACCTCTAGGCTCCACCTTCAGGCTGATGGTGGGACTGGGCTCCAGGCTGGTTTTTCGGGCCTTCATGGGGATTCCCTCTCCGAGGTCAGTCAGTCCATCTGTGGTCAAGGCATTGATGGCTGCCAGGATGGCTGAGTTGGTGTACTGGTTGGTGTTTGGCAGCCAGGTCTCCTCTGTGACACTGAGGCGAGGAGATGTCTGTGGGGACAGACCTGGGGAGTGGTTGGGTGAATAAGGGAAGTGCTTTTGTGGCACTCCGCTGCCATTTAAGCTGTACTTCCTCTTTGCACCACAAGGGGAATTGGGCCTGGAGCCGCGCTGTCCCATCCAGGTGTCGTCCGTTATGCTCGTGCGAGGGGACGTGGAGGGGGAGTGACGAGGAGAGCCACCGGAGGCGCAGCCGTCGCTGGGGAGGGTGAGGGTGGAGCCCTTGGGGGACACAGAGGGAGACTGCCAGGGGGAGTTCTGGGGTGAGTTGTCGTAATTGTAGGAGAAGCTTGACTCATAGGAGGATGCATCGGACAGGTTGCTACGTGATGAGACGCTGCTGGCCGGACTCAGGCAGCTGGGGTCACGATAGCCATCTGCACTAGGGATGGTCAGTGTCACTATGGAGTTGACTCGCTTAGCAACAGGAAGGTTGCTTTCCTCCACCTCATCCTCAGGAAACTGACCGTACGCTGTGATCTCGATACGAGGGCTCTCCAAGGTCGGGGCTCCGTTTGGGCGGATACTTGTGGATGAAAAGTAGCCGGCCGCTCTCATGTCATCCTGGGAGTCATAACTGTGAGGCTCGGTGACAGAGACAGATATGGCAGGGCTGGACTGCAGGCTGTGGTACTGGGAGGAAAGACAAGGGTTGCCCAGTGGGAGAGAGAGACTGACGTTTGGCGTGTAGCCATATGCATCTGGAAAGCAAACAGATTGAGTTTGTTACCATGATAATCAAACACACATTCACTGGCTGCACTCACTGTGAGGGAGACCGATGCCAAAGTTAAGTCTTATGAGAGCTGTTGCAGAGGCGTTGGCTGTAATGGCAAAAGAACAGCTTGCCTACTGGATCTGGCCTTGACCATTTCCTGAGGCAGAAGGTATGCAAGTTGAAAAGGTATCGCCTCATCTGAAAGGGATCTCAAAACATGCCAGTGAGGCCAGTGATACAAACTCTTTCTGAATGGCCCAAATTGTACAAAGCAAATTGGGTGGGAAACCCGAATAAAGGAGCCAAAAATAACTCCGGTCTAAAAATAACCAAAGGCAAAACCAGGTAATATTTTTCCACTCCACGTTTGCCAGATTTATACCACTTAATGCACACGGTGCCCATAAACTGTAACATTATGAAAACACACTGATGCTTTTGTTGGCCCGTTTCATGTTCTAGCAGCCATCGAAAATAAACACAGGAGGGACATGACTCGTTTATTTGCATGCCGTAAAGGTGCACGCTGTACCCAGCCAGGGGAAGCTCGTGGTGTTGTGCCAGTGCTCCCGCTGGGACACATGAAACTCTGCCCATCTGTGGTGATGGCTGAGGTCACAATTAGGTGCAGAGGACTGGGGGGGTTGACATGGGAAAGGCAGTTGTGGTTATATGGTGCATGAAGCCGGCTGAGTGTGACCACAGCAGGGCACATTGATACACATGGAGACGGCGGCTGCAGACAGACATATGCAGTCACCACAGCTCCTGTCTGCTGTAAATTAGAGAGAATTAGGGGCCCCGCCATAAAGACTATGACATCAATGCAGCACCATATGACTCCTTGTAATAAAAGAAAATTATGCCTGCATTTAAAATCCTGCTTGTGGTAAGTGATACAGTAGCACTGAAGTGTCTGTTTTCTAAAATTAGCTGACATCCTGACAGTTTGCCTTGAGGGGGGGGGTGAGCTGCACCATCAAACGACTCTACTCAATACTGTCCTCTGAAGCACTCGCACACTGTTACCCACAATGCCCTGTCAGTCCTCAACGACTAACATTATTGGGCGCACTTTTTAGTCATGAGAGATTCACAGCAACAGAACCACGCCCACCTCGTCCAAATCAGCAGGGAGGGGCACTCACTAAATAGCTACACCGCTGCTTTAATACTGTAATTAACTACAATATACCGAGATAGTGTAGATAAGACCCACTGTTCAACAACACATCCCAGTTTAATGTATCGCATGCGGGTGTAAAGTGTCAGGCACTGACAAGAAGCTAAAAAAAAAAAAATGCCACGTTAATAGCCGCACCTCGCTGTGATTAAAATAAATAAATAAAAAATAAACTAAACACTCTGATAGGGAAGCCTAGACAAAAAGTCAAACTCACCCTCTTCAGCAGATTTCATTTTCCCCTTTGAGCAGAGCAACTTCTGAGATCAAACTCTGAGTACAGCTGCAGGCGGATACGATTCCTTATCCATATAGTGGAGCGGATAAATTCCCCCAGCTGTTGCTCAGGATCCTCTCTCGCTGTTTCACCACGATCAGAAATCACAAATTATTTCGGTGGAAGGGAAAAACGATGGTTCTCTATTCTTTCAGATACAGGAGGGGGGGAAATGCATTCAAAGTGTGGGGAAGAAAAATAAGCGACGAAATGTTAAAACACGTGGAATAAGGTCATGACTGGGATGCAGACGTTTGCGCTAAGAAAGGCTATCTTCGTCGCTGTGCTGAGATATCTGACTCTTTGTTGGGGGATCCTGCCTCTGCTGGGTCTCCGTGACGCACTGCTTCGGCGCACAGAGAACTTGTGCGCTTTTAAAGCTGGGGATCACCTCAGCACCGACGCGCCGCCCTTCCTTCGCTCTGACGCATCTGAGCGTCCGACCACCGCACGGGTCCAGCGGAGATCCTCTCTCTCACTGGGGGTTTCCAGAGGCAAAAGAGGCCAATTAGAGAAGCTGGCAGAGAACCTCGAAAGATCCGAGAGAGTAAAACAAGCCACGCCAAACTGCCGAGCTCCGAGCGATTGGAATAAAACATCCAATGCAAAAGCTAATCCTGCACAATATGAGCCAGGGCGAACATCCTGTTGAATATAAACAGTGGAATAACGTGAGTTGGAATGACACAGCACAGCACAACACGCTATGAACTGTTAAGGTAACAGATCTTAAAAGAAAACGTGCAACTCAAACTGTGCCCTCATCATCTATTACTGATTAAATGAGCATGAACAGCGTTAATCTGCAGTTTCCACCCACTTTATCTGCTGAATCTGTTCCCCTTGGCGTCACTTTCAAAGGAGTGATCAGCGCTGCTGTAAGACACCGCACATGGAATCTCCTAAATCAAGATTTATGTGCAGTCTAATCCTCACGAGCATTTTACATTAAACTGCTGCCATTTTCACCCTGAAAGAGCCATTCATCATCTGGTTAGCGTAGGATGTTAAGTTAAAGGCTGCCTGCTTGTGAAATTTCAGATGCAGCTGCAGAAGCAGCAGAACAGGTGAGCTGGTACATGCAAGAACATATAGTGACCACCTTGTGCTGTTTCATGACCAACATATAAAGCATGAGAATTCCTTGAGATCTTGTTTAGGCCTCTCGTGGGTTTTTGAAGTTATTGCAAAGGCAAATAATTGTTTTTCCATTTCCCCCTCCCTGACAGAATGCAGGTCTGCGGGGCACAAACACATATAATTATGTGTTTGCATAGGACTTGCATAGGAGCACTATATAAAAATCAAGTGCTATACCCAGTCATTTGACACGCTGAACTGAGAATCTTCATAGAGTTTTCCACAGGCCGCTCCGTGGTTGGTGTAGACTTATTCGGCTTCCCTATCCTCAGCACTTGCAGGCTGGGTTGTTGCTATCTTTGGAAGGTCTGGACCTTGCAGCAGCTGGCAGCAGGCCCGAGGTTTCTGTGATGACAACAGTCACATGAGGCTCTGTAACGGTCTGTCCATCCCTGGAGGTGGGAAGCTACTTTACAGAATCATATCAGCAGGCCCTGTTTGGTGTGATACTGGTGGTGTCAGGCTAAGGCCACTCTCAGTTTGGACGTGTTATGGTGCACCTTTATTTAAAGGTCACTCTTATCTTTTCATTTTAACTCGAGTGTATGAAGTATTATCTTTCCAGGAACACTTTACCCATCTCTCAGGTAATCCTGGAGTGTGCTTTGCTGAAAGATTTCTCACCACGACGACGAGTAACACATCTAATACGTTGGTATCTAGAAAAGGGGACTTTTGCAGAATGCTTTTTGCATTCAAGACATTGTTCTATCAGACTGATTCTACCCTTTAGTCCTGTGTGCAAGAGCAAAACTGCAGCAAGTTTGTTCACAAATATACTGTATTAACATAAATAAGGCAATTGGTTTCAAAATTTGGGAGACAAAGCATTTTAAATACACAGTTAGATATGGTAACTGATCCCAGTAGCAACTCTGGTATCAGATAACTTCGTTTGATATTTGCTTTTTGCTTTTTCTGACTGCAAAGATGAAAATTTTAAATATTGCCATCCTGCAGAATCTCCTCAGAGTGGAAATCTCTTTTAAAAAGAATAGAGATTTCACCAAAGCATTGTCTGAATATTTACCACTCAGATTTCATGACAATAGTCATGACATTTCACTCAAAACCACAAAGGTTTTAGCCTGTTCTAAAGGAAAATCCCACCACTGAAATAAAAAAAAAAGACTCCCCCCTAGTTTTTGCTAAAATGAGTTTGTTTATCCGATGTTGAGAACTAAAGCATGGTTTCCTGTCAGACAAGGCAACACAAACTTGCTGCCTTTACTGTACATGGACTGTTTGTACTAACATGCGTACACAGCCGCCTGTCTAAAGGCCTGCTCTAAGCCAGGAAAAACTCTGATATGGTAATCGCATGACAGTACTGCGGGAAATGTCAGAGGATCAACAGAGTCAACAGGTTTCATCCTGTGAGAAACATGAGCATTCGATAGAAATCCATTTGACAACTGTTTAGATATGTTGGTCTGGACTAACTGAGCTGACTAACACCAGTGGGAGTAAAAAGCCTCAATTTCACCAGAGAGAAATATTTAGAATAAAAATAGGCCAATTAATATATTTAGCAGCTCATTTCCTAAATTAAATGCAGAAGGTGCAAACTCCACTACTTCTGTGTGCGTGTTCCGCACCCATTACTTTATCTGTGTCAAGGTGCAAACTACATCATGCACAATTTTCCTCACAGCACGACTCCTTCCCTGCACTTTGTGGGACTTTGTGCGACTGGCTGTTAGAGAGACAGTTTTAGAAATCAACTCTTAATCCACATTTATCTCCATTATGCAACATCATGGCATGCATGCCCCCACATCCAAAGCAATATTCTCTCCTCACCCACTGGGATCTCATTTTGGCCAAGCTTTCTCTCCTCACCAGAATATCTGCGGGAGTGACGGCACTTGTGAAACCCTAGCCGTCTGTTTCATCACGGGGACGTGGCTCGGTGGCTCTCCAGTCATTTAAAGAGCCCCACTCGTTTCTTTGACCTCATGGAAAGCTCTCGTGGGGCTGTGGGGGGGCGAACTGGGGCAAAAAAGGGGGGCCGGGTTGCCACTCCACAACTATGTGTAACTGAAACATGTGCTGCAGTAAACACTTCCACCACTCCGCAGTTAATAAATAGCTCTGCTGCTGATTGACTCGTGGACTCTTCTACGTCAGTGAGGTGCTGGGGCTCGTAGTTTTTCCAGCGATGCCTGTTGTTGGTTTGTGGACCAGCCTTAGTAACAGGCCACTAAAGGCCGGATGGGTCCAAAGCCACAACTGAAAAAAGAATACAGCAGATAATGAGAAACAACGGTAACATCCTGCCCTGATAACGTAGGCAGAGCATGGCAAACAGAAGAACTGCTTTGTAGCAGCAAAGTTACTTGTCACTATTGATGCAAAGTGACACAACATATGTTGACCGGATGGACCCATAGAGCTGTTTTAGCTCTATGGGATGGCTCCGAATTAAGCTTCAAATACGTTAAGACACCATCAAAGTCCACATCAGATCTTGGGATTTGAAACATTTGTAAAAAAAAAAACACAGAACTGATTCTAAATAAAATCTCTGCTGGCAAGTTTGGTTTTTTTTATTATGACAAGGCATTTGTTCCTCTGAAGCCCTTTTCAAGTTCTCTGATTTAAGGTGGAGCTTCCTTTCTGGCATTTGGACAAAATTTTATATTTAAGGTGGGTGTCTGCTCATGTGCTCCTTGTGACTGTCAAAATCTCAAGTCTTACATTACTTTTAAGTATGGATTCATGCATTTCTGCAGCCATTGGCAATGCTTAGATTATTGCTGTGATATGCAGACATACTCATCCAACATTTTTTCTTTACTATGAGTTAGTTTAGTGTAATGGTGAAGGCCTTACTGGTAAAGCAGAACCAAGCAGCAACCCCCAGGCTAAAAAAATTAATGGAACCAACATAGAGGGGCCTATGAGTGCAGTTCCTCAAATGGCCACTTGAGGCTAGCTCCAGCAGGGTCAGTCCCAATAGACTCCCATGTTAAAAACCTGTTGTGAAATTATTAGGAATCTAACCACATTATTATTATTATTATTATTATTATTATTATTATTATTATTATTGTTATTATTAATGTTATTATTACTGTTGTTGTGATTCCAGTTGTGAAAATCAGTACAGGTCTTACTGGTTTAAATAAATGCATCTATCAAAGTCTCATGAAGCAATTTTTGATGAAAATATTTTTACCAAACTAACAAACTCTAAAATTAAGGATAATTCCTAATTTCAATTAGTTTTTATTTTTCTTCAAAAGTCTAGTTTTTATTTTTACTTTTTCTTTTCACATTTAGTTTTTAACTATAATAACCGTGGTGTCAACATATGGCCAGATTTGCTAACGCAGACCAAACTGGGTTTTGCCGTAAAAAGAGCACTTTTGGTGTTTACAAAGAGAGCGCAGCAATAAGATTATATGTAAGAGGAGGAAACTCAGAGCGACTGAACCTGTTGCATATGTATTTCTGGGAGTTGATGCACCAATGCTTCCAACACGCAATCTGCTGTTAATTACATCGATATTTAACGCTGGAAAAAAAAGCACGTCTTATTTTTTACGCTTGATGTTGAAATGAACTTGAGCTCTAAACTGCGTTTGGAAAACAGCACAACTTTTGTAAATCACCCATAAAACTAACCACACCGATTAACACTATTTGTGGATTGCCCTATTATCTACTCAGACAATTCAAATCACCAATTTAGACCTGCTGACTTTACCTTTAGTAGCTTTTTTAAATGTAATTATCTGATCAATGATATGTCTTGATGTGTGCTCAGCTGCACTAACAAACTGTCGATGAATGCATAACTCAGGATCCACCCATCAACCATCCACCCACACAACCAAACATGGTTACTTCAGGCTAGAAACAAACTAACAAAAACATCATGCCAACAGCCAAAATCTTACAATCCAGGAGGTCAAAAACCAGTGGGTCATGTGACCGTGTCTGTGTCCATCATTTATCTAAGGTGTACGGGTGTTTCATTAACCACACTCATTAGCTGTGTCACAATGCACTGACGCTGACTGCAGCAACATAAGAAAGGAAAACACAGTAGGTGGGTTAAAAACAGATATTCAGCTGCAGTTAAGCTGCTATATAATGTAAAGATTGACTTTGCAATACAGTAGCATATTGAGGGTTGAGAGCAGTAAAACACAGGGCACTTGTTGGGCAATAAAGATTGGCAGCAAGCAGCTGGCTCAAACTGCCTCTTTAATCCCAAATGAACATCTTGTAACAAGGGAACAGTCCCTGTGGCACACTTGAGTTGTTTGCCAAAGAGCATCCAGCCAGTTAAAAGTCTTAAGGTGGCGTACATGTGAAATCACAACATGACTGCAGCAGGTTTGAATCCCTGGATTTAAAGTGCAGTTAAAGGGAGGCCTTCGCACTGCACGGTTGTGTGACCTTCGCTGTGAGCCAGCAGCGTGACTTCGTTTGGACAGCACAAACACAAACACAAAGCAGCGCGCTGAACATTTTCTTTATGGTGCAATCTCTCGGCTAATGAGTGACACAATCACATTGCTAATTTAATCAGGCTGTAAATCATGTTTGTGTCCAGGAAACTTTTAAATACATGTTTGACCCCACGTCTCACTGTGTTCCCTGCTGGGAGCGCTGCCGAGCTGCTTTTCCCAGAGTTTCATGTGGTATATCATTTTAAGGGTCTAAGAGGGAGGGGTAAATCCGATCAGGGGGTTGGGGGTGGTCTCCCTATCACAAACCCACAGATTTTTGTCATCTGCCATCCCGTGTGCGGCCGCTGCCAAATTTTTGCGAGTGCTCTGCCTGGTATGACGTGGTTTGGACACAGCGAGGTGGAAAAGACCTCGACTGGATTTTCTTTCCACAGTTCTAACCCTCAAAATCCAGAGCCCGGCTTTATTTGGGTCTGAACAAAAACATGATGGAACATTGGGCGGCATTGTAAGTTATACATAAACCGAGAAACAACTGGCCCAAAATACCAGCTTTCCCACTGCTCAATCACCTGTTTGTTTTGGAAAAATAATTTGGAAGGAAAGTGAAAAATTAATACTGTAGGTCTTTGTGTTTTTGAGCTTCCTCACACACCCCTGTCACCATATGTGCTCTCATAACTGCTGTTTTATAAAGTGTTTCTTGATGTAGAATAATAAAACATTAAAAATAGTCCCTGTGACCAAGAGTTGAGTTCAGACTGTGACCAGAAAACTGGTTTCAAGGGACATGAAGTAATCTGGTACTGGCGCAGCTTTACAGTGGCCTGAAAAGACACGAGAGCGATGAAAAGAAAGGTATTCAGAGCTGAGATCAAACACAAATGTGAGAGTGTAAAAGTATTATATCACCACGAAAACACTCTATGAACAATTCTGCTTTATAACTGCTTAAGAATGAAGCATTGGAAGCCAGATGTCTCCCCACCTGGTTGAATCATTGGTACTGAGTGAACCCTGTACTCATTATCACCCGCTTGAGCTATAAGGGAGTAAAAAAAGAAACATTTTTGGAGTTTTTGGACCATAAAAACTTTGTTATTTTGTCTCGGGGGAGGTTAAACATTCACCCTGTCAGAGGAGTGGTGACCCCTCACCACACCCCACCACCATGCCCGCTCTTTCTTACAGTCAGACTTCCTGTCTCCCGTCAATGTTCTCCTTTTTTCTCGACCGCCGTGACGGAATCCCCTGCTCTGTTTCCTGTTTTGAAGGCTTGTTGCTTAGTTACATGCGAGGGAGGAGTTTTCAGAGCTGAGGGAGC
This sequence comes from Oreochromis aureus, assembly GCF_013358895.1. Taxonomy (NCBI): domain Eukaryota; kingdom Metazoa; phylum Chordata; class Actinopteri; order Cichliformes; family Cichlidae; genus Oreochromis; species Oreochromis aureus. The sequence goes on along the minus strand of NC_052962.1, from coordinate 28,267,085 downwards.
GTTTGCAGCAGAAGGCCGGGAGGTTCGTTCTCCCTCTCTCTCTCTCTAACGGTCCCAGAGCTGGCATGAGGCTCAGGCACAACACGGATTGAGCAACAGCTCCCTGAGGCACACAGCAGGTTACTGTCTCTTAACTGTTGGTCATGGTCGCAGGGACACCGTGTCTGAAGGTCATTTACATAAGTGAAGAATGGCGATAGTGTAACTGCAGGGGAGTGTGGTTACCAACAGACTAGTTTGTTACTGTGGTACAAACCGAGGAGGGAAGGAGAAGAAGCTTATTGGCTCAAGAGGAAGTTTGCACTCGGATGATTGTGGTCTGCAAAATCTTCAGTTAGTGCAACAACCTCAAAGCATTTCTGTGCTCTCATCACAAGAAACAAGTTTTTATTTTTACGGTACATGAAAAAAAAAATGGAGCAGTACAAAAAGTATTAAAAGTAGATACTGTATTCATTATGATTATCACAGAAAGTCTAAGTGAAAACTTAAGTACGACCTTACTGCTTCCATAAGAATTAAGAGGGCAAGTAGCAGCCAGGTGCTGCTAATCAAATGCACTTAACTGATCATCAGCAAGTGCGAGCGCCTCTATAAAAGCAGACGTTTTGGCAGTTTGCTGGAGCATTCAGGTGCCAAGGAGGAATAACATTAGCAATGATCATACAGAAGTACTTGTTGCTGCCCATCAATCTGGGAAGGATTATAAGGCCATTTCCAAACAGTCTGACATCCATCATTCTGCAGTGAGGAAGATTATTTACACGTGGAAAACATCTGCCAATCTTCCCGGATGTCCCGGCAAATTCAGTCCAAAGTCACTCAGAGAAATTGCAAAAAAAAAAACCCCAGAGAGCTACATCTCAGACACTAAGGGGGGCAGTTAGCATGTTAAATGTTAAAGTTCATGACAACACAATTGGAAAAAGACTGAACAAGCATGGCTTATTTGAAAGGCTTGCTCTAAAAAAACAAAACAAACCTGGCAACCCTGCTTACGTTTGGAAAATGTTTGCATCAAAGTATTTTAAACTCAAATGTGAGACCACCTATCCAAGAACTGAAGCTCAGCTGAAACTGGTCATGCAGCAGGTCAATAATCTCAAGCACAACAGCAAATCAACAGAATGGCAGAAAAAGAAAAGAATCAATATGTTGCAATGATCCAGTCAAAGTTCAGACCTCAGCTTGACTGAAATGTTGTGCACCTTTGATTAAATGAGTTGTGCATATAGGTGGTAATAATTTGTTCGTAGAATCTCCAATAAATACATGAAGAAATGCTGCACTTGCTCCCACCAAAAACTAGCATATAAAGTCAATATTGTTTCTTTAAGGTCACAAATAGAGTTAAAGCATTTTAAATGCTAGCTGATGATGAAACTCTAAATGGGTTTGAGTATCTCTAGTAGCGGTTTTAAATAATATAATTAATTACAATGTAAAGTTTAAACACTGCAGGTTCTGGCACTCACAGTTTGTATATAAGTAATGAAAATAGTTGAAGAATGCATGGAGCTATTGTATGATCTTTACCTTATATTTTAAATGACCTTATGGGAACTGTTGTCATGAACTGGCACTATGTAAATAAAACTGAATTGGCATTCACAGAAGAGGAAGAGGAAAGATGAAATGTTGGCTGAAGCCAGAGATGGAAATAAATCACGTGAAATTTAAGCTGATCAGCAAATAATGACAGAAACTCAAATTTAAGGTGGAGCTGAAGTGCCAGAAATAGTTGAAGGGTTTAAAATATTGTGAAATATTTACAACAGAGATGGTTTATAAAAGAGCCGGAGTCAAAGCAGCCATTTTATTCTAGTGTTAGTGAGTGAGCTCTGAAAAAAATCATTTAACACATCAGTTTGCATGAAAGTTAAACTGTTTGAATAGCACAAACTCAGCGTGACCACTGTTGGTATTTAAGGAGTGAACAACAGTTAAAACACCAGCTGGTGTATCTCACATCTTGACATCTGAAAACTCAGAGTTTCGCTGAAATTCCAGCTGAATATTTGAGCTGGTGTTTGAAGGTTGAACGCAGATGAAATGCCACCTGATGTCAGTGCATCATTTAACAGCAAAACAGTGTGTGTATGGAGGTGTGATACCACCTGATGTGTGAGCTTTCCCTTATTGTCTGTCATACATAAATTTAAAATGTTGGACACTCATGTCAAACAATGGCCAAAGTTTTGCATAACAAGGTGAGCGTATGTGAGTCAAATCTTTAAGCTCAGACAGATCTAAAAAGTCAGTTTTGCACAGTTTTTTTTCTACTCTTGAGTCTGAGTGATGTCAACGAGCAGTGACTTTGTAAATGAGCAGCCATGCTGTTTAAACCTTCTCTTTGTACGGGGCAGCCAATCAAAGGAAAGTTGTCTGAGAGCCTACACTAAGGCCCAGTGTACTAATCTAGCCCAAGAGCCCAAAGATACAAAAGCAGCGCTGATATGGAGATAACAGATCATCTTTAAAGTGTTAATGATGAGATTTTCTCTGTATGACTCCTTCCACTCTTTTTTTCCTGCCTCTCAACCAACCCGTATTGGTGATTGGCTGCCTCTCCTTGAGCCTGGTTCTTCCTGTTATAAAGGGAGTTCTTCCTTCTCACTATCGCCAAGTGCTTGTTCATAGAGGGTCATGCGATTTTTGGGGTTTCTTTCCAATACTGTAAGTACTGTCTTTGCTGTCTTTACCTTACAATATAAAGCACATTGAGGTGACTGTTATTGTGATTTGGTGCTATATACATAAAACTGATTGAACTGAACTGAAATGACTGTTTTTAAAAAATATATAAATTTCCTAGAAACAATGTCTGGCAGTTATACAGTGACTGATTCTCGGTACAGCTAAAGTCTGATGAGCTGCTCTGCTGGGTGCATATTGGAGTTTGTGGCTTTATTAATGATTATTCCTGCTGGTCTTGGGATTGAACCAGCAATCCCCAGCATCACCCAAAAAAACAATATCTGAAAAGCTGGAGTGCCTTTCTGGCAAGGATGCAGATTCTGTAATTTCAGCAGTTAATAATGCATTTTTTAACGTATGGATAAATAATTAAACGTTGGACCCCTGGAATGAAAAATAGTCTCGTCTTCCTTAAGGCACTTTAAAGTCTTCTCCCCCATTAAGCAAGTCAGGGAATATCATTAACAGTAACTTTATCTCTGCTCGTTGCTGTTTCTTAATTCAAACAGGGTGCTGTGGAATTTTATAATAAGCCCAGTCGGAGGGAATATGGCTACAGAAGCCACTTAGCCGCTTAGTAACAAGATAGCATAATGGCATAATGGCAGGGCTCTCCCTCCAGCAAATAAAAAAAGCTGCAAAAATGTGAAAAAATGTACTAATTTGACAAATGCTCCATGCGTCTGAACTTTCTGCTGTGTAAGTGTTTTGTATTCCACTTACGGGTTGGCTAAAATCGAGTTAGGTCAAGAAGTGTTTTGCGAAAACGTCTCATCCTGGAGGGCTTCAAATTAAGTTATGGAGTCATTTTTTTATGACATGAGACAATTTGTTGTATACGAGAGACGAAACATTAGATTATTAACTTCCACTCCGACAGTGTAACAGCTTCACTGTCGTGTTTCTGCACTCACACTATTAAATCTGAGCTTGCAGCGGTTTCAGCAGCTAAAACAAAAAACGGCTCGGGGATGTTGAAGTTGCAGTCCATGTGTGAACTCTCATGTCTATGGGTTTTACATAAAGTTTACTGAGTGCATGTAAACTACATTTGACTATCAAAGTGTTGCAGGGACTGAAAACAGAAAATGCATGCTTGGTTTGTACGCTATACGACTGATTCTAAACCCCAACAGACAGAAATATTGTCAATTCACTGAGTAAAATTAATACCAATCACTTAATTTTAATTAAATTCAGTTAAATATACCTGCAAAAGGTTCTAGCATACTCCAAACCTTTAATTAATTTGCCAGGAAACTTTTTTTTAGTGACAATTAGTAAGTCATTGCCACCAAAAGAGTAAATGGATGGGTTCTTACATAGTGCTTTTCTGCTCTAATTCAGCTCTCAAAACGCTTCATACAAACATGCCTCATTCACACCCACATTCATGCAAGCACTTTGGCGACAGTGGGAAGGAAAAACTTCCTTTTAACAGGAAGAAACCTCCAGGAGAACCAGGCTCAGGGAGGGGTGGCCATCTGCCATGACCAGTTGAGATGAGGGGAGGAAGACAGGACAAAAGACACGCTGTGGAAGAGAGCGATCTAATGACAAATCTCTCACAGCGTGGTCAAAATCTTTGGATACTTTGTTAAAATGACTTTAAACTGTGTGTCTCATTCTTTCCCTTCATGTTTTCAGTCCCTGCTTTACTGTACCAGACTATAGATTCTTCACAGGATACCTAAATGTTGAGTTTAAGAGTGGGCAGCTGGTTAGCCACACAGCAAGAAGGTCCTAGGTTCAAATCCAGCATCTGGCTGGGACCTTTCTGAATGAGGGGACATCCAACACATCACTGGAAACTACAGTTAATGGGTAAAATGCTAAAAATCTATGTGGACAATCTGTACCAAAAACAAGCACTGTGGAAAAAAAACAAACAATGGGTCTACTACATGCAGTACTGTATCATAATAAAAAGACTTTGCTGGGTTTTCTGTCGCCTCAATTTGTGGACAAAGAGACAATATTCTGTATCCATACTCTTTGCTCTTCTACATCTCATCCCAGCTGTCACAGGGCGAGAGGCGAGGTACACCGTGGACAGATTGACGGTCTGTCACAGACATTTACGCTCACAAGTCGCACCTATTTAACCTAACATACATGTGTCTGGAATGTAGGACGAAGCCTAACCAGAGACAACCCACGCAGGCACAGGGAGGACACAGAAAGACCCCGGCTAGCTGGTGGATCATATCCAGAAGCTTCTGGCTGTGCCATCAGCATCTCCCTATATCCATCCATCCATTCATTCTCTGCTGCTTATCCTTTTCAGGGTCGTGGGGGGGCAGGAGCCTATCCCAGCGAGAGGCAGGGTGCACCTGGACAGCCTGTCGTAGGAGACACAGACATTCGCAATCACATTCACACCAAGGGGCAATTTAGTTTCCAATTAACCTATCCCCACTAACTGCATGTCTTTGGACTGTGGGAGGAAGCCGGAGTACCCAGAGTGAACCCATGCAAACACAGGGAGAACATGCAACTCCACACAGAAAGACCCCAGCCTGATGGTGGAATTGACTCCTTTTCCTCTCTTCCTCCACTTTTTCCCTTGCAAAATATTTATATGAGCAGCTTCTACCATCTTCACAAATGGTTGTACCTCAGTTGGTCTAAAATGTTTTGCAGTACTTACATTCATGACTTACAGCTGTGTTTTCATCAGATCTGAACTATCAGATGGACTGTTCTGCATGTGATGAGTCATGCAATGGAATAATGCCAGCACAGTTTGGAAAATGAAACAATTTAATTGATATAAATTTTAGTTATTTTGCTCGCAGAGACATTTGCAGACAATATTTTTTCAATTTGTAGACACCTGTCTTAGTTATTTGTATAAATATCCTAAAACGTTTTCAAATGCTAGCAAAGAATGAGAAGTGCTCTTTCTGATGTGCACAATAACAAACTAAACCCAAGTAACTGAGAAAAACTGAGAAGAACTATTTGATGAAAGTGCACCAGACATGATTTGTGTGGCCAGTAGTTTAAAAAGAAAATCAATATTCTCACATTAATGTGACCATTTCTAAACACATTCTTTTCCCTGACCGCTTTTTTAACCTTCAGAAGCACTTTAATGTTTTCTGTGCTTACTTCTGTACATTTGAACAGAGCGGAGCACTTAGGCTCTTCTGTCTCCGTTTATATAAGGAGATGTTTATTTATCAACCAATGACTTAGAGCACTTCAGCTCTCTTGTTTCTGCCTCATTGGGGAGCAAATTTTGAGCTTCTGGGTGAACGTCGTCTTCTGCACGACCAACTCATCCTTGACGCTAATACGCTTCTAATCTAGGTGTTTAGCTGATGCTTACTACTGTCACTGTGCTAAAAGGGTTCTCCGTTTTTTGTTTCTCTTTTCTTTTTGCATAACTGGTCATGTGTCATCTGGCAGTGTGGACTAATTCAAATATTACTCACTGCTAGGCAACTAATAACTTACCCAAGTTACACAGCAGTAGTTTTGGTGTACCTCGATTGAAGTGACTGATATTGAAACGATTGATCTGATGTGTCACATTCGTTGGAGTCTTTCTAAAAGAAAAAAAAGCATTGAATGATTACCTGTATGCTCAAATTGTGCTTGTTTTATTGGTGTACCTGTGGCTTTGGACCGTTATTAACAAAGCCCTGATGGTCTAAAGCCAACACACAAGTGCATTAAACCTGCAGTCTTTCTAATGGCCACTAGGGGGTGAAGCCTCTGGTTGTTAAGGACGTTTACTTAATAACAGACTATGAGGAAAATCTCCTCATTCATTATTCGATACACATTTTTCTGATGGGTTCATGGTCTAAGTTGCTAGTTTCAGGGCTTAGTGAATACAACATGTTATTCATTTTACATGAGGGTGAGTCTTCATGTTTCAAAGTCATATTCAGTTTAAAAACACAATGCTGCTTTGCTTGAGGCTTCACAACACAACCACAGTAACCATGGGCGATGGCACGCTTGCCATGTCTGTCTTTTATATACAGTCTATGGGTGGCACCTAACATTTTGTAAAAGTCACGGTCTCTGCAATGCAAATACATTTAAAACCACTTTAAAAGTGTTTTTTTTGTTGTTGTTGTTTTTTAAGAAACAAAAATTCTAATTCTTTTTTTTTTTTTCCCATAAAACAAACAGTTACTGTACCATTACTCAGTTTCATCAAGAACACAAATGAATCCAAGAAATCTGCAGCAGTTCTCCTTTTAGTACAATAAATCATTAGTCCCACGAGCATTATCCGGTCCATCAAAGCTCCTTGTGCAGCACATTAACTCTCTGCTTTTGCTGGTCTGGGAAACAAACCACAATAACTCTTTCATAGATGTTGCAAGAAGAGTAAAATACAACGTGCAGTGCAGCTTATTCCCCTCCCCTCCCCACAAAGCGAAAAGCGTGAGATGAAAGAACTTTTCTTAACATGTCGAAGCCATCGGACCATCACATTCATCACTGGGTCACCCTCCATCAGCAAAGTACTTCCTGCTCCATGGGGAGAAAAATTGATAGCACATTGTCTGTTTGCTCAATGGCTGCCTTAGATTACATGGTAAAACATATAGTTGCTTTTAAACAGTCATTAAAGCTTCCTCCATGCAGCTCACATTTAAAAGCACCGACTGCACGTTTGTTTCCCCTTGTTGTACATTCAGCATAGAGTAGATATTTCTCAGGTGAGGGATATTTTAATATAAAAATGGAAACGTGGGCCAGTTACAGGTTTGGGTGCTTGAAGTGATTTAAAACATGCATGTAATTTATCTTAGGTAGTCTGAAACTTGTTGCTCTTGCCAGTTTTAGCATCAACACTGATGAAAAGGGTGTTTTTAATTTATTTGTCATATATAAGTTAAATAATTGCTAAAACTCGAAAGCATAAAATGTTTTGCTGGTTTGAAAAGGTTCATAACACAACTACATGCGGCGACATAAGAGGAGGATTCCAAACTTTACACTTCATTTTCTAAATAAGTTATTTAACATGAAAATTTCTCAGCAGTGAGGCGAATCACTTAATTGTCTAAACTTTAATTATATACAAAGGGACTGGAGCATTTAGTTAATGGACAGGCGTTTCATTTTGCAAACAGACCAACATTTCAACACTACTCTGTCTTCATCAGTCTTCACATCATTGAAATGTTGCACAATTAAAAAGCTGTGACCTCATATGTGCGCCCTAGTCCCTTCTTTCTTTAAGTTTGGTATCATCCAGCTGAGACGCACCTCATACATTTACGGCTTTAGTTTAATAATAATTTGATTAAAAATGAGTTTTTGAAAATTCTGGTCACAGATTTTAAATTATTTTTCATCATTTGAGCCTTAGAAACAAATAAATGCTGTTTGTAATCTGTTACAGAAACGTTGTTTTGTTTGTAAATGTAAAAAAAATAAATAAACACCTCTAAAGGTTCAACAATCAAGTTCGCACATAACTGAAACGCTCACTTGCTCTCCAGTATTTAGTCTCTGTTTCCATCTAGTGGCCAGATGGGAAACCTAAGAATGAATATATCCTGCACTGCCTCTGGTTTGTGTTAGAAAAATCCAAACCAGGAACGTTTTTAGTATTCATTATGTCTTTTTATTACTCCTTAATCAATACCAGTTTTTATAAATAACAGACAAACAGTTAGAAATTGCTGTGTCAGCTATGGAAAGATCATAAGAAAAGTAACACAGAAAACAGGAATCAACAGCTGGAACTGCTGCTTGTAAGAATGAAAATCACAAATTCAAACCTTTAATGCAATTTGCATCAATGTATTTCCCCCCCCCCCCAAAGAACTACACCCAACACCGCCCCCTCAGTGTAGCTACATTTACAGCACAGCTGCCACAATCGAAACCACGTTTAGGAATAATGAACTTCAATTTATGTCAATTACATTGTTTAGTTTTTCTAAACTGAGTTTAAACTCTGTAATGTTTCTGACAAACTGACTAATAAACATAGCTAAACTGCAACCTGTATCCCTCAGCTGTACATTTACCACATCTTTTACCTTGTTTTTCTTCTTTTTATTATCTCGTCAGATGCTCACAGTACACGGAGCGAATGATAAAACTCATTCCTCCTTAAAAAGGGATGAATGTCAGTCCACTGCAGGTCAAAATCAAACAGAAGCAAAAGAGTTGAATTGTCAATAAAGCCCTAAAAGCTTTCAGCCAGCAGAGTTTAATCAGGGCCCTTATTATAGTTTGCCATCATGAAAAAAACTTGTTCTCCAGGAAAAGCAGCAGGATTCAAGTTCAGATATGGCTGTGGAGGCAAAAAACCCAAACAGGAACCAAAACCTCTGAGATGCAGATTGAATACATGAACATCATAATGAGGCACAAAGCGAGCTGCCACGCTGACAGGAGGACTGACGGCCACAGACGCACACAAGTGTGAAATTATACAATCAAGGCCAAACATGGAAACATTTAATACTCAGTTCTGATTTTACACTACAAAGACTACGGATTGATGTCCTAAAAATGTAAAGTTCACTTCAAAGCCAGTCCCAGGAAGCTTCTGCCCTCAACACCTAAACAGCATTTTCTCTTGAATGTCATCTTAAATCTTCAGATTTTTGGTTAATGCATGTCTGTATGAGATTGAAACACAGCGAGTTTTACATTAAGAGCAGTAACAATCAAAGCTGCATGTAAAGAGTTTATTTACAGTAACACAAGAAACCAGCGAATCATCCTTTTCTCCCTTACCGCAGCTCAACACTGTTCAAACACACCGCCCAGCAACTGTAATTAATACCATTAATAAAAAAAGGTGACACTTATAATAAAAAAGTTTCCAAACGCCACATATAAAAATCTAAACACTGAAAGTAATGCATCTGAACTGTATAAAATGACGAGCCGATGTATTTAAATGCTTTAAAACAAAAGAAGGCAGGTCGACCCTTTGGGAAAAAGTGGGGTCAAGTGTTTCGGGCCTTCCAAGTGCAGTCACTTATACCACGTCCCTCTTCTTTTCCACGCCTGTACCCCTCCTCTGACGGTCTTTTATTATGTGCTCAATCTTTTCAAGTAATTCCATGTATCAGTGGCAAAACCCCCCCGAAAAAAAAACAACTTCCTTTCAGTTTTGTTTTTTTTTTTGATTGTTCCAGTGTTTCCTCTGTCCATCACTGAGGACCAGTGTGTACAAAAAGTGCGAAAATTACAAAGCTCATTGCTGTACAGAACTACAAACCTAACAAAAATGTAATCCCAGTTTGGCTCATGAGGAGAGCTTGGAGTAGCTTGGTGGTGAAAATTTGCGCTTCAGGTATTTGATTATGTAGAGAGGAAGACAGCTGACGAGTGTGATGGCGGACACCTTCCACAGGAAAGGCCAAGTCGTGATGAAGGACAAGTCTGTGAGAAGGAAAGAGGACAAACATCAGAGTCCTGTCATAACTCCACAGAAAATTAGGAAAGGGTAAAGACTTTATTGCAGGGACATGATCGCGCTCTAAAATTATGTTGGTGATCGTGTATTGGTCACAGCATGAAAATAAAAACTTTAACACGTGAGATGAAAACGACCCAAACGACAAAATAAACTCAAGAACATAAGATGACGCAAACATACAGATGCAAAACCAGATATATAATATCAGAGATGAAGGAGAAGGGGGTGTGAATTCACAGGCTATACACCTACCAAGGAAAGCTCCCAACGACACCCTGCCTATGCCTGTTGCCGACATACAGAAGCAAAAGAAGTGCAGCAGAAACAGTGAGTGCAGTACAAAAAGGTTAGCAGTGAAGACAGAAACAAAAATAGGACAGACAGAGAGAGAAGAAAAAGACTGAGGAGGGAATAAAAGCACAGAGCTGAGGGTTTAAACAACAGTGCAACACTTAGGTGCCAAGTAGTGTTACATCAAACCAAACAGAGCAGGCACAGCGAAGAAAAAGGTGGTTCCTTGAAGTACTCAGACCAATCAATACTGGACGTATCAAACCAAAAGTAAAAGCTTTCCTCACACCAACTGTTCAAGCTGTTCACAAGCAGGTTAGTTGACTGTTTAGCAACTGAAAAATAGCATATTTGCATCACTCTTCATGGTTGTTCAGACTAAAGTTCAATTCAGCAGATTAAAGTACAACAATAAATTCTCATACAACCTTTCATATAACTATTTAATATGATTTTTAAATATAAAGATATTCTATTAACTCCTGAAACTTGAAATGTGTAAAAGGTCAGTAAACGAGTAGTAAAAAACTCTGAGGAAAGGTATACCTACCAAAGTACTCGTTGAGGAAGGCGAGTGAGGCGAGGTAGCAACCCAGGCTGAAGAACTCAGCCACCACCATGAGCCAGTGCCAAGTGCGGATCGTCAGCGCCACCATCAGCAGCTCAGTCAGGATGAGCGCCGTGAAGGAGATGGCAACCACGTGAACGAACTCCGACTCGAACAGCACCAGCGCGCCGTACATGAGGATGCCCCCTGGTGGCGCCAAAAGAAACATGCGGACTTTAAAAACTTTTTTGCTCCATAAGGTCTGAATCCATGCGATTCGTTTGGCGTAAACATTTCTCTTCTATCTTTGGGGCTCAGTACCAGATAGTTTTTCCATGTCTGGGCTTAACTAAAATTACATTACTCATTATTCATTCAGGACTTGCTGTGCACCAGATCTCCCTTTAAGAAATCACGATTGTTTTCTAAAGATAAACTGGCCCAGTCTATCAGTTTCATCAACAGTGGTCTGGGACACTGAGTTAAGGATTATGGTGTCTGCAGATAAGGACTGATTCAATAACATTATTTATGAGGCTGAAGGATCCACAATGACTCCCAGTGTGTCTCACTCTTGAGTGTCCAGACACACACTCATCTTTGGGCGCCTGCTGTATCTTGATAGCCTCTCATTTTATCATAACACTACACAAATTGAGCTTAATAGCCTATAACTGATCACCTAATTGCTTTTTCATATTGGCTTAATACAGCACATTCCACCAACTCAAGGTCTGTAATAAATTATGCCCGATCAGTTCCTAATATTTTCTTCCTTTCATATTGCTTTTTTTCCTCTCCACATACCGAGTATTGGCCTTTAATTAAAAACCTCGAGCTGTCAGGAAGTCACGCTTGAGCAAGAACATAGATCTTTCTCACTCGCTGCATGGCTTAGCGATTACAGAAATATCGATTTACTGGACAGACAAAAGCTTGCATGTAAAAGCGGATGGCGGTTGGAAACCTTAGATACTGAGAAATGGAGTGCACGAGGGTTTGAAGGGGCCCCGGGACTGTGCTACTAGACAATGCACAAATGATGAAATGGTGGCTGAAGAGTTGCTCTGACAGTTTAAAGATAGAATCACGCTGTAGATGGTTCTGCTATAACTTGAAGTTGATTTTAGGAAGCAAATGTGAGTGAATGATAAGGAAAAACATACCTTGATAGACACTGATCAAAACCCAAATGAGGAAAGTCTTGAAAGATAACGAACGTCCCTGAAAGAGAGAAAAAAATGTTGTTACTTGTTTAACTTCTAATGAAGGAAAGCTGTCAAGAACAAAGAGTAAAAAATGGGATTAAACCTTAGTGAGGTCCTTGTAAAGCTCTGGGTAGAGCAGGGCCATCTCTGGCTTCACATCTTGGTCCAGGACCAGGGAGAATACAGGAAACATGGTGTAGATAGTCGCATAACTACACACAAGGTAAAAAAAAGAAAGAAATGAGAGATGAAGAGAGGAGAGGCAACAAAACTGAAGGTTATATGATCAAATACTGTAGAAGCTTGCATCAGGGTTATGCTGTTGTGAAGCTGTCCTTACACTGGACCCATGAGACTTCAGGTACTCACCCGACCATGAGGAAACCCTGGTACAGAGGCACAGAGGCAAAGTAGAAGATGGAGGAGAAGACGGCCTGAGGACAGGACACAAAACTGGTGTCATAAAGTCACCAAATCAGAAATTTTAATGCCCCTACGGTGGCGAATTTGTCATTTCATTTTACCCGCAAAACAAGTTTCATGATGAACTCATTAAGAACGATCAAAAGCAAAATATAGGCTCAAAATATGTAAGAAGAAACATGCAGCATTTGCAGTGTTTTGTCTGTGTTTTAATTATTGCTGTACCTGCATGGTGGAGATGATCATGCCCCTGTGCATGACGAACTGGCCAAGCGCTGCAGAACGCTTGTAGCTGTTCCTGCCGTGAACCATGAGCAGGCGGCCAATGTGCTTAAACTGAGTGATGGAGAAGTCTGCAGCCAGCGACGCCTGCTTCCCTTCCTATGTGAAACAAACAGAATAAAGATGCTAAGCTAAAGACAAGTAGCTTAGCATCTTCAGACATTTCCCCGACCTCTAACAACTGCTTTTTCTTTCTTTTTTCTTCACAGTTTAAAGACATGCCACTTTGTTTTACCAGTTTTATAACTGAGGGATCTGAGTCAAGGTTTTTAGAGTTTTTATGACCAAATTAAGTTACAGGACCTAATCCAGGATAACACACACACAATCTGAATGAAATGTGCAGTAGGCTTTACCTTTCCTTCAATCCCGATGCCACAGTCTGCAGCCTGGATCATACTGACATCATTTCCTCCGTCACCTGTCACAAAATGACAAATTACATGATGCAGTTTCTAGAAGTAGCAGCTGTAATGGGCATTTTAAATCAGTGAGTTTTCACTGCCATCTTGTGGACACATGCAGTAATACTCAGTCTAAGACTACATGAGTCTTTCTCTAACCCAACTAAAATCAGTGATGTTAAAATGTCACATCTGGGATGGGACGGTTCAGTGACTTTGAAATTATGTGTTTTTCTCTGAAGCACTTCACAGCACTTTACAGTATTAACCAGTTGAGCTTTTATCCCAAACACGAGTATAAAATCGGTCTGGTTTAATTTGTCTGTTCACCAGAGTTTTATAAATGGTAAACACTTTCCTCTCGAAAAGATGGGGCTAAATTCACACAGATATTTCTCCCGCTAACAGATTTTCCCAGGCTGTCCGTGGATCGCAGCCAAATGCCTTGTGGGCAAGCAGGTCTGCCGCCCCTATATCTGTCAACGCTTACCTATGGCGCAGGTTCTGTTGGCTGTGTGCTGTTGGAGGAGTCTGACGATCTGAGCTTTCTGAGTTGGAGAGCAGCGACAGCAGACCACCGCCGGACACTGACATGCCAGCTCCACAAACTCGTGCTCATAGTACCGCAGACACACCTGTAACACCACAAAGGAAGTAGCATACATTCAAAAAAACAAACAAAAACAGAGGTTGCGTGACATAAATTAACTTGTTGACCAGAAAACAAGGTCATAGTGAGTGAAAATGTTAAATTCCTGCTTAACTTCTTTTTTTTTTTTTTAATTTTCAGCTTAGTGTTCCAGTTGTTTTTATTATCTTTTCCTCTCCAACTCCTCCACTTCTTGGGTGAACTCCAAAGTGTTAGTTTTGGCTAAGAAGTACACCCTCAACATCATCGGCTGTGCAAGCGTCACTGTGCGCTACACTGTGCTGTAGTACCTCTAAGGAGTCTCCTGAGATGACCAGAGCACAGTCATGTTTCCTTCTGAAGGCGTTCAGCTCCAGATGGGCCTCTCCTCTGTTTGAGACCTGCTCGAGAGCCACACAATACAATTATCCACAAGAACATTTAGGCTTTTTGTTATCGCACATTTAATCTTAGTGAACAGCTATCTGTTTTGGAAAATGCAAAGAGGACAAGAAGTTTGCTGCCTTAAGCTTTCCATTTACTCTTTGAAGTTTACTTATAGACCCATTTCTACTAATCAGGCAGGCTTCTCTCACATGCAGGCAGACAGTCTGTACAGAGGCAAAATGCAATCGTGAAATGAAGAGCTAACATAATATATCTGCTTTTGTAATACAGTGGATAGAAAAGTAGTCTTTAATACAGCCATATACACCTGCCTGCTCCCTTACGTCTGCCAATCAGCAGCTCTTTAAGGTGCCAAACACCAAGAGTAAATTTAGAGGTGACCATGCTTTTGCTGTAGCTGCTCCAAAGTTGTAGCATGATCGGCCATTGCACGTTAGGCAGACCTCTTATCTTTCTGATTTTAAAACTCCTCTTAAACATATTTACTTGGGGAATAATTTGGCACTTTTTAAGAGATTGACTCTATTTGTTTTCCTATTTTTTTCTAATTCTCTATTTTTTAATATGTTTGATTTCATTGTTTATGCTATTTGTATATTTACAAGACTTTAAAACAGTGGTTTTATTTTAAAGTGCTTTAAAAATAAAGGTGGTATGGTAACCATAATCTCTTATCCACCATGAAAACTGAGAGTTACACCCAGAGTGTGAAGCAGCCAACTAGCCGACAGGTCCTTTTATGCAAACACTGTATGTTTTCAAATAAAACAGCGCACCGGTCTGAAGACGTGGATGTCTTGGTTCCTGGAAACCAAATGAGAGCTTTTAGCGATGCACGTAGCCGTCTCAAGCTTGTCCCCAGTCAGCATCCAGATCTGAGAAGAAAACAACATGAAGAAACACAAAATGTTACAGAAACAGCACAAAAATGGAGTAAAATTAAGCAAATATGATCTTCAGTTATCTCCAGTACTTTATGGTTAATTAACATGAAAATACATCAAATTCTGATTAGGTCTAATATTATAGTTTTCCTGCTTTTTATCCCTCCTGAAGTAATTATTAAACAACTTTCATTCAAGGTATGAATATTGTTGTTTAAACATAATGCTAAAAAGCAGCAAAATGAATTTTTTCTTCAGTCTTGATTGAGAAAAATTAAGCAGATAAATCCAAAGCATGCTTCAATCTTTTAATTATTTCTTCCACCTTTTTCTTTTACACCCTTGCATTAACGCTACCATGTCATTATTACTTTAATACTTTTGTTGGACTGCAACAAAGTAAATAAATCAAAGTGGAGATGATCTGAAAAGAAAAAAAAAACCCTCCACAAACAATTTTGTAGCATCGGTCTGGCGTCCAGTTTTATTTCTGCACCAACCTTGATGCCAGCATTTCTAAGCAGCTCCAGCGTGGGCCTGACGTCTGCTTGTAGCTGGTCTTCCACACCAGTCAGACACAGAAGCTCCATCTCTCGCTCGAGACTCTCCACCACTGCTGCAACCTTCAGGGTTCGATCGTGGATACTCAGCTTTGCTTGATTGTAGCGATTCTGCACAAAAAAAGGAGAAAGAACAAAAATATCGAATAAAATCATGAAGCAATTCAGAGCTTCAGAACAGCAAATAGTGGACAGACCTGTTATTCTCCCTTTAGAGTACTGTGAACTGCAGAGACTACAAAACCAATAAACATATTTACAGGCAAACATGACAGTGATCTGAGGATTATGATGGGTTTGTGGTTGCTTACTAATGTCAAAGAATTCTTTTTTTATGATTTACTTAAACATTTGTTTCTTCTACTCTTATAAGTTCTTTCATTATTTTGTTTAAGACAGTTATATCAGTAAGTGTAAGATAAAAGTCCAGAGGAACAACAAACTTCACCCTCAAAAATGACCGTACAGTGAAAACACCTATTTAGATTTTCATTTGGAGGGCTGTCCGAGTAGACTATATTAGATTTAAAGAGGTACACATCGTTCCTAATACACCAACAACTGAGTGTAAGTTAAATACAGAACTGTAGAGCTTGTGTAACAATGTGTAAAGGACCTGAAAAAGACCAAACATGGTCTGCTGCTGTTATATTGATACAGGTTGTATTACCCATCACAGATAACATGTGATTCTCTGAAGAAACAAAAACAGAGAATCACATACACAGAACACAGACACTTCAGTGTTCCTGCATACCTCAAAGTCCTGATACTGCTCCTCAGATAAACATTTCTTCGCCACCACCAGAGTCCTCAGGCCCTCTCTGGCCATGTTCCCACACTGAAAGGAAGGAGATCAGAGATCTATTTCAGGGGTGTTTTCAATCTCAAGTATCTTTCAAAAGCTTCATCTCTCTTGACTGAAGTAGAAGATGTTGTGTATTTACAATAAATGTTTGCGTATGTTTCCCCGAGATGATTTCAATCAAATCTAGGGCAGATAAGTTCTTCTATTAGAGCAGCTGCTGTGGAAGTACACCATGCAGACACTACTGTCAATAACAGCATATTGTTACCAACACCAAAAGAAATCAATATTGAATAACATACCCTGTGGTGAAATTCAGAGGACACAGTAAAACAAAGGGATGGATGGCAGTTTATTTTTGATATGAAACACCAATAGGGCCAATCTGTCCACTTGATTGGTTATTGACAAGCTGAGTAACTGCAGCGCGTTGATCTGACAACGGGATATTACGGCCAACAGGACATCATTAGCACCATTGTTCAAGAATATGACATACTGTAATTACTTCAACTTTATCTAGGTCACTAATTAAATCAAAAGCTGCCCCCGGTGCTAAATGACTCAATAATGCCAATATAATTATGAACATATGCGCACAAGACCTTCGACCACCGAACTGGTGTAGGTGGCCTGTTGATCTTTTGATGAAATGTCCCCATTAATAGAGATGCCATAAGCAGCTAAGCTCTCGTATAGTTGTTATTCATGTTGGTTAGTTTATTACTTTACACAAGTAGAAACAAATTCCAGGTTTAAAAAAAACATACTGGCAGAGTTCCCACATGTAACAATGTTAAAGATACTTAAACCTTAGATTTAACGTGTATCATCTTTATTATAGAAAGATGTTTGGACTATATTTAGTATACATTAAATCAACATGCCTTTTTAAGACATGAAATTGCATAACATATTTTTAAAGCAGGTGTTTTTCAGCACAACTTTTATTTATTTAGTTTGAGTTCAACAACTATATTTAAAATCTTTTATATTTAAAGCTCCACAATCCCTTAACTATTATGTTATGTGAGAACGGCATGCGTCAACAGTTCACACAAAAATGTTTTGAGGATGCATCCAGACTGATTAGAGCACAATGTTTCTTGTCCCTGCTCCAAAACCTGTAATTATGCTGTCTGCCCATCATTTTACACAGACTGTAATTACAAGTAGCCGAGAAGAAAAACTGGTTACATCAGCCCTAATTCCAATTCTGAGTCAGAGATATTGAGAATTTCGGGCAGTGACAATCTAAAAGATCTACAAATCGGGGACCTAAGCACTGGGAGCCAGTTAAACCGGGTTCCTTCAGCATAAGCAAGTTATATACAAGAACTTTTTAATGGTACTAAAAATGAAACAGAATCTCAGAAAGACCAAACGGGTAAAAGTCTTTATCTGGCAGTTGTCGAAAATTAAAACGAACAAAGCTGAGGCACTAATTTGACAAACTGCACCAATCCAAGCGTGCTGCCTTATAGTAAGTGTGTGCAAACACATGATTCTCATCCTGCTCAGTTTGGGGTACATCATGTACAAAATAACAACCAAAATTTGGTTAAGACCAATTTTAATGGAATTTGCGCTTCTTTGATCCAGTTCTGTCCAAACTATATTTAAAGGAAGTATCCAGTAAAATCTTTGATATGACTCCAATTTGTACCTCTTCTTCCAACCAGTCATTATACTGGACGATGCTCGCCATGGCAACATCAGCACCCTTCATGTAGAAAGTGATATCCCCCGTTGACTCCTCCTAAATAGTTGGAAAACAAAAATAGCTACATTTCTTCTAAATCTGAAGGCATTACTGTGGAAACTAAGCTAAACAGAGGCAGCAATAAACAGAATTACAAGATTAGGTTCAAACCCATCTTAAAAATTAGCCTTCATTATGTGCAGGAATAACAGAAACAGGCATGACTCAGACCACACAACAAGGAGGATCCACACCCACCCACACAATATTATACACACCCGAACAATGATGCCCATCCTTTTGCTCTCAGAGGTGAAGGGGAAGATCTGCAGGATGTAAAAGGAGAGAATCTGTCCAGAGGGAGTCTTCAGCTGCAGGGAGGTCAGGTCTCTGTTCACCAGGGTCAAACCAACGCTTTCTGTCCACCGCACCAGCGCCACCTGAGGAAGATTCGATGCTTTGACTTTAATAAAACAGCAAGATACAGACAAGATATACTCGTTCAAAATGTTTGAGGATCAACTGAAAATACTTAAAATCTTTATTTTAGGATGATTGTTTGCTAAAACTAACAAGAAAATCACTTTATGTAGAAAAGAAAATGATGAAAGTTGACAACATGTAAGCTGATTAAATGTACTTTCACATGCACTTAAAGGATGAGAGAGTGTTACGGCATCTCCAGAGCTGCTGAGCTCTTCCCATTCAGCTCCACATAAGTGTTTTTCTGTTTCTCTTTCCTCTTTTTCCCCTCAGCAGGAACTGCGGCCCCCGAGTGAGTGTTCAGCTGCACACGACTCAATCCTCAATGGGTTCATTTTCAATTTGCTCACTCAAAGGTTGTTATTATACTCTGACCTACAAATTAGAACTTCCTGTTAATACCCCATCATTTCTCCTGCTCCCCCTTTGAGCTCCGTAAAAAGGCTGCCTATATTTACTTAACACACATCTGTGTGCCATTATCCTGTGTGTGTGTTCACATAGCTGCACATGGACACACATGAATTGACACACAACATGTGCTGACATTAAACCGAGTCCTTTTAATCTACTTTATCAGCTCTACAAAAACTATTTAAAGCTTTGTCAACTTTGATACAAATTGCATGTGATTCAAACTGCGTGTGTTACAACATTAATAAAAAACGACTGCTGCTGACTAGTTTACTGCAATGGCAGACGTTCTTAAACAACACGATCAATCATTTCAACTGTGTTCACTGTGTTTTAGCAGCCATGTAAATCACAATAGCAGCAAGTGGACTCTGAACAGTTAAATTCTTTTTTCTGCTGTAATGTCACTGGCAACATAAAAGGGTGCACCCTCAAGAGCTCAATTTATTTTGGGATCATTTGACACACTTTAGATTTGAAAGAGTAACAGTATCTCAAGACAGAGCAGAAATTGTGCATCTGGATTCATGAGAAACTTCTGTTGGTAACTTGTTTATCCCAAATACAAAACTAGAAATCGTCTTGTTTGCGTCTTCTTTTTGCATTTGAGTAAAAGTTCTTGCATAACCAGTTTAACAAACCTTTACAGCCGTCCTGTTATTTGTACACATTTTTAACTGTTATTGATAAGCACACAGGGACACATGCAAACTTAACAGGAAAGAAAAGTATATTTATTTGATTATCATTGTGGTGTAATCGACACCATTTAATTAGCAAGGAAGCATTGCAGTTTGGTGATTTTAGAACTGAATGAACTGAACCTAAATTCTTTTTTTAAACTTTGGAAATTGGATTTACCTGAGAATATGCAGTGCTAAATTAAAAAGCATTGTCCCAGCATGTTCATATCATTTACATAATGTATCTCATCCTTTTTTGACACCGAGTTATCTTCATAAAGCATTTGATTTAGCTCCAAATAAAAATTATCAACATTGTGACAGAGTCTAAGAAGTCGAATATTAATACCAGTTAGTAATCAGCCAGTGACCACCTTTCAAAGCTCAGTGTAACTGCTTTTCAACTACAGGAACTGAATGGATCCAACCTGGTGTTTCCCATGACATGAATCTTAGGGAAACTTGTACAAAGATTTCTCTTTTTCTTGGCTTTTCAACGGCATTTTGCAAACTTGGAAGGATCAGACGGTCACTGTAAAGCTAATGTGCCTTGCATGTACGCCATTAAAAAGTAAGTAGCAAAGACATAATTTTATACAAGAGCCTATTAAAGGTGAAATAGCAGCTGCTACAATGTTTTTCTTTTCTTGTAGTGGAGATGAAGTGACACAGTTTTCCTGATCTTAATGACAGCTGAACAATAACAGTCAACAGACTTCTCAATCCAGAAACACCAGGCGTGTAATTTAATACGAGCTCCTGAAAGGTAACAAAATGTAGGAAAGAAAAAAAAAGTCACACACATTCAGTGTTTAAAGGCTACACTCAAATATTTTTTTCCTAATCAGACCACAGGTTGGACGACCTTTGTTCTGATCCCAGTAGCTTCCACTTTATAATGACTGCTTATGATATCTGAAATGATGAGCTGGCCAAACAAACTAAGAGAAGTATAGCGGCTGAGATCGGATGCTACATTAGATGAGACGAAGGATTCAAAAGGAGAGAAGGAAATGAAAGGACAGAGAAAGAACAAAGGAGAGAGTGAAAGGGGAAGGGAGAGTTCTACCAACAATCACAGATCTACACCTCTCATCCTCTCAGAGAGAAAATTAAATATTGATCAATCCAAGCAGTGAGACAATAGAGGGAGGAGACAGAGCAGAAAGAGGGGATATAAATAAATATACCCATCAACTTGGAGGGAGGTAGTGCAGGTAAAACAGAAAAATCAGATTTATCTTTTAATACACTTTTATCTTTATTTTGATTGCCAAAGGTGGCAGGGGGTAAAAAGAACCTCTGCCAGTCTCACATAGGCTTTACGAACCTTCACATGTCAGTGGTGATAAACATGCCAATAATGTTGCAGTGGGCCTTTAAGGGTAGATTAACTCTCCTCCAATCTGCATTAAACTACTATTAAAAAAAAACAACAAAACAAAAGCCTGACTTTTTTTTGTTGTTTTCCCTCTGTGTTTTATGTGTTCTCCATGTAATCCAACTCTCGTGTTACATGGAGAAAGGAAACACTGAGGATCCTCGTGGGGACCGCGCTGCATTCTTCCTTCAGTTACAGCAGTAAATTCTCAGGCAGCTAATATAGACAGTTAAAAAGCTTAACCTCTAAAAAGAGTTCATGACCTTTGACTTTCTGCCAGTGAAATGATAATTATGACTAAGCAGGATTATTTAGGATGGCTAATAAATGACACAGAAAGAGATTAGAAATATTTTTACAATGACCGTTTCAAAAGCAAAATCTCCTTTTCCCGCATCCTTTTGTTTGGTATATGCACGTTTTCTCCCACAAAATATTAAAAGGTGCTAAGATAAAGATTTAAGCTGACTTTAAAATATATTATGGGTTTTCCCAAAGACTGAATGAGGTGGGAATCGCCCAGAAACGTTACCCATGACAAGGGCAGTATTGTCACAATTTGTCACACACAGATTATTTAAACACATCTGTGTGACTGTAGAAAAAATGGACTCTAAAAGGTAAAGAAAATAATTTTATGTAGTGCACTGTGTTCAATTCAGCCAGTTATTCAATCTTAACAATGTGCTGATTTAATTCATTAGCTTTCTATTTTACGTTCCCTGCCAGCTTCCAGCTCCAAATGTAATCTGCATCACAACAAGTTAACCTCTGTTAACCCAAAGTAGTCATAAAATATTGTTTATGACAAGTGAGGAAAACTGTGACCCACCCAAATTAGATAAGTCTGCTAAATATGAGGTGGAAATAGAGCTATAATCTAATCTTTGACGACCAGGGTAACCACCGCGCTTTATAGCTACCTCATCTGGGCTGGAGGCTTGATACGTGCGGTTGTCATCACTGAAGTCCTGGTCAGCTTCTGCAGATTCAGTCTCCCCGTTTACGCCGGCATGCGACTCGTACACCGGTGTGACGTTGTGGCACAGGGCGATGGCTTTCACGGCCTCGTGGATCCGGCTGCTAACGCTCTTACGAACCTTCGGGCCCGATGCCTGGGTCTTCCGCGATGGCGTGGCACCAGTGGCGCTACCACTGGATGGCTGGGAAGTTGCCTGAAACAAGAACAAACAGTCTGCAGCTGACAACAGTTTCTGTCCAGACTTGTATTAAATATTTAGTTTTTTGAAAGAACTTCATAGACTTGGGCTCAACTGTTCCTGTGTTATGGCACTGAGTAATGGAACAATGGCCAGCGTAGTGTTGCACAGTTAAATGAACCTTTGAGCTGTTGTATACAAAATGTCATCGCTTTTTTCAAAAATCCTTTTAAACATTTTTGTGAAATATTGAAATATCCATGTGAATTCATGAGTTATGGCTAAAAATGTGTTTGCAAGGTACCAAATCCAGTGCCTAAAAGAACTGAATCTGGAGTATATTTATATATCTATTTATGTATATTTATCCCTGCAGACACAGTAAGAAACAGCTAGTTCTTATCAATCTGACACACCTGTTCAAGCTGGATGACACAGCGAGGGAGAGAACTGCAGCATAATCTCTATCATGTTATATTTAGTTTGAGGGCCTTTACATTTTCATCTCTTTTGACAACAACTATCAGTGTGGCGATTACTGAGCATGACAACAGTCCACAGAGCCAGCTGTAGTTGACAGGAGGACTGCACTCTACTGAGCATTAGACTTTGGCTTATTATTAGACTTGAGTCCTGCTGAGCAGAGAAAGGGGCTGACGGGAGTACAGTAAGTACACAAACTTTATCTAAAGGGATTGAAAGATCTACAGGGAGAGATTATTATGCCATTCAGCCAGATAAACAGTGTCACAGATATAAATGGAGGATTTCTACTAAATGTACAACAGATACTTGCAGGCAAAAGTTGTGATTAAATTAAGACCTTAAAGTGGGCTTTTTCAGAATATATTATAAATGATCCTCTGTAAATTTTACACATCACTGTGACAGTACAGTACAGAAAAAGTATAGTATAGCACAAATGAGAGAGGCACTGCTGATCAGCACTGCTTCAGCTGTTCTGCGCTAAAAAGACTAGTCATTTTTCATTAGCTGAGATTAGACATAAGGGTGCGGGGCAGATGGTTTCAGCCTCGACCAGCTGTTTGGAGCTGGCTGAGAGCGAACAATATAATTCTGTCAAGACTGCAGCCAGATCTGAGCCACCCAGTGAGGAAACACTTGCTTACAGTACAGGGAGTCTCTCAGGGACGCCGCATGATGAATGGACAATATGGGCTTCTTTCCTGGAAAACTTATTCTTAGCTCAATATAAAAATTGATTAAACTGATCCGCAGAGAGGGGCAGGAATAAGCGGGAAAACACTGAGGGAAAAAAAAAGTATTAATTTTAACTGGATACGCTCCCATGCTGGGCACAAATTTTCAAAAGTCAAGTAAATTGTGTCCCCAGTGTCCATCGTTAGACATATATGTTATAGTTTTAAGGGAATACTGAGTGAACAATCACACTAAACAATCATTATTCTGAAATTTACAAAAAAAAAATGTCTTTTTTCATAATATGGATGCTAAGTGAAAACAATTCAGTGCTGAAAAAATGTTGCATAGATTTTATTTTAATTGAATTAAAATATTCTGCAATATTTTCATATACACAAATACACTCACACCAATTAATGCACACAAACAAATCAGCATGGAGGTGAGCTGAAGGCAACCAGACTTCTTTTTTAGGTTCATGAAAAGATTTCAATCCAACAGGCTTTATTGGTTTATTGGTAAAAAAAAATCAGTCCAGATGCCTTTAACTCAGGTCCTCAAGACATACACAGACTAACAGTAGCTGGGTTTTCTTAACCACACGTCATTAAGGTGGCTCACCTGTGCGTATGACTGGACTATATGGCTTTGGATCTCATCCATGGTGTCTGTGCCATAGGATACTGTTCCCAGGTGGAGTCGCTTGAATATCATTTCGTTTTGTGTCAGAGTGCCTGCAGTTCAGAAGATTATTTTCACATTACCATATAAAACAAACAGTCCATCCAGTGTAGAATATCAGTACTGTGTTTACTACCATTGTGTCATGTGTTTTAATAAGACAAGACATAAATAACATTTTTGGTACAAATCCGCAATCTTTGTTATTGCTGGTCACAACTGTGATGAAATTCTCCCTGAGAGAAACTGAGCAGCTCCTAATTTGGCATCTCTGAACTCCAGCTTCTTGTATCATCTTACATATACACAGATACCCATCAAGCTACAACAGTATCAGATGCCTTATTTATTGTGCAAGCTCTAATGGCTTCCCAAAATTAATAGCTAAAATCGTCCTTGCTTTAAATGTGCAAGCAATCCCCTTCAAGGTTGTCACCTTGTGCTCCCAGCCATCCTGCAAAGTTTGGATCACCACCTAGATACAGCACAGGAAACAATCTGTTTATTTGACTATGCTTATAAGAACTTTATGCTAGGTTTGTGCCTTAAGAAGCTTTATATAAATAAACTTTACTTATGTCTTTGGTGGTGTTTCCAAAATCCAAGCCCAAAAAAGGAACGTCGGGTCTAGAGTGTTAGCAGGAGAATATTTTCTTTTCTAAAATCATGGGATTACGGACTCTATTAGATCACCAATTCATGGTGTAAGAGTTGCAAAGATGCAAAGGTCACTAAAAATCTGTGATACTTGACAAATTCTGGTGATATTCACTTCCACGAAACAAAATCTCATCCGAAAGCAGAAGAAGAGCTGTGAGCAGTGCATTGCTAAACACAAAGACAACCTCGCAGAGCATGACAACTGTTCTGATGTTGCAACTCTTAGGAGATACTACACTTCCACGTTCACTACATGGACAAATTGCTTTCCAGCACATTAAGAGGAAATCAAAATAAAACAAAAACTTCTCATGACGAGAGCTTTTTATTTCTAGGACTGAAGATATGAAATATTTGCATGACAAATAGAAGCTGTTAATGCAATTTCCCTGAATAATCATAAAGAGTTTACTACACAACTGTATACAATAACAAAATTAAGAGAGATTCAGCCTCTCTGAAAGCTCAGACACACACACACACACACACACACACACACACACACACACACACACACACACACACACACACACACACACACACACACACACACACACACACACACACACACACACACACAGCACAGCGCTCGTCTTCATAGGACCGTTTCCAATATATCATGGGACCTGCAGGGTGGTGCATTTGCCTTCTCACTGACCTAATCTCATTACCAATATGGACTGCATGTCCTTTCTAACTATCAGACAAGACACAACATTGCATACAAAAAGACTGAGTGAATGTTCAGACACTAAAAGCAAAAGAAAAAAGAGAAATCCTTGAAAATGGGGGCAATGGCCTTGTTTAATGGATGTTGGTTGCCAGAATGTGTGCTGATAGAGCGTAAAGCTGATTAGAGGGCATCTAACTTCCAAAAACATTAGAGGCACAGAGTTAACCAATTCTAATGGATTGATTGTTTGTTCTTTTTTTTCCATGTACTTTAACTACCAACCTGGATAAATAGGCTCTAAAGCTAATCTATTCCTACCTAGATCAGTGGGGGAAGACAAAGAAGCATATTAGGACCCCAGCAGGAGTTTATCACTCTGACACACCGTCTAGAATTAGAAAAGAGCAGCCATTTGTTTATTAGCGAAACACGCCACAATAGGGGAATACGGAAACTTGAGGACTCCTGAGAAGCACCTGAAAACTCTGGATTTTTCCTCGGTTCTCCGTTTTAACTCACACACATGCCGACAGTCCACTTCAGTTATCATCAAATGTGCTTAATTCATAAAGGAAAAATTAATGTGGCTGCATTAAAGACTCATTCTCAGTTTTTTTTGTTTTTTATTTTGGTTAATGTGCTTTGATCAGGTACCAATACTTTCTAATCTGCCAGTAGGGTTCTAGACACCTTAAAAATGTTAACATTAAAAACCCATAAATGCTATAATACACACACATATGTCACACACTTGGTGTAGACCTTCCACCTTCTTTGATGGTATGATAAGGCTTCCACAGAGTCTCCCATTTGAAGATGCACAGCCTAAACCAGCATCCAAATCATTTCTCCTTTTGAAGCAAATAATTTCAGTCAAACTCGGATTGTTAATAAAATCTTAAACACTACCTGTCTTGTCTGTCAGCAGATAGACAAGCCGGCCCAGTTCTTCGGGGATGGTGCTGGTCCTCACAACAGTGCCGGGGATGTTTTCGTCTTTCATTATCATCCAACCGTAGGCCGACTTTCCCATGTCCAGGTTTACACGCAAACTAAACAAAAAGACGAAATAAAATAAAATGACTGTAATCCACCACCAATAAAACAACAAAGCTGTATTAAAGACCAAATGAAAAGAAATGGCAAATGGCTACAAAAAAAAAACGAGAAAAGAGAAAAATAAAGGGGGAAAAACAGATTAAGAGTTTTAAGGGTGTCTTTGTCCCACCAGTAAGGTTACAAAAACAAACTAAGAAAAAAGAAAAAAGAAAACACTGGCTAATCCTTTTTTTCTTTTTAAATAACTTGTCCTTTTTTCCACTGTATACTGGTTTTGGTGAACCTAAACTGAAATAAAAAGATAATACTTTGAATTCAACAACTGAAGCAAAATAAATTCAATATACAAAAATCAATTTAACCTTGAAAACAACGATTTGATAGGAAATCTGTTTTAAATTTACTGTAAGATCAAGCTTCAAAATGTTATTTTTTCTAAATTTTATTGGTTTAAAAAAAAAAAATAACATTATTATTATTATAACTATTTTGGTAAGAACATTTATACCCGCCAGTGTGGGAGGATCGTCTTCTGAGGTTTGTATTTGAGACTTGATCAGTATCATTTTTAAAGACTGCGTAGGTCGATTTTTGAAATGATTTTTTTACGTTCATACCACATGTTCCTGATGGAAAGAGCTATAATTATTTGATGAGAATTACACTGTACCTGATGGGGATGATGTAGGAGAAAAGGACAACAAATCGGAAGAGATTGCGGAACCAAGGACCCACAAACCCTTGCAGTGCAACCATCACCACAGAGAGAACCACCTGGGCCAGGAACAGGGCTTTGGTGAGACGGTTCAGCTCCAGGTCCAGCAGGCCAAACTTTGGGGAAAAAATAGAGGTCAAAATAGGCCAATTATAACATAGCTGTCCTGCTTCATCGATTACAGAGTAATTTGTGTAAAATCTGATTAAGTTTGGCTTTTTTTTTTTTTTAGCAATTTTTCTCTATTGTAGGACACTTTTTCAATAAACTTGAAATACAAAGCCAGAAAAAACATCTTATTCCTTTTCTGGCAACTTAAAAAAAAAGAAGAAGAAAGGGGTGCAACTTTGCAACTTTCCCATCTGCTACCAAAACCTTACAATATGCGACACATGGGCAAAAACAAAGCCAATCAAATTCTCAGCTGCAGGTTTTTAACATGCAAACTGTGTATACAGCATAAGTAAGTTTATTGGTGCTGCCACTTTGTGCTAAACTTCAAATTGCATTATTGTCATGCTGAAGTATTGTCTTTCAGTGCAACAAATAGAAGGTCAAAAGGCCTCAAAAACAGAGAAAGTTCCCATATTGAGATGGCTCTCAAGAAAAACAGACAAAAAAGGGGGTCAGAATTGTCTTTTATTTTTCGAGTGTATCTCCCAGCCAATGAAGCATGTGGGAAAAAGATGTCAAATAAAGAAGCGCCCTTCCCCTTTCTGGCAGTGCTCGCAGCAAAGCCCTGTACACAGAGGGCTTTCATCTGACGCACCACGCTTACAAAAACAGCAGAACATAACATCTCTCCTCTCTCAAATAAAGGAACTGCTCTGAAAAGAAGGGGAGGGGGCAGGCATATATAAAAAGCAGCAAAATTCCTCCAGTGCCTAAACCCCCACCAAAACCATTCCCCTGAGGACTGGGAGAGCTGGGAGACCAGTGTGACTGATTTATCAGTTGGTGTTAAACTCCCAGTAGCAGAGTGGGGAAAGGGGAAGGGTAAGGGGTACGAGCGAGCGGGTGGGCATCTCCCCACCCCAGTGCCTCACTACATGGTTCATGGTTGAGCTATTGAGAAAAATAGCGGGTTTGGGTGGATTAAAATGAAGAAAAATTAAGACAGAGAGCACAGTGCATGCCTGAAAAGCAAAGGATCGCCTTCTGCTTGAACAATAGCTAGTCTAAATTTTCCAAGCCTTGCCGGGGATCAGATGAAGTCATTATTCATTCAGTCAAGGGGGGAAAAAGGACTCAATTACCTCAACCTAAAGATGCTATCAATGAATAAAAGTGCATATTTTACTCCATTCATCTCCAAGCCATTAAAACTGAAAGGAATGATTCGATCTGCCTGTGTGGCTTGTATTTTAGCATGTGTGTGAAATCTGATGACGGACTGCAGACGTGGGACATGAATATTCATGAAATTAAAACCAAAGAATATCAGGGCTTCAGTCTTAGTGAACGGTTAAAGCTTAGAAATGCAGCCAAGAAGAAAGTCAAGAAAAATAAAATTGATCTTTGAGAGGTTAGTAAACAAGTTTAGGTTTCTATTTTTCCAGAGCAACTCAGACACACGAGGAGAGCTGAGTACTGAAACTTGGATATAAACTTCAAAGAATCCTTACTGAGAAGTGGCCTCTTGTCAAATGACAATGTTTTGCCTCTTTACTCAGACAGGAGTTTGTAACTATACTGCAACAAAGAGTGAATCTACGCCTGACGTCCTGTCAGATTGATCAAGCGCGGGCATCGTCCTGGCCGGTGTCACAACAGATTATATGAGACCAAAACGTTCTTGTGACTTTAGCCGCACTGTATCGACTTTCTCCCCCAATCTCCAGTCTCCATATTGGCACTTCTGACATCATCTCCTTGAAATATTGAATTCCTCTCAGCTGTCGGGCTTACACAAAACACTGGCCGGCTGTTCGACCGGCCACATCAGCGTTCTAAATAAAAGACACTGGTGTCAAAATGGTGCTGCAGCAGGACGGGGTTATGTTATGCCACGGAGAGCTTTAGTAGGTGACAGCTGGAAGTGACAACTTTGTGTGTTAAAGTCATTGCATGGTAGATTCAGTTTAGCTAGAAAAGGAAAAAACCTCTGAGATCTTGTTTATTGCTGCCTCTATCAGATGACCTCTGTCTATCTAGCCAAAACATCTTCCAGGTAAAAACGTATATTTAGCATAAAATTGCCATTATTCACTTCAATCCGGAGACAAAACGCTCAATGGGGATTCTATGGGATTAACTTGGTGTTGAAAATGTCATTTAAATCCTCAGTTAGTTAATTTCCCTTTTGGTTAATTAGCAAATGGTACTGACCTTTCGCGCTGACAGGCCCAACTTTATCTAGAAAGTCAAGGTTAAAAAACCACCTTGTCGTAGTGATTGATTAGTGATCAGAGGTGAGAGGGAAAGAGATGGCATGAGGAGAATTTGAGATAGAAGTTGCTTTGTTTGAGATGTTTTATCCACTGCAGTGTTTTATCCACCATAGAGGGACTCCATGTTTCTGAGTTATGCCTTGTAAGCTGATGAAAAATCTATAGAGGATATCCTTACATGAACATTTTATTTTGTCCAAAATTCTGCTGAAATCAGCAATGAGACTTTAAAAACAGCCAAAATAAATCATTATTTGATACAATACAGAAGCACTTAAAACAAAACTAGATCCAGCATTAAAAATTATGATTGTTTCTTCTGCTGCTTGTCTTACTTTTAGTAAGGTAACTAAATCAAATGGGGGAAACAGGAGGATCTTAAGCAAGTTTCAGACATTTTTAACAATAAAGTGTTAATTGTAACAGTTTTAATATTTATAATTATATTTCTAGTATATCACTTCACATTATTTGTATAGGAAACTAGAAAAAAACCCTTAGATTTAAAGCTACAAAAAACAAAAAAAGCATTCACCTTGTTCTTGGCATAGGACGTGTTCAGTACGCTTCTGGTCTCTTTGCCTGTGTAGATCACCACCCCTATCACCGTGCCTGCCAAAGATAGAGACAAGGAAAGTAATGCTGCTCATTAACTGAACCTCACCCCCACCATCTCACACGCACATGCACACACAAACACGCACACAGCACACACAAATATGCATGCACACACTCATCTTGGTCAAGTAAGATGAACTGCATGAGAGGAAACACAATAAGGCTGAGCTGAGGCAGTTTTGTCTCATTGCCACTCAAGCCAACAGACAGGAGTTTAATACGCTCAGACACTCGGGGCCTTCAGCTACCCTATGGAAGCTCATAAAAGCTGATCAATACTCTGCCATCTTTATTTGCCAATTCATTACAGTGGCCTTATTAAAAAGGATTAATGAGTCATTAATATTAAATGAGCTTAATGGCAGAGCAAAGACACTAATAAACCTAAATACAGGCTCTGAAATCCCCAAACTATAAAAAAGGCAAGAAAGTTACAAATGGTTAAAAAAAAAAAAAAAACAAGGAAAGTAAAGTGCAGGCACAACAGAGACCAGCAGCCACAGGATCAGAGGAGAAAGGTGATGAATTGCTCCTGTTGACTTCTAACTCCAGAAATATTGAGCGGTGTGACAAATAGTCTGTGTGGCTCAGCATGCAGAGGGGCTTCAATCTGAATATGCGAGCAACTAATTCTCCTGTCACAGCTGGACTGAGGCCCGTAACCGTGTGAATACACAGTGATCTGGGCCAGATCAAGCGCCCTGAACGCCACTGTAGAGGAGAGAGGTGTCTGTCAGGAAAAGTCTTGTGAGGGACAATGACATTCCCAAGCAGAGATGATGTAACGAGTCTAAGTCAGGCTTTCTGTGCCACTGTGTGTGTTTGCTCTTCTGGTCAAGGTCAGGCCAGAGGGGAGAGCAACACCACAAATCAATGCTGTGGCCATCACCGGGAGCGTCACAAACACTCTCAACTGACGGAACCATTTCTGCCAGGAATGGCTTGGCTGAACTGCAGGAGGACCACCTCCACCGTGGGTTTTCTTAAGCAAATATCTATTAAATCAAACCGATTGCTCAAGGTTTAAACCCATGAATTCTCTGTGCAAAACTTGAGCACTTCACTCAGGAAGTGTGAGCAACAAATTTAGAAAATACATAAAATAAGAAAAATGAAATATGAGTTGGTGCATGTTTCTGAAAACATTTACACAGACATGCATTCACATCTTTAGGTTGATGTTTAGCAATAATAAAAGGTGGCAGAAGGTGAAATTAAACAATCCTAGTTTTTTAAAAGCATCCAGACGCGCAATATTTCTGTGATTCACTTCAATTTCAAAAATAAAAATGGATATAACAGCTTTCATTTACTTACCAGAGGCAACTACGGTGCTGGCCCAAAGAGTGTTTTCAATGCTCAGACTCTCATGGATCTGTGGGTCCGTGTCTTCCTGCAAATAAACAAATGGGCATTATTAGGACTTTAAATAACTCTTAACTTTGCTAAATTAACTGGTGCTTTGAAATTAAATTAAATAATACTTGGATACAAATTAAACTCTACATATTACTAGTACAAACTTAACATGCTTTCTGTTTCTTCCTTTTTGTGACACTTTGCTGTATGCGAGAAAAAACAAAGCAAACAAGAATCCTAAGACATGGAAAACTGACCAAAGAAGCTTCAAGCTTCAAAGAAACACCTCGACGCAGTGAATTTATTTCTGCAATTAGCCACCTTCTAATTAGTATTTCTCAGTGTGGCCCTCAGGCAAACAAACACAAAAGTAGCACCACAGATGAATTTCACTCCAGTGATTTTAATAGTAAAAGACAATTTCCTGCAGGTAAACATCTTATTTTCGTCAAAAATAAAATAATGGAGACAAATTTTATTTCAGCTTCTACAAACTGTAAAAAACAAACTGATTTCTAATGATTGAAATCTTTATTTTTTGTGCAAGAGGCTCCAAAATCACAACCAGTGGGTCTACACTGTATTTTTTTAATAATAATAATGATCTTAGCCTTATTACATAAAAGTGTACTATCTGATAACCATTATTTAATAAAATTGCAATGAAAAAACTACATTTCCCAATTGTTTCATAGATTTTTTGGACAATAATTAATAGGAAAAAGCTGAAAAGTTTTGTTTGGACAGAACAGAAATTGTTAAGAGACCCCAGCTCAGACGGTGCATAGCCTGACCAGGATGGCTGAGCTCTGCTGTGCCATTAATTTTCTCAAGCACCTTGCACAGTTGTGCCGACTACAGCAATACAGTAGTCCCCTTACCTATACTTTCACTAGATTTGGCATGGCGATAGAGGCTCCTTTTAAAAAACAGTATAGAGTGTTCAAGTAGATGAGATTTTAGTGATAAATAAGCCCCTTGAGAGCCTCTTGTTTCACCCTCCCCGCTTCACCCCTCTCTCTTAAATAAAGACAAATGCTGAAAATGGCTTGAGTCAGGAGTGCAGAGTCAAGGCTCCAGTTTCGGCTCAAATTGCCTGCCCGATATGATAATTATGATACCTAAGCACCCACATCCTGTCAATCCACTCAAACATGGGAAGAGGTGCATGAAAAATAAATGGCAGTTTGCAGAATGCTTGACCGCTCTGACATTGGCATCACAGTACGGTGTTCATAACTGCAGAGGGTCTCAATGAAGACCACAGAAACAAAGCCACTATATCCGTCTGAAGAAAGAAAAAAAAAAAGAAACTCTCATAAATAGGTAAGTTCATTTGCTGCGGATCTGTGGGAACCCATTTTTTTCCCATCCTGCTCAGACTAAAAGCACACGCTATGCAAAGGAAGGCCGTGGAGGATGAATGAGCGCAGGAAGTGCTCGCTCACTAAGCCTGGTGTGTGGCCAAGAGTGAAGACGGACTACAAAGCCCCCCTTTGTACTGGAGCTCTCCTCTCTGTGGGGGCTGCGCTAATCTGCTATTAATAAAAAAAAAAAAAAAAAGGAAAAAAAAAATATCACTGAGCAACAAGCAAGACAGGATGGATAGAGCTGGAGCTGCAAGAACCTGCCTGTGATGTAAGAGGCATGCCTGCTGGAGATAACAACAGGCCCAGATGGACACACAAGCCCCTATTGTTGTCACTTGTCAACACATTGCAGTGATACACATCTTCTATGTCAATCCACTTTCTATAGAAAAATCTGCATTTCTTTGAGATTTGTTTTACAGGTTATAAATATGTCAACGAGCTACTGTACCCTTGTGAAATTCCCCTCGAAACTGTGGATGTCCAGCTGAGGCTTCTGGGCGTAGACGTAGGCGCTGATAGAGAAGAGATCCTGAGACAAGAAGACACGACAGAGGTGCCATTTAATTAGTTTGAAAATGAGACACAGTCTCATTTAACTAGGTTATATGAGTGAGCAATTCTTCTGAAAACTACAAATGGAAAAGAGACCAGCTGTTTTACAGGGAGAGTAAAAACTGTGTTAGCATTTCAGTATTTTACAGTCTAAACACCTTATTTGGAAGATGTGAAAGTATCTTGCAAAAATATACTTTAATTCTGAAAACAAAAGCCTCACTAATTCCTATTGGATATTGCAGCAAATATTGTTTAAAATAACATGTATTGCTAGACTTGAAATCTCAGTTAATATATATATGTGATGTACTACAAAGTGTGTTGTGTTATACATATCTTTAGCACAGTTGCTCAAATAAATAAGACCGATCTTGCTACACGAGCAAAACGTTTAGTAGGATTTTTTGGTTCCTTGGCAAGATTTTGGAAAACAAACAGAGTCAATGAAGGGAGTACTAAGATAACAGCACTTCCATAAATGTAGGATCTGGCTTATTAACAAAAAAAGGAAACAACCTCAGGAAGTCACAACAATCACCACTGAATCACGACCATTCAATCATCTGTTCTCTCAGTCACCCTGACAAATAGGAGTGCAGCCTAAGGCCTGTCAAGCACCCAATACCAGCCTTCCCCCCTCTTAGTGGAACAAAAATTGATTGTAAATATTAAATTATTCAGGCAGGAATGCAGCGCATGGAGCATCGGCAGCAGTTAGGCAGGCCTCAGCTGTGCTCAGATAGTGTTCTCCTAGCGAGAACATGGGCAGAGCGGTTAAAGAGGAGCAGGGAAGATTATTTTACTGAACCCCCAATGGAGAGTTATGTTGCTCCAGCATTTTAGAGACAAAAGCACAGAGTTGGTGCAGCGACGATTTAGAGATAGCAAGTGTGGATGATGATGGAGGAACAATACATGACCCTGATGAAAGTCATTAGTTTAAATATAGAAACAACAGCATCATTTAGCAGATGTTTTACTGGAGTTGTGAACATATAAACTATAATACCGCCTCAGTGGGTGTAGACATGATGATAATTTAGTGCTTATATTCTGAAAAGTTTCTACGTAGGATGGGGGGGACATACTTGATTGGTTAGGACCTCTACTATTCACAGTCAGCAACCCTTCTTGTTGTGAAAGTGCATCAAACCAATTTACTTTAGCTCCTAATATTCTCTGGCAAATGAACAATCTTTTAATGTAGTATAAAAGCGAGGCGTGTTAACAAGGCGAAAACTGGCTCAACTAAAGACAGCTCGTGCCATCTTCAGGTGTCTTGAAACCCAATACAGAAGCCGTGGCTCAATCATCAAATGACTTGCTGAAAGTTTAATTCTCTGATCGCATTAAGTGGCAACAAAAAAACAAAAACTCAAATCTGAAGTGTTGGGTATCAGCTTAAAGGAAGCTGCTGTCAGGTTCAGACTGTTCCTGCTGTCTGTCATCAGTGATTAGGTTTCCATCACAGCACAGACATTCGATGAGCGGCGCTGTTAGTGATAACTCAACACTCATTCACAGACAGTTTGTTACCAGAGATTCACTAACGTATCCATACCCCTACTGCTGGCAGCCGTTGTGTGCAGCCAACAGCAACTTTCAGTTTCCAGTCTGTTTCTCCATCCAGCTGATCTGTTCTGATAAAACATGAACCTGGAAAAAAAACAACAAAACACAAAAGCTCTCAAAGACTGCACAGTTGTTGTGATTACACACTTTGCATTGCTCTTTCACACTGAAAGTGGGGTACAGATACTTATTCATGTAGCCATGCTTACTGGTTTGTTGTGTTAATTGACTTTCCCATATAAGACAAATAAATTATGACTCACGTTTAATCCAAATAGCTTTTCTTTTGAAAATCACAATTTTTCTTTGGCATTTTGCAAGTTTTAACACATATTTAAATGTCATTATTTATTTTTTTTAATATTTCAATTTTTAGAAACCTTACAGTGACTAAAGTTTAAAAAATATATCATGTGGATTAAACAATTAAAGGCCAAAAACATGAGAGTGCTTCGTTCTGATGAAACAAAAAGATGCTTAAAAAACATGCTTCCACATTACCATGTGTTAAAGAATGTAAACATATTCGCAACACATAGAAATTGTCTTAATCTAATAATTCGAGGATTAATACAGAGCCTGTAGCACAACAGAAAGCCTCTGTGGTTGCTGTGAACACCGCAAAGCCTGATAAAAATTGAGCAGTGGTGACCTGTATTGATCTGAGGCAATATTACATATGAAACTGATGGATGAGAGCAACTATCTGACAGAGAGGGTAAAAGGGCAACTATAAACCATCCCTGGAGGGTTAAGTATCATGGAAAACATTAACACAAGTGGGATGATTCATGCTTTCCCTCTGCAGTAATGGCAGGTCAGCTTCTCACGTGACACCACTGGGATGTGAGGGTGTATATGAGTATGTGAAAGACAAAATATACGAGCCTGTGTGCGAAAGAGAAATATGTTATTTTATGTGGATGTGTGTGGGTGTGTGAGTTAGAGACAAAGACATCAACAACTTCCTGCCAAGCTTATTGACATATCAAAGATTGATGGAAATGATGTCCTCTGAACATTTCCTCCTGATGCCACTCAGAAAAGAGCCAGGATCTGATGCAGCTCATTGATTAATTAGAATTTGCATCGTCAATCACTTGAACAAATATGAATCACAGGGTGACTTGTCAAAGGACTAGAAGTGTAGGGAAAAGTCACATTTCTCACCTAAATACACTTGACTCAGCTGGCTGAACTGCCACAGAGAACACAAAAGTTCAACTGTAAGCATTCCTTGCGTTATTTTTATTTATTTATTTTTATTTATTTATTTAAACATACCGTTACAGGTATGTACAGGTAATGCTGATCTACTTGCGTCTCCAACATATTTTGTCCTGCTTCACAATGACTGATTTAAAAAAAACAAAACAAAACAAAAATAACAGACCGGAGTTCATCTGCTCACCAGCTTTTTCAGACGTCCTCAGGAAAATCATATCTGCAGGAATCCTTTGGTTCTAGGAAAAAAAAGAAGAAGGAGAAAGGAAGAAAATGTTAAAGGTGGTGTGTCATTGAGCACTATGACAAAACCCCTCCAAATCTTCCTGAATAATTAAATATGGTCAATACCCTGACTTGAAGTTAAAGGAGAAACACTTTACGTGAATCTAATGCACAGCAATGAAAATTCAAAAATGGACTTAGTGAGCTTTTCACTATTTTACTCCACATATATCACTGTAACAGTGGTGTATAGGAAAGGACCCAAAAGCACAAGTTTCACCCTAAACACTCTGTTTTAGACTGTTTTTTATGCTCTTGGCTGTGTTTGATGTCAGTGAGAGGGGATATCCCTCAGACAGTTATTTCAGGTGCACAGCTCTGGGGCTTGAGCACAGAAACAAACTCCTGGTAAACAAACCAATTTGTTTGGGAATAGCAGCCAATCAGATGAAAGTGGTCTTAAAAGACAGGGTAGCATTAAAGGAAGTGAAGGAAAAACATAGAAGAGTCCAAGAATAAAAATTTGGAGCTGGAATTGACCTAGAACCAAAAATCACAAATTGATCATTTTTAATTCAATTTTTAGAATTGAGAATGTATCTTTGGTTTCAAACAAATAAAACACATTTCCCACCGTACTGTTTAAATCAAATCCATTAATCTGTTTTATAATATCTGCCTGTTAGCAACGATGCAAATGCTTATAAAATTAGCTCAAGCTAATGTTTTGAAGAATTTAGAACCTTTTTTTGTGGTTGTTTTTACTTTTAAACAAACATCTTTTCATAGCATATGAAAATAAATTCCAAAACTGTTGTCTAAACTATCAAGTTCCTATTTTATGTATTTTAAATAGCTTAAAAAAAATGAGTCAAATCAGCACCTATCAAGCAAATACACCTAACTGAATCCCTTCAGAATCCTTCCGTGCAGAGGCATCTACAGGGTAGTGACAGGAGAGATTTACCTTCTCCACGATGATCAGGTCTCCAACTTGTATGTCTGAACTTTTCACTTGAATTTTACCTAAGGAAAAGCACAGAAATTGTGAAAGACTCTAGACTTGTATCCTGAAATACCTTCAAACTAAATTATGTCATGAAATAAAATGCAGATATTGATTTTTGGCCCATGGAAATGATGCCGACTCTTAAAACCACAGCCCACTTTTTGCTATTGCTCTTTTCTTCCCCTCTCACCTTCTAATTGATTGATTATCTCCAGCTTGATAACATAATACCCTTTTGTTTTCATCTCTGGTCAGAGTCACAGACAAAAACAATGACATAGAAGGTCACTCTTAATTATACCACTCCAATATCCGCTGAGAACCTTCCTCTTTCACTGTGCTCACATGCACAAACATGTACATATGTACACAGTGGCTGTGAAGTGCTACGATCAACACAAGGCACAGATCTTAGGTGTTGATAAATTTGAAGGGAAAAAAAAAGTCAATGCAATTACAGTGAAAAGAATGACTTCTGTTGCAAGTGTAAAGGCAGTGGAGAGCCGTCTCTTAATTGCATGGAGCCTCACCATCACTGGAATAAGAGTCTCATAATGTCAGCAAACAGCTAGAAGAATAAGGTGGAAGGTGAATAGGTCTCTTTCAGTCATCTCACTAACCTCTCACTGTCAGTTTGCTGTAGAGTTGAGAGTTCATCTCTTTGTCCCGCTGATAACGTCTCACTTCGTCCACAGCCTCCCGCACCATTGTGACAGCTAGCACAAAACCCTGAGCGACAAAAGAGTGCTTTAAAAACTGAGTTTTATCAATAATAAAATCCATTCATTTAAACTGCACGGGCATTAACATTAACAAATTGGAGCAGGTTCTCACTTAAAACTGTTGCACTAGTGAAAAGTGGAAAAATATGGGTTTATTCTCTTGTTGAATTCTAACAGCACAACTTACTTGGCTTCACTCTACATTTAATTTAGTTGCAAACAACCTGATAGATCAAAATTTAATAAATAAAAAAATTTACCAGAGGTGCCCAATATGTGTACAAGTATCCAATTTTCAGTGATGGCACAAACTGCGAGCAGGCCACCACTAGAAAATAAAGATTGAGGAAGAACTTGAACTGCTGGTAGAGAACCTGAGAGGGGACAGAAGACAAAGATTCAGCGAGGTGAGTGAACATGTCAGCAAGGTGAGTCAAAGATGACGACAGCTGCAGACAAGATAAAAGAGGATGCAGCAGCAGAAACAAACCAGACGGGATGGGTTACTGTACACGTTCCAAGAGGGAACAAGATACATGTTAATGCTGTTAACTTTACATTAACCTAATGGAAACTCTGACACTTTGAGAACGTCTGTTTCAAATGGCACGCAGGGTGCAGATTTCACATGTAAGGGCAACTAGGTACGATGTCAGTGCCTAAAACTTTCAAGAATAATCCTGCACTGCGTGACCAAAGCTTCAAATGAAGGAGGAAAACAGGCGCATTGTGTTGATAAATCAACATGAGGTTGACTCAATCAGATACCGTTTCAGGTGGAAATTACCAGAGACTCTTATTTTACACACACCAAAGTAGCTCTTGTGAGCTGCTCAAGCTTCTTTGCTAATGCGCCATCTATCACCAGGGAGATCGCAGTATTCTAGTCATCTAAGGTCAAATTTTGAATAATGTTTGCAATAATGAGAGTCCAGTGTCTAGTCACAGATTATCAGAGACAATGGGATCAATGCACGACGCTCTACAGTTAATGAACCTCCTGACCTTTAGGGGAAAATGCATACTGCTAACTCAATTCGTGTGTATTTAATAATTCAAAGTGGAGGGAGAAAAACAGCCGTTTTGTTCACCATCGACGAGAATATCTACGTCTCTAATAGACAGTTGACATTTAATGGCCTGGGCTGAAGGCAGCCCTCTTAATCAAGGAACCATTTGCTTTTTAATAAGTAACTCTGATGGATCTCTAATGTTCCCTACAGAGTAAACCCTTAACTTAATGACAGAATAGTTAACAATGAGATCCAGTGAATGCTCCTGTGCATTACAGTCTGTTAATCAGTGAAAAAAAAAAAACCCCAACTGATTTCAACTGAAAGGAAGAATTAGTACTGTAGACACTATAAAGACTGGGAACATGGACTCGATAAAAGGAAAAACTGCTGCATTAAGAGCAAAGATCAGGGCACGAAATGCAAATTCAGTTACCAAAGCAAGACAGTTAATTTGAAACAGGCTACAGGTTGTGTGGGAGCTACTGCCACTCACCCCAGGCACAAAGGTGATGATGTTGTATTTCTGGTTTTTGATGGCATTTTTGGGGTACTTCTCTTCACACTTCTCAGGGCAGCCGAGCCAAACTGTCCTGGCCTTCAGCTCCTTCTTCCTCCGACATATATGAGCCAGACAGTCACAGCAGCTTACAAAAGAAGATGTCAATATGGTTAAAAACACACCAAAAAAAGCAAAATTTACAACAACAAGACAGCACTGCCTTTATGGCTTTGTTTTGGGGATATTTGTTTTGTACCAGGGGAGTCAGAAAGTTCCACACTAGGTCACAAAATAAATTTAACAGATGATTAAAAGGAAACATCTTACATATATAAAACTGCTTATTTTTCAGGTTTTAATG
This sequence comes from Oreochromis aureus, assembly GCF_013358895.1. Classification (NCBI taxonomy): domain Eukaryota; kingdom Metazoa; phylum Chordata; class Actinopteri; order Cichliformes; family Cichlidae; genus Oreochromis; species Oreochromis aureus. The sequence continues at coordinate 28,226,830 of NC_052962.1, read as the reverse complement.
TTAGATAAGATAAGATAACCTTTATTAGTCCCACACGTGGGAAATTTGTTTTGTCACAGCAGGAAGTGGACAGTGCAAAAGTTATGAAGCAAAAATTAGAATAAAATAAAATAAGAATAAATACAGTACACAACTGTACAGAATAGAATAAAATAAAATACTATATACAGTAGAATAAAATAGAATAAAATATACAATAAGATAAAAATAGAATACAAATGCTATATACAACTGAGTAAAAATACAACATAGCATAGCATGTGGTGAGCTACACACTGCTTCAAGGGCTTTTTGGAAACCATTCTGTATTTTTAAAGAAACATACTGACTGCCAATATTTGTAATATAGCAACAAGTAATATGGGTTATGGTAAAAGGATGAAGCAGAAGTAGATGGTGCAAGAAAAGGGGATCCAAGTAATAAAATGTGCTGAAGTGACTTTATTAAAAAAAAAAAAGGGGGAGCATAGGTAAGGCTATTGGAAAAAATATGCAGCTTGAAAAAGATTTTGACAAGAAATTAATCATTAAACTTCTCCTTATTTTACTTTTTTACACTTTACTACAACTTCCTGACAGCTTTGGTAACATTTTAACAGATTACCATATTCTGATCAGGTTCTTTAAATAGAAGAACCTGATCAGAATATGATTTTTTTTTTTCAAAATAAGAAAAAAAAAAAGAAAAGAAAAAAGTTTGAAAACCTAAAATTCAACTTAATATTTGGCACAGCAACCAGAGTCTAAAACTTATTTTCAGCCTTCTTACATTTCAGTAATCACTCTGTAACTGCGTGAGTTTGTTTTTAAATCAGTATTGATGTCAAAAATTCTCAAAATTTTCTCCGGACACGTGGAGCTTAAAATAATAAAGATAAAAATATGACCAATAAACAGAAAATAAACTCAGTGGTAATACACGACTTTCCGAGGATCTGTGTAGAGTTTGCACAACACAGGATACAAATTTAAGCAATACAATGAAAAAGCGATTAAAGCAAATCTGTGATTTTGTCCTTCTATGCTTACAATGCTTAAACAGTGGCAGCTCCAGCACTGTGCAGTAGCGCCACTAATAGCTCCCTACTAATTATATCAGTACATGTGGTAATCCATTGAGCTTTTGTAACTGAAGGTGGGGGTTTCCAAAGTAAAGCCAGCTTCTTTGTGGCACTCAGTGATGCACACTGAGTGAATATGTCTATTCAAACATGTTCATTTAAATGAGGGGGTTGTGCAATGGGAGAGGATGGTATGGCTGCTGCTGATACATCGAGGCAACACAACTGTCTTTCCTTAAAAATGAAACGAAAATTTACATTAGTAATATAAACGTGAGAGACAGAGAGACCCAACTAGCTCTATAAATATCAATAACTCACAGTTTTTTGTTTTGTTTTTTTTTTTCTTCAAATGTAAACATATATAAAAAATACTTTATACTATATATAAAAGAAAAACTATTCTCATCCAAATTGCAAACATGAACCAAATGGCAGGCCATCTTATTCTCTTCATTTATATACTGCAACAAATAAAGAAGCAGAAAAGGCATTTTTACTTTTTCCTTAGATTCACCAGTTTTCTTGCATCTTTCACCAGTTTCCTGTTTTTCTGCAACTACAGTGACGCAACCGTGACGTCCACTTCAAATTGGTTTATTCATTCTCATTAACGTTCTCAGCTGTTAAACCATTAGTAGCCATGGAGCCTCACAGCTGTGTTCTGCTGCGTCCTACAGTACTGATGTGATTTATATTCCAGGTCTCATCAGCGTAAATTAGATCTTCAAGGCTTTTTTTTTGACCCACTTGTATAAAGAGGTCCTTTGCTTTTAACGCTATGAATCATCTAAAAAGGTTAGCATCTCTCCTGGTGGGAAATCCCTTGCTAATTATGTTAAAAGTCAGACAAGTTCAGAGCTGGATAATCAATTTAAGCTTAAGATTCAAACATGTTGTATGTATATAAACAAACTACTGCATGAAATTGGTTGAAACGCATTAGTTTTGCTAGTTTTACCCAAACAGCAACCTCCGAGGTTAAAAAGAAGGCAACATGAAAAAGCTAAAACCTGCAGTTCCACCAGTGACCACTTGGGGCTGATTCAAGAAGTGAATCAATTCCCATGATACTCATGTTAAAATGCAAGTTTACAATCTGGTACAGTTGGTAGTTTCCTCCATCATAACATCTCCACACTGAATGATTTTTAGATACAATCAAGGCTTAAAAATAGTGGTGCGGTTGCTTCGACTGACACAAGTGCCCACAGGTGTGTGTCTGCTGAACGGGTGATAAATATTGTCCAAGAAGCCTGTGTCTTACTTTTAGTGAACTTCCATTTTTAATATTTTATTAGTTTGGTACTGAGCACTGAGAAGCCGATATGTATGTTTATGTGTAGCACCTCCACAGTTAACAAACGCCAACACAGCAGCAGATGAAACAACTTGACTTTTATATGCAGTTTGTAGTTTTAGCCCTAGTCCATTTCTGCTTGCATGCACTAACATCATTACCACCATATTATCAAAACTCAATAACGACAGACGGGTTCAGATTGACATTTACTTTTCAAAAAGTAAGTGACTTTCCATCAACCTGGTAATGACTACAATGGGGGCTTATCTCCCATATCTGATATCAAACGCAAACAGTGGCATAGTGTGCGGGTAAATTTCAATGAGAGCAGCGTGATGTGAGCATGACCTAAACTGGCACCTGGGGGAAAGAGGAGAGAGTGTCAGTGTATACCGTCATGCTGAACGGCTTGGCTTTTCCACATTTTAAGCAACTTGGCAAAACATGAAACTAAATAAATCAACTTTGGTAAAAAGTCCTGTTTGTATTGGCCTCGACGTTCTCTGTCTCTGTGCACTCTGAGTCCAGATTCATAAGAGCGATTATTTGAGCAAATGAATGCTATTCAAATAATATGCCATTTGAACAGTCGGGGCTTATTCACTGTGAATTATTTGTGTTTTATAATCCCACACTATGCACACATAAAATTACTGGAAAGCATCAAACTGGTCAGCTGTGAAAAATCCGATTTGTTCATTAGTGGGGGGATGGGGAGGGGGATCAATATGCAGCTTCATTTGGACACGTACCACTACCAACAAAACTGAACTGAAAACCGAATATGCTATGAAATTCCAGCAGCGGTGAATGTTACGTTTTGGGCACTGGAGTACTACACAAACATGTGTTTATAAATGTACACAAACAAACACTCCTCGTAGCCTGAAAGGAGCGTCGTTAGAGGGCAAAACCTGTCAAATAAATCATTAGTCGGATAAACCACCCTGTTCTGTTTGACCTGAAAATCTTTTTGGACTGATGGTGCGCATCGAGGAACCCGACCAAAAAACATGCCCTTATCCTCTCTTTGCACTTCATGCACAGCTACCAGTGCGTTTGAAATCCAAACTGATCATCACAAGCATGCTTGCTGACATTATACACTACGCTTGCATTTACAGAAAGACTCTCGGAAATGTTAAATGTCCAATTGGACAACTCTAGTCTGTAGATTAAAAATAAGGCGACTCACAGTAAAGCGTTTGGCAAAACATATCCGAGTATTTTGCTATGAAAATGTGCTGTTTAGCAAAGACTACTGGGCTACAAGCACAATCTATTTTATATCCCAGAGTGAACTTGCAATCTATTTTTTGTGTGTTTACAGATCTGTTATGGACAAGCTTCTATTACAAATATTATTCAAGTAGTCTAATTGCTAGAAACTTATTTTACAGGTTCCTTTAAGTTTATTTAGAAAACATACAAGAAGGTGGTGCAGTGTTCGGCAGAAGGTAAAAAATATGTGGTTGCAGCAGAGGTCAGAAATAGAAACTTCACTGAAAACATGGTTATTCTATTTTTGCTTTAAAATGGTTTCAGTGAATTTTCCTATTAAAAAATAGCAGGGCTTGAGTGAATAATCAGAAAACACCCAGATACATAAACCCAAAATGTAAACTATCAATATTTTGCCTAAACCATCACTATAAAAAAAATCATTAAATCAACATATTAACAACAATGGTGCAGAGGTACCTCCCACACAGGACTTTCCATCCTCCCAGGAGGAACCAGGCGAGGCCACTCTGTCTCTGATTGACTCTGGCCCGGGGTAGAGTCTGGTAGTCGCTCTCGTCATTCTCAAAGCCTTCCTCCGACATCATCAGGGGCATTTCATCCAAGTTAGAGGGCTCATCTTCTAAAGAGTATCTGAAAGAACAGTAAGCTGTGTTAAGAAGACTCAGTTACTGTGAACGAGGGTAAGTATGTGTGTTGGAGAACAATTTTAGAAACATGCTGAAATGGATTAACAATTTATATAAAATTATGACAACACGATAAAGCAACTCTTGTGCTTCATTCCTTTTGTAACAGTATTCTCATTTGTTTTAGTTGTAAATTCAGCATCCCATAACTGTGCCAACCACTGCAAATGAGGTCTGATGTGTACGACTCAATCTGTGGTCTCTGACATGAGTGGCAAAAATCACTCACTCCACCAAATCGCCCCAGATGTGGACTATTTGGCCCTTTTAAAGGGAAAAACATTGATTTCATGTGTATGGAAATGAGGCAGTATAGAGCAATATAAACTTCTGTTCAGATTGTGTCCAAAAACACAAATTAATAAGGTCATAAGTATTCACATTCTCTGCTGAGACTGTGCTAACAATAAATAAATGAATAAATAAATGAATAAATTTTGAAAAAACTGTCAAAATTCACTTCACTAGTTTAAAAAAAAAAAAAGAAGGAAAAAAGTGCTCTATTCATTACATTAAACTCAACCTTTTTAATCTTAAAAACAGTATATCCAAGCAGTGTGAACAAGTAACAGCATCTATGACCAACTTTATACTTAGTCAAATCTCAAGGTTAAAAAAGTACTAAAAAAGCACTTCAAAGTACAAGATGTGCAGGATTCAGTGAGAAAAGCCAAGATTAAAGCTAGTTAGAGGGGCAGAGCCAACAGCCAACATAATAAACACTAGAAACACCTTTGAGAAGATATACTACCTTATTCATGAGACGCCCTCTAATAAATGTCTAGATTCTTATAAGAAGAAAAAAAAAAAATACACTGTGGTCACGTCAACCCTGCAATGACCTCGATGATCTTTATAGTGACATTGCCAGATTATGTGATGAAAATGAGGATGGCAATTAAATATAGTAGTAAAAGATTCAGAGAGTCTCATATCAGCAACAATCAAAATAAAGCTGAAGAAATTTATAACATTTTTCTGATCAATGTCACATCTTCCAAGTATTATACTGAGGCGGATGTTCTGAGTAAATAAAATTTACTGTACTAAAAAACTAAATAAATAAACTAACAAATTTCTTCCGTTTCATCATTTTGCAGGGGGTTTTGGGGTTTTTTTTTTTTTGCTTTTTAGAATTAAACTGTTGTTTTTGTAAATACTGGGAGAAAAAGAAAGTGTGATAAGGTCCTAAATCTGCTGATGTAGATGTAGGGTGTGGATTTTTAAAAGACCAATGACAAAAACCCGAATCTTGTTTGACAGGTTTGCTAAGGAAACTTTGAAGATGAATAAACACGTCACCAGACACACACACACAAAAAAATATATATATATTTAATTCAAATTTAACATCATTCAGTTTTACCATTTTGGGAAGGTTTGTGTTTTGCTTAGATTTTTTTTCCAACTTCAACTTCAAATCTCTTTTTAGAAGCAGAAACTTATTTTTATCAAATACATTCAGAAAAAAAAAAACCTACAATATAAGCAGACAGAAAGGTCACTCCACTGTACAAGAGTGTCCTTTATTGAAAATAAATAAATAAACGTGGACATGTGCGCAAGCAAACGCAGCATGAGCAGGATTATGAGCTTAAGGTCCAAACTCACAGATGCGGCCCTCCCCAGCAGTAAAACATTTAGACGCCTGGTGTAGCCTGACTTTCTGTTTGAGCTGAGAGTGTCTGCAACTTTAGTTGAAGGACCGGAGATAATGGCACTCTGGTGGTTAAGAGGACTTTCTGCTACAAAACAACCTGTTACCTATTTATAAACCATATGAACAGAAACTCCCAAAGCTCTGTTTCTGAACAAGGGAAGAAGGTGTGCACCACTAGGCTTGGCTGGTTTATACATTCACTTCATTGTCTCCACAAAATCAACACCCTCTATGATGATGGTGTTTTCCATCAAATACAACCCTATTAACACAATTCAGCCTCACCACAAATAGAAACTAACTTTTACAAGAGTACAATTCATCATACAAATCATTAAAAAAAATCTGTTATAATTATTTCTTGTGTAGCAACTACTATCAATTAATATATTTGTTTGTTTCCTCACTTCTAAAAATCACAGTCTGGACAAATCACAGTCCAGACCATTTCCCCCCACATGTTTATAGTATTTGTTTCTTTATTAAAAAAAATATTTTCTGTCAAATAAAATTTGAATCTGCTGCTAGAAATACTCTTAAAGTTTTTTTCATTTATATGAGATTTTTTAACCAAAAAAAACAAAAAAACAAAAAACTGCAGCACTTTTTTTTTTTAAGTCAAACAACATCTAAGCCAAGAGAAACATGCCGGTAACAAATGCTGTAACTTAGCCAAACAGGAATCTATTCATGCTTATATCCTGTCATGAGCACAAGCCTCTTGTTGCGGGCAGATACACCCATATTTCTGCACAGCAAAGTGCTTATCAGATATAGTTTGGTATGAAAAATAAAGTTCCTCATAACAAAATCCTGATCATTTTCAAGTAACTGAGTCATAATATTTGAGAAGACAGTTCTGAGTTGTTCAAAGGTTTTTTTTGGCACTTTGAGCATCAAAAGTGGGTGCCATTTATTTTAAGGTATTACAACACGGGGTTCATGAATATAGTATTTACTTTTTTTTAAACGCCAAAACGAGTATCCTACTCTTCCTGTTAAATGAGGGTACGCTAAATCACTCTGTCTCTATATAGTAATGAAGTTCAGCTGCAAGCAATTAATTTTTAATTGTCATATAAGAGTGTAACCCAGTTCATTTTGGTAGCAACAATTTACAGATGTCCACTAAACAAACAAACACACACACACACACACACACACACACACACAATCATTAAGTTATTATTTTAAAAGTCCAGTTACATGCATACACATACCAAATGTGTTTGAGTGATTATGGCTGTTGAAAATATAAACTGCTCATTAAAATAACATGAGTGAGTGACTGAAGGATTTTAGTATTGCAGGAGTCTTAAGATTAGCGTGCTGATGTTTAAATGGATGGATTAAATCCCTAAAGAAGTTTGATAAACTGTAACACCAACAAATGTCCTGGATTTGTAGCATGATCTCAGGAGCCTTTTTATAGCGTGAGGCACTAAACTAAATACATGTTCAGCTGTATTTGCAAGAACCAGTTCGAGTTTATTACTATCAGAAAGAACAAACCTAAGAAAAGAGGTTTCTTTAGGGTTAAAATTTAAGATTTAAGTCAGGATTTTGGCATTTAGTTGTCATGTCCAAAATTAAGGTTCTGAGACTTGGGAATGTAAGATTTTAATTCAATATCTTCACAAGGACAGTCAAACACATGGCTGGTGTCACTGTAGGGGAAATACTGTCATTCAAGTACAACTTCCAGTGAGAAAAAAAAAGTAAGACCTGTTCATTCAAATTAGGGCTGTGCGATATGACCAAAATCTCATATCCCGATATAAGAATTCTATCGTCCCAATAACGATATAAATCACAAAAATGTAACATTTTCTGTAAATTCTGTGAATCTCGGGCAGCTCGACTTGCGGGAAGTGTTTCCAGCTGCGCGTCATGTAGTTGGAGTCCAGTGTTTTAACAGATGCATGAAACTATACATTTTTAGACATTAGTTGTAACGGCTGCCATTTTCTTTGTGAGTATTTATTACACAGCGTGCTGCTGGGAAAAGCCTGTTCTAACGTTTGAGTCTAAGGTTTATTTTTTTAGCACCTGGCGGCTCTTTTTTACTTCTCATCCATAAATAATCTGCTCTTTCACGTGATTCAGTTTATTTTGAAAAGTCTCAACAGGATCATGAGCTTTATTGTGAAAGGTTTATGTGGAACATAAACAAGCGGACACGCGATGGTGTTACCGTCGTTGTTGCCAACCACAACGCATAAAAACAGGCGCTTGTCCGTCCGTAGTGTGGTTATATTAAATATAAGAGAAAGAGAGAACTTTAAGAAATTAATATAGCCACTACAGTGACCATCAAAACGATGAAAAAATATTGCCACAAACAGTTTATTTTGCGACACCACGAAACAAACGATAGCGTAAAATGAAACGATAGACGTTTTTATATCGTCATCCGATATATATCGTTATATCGAACAGCCCTAATTCAAATGACTTCACACACTCAGCACTGCACTTCAGTGTCTTGTAAAGGTTGTGTGTTGATCCTACACAGAGCCTTGCAGACCAGTATCCGCATGTTGAATCAGTGTGTTGTCATCAATGGTTACGTCAAAAATACAACAACAGCTACTGGCTACTTTTTGCTTGTTGTGGGTGTTTCTTTAGATTACAGAAGTGAAAACATACAAAGAAACCAAATGTTCAAAACCACCAGAACTGTTCACTCCAACCACCATTTGTACTTCTTTATTTTTGTCCCTTGATTCTTTTCACACTTCTTGCCCTTCATGGTGAACCCTGCTGTCAATCCATTGTTTGTTCAAGCAAATCTTTCAAACAATCAGCACACATCCTGCGCATAGAATCACCACCTTCAGAGTAAGCAGTGTTTTTTTGTTTTTGTTTTTTCAGAGGATTGCATCCAAGCACACCTGCATTGGTCGCATACCCCAAATCCTTCAGTTCATAGCCAAAGACCCAGCTATGCCAAGTCTGAACCTGATGAGAAGAACAGTTGTCAATTGATACAGATACACAGATTTCTCAAGTTATAACTAAACAAACACTGATTGAATGACAATATGCAGGGAGATGAACTGTTAAAGAGGATAAGAAAAAAAAAAGACTGTTTTAGACAGATCTATAAACATAAAAGTAGTAGTGTAAACCCTGTAAGTATTGTGCTTTGAGTCATATGATCTGGGAAATGTTTCACTGTTACTAAAATGTGTGATATGTTTACACACCATTTGAACTTGCTAAAAAAAGCGGATTATTAGCCACAGTGTTTCTTGCGATGGAACACCCACATCTGATTACATAATAACTCAAGCCTGTGGGAAACGTGGGCTGTTTTGTAAAAATGTTTTCTGCCTCTCCGGTGCAGCGTTGACGTTGTTGCCAACAGTTGCTCAGAGTGTCAGTAGGAAAGCATTCTCCATCAGCTTCAGGACAAATGCTTTGGAACAGTTCGAGAAAATTAGCTCTCATCATTCCTCTACAGGGATCAATAAACTGCCACATTAATTTCATCACTCATGAGAAAGGAGTTCAGCGTGGCAGAGGATTTTCTCAGGAAGTCCAAGTTTAAATGTGCTTTTAGCCATATTAGGAGAAATATTAAAATTAGACACAACTTACAGGTCTTAGAAACAAAGTGGGATTTATTGTCCTGTCCTGAATCCCTGCCCTCGTGGCAACATAGCTGTTTGTTTACACGTGCGCCAGTGTTTCTGCTTGGATGCACTTCAAGTGAAATTAAGCTCTTTATTTTAGACTTAGAGCTGACAAATTTTGAGAAATAGACTCAGTCTAACATGAACTGCCAGAGCTACACAGAGCTACACAACTCTACCATCTTTCTTTCAGTGAGTTAGCATCCCCTCACCCTTCGAGTCAGTCGCAGCAGACAGATGCCCCTTGCTGGTTCTGCTGGATGTCTCTTCCTGTTAAAAAGGAGTTCTACCTTCCTACTGTCGCCAAGTGTTAACCATAAGGGATCTGATTGGTGGGGTTTTATTTGTAATATCATAGGGTCTTTACCCATGAATGTAAATGCCTTGAGGAGATTACTGTTGTGAACTGCAACTATATAAAACTGATTTAAACGGAATACTTTTGCCTTTTAATATACTGCGGTTGAATTGCACATTACCACACACTACAAAACACCTCTTACAGTTGCTGAGGTCTGTGATTTATGTGTGCACATGGGACAATACAATCTTTCTAAGGTTGTGCCATCTTCCATTACAATATGTGGGAAATATTTTTACATTATAAAAATGTGTCATCAATGTGATATCAGGGATAGAGCTGCGCCATGTGTTTACAATACTTAGTGCGAACAACAACAAGTGTAGCCCAGACATCTCTGACAGCGAGAGCCACATATCAGCCTCTGACGAGTATTTAGAAATGAACTACTTCAACAGTCTCCAAAAAAGCACACTGCTTTGCAGAATAAGCATGAAAACTGTCTCTGCTAAAGGTGGAAACAAACTTGTTTCACCACTTGAGGCAAAAAACACACCATCCAGTACAACCAGGCTATGAAAGACGAGATAATAGCAGCTGGTGAGGAGTGACCCAAAAGTAAACAAATGACTCACTGGAGCGCTCACCAGTTGCACTTCATATGACAGGAAGAGCTAATTCTGGGTGGAAATTACTGATACAGTTACGTAGTGGAAAAGTAGGGTTTTAAGCAACTGGCTGAAAAGTCTGACCCAAGACACAACATCCCCAAGTATAAAATATCTTTTAATTTCAATACTGTGGAGGCTCCTGAGAAGTTGCATGGTTCATTTGATTTAGTTATTGTTGAACTAAAGGATTAAGCAGTTATGTTATAGTTTGACTTAAAATTCCCATTAAAAACACTACCTAGGCTACTTTTTTTTGCTTACAGTTGACTGAAACTGTGTTGCTATATATAATGTTCTGTCACTGTTATTACACTGTAATGTTAGTGCCGCTGTTGGCACCTTGTAGCAATAAGTTTCAGACTTTGATTAAGGCAGTCTGTCATCAATGACTGAAGCTCACTGAAAAAGAAGGCTGGAAAATGCTGTTTACTTTGTTTGATGAATGATAAATTGACTGCCTTAACCTGTACCCTCAGTAAACACTTTACTGACCCATTTATGGTTTCACTTAAGTTTTAATCCTTTCCACCACAACTTGATGTTCTTTGTAAAATGTGGTCCCTATTAGTGTAAAAAAGAATAAAATAAAAATAAAGCAGTCTTTTCTTTACAGCATACCTATCTTGTATTAGCAAGCAGTACCTCTCTGTTTCTCAGCCCATAAGGCATCTTAAACTGCTAAACCATCATGTACTACTAGAAAACCTTCAGTTTAGCTTGAGATTTTTATACAAGTCCCTGTTTTGATTACTTGATTACAGTGGTGTACAGCACTCAAAAATCTACCATAGGAATTCAACTAGGTTGTAATCTTGTGTTATTGAAACTATAACATTCTAATACTCATCAAACTAACCAGCCAATCCTTGTGCCCTATGGGTGGAGGCATTGTCATCCTAAAGGAGATCACTAGATGTTTTTCACCACAGGAAGAAGAGAAGTTTTTATTATTTTTGCCGTGAGCCTCACTTCAAAGGAGACAAGTGGACGTACTAGGACATTTTCTACTTAAATCTTAACTTGGCCACCATATTCCAACCCTGCAGGGGTCGAGGTTTTACCTTTCACCTTTCATTAGCCACTTGCCTATAAGTTAACATGACCCAAAGCTATTTGCTGTGGATGCTCTTGAACTACAAGTACCTTGTTATGCGCCTACTTCGCTTCCTGTCCATTCCTCACCCTGAGGACTGTGTTAGTTCATCTTCTTCCATTCTGAAAGATGAGCAAGATGGTGAATCATGACTACAGAAAGTAACTATCTTCATATATCATGTGACGCCAACATAGCTATCATGTGACTTTAAATTGAAAGCCCGAGGGGACACAGCAGATAACTATCACTAACATATGCTACACTGACACTGACAGGCTGATTTATGGGACTTGTAAAAAAGCAAAGTACATATTGCGCAGGTTTCCAACTTTACCTGGGGCGGTGTGGTAAAATCAAACAGCTGTCAAAGCAGAAACCGCTAATGAGCTGTCAACAGCACTGCTAGCAAAACAAGCTAACAAGCACGACCCCCCTACACAGACCCGAGCCCCGGGAAGCAAAAGCAAAGCAAAAACACGTAAACTTGTCAGACAACAAGACTGTCGCTTTAGTGCGAGACCGAAAAAACAGCTCAGCTACCCCGTCCATACCTTGAAAGCCTGGCTGAGTTGTAATACGGGATTCTCTTCGAGTTCTTCCGCACCGGATTTAACGGGATGCTGTCAGCCATCTTGGCTGGGCAGTACCTATGCGATGCCACGCAAAACGTGTAGGGATTTGTGCTGCATTCACGTGGCATTTAAAAATGTCGTAGTGACGCATGTCAAGCCAAGAAAAAATTGCTTTACTAATTTAAGATTAGAGAGCACAGACTGGGTGGGCGGAGGGTTCATCTCACACAACACTTGTTTTGCGCAGCGTGTGTGCAAAAAAACAATAACAAAAATAAACAAAGTGGGCTTTTTCTGAATGTAGCAATGCGAGAACTGCGCTTTCCAGATGTAACCGAAGGTTGCACCCGGATTTAATCAGTGTAGTGAAAAAATAAATATAGCTTATGCTAAAATAAGACTTTGGAGGATGATACGAAACCTTGAATAGGTGATATAATTTGCATTACGCACCACATCATTTTGAAATTATCGAGAAGCAACTGTTCTAATCCGAATTTATAGAAACTACTTACCAAAATATAAGCCTTTATTTTGTGCCTAAAGTTTTAAATTGACACTGGCTGACATAGTCTCCCTTTATAGAAATGTAGTGTTGACTGCTGACTTACTTTTCTGTTATTTTCTTTGATTTAAATAATTACAGATAACACAACTCATTGAATTTTTCAATTGATGGGTAGTTGTTTTTTAATACTATTATTATTAATATTATTATTATTATTATTGTTATTATTATTACTGATGGTTGTTTTTAGATTTAATTGAAAACTACAGACATAGCTTTGCAGTTCTACTAAAATGATAAAATATAGTCAAGCTACAGAATCAATTTGTTAAAGCTGTTAGTTTATGAGTGCCATTTTATTGTTTGCCAAAAAAAAAATCCTTGCTGAAAGAGATGAAAGTAAATGAAAAAGCTTATTCTTGGCTGTGATTTCTAAGCAAAAAAAAGTGTAATAACTAAGGAGTCTCATGTATAGATCTGAACATACAGGTGGTGTGTTCTGATTTTTATTCGGTCCAACTGTTGTTTAAGAATGACAATTTCTCACCATAACACTGACAACGTATCTTTTCAGTTCATAGATGTGGATGTTTACGAGCATATTTTGTGCTTTGCTCTCACTGTAGCAGCAGTGGGCAGGTGTCCGGAGGAGAAAGCAGACTCTTTGCATTATTGATTATCGAACATATGTTCCCTTCTTCAGAGCAACCATACATCTAAGAAATTGTCAATTACAGTACGAGCTGAACAACTTCTTTACTGTGTAGAAAAACACATTCACAAATGACTGCAAAGTAAAATAGCAAAATGTGAATAACCTACTATTCTCTGTTGAATCATAAAAAGTTCTTTTTCAAGTCTATATATAATACATAAGAACAAACAAGGTGTTTTACAAATATTTTAATGTCCATAATAACTTGCATAATTTCACAACATTTGTCTTTTTTTCAATTGATTCCAATTTCTTTACTGTCATCGATCAGCAGAGAAAAATGTCTGTTATTTCCCAGGTCGATGCCTGTCTTGGTTAGACTGGCAATTGGACCTCCTGCGGTGCTCACTCTGTCCATGCCTGCCGTGAGGGGGTGAAGCTGAGGGATGCCTCTGTTCTGGATCACTGAGATCTCGTTGTTTTTCATGGCCAAGCTGTTGGTGATAGCTGTCGCGTAACGGTTCCAGAATCCAGGGTCTACATTCATGGCTCGAGCTGCCAGGTCCTTCTGAAACATCTCTCCAAACTTCACAGCCTCTCCACCCAGCAGGGCCATGGGGTTCTCCACCGACAGCCGCCGGCCTCTCCTTGCCGGTGCATTGTTCCACATGTGAGTTCCCATATGAACCTGAAAATGGCATTTAAAGTGTTAGGTGGTGATCTTTTTCAAAATACAAACATAGTTATATATCACCTATAGGACAGCTGACAGTTTATTCATGTTAGATATTTTGATTTTTTTCAAACACACCCTGATGGTTCAGATAGATTTATTTAAATGTCATTTTTAGGCTCTGACAAAATAAACGTTTGAACAGCAAGTTTTTATTGTTTGATCCAGAATCGATTTGTTGATTAATAATTAATCAGAAACCTTTCTGATTATTCAATACTGTAAAATATTTGTTTTTCTAGCTTCTCAATTCTAATTATTTATCTCTTTAATTTATCAATATTTTAATTTTTTGGACAAAAACAAACATTATGAAGGTGCCACCGGTGGTTCTGAGGAAATCTAATGGGAGTTACTTTTGATACTTCTTAACATTTAAGAAGTAAAAGTAATAATCAGTTATGATTTTTAAGATCCAAGTGGTGAATAGCAGGGATTTTGTCAGTGTTAGAATGATGTTGTACTAGAGATAGAGATAAAGAGAGATAACTCTTTATTGTCATTGCACAGTCATACCTAGAACAATACTACAATGAAATTGGAAACTAAAAAATGAACAAGGCTTTAATCCTACAAAAACCTGTATAGTGTAAGCAGTCTTATTTTGAAAGGTGCATGATTAAGCTTCCATCGATATGCTTCCTAATTCACGTTAAAGCATTATTATAAGCAAAGATACCTTGTAGAGAAGAATATGTATGCTTTTTGGTAAATGTTCTGTGTCTTCATTTAGTTCATCTGTTTCATCATTCTGTTTTCAATATGAACTGTTTTACTTGGAGACACATTTGAACAAGAGATCCTCTGAATGCTTTGTTTCTCTAAAACTGAAACCAGGTTCTCGGTCTAAAGGATTCCTGCCTTGCAGGAAGTCTTTTCTTATCCAATAGTCAACACAGTAAAATGAGTCCCGGTTCACCTACTGTGCACTTTTTAAAACTTAATAGCAACAGGGAACAGTTTTCCTTGATAAGATCCTAACACAACACAACACAACACAACAGAAAAACCATCCGTTTTTATCTACCTTCAGATTGCCTTTTGTGGTGAAAGCTCTACCACAGATCGAGCAGACAAACGGTTTCTCTCCGGTGTGAGTCCGCTCGTGAATCTGCAGGGCGCTGGCTGAGGAGAAGTTCTTCCCACAGACATTGCAGTTGTGCTGCTTTGGGGTTCGCCGAGGAGGCGCGGGGCCGAGCAGGGAGGTCATACCTGGGCTACCAACTGACGGATAAGCTGGGGTGATGTGGACACTAAACGGAGGATGGTGCCCTTCCATCGGGGTGCTCGGTTGACTGTGACCATTCACCTCGGTTTTTATCACGCCCGATGAAGTGCTGGTAATCAGGCTGGGAATACTTTGACCTGCAGCTGAAACAAAAGCATACAGTATAAAGTTATCTTTAGAAAACTAAACGTTTTTTTAAGGTTATTTTAATAAATATTTACATGGCATTTTCAGCTTACCTCTCTCTCTGCTCAGCTGGAATGACATACTGTAAGGCATCTCCTCTTTCACACATAGTTTGCTGGGCTGTGTTCCTCTCGGCTCTTGGGCAGCTGCTGGTGCAGAGGCAGGAGACTCAGATTGCTCTCTCTTCACTGAGGCTGCCAAAGGCTCCTGGGATTCTGGCCTGCTGTTGTCAACTGCCGGTGATTTGATCGTCATGCTTTCTGAGTTGCTTTGAAAGGGAGATGCTGATACACAAGGCGAACAGGAGGACTCGGACACATGTGGGCTGTTTTCACTACAGTTCTCCACCCTTTTCTCTGATAAAGCAGCTTCAATATTGAGCTGGCTGCTGTCTTTAAAACCATTAGTTAGGGGTTTTGTACCAAATGACTGGTTTAGGCTTACAGCAGAGTCAATCATTCTCATTTGCTTCTCCAGAGCTGCTATACTTGACACAATGGCTAAAGACTTGGGGGGAGAATTACAATCAGAGATTAAGGGTTTAAATGCATTTACGCCTTCCTCCATATTTTCCACTTCCTCTTCACCATCCTCATTATCCTCTTCCATTGAAATATCATCAATAAGGTCATTGCCATTGCTGCTCAGGCTGTCAAAGTTGTTCTCATTGAAAGACACGTTGCTGTCCACCTCCTGCAGCCCGTCCACCGCGGCTGACTCTGAAATCTGCCCAACCATGTGCATGCGGATATGCTGCTGAAGAACAACAGCGTTGGTGAACTTCTTCTGGCAAATGGGACACGAGTGTTGCACCTGCACTGGGAGATTTTCTCGGTGAACGCCAATGTGAGTCTTCAGGTTTCCTTTGGTGGTGAAAGCCCTGCCGCACACTTTGCATTTAAAGGGCCTTTCGCCTGTGTGGATGCGATAGTGCATCTTGAGCGCGCTCTGACAGCTGAGGACACGGTGACAGAGGACACACTGGTTGGGATCTGTAATCTTTTTGTCAATATTCTCCACCAGTTGCTGAAGCTTTGAGGTCTCAGATGTTTGCATAGAATCCAGGAGGCCACACGATGGGAGTTTTATTTCGTCGGAGTTTAATGAGAGAGAAGGAGAGTTGGAGGCAGGAGATGCTGAGGCGATGGGTTCAGGTGTGGTGGTTACAGATGGGATGGTGGTGCTGGTTGTTTCAGAGGCAAGGTTGAGTCTCAGACTACTGGTGCAGCTCTGGGGCAGGTGCACCCCCTCTGTTTTCAGCACACTGGAGGCTTCTATCTCACGGTTGGACTGTGGAGACTCTAAAACGGGAGAGAAACGAGCCTCGCTGCCTCTGTGGTTAGGTGACACAGATACACATTCACCAGGAGCTGGCTCATAGGAAGATTTAACAGATGGTGTTACACTTACAGGGTCATTTGAGCCTCCGATACTAGTAATAGTGGAGGAAAGCGGAAGACCCAGAGTGGCTGGCAGAGTTGCTACAACCGGCTTGCTGTCCAGCCAGGAGGAGACAGGTTTTTCTGGAGGGATGGACATTCCATAGGGAATCCCAGAACTTGTTGGCACATTATCCAGATATTCTGGTACTGGGAAGGGGTTCATCTGAATATGAGGATACTTCTCTTTGTGCCGTTGGAAGTGCACCTTTAAGTTCCCCTTTGTAGAAAATCGGTTGCCGCAGATGTTGCATTTGAAGGGCCGCTCTCCTGTATGGGAGCGCAGGTGGATCTGCAGAGCACTGTCGCTGCCAAACACTTTGGCACAGAACCTGCATTTATGCTTGAAGAAGGGCTCCTCTGGGCTGGGCTTCGTTTCGAACAAGGACACATTAGGCAGTTTTGCTTTCCTGTGCTTCATCAAGGCTGCGAGAGGGTCAAGTGCATTAGCTGTGGCGGCAATGCTAGCCAGGGGATTGGGAAAAATGACGCTGCTGGGGGGGCTCTGAGGTAGAAATGGCAGGCTAGAAGAAGAGCTGAGTAGACTGCTCTGTGCCAGCGAAAGTGGGCTGGAGGAGCTCAGTGTCTGAGTACTGCTAACACTGCTGGTGTGTGAGCCTGTGTAAGGAGGCAGCAATGTGGAGATGCTGCTGCTGCAGCTGGAGAGAGATGGGGTCGTGTTTTCTGAAGAGGCTGAGGTACATGTGACATCTTTAAATGTGGGCTGTCCACATATAGTTTGTGAGGGCAGAGTTTGTGACTTTTCAAGCACAGAAGACAAAGAAACAGCCGCCTGTCCGTTAATGGCGGAGGGAATCGTTCCTGACAGTGGCAGGACGGGAGGAGGGATGATGCCTTGTGAGGGGAAAGGGTTAGGAGCCAAAGACAGGGACCTGCAGACTGGGTTTAATGCTGCTTGTGTTGGTTGTCTGTTCATGACAGCTACCTGGCTGCAGATCTGCTCTATAAGCTGCAGCTGGTGGACCTGTTGTTGCTGCAGAGCTAGCAGGTGTTCCAGGATCACCGGGATGGCTGCTGAAGCTGCCTTCCCTCCTGGACCGCTGCTGTTGATCCCCTGGGAAAACTGGGCAACAGCCACCCTGGTGCTGTGAAGGATCTCAAGTGTCACGTTGGTGCTCGGCATGCTGTAGCTGGCAGCTGCGGACATCTGGGAAGGAGTGGACTCAGCTGAATCCGGGGGATGGGGGCTAGGCGTTGTAGCGTATTTGTCCTGTGGGCAATGTTCAAGCTCCATAGCTTCATCCCGCTCCCTCCCTTCCTCCAAATTATCCAGACTGTCGTTGTCATTCACCAGCGTTTCTCCCAGCTCAAAGCCGGCATCCGTGGACTCTGCTGCAGATGAGTCACTGGACGCTACACTGGGAACTGGAGACGGCCCGACAGGAGATTCCTCCGGTGCTTGCATCCCCTCGCTGTCCTTCACTATCAGCACCAAGGGATCCTCAGTGCAGACTTTGTGGTGCTCTAACAGTTCAGTCCAAGTGAAGAACTGAGCACAGCATTTATCACAGATGTGTGTTTCCTCACTGTCTTCATTGGCCTTCTCTCGCTCCATGCCATCCAAAATCCCTGAGAAGGAAAAAAAAACAAGAGTAAGAATGGGAAACTGATCACTGAATGTCCCGATGTTTCGTCAGTGGGACAAATTTTCTCTATATCACCTTTCACCTATGGTCCCTTCCCCCTCTCACACACATACACACACACACACACACACACAGAGCAGTGAGTCCATCTTTCCAATCTCGTGTTGTGTGGACAACCATTGTTTAACTCCACTGAACGTTGAAATCCACAAGTAACCCTGCAGCGTCCAAAGATAACAAACATGTCAAGCTGAAACGGGACGGTTTGTCAAGGAATTATCCAAAACAAATTTAGATTACACTGCATATGTGCTGTAAAAGTTATGCACACACGTACATTTGCATGTGAGAACCAATTATGAACCACAGGAGGAAAAGTTTGGGGCATTTTAAGGTTTATTTTTAATATAAAAAACTGCATTGTAAAACCAGAGAACATTCTCTTCAAAGTTTACAGCTGTGGAGTGTGTGTTCATTTTTAATGAGACGTGACTTTAAAATACTGAATTCAACCGGCTTTGTAAAAGAAAATGCTTTTAAGTGTCTGACAGAAGTTTTCAAGTCCCACTTCCTGTTTTTATTTAAAAAGAAATCAGTAAAGTAAAATAATCCAGAGTGCGTGAAAACACATATTTGTCAAAATATCTATTTGGAAAAAGTGAAGTGAATTAACCTAAACTTTAAAAAACTATTGTAACATTTAATAATCTACACAACCTGAAACACATGTTATACCCTGATTGTTATTAAAACATTGTGTTCGCTCTCAGGGTCTGATAAATTTAATTGTCTTCTCAAATTTCTACAGGAACACAGCTGTGAATCTGCATCAGCAACACGTCTCCTTTTTATTTTTTGCATTTCATGCGTCTAAATACCAAAAAATACAAAATACATATAAAAATAAAAATACAAAAAATACCCTGACGTGAACAGGACGTAACAGCGTGCCTTGTCGTCCTCGTTTCCAAACTTTTCCTGACGTATTTTTTCATATTTTAGCACAATTCTTTATTTTGAAATCTTCATTTCATTTTGCCCCGTTTCAGTAGCTGATATGTGACATTCCTTATGACAGGATTTCACACTTTATGATCTCTGTTGCATCTGTTCAGGTTTTGCCCCATTAGGAAACAGACAGTAATGCCAGATGGGAAGTTTTGGGGAAATCACTACTGAATTATTGTACATATATCTGGGCATTGCTAGACTAATTTAAGGATAACAATATCTTAAAACGGACTATTTAGACGGATGGATATTTTCAGGGATTAGGAACGACTGTAATTGGATTTTGTTAACTGATTATTTTTGCAAACTTCCATTCTTGTAAGCATCAGACGTTAAAGACACGTTCACAGAGGCTGTCAGCGTTTTTCCTTACGCAAACTAAATGTGAATTTTAAATAATTTTAGATTGAAAGATGTGTGTTTGTGCTAAATTTGACACAAATGTGTGTTTGTGTGGCCCCATATGTGCACATATTTTGTGTGCATGTGCACACGCGTGTGTGTTTGTGTTTCCGACTTAAATCAATAAACTCCAATTATCACATTTCACCACCTAAAAGAATTACTCCCAGTGTGCTGGAGCTAAAAGCAGCCGGAGACGTCTGTTATATTTACAATTATACGAACACACTGAACAAATCCTCACGCAAACACGCAGAACAATGTCTGTATTAAGGAGGAAATTAGTTCACTAACACATTATAGACATGTAACTCCAAATGTGGCACGTCAGAGATTTTATAAAAAGAATTTTTTACAGACTTTTTTTTCAGTTTAAGAAGTAAGAGTGTAACCAGAGCAGAGTAGAAAAATCTATTTGAAAGTCAAACTTGTCAAGGGTAAATAATCAGAGTCCTTGCCTCACAAAGTGGGTGGTCTGAGGATCACCAGGGCGATTCAGCAAACACAGGAGTGAAAACACTTCCACTGTTTTAGCACAGGATTTTGTCTGCTCTCTGTAAGATTTACTTCCAATGAAAACAAAGAAAAGATCGGATTTGATTTAAACCTTTAAATATATTTCCAAATGTAATAACACGTGATGGGAATTTATTTAAAAATGTCACCCTCACTCAATCCATAATGTCAGGAACAGTAAACAGATTTATGTTGGTTTCTTGTGTGGTTTGGCGATGAGAGGAGAGGGGGGAAAAAAACCATGAAGCTGCAGCTGAAAAGCAAACAGATTCGCAGCCCAGCATTAATGCTTCTGTGACTCTGCGCGACCTCTGGGCCGCAGAGGTCAATGGTTCAGATGTACTAATTGTATTGTGATCCAGACATGGACCACTTGCCCCTCTCAGGGTGAGGCTGCCAAAGGTTAAGTCAGCAGGCTCAATCAAAGCGCAGCTCATAGTGGCGGAGCCCCCTGCTTGGCTGGAGGGCGGTGGGAGGGCCCGAGTCAGGAGGGCCTCTTCCACACTCGACACATTTTCACAGCCACGCATAAAAACAAAGTCACATATAATTCAATGAAAAATACGCAACAAAAACGGCGATGATGATAAAAATTGCAATTCCACCGGTGAAGCTGATTTTGTCATTTACAGGCCTTTTCCTTTTCAGGGTTATGCAAATAATAAAAAAAAACCCCTCCATCAACATTAACATAATTAAAATGAGTCAAATGAATGATATTACATTAGCATTATTTGGATGAATTTATATTTACGACCCTGGTGGAATGTAAAAGTATTTCATCTGATTCTGCACCAAATTCAGAGGCCAAAGATCAATTTTAAAATTCTGTTAAATTTCAGTAAACATTTTGGCCTCTTCCAGCAGTTTAAATGTTGATTTACACTTAAAATATTAACGCTGATACAATTTAATGCTCAGCTTCTTTGTTGATTAAAAGGTTGAATAAGGATTTCCTGTAAGCACACCAGATTAAATCCTGACATTGAAAATGTACAAAATAAGACTTATAGTGTACTCTAACATGGGATGGTCGTATGTTTTAATGATTTTAATCTGTTTACAAATGATATGAAATGCGCTAATAATCCTTAGTCATTATTTTATTCATGGACTTCCATAATGTTATAATTAAAAACTTTAAATGTATATACATATATATTTAAAAAAGGGTCCTGATTTACTTAAACGTCTTACTTTGTTAAGAAGCTTCTTTTAAGACTATTTCTATTTGATTTATAATATAAATGTTTGTCATTAAAAGTTTAATAGTTGGCAGGAGGACTTTGCCCCCAATATAAAAAAATAAATAAAATAGGAACATAATGTGAAACAAAATATAAGATTTCCGCTGTTTCCGTGCGTTTCTTGCTTGATTTTGGGGTTTTGTTTCGGCGCAGTCCTTCACAACAGGTCCTGTTTCTTCAACAATTAAACACCAAGCAAGTAAAATATTACATTGAACTTGGTTCATAAAGAAAAATGTTAAATGATTTCAGTCTACAGTTGCTACTCCATATTGTGTCAACATATTCTCCAGCTGTTAAATCTCGACCTGCACGCCTCAAAGTAAAGTTAAAACTAAATGAAAAAAGCTTCCTTGTGATCAAATCATGAACTTTTTCGGATTTTTTTTCTTTAACAAAGTTTCCCTAATGAGACTTGAAAGCTAAAAAGTGGGATGCCGAAATAATGCTAAAATAATAGGTGTGTTTCTGCAGAAAATGGTAAGTAAAACGGGGTAAATAAATTTTTCTTCTATTTTGTTTTACAAATTGCCTGAAAAGTTTTTTTTGCAACAGGATAAATCATTTTGAATAAACCGTCTAACACGACAGTCCTTCTTCACGCAGCAGCTTAAAAAAAAAAACCCCTGAAAAGTCGTCCAAAGCTCCCCGGACACCTACCATTATTGCAGAGCAGTCCGGTCTGTATCGCCTCCTCATCTGACTTGAGGTGCTGCGGCTTGGCTTGCTTTCGCCGGGACATGTTGATCTGTTTGTGCGCCTCGCTGCTGCCTTTCGCCGAATCATCTACAAGCAGCGAATGGGACGCTTCGCGAAGAGCGGGTTCGGTGAAATAAGAGATCGGAGGATGGTGTTGATGCCCGAGTGCAGATTGCGCATGTCAGTGTAATTATGATGGAGGAAGGATAATGCTTTTACGACTCTAGCTGCCTTTCGATGGGTGATTGGCTGCCGTCCAGCCAACTCACGGTAGATATGGAAATGAGGGATGGTGTTTAATAATAATTAGTTCACTTCCTGTCCGATGTGCGGCTGATTTTACGCACATCTCCGAGCAGCCAACATGGTTTCGTCCGATCTGAACTCCTGAGAGTCTTAATCGTTTTGGAACGGTCTTGGTTTTAACTCTGTGGTCAAATGCTGCATCTTTAGATAGTCCGTTTGAGTCTAAGATTGTTTTATTTCCTTTCTCAGCTCTTGGATTGGCTTAGACATTCCACTTTGAGTTGACTCCTCGGGAGGTGGATGGCTCGATGTCCCAGCTGAATCCCTCACACACACTCGAGGCAAAAGCGTAACACTAGCAGGAGCACCCTCAGAGAAAATAGGCTGAACACCCAAAACTGCCTCAAGCCCAGAATCAACGCGACGGAAGAGGTAACTCCCTAACAGATCAGATTTCGTAGGATTGGATACGTGCGTAAAGTCAAACTTTGTGCGTAAAAATCTCGCTCAGGTCGCACGTAGATCCGATCTTAAACTGGTGACTGTCGGAAGTGAGACTCCCTGGTTTATCCGAGCTACCGGCGCTCTCCTTGTTGCCTCCGCCTCCGGTCCATCATTAGATGCCCTTCAGCCGCCTGCGATAGGCTACTGCCAGGATACCACAGGAGGTGTTGGAGCCCTTGCTTCATTTGTTACGACCTCCCACAATTTGGCGCCATAATAGACTGAAAAATGTGTCGGAGAAGAAATCCTCCCTCGAGTGAGCATCAGGGAAGTGTGTAAGATAAACCAAGATGAGCTCAGTTTGAAAATAAAACTAGGCTGAATACACCTTTTCTGTAGCTTGTATATATGTTTTACCGGTTGGTTGACATAATAGCAGCCAATACAGACCAGAGTTTAAACTTAAACTGAGCTCAGTTATCGATAAATAAAATAAATAAAATCCTTTAAAAAAGAAAGTATGCAAGAGTATGAGGTGTATAATAAAATGTGTTTGAATCCCTTCCACAGACTGTAGCTATTTCAAAGCCAAGAGAAGAATGAAGCATACTTCAGCAAAGCTGTAATCCCCTTTCACCAGACATTGTCCCCAAACTTGTAATTATGTGGTATTAAAAGATGCAGCTGGGGGACGACAGAATCAGCTGTTGATAATTGCAAGTACTACACAACAGCCTGGTATTGATCGGCATGTCTCCTATTCCCCTGCTATAGAGAGATAAGGAGGCCCCACTCTTGCTCGAATATAATTTCTTCTGACCTATCAGGTTTCTACAGACTTATGATGAATAGCCAGAGTGGCCAAGAACGCTTATCTAGAAACTCAACCCTCCTTGATTCGATATTGATTCTTTGTAACCAGCGTCAGCACACAAAATCAAACTAGCAACTACTTGACCATGATCTCTTCCAGATTCTAACTTGGCCTCCACCGGTGCAGACTCCACTCTATGCCCGAAGCACCACTTGATTTTAATCATTGTGAACATCTGTTAGACAAACAAATGTATCAGTTTATATTGTTTAATATGACGAGGAAAGGTAATCCAGCTGAGCCACTTAAATAAATTATATTCATTAATAAATAAGTGCTGAAAGCAATTACACTAAAAATACACAAATCACTTAATTAAATATGAAACAAAAAGGCACTTGGGAGTTATTCATGATGCTATTTAGGTGACCTATGCTGCTAAAACTGCTTCGCTTTTTTCAGCAGGGCAGAAGAAGTCTCCAGTTAATTTTGGAGCAGCAGTAAGTGGAGTTGTGGTGTTAGATTGCAATGCAAACACTGGCTTAATTTAAGAAACAAAGAGGTCCTGAATCCTGGATGAAGCTATTACACAGGATTTCAGTAGAATTTTTGTTTTCAGTGGTTTTGGAAAAACAACTGACCAGTAGTATTCCAGGCTATTTAATGAAGAGAAGTCTAAAAAAGAACTTTTAAAGCTGTAAATACTGCAGAAATACAGCAATAGCATATAAGGATGGGTAAAGAAGAAAACAACATAAAGTACCTTTGTTTTGGTTTGGACCACAGCATCAGTGTGTACCTTTTAAAAATGACTTTAAAGGCCATATCACATGATTCACAACACTTTTAAGCCACTGTTGATTCATGCGGATGAAGGCATTGTTGTTCTGGAAGAGAACACAGTTAAAAGCGATCTTTCAGAACAACTATGTATTGGTGTGCACTCAACCTTAATTTCCTCCTGCAACCTTTTTTTCCACCAATCCAGTGCCAGTGCCAAATCTAGAACCAGCTGTTTGCATTTCCAGTGAAAAAAAAAAGACATGCACTGGTGCCAAAAAGCTGGCACAAGTAGTGCACCACAAAATTGCTGTGCCCAGATTTGGACCCATTGAAGTACGTAACTAAGGGAGGGGTTATGGCAAGAAACTCACAGATGATTTGCAGATTTTGTCCACTATAATTTTCATCACATGGTTCATGAACATGAAGTTTTGCCGCTTAATGCAATGTTATACTCAGTTCTCAAACCTGCAGAAATGTGGGCTGGTACCAAAACCAGGCACCAGCATCACATCTGTAGAAACCAGGCATCATGGCACAAAGGACCCAAACCATTACCACCGGATGCCTCGCTGTCAGGGCCAGTGACTCATGGTTTTCTTTTTTTGTGTCATGCTTCCTTGTGTTACATAATGTTCATTTTGTTGTACAAATCAAACCGTACCCGCCTATAATTATATGCCAAAATATCTGATATAAAGGAGGAAGAGGATTAAATTTCCAAACATGGGCTGTTATAGTCAGTAATAATCATTCTAGCCTGATATCCACTAACAGCTGAAAAAACACAGGAAATGTGATATCAGCGGCTATGGCATGAATAACATAGAAGGTATTTCTTTTCTTTCAGGAGCCTGAAAATGATAAATACCAACAAATCAACAAGCACAGCTCCTAAAAACAACATCACATTTAATACAGATTCATTCATGTTTTGTCCACTCCACAAGAACTTGGAAAAGATATCAGTTAATATAACAAAGTGTTTGCGTGTCTGAAAATAGGCCAAATACACTATTATGTTTGAATTAATATAAAATGAAAGTTAAAATCTGTCATTTGTAATGTTTAAGTTCTTTGCACATTTGCGTATCAGTCATTTCTGAGCAAGAAATTGACAGTGAGGTCGACGTACTCGCCAAGATTACAATTTGATTCTTCAGAATTGAGAAGCTTCTCTGCAACCACATTTTGTCTGTATGAAAATTACAGTACGCAGTGATTTACTAGCAGCTAAAAGGAGGAGCAGATACACCAGCGGCTCATCAGCCGGTGCCAACTGAGGAATGCGAAGGCTGCTGTACAGAGCATGAGGCCACAGATGGAGATATGACAAGCTAATGGCCCCTGAAGACAGTGATCAGCCACGAGAAAAATGCAAAACTTTCCAGAGATATATCAGGTTGAAAGACACGGCAAGACTTTGAAACTATCTATTCATACTGAGGTATTTACTGACTAACAGGAAAAGCCTCGCGGAGAATCTGCAGGGAATAATAAAAATGTTTATGCACAGATTTTTACCTAAAGAGCTTCAATGTGTTCACTGAAACTTGACTGGCCTACGTGGTGGTGATTGCAGACTGATGATGTTGAGCCAAAAACTGGTTAAACTCACTAAAATGTTTTTAAAATGTTATTTTTAATTGTCTTAATATGAGCAGAAGATTTACAGTGAGCTTTAAAGTGACCTAAAATATTGTGTGAAGTTGATAGACTGTTAGACCGTCTTAAAATAATTTAATACATGCTTAGGAGGACGTTAAATTCTTCAAATATTCTTTTAAAGCTCTTTTAGCTAAGCCTGATTTCCTAAGAAGTTCATTGATAGTGGACAAATCTACAGATCAAATAACATTCTGTGCTAATGAAGAAAGTAAGAGCCACATATGTGCTGTGGTATGATAAATATGTGAGGATGTAACCAGAGGATGCTATTGTTTGCCTTTTTTGACTAAGGTATTGTAGTGACTAAAATGACAGAGTGAGTTCATTTATTAGCTTTTTATATTTTATATAAGAACTGATATAAGACTGATATTCTAAAATATGCCATTAATTATTGTTTTTGCAATACTTTTTTATGCATGAAGAGGTTACTCCAACTCAGTGGAGCTATTTTCATTGTCATGCATTTGTATTTGCCTCCTGTCTTCTCTTACATCTGTTAGCCATGGCTCAGAGAAAAACATTACAATGTGGTAATTACAAGGGAAAGATTGTGTTAAAATGAAGCTTATGATGTTAAAAAAAAAAACTTGATGCCTACATAACTTTCCATTATTCTCACCATACCAATGGGACAATTCCTTTAAAAACTATAAAAAGTTAAAGCAGAAATAGACTGAAAAAATTATTGTACAGTAGAAAACATTTTTTATTGTTAGAAATATCAGCTGGGGTCATAAACTACCTCACTGGGTCACTTGAAGGTTAAACATATCACAGCTGCCCAGCAAATACAGTGGAAGAACTGGACTGTACAGTTTCTGGAGAAATTGCTGTAGCATTGTTGCTACGCCCAGAGATCGTTGCTTTGTCTTCTGTAGGTTGAGGTTAAAATTTGGTAGGGTGTATGTACCTAATGAAATGGCTCCGTAGACAGGTGTACCTAAAACGTAGCCAGGTACACAAGTGTGCCTAATAAAGTGGCCAGGCACACAGGTGTACCTAATTAAGTGGCTGACTCCTTTTTTAAGCACACGGTGTACCTAATAAAGTGACCACAGGCGTAACTAATAAAGGGGACAGCCATTTAATTAGGCACATAAGTGTACCAAATAAAGCGTTCACAGATGTACCTAATTAAGTGGCCAGCCACCTTTTCAGGCACACAGGTGTACGTAGTAAAACTGTCAGCATCTTTACAGAGCTCCAGGATGTCACATCATCGATAACTGACCCACAAATATGAGTGTGTTTGTTTCCCCATGTGGTATGTACTCAAAATCACAAACAGCCAGGGACACTAACAGACAATAAATAGTAGCTTCAAATCGGTTCCTGTGTGAAAATGAAGGTTTAGTTTAAAAATTCTGAAATTTTACATCATATTGGTCTTTGATTTAAAAAAAGGACTTTTATTTTGAAATTTGACACACACACTTGTTCCCTGCTCTAAGTCCCAGTCAGGGTCTGCGACTGTTGCCTGTTGTCCTTCGGTGTTTGTTTGTGAATGACAGTATTTTCGGTGTATTTTGGAACAAGCAGCATTGTGCTGCAAGTAGTTAACGTATGACATCATGAAAATGTTTGTCCAAGCGGCTTATTTCACTCAGGTTTGAATCATTGTCAGTTTTACAGCCGTCTTGCTGACAAAGTCATCGCATATGGCTCGCCATAGCACACTGAAGTAAGGTGGTTAAGCTCAGGAGGCATGCCAAAGAGTTTCTTTGATTTATGACTGTAGTGTTTCTTCACAGTGACAGCGCACTGACTCAGTGTGGAAAAACTCAAAGACACAAGCGAAACTGCAAATATTGTTCTTTACTTTTAAGGTTTTAATGAACTGTTTTGTAAATGACAGATTTGTTAAATGTTAAAGTTTTCAGATCACACTTGCACGTCTTTAAACTAAAAGAAAGGGAAAAATCGGAGGTGTTTTGTAGGTAATTATGCAATGTCTTTACCCACGAGCGAGAATGAGTTTTAAAAGTATATTTTGGGAATGTAGTCAAGCTCATTAATAGGGCGGGATTTCTAAATTACCCACATTATCTAAGAGGTGCAATGTTGAAAGCCACAGGCTGCAGCCGCAGTTTGTAACTCATGAGTGTGTAGAGCCAGCTGCTTCCTTTGATTTACTTTTCATTGAAAACAACAGGATCATAACAATTTTTCTAGTTGAAAATATCTCTCCTGTGAGGGGCTTCAGGGTGGCAGTCTGTTTAGCCCTCCACCACTGGCACTGTGCTCTATAATATCTCTAAAAGAATTGCACTCACTCTGGCTCTGTTTCCTCATGTAATCACACAAAGGGATTTTTCTAGAAAATGATCGTAAATCACAGGCTGGATCAATACAGCAGGCCCAGGCTGCACTAGCCTGATAACACAATCAATAGGGGTATTTGGATTTTAATTAATACATGACGGCACCTCAGCCCTGGAACAGTGAAATATGACCCCAAACCCTTTTGAAATACACCCTTCAGAGCGTCACATACAACCCTGATATCTGCTACAACTCATCAGTTGTCGATGTGATCTGGTACCTGAGGAGCTGAAGGAACAGAGGGCTGCAGGAAAGAGAGGATGTGGGTGAAAATACAAGTGGACACATAGGATTTGAAAAAGAACCATGCAAAACAAAAGAAGTCAGGATAGTAGAGACAGGATTTAGGCCAAGTGATTCTTTTAAATGCTGACTATAGCATGACAGTAGATAAATAGGCTAATATGAAGGTAATTACAATACTAATGGCATTTTCCATAGGTTTGTTTAGTCTTAATGGTTACTGGGCATTTTTGTTTGACATTTTTGTCTTTTAGACATGCCATTAAAACTGTAAAATCGCAGGTACAATGTTCATCACGTTTGCCATCTTAGCATATCTTTAACTAGGTGCTAGACTGAAGGTTGAGCGGAGTATGGAGTTCATCTTCAGTAGATATTTGTTCGTAAACCAAAGTAAACAGTTTTTTGAAAATGATGTTGATGAGGATCCCAGTTTTTCCAAATGTATGAAGCTATGCAATTCTTAGACCTCACCAGAAAATCGGCAGTAATGGTCGAAGGTGGACGAAACCACAGCTGCTCACATTGGAGACCTTTTGTATCATCTAACTCAACTATCTTTCACCATTATAATCCAGAATATGGATTGTTGTACACAGAAGGAGTTTGTCTCCTAAACATAAACTATATATAGAAGATTAGCTTACAGTAGCTACTTTGACATAACCCATTCGTTTTTATTTTGCATTTTGAATACTCAGCATTAAGCTTCACCCACACTGGAAGCAGAGACCACATAAAGTGAATGACATTCAGCAACTTCAAGCAACTACGGATGAAAAAAACTGCAAGCGATGGGGAAGTGGGCGGGACCCGAGATAACATTTTCTCAACTTCCCGTCCAACTAAAGTGACTGCCAATCAGAGTGAAGGATACCACTGATTGACATATGATCTGGCAGCAAATAGATTAGAGGGTTACCAAGGCAACTGGATCCTGGAATGTCTGCGAGCAAGCAGCCGTCAGCTTCAAAGTGATGCGCAACAAGCGAATCGCATCCAGTGTTCAACAGCATTCAGCTTTAACTCCCTATGTTGGGACAACCTTGATTCAAATAGTCATGCTCCTTACTCTATTATCCCAATGGATGAGTTATTAATAAATTCACCCAACGACTAAAAACATTAGATTGTACCTGTAAACATGCTTGTTTTAAGCTGTAAACTTGGGAATCTATGGAAGCTGACTAACGTTGTAAGGGGTCGCAAGAGGAAGTGCAGAAAATAAAATTCATTTCTGATTATTTTATTCCCTTATTTTTCACTCGAAATTTTTAATTTTCAAATCGTGGCACAATGTAGAGCAACTTAAAGCAGGATATCCTCCAGCCTGTGTTTCCCTGTGGCAGGTCTGACGTACCTCAGTTTCTCAGTCATTCGTGAAGTTGGTTTTCTCGAAGCAAAGACAGTGACGCCACATTGCTGAGGCTTTGATGGAAATTGAAAAATCAGTGGGTGATGCCACAGTGGTTGTAGCCATCTTTTATATACAGTCTCAGTTTTTAACTTGACTAATATGCAACCGATTTTTTAAAACCAAAATCATGCTTTTCCTGACGTATGTCATTGCATAAATTAACTAAATTCAACTGAAATATATAAAATCATAGGTTTATTCCATTAAAATGAATGGTTTACATTGTACTAATGTAACAAAATTACATGGAAAATTAACACGTACTCAAAAAACTTGAAGTAACCATTTGTGTATTTTAAAGCAAAGTCAAAGTGGAGTCATTAGCAGTTCTGGCATTTAGATTCACCTAATTAAACATTTGCCAATCACAAATACTGATTTAAACCTAATGGTGACAAGTGAGAAGCTAGCATGTATATTTACTTTAGATTATGATGCTCGGTTCAGAATTTTATGGCAATCGCCTCAATAGTTCTTGAGATTTTTCAGTTTTTCACTAAAACCGAAAAAAGTCAGACATTCATGTTCCTCTGGGGTCCTCTGGGGACCATGAATGTCTGTGTAAAAGCTTTTTTCAATCCATCTAGTAGATGCTGAGAAATAGTCTTGTGGAATGACCAGCCAACACCACCATCTCTAACTGCTAGTTCTGCTTTAAAACAAGACGGCCGATGACTCCACACGGTCACGTCCCTTAAGAGAAACCAGCAATCGTCTAAGCTGACATGGAGACTCAGACCCAGACAGTCTCCCCTGCAATAGCCAAAACCTTCACTCAGCAGTTATTGTGGTTGAATGGGATCTGGTTCTTCATCCCAAAACACAAAGCAAACGGAGAATAGACCAAAAAGAAATCAAAAGCGAACAAAGAGGGATTGAACGGCGAGCGCAGAGTGACAGACAGCACCAAGGCAGGGCTGTTAGGTTATGTAGACTGAGGGCTGAGTGTCGGGGAAATTTCTGATCGCTTTAATTCACTACACCTAACTTGGCTCGGCTCTTTCCCCCCTCTCTGCTTTTATCTAACACTGTGTTTCTGTATTGATTTTTTTTCTTTATCTTCAAGGCTGGATAAGAGGACACAGAAGTGCGGGAGTGAGAGTGAATGGAGAACTTTCCTGAAGATTGCTGCTATTCTCCGGCTTATTGCCTCCTGTCCTTCATGGTTTCACATGACGTCCCGGGTGTCAGGATCGCCTTCAAGCTGGAAATGAGGAAAGTGATGATACCAGTGGGCTGGGATCAGAAAAGAGGAAATTGGCTAAGGTAGAAAAGAAAATGACAAAATAAATCAGTTAAAGTGCAGAATGACATAAAATAGGTGTAAATATTTGTAAACTTTTGCTGTATGAGGAAACTCAAAGGGTGCTGAGATAATTCACCCATTTAGAGGAGGATGAGAGAAGCAGGCACACAGAATAAAACATCCCCTCAGCTGCTGTTTTCTTACACATGAAAGCTTCATAATTATGTGTTTGGGGCTTTGTTGACATGAAAACCTACATGAAAAGCACCTAACGGCAAAAAAGCTGCAGATTTCAGGAAAAAAAGGAAATCATTCCTTCTTAAAACTTGCATGCAGATTAGAACAAAGGAGGCAATAAAACAGAAGCTAATTACAACCTTCATGCACATAAAATCTAAGGCAGGTAGAGTACAATATGCCTTTCCTTTCCTTGTGTGTTTCCTTAAACGCACCGCCCTGTCGTAGGACAGAAAATCTTTTGTGGAATAAATAATTTCTTGGGTGAATTAAAGCTCCAAGTGTTTGAATTGAAAGTGACGACAAAGGCAAACCCCTGGGTAATAGATTTCTTAAAAGAAAGAAGAGGAGGGCTTAAACGTACCAGCAGGATGCCCTTTTCTTATCTCTGAAACAATTAAGCAACACAGTTGTTTAGAATAAGAATAGATTGTTTCAGATTCAGGTCTTTTCCCAGCTGAGTAACAAAGCAGGCTACCTGCAGCTAGCCTTTTGTTTCACCGAGCATCAGCAGAAATAGATTTTCACATCAGCTCCCTGACAAATAATCCAGTTAGCTCTCTCTTAATCTGAAAAACAAGTAAAGCTGGCCCTGCCCTCACCCCGCTTATTATTCTCCAGCTGAGTTCGAATTTCAGCTCTTGCAGCAATGACGAGTGTGTGGACTCAAATATGGATAAAAAAATGCCGAGTAAACTGTAGAAAGTCAGCGACGCCTTTTTCTTTTCACTCAAATGAGGTCAAATGCATTATCCCCTGATGATTTACATTTTTAAACTCGTCCTGGTTACAAAAGAGGCCGACAAGTTAAAGACTGTACATCTAAATTAACTTAAAAAAACATATTCAAAAACTTTTTGAACTATTTTGCTTCCATAACGTATCTTCTTGTACTAATGGAAAGAAAATGTCCACAATACACATTCCAGTTTCAGAAGTCAGTGTACGTCTAATCTATATGTAATCTATCTATACATACACTTTTATAAACTTGGACCTATAACACAACACAAAAGATCATTCTCATAATGTAAGCAATTCCCTAAAGAAGTGTCAGGGTCATCTCTGTTCGAACAGTATTGGAAAAGCAATGGAATTTAATAACACACATTAACAGAAGCTTTCTTAAAATGCATTAGTCTCATATTTGGAGCCAGAAATCCTCATTTAAGTAGCATCTAACTCTCCATTTTTCTTCCTGTTTAGGGTTTTACATAATAGTTTGATATATATCACTCCAAACCTGTTTTATAGAAAGATTTAATCCTACAAAGATTGCTACTGTAGGACGAATGATGATTGGAAACAACTCAAAATGGAATCAGTTCCAACCTTTTGCTTTAATGCAAAAATGAAAAATGAAGACTTTGCTTTAGTCAGTATTTACAACTGTGTTTTTTGATGAATATGCAAATAAGCATTAAATTAAAAACATTTGCATTCTAACAAATATGCAAATTTTCAATATGCAGCAATAAAACTTTCAGAAAACATATAAAATATAAACTTAGCGCCAAATATTTAGCTGAGGAGGTTTGTTGGAGTTTTGACCTGTAGTGTTTCTGCTAAATGTTGTTTAAGAAAAATCCCAAAATCCCTAAAAATATATAAACGGGAAATTCTGAAATTTTTAAAGACACATTCTAATGAGCGCTTTAAAACCTAAAAATCCCCCCAAGTACTCGTCTGTTTCCTTTTCTCCCGTAGTCTCTGCTCGGTACTTTTACTGACCAGCTACAAGTTACCCAAAGACAGATACAGATAACATACAACCATATGATTAGTTTGTAAAAGTGCGACACACTTGAGAAGTACATGATTTATCTCCAACTTCTTTATCTGCTTACATATCAGCATAATAAAGGATGCATTTCTGTATTAGTATCATAACATTTTTGACTTAAGCACACTTTCTTAATAAAGCTTTTAATCGAACATTTCTAGTCGTATGGAGTACTTTCAGATCGCCGTATCACCTCCTTTTCTGATGTTAAACATCTAAATACTTGTTCCACTACTACCAGAAACACATACTGAAGCAGTAAGAGGAGCCCTGCAGGCGACTTTCACACATTAAAGCAACATATGTGAAGATTTTCTAGCCTCCTCCTTCAGCGTGGCTCTCAGTGGGAGGCAGACAGTGGACAGAATAATTATTAGGAAACTCAACGTAAAGCACACCAGGAGAAACTCATGACTGTCCTCATAACTTAGACCAATAAATGCTCGTAGCCACAGCCTAAATCCTGCCATGCCACATCATCATTAGAGCACAAAACTGGACAAAAAAAGAAAAACAGTTTCACATGCACTATTATATCAGCGTCAGAGGACTGCGTCACTGCTCTGAACTGTAATTCCTGTATAAAATAAAATAAATCATTTGACTTCTGTGTAATTGTAAATTAAAAGGTCTGGCTTACTCGTGTCCGTGAAAAGTTGCAGATCCTTGTGAAATTTGAAGGAAAACCTCACAAAGATCCTGCAAACAAATAAAGGTGTTGTCTCCCACCAAGTCAAACAGTAAAGCTCCTCAGCTCTCTGCACACAATGAAAAGGAGACGAGGAAAAAGAGAAAACTAAACTAAAAGGGCCCAGGCTGATTTTTATGTGAATGTTGACTAAGAATGGTCTCCATCTGTGCAAACCAACTCAAACAGTTACTTCCTGTGAGTCACAGTCTGAAGCCTGGAGCAAATCACTGATATTTATCATGCAAGATGGCACACATTCCCAGGGTTATACTTTCTGCTGCTGGTCTCCCAGTCAGGCTCTGGCCTGCTGAGAGAGGCTACTTTTCAATCATGTGAGGAGCTGATTTTTAAAGTTGCAGGTAAGATTGTCTTTATTGATCAGAGGCACACTGAACTTGTGCGACGTACTGCAGACATTGTAGGGAACCGTTTTGGGTCTCAAGTATTGCGTAGCACCCGATTAGCAAAAAAGTTGCTGAACTCGGCTCAAGATGCTCGACCAATAATGCGGCTGTTAGATGCCGTCGTATATAGAAATCAGGCAAGTTAATCAATTTTGTGGCTAGATGGAGCCAAAAATTGGGAAAATCCACAAATATCAGCACATTGCTCACTTTTGAAGTCTAGCTTGTGCTACACCTGTTAGCAACAAGCTAATGAAATGAAGCATGTATAAATATGAGCAATGCACACTAAAATATCTCAATGATTTTTGGACATATTATACTGTATACTTATCATGATATTTAGCAGGTTGCACACATGGAGGAGCAGGTTTTGATGGACATCCAATGATAATAAAACTGAACTGAAGTGATTTTTAGCTAATGTGAATCTGTACTGGGTAGTCCTTCTTTGCAATTACAATAATATTATATAATATTAATATTCATTAGTGTACCCCCTGCACAGATTTTGTAGACACACTGCTCAAAACAATATTTGTGCCCACTATTCACATTTTAACTGTGGAAATTTAGAACCCAGTAAAAACTTTCCACGAGTCTTTTCTTATGAGAAACACAAAATGCTTCCTTTGTTTCCCAAAGTAGCACTTTATGACGTTCTTCTGCAGTTATTATCGTCCTTAACTCTACCCAAACATACTCAAGAGGTAGCACTGAAGGTACAGCAGATATAAGCAAAAGGTAGCTGCCCTCCACTGATATGAACTTTTTAGATTCCAAGGTTATTCGTTTGTCTTAGTTCCTTTAAAACTGTCTCGGTATGAAAACCACAGTTGAGCTCAAACATGAGTACGATGGGAAACTTGTGATTTGTTTGCATTATGTTTGGTTTCCTCTGTTAAAGCTCTGACTTGCTCTCGTTTTGTTGCATTTCGGCACGTTTCATGTAAACCGCTCCATGCTGGGATTTTTCAGAGTTGCTGTCACCCTCAGTCGTCGACCCAACTCCCCCCAACTTTAATGATGCAATAAAAGGCAGGACAGGAGGAGTAAGTTACGGATAATTGCAAAGTCATGCTCCGTGGGGCCGGTGTGGTTTATTTGATTAACCTATAGTGACAGGTCAGATGCTGGGAATATGTTTTTCAGGCACATGATCATGGGTCATTTATGACCTCCTGCTGAAGGATAATCAATAGCTGGACAGACAGACAGCCAGGCAGCTGACAAAGTCTGTCATCAGGGTGATGTTTGTGTTATGTCTGCTCCTGAGGCAAAGTAAGGGGCAATATCAAGACGCTGCAGAGGCTCATTGACACTTTCTGAAGGGGATGGTGTTTATAGAGAAAAGGAAAGGGAGAAAGAGAGTCGAATTTTCTCACAACAGTGGTATTTAAACCCCGTAAATGCTTCTGTTTCTATACATGCCACACACCCTTTTTTCCTCTCAAAGCAAAACCATGTCGCAAAATGGCAGCATGTGCGTCAAACACCCTTTTCAAAGGGAGAGGCGAGGGGAGGGGACAACAGGAGGAGTGGGGAAGGAGAAAAACAAATGTCATGCAATGCAAACAGTAAAGAGAGCCCAGTCGTCTTTACAACAGTTTTACAGCACATCCTGAGCTTCAGCAGCTGCCTGCAGACAAACCTTCCCTGCTCGCTGCAGCCTCTGCAGCTCTCTGCTGTCCTCCCAGCAGCAACTCTTTTAGAGCTCCTAGTGGCTGTAAGCAGATGCAATTTTGCATTTCCGGTAGTCTAGACATAACCAAGGCAAAGTGGCAGCACAGCTCATTTTGTCCAATGTGCAATAAAAGTTTTACAACAATTTAAAAAAAAAGAAAAAAAGAAACAAAAAAAAGATTAATTACAAAGTTTATGTGAGAGAAGAATGTTGGTTAATTAAATAGTCACAGCAGGTAAAATACACAGAGTGACTTTACACTTCAGATTACAGACCTTATTTAAAGAGAACATGGTAAAAATCTATAAAAAAAATTGTAAACATTCTTTCAAAAAAATCCTAAATACATTTAAAAAAATGTAAAGATAAAATCAATTAAAAAAACAAATCCTTTAAAACTCTCAGTCAAAAAAAAAATCCCCTTAAGTCTTTAATTTTAAATTTAATTAATTTTAAAAAGTCTAGAAAAATTATTTTCTGACAAACTAAATCAAACAAAAAAACAGAACCCCTCCATCCCAAAATATCCTGTCCAAAAACATATGTAACTATACAAAAAAAGGAAATATGCAAGTCTTCAGCAAGGTAAATACTAATATTGTACCGTGTAAATCCCAGTAAGTGGACCTTGATTTTGTCACACACGTTCTGAACAGTCAAAGTTTAATGTGTGCACGATTTTATTCCTTCCAACTGTTCTCGTTTTTCGACATAATCCACAATTTACAATTCTTGAAGAGGCAATAATGCATTTTCCAGGCTTGTTTGTGGACAGTGAACGTGTCACGTCTTTGACATGCAGCCTGTGTAAATTATCCCTTTGCTGCCGAGACACCCTGGTCTGTTCTGCTGTGCAGCCAAACGAGAACGAATCAAAGAGCTTTCGCAGAGATGATCATTGATTTAATCACATCATCGACTGCAGCCACTTCAGGGCCAAAGTAGCTAATCCATAACCAGCCAAACAGATTCACGCCAACGCCTGCAATCATAGCTAAATGGGGATCAGAAGGTGTCACGCAGCATATCAGCTTCTATCACACCTCAGATGTGTTATGAAGTGTCTCAGTATTGATCAGGAATAACAACGACGTGTCCATCGACCACGTAAGACATAACTGTATCGACAAGAGAATTAGAGGGATAATTGTTCCTCTGTCATCTAACTCCAGCATGACTGCGCTTCCCTTTCTGTGTGTGAGCTGCAGTAACAAGAGTGACATTAAGACTTTGTTAAAGGACCAAAACTGAAACGATGCTGCTTTAAAAATCCTGCAAGAAAAGGACGTAAAATGAACAAAACAGACTGAAAGTATGACAGGAAAATCTGATTTGTATCATTTAGATTGTATAAGGAGGCTTTACTGCTCTAACCACTTTGTATATAGTTTTATAGTTTAGTCTAGTGTCTAAAATGGGAATACTGGTACCTCTGGGGGTACACTGTAGTACTGCAGGGGCTATGCAAGTGTTTTCCTTTCTTTTTTCCTTTTTTTGTTTAAGTCAATAAAAACATTTTCTGTCATGGATAATTTCCAAAATAATTAAAATACAACAACCCGGTGCAGTGAAAATGAACTGCATGGCAAAATCTGACATATATCCAGGATATTTAATGTTGTGTCACTTTTCAATAAGATACAAAGAAATGCAATTTTGATAAACTTTTTATTCCTGATTTTAATAAGACTGTAACCTTTCAGCTGCCATAAAGCCTCACCCCAACACATAACAGACTCATGTTAACTGTAAGTTTCTGATCTTTAAGGCAAAAAAACATCAAAAAAGTTTAAATTTAGCAGCAATACAAGTGAAAACTAAATATACACAGAACAGTGATCCGCATATTCAGACTAGAGCACTGATACAGATCGTGCCCGGAAACAAAAGTTTGATCACTGCTCAGTCACAAAGATCCCCAGTGAGGCACAGGCCCATGCTTCACACTAAATTTTAAATGCATTTTATCATAAATAGTCAGATCTTAGCTTCAGAAATTAGCGATGGATTATGAAACTTTGAACTTTAGCGCTGAAGCGTTTTCCAGCAATATGTTTGTTGTTAACAGATCAGACACTGACGCCTCAGTCGTGCGCTGCGGCCGCTTTTCTCTACCGAAAATGTTTTGCTCTGGGGGAGGCACTTGGCTGAAAAATGAGGGGTACATGCATTACTGAAAAGCATCTGAGAACTGCTGAGTTTTTTTTGCTTTGCTTTCATCACAGGGGTCTAATTCTTCAAAGGGGTCATAAGATTGTCTGATAACAGAGATTAAAAGAAGTTACATATGCATTAGTTTTATTTTACTCGCCTCTGCTTTATTTCTTGTGAAAAACTTGATAGGTTTTAGCACTTTTGGCTGTTTCAGCGAAGTTTAAAGGGCAAGTGTCCCTTCAGCGTTGCTATTAACGATTCGGGAAGCCTCTGCGTAAGAGTTTGAGAGGCAAATAAGTGTGTGTGGGGGGGGTTTCTGACAATTTGCCAGGCTTGTTGTGTGTTTTCTAATTCACACTCTTGATTTAAAGATTAATTGTAGTCTTTAAATAAATGTAGTGTAATAAAAAAGTGCAATATTTGCCTTTAAACTGTTGCAGAGTACAAGAAAAAAAGTATCTTTAATTACTGACGTGCAGCAGTTTGCAAATATTACCTCCGAGCACCACCGTGCTGCTTCCCCAAATCTCATTCTGAGCGTAAAGTGCCAAATATTATTGCTCTCATTTAATTTCAAATGCTCGCTACTCATTAGTTTCTCAGGACGTGGCACAAAGCAAAATCAGGGAGAAAGAGCGTTTGAAGAGAAAGAATGCTACTTCCTTTTTATCTGATATCTGGTTCAGAAAAGACTTCTTTCGTTCCCCGTCTTGGGTGAAAATACAGCCCTGGGAAAGCTTTGGGTTATTATTGGATGTCCACTCTAAAAGTATTTCCAAACAATCCAATGTTGTGCTCTAATAGAAATCTATGAATGCTTCTCAGGGCCAGAGGACAAAGCTACAGCCGGCCTGTACATCTGTGAGTTTAGAAACAAAGCTTTGTTTGTGAGCCTCAATCACTTGTGCTCATGAAAGCAGACACTTACTTGAAAAACTTTCTTTTTCTTTCAGGGGAGGTGGGGGGGAGAACACTCTAAACCTACATCCTGGTATAAATTTGCAAAACGCAATACAGGCCTGATTGTGTGTGGAGCAGACGCAGGATGCATACAAATAGAATCCCTTCTGAAATGTCCTCTTCCTTGCATGGCTCAGTGGCTAATGTACAATAAATCAACAAAAGGGGGCTTTAATACCAGCAACGGGCAGGTCCAGGGTACTGTTATTTTATCTTTTTACAGTATTTAATTGGAAGTTTTCCCTGAAACATTACACCGCGCTTTCAAATGACTTTGCTCAAATCTAAGAGGAGATTGATAAGAATTTGTCTCCCTCCCTCAGCCCCTCTCCCTCCTCTCTTAAAGTGTTTTTTTCTTTCTATCCCTTTGCCTTTCAGGAGAGAGCAAGTTTTTGCCGAAGGGAGACTAAAGTTACAAGTGTGTGGCATTTCGTGGAGGGAGAATGAAATTGGAGGCTTGGAGGGACGGATAAGGACAGGCTGGGAAAAAGGGAAGTTGGCAGTGGTAGCGGGTCAACAGCGCGCCTCAGAGCCTTACCCACTGCACCAGGTGTCCACTTAATTCAAATGATACTATTATTCATAGACAGAGGAAGAGTATTGAAACGACCCCCCCTCCAAATCATTTGCAACTGAATACAGATATAATCCTGGAAATATAAGTCTCCATTAAGGCTATCCCATTTAGCAAACAAGGCTCCCATTGTGCAACATGTTGTGTGTATAAATCACCGTCTGAGAGAGAGAAAGAGAAAAAAAAGAAACGAGGGGGAAAGTAAAACATTTAGTCCAAGACGAGATTTGAGAATGTCAACTAGTCACGCATGACAGCTCGGAGTGTGTTTAACTTTCTGATTTAAGGGTGGCCCTTTCAGTCCCTAATTTATCTCTTGTTTTATACGTTTTCAGAAGCTAGTAGGTCATCTCAGCTTTCTATTGACAGCAAGGAAATTGACAATAAAATGAATAATATATAAACTTGTATCACATGAATTCAACAGGTATAAAATGCCACGCAATTCCATGACTTCTTGCGTTGTAAAACAGATCCGATTTCAGCGTTTCGGTGCACGTCGATGCCTTCGGGATGGAACCGTCACACTCCAAAATATCCATCCTCCATCTCATTTCTATATTGTTATCAACACACTTTGAGGAAAAAAAAAACCATCCTGTAAAGACGGTTCAAAGAGGTCACACGTGTTTGTTTTGCATTAAAAGCTTCTTAAAGCGCCGTAATAGACACACACACACAATGTTTTGACCCGTTTCACTCATATCTGTGCTCCTACAATATGCAGCTGTTGTTAATTAAATATAATTATTAAACAGATGTGCAAGCTTAATTTTTGTCATTTTTTAAACTTAATGTGACTTTGTGAAAACATTGAAACTTCCTGTTTTTTTCTTTTTTCTTTTTTAAATAAACCAGGGTGCAGTCAGAAATTAGCTACCTTTGCTCCGGTCTTCACGATTAAAACGTCACACCATTAAAATATCATTTGTCCACTGACTTGACAAACGGGCTTTAAAAATCCCCGCGGGCCAAAGTGTTTCTGCAAACACAAACAGGCCGTGAAATTATACAAAAAAATACACATATATACTCAACTTACAGAATATTCTACAATCACTGTGCAATTACACCCGCGTATTTCCTTTCTGGTTCCAAATCTGCAGCTGTGCGTCCTACATGCCGACACTGTATTACATTTTAGAGTTTCCTTTTATTTTATTACATCAGACAGCTACGTGGACTCTTTGTCCTGGGGTCCTTAAAGACTTTTCCAGTTGAATTTCTTTATCTTTTAGTGCTAAATTCCATACTGTGGGTTTCTATTAAAATTGCCTTCTTTATATAATTATATTGTGTACTTATTGAAGAATTTGGCGTTAGGAAAAAATGGTAAATCACTTTTCTCCAGGATTGGATGCAAAGATAAATGCACTGCTGTTGACCTACTTCTGTCTAAAGCAACTTTTTCCTAATTTATGGAAAATTGTTGTTTTTTTTGTGTCATTTTATTTTAACCAGTCATTAATCTTCTTCAGACACTGACCACGTTATTTGGCTTTGCACCTTCGCTCTTGTACATCCGCTGTGAGGGTTAAAAAGGTGACAAATAATCACAGAAAAATACATACCCCTGCACCCAAACCCACTTTACACTGCCTAAGAAGAGTAATTAATTTCAATTCAGTAGACAAACAAAAACAGCTTTAGCCCCCACGATCCACTCCACTTTCCTCTTTTCTTTTTTTAAAATGTTGTTCAGTACAGTACTGACACGAGGCGTTCGCCTCCCAGTCAGTGGATCAATCTAATCCTTCAGAGAAATGTGTGATGGACTGGTGCAATCATCCCAGACAATGGCCCCACAGAAGTCTATTCCCTTTGCCCACAAACTCAAAGGTGAAAAGAGAACAATATCGAGCTGCTGATAAACTTTCTTTTCTGATTTCAGGGGCCACAGAAAAAAAAGTTTCACTGATCCAGTTAAATCCCTAACTCAGATGTGAAAATATCTGGTTTTA
This sequence comes from Oreochromis aureus, assembly GCF_013358895.1. Taxonomy (NCBI): domain Eukaryota; kingdom Metazoa; phylum Chordata; class Actinopteri; order Cichliformes; family Cichlidae; genus Oreochromis; species Oreochromis aureus. The sequence continues at coordinate 28,184,732 of NC_052962.1, read as the reverse complement.
TTTTGACATCTTAAATATACATACAGACACGCTGGCAGACGACCAGCGTTCCTCCTTGCGGTTTCACTCAAACGTCTCCTTTACTAAAACTTGAGCTCTGCCTCTAATGACTTGAAATATAGCTTCAATTACGCTTGTTTTTATTTGTCGACCTTTGAGCAGTTTTTGCAGGCTTGACTGAAGACTCATACGAGCGAGCTGATCTTCTGGTGTTACTCTTGATTGTATTTTTCCTTTTCTGCAAACAGTGGTGACGTGGCCAGCGTGTACCCTGCCTCTCAGCCTATGAGAGCAGAGATAGGCTCTGGTAGGATTGACCGACAACCACCAGAATACCTCTCACTTTAAGCAATGTGAAAGTTTTTAAAGTCTTGAGCTAGCTTTCCCAAATACAATATAATGTGTGTGCAGTCAAAGGTCACCAGTCTATTATTTATCAATTATATGACAAACATCTTGAGATTTAATGGGTGTCCTCAGAGGCAAAGTATGCAAAAATAAATGTGTGAATAAAAGTAGTAATGATATAACATGCATATAAATAACACAATAACATCAACACAGGGATACATATAAGGACTTTCCCACCATTCCACCCAACACTTAATAAGTCTGTTGCATCTGTTTACTCAAACTGAATAAGAAATATAGTAAATAAATAGGCCATGAAACATTATGGCTAACACTGAGTCCACTTATAGGCTAAAAAAGAAGGTAAACAAGAAGGTTTTCTACTCAGAATGATCCCCCTGGGTGTGACAAAATCAGCCCACGCGCACAAAGACGACAAGTCCAGCACAGTCCCCATACAGTTAGAAAAGCTATGAATTGAACAGTTTAAGAAGCTAATTCTTCACAGCTGAACACTCTCTTGTAGTTTGTCATCAGTTTACAGCCATTCCTCTTGTCTGTCGATGTGTGGCACTTATTTTAGAGTTTGGATCATTCAGTAAAACTTAAAGTGACTTTTAATGTCTCTTTCTCTTTTTTCTTTAAATCGAAACAACATTAATTAACCAGAGTTTTCACTAACAGATGACTAACCACAAATTATATCATGTTTAAATCATCGGTTGCTGCCAAATTTGTGCTTCTCTGTGCATGTCTCTATTTTTTAAATATTTTTAAATACCTTTAAATGTTTAGGTTTTGAATCAAGAAATTGAAACACATGAACGTGAAGAAGAAGAAGAAGAAGAAGAAGGTAAATTTCAAATAAGCAGTTGACTGATTTCATTAAAAAATAAAGGGAGAAAAAAGATTGATTGACCTAAAAGCTAAAGGTAATGATGATCAGCCCTTATGTATTTAAGGTGCAATCTTGCTTTTACACTTTCACAGCAAAAACATCGAATTTAGTATAAATTTCAAATTAATATATGGATCCAAAAACTCTTATTTTGAAAATCTCACTTTAACCATTCCTCACTGTAGTGTGTTGTAATGTTTTACAAGTGTTATCTTAAACTGTTATATCCATCGTGATAAAAAAAAAAAGGTGTAATATATAAGTAATAAGAATGAGAAACAGTGAACTATTAAATGAAAGCTTTGCTTTGTAAAACTTTCTACACATTAAAGTTTTTTGTTACAAATAAAGATTTTAATCACTCCTCCACCTCAGCTCAGGTTGTGCCCATTTTTTTTTTCAATTTGCATTTTATAGCAAAATTGGGGCCATTTCTGATTAACATGAAAATGCTTGTCATATGTGAACCATATCTTTACATCCATATGCGTCCTTATAAATTTCTCATTTATTTTAGTCTTTTCATTATCAGGTTTCTCGACCTCTCTGTGTCTCTGTCTCCGTCGCTCTGTCTCGAAGCTGAAGTTCCCATGACCCGTCACAATACAGTGATGATGTATTCAAGCAGTGATGTATGAAATTCGGGCAAATAAAAACCTTTGTCCTCCCACACTGGCTAATTATTTGACAGATTGGAGCCCTGTTGTGTGTGGATACTGTGAAGGAGCCCTCCGTCGCCCATCCCCCACCCAATAAAGAGGCCACTTGCAGAAAAAAATTCCTCTATAGCCTCCCTTTTCTATTCTTTGTTAGAAGATTACATTTTTTCACCACATTTTGGAATGACAAAATGGGGGAGAACTGTGGGTTTTTTGGACCCTGTGGGGACCCTGTGTGCTCAGGCAGTGACAGAGGGGGCCAGGACAGCAGTCAGTGGCCGTTTAAAAAGATTTTCTCAAGCAGAAATATTTAATCTTCTCAGGGAAAATAAAGCAGAGAAAAAACAGAGGACAAAAAGAAGCTAATCATCCACAGGTCTCCCCTCCCCTCCACCTCTCCCCCCACTCCCTCCCTCCCCAGTTATCTGTAAAAAACAAAAAGGGGAAAAAAAGAGAGAAAAAGATTATGTAAGAATGACAGAATAAATCTGCATGTATAATTATGGCGAGTTCCCACATTTGTGTTCTGTTTCGCTGTTTATGAGACAGCTTTTCTGTCAGTTTTACACTGACATGAATTCAGAGAAAACACTCAAGATTAAACTGCCAAGAAAATAATTAATGAATAAAAAGTTGCGTCCATGTGAAAGAAAATCATCATATACCGATTAAAACTCCTCGTCCTTGCTCGTTGTGCTGTATCGGTTGCTTTAACTTGACATTTTTCCTCTCCTTTTCTCCACAGCGACTACTTTCTGGGCAGACTCCTGTAACTGGCTAATTAGCAAAGCTGGAAACGTCCCATTACTCCCTTAACTGAGATCTGTTTGTTGCATTTGTATGTGGAGAAGAAGCATAATTATATGCACACATCACATGCAGGTGCAGGACTATTGTAAAGAGCAACTGGTGAGAGGATCAACACCTGCACTCGGACGCCATGCTACAAATTTAAATAGGCATTTAAATAGACTTTTTGATATCAGGTCTGCATTCGTCTGTGTGTTTTGACGTTAAAAGATTTAGTGAAATGAGAAAATGTAAATAACTTGGGGGTGAAATTCATCTGCAGTTTTATTTGCATATGTATGCTTTTTTGTAAAGTCTGTTCTTTCTAAAAAATGAAACCAGTGAATGAACAGTATCCCTCGAAGAGCCATGTGAGGTAAGCTGGAGTCACTCCCCCAGGTTACAGTGACTCTATGGATAATTTTCCCATCAATAACAACTCAGCGGTAAATTACGTCAAGCGTTTAAGTCGCATTAGCGCTCAAAGCTACGCTTAACGAAGGGCTCGTCTACTTTAAGGGACAGGTGGGTGCATTTTGTATTGTTCAACGTATATTTGTTCAGTTTGTCTTTTTTGTTTCAAGCCTCATTTTGTTAGCCAAAGTAACCAAAATATAGGTGCCCTTTGCTAGCCAAGCTAGCTAGTCAGTGCTAGCATTAGCTTATTACTGCTCCCAGTTTTACTTTTGCTCAGATGTTTGAGAAGTTCAACAAAAAGCTAAACTGAAGATTTAAATTAAAGATAAATTCAAGGAAGTGGTGACTTTTTATAGCTGACTTTGTTTATGATGTACCATGATAGTAGCTTAGCATGTGCTTATTTTGTCTGAAGATATTGCTTAAAGCAAAAATGTTCTGCTAAAGCAAAAATACATGTTTTAACACCCTTGCTAGACTCATGCTAATACTTTAATGTAGGTTTTCAAGTGTTAATATAAAAATCAGAGCAAATATTGTTGATTAATTTGCTGTTCGAGCTTTTTTTTATAATAGCAAATCAAAATCTATGTCGCATTCAAAACATTTTTAAGACTATTTACTAAGTACTCTAAAGTACTCTCTTGTAGTTTTTGTTTCACTGAAGAGGCCACTGTAGTTTTATTACCTGAAGTACATGTATTACAGTGTTAGTCATTTCAGTTGTTTTGCGCTGTGATTCAGATGTTGTTGAGGCAGAACACAATCATACATCATGCCTTCTCTGTGACTAATATCACAAGCTCCAGATTTGGACACAACCTTGATGTTGTGATCCTGAAGCTACCGGAGTTTATCCTCTCGGCATCTGGCTGCGAGGTAGAGGGGACCGAGAGAAAGCATCTGTGGGGTCTCGTCCTCACCCCCCTTCCCAGAGACGAGCCGAACAACACTTGGCGCTGGCCCAGTGATGAGGTGGCTGGAGTATTAACTCCAACTTCCCCAAAGTGGAAGGTTAAAACCCTTTCACAGTGTCCTCCCTCCCTCCCACTGCAGCAGCAGCACAGAGCATATGGCCAACAACAAAATTTCTGTTCCTTTAAAAATGGAAATACTGAAAACGTTCCTTTTGAAGCAAACTCGGTGGATCTAAAGCTGCTTTAAGAAGTGATTAAAGGATCCGTTACCGGGCTGTAGCGATTTATCATGCACATATTGTCCCAATTAGCACGATTATGGTGATGGCGCAGGGTGCTTGACCTTCTAGCACCATCCTCATTTGTATCATGTCAACTCAAAAACAGCTCCTAAATCACTGCTCCTCACTCCCTGAACAAATTACCTCGCACTATTTAAATCTGCAATCCCAAAGACACCGAAAAGAGACATATTTAGGAGTGAACTTTCCGAAAAGTGATTTTTACCCTGCTACAGAGTAAGTATTGGATAATCTGGGGCAGTAATAAGTAAGAAGAAAAATTACTTTGGGTCCTTTAAAATAGTAGTTTTTTTAAGGAAAAAAAATTAAATATATAGTCTTCACAATTGCATAAAAAAAATAAAGTATAATAAAGTTTTCCAGTTTATGTAGAATACTTTATGAGACATAACAATTTTTTAAAGCAAGTGAAACCTTTTTAAGTTTTAAAGAAATAGAATATTGAGTACTTTGAAAATGCCTAGAAACATGTGTAGATACAAATGAATAAAACATCCACACATATATTAAGTACAACATGGACACAAAGTAGTAGGGAATTCCAAAATAGATACAAAGTTAATACAGAGAAATTAGAAATTTTATACAAAGTAGTCACAAAATGACGAATAAAGTATCAAGTAAATACCAAATTATTACTAAAGAACTAAAAGACAATATGATGTATGTCATACACAAAGTAGAACAAATATAAGGTGCATGCACATTAGGAAGTAGATTTAAAGTAGAATTTAAAAAGTATATACAGGGTATCTACTTTACCCTGCATATACTATATATGTATATACATATCTATATCTATATATATATATATATATATATATATATATATATATATATATATATATATATATATATATATACATACATATATAAGAACTGAGTTGAGTTGTTACAGGAAAAAACAAATGACATTTCTGATTTGCGACATTATTTTCTGATGATACAACAAGAACAATATCCTCTGTGTGAACAGTAAGTGTGTACAGTACTCTATGTGTTGCTCTGCCCACGCCGTCGTCTGCAGGTGGAGAGCGAGAAGCGGGGACAATGACGCTCCTCCGGCCTGCCCGTGTATTGAACTGAATCTCTGGATGTTTTGTTTTGGCTCATGGCTGATGTGTCAGCTCGTATGTCTGTGTCACACCACTGGCCAAGGCAACCTCCCAACTGGGTTTTTGGGTGTACGTGTGTTGGTAACAGAGAGTATGGAGAAGCACAGATTCAGGAGGGGTGGAGTCGGGGGGGTCAGTCTTCGAAGGGACCACATGGAAATGAGACCCATTCATCCCTCCACCCGTAACCCCCCCAATTGGCATATGGCATGGCATTGTCCTTGGCCGCTGAGCCAGAAGTGATGCAATTTGTTGGCATGTCCTGTCATTTCACAAACTACCCATCCCATTGAGGCCTCCAGAAAACAACAACAGAAGACATGGAAGGGCAGCCAACAGCTCCGTTTCCACTGATGCCCTGCCAAACTCAGTCAAGAGGGAAATGAAAAATAACTTGAGTTCAAACACTCAAACATTTACCAATATTAATTTAGGCTTTCATATCGGAATGAACAAAATAATTCAAATGCTGCTGGAAATGAGATGTTTGGAGAAGCTTTGGTATTTGTTACAACAGTAAAGCCATGAAAGCAGGCATTACAGTGACACTTGAACTAAAAAGTACTGAAAATGTCAAAGTACTGGTTAGAAGTTTTAGTTTAAAACAAGTTGAAGAAATTAAATATAGATGTGCTGAAGTGCAGAAAGTCGTTGTAGGTTTGGTTGAAGTTCACTGAAGGTGTTGAAGTGTCGTAATTCCAGGTGACTGAAGTGGAAATCATGAAATTATTACGAGCCATTTAAAGTGTGTGAACCAAAAGAAGCTGTTAGTATAAGTGTTGAGTGGGATGTAACGACAAGTAATGAATGTCTACAAATCAAAGATATGAATGGAAAGATGTATTAAACTATGCAGAACTTTATTTCAATATATTTTCAATTCACAGATATTCAAAGGTCAAAACCTAACAATTGAAAGGGTTTGAGGTGACAGCTGAAGAGCCAGAATTAAAGGCAGTTAAAATGCATCAGAAGTTTCAGCTGTCAGAAAAAGTGATTAATTTACTAATATACTGCTAGTTTTTCAGTTGAAATATCAGAAATACTTGAAAACCATTGTGATTAAAGTATAAAGACTGAAGTATCAGATTAAATAAAAGGGCTGAAAGTGGAAGATTACTGTAAGCAGAAATTCAGAGCCTGAGAGGAGTTGAAAGGTCATATAAGTTGCAGGGGACAAATTCAGCTTGAATGGCCAGCTGACACTGAAGGCCTGAAATAACCAAGTGGGAGTTTCTTGCATGAACTCAAAGGTTAAAGTTCAGCTTCGGGCCATCGGGTTTCAAGTAAGTCATATTACTCTAGAAGTTCGTTTATATGTGTTGTTCTTTTTGGCAGATCAATTTATAATACAAGTGCAAAGAGTGTGTAACCAAGGAGCAGCAATTTATTAGAAATGGTAAATGGACTGATTCTTATATAGCACTTTTCTAATCTATCATCGAACCACCAACCTTCGATCAGTAGATGACCCGCTCTAGCCCTGAGCTACAACCACCTTTCTTTAACTTTATTATAGCACCATATGTGCATTATTACATGATACTGAGCATTTATTTTTGGATATCAAAGTAGCACTCAGACGAGTTTAAGGATACGTTCAGAGCTGAAATATCTATAGAGGAAAAATAGGTTCTAAACTTTTTAAAACATTTACTGTTTCAGTAAATTTTTGTTTTGTTTTTTAAAATTTTGTTCTGTTGTTAGTACACAAAACATCTAGAAGCTGCATTTTATTTGAAAAGCTGTAAAAAACTTTAAAATTACTTAGTGCCTTCTTTTAAATCTCTTTAAGGGATCACTTTTTCTTAAAATAAACAAATGCAAGTCATCTTTAGAGCTCCAGCTGAGCAGTGGATGCAGCTTCTTCTTTATAAAGCACCTCGTCACTTTTTATTTTTTTAATATATGAATTTCAATAACACTGCTTCAATAACACTTCTTATTGCAAAAAAAAGGGGAGAAAAAAATTAAATGATATTAAGGCAAGATTATGGGATGCTTTTATGGGAAAGTTTTTTTCCTTTTTTCTTTGAGCCTATGCTTGACCCCAAGCTGTCTAATGTTTAATTAACTCTCACAGACTTGACGAAGGGAGGAGGCAAAATCTTCAAAGAATATGACCAGTGCTTTGTGAAACATTAAATCCAGCTCCAGATCCTTTTGTGCAGAGTTTGCTCATAGTTGACCTCACCTTCTGTTGGGATATCCTGTTGAAAGACACGGCCGGCTTGGACCGCCCAAACAAAGAGGATTTCCCTCCAGGGGAACTCTGAGCTATCAGTGGGAGATGCTGCTGCTGCCGATGCTCTTGTCATCTGTCTGATCTGTTACTTATAAAGACCCAGGCCTGTAAAGGATCAGCAAAAAGATCTGTTGTTGTTTTTCTGTCATGTGTTTGCGTGCAAATCTGTCAGACTCTTATTGTCGCTGCTGTAGTGACAGATCCTCTCGTTTATTAACTCACAAATTTAAGTTTGTTGTATTCTGGCTGTAACGGTTTCCAGGGTGAACACATTTCATTTGGATTTTAAAGTCTTTAATTACAAATGGGTTCATTTCTGATAACCAGTAGATTTTCTTCTTCTGAGTTGGGGGTGAATCTCTGTCTGCTGCCTCTACTGGTGACAAATCCGTTTCACTGGCGGCAGATTTAATCTTGTCTGTGGCAACTGCACAACTGCCCTTCATCCCAGTATACTGGATCATCTCAGATGTACAGTGCATTCTTTTCTGTTTATGAGATGTTGGAGCAGGTCCCTGAAAACAGCAGTATGCATTGTTAGAATATTCACTGACAGATGTTCAACAGTTGCAAAATATGCTTTGCAATCGCCAAGACTATAATTATACTGGTGATTTGCTGTGACACTTGTTTGACAAATTGCTGCTGCCTTTAAAGCAGACAGTGAAAATAAATGTGTTACGCTGAACAAAGAAGAAAACTATTCAACTGGAATTGCTGCAATTAACTTTTAACCGGGATATCCTCTCAGTTTAATATCCAGTTTTCGAGGTAGCTTCATCATCATGGCTTTATTCTCTCTGTTAGAATTTAATTCAGTTGTACAGTGTAAAATCTGTAATGCTTGCCAACTTGTTGCCTCAAAAGAAGATTAAATATACAGGAAATCAACTTTAGAGAGGCTATTTTTTTATTTTGAGTTTGCAAAATTTATGAAAGATAAAGTCATGTAACTCCACAGTGAAGGAGCTGCACTTAATTTGAAATTTAATTGAATTCATACACATTTAGATAAGAACATTTTTCAGATAAATTGTAAGTGTGCAATATGCCCCACATACCACACACTGAACAACACTTTCTACAACTATATACAATCGTATTCCAGATATAATTAAAATAAAATGTAGAAAAATCATGTTGAATGTGTATATAGGGCGTAGTTTGTTTTTAGAAAGTTAAGAGATCTGAGGCGTAACAAGAACACTTTTTAACATTTAAACAACAACACTTTATACAACCTTACACAATTTTAGTTTAGCAAATTTTACGATAAATTAGGAAAATATCACTTTGAATGGCCTAGATTTTTTCATGAAAGAGTTCTTTATATTCAGTGGCTCTAGTCCATCGTGGTTTTTAGCGGAACGAGATACAAATCCCACTGTGATGACCTGTTGTGAAATTCTTCTATTACAGAATTTGACACATTTCTGTGGCCGATACACTGCAAACTGACATTTTTTCCCCCAAGATTTTAATAAGAAAGCTTCATACAACCTTAGATAATCATATCGTAAAATAAATTAAGAAACTACCACCATTAGGTTTTTTCTCTCTCCAAAAGATTTGAGATATCAGTGATTGGCACATTTTTTATCACTTGTGTAGTGCATGCTTACCCAAATTAATAACAGAATAGTTCATAATTTTAAATCAAACCAAATGGATAATTGGATAGAGGTTTGTAGCACAGGCATCATCCATCATTTCAGCTGACCAAATAAATAACTGAAAGGTCAAAGAGGCAGAGGGGGGAGGTTTCTTCCCTTCCAATCGTCCAATCGTCAGATTACCGCTGGGTGAAGTTGAGGTGACAGTGTCCCAGCTGGAGATGAATGGTGAGGAGGTGTTCAGGATAAACCAGGAGAGCTGTTCTCCTGACAGCTGGGTCACAGCATGGCTAACAGCTTGTCATTTTTAAGGGTCAGCAGATTTGTATGAGATCCTTCCTTTTCTTTCCTTTCATTTGTTCCTTCCTGATTCTTCTTTTAATTCCTGTTTCCTGCATTCCTGCTTTTTTAAAAAAAATTCCATTATCTTTGTGTTCATTCAGTTTACTTTCATTCTTCCTTCATTTTCATCCTTATTTGATGCTAAACTGCATTGTATTAATTGTTTCCTTTCCTTTCTTGTTTTACTTCCACGTCCTTGTTCCCTAACTATTACTGTACAGTGCTGTAACTATGTCCAGCTGTGCCCTGGTCTTTCTAATGCTTGTTTCCTTTCCTTTCCTTCCCTTTCTTTTCCTTTCCTTTCCTTTTTCCTTTCCTTTCCTTTTGTTCCTAAACTATTAGTGATTATTACTGTAAGTGTGTCCAGCTGTGTCCCTGGCTTTCTCTTATCCATCCTTTTTCTTCTTTTTTTAAAATTCTTTCCTTTTCCATTCCTTTGATATGCCCTCCCTGCTTTCTCTTTCCGGTCTTTTCCTTTCCATTGCACTTCACATTCATTTTGAGCTAAATGTATGCCAAATATATGGGTAATTTACTCTCTCTTTTAAACTTGAAAATGCATATTACATTATACCCTTCATTGCTCCCAGTTACTTGGATTTATTAAAATAATTTAAGCTAAGAGACAAAAATAAAATATCCCTTCATATCCCTGCTTACTGTAAAGACTTGTTCTTTTTTGGTCTTTTCTTTATAGTCTGCCGCTTGTCTTTCTTCATCAATTAGGAAATGTGTTGGCATCACAGGAAAAGAGTTGAGTAATGCTGATGATGTCATTGATAAAACCCACCGCTTACAAATCACAACAAAATCATAAATCATCTCACAGATGTCTCCTTCATTCGATTAACACAGTGTCCATATGGTTCGCTGTAGTATATCAATCAGCAGAAGATGCCAGCCGCTCGCTGGCCTCTCCTCAGCTGAGGCAGGCCTTAATGGAGAACACGTAGTAATACATAAAGCTCCTCAGGTTTTACAGTTTTCAAATGTTTGTTGATACCGTTGTGTAGCCCGAGCTGTTAGTTTCACCACTGCAGACTGTCATCTTTTATTGGTGTCAAAGTGTTTGCCAGTTTTTCGACACTTCTTCTATTTTATTTTTATGAGAATCCAATTTGCAGACACAGCCATTTGCATTTCCCATAAAGTGAAGCTCTTAGCGACTGCTCAAAGCCTGATCTTTCAGGACTCTGAAGGTAGCACGAGTTTATGATAATTTCACACACAATAAGGCTGCTGGTGAGCTTTGTAACGCTAGCAGGCCTCAATGCTCCCTCTCTGCATATCAAAAACAAAACCGTTTATGCACCGCAACTGAACTCATCTCATCTCTCATCTGAAGACTCATCCGACCATTATAGTTTTGAAAAAGATCTCAGAAATGATGCGGACAATAATGACGGGATTTCAGGCTGCAGATATGAGCTCGGTGCACTAATTATCACATTGTTGCAAATGTATTCCAGCGTGTTTCAAGTTCACTCTATTGATTTCAGCGTTGTTCTCTCTTAATAACATTTCTTTTATGTCTGTCAGACCTCATGCATTAGTCTGTGGGTCTCATTTACATTCAGGTCCAAAGCTCCACAAATGACACTATAAAACCTTTGAAGTAAGTGAATATGATTTATTCATTTTAGCTTCTTTTTAGCTGACCTTTTTTTTCTAACCTGTCAGTGCTACTAAATTCAAGAGCATCGTTTTTAGGGGAAATTCGGCCAAGGCGTGAGCCTCGTCTCATACTGCAAGTACCTGGAAGAAAGGAGGTGGCAAAGACAAAGACACAAACAAAGAAAAGCAGATTATGGAGCTACTAGACGGTCACGACATCACGCCTTTCACTTCACTATTGGTGTGGTCAAAAGAAATCCTGAAAGTGATATTACTGCAATATTTATTGAAACTTATTAAAGCAATCTGTTAAATTAATCAGTGTCGTGTTTACTCCTTACACTGAGGTCCTGCACTCTTTCTTGGTTACTGCTGAAAGATTTATCAATATTATTATTAAATTTCATTCTTTTCGTCCTTCATAAGTTCATAAGAGCAGCATTTCCACATTCTCATTTTACACAAACAGGAAATGCCGTAGTCATGACAAAAGCCAATCAGGATTGACCTGACTAATTAACACCATGCATACATGTGTATCAGTAGGCAACGGACAGCACTTCTATTAAGTTTATACTATTAACAAATCAAAAACAGAGGTACCACTTCTTAGGCATTTGGATTAGATGACATAAACAAGTCAATAAATACAAACAAATGTAAATTGCCACAGTTCATCAGTGAACATATACAGTGACAGTTATCCAGTAGATTACACACTTGGGGCTAAAAGACAAAGAGACCAGTAGGAATACTGAGTGCAATCAATAACTAATAAAAGTAACCTTCAATATATACAGTATTAACTTAACAGGTCAAAGAAAAATAACCTTTTGAGACTATATGAGCTCTCTTATGCTCACACCCCAGGATTTCAGGTTAAAGTCTGGACTTTGACTGGTCCTTTGCAACAAATGGTTTGCAGGGGACCATGGTCAACTCAGTGACTGCAAGATTCCCAGGTCAAAAGGCCAAATCATGAACCCTCCACCCTGATATGCTGGGTTTGGTTCTCTCCAAAAATGCCACTGTGCATTATGACCAACATCTCAACTTTGGCTTTGTTTGTCAAGAAGACATTGTTCCAGATGGAATTTTACAAACTTAAAATATGCTGTTGTGTTTTCTGTATGGAGAAGAGGAGAAGAGGCTTGCTCCTTTGTGCAGGAACTTTAAGATTGAAATACTAACTGTAAACCTACTGTAAGCCTGTAGAGTCTGAAATGCAACTTGTGGGTTTTTTGCCATTTCTCTGTCCTTAGGATGAATTGCTGCATCCACTCCTAAGAAGATTGTTGCATTGACACACTCCTGAACTGCCAAAACTTCTGCTTTACTAGAGGTGCTGATGATCACTTAATCAAGTGCATTTGATTAGCACACCGGGCTGTTACTTAGCCTTTTGATCCCTATGGAAGCAGTAAGGGTGTGCTTATAGTCCTGTGAAAACTTTTTTTAGGTCACATGACTGTATAACCACTATATTGCCAAAAGTATTCGCTCATCCAATCATTGAATTCAGGTGTTCCAGTCACTTCTGTGGTCACAGGTGTATAAAATTAAGGTATGCAGACTGCTTCTACAAACGTTTGTGACTTTCAGGGGCTCAGTGAATTCCAGAGTGGTAAGTGATGGGATGCCACATGTGCAACAGTATTGTGTATTCATTATTAACTCATTACTGATATTTATATCTTAAATATAGCTGATAATAAGCTGCTACTGTGTCGCTAGTGCTAAAATTGATGGAAATCACTTTTATGTATGTAAGATAGCAGCAGGGAGATAAGAGACATGAAAAGTAAGCAAATAATTTGAGATGCTTTAAATTTAAAGTTTTACAAAAATTGTCAGCTATTGCAAATATAGGAAATACTACTTGTGTATCTTGTATTTGTTAATCTGTATCCTTGAACTGATAGAACTTGTTTTGCAGCCCAATTTCAATTTACAGAAAAATTCACACATTTCAAATAATGGTTTATCTGTGTTGTGAGAAGTATTTTTTTAACTGTAGTGTTGATTGATTGATTGATTTTATTGATTAGCATACAGAATACAAAATAAAGATTACCAAAAAGCAAAAAATCATGAGCCAAGGCTAATCAAAAGGTATTGGCTGAAGCATTTGCTTATTATGCCAACCCTTTTAACAAAAAATCTTTTGCATGCAGCTCCTGTACACAGGGCTCGAAGCAAAGAATAAAACAAAGCAAAGCAAAAACAAACAAACAAACAAACAAAAAAAAAAAAAATTTCCACAGCAAAACAATCAAGAGTTTCAGAATTATTATTTTTGCTCTTTTCATTCTTGATTAATATATTTTTCTAATACTCTATTTTTAAACATGTTTTTAAACAAGAAAAATGAACGACACCTTTTTAAATCACTGTCATAACTATTCCACAGGTTAACTCCTCTAACAGAAACACATCTTTGCTTTATGTTTGTCCTTATCTTGTTTGTTTTAAAGACATCTGTTCCCCTTAAGTCATATTGACTCTCTCTGACTTTAAACAGCTTCTGAATACTGCGGCAAAGCAAGTTATTTTGTGCTTTATACATTATCTGTGCCATTTTATATTCGACTAAATCATAAAATTTTAGGGTATTCAGATTAATAAACAAAATGTTAGTTGGTTCTATATAGTTTGATTGATTTATAATTCTTATAGCTCTTTTTTGTAACTTGAAAATAGGAAGAGTATTTGTTTTATATGCATTACCCCATATCTCCAGACAATAAGTCATATATGGAAGCAACAGAGAACAATAAAGTGTGTATAATGATTTTTTGTTCAGGACATGCTTTGTTTTGTAGAGAATAGCAATGGTCTTTGACATTTTTGTTGTCACATGATTTATATTTTTAACTGTAGCTTATAGTTTACTCTTTTTTTTTACCTTTAATTTGTGAACTCCTGTAGTAAGATTGACCATGTTAGGACCATGTTAGGACCCATTAACCATCATTTCGGATTCTGATACAGGAAAACAGGAAGTAAACAGAACAAACCACCAACCACACAATGACATGCTTTTCATTCAAACGTTTTGGCAGAGGAAATTAGATCATACAGTGTTGTGATAAACTACTTGCCCACTTCTTGATTTCTTATTATTTTCATATTTGTTAAACTTAAATGTTTGAAATCATCTGGTTCACATCATTGTGGAGGAATTTTTGCCTCTCTTCTTTCCAGAATTGTTTATTTCAAGCATGAACGGCTGTTTAACAGTTGATTTGGAGCAAGGACTCGTCCACAGATTGACTAGGCCACTCCAAAACATAAGCCAAGGGTGCTTGAGCTTCAGGCCATGAACTGATGGCTGGACATTCTCCTGGTTGAGAGCAGAATTCATGATTCCATCATGAACTGTCCAGGTCCTGAAGCAGCAAAGCGGCCTCAGACCATCACACTCCCACCACCATGCTTGACTGTTGGGATGACGTTCTTCGTCTGAAATGCTTTGTTAGTTTTACAGCAGATGTAACGAGACTCAAACCTCCAAAAATGTCAGCCTTTTTGTTCTTTTTGGTCCTGATTTTCTCTCCCATGGATGTAATTTTTGCCCCATCTCTTTCTTATTGTTAAATCATGAATTCTGACCTAAACTTTTGACCTCATGGATGAGTTGTTGACGCGCTCTTGGAATAATTTTGGCAGATTGGTCACCCCTGGGAAGGCTCACCACTGTTTTTAATGGCTCTCACTGTGGTTCACTGGAGTCCCAAAGCCTTAGAAATGGCTTTGTAATCCTTTCCCAACTAACAGGTATCAATGATGTTGCTTCTTAGCTGTTTCTTCAGACCCTGGCATTATAAGATCTTTCATCCTGTTTTGTCAGGCAGGTTCTATTTAAGTGATTTCTTGAATCAGCACTTCTGGTTAATCACAGTCATAGGGAATAGTTGGTTTGAACAATGTTTTTTCCCCTTAATAAATAAAATCATCATTTAAAAAATGTTTTTTTATTCATTTGGTTATCCTTGTCTAATATTAAAGTTTCACAATCTGAAATAGTTAAGTATGGCGAATGTAAAACTAAGAAATCTTGAAGGGGGCTCATCTGCAATGATACATTCATTTATACCTTTTTTCCTGCTGTTTCATTTGGTTTGCACATCAGCAGAAAGAGAATTCACTTTCCATCTGAATTCACTGGTGGATCCTCACTCATTTTGGATTGAATAGCTCATATATACGCCTCATTGTCAATTGAGTGTTGTCTGGTGGGTACTTGAAAATGCATTAACCTACAAACCAGGGGGAATAAGCCAGAGAGGTTCCATGTAAAACCAGTGAACCCATTAAAAGGGCTGATCAGAGCGTTCTCTTTATGAGTGTCTCCACTTCATCCTAATGTAGCTTTTAGATGATGCTAATAGATCACAGGCCGTTGTGATCAGACAAGGTAATGGACCTTTGTCACAGCTTGCTGAGTATGGCTTCAGGCAAAACACGCACATACACACACACACACACATAGACATACACACACGTATGCACGTGCACTGACAGACGCACAAACACATCTGCATACAAAGGGAACAGACACATGCATAAACACGGGCATGCAAGTACAAACACACTCCCATCCTCACTCACACACACAGTAGAACAATGACCCTAATTAATAACGATTAGTCCTCTCTTAAACACACTCACAAAATGTGCAAATGGAACAATAAATATAGCTCTTAAACATGGCTTTTACAAGTGAGCTGAAACAATCTCCACTAATCATTAGCAAACATCGCCCCGATTTGTCATTATTACTCTGTGATGCGTGGAAAGGCAGATAAACCGGGGTTCAGGTCTGGCACAGAGCGCGGCTCGTCAAAGTTTAGAGTGAGAATCAAACAGCTCTGAAAGTGCAAATACAAACTCAGATCAGACAGAGAGGAAATTTAGTTTAGTGGTGGAGTTTTAAGTACTGCTCTTAGGGTAGAATTACATACATTTGAACTTTCTCTTTAGTGTTTGATACCTCTAAATGTCAGAGTACTGTGGAGTTTTACATGTATCTGACAGCTAAAGGTTCAGTCACTTTGTAACCTTTTAGGTGAAGATTTTAAAGAAAAAAATGATGCATGAATATCATCTTGCAATCAAATAATTACTGATAATACTTGATATTTCCTCCACTTGAAACATGTCTGTTTTGGTTAATATTTATGGTATATTAGCTTTATTATCATCCTAGGTGAATATACAGATGCACAAGCAGCAGAGAAACCAGTATAAGATTTTTACCCCCAGTGGATCATTTTTCAATGAGCAGTACTGTTGATAAAGAATCAGGTTTTAACCCGAACCACAATCTTTTCTGAGCCTTAACCTTAATTTGTTTTTATTGACTAAACAAGATACTTTTGATTAACAAAATCTAACCAAGTGGATTTTATTTTTCAGAGAAAAAACCCATTGACCTGACTTTATTCTTGGGAACAACAAAAGGTTTAATTATGAATTTTTATGCACAGGTCTATTTCGAAGCTGCGGTAGGATGAAATCAGGAAAAGGCAAAAAAGGCAGCTGTTCTTTGCTTTGAATCAAATGCAGACATTATAAAAGTTTTGGATCTGAAAAGTGAAGCCAACACAGAAATGCCTTGGCCAGCAGGGGGCGACTCCCTCTGTGACCTCGTAAACACTTTCCTGACGAGTTTATAGCAGCTGAGTTGCTTCTTTCAGGTCATACTGAATTAAACATTAAGTTCATTTTGTGACCTATGGTCAGGACTTCATTAACCACGGGGTGATGTCACATATGTCCATCTTTATATACAGTCTATGGATTCAAATCTTTTCTCCCATTGTCCATTCATTAATTACACCAATGGTCAGAAAGGAATAAATGCAGGAGGGTAGTTAATTTTTAGACCACTTCAATTATAATATGCTGAAAGGCTATTAGTGAGTTTATTTTGTCAAAAATATGTCATCAGCACCAGACTCGAGCATATAATTCTGCTAAAAAGGGCTTCAGCATACCTGCAGGTCACTGCTCCTCATTCTCCTGTTCCCTTCCTGGTTTTGTCTACAGTCACTAGTGAAGGTAATAATATATAAAAAAAAAAAAA
The DNA here is from genome assembly GCF_013358895.1 of Oreochromis aureus. NCBI lineage: Eukaryota > Metazoa > Chordata > Actinopteri > Cichliformes > Cichlidae > Oreochromis > Oreochromis aureus. Next base: position 28,167,382 of record NC_052962.1, on the reverse strand, counting down.
CAGATTATGATTATGAAAGAATGAGAATACATTGTGCTGCAGTTTGGTTTTGTTTGTTGGAAAAAATATAATTTAAAATGTCATGACCGCAGTCAGTTAATTAAGTGGGTGATATTCCCCTTTGGGTTGACAGTATACTAAATATAAAGGGATAATGGGACTTTTTGCAAGGCATTTAAGTCCTCTGTTCATTTATTTCTAAATGTAGTGTCATCCCTGCTTGTTCCAAATGTCTCTTTTGAGACAGCTTTACATGTTTTTTTTTATGAAATGCTAAATGGTTTTCAGCCTTCAGGCCTCTTCTGATCTTTCATCAATGACACAACCTAAACAAAGAAAAGTCTTCTTTGGCCCCCACACTCCACATTACGAAACCAAAGACAGAGCAGCAAATTCAGTTTCAATTCAATTCAATTTTATTTATACAGCGCCAACTCACCTTGCTTTATATCACAGGGTAGACCCTACAATAACACTGCTGAAGGAATTAGTTAAAGAAGTAGAGGGTTAAATCGGATCAATATGACTTTCAGGTCAAGCAGTTTTTATAAATGTATTAATTGATCACATTTAGGTTTTTAGACTTTTGGTTGGACAAAACAAGCAACTTGCAGACATCACGTCGCCATTTTTTCTAAACTCTTTACACTAAAAAGTATTTACAACAACAATGTGTTTTATCTAAATATAACTGAATGTGCTCGTCTTTCCCCTCAGTATCACTTCCTCCATCAGTGACCTGTCCATCAGAGCATCACTTCTGACAAACAGCTTATTGTCTCAGTCCAGAGAGAGCAGAGATAGTGGTGATAGTGGTTAATAGAGGACATAAAAAATAATGATTAGCCTACTATGTAAATGGCAATTAAAGGACACTAAGTGCTGCAGGCGCTGTCCTTGCATTACGAGGCTGGTTTTGATAGGAACACACACAGCTGCTGAGAGCCGCTGGCCTCTGACACTCATTTGTCAAAATGAGACGGGGGTCGGGGGGGATCTGGCACTATGCGTTAAATCAATTAAGCATAATGGAAAAAAGTGATCAGAGCGATTAGTCCACTCCCTCTCAACCATATGGATAAAAAGGCTTTAAATGTGTATGGAAAGTGCAAATAGAAGTGAACAACTAAACGAGAATCACTGGAGCTAAACACGTTTTGCTTTCTTACCCAAAAACGAAACATTTGAGCCCGTTTCATCAAAATCAAATCCCGAATGCCAGAAATGGTGACCAAACTGCTGTGGTGTGCTGCTGAAAATGAGCATCATTAGTTTTACTTTAACTCAAAGAGCTCTCAGTCTAATTGAAGGGGTGGGGGTCTGCGCGAAGCTGCTGCTCTGATGAAGAAGGCGAAGGGGAGAAGGAGCACAAAGGCAGAAGAATCAACTGCATCAAACAGCAACAGATGCACAGAGAGGTGGTGCAAATCCTCACTGATTTATCTCTTCAAACACCGAGTGCAAACACAGCACAGGGAAACTCGAAGTGATTTGCATGCATAGAAGTGCACTGCCACCTAGTGAGAGTTTATATGCAAAACAACTGAAATGAGGAGAAATAAGAATAGCATTCATAATTCAGTAATAACTACGATAATAACAAAAACATTGATTTGTTTGGCAATAAAGACGAATAGATTAGTGAAGGTGATGAAAAAGAATAGAAAAAAAGGAACCTTGTCCTACTGGCTCGTTCTGTGCTGTGGATTTAAAGGAAGTCTCAGAGGCAGCAGGGATTTTATTGGATAGTCAAAAGTTGCACTTCCAACTAGAAATACAACAAAATTTTCCACCTTAAATGCAAAGTGCAAAGCTGTAACTCTGCCCCTCTGTCTCTTTCAGTAGTAGCCTGGGAACAATCTACCAGCACTTTACTTGTTGTTACCCTTTCAGTGAGGCCCACTAAAAGAAGATTTTAGTTCCATCTACAGTCTTTTATTTTTGGTGGTGTCGCTATGTTCTGGGACCTTTCTGCCCCTCCACTGCACTTCCATGTGTTTTTAAAGGGAATGGCACAGAGGGGACCAAGAACAAATCAGAATCTTTAATCTGAAATAAAATCAGTGAAGCAAGCTTTTATTGATTGATTGATCATTCTGAGCATATGCATACATATGTACAAAATAGAACATATATACAGGAAGGAAAATACTATTCTCTAGTACTCCCACCCCTATTTGTAACTCAGTCATGTAGCTGGGCAGCTAGTTCCTGAGTATGTTTAATATAAATCACAATTTTCAGGCTCATGTGCAACTCTATGTCCTATTTGAGATTAGTTATTTAAGTAGTGGTGTTGGCTATACAAGAATTTAAACATAACATCGTGTGTTGTAGAGTTGTTTTGCAACTCTCCAACACAGTAAAAGTTACAATCCTACTTAAACAGCTTAATAGTGCACATAATGTGTATTCAAAATGCTTTTAAAGTACCCAAAGTTGATGTACTTGATGTGGAATGAAACATTTGAGAATCATATACATTATATTACAGGGTTGCAAAGCAGCTTGCAGTTGCCCCTGCAAGCTGTGTAAAGAAGCATAAATATCTTCCCTTCAATGAGATTGTGTGGAAGGCATCTGCTGATCTGCTGAGGTCGTGGTGTTTAGGACAATCCTGAACCTCAAAGCTGAATTAACACTATGCTCAATTTTACGCAGTTCAGTTTTTCCTTCTGTTCATGAAGGGAAACAATGAGATCTATTACTCTATTACATTTTTGACACCTCAGCTCTCATAAATGTGCACAATAAGATTTGGTCAGTTTCAAAATATAGTAAACAGTTGATACCTGGAGCCCCCTGTGCTAGCACCACTTTTGAAGGTTTCCAAGCATGACATATTCAATGGAGAGGCCACCGAGTAGTACCATGACTGAAATTGATGTATTTACTTTGAATCTATTTTTGTGCGATCAAATATAGTTGAGTATTTTTAAAGCATGTTTGATAAAATCGGCGTCACTGAGTCGTCATTTTAAGGCTGTTATTTACTTTCCGATTCATAATTTCGATCGGGTAAAACTCAAACTGTCTGTATTCAATTAGATTGTTCAATTTGGACTCTGGTCCGATTAAAATGTCTCCTGTCCACAGAGCTGGAGGTTATTCAGTTTAGCTTTTCAGGTGAAATTTTGGGGATGTTTGGAAGCGTCACAGTAGTCTGATGGATTTAAAGTGATTATTGCTTACTGCTTATTGCTGCAACAAAGGCTTTAAACAGACTTATGCTCATGAGACTTCCTCACCATATTTCAAAATCAATTCATTTGATTTTCCGAAGGCTCAGAATAGCTCAGACTTCAAAAATAGAAACCAGGAAGTGTGTATATGCAGCAATATGTGGGAAAATGGTTTTGTTTCATCAGTATAAAACAGATCAGTGTGTTTTTGTTTTCCTGTCTTGGATCCTTACAATCATTCTTCTCGTTAATCTGTCTCATATCAACTGCAGAGTAATGGTTTGTTGTACAGAAACACTGAGTTGATCTAGATTTGGGACAATGTGCCGCAGATTCACAAAGGAAAGAGTTTATTAGCGCTCCTCTCTGATGACGTCCTTGTGGACAGGAGCAGCAATCTGGACCTGAAGTCACACTTCATTTCATTTTTCAGCACCGATGAGATCTCAGCTGTTATCTGATGAAACTGAACAACCATTACTAAGCGAATAAAGCCCTTTTGAGTGCCCCCTAACAGAAATCCAGCAGGCCCCTCTCTTTGTCCACAGTTTTGAATTCATTGGCCCCCTCTCAACAAGATGATAGGAATAATCTCGCCGAGTGAGATTGACAGTTCATTTCAGAAATCAATATTTACAATTTACTTCTTTCAAAGTTCATTCTGGGAGAGGGCTCCATATTATCCACCTCCCAAATAAGCTGATCATATCTCCGCTGGCCCTGGAATGAGTTTCCTCCCCAAAATGTGTAGGTTTTTTTTCCCCACCTCTCCTCTTCTCTCCCTCTCAGAAATCAATGTCTGCGTTTGTGCGCTTTAATCTGGCCTCTGATGACAGTAAATCTTTATCTGTTTCTGGGCGAGCAGCAGTGAGCGGCTGACACCATTTCCCATCAGAACAAAGAGCCAGGCCTGTGTGGACTCTGGGAGATACATGGGGCTCTAATGTGACTGGACATGTTTCAGCAGGGCCATTAATCAGAGAGGGTGACAGCCAGGCCTGCCGCGGTCGTCTTCAGCCCGGAGCGCCGCATCTTTTCATCGGCCAAAGTGGGAAAACTGAAAAGTCCAGGACAGGTAGATAGAGATCAAACTTCAGGTCTGCCACAGCACTGAATGAGATATTTATAACCTAAAAACTGCTTTCATGAGAAGTTTTTACTCAAATAAACATTTCAACACCGGATCATAAGAGCTTTCAGCAGTGGGGTATTCAATAACAAGGACAAGCTCTCAGTCTCTTACTCTTAAGGGTTTAAAATACAGCATGCCTGTTTTTTTGCAAGGTGATATTGGTTAATTTAGAGTAATCTAGTTCACAGCTCTGCTGAAAAACATCCACATGCATCTCTACAACACTTCTAAACATCATAAAATTAATGTAGAAAGCAACTGGGAGATACAAATACTAAAAGAAAATCAGTTATTTAATATCATGCATTGTGCAATGCCTATAAGAAAAGCTCATATTTAATCCTATTATATAGAACAACTTGCAGCTGCCATAGCAACTCTGTGACACTGCATGCCAGGTTAACATCTGCAAATTAACCTTTTCCTTAAAAGTAGAATTCACCATCTATGTCTAGCCTTTTAGCATCTGCTGATAAGCATTAAACATAAATGCCCAAGGAAATCACAGCAGATGTGCAGTTCTTTGGTCAATAGTATTGGTTAAAATGTGTTATAAACACTGGAATACTCAGAGCGACAAACACACAGGCGTTTTAACAAAATGTGGGATATTGGCAGTACATGTCAGTATGACTACGATTTAACATCTTGAGAGTAGCTGCACACCAAATCATACCCAGCTTTTTCCCACAGATGTCTCTACTCCAGGACTTCAGCGTGCAAGTAGAGGAGTCAGAATGCAGCTTTAAGGCACATTGGTGTTGCTGTCCCCATCTTTTTATACAGTCTATAAACTAAACCACTGCCCACTGTTAGCTTTGGTGTTTTCTGATCTATAGAGTTTATTTTTCCATAGGTACTTACACAGGTTTGCTAATCATCCCCTCTATTTATTCATTTAAAAAAGACAATTCAAGTTTTGAACTACGTTTTGACTCTTCTGTCCTCAAGACACATTAAGGCTCTTTTGTACACTGATTAATGTTCTCTCTGGAGCATAATCTTATACAAAACAATGTATCAGTGAGATAAAACAGGACCAAAGTCCAGAATTGTAAGCTAACAGGAGTAAAAAATAATAACAATAATTTTTAAAACCCGCAAAAACAGTTTTCTTAAAAAAGCAGGGAAATGATCACAAATTTTTAAGCTGGAGCTTAAGACCCTCTGGTGAAATCGTGAAATGATTCATATCCTCCTCTGTATTAAAACACCACCTACAGCAGTGAAAGAGCAGACTAAGGCAATATTTATTATTCGGGAGAATTATGACTCCAACTGCGACCCGTACTAAACAAGGCTGTAATGGCCCACCGCCTCATTCACCTGCTCCATGGAGGATTATTTGGAGGTAATCTATTGTTAAACAGCTTTTAGAGTGATGGATGAAAATGCCTGCGACCTGTAGACGATCAATTCATATCTAATTAGCCCATATTATTTATGACACATTCAATAGGCTTGGTGGGAGTCTCAGGGGAGGGATAGAGGAGTCAGCTGCCACAGAGGGGAAATGACAAATGGGAGAGGCTTCAGGAAACAGAACTGATTAGCATACAAGATCTAGAAATGAATTTCCAACCAGCAGAGAAATTAAAGTTAATTTAGATGGAAGAGAAAGGAGAAAAAAACAAATACCCACCAAAATAATCTGATTGATTGAAATTCTTAAATTATTATTTGTTATCCCAAATTTTTAAAATTTGCTCTTTACAACTCCAGAAATATTTAAATTAAACGGAGCATACTTTTGCAGAAGACGCCAATTAAACAGAGCAGAGAAAGAGAGGCTTGAATATCAACACTTGTGTAAGCCTGACCTCTGCTGCTCAACTGAGGTTAAAACAGCTTTTTAATTAACATCAGGAAAATCGGTTTTCTTACATTTTCCTCCACTAACGTGTCCTTTCGTCCTCATATTTTTTAGACCTCAGATGCAGTCATTTTCTTCAGGGCATGAGACTTTTATATATTTTTTCTTCACATAACTGAGGGACCTGCAGTTAAACCAGCTCTTCATCATCCTCCCTCACTGTGACGCTGCGCCTTTAACTCAGTTTTCAGCTAATGGAAAATAAGATGACCATCATTTGAGCATATTACATAACAGAGTCCATTATGAAAAAAGTGATTAAAGTGAAATGAGTCATCAGACATAATGCTTTGGGTCTGTATACATTTATGTTCTAGGTTACTTTCAGGAATAACACCACAGTAAAGAATATCAAATCATGAAAGAAGGAATAAAATTTACCATTTCGTGTTCCTATTTATGAGAATTACATGGGTAAGTCGCAGTCAGGTGCTGCTAATCAAGTGCTTGATTGAAGATCAGCCAGTGTGACCACCACTAAAAAAGCAGAAGTGTTTGCACTTTGCTGGGCTGAAGTATTCAGCTTCAACACAGCACCACAATCTAGGTCCAACCAATTCAAGGCAAAGCAGACGGTGCAATGCTCCGAGATACTGTAAAAAAAACCCAAAGTTCATGACAGCACAATTAGAAAAAGACTGAACCAAAAGTGACTCAGAGTGAAGATCAATTACAGTAAAAGTACCTCAAAATTATAGGAATCAAATAGGAGACCCTTTGGTTACCAAGTAAATGTGTTAACGACTACACAGTGGAGCCACAAAACTGTACAAAAGTAAATGATGTACTAAATACTGATAGCAATGGTTTTTTTTAAATTTTTAATTATAATAAGTAATTTTGTATTTATTATTGATCAGCCTTATAAAGTTTCATTCAGTTGTTTATGGGAGCAGTCGACCACATGATGTAAGAGTTTTTATGAAATGAAATGAAACTAAATAAAATGGGATAAATATATTTATTGTTAAATTACTATAAATTTAGACTTGACAGTCACAAGTTTGTCATCTGTATTCTGAACAGTATTTGCTACTTGAAGTGTGTTCCTGCTTTAACTCGCAGTAACACGACGTCATATACGCTGCAGAACAATAGAAGCAAAGTGTATTTATAAGCAGCCTAACTACCAATGAAGTGTTCACATTAAAGGAACCTGTCACCAAACGTGATCTGTTTACTGGTTCTTTAAAGCAAATCCACTTTTTAGATCTAAAATCTCCACATTCTCTGTGTGCATTGTTTGTATTTGTGTGCAAATGCTTTTTATCTCTTTTCTAAGGCAGCACTTGAGTCCGCACTGCCCCAGTTTTCAGTGTAATAATGCCTGCAGAGGGCAGACAATACTGCAGAAAGGAGCATGCACAGTTACCTGTTTGCAAAAGTTAATCAAATTCAGCCCGGGGGATAAACAGGAAACAGCATGTAATCTGTGCAATAAAAAAGCCAGGTAAGCAAGCTCAGTGCTGCTCTGGTTACATCAGAGCAAAGCCATAACATCAAACATGATTCATGCACACATGAGCTATTAAAAAGAGTTTATTGGTTTGTAACATAAATTATTCATGTCTTTGTACAATTTCAACACACATACTATACACTTTTGGTTTTATACATGTCTTTGCTTGCAGTTGGTGGAACATAGTTTCAGCACATTCAGTGAAAACACTTCACACAAAGACACCGCCTTTAAGTTCCCTCTAAACAAAAACAGGCTACACAACAGGTGGATAACACACACACACACACACACACACACACACACACACACACACACACACACACACACACACACACACTGGCCACAGATTACAGAGAAACTTCAGGTCTGTGGCAGCTCAGGTGAGACTATATTTAACCTTCACCTTTGATCTTTGAGAGCAGAACGGTTATCTGTGATGTGATTTAAATGATGCATTATCATTTACTCGCATGTCCCTGATGCTCTCTGGTATAGTCTGTACAGTATGTACATTACATTAAAAACTACATTAGGCAGACAGAGTCTGTCAGTCCTTTTACTCACAGAGAATTTTCTGACTGTGTCATAAAATTCATGCATCTTTCTTCACCATACATTTAACATATTGGTGTATGTTGATTCACTAACTCAGAATTAGAGCTAGCATGGCAGTATACACTGTCAGTGTTTGGAAGTACTTTTCCTTTTATGTTAAGTTGGCTTTGCAGTGGACGGGCATGTGCGTGTCTGCCAAAGAGATTCAGTATAATAAACTATGACTACCCCCTTTCCCTAGTCTAAACCAATAGGTTTAGCTGGTTAACACCAACCACAGTCTAACCATATTGGTTACAATAACAGCCTTGGGCATGCACTGTGTTGAAAACAATATTTATATTTACATAATCATCCAAACTCAGTTTTCCTACTAGATGATGGGGTTGAAATTTTAGTATAGAGATTAAGCTAATCTCCCAGAATCTGGCATAAATTCTATTGAGCAGTTATTTGCAGATCATTTGAATCAAAGTCTTACTGGCTTTACTGAGATGACAGACTCAGCAAATTATGTCATGCTCATATACTTTATAATTAGAAGTGATTATTTTCAGGGGATCCACAGGAGGAGTCTATGCTGGTTGCTTGGTTTAACATTTCCAAAACATAAACACAACTCAGTTAAAATAAATTAATTAGTGAGTTTTCAGAGGTGTTTACAGGCAGGATTAGACTAAAATGATTTTTAGTCTAAGCAAAGCGAACTTTAGAGTGTAAACTAATCATCTAAAGCTGGGCAAAATAACAATTATCACTGGATCTTCCAGCAATATCTAGAAGCTCCTGTCCAACAGCTTCTGCCTGATCCTGGTAAATATTCACCAGGCGGCCATCTCTGGGGCTGAAAATTAAGCCAATAGGAAGTGCCAAAAACCGTAGTTCCTAAATTCGTGGGTGTATCAAAAAGCATCATATAATTTCAGGGTGCTTTAATCATTGTTCACCAGTAACAATCGAAACACACACTGATAGAAAGAGGAGATTTGTGAGTTTCACACAGTTGCCGGTAGACATCATAACAACAGCAGTGGCTGCAGTGACATCCGGAATAAGTTTGACCATCAGGACACTTTGAGCACTTGTGAACATTGTAAATTTGGTATGTAAAACTTTATATTCAACCGTGCAAGTTTCTATATCCATTACTTAAAAATACATATAATCTTTTGAAATTGAATGATTCTTTTAGATACACCCTGTATCATTGATGCTAAAGCCAAAAGTGAGTCAGTCCCCATAAACTCCCATGTTCAAAGTGTTCAGTGGCAGTGAAGAAAATAAAAGGTTAAAAAGTGGTATGAAATATAGCTTTGATCTCGATACTGTATCCCTCTTGGCAAATATAATGAAAATCTTATTTTATAACTCAGCACATTTAACTTGAATTAAAGCTTATAATAATTCATATTATTTAATGGTGGTTATTATTCACTTTTACTTATGCAAATAACCAGTCAGAGAAACCCGTGCTGCTGTTGTGTTGAGTGAAGTTTTAGTATTATATTTGTATTTTGGTTAATTAGTACCAATTAGCAATAATGATTCTCTGTGCAAATCACCAGTGCATTGATGCTAATCTTGCTAGCCTGATAACTTCACACTTCACCATCCTGTTTTCATTCCTTAAAAACAGGTTTGAAGGTCCGGAGCATGTAGACTTAATATGATATGACTAACCTTTTCTTTTAATGCCCTAACCTGAGTGAAGGATTTTGAGTTTGTAACACATGAGATGTGTCACAAAAAGGGGGGAGTTACAGGATTTAAGGTTTAATTTGAAAGGGGTTTTAGGATTACTTGATGATGTTTAGGTTTTTTGATAATTTAGGTATGGTAAAACTGAGGCAGAAAGTGTTAGTTTCAGGTTATTTTTGATTTCTAGAATAAGAGGTTATAATTTAGGCGTGCACATACAGATATGTCAAAGGAAAATTGTATATATGTGATTAGCTACATGAAATGTGCTCTTTTAGGGTTACTAAGCAAATGTCTACGTGACTTTTACCTAATAACTTATGTGATGATAAAGTTGTTTACCGACTAGCAGCTTGCTCTCTTCTAGAACATGCAGACTTAGAAAAGGGGAACTTCAGCTCTGAGTTCTGAGAATAACTCTGGTATCTTTGTAAGTTGATAGGAAACGTCGAGACCGCCGTATAGGGCAAATGTGTTAGAGCTTGTAATTAAATGTGGGCTTGAAAAGAGGAAGCAAATTTGGTACAGGACGTGCTTGAGATGATCAGATGAGAGAAGGGTTGTAGGTTGTAGTTGTAGTTGTAGGAACATTCCAATCAGTTTTCTCATTACGTGTCTCTGATTCGTGTGTTTGCATCATGTTATATAAACTTTGTATACTTTGTAGTGCATTATGCTAAACAAACCAAACCTTTCAATTCCCCAACCCTATCTGTCTCCTCAACGGGTTGTATGTTTTCAATGTTTCCTTATTATTTTGTCATAAAAATAAATCAAACAAATAACTTAAGCTGTGTGATGGTACCTTGCGTTTACGCCAGGCTGTGAGCTGCCCTGAATCTACTTGCTACACCCCCCTTTCACCCATTTTAATTTCTCAATCCTAGTTTAAACTATTCCTGACCTTCCCCTTCTCTCATCTGATGGTTTCCAGTTTACATCTCCCCACGCTGCGTGTATTCATTAAAATCAATTGTTTGATTGACCTCTTCTGGACCATCATTGTTTTACTCTCGTCCTCAATTTCGAACCCGTAACACTGTCCAAACGTATACTCACTTCTGGCTTCATAGACGCTGACAGTCACGATACTTACAACAAGTCTTCAAAATGAGACTTCGCAAATCAATGGGTGACATTTAGTCATGTTCATATTTTATATACAGTCTATATATATATATATATATATATATATATATATATATAACACAGATTTTTTTTTCCTCCTCTTGTAATCTGTTTGAGCAGGAAGTGGGATAATATTTCCTGACATTTAAAATTATTACTTCTTGTGTATACATGAGATATGCAAATGTGCCACACTGAGGAATGAAGGCCTAATTCAAACATGCTCTTTAAAGTCTTTCAAAATACAAATATCAGTCGATATATGAAACTTTGGATTTTGTTAAACTTTCATATCAGTAATTTCAGCCTTTAAATCCATTATCCAGCAGGCTGTACTCAGGATGCACCACCAGTGTAATCAAAGCATTTTACTAATCTGAGAGTCGTGACCTTTATAAGACACGCTGACATTAGTGGAAGGTGCCGTCTCCATTCTGCTGCGGGGGTCTCTGTTTTCGTTCAGAGGACACTCGCTGGGCGCCCGGCACCAGAAAACCTGCTTATAGGAGTTCCTGAAGTTCTCAGACAGGAAGGCATAGATGATGGGATTAACAGAGGAGTTGCTGTAGGCCAAGCAGTGAGCCACCATCCTGAACACGAAGGAGGCCTGGTTCAGAGGGAAGGAGCCAAACTCCACCCACAGGTGGACGATGTGATGAGGCAGCCAGGACAGACAGAAGACAACAACCACCACGAGGACAGTCTGAGCAGTCTGTGGAAAGGAGATAATCATGGGTGACGTGTCACATAATGGTATGAACACATTTCCAAAAAAGTTGGACCATGTGTAAAATGCAAATAAAAGCTGAATATTTATGAGACATTTAAACCCTATGTTTACAAGTACAACCAATCAAAAGTGCCACTGCTTTTGAAAAATATCTGTTTATTTTAAATTTGATCCTAACAGCATCACCTCTTCTTCTAACAACACTCTGTAGAGTTTATTTGCTTTACTGTCAGGTCTTTACTGCAGGCACTTTAAACCCCTAACTCTTATACTAAGAAGCGATTCTGTTTCAATATTCCCAAAACACAGTTTGGCATTTTTCCGCTGAAATAAGGCTTCAGGATGGAAGCTGTTGTCCTAGCGTTGTGTATCATTTAGCAATAATGGTGCCTTCATAGATGTTATCCACTCCATGTGAACTATCAGGAATGCTGTCTTTGAGCTCTGAAAAGCTGTTTGGTCTCTCTCCTCGTGGATGACTTCCGAAAACTATTTTAAATTTTGATTGGTCAAACCACAAGAGAGTTTCCTAGTTTGCCTCACTGCACATTAAAAGCACATGACCCAGAGAGTCTCTATGGAGGACCATGGCTGCCAAAATCAAACATAAATAAAGAAATAACTTAATAAAAATATGTCTTTAAATGCATCAGACAGCAACGCGTCTTTCACCTGCTCCCCTATTCTGGTCATTACAGCAGATGGATCCACATGTTTGATTCTCTTCCTGATGAAACCCATGCACGGGTTTGCGCCTCCTAACAGTATCAAATTAAGGATCTTTTGCATGTTAGGTGAATGTGGTGACCACTATGGAGCCACCCATTAAATGCAGCAGATATAATATGAAACTAAACACAGGCACTGACTAATCTATCAGCTGTGAGACATATCGAGACTCCTAGTTTTTTCTTTATTTTTTCTTTTATATCTTTATTCAATCATTTTTTTTTTAAATTTTACATTTTATTGCTGAATTGGTTTGTAGTTTCAGTCCTCCACAAATGTTTGTTTCACCAAAAGTGTTGCTGAGCCAATGCAGTAAATTGAATATCTAATTGAATGTCAGTTTTTTACTGCAGTGTCATCTAAAGACCAAAAGATCTAAGACTGCCTATAAAAATTTCTGAATAAATGCAGAAAATTTGCACATTGCTTTATTTACATTTTATACCTTTACTTTTTTTGGAAGCAAGGTTGTATAAATTATTGGAAGAGAATCGTTAGTGGATAGCTCAGTGCAGAGTTTTGAGCCAAATGCAATAAAATGACACTTCACAGCATCTCCAGAACCCCAATGGGCAATTTAGTCTAGATTTTTATGCTGACTTATAACTGCTGTAAATGGAGTTCAGGAGTGCAGGCATTTTTCTCTGTACCTAATGAGCACATTAACCTCTCAGCCAGGGAACTGTTTAATCACGACTCCTAATTTAGTGAGAAATCAGAGGCAGAGGAAAATTGCTTCCACCAACCTTCTTTTTGGAGAGCTCGGATTTTTTTGAGACATTCTTGAGCTTTTTGTGCAGATGATTTAAAACCTGAAAACACAAAACTCACATGTGAATGTTTTCAAGGAGCTGCCAAATTATTTCACTTTTATTTATTTTCAGAAAGACATCTGGGCAGATGTTTCAAGCCCCACTTAAACCTTTTTTACAAATCCATCCATTGTTGATAAAAATAAAAATAAGTATTTTTTACACTATAAAAGAGAGAAATGCGATCTGAATAACAAGTTAACGCATTAATTTGTTCAACACTTTGAAATTTCGTTGTTAACACGGTATATTCATGGGCACATATTGACTCTGGTTCGTGCGCCCTCACCTTTGCATAGCAGACAGATATCAAAGTGAGAGGCAGAAGGTATCCGACCACAAAGGTGCACATCACGTAGACTTTCCTCTGGTGTTCCGGCCAGACCTCCCAGCAGAAGGTGTTGTTGTTCTCCCTCTCCACGATGCTCTGGTAGTGCGCTACGGGAGCTGCCATGACCACGGACAGGGTCCAGATCAGCACCACTCCGAGCATGGCATGCCTCTCCACCCGGATCGAAGAGGATTTCCTGGCGTGGACGATGGCCACGTAACGGTCCACGGACATCGCTGACAGAGTGAAAATACTGACCAGCATAGAAACGGTGAAGAAATAGTGGATAAACTTGCAAATGAACGCTCCGAGCACCCACGTAGGTAGCATGTAGATGGTGGACTGGAAAGGGACACAGAAGAGGAGGTAGGACAGGTCAGCCACGCTCAGGTTGAGGATGAATATGTTGGTCGTGCTCCTCGGTTGTCCGGGTTTACTGCGCGCCAGCACAGTTATGACCAGTGTGTTCCCAAGCACACCAAGAATGAAAATGAGTCCAAATATTAGAAGAGAAATGAAGTTATCTACTCCCATTCCCAGGATGATTTTAGCTGGCAGCCTCATGGTGTTGGTGGTGAAAGGCTGACTTTGGTTTTCCACCTGTAGCTCCATGATTTTCCGCCAGTGAAGAAAAGTTACATGTTTTTACGAAGGATGGATAACCTCTATGAGGCTCAAGCTGAAGATAGATTTCCTCTAAAGACAGGACTGAGCTCATGTATTTGCAGGCTGACCCCCTCCCCACCTGCCTGCCTTCCCCAGAAACGTCACTATACTGTACGCACCAATACCTTTTCACTTTTCAGCGGCATATAGCCAGTGAACCAGAACTAAAAAGAAACCAGGTGACTGCTTTAAGAATTCACGTTAACAAGCCACATCCGGAAGCATTCAGTACCACTTGATTAAACCAGGAAAATCCAAAAATAACACATGCTGGCACATGGAATATGCTATATGAGAGGAAATAGATTATATACATGCATACATAAGTAATTTATTTGTAAATATGGCATTTATTATCTCCCCTAAAAGCTCACTTCAAGCAAAAATAAATGGATTTGGGGATTTTCAGGGACAGATAGCATGGAAATTAATTATGCTGCTCTGAGACTTTTTAAGTCTTTTATTGATTCTTTATTCCTTTTTTCTTTATACATTTATGAACTGTCCATTCACAGAAGATAACTCATGTTACAATGTAACAGAAACAATCAAAATAAAATCAAAATAACACAGAGGTTTAATTAAATATTTTTGTCATTATCATTTGTGAAATCTTAATAAAGTATCTGATTTGTAATCCTTGCTTATAAGCAACTGGTATGACTTCAAAGGGGAGATGAATAGTTTATCCATATTAGCTTGTGCTATTTGTAACAGTTTCAGAACATTTACCAAACAGCTTTTTAATGGGGATACAGGATCTGACATGTCTTTCTTGTAGCTTTACCAATGCAATGAAGGACGTATATGCGCTGTGACATCATCAATCCACAAATGATACAGCCTTAATATAAGGGGTTTGTTTAGTTTCTTATTTTATTTGCTTTTTGTGGGGCTTTTTTAAATTTTGTTTTGTTTTGTTTTGATACTGTCATTTTGTTTTTTCATAGCCAGAAGTGATTTTGGTGAATAAGATGTGGTGCCAAATGATCACCTCAGCTTGGATAGCTCAAGACGTTCTGTTGAGCTATCCAAGCTGCGTAATATTTTACGCTAGGTGACAAATTGTCAACATATTACGCTTCCGGGCACCCAACACGTCCATAAATGACAAGATCGGAAAAATGAGGAAACATGAGAACCGTTTGGAATCAATCTACACATGTTCGTTCATTTTACTTAAGTCGTTGGAAAACATAATTTAACATTAGTTTACAAATGGATGATTTATTTGAACATCTGCTAGCAAATAACTGTTGTTATAAAAGGTAAAACTATCCAAACTGTTTGTTCTAAGCATGCTTTTTAAAGCTCTAAAGTTTAGGATTTTACCAGTGGAATCTATGGAGATGACTCACTTTTGCCATTAGCTTTGAAGGCTGTTGCCAATTAGGTTCATTCATTTAAGCAAGCTGACCACTGTGATATTAAAATGCTCAAAATGTCCACCAGCCAATAACAACCCAACAATGAACAGGACACAAGCTAGTGTACTCCCAGTGACAGTCCCAAGCCTGGATAAATGGAATCATAAAGAACTGGCTCCAGTGCTGCTGGCCAACAGGATGCTGGTACTGTTGGCTGAAGATAATGGAAGAAGAAAGGGGGAAGGCATGTTAGGAGGCAGAGAGAGAGAAAAGAAATGCAGGAGTGTGTGGGTGAGAGTGGGGACTTTAAATATACAGACTATGACTGGTCTATGAAATTATAGCCAGTTACAAGCACTAATCACTCAGACAACCAAGTAGAGAACATGACTTTAGCACGTTAGCACTCCACAATAAAGATCAAATCTAATTTGCTAGTAATCCTGGGGGCTAGGCCTGAAAATACCCACTGTGGGCACAATGAACTAATATTCATTTCATCTGTGACGCCATCGTAAAGTTGTCAAGATATTGTTAACAAAACCTAAAATAATCGTCGTCACTGTATCAAAAGCAGAACACCACGAGAATCTGCACACGGTACGGTGAGACTGACCACCAGAAAAAAAAGATCCTCAAATTGATGAAAATTCAACAAATCACAGGTGGGTTTAAATTTTGTGTTGTTGTTGTTTTTAAATGATGAATTAAAAAACAAACAAACAAAAAAAAGAGCACAGAGTGCGGTAGGAAAAGGGCTTTCATTGATAGTCGACTGTCTTCACTTATTGATCTACTCTGAGCAGGTCTCCAAGCAGCTTATTATCATTATACAAGCATGTGAGTATCAGCCAAATCTGCTTAGAGGGATACCATCTGGATATGACGACAGAGATGATGCACATGCTATGTTACCTGAGAACAGAGGCTGATGATATCTTATCCTCAGTTCATTGTCCATGACTGGAGCAGTTATTGTTATTGTTTGGTTAATTTACTGGTGTTAATCATGTCGCTAAAACACAGAAACTTTACTCCTTTAGTCTCAAACATCTCGGGATTGTTATCGTCGATGGCAGTGATACTGATGTTAATGATGGCGGCAGATTTGATGATGAAGATGAAGAAAAATGTTTGTGACCAATTCTCCCACTTAGCATTTTCTCACCATTAACAGTAGTCATTATGTTACTGTTTTTTTTTATTTTTTTATTAAGGGGTTTTATTACACTTTTGGGAGCATGGCAGATGTTTTGTAATTGGTTTCTCAGCTCGTGTCCTGAAGCAGCCCCAAGTTTCCATGGTGACTCCTTACTCCATCGACTCAGATGTTATCCCTTTCTCTGCTGGGAAAAAGAAAGTGACACTGAAGCCTCGGAAAAGCTGCAGATTTCCAAGGAAAATTTTAATTATTCCTACAGAATTTTGATAATGTGACTTATGTTCTAAGAAAAGTAAAATGCAATGTGTTTTGTTACATTCTTCAGTTCTCCTATCAACCTGCAAAGCATGTCCGGTTTTATGATGTTCTCCATTAATTAGATGTCTAATATATAAATCTAAATTGTACCGTGTGTGTTTGTTTATTGTCACCAGAAGAAAAAAAATGGGCAAGGCGATTCTCAAGTGTAGGAAAGCTTTAAAAATATAATGATCATAGAAAAGGAAATGCTCCTCTTGCACTCATCACTTTAGGACCTTTTTGTGGTGCATTGATTCTGATAGATGTGAACTGTTTTTACTTTGACTTTATAAAATGCTGTGCATTTAAAACTAAATAAAGCCTTTTCACAAAGTTTATACTTAATGTTTTGTTTTGTTTGTTTTATTAACTTAACCATAAAAATAAATCAGGAGAAATAAACGTTATTATAATATAATTAATTATTAAATTAGATAGTCCAATAAAAAAAAGAAAAATATTTACATCATAAGTCTAAGATCCAGAAATCAGCAAAGCCATGACCGTGGCCTTCACCTGAATGATTTGACAATAGCTGGATTCCTCTTGTCTTCTTGGGACGACAGGAGTAATTCTATTAAAATGAGTTGCAATGAAAGCCGGTTTTAAACTCCTTTGAAATAGTGGGTTGAAGTACAGTTTGTGTTATGAGTCCCCTGAGGTGTAAGTCATCAAAGACCTCAGAGGGGTCATAACACGTGTTCCAAGCACAAAAAGTAATTCTGATTGAGACTTAACTACCACAACAAGTCAAGTCAAATTTACTTATAAGCAGATTTATATACAACACAAAATGATAAAAAAAAGATTAAAAAAAGAGAACATAAAACATGCAAACATGAATAAAGTAGAACTGTTGAAAAGTAAATAAAAGGAAAACTCAGTCTGTTTTAAAAGCTAAAAAAAAACAAAAATGTTTTTCAAACTGATTTCAAAAACTGTTCTAATGTTGGGGAGGTCCTGATGTGAAGGGGAAGTTTGTTTCAGTCAGTGCAAAAACACGATTTCCTCTGTGGTTTTTTTTTTTCAAGATAACCAGCAACATTTGTTCAGTAGATCGCAGAGATCGAAGGGGAGCGTACAAAGTTCAAAGATCAGACAGGTGAGAAGAAACGACCACTGCATAGCAACAGAATTTCTTTTAATTACAGATGGATGGATGTTATATTTCAGAACAACACATAATCATATTTCCCAAGATGATCAATCCTTCAAGTGTTACATGGATTATTTAGGGCAGTGCCTTACAGCAAGAACCCACCAGCTGGCAGGGGTCGTTACAGTGTGGAGTTTACATATCCTCCAAGTGCTTAAAAGGCTTCTCTCCAGGTGCTCCAGCTTCCCACAATCCAAAGACGTGCTTGTCTGGTTAACTGATTAATCTTAACTGGCTATAGCTGTGAATGAGAGCGTGAGTGGTTGTCTGTCTCTCTGTGTCAGACTCAGTTGACACCCAGCATATTTTCCTTAATGAATAATTATTTGAATAAATAAACATTTGATTTCATATATTTCGGTTGCATTTTACTCAAAATTATTGCTTTATGTTTATTGGAGGTGAATTTTTTGTGTAATGTCTCATATATCCTCAACTATATTTGAAATAAACTTGTTTTCTTTGAAGTACTGTGACACTAATTTGTGACATTGTGTGAAATCTGTAAAGAAGGGAAGTCACAAACAAGCCATGTAAGCCTTGGTTTCAGTGCAGGAGTAATGGAGTCCTAAAGGGCACAATCATTAAGGTGTGATGCATGAAGTCCTACTTTCAGCATCTGCCGCAGCTTTATCTCACAGCGATACCATGATCTTATACAACATCGTCTCCCCTCCCACCTCTGTGATTTTCTTTACCAGCCTTATTAGAGACATAAGGAGATAAGCTGCTTTCGACTCTGCTGCTTGCCCTCTCAGGTGGTTAGCCCTTTACCTCAGCTTGGAGTCAGACCTGTTGTTTCCATGACACTGAGCCATGAGAGGAGACCACAGCAACAGCACATCCATTTATACCAATAATTTGAAACAAGCTTACTTCTCTGCTAACTAGCTGGGAGCCTCAGATTGAAAAGTAAATCACCAAAATGACAAAGACCACAGTGTTTGTTGGGTTTTGTTTTGCCTTCATTTTCTTTCCCGGATAATGATAGGTCTTTGTGAGTCCCTGAAGATGCAGAAGATGATGATGTCAAAATCTGCTAGCCTTCCTCCTCAAACTAACATCAATTTTCAGTAAGATAAGACTGGTTTTTCTCAGGGAATAAAAAAACAAACTCACCTTTTTTTCTTCAGTACTGATTTTTTCTTCTTCTTGTGGAATGACTAAATAAAGCATCCTCTTATAGAGAAAACTAAACATGGCCAGTATTCCCTCAGACAATGTAGAGCTCAGATGTGGATACGTGAAAGCACATGTTATCTCCTGTCACATCCGTTTTGTTTTTATTATCTAGTTTCATGCTGTTGTGCATGTGTGCAAATAAAAAACCCTACATAAAGACGATTATGAGCGTAATAAAAAAGACATTAGGTAGTAGAGCTTTAAAGTCTTCAATCAAAGCTTGAGGTCATTCTTTTTAAGTGATGACTATGTCAGCGGATGGTCTGAATGCGTCATATTCTGTTGGATGTCAGAGGTTGAGCATGTATGGGATGGTGAGATGTAGCTGAATAAATTGAAAAAAGGAGATGTGAGCTATTTTCAAGGCTTTAACAGCAAAAACAAAACAAAACAAACAAAATAGTGGTTTTATATCATGAAAGATGCAACATGTTCTTGTCTCAGTGCACCAAACCCCATCTCATCATTAAGGTTTTCTTTGACCACGGTCTTCGAAACAAAGTGAGGTGCCAAATGAAAACTGCTGAAAACAGTCCTGTTTCAAAGATCCACATTGTCCACATTAAGAGGCTTACATGGTGGTGGTAATACGCTCCCTAGAATACATCGGCCGAGTGTGTTTGACCTCAATTTTCACTCCCAAATTTTAATTTCCCTTGCTGGTTACAGTATATTTACCCAACACATGCATTACATAATACAACATAACAGTTGGCCCTTATGAATGATCATAATTTACAAAATGAACTACATTTTTATTGAAATGAGTGAATGAGCCCATAAATCCATCAGGAAAGTGTTTACAAAGGCCGCTTTCTCTCAGATTTTTATAAGGGCAAAGGTTCTTTGCAGTCACAGGTATTGCCCCCTGGTGGCTATTAAAAGGCACTATTGAGTTTTCAAAACAGTCACAAAATCATCTGCGCGGCTGTTTGTCTATATGTTATAATACAGCTCCGTGCCAATGCGTCCACAGCAAAAAGTCATGATTCAGTCACGTGCTAAAGCCTCAGTCATGCAGGCATAAGACCACAGTAATTAGACGCTAGAGACAATACTCTGACTGGATGGAAAGTGGTTCGACGTTGCAAAGAAGTATACGGGACTTCACCAAAAACCTCCTTCCAGTGCATTAGTTGCAAATTGGTGTGGTCGCCCGTAGCTTGTATAGATGTCAAATCTTGACCAAACACTTGCCAACTACTCGGTAAGGGGCAGTGAAACTGTGAAAAATGCAGCATAAACTGGGAACAGAGACCGTTCACCTTCAAAGTAAAAATCGTGCCTTTTGAAACGTGTTGGTTTCAGCGGTAAGGCTCAACTTTTACCTTGAAGGCGAATATTCTCCAGAAGGTCAAGAAGATGACAAGTGTTTACTGACAAATCAGCGTCTTCCATGCAAACTAAAGATGAGCACAACAATCTGCCAATGATGAGAGCAGGTTTTCAGTGCAGCGAGCTCTTTGACTAATTTCATACAGTGCCAGCCAGCAGCCTCCAGCAACCACTCATCAACCAATTCAATTCAATTTCATTTATAAAGTGCCAAATTAAAACAGCAGTCACCTCAAGGCACTATATATTGTAAGGTAGACCCTACAATAATAAATACAGAGACAGTGGCGACAATGGGAAGGAAAACCTCTCTTTTAGCAGGAAGAAACCTCTGGCAAAACCAGGCCATGTCCACACTAATACGTTTTCATTTGAAAACACATCTATTTCTCTCCGTTTTGGCCTTCCGTCCACACTGAGACGGAAGGGAAAGGAAAACTGAGCTTTTTGAAAACGCTCTCCAAAGTGGACAAATTTGAAAACGCCGTTGCAGTCGAAAACGATGACGCATTTTAGTCATATGATGCAGTCTTGTGAACGATTCAACTAAGACGGTGGACGGCATTGTACAGCAGTTGTTTTGTTTGCGCTCAATTTTGACAGCTGTATTAAAGAATAATATCAGTTTGCACATGCTCCAGAAAAAACTCGACACTTTTCCTCGACATTTTGTCGCGATGTTTCAAAGAGCCGGAAAGTAAATAAACGGCAGACGGAAATGACGCAGGTCGAATCATCTTACGTTTTACGCATGCGCAGTACAGGAACGTAGTGTTTTCAATGCGGATGAAAACGACTGACAACAATAGTGTGGATGCGGAGCGTTTTTAGACGAAAACGCCGTTTTCAAATTTATCCGGATTAGTGTAGACGTAGCCCCAGGCTCAGGGAGGGGCGGTCATCTGCCGCGACCAGTTGGGGAAATACACATTTTTCCCACTGACCAGAGGTTGTGGGGCATAGAGATACCTTGTAGCTAGCTCCAGAGCTAGGCTAATATAAAGAGATTAGCTGCAAGATGTAGACTTTAGGTTAAATTTAGGTATTTTTGTCCACGACAGAAATCATTAAAAGCTAAAAAGTGTTATTTTATTTTTAAAGTTAGCTTTTAAACTTGCCTATCATAAACAGTGCTAATAAGCAGCTGTAGTAGCCTAGCATGACAGTAGTGGGACTTGTGGGATTAGTTCACATACAAAGTGAAAGCTAGGGCTGTGCGATATGACCAAAATCTCATATCCCGATATAAGAATTCTATCGTCCCGATAACGATATAAATCACAAAAATGTAACATTTTCTGTAAATTCTGTGAATCTCGGGCAGCTCGACTTGCGGGAAGTGTTTCCAGCTGCGCGTCATGTAGCTGGAGTCCAGTGTTTTAACAGATGCATGAAACTAAACATTTTTAGACATTAGTTGTAACGGCTGCCATTTTCTTTGTGAGTATTTATTACACAGCGTGCTGCTGGGAAAAGCCTGTTCTAACGTTTGAGTCTAAGGTTTATTTTTTTAGCACCTGGCGGCTCTTTTTTACTTCTCATCCGTAAATAATCTGCTCTTTCACGTGATTCAGTTTATTTTGAAAAGTCTCAACAGGATCTTGAGCTTTATTGTGAAAGGTTTATGTGGAACATAAACAAGCGGACACGCGATGGTGTTACCGTCGTTGTTGCTAACCACAACGCATAAAAACAGGCGCTTGTCCGTCTGTAGTGTGGTTATATTAAATATAAGAGAAAGAGAGAACTTTAAGAAATTAATATAGCCACTACAGTGACCATCAAAAAGATGAAAAAATATTGCCGCAAACAGTTTATTTTGCGACACCACGAAACAAACGATAGCGTAAAATAAAACGATAGACGTTTTTATATCGTCATCCGATATATATCGTTATATCGAACAGCCCTAGTGAAAGCCCTCCGTTCTCAGCAGAGAACCTTTTGACCTTGTAGCGGGCACCCCATGATGGACTCTCCTTCTTAATTAGGGTGGAAGCTAATTATCAGCCTGCTGACTGTGCTGAAAGGAATTCAAGCAAAAGTGATGTTTAAGACTGACCGACCAGCTGCTGAGGCTCAACAGACCTGGAAATATTTTGGTAGCACTGGAATTCTTCATTTCCTCCCTGCATTAATATGTGGCAGGAACCTTTGTTTCCCCTGCTTTATTTGTTCTTATATTTAGTTATTTATTGTTTTATTAGTTTTACTGCTCTCTGGGTTTTATGCTACATTAGACTGGCACTTGTAGGTTTGCATTTAGCAGGCTTTGCAGTAATTGCATATAATAAGGATTGCTCTCTTCTGTATCAGTGCCTGTTCTCCTGCTGAGACTAGATTAAGTATTTGTAGTGGTGTCCATATTTGTCTGTGGCACTGCATGGCTGTGAATTAAGGCCTTTCAATGTGGGCTGCATTGTCCTATAGTATATTGGGTTGGTTGTGCTTTTTATTTGATGTTTTCATGTTGTTTGACAGTGAGGACCCAACCTTCCCAACTTGAAGACAGCAAAGTCTGTTTCCTTATTTGATTATGTGTCTTTTTAACCTCTTACCTCCAAACTTTAGTTTAGGATTGTGTAGATTTTCCAATCCGTCTTTTCATTAGACTTCTAGAAGCATTTGCACAAAATCAGCCTCTCATATCTCTGTTCTTGGAAGCAGTAATGTTGGTCACATGAGGTACTGATGCAAACTTAGACAGAGGGGCTCCTCCTGGCCCATGGCAGGAAGTGGTGTTGTCAGACAAACTAGAGATATTCTTTATACTGATTACTTCCTGTTTGGGGAGGCTTGTGTTTATTCAAAAAAACAAAGGACAAAACACTGCAGCATTTTACAAAATGAAAGCTTCATTAAAACACACTGCGGTGCAGAGAGAGAGTTTGTATATCATGAGTTAACTGATGATATCAGGGAAAGTTAGACTTTGACTATCGCTTAGACAAACCTAAAAATCTGATGCATGTATAAATTTTTCTGCTGCAAAAAGCAGGTTTGCCACTGATTGTCTTCAGCAAGGCTACCATACAATGAACTCTATTTTGCAAAGATTTTCATAAAGTCGCCAATTAATTGATGGTATCTAATTGCTCAGCAGCATATTTTTAAAAACTTAATAATGAAAAAATCCCTTATCCAACCTCAATATTCAGAGAGCAGTGATGAATACTAAATTTTATATTAGGGATAAAGCCAAATAAAGGGTGGTAGGCTGATATGAGAAAGACATCCTTTAATTCTTCGTGTTTTTCTCGAGCGTCTGAGAAGGGTCATAGTAAATCATTACCATTTAGTTAAATTAACACATTCTGACACTTACTTAAAGCAAAATAAATATTCATCCAAGTCATTTGAAGTTAATCGCATTCACAGCACAGTTCCTCACACCAGCAGCAGAGGGAGTGATCGAGGTTTGCCTCAGCAATCATGAGTGCCACTGTCAAGTGCAAAGTCAAACAGTTCTGTTGATTTATCTGAAGCCAGAGGAAATGTCTTTTGTAAGCCCTTGTTGGCTCAGATTATCTGCATCCAGTGTCAGGAACCTGTGCAAATGTAATCATGATCACAGAAACTCACAGAGACCCACGTGAGAACCGCTCAGCATGACCACAGCGTGCTGCTTCTGGTCATTGAGATGCACTGCTGGAGTAAACACAGATCAAAGTTGAGCATGCTTATCTCCATAGTGTTTACTGTACATGCAGCACACAGCAGGAAACAACAAGAAGTGTTAAGATAAACTATTAATTACTGCTGGGAACATGCTGTTTTAAGTTTGTGTCATGTGAAGTTACTAGTTCTAAATTTCAAATATGGCTTCAGATGGATGATAAACATGAAGACTTGCAGCTGTGAAGTCACCACTTGTTCTTTAATATCACTGAGGGTATGGTTAATAAATACATCATGCACTGTTCTTTTTCACAAACAATAACATGTCTGTTTATGTCTGATGTGCACTTAAATCGTAGGTTTGACCAATTTTCTAAACCACACTTTTCAGATCTATTCATTGGACTTCCATCTGCACGGCACTGTTTTCCTGCCTTGTTTACAAAAAACAGGTTCAAACTGTCTTTTATTTCTCAAGCCAGACTTCAAACTTCTGAACACAAGCAACCCTTAGGTTACTCAACTGGTCTAAATCGACTAACGTCATCCGAAAGATTCAAGGAGCGCGAACCTGTCTCTATATTGTGTGCTTTATGTTTTTTTATATGTTGTATAAAAATGTCAGGTGACTTCCACTGCAAAATTTCCCCACAGGGACAAATAAATGCATCTGTCTAGGTGCTGTATGTGCTTTCACTGTGCACCTTTGTGTGCCATCAGGTCGGTGAATCTGTGCTGAAACAGTTGTGTTGCAAGCAGGATGCGGACCCAGGACTAAACTCAAAAGACAGCTTTAATGCTGAGCTCTTATAAAACATAAAACAAAAATAATTGTAGATTAGCAAAAAGGAATTTCACAACACAAAACCTTCAGGAAAATACAGGACAAAGAAAAACATTTCTATGAGAGGGAACACGAGGAGGAGGCTGAGACAATAAATAGACCATTAATGAGGGAATAGGAAGCAGGTGAGAGGACAGGTGAAACTAATCACAGAAGAGAAGAAGAAAGATCATCAAAATAAAACAGAAAATAACTAAGTCCAAGATCAAGATGCAAATATATGAACTTGACACAGAATACACACAAATACTGAAGAAAAAGGTGGGAACACAAAAAGGGATTAAGTCAATGAAACTAAGGAAATTCAGAACTAAATGCATGAAAATCACAACACCAAAGGAACTCGTATAAGGCAAAAGAAAACAAAAACAAACAAGCCACACCTCCAGGGAAGATAAAGCAAAATAAGAGGCGCGTAGCACTTTTCTTTCAGCTATTGGTAGCTACAAGTTGGAGATGCTGGAACAACCAGCAGGAGTTCTGTTGTTAGAGGAGACTGCAAAGATGAAGAGGGAGAAGGATAACAGTCGAAAGTAAAACGCGAGGGAAAGCAGCATGGAGATTCACTGAAGGGAGGGAAACCTTTGGAATTGAGAGGTTTAAAAAGTGGTATTCAGTTTACATTATTCCTGCTCAGTTTCAGGAAACTTAAAACAGAAATCCAGCAGTCTTTTCAACAGTAACAGCAGGGATGTGTGTTTTTACTGGCAGTGAATCCAAAATAAAGCAAGTAAAAATAAAAAGGCAAGAGACCCATTCAACAGAAATGTGGTTTTGAATCTGTGTTTACTCTGAATTAGGATTCCAGCTAATGCTGAACACAGTAAACAGTTATCTACGTAAGAACCAGAAATTAACAACTTGCAATATTTCAGCATTCAGGAATTCATGGCTGCAGCTGAAGGAAGGATTCCTGCAAAGTCTGTATGTTATCTATAACCCAAAGACACACGTGACTGGTGATTTTAAAGGTGTGAATGGTTGCCTGTCTCTGTGTTAGCCCTGTGACAGACTGCTGAATTGTCCAAGATGACTTTATCAGCTGGGCTTCTTCTCCTCTGTGGCTCAAGCTACAGCTGAGGGTAAGAAAAAGGAGATTTTTCCTGTCTTATTTCTAAACCATAATATTTTTAAATCTATTCACTGAACACCTGAATATGTTTTTAGTAAAACCATAAGACTGTGGCAGATGTTAGGATCCTGCAGATGTGTGTTGTTCTGAAATGAATGGAAACAGCAGGCAGCTGGCCCACTTGAGCCATCGCAGGCACAATGAGTGAAATCCGTGAAATCTTTTTTGGCATGGAAGCCGAAAATATTGTCACAGTATTATTATGATGAAAACATGGCTGCGCTTCTTTCAGGCCCTGCCAATCTCATAAATGTGTTAAATGGAACAAAAGCAGACCAGTGATAGATTGATCAATTCTGTTGAACACGGCAGAAAGATAAAACTGGGAAATGTATTACACAGTTTGCAGTTCGTCCACTCCTGTGAAGTGTCTTGTTGTTTCCAGTGACCTTCGTTGCCTACCAACATGTTTCTGTCACACTCCCACAGACTGGAGTAAACTGGAATACATCGCTGATGTGTGCACAAATGCCAGAGTTTCTTTTATGTGATCAGCATGCAGCACTGAGAGAGACTCACTGTTTTCATAATGAATGCAAAGATGGAGATTTACTGAAAACCTGCTCTCTGTGGGGGAAACTAGGTGCATAACAGGCCATCTTTAACCAGCACAGGAGATTTTTTTTTTAACACATCAGTGGCTCCAATAAATACGAAGCAGAGAGCATGAACTTTCTGAACTATGCATGAATGGCTGCGAAAAAAAGGGGCAGGCTGTGATATTTAAGACAGAAAACCTGCAAAAGAAACATTTCCAACACAGGCTTCTCTTCTGTTTCTAATTTGTCTCTGGTTGCAAAAATCCCCTTCATGTGCAGTTAGCAGCGGCGGCTCAAAAATATCCTCCAGCCTTCGGTTTGAAACAAGAGAGCGCGATATTGTTGAGTCGCTAAACAAATGATTGCTTTATGCTGGAGCCCTGCGCGGTGGCTCCTGCCAAATGTTGATGGAATCATTGGCTTTCAACCACCAAGACATTTGCATCGAGTTGTTTACCAGCCAAAAGGATTGCTGCAAGGACGCACTGCGATGGGGGGAAGCACATCTTACAGCTGATCCAATTAGCTCAAACAATAGAAATGTTCAAAGACAGAAAAGAGACAAACTGCCTCAGAAAAATCAGCAAAGCATTATTCCTTCAGTGATAATTGACTTCAAGGACTGATTCTTGAATTATGAAACACAAGATGTAAAATGAAACATAATTATATTTACTTTAAAGTGGAGGAAGTGTTTTTTCTTTCTTTTTCAGCCAAGTGTCTGCTAAATGGCGACATCAGCTGCCGAGCCTCAAAGCTATGGTGTCATCTATATGTATCTACAGGGAAGCCACTCGATACGAAGAGGTCATCCAGTGTGACGAAGAGACGCAGCAGCACAAAGGCTTTTCACTCTCGGGCTTATTAGTGGATCACAGTTTATATGAGACTTTGACATCTCCTTTCTTCCCTTTTCTACCACGGCTATTGTCTTCCCTGGATTAAAGAGAAATGAAAAGAAAGTAATTTCAGACAAATTTAAATCTTCAAAGACTTATTTGGGGACAGAAATTGTCTGTGAAGAAAAAATAGATCCATCTCATTTCTAGGATGTCTGATTTTGCCGTTCTGTCAAAGCAGCTGGCATCAGGCAAGACGTGCTTTACAACACACATAAGGACCGTGGCACAACAGTTTATAGCAACACTAAGGCGGGGCTGTCACTTCCAGTTCAATATAATCACTCTTTAAGGAGCGCAGTGCTGTGAATTTTAATATTTAGAAAGATAACTAAGTAAATATAAAACACAGTTTTTAAATGATGATTTCATTTATTAAGGGAAATAAGCTTTCCAAACCTACCTGACTCTGTAAAAAAGTAATTTCAGATCTCTGCAGCAATTTTGTGCACAAGACGTTTTTCGAGGGACTTAAACAGCTTATTTAAGGTCATGCCAAAGGGTTTCAGTAAGATTTAAATTTGGACTTTGACTAGGCCACACCAAAACCCTACTTTTTTTTTTTTTGTAAACATTTAGAGGTGGACATGATGGTGGCCCTGGTGCATACTCCACATGGGCTTCAGTTTCAGGGCGTGAACTGATGGCTGGAAATTTCCTTCAGGATTTTCTTAGAGAGCAGAATTCATGGTTCCATCAATTGCAGGAAATGGTCGGGGTCCCCTGACCTTAACTGAGACCAGTGAGGCCTGCAGTTCTTTAGATGTTTCTCTGGTTCCTTTTGTGACCTCCTGGATGAGTCGCTGATACATTCTTGAAGTAATTTCGGTATATCGGCCACTCCAGTGAAGGTTCGTCACTGTTTTCTCTATTTGTGGATAATGGCTCTGACTGTGATTTACTGGAGACACAAAGCCTTAGAAATGGCTTTGTAATCCTTTCCCAACTGATAGATGTCGGTGACTTTGTTCCTCAGTTGTTTCTTTAGTTTATATCATCATGTGTTGCTTTTTGAGATCTTTTAGCCTGATTCAGTTTTATCAGACAGTTTCTATTTAAGTGATTTCTTCATCCAACAAGTCTGCCAGTAAACAGGTGAACTTAGCTTCCCAAAAACAAGATTAATCGAGTTAATTCATGATTTAACAATAGTGCTAATTAATTTTTCACACAGCCCCAGGTGGATAGCTTTAAGATGCAAAAAAACTAATAAATCAGGAAGAGGGCAACAATTATACACAACACTGTAAATGGTGAAAAAGTGCAAAAGAGCATAATTGAGTCATTTAAAAGTAAGTGAAAACAAATAATATGCAAAACTTGAGAGGTTGTAGTCTCCACCAGATGGGAGGGACTATGTAATCGACTCCATTTCTCTGTTTGTCTCTATGTTTGTTAGCAGTCTAGTGTCCACGGGTTTTAAGATATTATGTTCAAATGTTGTGCAGTGGAAGATATCAGTGACGTCGTGAGCTGATTTAATTTTGGTGAAAATCGGATCAATCAATGTCAGACCAAATGTGAAAAGCAGTAAAATCTTTATATTACACAGAATTTTTTTATGGATGGTCTTCAAACTTCAAAATGCGGCTCAGTGGAGAGCGTGCTCTTCTGCTGCCTGGGTGTTTGATACGCAGGGGCCATTATCGAGAACAGGAAGGGTGCACAACCAAAAAAAAGACACTGACTCTGCTCTGCCACCCCTGGAGGCCATCGCCAGATCTTCCTGTCTCTGTCCATCACAGGTGACCCCTTGCACCCTGCCCACCACCTGTTTGACCCGCTGCCGTCTGGTCGGCGCCTCAGGTCAATCAGGTCCCACACCTCCAGACCCACAAACAGCTTCTTCCCCTCGGTCATTCGGACTGTTGACAAACACTATCCCCCCACACACCCCACCCCTGCCCACCCACCTCACCAATGAGCCATGGTCTGAGTAACCCACAATCACATACAGACTCAATACTCAGACCATGTACGAGAGAGCCGTACACTACACATTTTATTGTTTTTATATGTCCTATGATGTCACAATGATGCCAGGTTGTTGCACAATTACACTGTATTAATATATCTTAAAATCTGAAGTTTTTTCTGCTCCAATCATATGGTTAAAGATAATAAAATGTATAATTTTAGTATGTAATCTTTGAAGGTCATAGGTCAAAGGTCAGACATCAGTGTGTTGCTATAAAGGCAGGCTGATGACAGCGTGTTGTAATAAAGACATCATAAAGCATCAAAGTTTTAATATAGCACTTGCCCTTTGGGAAGCGTTGCCCTCTCTGAGTGTTTATATGTGCCTCCACCTGCTTTACTGCCTCTTAATGCAGACATTTTCCGCTCTTCAAAACAAAATGTTATCTCTCAGTTTTCAATATTTCCAAGGCAACCATCACAACATATAAATATTTATAAGCAATGCAGTAGCATCTTAAAAAATGTCAGCATTTGATGCTCTGAGATGAGAATGCATTTATCAAATAAAAATCTTTTGTTTTGTTAATGCTGCTTCTTTTATTAGTGACGGGTTTGACGCTTTTTAAGACTTAAAAAAATCACTTCAATGACCCTCTTTTCCCAGTATAATGTACAAGCATAAATGGAAATCATGCTTGGGAATCATGTTCTTATACTAAACCCAATGAACACATCAGCTACACAACAGGCCAAGCAATAATAACAGCAGCTTTCTTATAGCATGTTCCTTTAACTAGCATGCTGTAAGAATCACCAGTAAATATTGTCCATCCATCCATTTTCTTCCGCTTATCCGGGGCCCATTCCCACCGCTTCACACTCGGCTGCAAACCATTCCAAGGCGAGCTGGAGGCCATCACCCGATGAACCCAACAGAACCACATCATCTGCAAAAAGCAGAGATGAGATCCTGAGAACACCCAAGTGAAAACCTTCTGCCACTTGGCTACGCCTAGAAATTCTGTCCATAAAAATTATGAACAGAATCGGTGACAAAGGGCAGCCCTGGCGGAGCCCATCACCCACCAGGAACGAGTCCGACTTATTGCTGGCTATGCGGACCAAGCTCTTGCAACGGTTGTATAAGGACTGAATGGCCCATAGCAATGGGCCAGATACCCCATACTCCCGGAGCACCCCCCACAGGACCCCCCGAGGGACATGGTTGAATGCCTTCTCCAAGTCCACAAAACACATGTAGACTGGTTAGCCAAACTCCCATGCACCCTCATGAACTGAATCATTTCTTCAACAGATTTGATTCAGCCATGAGGCAGTCTCCAACATCGGCTGCAGACTCACCCACCCCCACTGCTGCTGTTCCACCTCTGACACCTCAGACACTTCACACCTCCTCTATTCACCCTGCTCACTCCTCCCCACCCCCAACAACAGCATCCAATACACATTCAACACAAGGCTCCAGCCTGTCTCTCTCAACCACGCAGGTTAGGAGGGAACTGAGGAGGATTAATGGCAAGAAGGCAGCAGGTCCAGATGGCATCAGCTCGAGGGTCGTCAGGTCCTGCGCGGACCAACTGT
This sequence comes from Oreochromis aureus, assembly GCF_013358895.1. Lineage (NCBI taxonomy): Eukaryota > Metazoa > Chordata > Actinopteri > Cichliformes > Cichlidae > Oreochromis > Oreochromis aureus. The sequence continues at coordinate 28,136,028 of NC_052962.1, read as the reverse complement.
GTGGGGTGATCGAGCACCTCTTCAACCTGAGCCTGAGGCTGGGAAGAGTCCCACAGCTCTGGAAAACCTCCTGTGTTGTACCAGTGCCAAAGACTTCACGCCCCAAGGACCTCAACAGCTACAGGCCGGTGGCTCTGACATCCCACCTGATGAAGACCCTGGAGCGGTTGGTCCTGGCTCAGCTTCGGCGTCTGGTGAGCTCATCACTGGACCCACTTCAGTTTGCCTACCAGCCTGGCATTGGAGCGGATGATGCCATCATCCACCTCCTACATTGTTCCCTCACTCACCTGGAGACCGCTGGGAGCACTGTGAGAATCATGTTCTTCGATTTCTCCAGTGCCTTCAACACTATTCTTCCCACGGTCCTGAAGGACAAGCTGGAGAACTCAGGAGTGGACCATCACCTCACTACCTGGATTTTGGAATACCTCACCGACCGACCACAGTATGTGAGGACTCAGGGCTGTGTGTCGGACAGGGTCGTCTGCAGTACGGGGGCCCCACAGGGAACGGTTCTGGCTCCGTTCTTCTTCACCATCTACACTGCAGACTTCTCCCACAACTCCACCCAGTGCTTCCTGCAGAAGTTCTCTGATGACTCTGCAATAGTCGGCCTCATCACTGATGGGAACGACAAGGAGTACAGAGGACTGACTCAGGACTTTGTGGACTGGTGCCAGCTGAACTACCTCCAGATCAATGCCAGTAAAACCAAGGAGCTGGTGGTAGACTTCCGCAGGCACAAACATCCTCCACTGCAACCACTGAACATCCAAGGTATGGACATTGAGGCTGTGGACAGCTACAGGTACCTTGGTGTTCATCTGAACAACAAACTGGACTGGACTCATAACTCAGACGCCCTCTACAGGAAAGGGCAGAGCAGACTGTACCTGCTGCGGAGACTCAGGTCGTTTGGAGTAGAGGGCCCACTCCTGAAGACCTTCTATGACTCTGTGGTGGCCTCAGCCATCTTTTACGGTGTGGTCTGCTGGGGCGGCAGCATCTCTGCCAGGGACAGGAAGAGACTGAACAGGCTGATCCGAAGGGCCAGCTCTGTTCTAGGATGCCCTCTGGACCCAGTGGAGGTGGTGAGTGACAGGAGAATGGCGGCAAAGCTTTCATCCCTGTTGGACAACATCTCCCACCCCATGCATGAGACTGTGACAGCACTGAGCAGCTCCTTCAGTGGGAGACTGCGGCACCCACGATGTGGGACGGAGAGATTTCGCAGGTCTTTCCTCCCCACTGCTGTCAGACTCCACAACAAAGACTTTAACTGATCAAACACACACATCCACACATGTGCAATAACACTAATGTGCAATAATCTTTTCTGGCATCGTTGTATTTTTACTCAGTTGTATATAGCATTTGTATTCTATTTTTATCTTATTGTATATTTTATTCTATTTTATTCTACTGTATATAGTATTTCATTTTATTCTATTCTGTACAGTTGTGTACTGTATTTATTCTTATTGTATTCTAATTTTTGCTTCATAACTTTTGCACTGTCCACTTCCTGCTGTGACAAAACAAATTTCCCACGTGTGGGACTAATAAAGGTTATCTTATCTTATCTTATCTTAAGTATCCTTGAGAGGATAAAGTGCTGATCCAGTGTTCCACGACCAGGACGAAAACCGCATTGTTCCTCCTGTATCCGAGGTTCGACTAACGGACGGACTCTCCTCTCAAGCACCCTGGCATAGACTTTCCCAGGGAGGCTGAGGAGTGTGATTTCCCTGTTGTTTGAACACACCCTCCGGTCCCCTTTCTTAAAGATGGGGACCATCACCCCGGTCTGCCAGTCCAGGGGTACTGCCCCCTGATCTCCACGCAACATTGTAGAGACGTGTCAACCAAGACAGCCCTACAACATCTAGAGCTTTCAGGAACTCGGGGCGGACCTCATCCAACCCAGGGGCTCTGCCACCAAGGAGCTGTTTAACTGCCTCAGTGACCTCTCCCCCAGAGATTGGCAGGTCATCCCCTTCATCCCCAGACTCTGCTTCCGCCACGGAAGACGTGCCAGTGGGATTGAGGAGGTCCTCAAAGTATTCCTTCCACCGCCCGACAATTTTCTCAGTCGAAGTCAGCAGCACTCCACCCGCACTATACACAGTGCAGGTAGAGCACCGCTTTCCCCTCCTGAGTTGCCTGACGGTTTGCCAGAATCTCTTTTTCCATGGCCTCTCCGAACTTCTCCCACACCCGAGTTTTTGCTTCAGCCACCGCCCGCGCCGCATTCCGCTTGGCCTGTCGGTACCTATCAGCTGCCTCCGGAGTCCCACAGGCTAACTAAGCCCGGTAGGACTTCTTCTTCAGCTTGGTGGCTCCCCTCACCTCTGGTGTCCACCATTTGGTTCAGGGATTACCACCACGACAGGCACCAACTACCTTGCGGCTGCAGCTCAGTGCAGCGGCTTCGGCAATGGAGGTGCTGAACGTGGTCCATTCGGACTCAATGTCCCCAGTCTCCCTCGGAATGCTCTTGAAGCTCTGCCGGAGGTGCGAGTTCAAGATCTCTTTGACCGGGGCCTCTGCTAGGCGTTCCCAGCACACCCTCACTGTACCTTGTACGTTTCACTATCTATTAATATTAATAGTAATATTAATATTATTATTAAGGGGAGAATCCTGAATCCAGTGGCTCAGTGTGTGGGTGGCTCTTTTGTTCTATTTGTTTTTCCCATCTCCCATCTTTGGATTTGGTATTTGTAAGTAATTATATTTCCATTATTAAGAGTTTGTTGAGCTGTAGCAATGCTGAGGCACATTTAATATCTTGGTTAACTTTGAGTCACAGTTTTAGACCATCACATTTTTAATTTCACACATCTAGCGTCCATTACCCCAGAAATTACTGCCCTCAGAATAAGAGGGTTAGTGTCACACTCAGAATACTTTAATACAAATATGGGGGTTTGACATGTTCAGAAGGTACATCAGCAGTAATAAACATGCCAGACTGTTTCTTTTCTCTCTTTTTTTTTTAAAGACAATCTTGGAGACTAAAACATACAGTGAGCCACTGCTACTGCACAAGGACAAATATAGTTGACAAAATTGCAAAAAAGTGAACAGAAAACCTGCAAAAATACAAGAGAAAAAAAGTCAGTCTACTTAAAAAATGAGGGGAAACGGGGATGATGGTGTATTTTGTCCAGCAGTCTTCAGGCGACTATTTTGCTGAGTACTTTTATAAATCAAAACCAGTTTTTTTCCAAAATATTATGGTGTCAAGTGTGGTCTGCAATGCCTGGGATCTCTGATGTGTCCTCCACTGGAATCTACCTGCAACAACAAATGTACAAAGCAAGCATAAACAGTGTTTATGACCCTGTGATTTGTCTTTTTATGTCTTGAAGAGACTCACAAACAGCAGGATCCCCCTTTGGGTGGCAGGGTTGGTCTTTTCATTACACTGTGCCTGAAAATAACCAAAATTCAATTTCAGCTCATCTTTAACAAATTATAACTCAAGTGACCTCGAGCCTTTAAAATGGTGACAATGTCAGACTAATTCTGGGAACCTCTCAGGCTGACTCCCGCATCTGCAAGGTTGCAAAAGTCATAAAAACAGTTTTAATTAAATAATGTAAAACAAGGCAAACATTCTCATGCGCTCTTTTACAGTACATGTGATGGGACAGAGGCCGCCTTTCTTCTTCTCTCCAGTAGCAGATAGATATTCAGCTGCTCGCTCTAAGTGGGTGTCTTGGTTTAGATCAACATTCCTGCTGGGGTTCGAGGATATCTCCCGTGTTTGTGTCCCACAGCTCTCTTCCATGGCTGCTATTGTTTGTCCTCGCCCCGTCCTCAGCCATCCATTCCCAGGAACAAATCCAAGGCTCTTCTGGACACGAGAGCACAAGCAGTGTGGTCAGCCCACTCTCTGCATTCCTGCACCCTACCTCTGACAGGCCTGTGGGTGCTGCACTGATGTCCAGCTTTGCAGGACAAACAACACAGTGTACAGGGCAGAGTGGACAAACACGTCTCCCATGTCCCCATTTTAGACTCTCTGTACAGGAAACTGGGCAGCCATGTTGCCCAGGCGGTTGTATGTGATATCAGGGCACGTTCACCCACTAATTCAAGATTCCTCAGCAGATGAGTTCAGATAAAGGCCTCACATTTCTACGCTTTTACGAGACTAGAGATTTCCTGAGTCACAGTTTTAAGTGAATGAGCTACATTTAGAGCTGCAAGAGTTCAAAAGTTTCCATTAGCTTTTATATCATAAAGAGGAAAACCTGCATGTAAGTGATAAGTGATATCAATGAAAGACATCACTGTTTAAACTAATGCGTCATTTTGGATTAGCAAATGTACAAAGCAAGCAACTTCCCAGAAAGCAGTGACTGTTCAGCCAAAATTTAGCTTACATCTGCAGGTTACATTTTACCATGACTAACTGAGTTGACTCAGGGTGACTCACATTAGCCACAAATCCATCTTACACTGGCCAGATGTCAGGTCTGTGATGACAATCGGTCCACACAACATTTGTCAGAGGCTCAGCTGAGCTGTGAGTGCCAAAAACAGCCAACTTTAGCCCTAAATGTGGTGGCAATCTAATCAGATTTATGGATTAAACTAATATCAACAAATCATTTCCCCTCTTAGTTCCTTCTGAACAACCTACTTTATGTACTACACTTTATTCTAGCATCATATTTGTATTCTTAAAGTCTACTAGATGCCATGAGGGAGTGTGGAGAGAGCACCCAAATGCAGGACATGAATGCAGGCTTGAGGAAACAAATAATGAGCCTTTATCTCCGTAAAGCAGAAAGAAAAACAAAGCAGATGAAACACAGAATACAAGCAGGAAGGGCTTCAGTAGACTGGCAAAAGGGCAATGAGGTTTTAGCTAGCTGAATATTACTGAAATCAAAACAAGATTCAAAACAATAACCAGACCACGGGACTATGGCACTAAAGTAGCTTTGCATGATTTGTGGTTCATAACTTACTGATGACCTCGGAACTAATGAAAAAAGCCATTTTAACTTGTTTCCCATTATTATTCTGACAATCTGTAAACCAAATGGTTTGAGTAGCAAGTGGGTGTATTAAGGATTTCCACTCTTATCGACATCACCGAAGATCAAGGAGTAGAAAAAACTGAGAGTTCAGAGCCGTCTGAGCTTTGAGCTCACGTGCTATACTTGTCTATACACTGATCCCATTATTTTAAACTTTGGCCATGCTTAATCTGAGGTATCCATCATTGTAACAATTTATATGTGACAGAAAATGTAAAAAAAAATCATAACAGGTTCACTTTAGAGTTGTGCAATTAGTCTTAAATGATCAAGTTTTGATTGGCAGCTGGGATTTTTTTGAACAGTTAGCTGTAGTGGGCTCTACAGCTAGCTTTGTTTTTTGTTTTTTTGTTGGTTTTTTTTGGCCTGTCCCGTTCGGGTGGAGTGGAGAGAAGCAGACCGCCCCGACTTCGCAGCAGCAGGGAGGCCCCACAGTCCGGACCCCAATCGGACGGCCAACTCCTCCTCCCAGCCCCCCCCCCGCTCCAACAGGCCGCAGAGAAGGGGGGTGTGAGAAGACTCCAAACCTCCCTCCGCCCGCTCATATGTAGTGTTGATGCATGTGTGTTCTAAGGTGCATTTAAAACCCAGGAGGGCATGGAGCTACCTGCCAGAGAGCAGCAGGTAAGCGCATAGCCCCTCCTGATAGCCCTCAATGTCTACGTGTATTTAAAATTGAGAGGTGGGCAACGACACCAGGGGTGAGGTTGTACACCCTGATGGTCTCTTGGATTCCGTGTAGCGTGCCCACCCCCAAGGTCCTATATGTATGTGTACAGCTAGCTTTGTATAATCAACAATAGGAACATCAGCTTTATGTTTATTTGTAAATTAATGGCTGACTTGTATTTTGTCCACCTGCTGAAACTTGGCAGATATATGTTGTTGTTTGCTTATATAGTTACATCGTGGTCTGAAAATAGTGATTCAGATGTAAAGAGTAGGAGGGAGAAGACTGTCAGTTACTATCACCATCAGTCAATATCAGCTGATAAATATAAATATTTAGGTATAATAATAGAGCCAGAATTTACATTTAAAAGAAAAGTTGTGAATAGTCAAATTTGGTTTGGAAAATTTTAGGCTTGTTGGGAACAATTTAACGACTGAGGCCTCAAAACGTTTCTCTCTTATGACCTTTTGTCTCACTAGTTGGACACAGAGAAATTAAAACACATCACAATGAATAGAAAGAATCTGTAAGCGAGCCATGAAAACCTAAAAACCTAAATACAACCTGCCTGGGACTGCAGATCAACATTAGCTAGTGTAGCTCAGTCTGGCGATTTACATCATGAATTTAAGGGCTTTATTTTGTGGTTGATTAACTGAGCCATTCACTTTCATCAACAGTAACAGAATATGACAGTAAATTCATCTGCAAACCCTCCAAGAATAGTTCACTTTGTACTCAAAGACCAGCATAACATTTCATTATACCTACAAGCTGACAGGCAGCAATGTTCCCCTCTGCATCTAAAGGTCAGGTCATCATCAAGTGGGCTCCAGACTCTGGATGCCATTGTCAACCTTTTTTTGCACCATGCTCATCATCGTTATTTGCCAGTAAAGCGTTAGTTGGAATGCAACTAGAACTCCACTTGAGACGAGGCTCAGTGAGTTCAGAGCATTAAACAGGTCATGATTCAAACCCAAAGGTAAACAATTACAAATGAAAGTGACATTCTACAAAAATTTAAAAAAAAAAATAATAATGAAGTTTTAAATGTCTCTTTCATTTTTTCAAACTTTGGTTTGATTTGAATAAATAACTTTCAGTGGTCACTGACAAAAGCCATGTTATGTTTAATGATCCAATCAACAAAATTCAAACCTGAACATTTATGCCTGAGTTAAATTATTATTGTTAAATAAACTTTAATTTTCAGATATATAAGATATCCAAAATATAGTCAAATTTGAAGTATGTTGGTATTTACCTTCCATGCTTGCTTTCAGTTCTCTTTATTTCAATGTGTTTATTTTAGCTGAAGCTGAAAGACCCCAGAAACAGCTGCCTAAGAGGTAGCTAATATAGGATCAATAAAAGAATAAAAATGTTCAAATACAACAAACTCAGCAAGTCATCAATCTTGCTGGAATATTTAAAAATGTTTTATTTCTTGCTAAAGAAAATGTTACTTAATTTGATTTTCTGTCTACGCTTTTCCTTTATCCCGAAACCAGTTTCAATCAGTGGTTGCCTCTCCTTGATCCTGATTCTGCTGGAGGTTTGTTCCTGTCAAAAGGGAGTTCTTCCTCCCAACTTTTGCTAAGTGTTGCTCATAGGGGACTGTCAGATTTCTCAAGTTTTTTCTTTTATATATGATAACAGTCAGTCTGCTGCAAAACAGGGACTGATATGAAAGATAAATAAACAGAAATACTGCTGTAAGGCTGAGACTTTAATTATTTTGAATTTGTGTGAAAGCAGGAGAAGAACAAGCGCTAATATCTCAGACTGAGACTGCCCACATAGCAAGGAGGTCTGTCCCGGATCTGGTATCAAGCCGGCACTGCTGGCTGACTTCCGACACGATAAGACGTATGTCATCCAGATATGGGCCAGGCCTGGCATAGATGGCACAGTCTATGTGATGGCATGCCATATCTGACTCGATTGTGGTTTGGTTTGTGGCCCAGGCTCATAGAAAACAGGTCTGGCCCGGATCTGGCATCAAGCTGGCACTTCTGACTGACCGGTGTCATGGCAGAGTGTATGTCAACCAGATGTGGGCCAGGTCTGGCAATGATGGCACCATTTATGTTCCTATTTTCCTATGTTAGTTAGAAGACCCAAATGCCATGTTGCAATATTATACTGCTATGGTAGCCAACGTTTCAAATGCAGGTTTTACAGGTTTGTGTATACACTTTATCCAAAACCTAGTGACGGTTTACTCATCTTTGCCAGTGGGTGGCTTTAGCTCAGGAGGTAGAGCGGGTCACCTGCTGATCGCAAGGTTAGTGGTTCGATCACTGGCTCCTCCAGTCTGCGTGTCAAGAGTGTGAATGTGTATGAATGTAGTTAGGAAGCGCTCAGTTTAGAGAAAGTTTTTGATTGGGTGAATGTGGCATGTTGTATAGAGCACTTTGAGTAATCTGGGAGACTAGAGAAGCGCTGCGTATGAGTCAGTCCATTCACTGTCTGAACAGTTTTGTCATGTTACTTTTGCACTGTTTTGCATGTTCTGGCACTGTTGTTATTACATGGCTTGTTTAAGGTACACATTAGGCTGACATCTGGGACCAGAGCTGAAACTGTTCTGGGCCAGCACAGGGCCAGCAGTGTGTCTACAACTGGCCCGTGGCTGCACACAACATACACATGGCCCACATACAAACGCACACATACGCAAAGAATGACAGTCCTTTGGTGGCCCAGATTAGGTTTGCCAGAGGTAATCCACATATGGACCAACACAGGACAACCAGTGTGTCTGCAACTGGGCTTGTGCTGGCCCATGTGTGGGCCACATCTGGCAAGCCAAATCTGGGCCACCAAAGGGCCGTCATTCTTTGTGGTATGTGCGCCATGTGTAAGCACATTGTGTGGGCCAGATCTGGGCCATACCAATTTTGCTATGTGGGTGTCTGCAGACATTCAGCCTCTGATGTCAGCAGGAAAGAGAAATTAGTCCCAAAACACATTATCCTGTAATGATTCTTAACAATATGACAGCACGAGTGACGAGAAACAGGTCAGAGCTTGTTTGTTTCAAAATTATATGCCCATCAAGCAGAACATGATTTTTAAAAAATCTTATTCCCACATTTAGCACACCGCGTACACATATTACTTAAAAGTAAAACCAGAAAGTACGCAAGCCAGGCAGTTCACAACAGTCAACACTAAATAGACCAGAATACCACTAATATACATTTGTGGTACATAATATTTGGAGTTTAGTCAATAAGTAAAATATAAAATATGAAAATACAAATCGTGTTAACTAAAATTTGTGATCACATGATAAAGAAAAGCTAAAAATAAGACTGCTGGTGGAAACTGAGAAGCCAGCAGGATCTCTTCATTTTCAGGCCACATGACAGCTCACCCACTCATCAAGCTCGGCCATTCATTCAGCATCCAAGTTATTTAGAGGCCTGCCTCTGCAACCCACTGGATATGCTACTGACTTGGTTTGTCATTGGTATTCACAGATACACTATGTACATGTCTTTTTATCTGTGATTACCATAATAGAGTTTTTATTGAAATATACACATATAAAATGTTTGTTGTGTGCAAGTGATCTGCAGATGGTTGTTTTGAAAATAGATTAAATTATAGATGATTAGAAAGGCAGGAACCAATAGCCTATAAATCTTAGCTGCTGAGGTGAATGTGTGATTTACCTGCATGTGTTTATCAGCCAATGGGGCTCCCAAGGTTGGCGTATGAATTACTTGGAAAATTACTTGTGAATAAATACCGTCTATAAATAGAAATCAGCTCGATTCAGCATCTCTCCTCAAAATCTTTGTCTTTTTACTTTGCCTGCTTTGTCGTGAGGAGCCAGAACTCAGCTCTGTCTTATTATATGGTGTTTATGAGCCATGGCAGCTGAAAAGTTGCATCACAATGGCAGTTTTAAGTGTTTTGGCAGATTTGTTTTCTTTTTCTTACATGCAACTGTGCAAAACCCAGTCAAGAAAATGTAGAGAGAGAGATGGGAATGAAATAGGGGGAAAAAGTGCAGTCTGACCCATGAATACTGAGGGTGGAACAAATAGGGAGCCCCCCTTCTCTTGTTGCACCCCTGCCCTACATATTTTTACATTTGGCTAAAGTGGTTCATTCAGTATGTATTCCTCGCCAAATAGCAGATGGTATTGTACAGGTGTAGATGTGTGTATCTTTGTCCTGTCTTGATAACATCTGTGCAAGATAAATTCACTAACCTTTAGTTTCACACTACCACTTAGTGAGATTGTGGTAGTGCCTGATCCCACTGCAAAAGCACTTTGAATTTTTGGGGGGAATTGATCACTCGATCTGATGTCACTTTTTCTGATGTTTTTGAGGTCGTTTATTCCTCTGACTGGCGCGAAGTCAAATTTTCAGTCTGTCTTTATCACACCTATTAATTTAGTTAAGCAGAGTTTAAAAATGGGTGGCATGGTGGTGCAGCGGTTAGACGGCTCTGGGTTTGAACCTGCTTCTTTGTGAAGTTTGCATGTTTGCACACCAGCTTCCTCCCACAGTGGTATGTTAGACATGCATGTCACTGATGATTGAATTATTCAATGGTTGTTTGCATCTCTGGCTTAGTATCTGAATCTGAATTGGATACAAAGTTTAGAAAATGTTCGGAAGCTTGAAAGAATGTCTTACTATTTATATTAAAACACTAAAACATTGTTATTAAAAATGTGGAGAATGTTCCTGCTATAAAACTTCCATTTCAGAAACGTGGCCAAAACCCTACTTTCCACTTGCTTTATGTTGTGCAATATGAACACATATGAATTTAAGCCATGTTTTTCCAGTTTAACCTGATTGTTTTCTATAAGCATTTCTGCTTGACTTGAAATAAGAAACACACAAAACAAAAAGACATCTGTTCCAAAATATTAATATTCTGATGCTGCATGGGTGTTTTCTAACACAGCTCGCGGCTCAACAGATCGTGCTTTGTCTGCCGACCGCCGCAGCCGCTCTGGGTGAAACAACACATGCAGGACTCCTTGTAATGTTGTTAAGTGGTACAATGAGAAAAGGAATTTACATTCTACACTGCTAAACAGCCATGGATCGTTCTGTGAAACACTGACAGCTAACAAAAGTATTCACTCCAAGGTCTTCAGGAGCAAATGTAGTTTGCTCAGTGGTGAATAAGATGCAGATGCTTTTAAGGCAGCTACCTTTTATTTATTCATTTTTTGCATATTTAAACTTGGTGCATTTAATACTAAATTTGTACTTTTATTGGCATTAAAGCATAAAGCTGCAGTTTTCGTCATAAACTGTGATAACTGGAGCTCTTGAGTGGCCTTGGCTTGAAGACACCAAAACGGAGCAAATGCAATGTGCAAAGTCACCTCAAGTTTATTTTATTACTGTGCAGACAGATAATTGGCTCGTGTTCACAGGTTTTTGTCTCTTTCACACCATAGTCTTTCCTTTTCTTAATCTGGTGACTGTACATCCAATTCAAACACAATACATGAAGAAGATATATGGGGCCGATTCAACAATGGCCTCACAGTGCTTCGGGCTGGTTTGCATCAGGGTGTGAGTTCAGACTCAGAGATAACCCTTGTTGTCCCTTCGGCTGGGGTGAGGCAGATGGGGAGAGGAACAATGGCCGTGCCCATGCGGAGGGCGGCAGTGACTGACACAGCCACTCAAGCTCCAAAGAATGCCTGGAGCTGAGCCAGAACCATGGACATCACCAATGCAACCCCCCCCCCACCCTCACCAACCTGACCCTCAGTATGTCCCATGGTGCCCTTGGGCCAAGGGGATGACACCTTCAAAGACGGCCCCTGAGCGTCAGATGGGCTGCAAACCACCCTGAAGGAGCAGCAGAGACGGGTTTTGGCACTGTGAGCTTTGGAATAGCTTGGAAGAGGACTACTGAGTAAACAGAGAGGTCAACGCCACCAAACCTCAGCAGCAGCAGCAGCTAGCATGGCTACAGCAAGCACCTCAGGGCAGAGCGCTTTTGGGCTCGGGAGGAAAAAGAAGAATCCCGGTCTGATGGATCAGATTAGCAAATTCTTTGGAGGAGACAAAAAGAAGAGGAGCAAGGTGAGCATCCATTCATTTAAACAGACAGTTTTATCCTCAGCTTAACCCAGTTTTAAACTTTTACTTAGTTAATTAGATAGATACTCCAAGCTGTGGTCTGTGGTCTGTAAGCCCATTCATGCATATATTAATTTTTACATATAAATAATAATGTGGTTACAATAATAATGCAATTAATATTATTAATAATTTGCTTTTTGTCTTAAAAAAATAAAATATTAAAAAGAAATGTTCTTAATAAACTAAAGCGAGACTTTGTGAATGATTAGAGGTTAAGGTAGGTTATAATTCACTTCTGCAGTTCATATTATTACAGTTTGCTTTTAAATATTTAAGCAGTTTTGCATTTTCTTGAGCAGAGTTGAGATTTCTTTGATTTAACTGCTTGTACTTCACATTCACCTGCAGACCTTATCTGTTAATTAAAATCCACTTATTTAAGCGTCAGTGTCCTAAAGCACTGTGGATGTTTTGTATGTCAGACACCGTCTCTGTAATGTTTCACTGAGTACTGCACGTAAAAGCTCACACTCAAAATTACTGTATGTACTGTGGGCTGTGGATTTTTTTTGACCTTCCATCTTGAGCTTTTTTGAAAAAGAAAGATATTTTTGGAGGGTTGAGTAATTCAAAAATCCATCCAGTTGCTTTGGTAGCTTTGCCCCGATGCGCTGTTTTTTGTTTTTTTTTTTCTTCTTGTCTTGCAAAATGCTGCAAAGAATCTAATATAAAGGCTCTAATGCAGTCCCATTGAGATCTTGTGAAGGGAAAAACAGGCCTCAATGTGGATGCATGAACCGTACCATGTTTGCAGGTAAATTTAGTCTGTAATATCTGTCTGACCATGAGCTGCAGCAGATAGAAAACATCAGACAAAGCCCCTTTCAGATTTCAAGATTCAACAGTATGTGATGGGAGGGGCCCTTCTGCTGTTTTCAAACTGCTTTCATCTGATGTCTGAGGCTGTTATTCTGAGTAGGCAGAGCGCAAGGACGCCAGATCTCAGAGATTTCTTAAATTTTATTGTTTGTGTGTTTCACTCTTGTGTATCAGCTTTTCTGTGACTCATTTGCAAGACAGGCAGAAAACAACAGAAAGCAAAGAGATGCGTGCCTGCACATATCTCGCTTCTTTATTTGGACTTCTTTGCATTCATTAAATATAAGACCAAGTAAAAAAAATACAATAACTGTCATAGAAAGGCAGGAACCTTCTTCTGATTGGCTTCCCACATAAACAGAGGCTTTCAACAATATGTAAGGGTTGCTTCTGATCTCACAGCTCGCCTTAGATGACCATCAGGAATCATCTCCTCTCATTGTCTTCATTGCTTTTGCCTTTAATACTTTAAAGTCTGAACCATGAAATAATTTCCAGAATACTCAATTTTTTTGTAAAAGGAGTGTTTATTGAACCTTTGAACCTTGACCATTTACATATTTACAGATATTGATTTGCATATATGAGGTTTAATTTGTATCATCAGATTGAAGTCTTAAAAACATCATCTTAATAATTTCCTCTCTGTCACTGAGACCAGACAATAATTAGGGAATATCAAAGCTATAATTATTGGTATATTGTGGTGCAGCCAGCGCTGACTTTCATCAGAGAAAGTGAGCTCATCCCAATCTGTTCTATCATGAATACACTGCAGAAAAATGCATGTTTCATACAGTCAGGTGAACATGTGTTAAACAAATATATGCAGTTACTTGACCTCTGCTTATCTTCTCAGGGGTCTTTCCGGGGTCATCTGGCCGCCTCACCCCAACAGTCCTCTTCCCGCCGTCGGACTAATGAAAATGCTGTTGTGCATTTCTTCAGGAGCATTGTAAGTTCCACTTGCACACACATGTTATTCATGTCATTCCATACATGTTTTACATACCTTTATAAAAGCTTTTTTTGTTGTTGCTGCGTCACGCTAACCCCGCCAAGCTTCATTCAGTTAAAGGTGTTTGATGTAATCCCCTGAAATTGCCAAAAACTGCATAATTCATAATGCGGAATAAACAAATTTCCTCCAATTTCCAATTTCCTCCAGTATTTTCTTTGGCTCTAACTCTTGGCATCAACAGTGTGGCAATGTTTCAAAAACAGCTGGTTAAATTGTTTTTCCTCGCCTACCTCAGTGATTACGCGCCGCATGACTCCTTCATTTGCATACCGATAAAAAAGACTTTGGGGAAATTTCAATCAGCAGCTCAGCACTTTTTGTTTATTTCATATCTGAGTTTGTTGCTCTGTTTTTGTTTTGCTCTGAACAATCAGTCACTCTCTTGTTGTTGTTGTTGTTGTTGCTTGGTGTTCCTCAGGTTTCCTCTCCTCGTCCTAAATCCAGGGTGAGTCCCACTTTACCGCCATATCTGTTTATAATTATTTCAAAGGTTTAACCACAGGATGAAGATAATGAGAGAGTTGTTTTGCAGAAATCAACGGTCAAAATAATCATTCTTTATCATTTCAGGTTTAAATTCAATTTTGTTTATGTAGTGCCAGTTCAAAACAATCATCTTAGCTTTTTATAGTAAAATAGAGATCCTAACATTTTAGAGAGGAAAGCCTAACAATCAGACGAACCCCTGTGAGCAAGCACTTGGCGCCAGTGGGAAGAAAGAACTGCCATTTAACAGGAAGAGGTCTCCAGCAGAGCCAGGCTCAGGGAGGAGCAGACATATGCCCCAATCTTTAGGGGGGTGAAGTGAAGGAGAAGAAAGAGAAGGGTTGTATAGAGTAACAAAGAGATTATATAGTTAGACTGGATGTTAGAAAAGTCCCTCAGTTCATTCCTCCATCTTAAGCTGTTTAAGCCCATTTCCCTCTAAGGCCACACCCTTTTTAAAAAAAAAATCAAAACCTCTTCTGATTGGCTGTCACTTAGATACACTCTAAGAACTAAAACTGATAATTACTTAAATATTTTGGTGCAACACTTTTACACTCAAAAATAATGAGTAAATGCAAAAACAATCACATCTCTTAAATACACCTTATTAATTGAGTAAATCCAACTAAAATGGAATAAGTCGTTATGAACAATTAAAGATGTTACAGTAACATACAAAATTGAGTAAATACAATTGAAAATGTAAGTTAAAACAACAGTAACCAAAAGTTCAAACTACATAAAATATTAATTAGGAAATGCTGAAATGCTTGGCACATATAACCTACACCATTACAATTATTTGTTTTAAATAATGGTTCAATGTACTTAATATTTTAAAGTTAACTTAAGCAAAAACGTTAATTACAATTAAGTGTTTTATATATATATATATATATATATATATATATATATATATATATATATATATATATATATATACACACACACACACACACACACACACACACACACACACACACCACCCACCCACCCACAGGAAAAAAAAAGAACCACGTCAGTTCAACATTGTTCACAATGATTTATTTTAACCAGCTTTTTGTGAATCACACATTTAGCAGATTCCTTCTCTGAACACAGTGAGCTGAAATCTGTTCTACATTCAGTGGATAAAACTTGGATAAAATTTCAGTCACAACAGCCTTATATAATAAAATTGCATCCAAATTGGCATGCTTGATAAAACTCTGTAAAACTGGCATATTGATGCTAACAACAAGAAAAATGTACCTGCCATACAAAGAATAAAAGTGGCTCAAGTGAACGCAGTGCTTTACCTTTTCAGAAAAGGTCAAATGACAAAAATAAAATTAAGATCCCAAAAGAATATAAATCCTGAAAAAAACAAAACATTTGCACTGTGACATAGTTTTTAAACATCTTATTTTGATTCCCAAAAATTGGGAAGATTATAACTAAAGAGTGACCAAAAAACATCCATAATTTAAATAAAAAGGTTTCAAAAAGGATTACGCTAAAAAAAATAAATTAAAAAAAAAACCATACAGAAGATACTCTCCCATTTACACCTTAATGTGAATCTGGAAAGTTAATACAAAAACACAGTTTATGGTACAAACATTATTTATGAACAGGAATGTCAACACAATGTAATGCATAACTGAACCTTTTGATGAGCATTACATGTCACTTAACAAGTCTAACACTTTAAGAACAGCCCTGTGAAATTTTGTCTACAATGAACAGAGGTCATTTTTCAGTCTTTGAACCTTGACAGAAAGGTTTCTTGGATCCAGCTCCATGAACACTTTTGAAATGCTTCAAATGTGCATTTGAGATTCTTGGGGTGTTTCAGATCCAGAGCATAGCACAGTCCCAAAAGATAGCAACAGGCTTTGCTCAGATTCCCAAGTTTGCCCAGAACAGTAACGCCTTCAATAACAATACCCACATCAGTAGGTTCGCCTGACCTGTCTTGATTCTGCAGCAGGTAAATCTTCATCACCTCCTCAGCCAAAGCCTCTTCAACAAAGACAGCATCAGCACCGTCCTTTAAAAAGAGAAACAACTGTTTTAAGCTCACATATTTCCAAACATTGAAACAAAAAGTTTCAATTGTATGAGATCACCGGTACTCATAATATGTGGACACTGTGCTCCAAAATCTTTGAGCAAATGCTATTCTTTTGTATGCTTTGAAGTGTTTTTTTTCTTCTTTAGAACAGTATCTTAAAACTTTTCTATGATCTCACAAGTTAAAACAAACTACTAATATTCCTAAAACAGATTTATTGCACCAACCTCAAAGGTTTTGATTAAGGCACTTGGATCCTCTCCCAGATGGTCAATGAGACATCTGATGATGACTTCTCGTTTTTTCTCGATGGAATTTCCACTCTGTAAAACAGGAAGTCTCAACTGAGGCAAAATTTGTACATTTAAAACATGACTTACCATTTCTAGCTTAAACATAACTATTTTTTTTTCTGTTGTTGACCTGTTTTCACACCCACCATCAAGGTAAGAACACCTGTGGAGCTAAAATATTGAACAGAAACCTCAGCCGTTTTTAGTGGAAGGGCCTCTTCAATACTGTGTTGGAACGTTTTTGTGGTTAGAAAATGCAATCTTCCTTACCTGAAGCAGAAGGTTTAACTGTGCCCTGTGGCGTTGTCCAGCAGCACCTTTCTTGGCTTGAAACAAGGACAGGAGTTTGGATGAATACAAGTCCAACGATGACATGAACTTTGGTTCAAGGTTCAGGGTCGTGATCCTATGAAACTCTGCCCTGACCTGGATGGGAGAGGACAAAAAACCAAGGACAAAAAATCTGAAGGCAAAAATTCTGATTCAATCAAAAAAAAAATCTTTAAGTGAAACTACCATTTTTTGCAACCTGGACCTTATTTTCTAACATGCAAAAGATTAATTTACTCATCCAGACATAAATCCATATAAGTGGAGTTGTTCAGTATGCAGACTAAAGCCTTAGTGGAAGATAATACTTTATGTTAAGCTTCTAAATTTTATGTTATGAATTACTTGCACTATTTCCCTGTGAGATAGTATAATGTTGGAGGGAAGAGGCGGAGCCAGGTTGCCCTCTGAACCATCGTCTGCCAGGCAGCGATGCGAGAGGAACACACTGCTGAAGTGGCGCACATATTCAGAATCGCGTCAGCGGCTTTACAGAGAAAGCCTTTCAGCTCCTCTGGCAGCTCTGCTTCCTCCACCTTCCTGGAGATGACAAACGCTAGCAAGGCAGTGTTGTTAGTCACTGCAGCTGACTGAACAGTGGATTGATGTGCGCGATCAGTGAACCTTGCTATCAGCTGGTCAAGTTTGGCGGGGTGGGCCGGTCGCTGTCCAACGACCTTGGTCATTTTGGTGCCGAAAACTGAAGCGAGGCTCGGCTCTAGAGGGGGAACAGGCGGAAAACTCCGGTCTGTGAAGCCCTCCGTTTCATGCGAACTGTGAGACCTAGACAAGTGTGAGCGTAAGGCACCCCATGTCTTAAAAGAGCAAGGACAATTCAAATGAAGACAGGGTATGGAATAGCCATGACCAAATGTACCATGTTTCACATAATGTTTGAGTAGTGACACTTTTGATGACTCTTCATGTTTGCAGAGTTTACACTGCCATCTCATCACCTGTGACCTAAAAAATTGTGAGAAAATATGTCTCACGGTATGAAGATGACAGAATGGTGTATAACCATATTTACACAGTTTTTGTATGATTAACTGATTGAATAACCAATACTCACTACCAATTCAGGTGGAGGATACAACTTACAAATAAGTCAACATGGAACAAAGTACAATACTTAACCACATTGAAATAATCTGAATCACATCACCATGCTGTATAAATAAAAGATAGTATGGTGACACTAGATGACAGACCATGAACTCATCAATATATTTACCGAACTGAAAAATTCTCAAAATTTAGATTTGGCATTTGTATGACTAAAATAACCCACCACAAAACCAGTATAAATATTTAGGTGGTATCACCATCCACTACTCAGCTTGTATAAAACAATATCATATCATTCCAAAATTTAACACATCAAGTCCTCTGAGTAAAATTACCTGCTTTACTTTGTAGTTGATGCAGATTTTTTCTCCTGGTGGTGAAGATGGTGCTGAAAAAATACAAATCAAAACTTTATCATTACAAAACATGTCACTGAGTAATCTGCCATAACATCAATCTCTTATAAGAAATTTTAGCTTGGATTGAAATAAACATTTATTTATGTAAAT
Source organism: Oreochromis aureus (assembly GCF_013358895.1). NCBI lineage: Eukaryota > Metazoa > Chordata > Actinopteri > Cichliformes > Cichlidae > Oreochromis > Oreochromis aureus. Next base: position 28,117,566 of record NC_052962.1, on the reverse strand, counting down.
TGGGAGTAACTATACTGGAAATGATGGTACTTTTGGCTTGACCCAAAGGACCAAAGCTTTTTTTTCCTTCATTATTTTCTGGGATCTGAAAGGAAGTAGGGCCCCGAGTCTAAATTTACTTAAGGCCCCATAGTACTTTGGACCGGCCCTGGATGAGGTAATCTGCTGACCCGGGCGGTCCTCTCAGCGTTCTCTCAAAAACTGGCCCTGTTCGGGACAAAGCTGAAAGCAGCGTCTTATATGCTCTGAAAGACCCCACATAGAACAAGAAAGCTAAGCAGCATGGTTGCTGCTATGAACTGTTCCGCGGGCAGGTCTTCTTAGTTACCAAAGCCATTGATGACGTCTGTTCATCTCCTCCTGAACAACCTGACAGAGTGAGTCAGGCCGCGTGACTACCGCAGCTCCCGCACCGCGACTCAACAGGGCCATTTTCTAGAAATGTCTGAGCACACCTGCTTTCACGTGGTTCCTAAAATGCCCCCGATTAAACGGTCAGGTCGCTGGTACCGGGACATTCCGGTCAAATTACCCGGAACACAGATAGCGACTCAGAACGTAAAAGGATAAAAGGGCGCGGTTTCCCGCCGCCTTGACTGGAAGACGGGTTGAAAACTTAAATTAACGTGCACAAACACGCTGCGAAAAGTGAGCCACCATGACAAACGCTTTCTTCAGAACATGTTATAAAAGTGTGGATAAAGACAGCAAATGTAAGAAATGGTCACTTACCTGAAAACGTTACCAAGTCTGCAGTCGATGTGCGTCTGTCTCGTTCAACGTGCAGAAAATCTCGCATGAGGCCATGCTCCTCGCGCGCGGTACATGCCAAAGGTCATTAGTCTTACTCAAAGTTTTAAGTTAGTATTGGGGGACAAAATTATATTGATTTTGAACCATTAATAATTAAAGTTCAAGACAATGATAAGTATGAATACCAGTGTCTCAGTTATTTTGAGTACTTTCTATGAGATATATTGAGTAGATTTAAATAATGCACCCTGTGTTTCAAATACAGAATTTTTTCTTTTAAATAAACTTGAACAAAAGAGCTCAGTTCAACTCAAAAACTGGTGTTGAAAATTTAAGCATTCTTTTCAGTATTTTCAACTCAAGATAACACTTTTGTGATTTTCAAAGATTTAATCAAGGTCATCTAACTTAGAATTATAATGATATTTACTAAGCCCCTGAATAATTTTTTAGGGTGTAGGCAACATAAAACATGGACATAGTTTCCTAACCTCAAAAGGGGAAGTACCTAAAAGTTGCATTCTATCCAAAGACCACAAGATGGCGATAGATGTGGTAGCAAAAACGATTCAGGTCCTTTACAAGTTTATACGAAAACTACCTTCTTGACCTCTGCAAACACTTTCCTCCTGAGTCTATGGACTCAGTCACTTATTTTGGGTAATACTGAATCCAAAATTGAGTTTATTTCAGAAATCTTGTTCATACTATCTTAAAAAATGGAGGTACAAAACCGCAAGCTAAAATTAGCCAATTTAGCAGATTTTACTGTTGAATATTACATCAAGAATTTTGCACTTTGCACGCATCGATTATACTTACTGTGAGTCTGCTAGGGTCTGCTCAGGCCTGAGAGATACAAATTTTAGCATTAGATGATGAAGGTCTATGAGGACATCTGCAGTCCTGCTTTTATTTATTTATTTATTTATTTATTTATTTATTTTATTTAATTCGTTTTTTGTGTCTTGAATGCACCAACTGCACATGCACCCAGACTTCAAAGAAGTAAAACTGAAATCAATACTCAGCTGTTACCAATATAAATACATTCTACTATAAAAGCAGCACAATCAAAGTTCTTTATTTACAGAAGCCTAAAATGGACATTTGGATATTTGACCTAAAATGTGTCTCAATGGTTACTTTACTGATACTGTTTAAGAGATTGCAACTTTCCCACCACAATTTCTGCTAATTGCATCTCACATTGTGGCAATTCACTTTATTCATTTTTCAGCCTTTTGCTTAAGGTGCCTTCATGTAATGGTTACAAAATCATTGGAGAGCCATGAATTGCCCATCTAGTGTCCTGCGGATCTAAATGTGCTCTGTCTATGTCTTTCACCCATAAACAAATGGATGAAACAGAGTTCACCTGTGTTCACAGAGCTTATCTAAATGTCCTACAAAGGAAAACGCTGATATAATCACAGACAGCACTATAAGCCATAAATAAGAAGATATCAGATAATAAGATCATAATAGATACAAGAGTTTTTGAGACCTCTGCATCACCACTGAGATTTTCTTTAACCCTAACCCACTTATGGGTTTTTCTTTTTAAGATACACAAACTGTCAGCAATAAATTGCACAAAAATGATATTTAATGTATTTTTTAACATTTGTCAGAAGGGTTCATAAACATTGTTTGAGCTTTAAAGGGTTAATGAAAGCATGCTAAATTTCGCACATCACCATGGTTGCTATCCTGGTGTTATCATGGTAACATAAACTAAAGCTGAGGCTGATTTCAGTGAGACAAATAGATAATTGGTTATAACTGGGCAAACCAAGACCGTGACCTGATGATGGTGCCATTATGTAATATTAAGGTTATAGTTCATACGTTTATTGAATGAATATCTGGAAAAAATTATCATAGCAAGTCATCTTATTTATCCTGATGTTTACTAGATTATTAGTAATCCTCTGTGTGGGGCTCTAACTGTATTGTTATATTTGTCTTATTATTGCAAAGCAAATTTCTTTATAAGGGTTACATAATCCTCTAAAATGCAGATTCCCACTCTGGTACTGGATAAATACATCATCAAGGGTCATGAGATGACTGGACAGGAAACGAAACCTTTTCTTTTTTTTTTCTATGTGCATCCATTTTCAGTTTGTTCATGTTTTTTTTAGGGACTTTTACCGAAACATTTTTAAAAGCCAGATCATAGCGGTGGTGATCATGGAGGGACTGGATAAAATCAGAGTTTACACATCGACTTGTCTGCTACCACAAAGCTAATCTGAGACCAGTGCAGGTGGCATCATAATCTTACTGTAGCTCATCTCACCATGTCGTTATCTGTTTCTTTTTCATGTCCAGTGGAGAGACGTCTTGGGTTTGGTACGTCACTCGACCTATCTCAAATTATACAAAAGCCCCACTGCTGACTGCGCCGCTCTGTGCGTCTGCAATCATCCCATTTAAATCTGTCTGTCAACCTCTTCTTTGCAACATGTCCTTTGTCTGCAGTGCACCTGTTACCTAACCTTCACTTTCATTCTGGCTCCTTCCTACTTTGTGTTTCACTGCTTTCTTCCCTGAAGAGAAATACATTTTATACTGGAGCGCGATGAATCAAGTCACATTCACATCCTGATTCACCAGCATTGACACACAAGGCCTGAAAGGCACAGTTACAGCAGATCAGCCTGGATGAATGCCACAGAAAATCAATTTCATTCATTGACTTGCTGTTTGAAAATTATTGACACAGTTATTGGCTTATTGATAAGTTCAATACACTTCAATTTCCCTCCCTTCTTTGCTTCAATCCAGAGCGACTCACTGCTTCTGGATGACTTTGAAATCGCTCAACTATTTATGAACCACAGCCGGTAAACACTTTTTTCTTAGGACCTCTTTCCCCCCCTTCCTCTCTTCTTTCACACATCTAGTTCTCTGTAACACCTTCATCAACTTCTCCAGAGATGACTCACCGATCCATCTGTTTTGGTCTGCCACCTCCTTTGTGCCTTCTTATCTGTCCAGCCACTGTGGACACCTCTTTGTGTGTCATTTGATCAGCCATTTACACCCTTTGTGTCAGTGTCTCCCCTCATGGACCCCATCTTCTTCTTTCTCATCCATCTTCTTTCGCCTAAAGGTTACTGTTAGGTGAAATCTGGTCCAGTCACACATTCATATTTCTCTCCTTTCATGTCTACTCACAATAACAGATCAAAGACAACCTTCTTCTTTGCTGTTGCAGAGAAACCACATACCTGCACTTTGTTATTTTGCACACCAATTCACTTTAAATATCAAAGAAGGAAATTCAACTCGTAGCAAAACACAATGAAAGCACAAACCCAAATACCAAGGAGTCCATCCTAATGCATTTAAAGAGGATGGAGATCATTAATAAGAAGGTTTGCAGTCATATTACTGGTGGTTATGTGTTTTTTGTGCAGCAACAGCAAAAACGGCGCCCTTTGTAACAAAATGTTAAGCAGTTGTTTTTGTGTTTGGCATTTCGTTGAAGTAGTTTGATATCTCTGATTGTCTGGGGGAAAATATCTTTAATCTCATGGAGAGAAAAAGGCCGTCGATGTAAAATGAATTGCTTAAAGGTTTTGCAGTGGCGAGGCAATGCTGGATTCTGGAGCTGGTTCCAGTTCTCCACCTGTGCTTATAAGGCATCTTTTTCTAGGCCACGTCACCGCGTGCTGAGAGCACAAAGTCACCGATCAGAAGACGCAGAGACCAGAGCACGCTGTCCAGACTCTTCAACCTGGTGAGCTCGCAGAACGTTTGCCTCTTTGCTTTACCCAGAATTCCCCCTTTCTGCCTGTAAACCTGGATTTCACGAGCACTGCTTCCTGTTTGTGTTTGCTCAAATGCAACAGTGATGTTCTCATCAGAGATCAGTGAGTAGGACGTAAATACGATCATTTCATCATCATGCTTTTACTGCAGCGTGTCATCATAATAAACTAACAAGCTTTATAGGCACATTTTCACTTTTACATGTAAGCCCAAATTCATCCAATGCCATCTACCTCAACGTTTTTTGAGGCTTTATTTTCAGTGTGGATCAGCGCCACTAAATGCAACGTTTTTTTGGACAATCACCTCGTTCATGAACTTTCAACAATGTTTTAACCAAATATCTCCCCAGATTGCTCTTATCTGTGGCTGCGGCAGGAAAACCAATGTTTTTCTCAACCTCCTCATGTCCACTTCTTCTTCTCTCCAGGGAGAAGGCAAGTCCCGTGCACCCTCTAAACGCTGGAGCACCATCTTCTAAGCTCTCCACTGAGGACCAAACCGCAGATCCGACACCGATGAGACCAGAAGAAGAAGGAGAGACAGATACGCCTGCGGCAGACTCACAACCTCAAGAGATGTTAACCTACTAACACGATCCTCCTTTATCTTTAGACAGAGACACAACATTAGTGTAAAAATCCTCTTTTTATTTTTAATCCTACTTCTGAGGAATTATTTAGCTGTTTGTAAGAGGTTCAGTCATGCTTTTAGTAAAGTCTCCTACCATAAAAATCATTGTCTGATGGTGCTAGTGTCTGCTGTCTGAGGTTTGTTCATGGCAGGTGTTTGTTTCTTCTATGTCTGCTGTCGTCTGCATTTTGTACACGATTGATGCTTTATGGATCTCGCTGCTTCCTAGAAACACACAGCTCACACGACACACAAGCCAAACAAACTTTCACATGTGAAATCATGACAGAGGGTGGTCCCGTTTCTGATTGAGCATGTCACAAAGCCACATGTTTGTAAAATGCAACTGGAAACCTATAGAAGTAGTGGGCTCTAATATTGTTTTTAACACCACTGCTTTAGTTTTCTTTGCCTCCGTGTAATTAATCAACATGTATGATGTTGATGCTACCCAACCCTATCAAAACAAGATAAAAATGCCCTTTCGAATGCACTGTTTCACAACCGAGAAATGTGCTAAAACTATTCTGTTGTCTTTTCTGTAGCTTTCTGTAGCTTATTTAGTGATTTTCTTTATCTGTTCTGTCGTAATTTAAGTTTTATGGTGATTTGTGTTTTTCCAGAGGATGGCTGACATGTTTTGTAGCTGATGGTTAATTTGCAAGTGGTTCAAAGGTTTAAGGATGAAGCAGCAAGGTGGCACGAGGAGCACAGTACTGTAGGACAGGATGTTGAATTCACGTGTTCTGACAAATAATTTGTGATCTTTTTTTTTTGTTTGTAGTAAATTACACTGCCACTCTCATTTCTACTTGATGTTTGTATGTTCGCTTTAACTGAATGGTCAAAAGCACTGTAAAGATGAGGTGGCTAACGTGTGGTGGTGCTACGGGAATAGGAAGTGATACTTAGATAAGTGTTGCGTTTCCTCTTAATGTAAATTTCCTGTTTGTAATGTACGGCCTAACTTGCAATAAACACCTTTACTTTTTTCAAATTTAAGAGTTATTAAATGTTTTAAAATCAGATCGTTCCCTCATCTTTGCTGCGTTTTAATTGTTATGATTTACCAAACATATGATTCAAATGAGCTCTGAGTAAGTGAATGTGCACACCAGCGTTCCTGCTGAACGTTGACCAGATAATACCACTTTCACGTCTGTGGTAAGGGTACAGTTTACTAGGCTTAAAATGTGTCCTTGATCCAACACAGCTGATTTAAATGGCTAAATTACCTCCTCAACATGTCTTGAAGTTCTCCAGAGGTCTGGTAATGAACTAATCATTTGATTCAGGTGTGTTGACCCAGAGTGAGCTCTAAAACCTGCAGGACACCGGCCCTTGAGGCCTGGAGTTCCCCACCCCTGCTTTAGGGCATGTTTACATTATGAGTGATAGGTCGCTGATGTATCTGCTGTTTCTTGGTTTCTCAGTCAGACTGAGCTCTCACTCCTCATCAAGTTAGGAACAGAAACAAATGCTGAGCCTAGGGCCTCACATTAGGACTATACTAACCACAGGATAATGTCACGGTGGTTATGTTGTTCTTCTATGTACAGTCTATGGTCTTAAGGTTAAAAAGACCATAAAAATAGCTCCACTTCTAAAGCTTTATGACTTTTTCTGTTAAAGTAATGCAAAAAACAGAGTATAAAATATTGTAAAGTGTCATGTTTCTATGTGTGGCAGGCAGGATGAGGATCCAAATGCAGGACTCAGAACATGGAAAAGTAAACTTAAAACAGCAGCTTTATTTGATGGAAAAACACCACACTGCATACAAGAAAACAAAACCAGAAACATGAAAACTAGGGAACTAAACTGGGGAGCTAGGAGAATACTAGGGGCACAGAGGAAACACACGGCACAGAGGAGGGTTGACGGTACAACGTGACAACAAACAGGGGAAGGAGGACTAAAATACACAGGCAGGATAACGAGAGGATGGGGAACAGGTGGAAACACAGCTGGAACTAATCAGACATAAAGAGACAAGGGGAAGCAAACTAGATACACTGACATAGGACAAGGACTATCAAAATAAAACAGGAAGCATGAGCCGTAAGCAGACTTGACACAGAGGCACGGAACATGCTCGGAACCAAGCACACCACACAAGAAAACAGAACGAAACCTTCACTAGAGACAAGACACCAGGAACACAGAGGAGGCAGAGAAACAGAACATGGAGCACAGAGACCAGAGTAACTAACAGTGACAGGGAGACATGACTGACTGGGAAGACACAGGAGATGAACAAACACAGAGACTCAAACACAGGCTGAGATAAGACGAAGGGAGAGAGGACTAAGATCACTGAGAACTAAAGAAACCCCAAAACATGAACAACAATAATCAAAGAACATAAATATTGTGTGCTTTGTGTACAGAAATGACTGTTTTAGTACTATTGGCATGCTTACTGCTGCATTCTGTGTAAGTTACCATGCCTCACATCACACATGTAGAAAATGAGCTGTTCATTGGTTCAGTTCCAATTGATCATGCTTGCTTTCTATTTAGTTTCTATTTTGTCCTTGAGCATATGAATGTATGAAATATGCAGTGCTCTGTATGTGGATATGTTGTATGTGTGTTGATGCTCAGGTACATTTGCAAGTATGCATAGAGGCATTCTGCTATTGTGAACTACCCTATGGTAAACTATTCATTTGGACAAAGGGCAGGCTTATAAGATTTTCTTCTTCTTGCACCGCTTCCCGTTATTATGAATTTATATATTCTAACGTTTTAAATAAACTCAAATAAATAAAGAAATTTACATTTCTAGTACTATGAAAGAAAATGAAAATTACATTTCTGACATTTTAACAGCTCGTTTAAGGTCAAGTAATAGCCCTCTACTGGAAGATACATAACCATACTTCATAAACTTTAAATATTTTACCCATTAAGATTCTTTGTTGAATTGTCAACGTGTTTTAAAACAACACAAAATTTGACCCTGTTATCTTCTTGCAGCTTAGAAGGCTTAAAATTTGACCTTGCAGCTCAAAAACTGAGGTAGAGAGGAAAAAAATGTAAACTGATAAGCCCCTGTTGTAACTCAGCGATGATCCATGCCATAAAAAGCTCCCAAACACTGCTGAAATATTCTCTCGAGGCCAATCGTCTACGTCAGACGATAATCCCAATATCAAAGTCTTTTGCAGAGTGAAAAAACAAGATCTCAACTACATAAGCAGGACACTCTGTCCTACATTTAATTAAACACTAAACAAGGATGAGTCATCCTCGTTAGACTCCCTTGTCAATACTGAGAAGTGGGAAAAACAGTGTTTCTCATCATTAGAAATAACAGTGAGATAGAACTTTTCATGGACTACTGCCCCTAAAAGCACAATAATCACTGAGCTGCATATTCTCTGAATAATTCAATAATTGGCTCAGGGGTCTATAATCCATGTCACATCACGCACATTTGAGCACTCATATAAAGAGCAAAATGTACACTCAGCCAGTTCATCTTCACAGTTAATCCAGCCATACAAGCGTCTAATCTGACAAAACATTTCTATGAAATGATTTTAAACTGTACTGCAGTAACATTTCTCTCTAAGCTATAGGGCTCTGCAAGCCAAAAATCTATTTTTTATGTTGTGTCATTTCTTTCTTTGATGGTCAGGACCTCATGTTTGCTATTGAACTTGAAATTTCTATAGACTATCCCTTCTGAAAACACCCAAATACATTAATCAGCAGTCCCATTCACTGGCATCTCTAGATCATTTTATCACAGATAGTGTAGTTTTTGACTAGAACGGCATGATGCAGTGTTGAGCTAGAGAGACCTCTTGTGCCCCATCATTGTGCTGCAAGGCAGCGTTCTAAATGTGTTCTAATGGGGCACAGACTGTATCCAAAAGCAGTACCTGTTTACTGAATTTTGAATGTGAGAATTTCTCCACTATAAAAAAATCATCTGTTCTTATGCACACAGCTCAGCAGGTGACTAAGAGCCGACAAACAGTTATTGAGACTGTTATGAAAATTACCATAAATGAATCAGGTTTTAAGATGAGCCTAAAGCTCGATTTAGACTTCTCCAGGAAAGCTGCATCCTAACTTGCGTCGTCATCAGAAACTCCTTTTAGCCCTCCACCACATTTCCATGCCATTGAAGTCGAGGCAGCCTGCATCAACGTGACGTTTCTAAAATGTTCTAGAATGACCCTCAATGTTTAAAAATCAACTGTTGCATTCTAGAATGTTGCACATTGTTTTTCTAGAATGGCCACCAATATCTACACTCAGCACTTCAGCACTGTTTAAAACATACATTCTAGAATGCGCTATGTTCTAGTAAGTTTAGCCTCAGAGTTGTAGAATGTTTCAAATTAGCATCAGTGTTCTAGAATGACCATCGGTGTTTAACAATCAACGTTTGCATTCTAGAATGTTGCACTCCGTTGTTCTAGAATGGCCACCAATATCTACACACTAATGTTCTACAATAAGTTCAGCATTGTTTAAAACATAAATTCCAGATTGTTTCAAATCAGCCTAAGGGTCCTAAAATGATCTGCAATGTTTCTTTAAGCCTCCGTGTTTTATGTCCTCCAAAAACACACAGCAGTGTGGAATGTCTCTTAAAAATCTCTTAATATTGACCAGTGGGAAAATGCTGCATATCTGGTACTTGTCAAATACTGTTAGATAAGAGGCTATTCATCTAAAAACATTTCTAACTCCTCAAAATGTAAGAAGATTTTGTTTATGTTGGTCAAATTTCCATTAGGAAGGGGTTTTTCTTAACCAATGAGAAATTGCAAGAATCCACTTTAGTTGTGGATTTATTGGTGTTTACTGCATTCTTTCTTTTTAAGAATGTACCAGACTGTCGACTGGTCACTCCTAAAAAAAAATGTCTCCCTCTGATATTTATTTTGTTTTTCAAAATCTAATCATAGCCTCCTTACCCACTTACATCAACATCTCTTTGGACCGCATACTGACAGTGAAAATAAATAGTTCCCAAATACAACAGACGAAAATAACAAAATCTACTCTAGTCATTGGAACTCGACTTTTTTCAGTCAACTGCCTTTCCCAGTTATATATTGCTTTTGTTGAACCACTTGAATTTAAACTGATAGTCTGCACCTCAATCATATCTTAATAGTCTGATTTAAAATCCACTGTGCTGGCCTAAAATGGGAAAATTTAAAATCAGTCAGTGTTCACACACCTGCAAGTCTAAATGTAACTGGTAGAGCTCGTCTCACAGGGAAGAGGATTGTACTGATCTACTAGACACCCAAAGACACCCTTTTCCACCTGAAAAAGATGCTAAACTTCATATAAATCTAACAAGCTACTCAGGAGCCCAGCCCACCAATATACTGGCTGACTTTGTCAGCTACTGCTAGACAACACTGTAATCTCATCACAGTGTTATGTAAATGACTTCTTTCTTGAGAAGTCATCTAACAAAATATTTAAAAATGGCCTCAGTGCTCTAAAATAACACAATATTAAAATGAGCCTCACTGACATGTTTTTAGAATGAGCACAGAACACCAAAACCATGAAACAAAACTACTTTTATTACCATTTTTTTTCTTCACATAAGTGACATCAGCATGGCACAGGGAAAAAAAGCATTTTTATCCTTGTGTTCATTTTATATTAAAGGTTAATGGCAAATAATTTATGTGCAAAATGCGAGAAGTACATTCACAACACTGCTTGGTAGAGTTTAAAGCATCACTAAACAAAAACAGCCTACATGACGCTGCAAAATGAAAAAGGATCACTTGAAATAAGAATATTTTGTTTCATGTTTTTCAAAATAACCATGGCCTGTAAATAATGCACATGTAAAGGACAAAACTGAAGCAGTGGCTCAAAGATTTGTTGTGTTATACATTTCCATCTTTTAAAGTATTTATGTACATACAGCAGAAAGCTGACGAATCCTTTGGGATCACCAACACTTTAACTGATTTCTCAGAATTTGATCAAACCCGGAAAATATCAGTTGTACTTTTCATGTCTTTATTGAGCACATTGAGTAATCGCACAGTGTTTATTCTAAAATGATAAGTAAACTATTAAATTTATTTAGTTGTACAAACGTTAACAGCAATGAGGTCAATAATATTTCCTGTCTTACTGCATCTTCCCAAACTCTTCTAAGCATCAGATTTAGAACTGCCGCTCCAGGACGGAACCTGGTACAAAAAACCAATACATTTTAAAAAATACAATAAAATACACAAAAACTGATGCTCCCTCCACCATGCTGGTTACCACAAGCTCCTGTTTTTTCCCCTTTTCCTACAAATATAGCATTGTGCAATTTTGTCAGAAAGACAGATTTTTGTCTCATTTGTGCTCAGAAAATTATTATCTGTTCTTTGGCAAACTTATTTACTTCTCTTTCCTTAACACTATTCTTTATTCAAAGGTTTTCTGTAGATCTTTTGAATATTTTAGTACGTGTAGATACTTTGTTTGCAGATATATTGTGGTCTCCGTGGCCTTTGGGAAAAGAGTAGTGCCAGTCCTATATTTCCTCTTTATATACATTTAAGAACAGGCTTTGTAAGTAATAAGACTTTGTACACATTTGTTTATAGGGACAAGTGCCTCTACATCCCACAAGTCAGATCTCATTGCCTTAATTGGAACACCTGACTGCAAGCAGCTTTTCTGAGAACTCATTAGCACAAAGGTTCGCTTATTCTTTCCATCCAGCGCTGAGTGATTATTCAATGTTTCACAAATAAAAGCATGAAAAGTATAACTGCTTGTGTTCTTTGTTTATTCAGATTGTGTGAAGATCGGATGACATTTCATGGCATTTTAAGCAAAATCCTTCTTCAAACTTTACAGTAAATGCGTTAAATCACCGTTTTCCACATAAACATTTAATTTCCGGTGAAACTCTCGCTGGCCTCCTCTTTAAAAACGTGACTGCCAGGGTCCAAGTTTTGTGTCTGGGTTCTTAGCTCAGCAACAATCCCAGAAACACTACCCAAAAGCCCACCCATCCCATCCTCTATCTCCTTGTGAAAATCCACTTCCTCAACTTTCACCTGTCCTCCAGTGGGGAGAAAGGCTTCCCCTTCATCAAATCCATAACTATAGCCATCATCCATATCTGCAGCTGCGCTTGCACTGTTGCTGTTTGCCGAGGAGCTGGAAGCAAGTCTCTCACATCGGGCCTGATGTCTCAGGAAGCTGTCTCTCCAAATGACTTTCTTCCCACAGAGGCTGCATTCATAGGGCCGCAGCCCTCCGTGGGTTTTAAGGTGCTTAGTGAGATGGTGCTTCATTTTAAAGGACTTTGTGCAAACAGGACACCCAAAGGGCCGTAAATTGAGGTGCTGCATCTTCACATGCCGGTCACGCATACTCTTCAGGGTGTAGGCTTTCCCACAGTGGCAGAAGTGTACTTTGCCCGTGTAGGGCGCAGCAGCGAGGGACACTGAGGATGATGAAGATGGGGTTGGAGGTGAAGGGGGTGGTGGAAATGCAGCAGAAGATGAGGACAGATGGCGACTGGAGGTCGGGGTCAAAGAGCCACCCTGCCAATTTACCTCCGCACCCACCACGGTAAAGTCAGGAGACACGGGGACCAAAGGCCGCTGGGAAACCTGTCCTGTGCCATCTTCAATCTCATCGTAAGTGTCTCTCCTATAGGGCGCTTCTGTGAAACATTCAAAATCCACATCCTCCTCTTCCTCTTCATCATCCTCATCTTTACTGCAGCTGCCACCCTCTCCTTCCTGAGGCCTCTGCTCCTGCTGAGACCAGGCACCTGTTTGCCACTGAAGCCTGGCTGAGGACGGGCAGGAAGGGTCTGGAACTGCGTCACCTGTTTGGCAACCATGAAGACTGGGCAGGTCTGTGGCTGGATCGCTTCCTACCAAATCTCTTTGCTTTGTCACGTCTGCACTCTGCTTCCCTGCAGCATGTCCAGCTTCATCATTTTCATTCGAAACAGAGTGAAAGTCTGCTGAAGGAACAAAAGCACATTTTAGTAAATTCACTAGGAAAATGCACAAACAGAGAGAATATATGACCCAGCTATCTGGTCAGATTCAACATTATTGATATTCATATCCACTGCTGACTTAAATCTGAATTTTACTAAATTGAAACCAATAAATAAAATGTTTAAATTCTTGTGTTTATTTTATAATATATAAATATATTTACTTTTAGTAACATTTACAGTCAGGGCACTGCTGTTGAATGTCAGTCCAAATCATCCCCACAAAAGCTGTATTTCTTTATATTTGGAAAAAAAAACTGCTGTTCAAAAAAAGTAAAAATCCTAATAACATATAGTGTCTAAAAAAGGATTCTTTAATGTTGTTTATATTTGTCCATCTTACCACAGTGTCCCATTTGTGCAAAGCCTTCCTTCTTCCCCGTCTCTTCTCCTACTCCTTCATCCGCCTCAATTCCTCTTCTCTCACTCCTCCTCTTATCCTGCGCCTCATCACCATCCCCACTCTCTCTATTCTTATCGAGTGGTCGATCAGAGGTCTGTGGTGCCCCCCGCTGTTGAAATCTGACTTTCTGCTTTAAAGCCTCAGCACCCGAGAACCCCCCATGGTGCCGGGCATTGTGTCCAGGTCCGTCATGAGTAAAGTGACTCGTCTTAGCATTGCACGATACCCATGTCTCCTCGCAGCTGGTGTAATCAGTCTCCACATAGCCAGGAAGGCTGTCCAGCTGTGAATCAGCCAAGTGCTGGGCGGACGAGGGTCGAGGGCGTCCCCATCTTGAGAACTGCTGTGGGCGTCTCCATGTAGCCAAAGGAGGCAGTGAATCTGGCTTCTTCTCCCTCCTCCTTCCCTCCCTTTCTGCATACAGGCACTCCGTGCTGCTCGGGGACTGCTGGCGAGATGCAGAGCCGGGGTGAGCTGCGGCAGCAACCTCTCCAGAGGCACCCTCTGCTGAGGAACGAGGCCTCTTCAGGATCTCGGTGCATTTGTCCACAATGTGCCACATCTGGAGGAAACTGGCCACGGTGACATAGTTGACGATATCGTCGTGCACGATGCTCAGCTGGCCAGTGTACGCAGAACTCAGGACGCTCTCAAAGGCAACTGGGTCCATGACTGAGGGCAGGGAGACAGTTGTAACGTTTTTCAGTAACACCTGTGAAGAGACAGAAACAAAGACACACTTTGACATCTGGACTGAAATATACACATAAACAGGTTTTCTGCCAGTGTTTTACAAACCCAGTGCCTTTACAAAAACAAACTGTTGCTCAGTTTGTTAGCCATTTTAAACAAAGAAAAACAGCTAAAGAAACTATAAGGGAGGCTTAAGACACCTGCTTTTTTATACAAAAGCTAGGTTTCCACTAACTGGAGTCACTAATGTGGACATTTCCACCATGTTTGTGCTGTTTGATGAAATTATCTGAGCTACTGTGAGGTACAGACCACCCAAGGATTTTCTGCTTCAGTTTTGGTGAATGAAATTCAAGTATTTTATCATAGCCATCAGCTTTAGTTACTACGTATTAATTAGCAGGTATCTTTTTCAGTGGATTGCACTCCAACAGTTAATAATGCAGCTTTTAAACATGTTTGCCAGCTGTGACCAAAATGTTAATATTGAAGCTCAAAATGTGGAGTAGAAAACAAGTGGGTGATATGCTCATAAAGGCTGTAAAGTGGTGTCTCTCCCTTCGTCTCTTGTCACCCACTCTACATGCAGAGATGATTTTAGGTATTCTAATAGTGCTATATTACTGGAGTGCAACATCAGACAGTAAACCCCAACAACTTAAACCCTGCATGAATATGCACTGCCCTACCTGATCATGAAAGTAAGGTGAGGATGCAGCGAGGACACAGCGGTGGGCCCTGAACACTTGACCTTGCACCTGGATGGAGAGATCGCACAGCCTGCCTTCCTCCCGCTGCCGGTTCAGGTTGTCCAAAACAGCTGCTCTGGCGCCAGGGAAGCACACCTGGACCGTCAAACCGGCCGGAGCCACAGACCCACTGCAGGTCGGATCCATGGTCAGAGAAACCTAGAGGAAAGGCACAAAGGTTGTCAGTTGTTTTCTCATATTTTACTACACATGTAGTTATTATTTTTCTAATCCATACTTATACATATAATGCATTATAGACCAATATATATTTTGTTACGCCATTAAAATATTCAATAACACTGTCTGTTTTCCACAAAATAAGGCTGATAACATTCACTGTAGAGAAGATCCGCTGGTACATTAATCTACTATCCTCTGATTGACCTTTAATTGCTTACGAGTAATTTCATGTAGACCAATTTTACCTCATCATTTTACCTCAAATGTCAGTTAAAATTATGCTAATATCGGTGTTATGGAAAACATGCTGTTTGGTTCCTGTACCAAAGAACTCAACACTATCAGGGCTTAACAACTAGCCCAGGCTAGTCTCTCCCTCACACCAGAGACTAGCCTGGGCCCAACGGTGAAGTAGTCTAGGAGGAATCGTCTACCTCTGAATGTGAATAAGACCAGAGTTACGGTGACTAACTTCAGAAGGAAGAGGACAGCTACATAGCCAAGACCTACCCTGGGAAAGGGTGTTGAAGTAGAGGGCTACTCCAGGCATCCAAATCAGGAAAACCAACACAGATTGTATACAAGAAGGGTAATAGGAGGCTCTATTTCCTACAGAAACTGCGATCCTTCAAAGCATCCAGCAAAATGTTGCAGATCACCCAATTTTAGCCAGCACAGTGCACTTTGCTGAAGTCTGCTGGGGAGCTGGTGACTCCAAGATACTGAATAAACTGATCAGACAGGCTAGCTCTGTGACTGGTTGCACACACGACACTTATGAAAGAGCTGTGGTCGAGACGAGGCCACTGAACAATCTGCTATCCATCATAGATAATCTTGACCACCGTCTGCAACACTTACTAAACAGACAGCAGAGCCGCTTTTCAGACACACTGCCACAAGGAGAGATACACAAAATCTTCCCTTCCACATGCCATCACACTCTAGAATTCAATACATCCGTCTAGCAGAAAGCCATCTACCAGATAATCCGGGTGTTATTTTTAATGTTCATTTTAAGTGCTGTAACGATAGCATTTCCCGAATATGGGATAAATAGGGGTTTTTTTGGTCATGATTTATAAATAACCACCTGTGTTCATCCCAAATAATTTACCACCTGGTGATTACTGCTAACTTCGATGCGCTACTATTTCACCATCTACTTTTAAAGACGGCACTCACATGATGAAGGGCTGAAGACATTCGCTCCTTAGTTTTTGGTTCATTGTTTATATTCCCTGCGTTAAGCTAGCTTTTAGCTACATTAGCCAGTCAACAGCCCAGTAAACGTTAGTTTAATGACTTTACCTTCGATGAGCCGAGATTTTGTTGTTTTACATGGAGCCTCGCTGACTATTTGCAGCAAAACGTCACTGGTAAACTCCACATGCTAACCGCCATCTCAAAAAAAAAATCACGCTAATAAAACGAGGCTAACGGCAGCCTGCCCGCAGGCGCAGCTGCTGCTTTTAGCCAGTTGACAAACCAGCATCCTCACAGATGGCGTGAGTGGGTGTTTGGTGTGAATGTCGGTTTGAACTGTCACGAAACGCCATCACACGTTAACCTGTTGATTCACCTGCCGCTGAATAAACAATAGCTGCATGGACGATTATTAAACGTTACTGACAGACCCACTGTTATATGTATTAACAGAGCCCAATCCCCAAGAAACTGACTGCAATTCAGCTGGAGGCCCCGCAGGGGGCGCTCCGGAGATATTCAATTAGCTGACAGTGCAACACGGATAAAACAACCGCTTCTAGACAAAACGGTCAATGTGTAATTTGATTTTCTCATATCTCGTCGATAATGGGCCTGCACTGAAATAAAACGACGTTCCTGTCCTTTAGTTGGTCATCACAGAGAAGCTTATGCTGCCCAAAAGCTAGCATTTTGCTAAGACACCCGTTTTTACAAGCGTTAAATAAACGGTGGAAGAAAAGTTAAACCGCAACAGAAAGCTACACGTGTGATGGTTGTGGTGGTTGAACGGGACGCTGTCAGGAGGGTAGTTGCTAGAAATTCTCAGCTACTGGTGGATTCATGCCCAAAAGGAAAATGGCGGATGCTGTAAAGCGGCTCATAGTGCTGTGAAAATAAATAAAACCGCCAACGTGTATTTTTTAAATTCCTCCAACCAAAATATCATAAAAATTTCAAATTTTCCTCAATGAAGTTTACACTGTTAAAAATGCAAAAAATAAAATAAAAATACCCCCCCCACCACCACCACTTAAATAAAGTTCTACCATACATCAAAATTATTATAATTTTTTTAAGTTTCCATAAATATTTAATGGTAAAAATCAATGTGTAATAAACACTGGGAAATATATTAAAATAATAACACGGAAAATTCCTTCACTGTAGCCTACTGTAATTTTAACTGGATTTTTTGAGTCACATCCCATTAGCGCCCCCTACAAAAACAAGAAGTCCAGAAAGTGGAAGCTCTCTGATGCCTTGTATGAATCAACAAAGAGTTAAATTAAAGGGCCAGCTCGCCCTGTTCTCGTTTTCTTATTTAACATTTTCCATTTAATTTGCTTCCAACGCACACCGGGATCCCTGCAGCAGATTTGAGGCAGGGTTAAATGAGCATCAGTTTAAAAAAACGTACAGAAGAGGCTCAAACAGCTGTCACATGCAGCACCTGCCCTGTCTCACACACGCATGGCTGTTTTTACCGCAGTGCATCTGCAGCATCAGCCTCTCAACTGAGCGACAGAGGTGCCGCTGTGGCGCAGGAGAAAACACCGTTAACTGAGCACTGGACGGATTTATTTGAAGGTTGTTGTTTTTTTTTAATTGCGTGTCTGGCTTATATGCCTGCGTGTGCGCTCACGCAGTTTGACCTGCAATGCCAACACGAACGAAACATCTCTTCTCCGAGCACGGGGTCATTAGATAGCTGAAATTATACAAGAAATTATATAGCTGCCATCGCAGGAGAGGACAGTATTTTTCTATATTTTTTCCAGGAGATACGACTCTGCTCGAGGAGAGGAGGCCTGATCAGGACAGTGGCTCTGATTTCATTGATCCGATTAAGGATAATTACCATTAGACCATTAGACTGGTCTCTATTAAATACTGGTAGCGTGTACCCTGTAAAAGGTAGCCATTTGTTTCCTGCCGTAGAGCATGCAAATTGATTATAAATGCACTGGAATGTAAATGTATTGTTGACGTTTATTCAGTAGCTGGCATGTTGCACTCTTGAACACATATTCATTATAACCTCGTAAGCGTCTATACTGTCTGTAATTTTCCAACATTTAGAGCGGAGCATGCCCCAGGCAGGTCTACTGATTGCTCTCTGCATCTCACATTAAAAGGACCTCAGGAAAAAAAAAGAATCATAACCTCAGGGTGCGGATCTGGGGAGCACTGTGAGTTAACAGATATCTGGATCGTTTCATAAGCTATTTGATCATTGATAGCAGAAAAGGTCACCGCGTGGATGCGGGAGGCCAGTGGGCGTGTAAATTGGGGGAACTGTCTCAAAAGGAGCAATAATTTGTGGCAATAAATTCTGCAACCAGAATTCTGGAAACTGTTGCCGGCTTGAGCCAAAGACCTGAGTGGTTCCACGGGACATTACATTTACGCGTATACGGTTTGCACTTTACAATGCATGTTTAGCTGCTAGTTGCCACCAACACATGACATCAGCCTGCACTTAACAAGACAATACAGATAAGCTTCCTGAAATCTACAAGAAAACATTTGCAAATATCCATTCTGCTATTGCAAACTCGGAGGTGCTCAGTGCGTGAGTGTCACTAGGCTCCGTGAAAGCTTCAAGAACCATCTTAGGGTTTATTTTTTGAGGCCCCTCCTTCGATAAAACATCTGGAGTCATGGCACTACTACGCTTTCTGCTATTTTCCTTCCTCTGCACGTTGTTTGGTGAGTGGACGTGATTCCTCGCAGTGTTTTGCTGTGACACCTTGTTAACCCAGGCTGATGACTTCTTTTCTTGTAAACAGTGTACCAGTGTCACGGGGCCTGTGCAGAGGTGGACTCGGACACTGAAGCCGTAGCAGGCAAGGGTTTTAAACTGGGCTGCATCTCCTGCAAAAGAAGGAGTGAGGTGAGAGGTGAAGCCAACATCGAATGGTACTTCAGGCCAAAAGGGGAGGCTGACTTTTTTCTGGTGAGTGTTTCCATGAAGTGGGATTTATGGCCCTGCAGATCTGGGTTTCCCCCCATCTTTTTTTTAATAAACCTTCATTAGAAGAAGGAACAAAGTATAGAAGTAACTTGCTGCCTTAGTTGCTCAAAATATATATAAAATAAACACTGTTCAATATATTTTCAGGGGGGACGACAATATGAATATGATTGTGGAACTGCATTAGTTTTCAGTTTAGAAACTTACATTTGTGAATATGGAAATTTGGCACAGAATTAAAAACAAATCAGATTAATCAGAAATTCACAAGAGTTTGCGTTATTGATGGACTACAAATAAAATATATTTCCAAACCAATCGGGAATCACTTACATAAACGTAAACATGGTGTTTCAGTAGTGAGGAGTAGAGGTAAGGCTAAAATAACTGAAAAACAAACTAATGTAAGATTACATAATGTCAGGTTTGAGTCTTTTCAGGACACGGTAGGATAAAACCAGTGGAGCACTTTAAAGGATGCTTCTTTCACCTTGTTAGGTAGAAGAAAATAACTGTGCAGAAGCCAGAGCTTCTTCCAGTTAAAATCACACAAACAATCCCAGTACATTTGAAGGAAAAGCAATGTCCTTCAGCAAAAGAGCTCTCAGTTCTTAAGTGCAGTTTTGATGACGGAGATTAAAAGAAATTTTAGTCTTCCAAGATCCTCACTATGCATCGCTGAACTGGATGACATACACGTTAACAAGTGGGCCGGTGTTGCACCAAAAAGATTTCTGATGTTTCTGTGTGCTGTGTATGTGTAATATCTCCTTGTGATGGTAAATTAACTGGATTTATAAAGGGTTATATATAAAATGAAGAAGTGACCTGCTTTGCAAGTATCTTTATGACTCTGCATTATTGTACCTACATTATAATTAATCGGGTCTTTTTTGGCCAATTTAGTAATATCTTTATAGAACTATGGTGCTATTTACATTTGTTGCAATTTCTGCAAAATCTCTTGAAAAATACATTTATGTCAATGACACTTTTTCTACCTGGATAAATAAAAGATACATAAAAGTAATTTAGCCAAAAACTGGTTTGAGTGTCAACCTTGTGATAAGAATGTATTGTCCGGCCAAAAATGACTTGATGATACGTTTGACAGATTTTAGGTAAACAAGTCGTTTACAACTCTTTAAATACAGGCAATATTTTTTGGGTAAATCTTGAAAATCACTTTTTGGCAAAACAGTGGGACAGAGAAGGGAGCGAGAGCAGGGTTCAAAAGGACAACAGTATGAAAAACAACGGAAAGTATCTGCAATGGACACATTTCATTGTTTGCAACACTCTGTTTCACTTTAGCTCTTTGAGTGTTGTAACTTTCTCTGCGGCTGACAGACCAACAACAGTACAAGCAAGAGTGGCCCACAGACAGAGCTCTCTGCAGCCAAACAGGCCATCCCCAGATTGTCAGAGGACAGCAAAGCCGCTACCTCTGCTGGACCTTAAATTCTGCTTTGTACACAACAAGCAGCACTGCTGACTATATGGGAGGTTTGGAGCAGGAAGTCTTAGTCATGCAAGCTTCCATAAAATCAAACTTGTGGGCTACTTCTCTCAGGACTTGAGCTATTTATATATGCACTTATATATAGTACACACCAAAGCTCTCCTCCTTCCTGTCGCTCTCACTTACTCACACATAGACACCTACAGTACGGTCCTCAGTCACATAATAGCACCCAGTGATGAGACCATCATGAGCTCCAGATGGGAATCAATCGGAACATTTTACCCCACTGAGGTCATTAAAGCATCAGAGAGGATGAAGAGCTCTGCTGACCTTGTGCTGGATTCTCTGTTTGATGCCGCAGTGCATGCTGTGCTAATGTAGCTGTGGATGTATTTCAGTATAGCAGGGTCTGAATGGTTGTTTCAAAATTTCAAAAAAATATGCCTGGACAGTTTCAGGGGAAAGTATGTTTCATATGGCGTGACTGAGGGTGTAGACAATTTTAGATCGGAGGCTGAAATCTCAACACAGCCATCTACGATATGTTTTTAAAAAAAATTTCCTCTCACATGATATCCATTTAGAGCTGTCAAGGGTGTTTACTTAACCAATTAACTGAAAATACATCTAAATAATGGAGTATGTTTTTTATTCAAACAATCAGGGTACAGCTTAAGTGTAGACTTTCAGCTTTAATTCAAGAGTTTAACAAACATTTAGCATTAAATGTTTACGAGTTACTGACCGTTTTTACACTAAATCCTTGATTTTCAAGAGATATGAAACACATTTCCAAAATAATAATAATAATACACAACCTACAAAAACATAGCCTAAATAACATAACAGCTCATTGGTGGATATTCGTATTAGACACTGCCAAAGTTTCAGTGTCTTTAAAAGTAACACCTGTGAGCCAAATGCTCTGTTTCTGACAGTTTCTTCTACCCTTGGCTCTGTATGATGTCATAGAGAGCGTATATCCTAATAGAGTCATCTCAGACACGGTATTAGCTGTGAGAACAGAAGCTCCACCCACTACTGTTCCGATCTACTGTTTGTGAGGGACAGCCAATCAGAAATAAGTTTTCTTTAAGGGAGGAAGTAAAAATAGTTTGTTTGAGGCAGAGGACAAACTGAGCGGCTGCACCAAGGCCCAGAATAACATAAATAAATAAAATTAATTTTAACTGTCACTCATGCAAAGGTGTTGCATAAGAATATATAACTGGTAATAAACATAACCTTAAATGATCTCTGTGTCATCCAGATATACACCTACAATGGGGATGAATCCACCATTGAGAATGACCAGTTTGCAGATCGTGTCGACTGGAACGGAAGCAAAAGGAGCAAGGACATTCAAGATGCGTCCATATACCTGTTCAATGTCACCTTCAATGACTCGGGCACTTACCGGTGCTTTTTCAACCGCATCCTCTCCTACGATAACTACGAGTACAACGACGTTGTCAGCAAAGTGGTGCACCTCAGTGTGGTGGGCAAAGGTACGACTTTATACAGGTCATTAGTATTTGAGCAAGTAGACTTAAAAACGTCTGAGGACAGTTAACAAGAAAAAGCAAATTTATTGCAAAAAGTTAAAATATATTATGCATATTGAAATAAGGTTGAAAAGTGTGGTTCAAGCAGTCAGATTTTGATTTTGTAAAGTTTTTTTAATGCATTTATCTTTTTTATGTGTAAATGTGGCGATCAATGGTGGAGGTGGCTGAGCATTTTCAGGCCTTAATTAGACTTAAGCCGACTCTGTCATTGCAGAAGCATTTCACAAACTGATTCACACTCACACAATACACACCGTCACTCTTTTAAATCTCACTGTGAGTGCAGTGTGCATTCCTATTAACCTGGAGGTCCCTGAACAACAACGGAGCTTTAATATTATGAGAATGCAGCCTGGCTCCATTTTCAGAGGTTGAAGATTCTGGCACAGTCAATAAAGAAGCCTCCCAGTCTCTGTTATGATTAAAATGGAAGCAACATTCATTTTGTTTCACTTCTATTTCATCAGTGGCTGATATTTACTCTCTACACTTTTCAATAGATGGAAGAAACATGTCTAATCATGGATACAGACACTCTGCCAGTTCAGCAGCTTAGCTGAATTATTTAATGTTTCCTGATAAATGAATTACTATCAGGCAACATAACAGTCAGCATATATAACAGTGCACTCTTTGGTTCAGTCTCCCAGACACGGATCAAGTCTAGTCTTGGACTTTGTGGTGATCTTAATTTAATTTCCCTTTGAGTCTAGGACTAGGCTTTAAATATGTCTGGAAAACTGTCTCTTAACTGTAACTTTGGAATGAATTATGATTAATTAATAGAATGAGGGCAAATTTTGCAAATATCTAGGCTCTTAAGACAGCTTTGCATAAACGAATGCCTGCAAATTGTAATGAACCGAAGCAATGTTGTGAAGAAGAGTGGTCCAAAATTCCTCTGCAACAACGTGAGACGCTGATAAAGTCACACGGAAAACTTTTTTTTTATTATATATTTTATATTTTGATTAAATTCAGTAGTGTCTCACAGGCAGACTGCACAGTGTCACAAAAGTGATTCTTCTGCAAGAAAAAACTAAGACTATTTAAGCACAGAATTCTTTATTTCGATGCGTGTGGCTCTTGTGGTCCTCCATAGTTGAAAACAAAAGATTTTTAGATAGAACAGATGTTTCATCTTTAGGTTTTAGGTGGTTTCAGCTTTGTCTCGACCCCGTCAGGTCACCTTTGTTTTGTTTTTCTGTTTGTTTCGCCTTTCCTGGTTTCCTGTATGCAGCCACCAGAGGTACAGCTTCCATCGTGTCAGAGGTCATGATGTACGTGTCCATCATCGGCCTGCAGCTCTGGCTCCTCATAGAGATGATATACTGTTACAGAAAGATAGCAGCAGCTGGAGAAGAAGCGTTACGAGAAGCTGCGTAAGTATTTTTCTCTTACACCTGAAAGCATGCTGACTTAATGCATGTCAGAATCTTGTATATGCAGTTGAGCCTTTTCATGTCAAGATTCAGCTTGAAAAGATATACAAGATGTTTATGCTTATATGTTAAAGGCTTATAAAAGTATGGGTGTCTCTGAGTGCACTTGTGAACTGGATGCAGATATGTTGGCCAATATTAGTTTGTAGCTCAAAATAAAATGAGTTACGGCTTGCTATTGTGGACCAACATGTGTAGTAATTAAGTCATTTTACAGTTGAAAAGGAAACAAACATATCTGAAACACTTCATTTTCTTGCACTTATTGGCATGCATATTTGTAGATACTGATGAAAGACAAATTTGGGTTAAGGCCCGGTCACACCAGCATTATAAACTCACTCAGAGGTGCAAATGAAAGCAAATTTTAGGTCTCCAGCTAAAGGAAGTGAACACTGTGTGAGTGTAGGGATTCCAGAATTTTGTGACTGCAGGTTGGGTAAAAACATTTTAGGTGTTCCAATTAGGCAAAAATTACATTAAAATAATTGTAGTTTACACTACCAGTCACCTCAAGGTGCTTTAAATGTCACGGATTTCAGGCTGAACCAAATACAGCTTTCAGAGATGGACTACTTAAATAGAAAAAACCCCAAAACGTTATTGAGACAACGTGGAAAATTAAAGAAACAGAAAAATAACATAAAGCTAAAGAGGGCAGCAGGGTTAGAGTGTAACTGAACAAAAAACTGATAGAAACTAGGGCATTAAATGGGCACAGGAAGCAGTCAGGAAAATTGGAAACACCAGAATAACGAGGCACAGCTGAAATTAATGAAGACAATAAGAAAGGAAATAATACTAATGATAATGTACAAGAGACCGAAAAGCAACAAAATAAAACAGGAAGTACTCAAATGGGGAAACCACTGAAAAGAGAAACGCTTGACAACAAAATTCAAGAAGACATCAGAGAGACCAGACCACAACAAATCAATCGATTCAGATACATATTCTAAACGCTGAAGAAAAACTGATTTCTTTTTCTTTCTTTTTTTTATTTCAAAAGTAGCAAGAACTAAAACACTAAACGAGAATCTAG
The DNA here is from genome assembly GCF_013358895.1 of Oreochromis aureus. Lineage (NCBI taxonomy): Eukaryota > Metazoa > Chordata > Actinopteri > Cichliformes > Cichlidae > Oreochromis > Oreochromis aureus. Next base: position 28,092,646 of record NC_052962.1, on the reverse strand, counting down.
AGATGAAATAGAACCTAGAAATAATCAGCACAGCCGTTACATTTTTGCTATAATTACAAAAAACTTCAACTATAAACTAAGAAATCCCTACTGAAGGAAAAACCCAACAAAATCCACAGATTATGTTATTTTATTGCAAGGTAAAGACTGCACATCGTTATAGAGAGAACCCACAAACAATCAGAGGATCCACTATGAGTAAGAACTACGTTTTAACAAGAAGAACCTTCTGGCAGAACCAAGCTGTGGGAGGGCAGTAACCTGGTCTGAATGGTTGAGAGATGAGGGTAAAAGGAAGAAAGCAAAGGAAATCAGAGAGAGACCACGAGCAGACACAAAGTATGGGAGGAAGTAGACAAAGGTTGCAATAGTTGCATATAAACACATCCAGGAGAGTGAGAAGAACTGCTCAGTGCGCCTCATGGGAAGTGTCCCAGCAGCCTGAAGCAGCATACCTAAGGGATCACCTGATCCAGCCCTAACTATAAGCTTTATCAAAAATGACAGCTTTCTTTCGAGTTGAGAGGGTGTTTGTCTCCTGAATCCAAACAGGTGAAACTTACATCATATAAAGGTGGATGTTAACCCAACCCAAACTCAACCCTAAATGCTCATCCTAACTCATGACCTGTTGGATGTTACGAAGTTAACGTTCCTCGGTGTGCAAAAAGGAGAAAAATCACAGAAGAGGGATATGGTTTGGCAGACTGCCGAAGAGACAAATTTATATGCAAAAATGATAAGAGATATGTGAAAGCAGTTGCGGTTTCCTTCTCATTGATACTTGTTTATTAGGTGTTAGTTTGGCTTACAGTGTTTGACGTGACTGGTACTTTCCTCAAAAGCAAATTTGGTGTGAGTGGGAAGTTGTGAAAGGTGCGTATTTTCCCATGAGTCATGCCATTCTTTATTGTCCTGCTATAATCACACCTATCATTTTAATTTTTGCCTTTGCCTGCTATATCATTGTTTCCTTTACTATAAGACTGTCGCCGTCTCCATCGTGTTTGTGTGCGTTCACTTGTGTGTCTTTGTCCCGTTCCCTCGTGTCGCCTTGTCGTGTTTTCATCCTGTCATCCTCCTCCCTAGTCAAAACCAAAACCTCCCTCCTGTAAGTCGAAAAGAAAATCAAACCTGTATCTTTTTATTTTTGCATTTTATAACCCATGTCACTGTGAAAAAAGAAAACATTGCTGATGATTGCTGAAACTGATTTTCTTTCTTTCCTTTCCAGAAATGCTGAATATTTAGCGATAGCCTCGGAAAGTAAAGATAACTGTGCAGGGGTACAAGTCGGAGAATAGCACAGGTACGTTGTGATCATGTAATAAAAAAGGACGTAATCTTTCCATAAAAGATACCTACTGTTACATTGTATTTTAGAATGATTAGAAACACTACATAAATGTCAGTAGACCCTGTCAGCTGACCACTCCTAACCGCGGCTTTGTTTCAAACATCATGTTTGATCTAAGTAAACTGTGTCCCTGTAGCAACAATGATAACGATGTCAGGCATAAAATATACAAAAATAATTGCTCTTTACTTATTATCTAGTCTAGCAATTTTCTGATTTTATTATTATGGTGAAAGTTTTGTTATTTCTAGACTGTGTACTTTTATTGAAACATTATGTAAAGGTCATTAAGGGTCATTTTTGTATGGATATAGTCAGGCTAGTTGTTCTATGGATGTTCATGAAGCTAAGCTAGGCTATTAGGCTGCTAACTTCACATTTACTGGAAAGTGCAAAATAAACTTTGTAGATTTACTGAGGTCTTGCACTAAAGTATATTTTTGAGGGAAATTAATGAAAGGTTAGAAAGGTGGATTCCTTAAATATCTGCTCAACTATATTTTTTCACAGCTAAAGTGTTAAAGTGGGACCACCTTTGCTAATTGTGTGATACAAGTATTGTACCTTGAGGTGAAAACATTTGGTAAATATGTGTGGGTTTTAGACATCAGACTAAAACCCACACATGGGGGACTGTGTGAAAAAGTCACTGTAATTCCTAAGCAGTTAATCCAGTATCTTTAAAACATTCCTTAATTTAAAGCTAAAAGTCTGCACTTCAATCATTCATAGTGGATTTAGAGAAAATATATTTTAGTGGGGTGAGGTGTGCAGCTGGAGTGACAGTTGGTTCAAGGTAAGGGTGGGATTACCTCAGGGATCGGTTCTGAGCCTGTTCTTGTTTGCGGTAGTGCTGGACAGACTGACAGATGAGGTCAGGCAGGAGGCACTATGATGTTTGCAGATGACACTGTGATTGCTAGTGAGAATAGGGAGCAGGTGGAAGAGAGCATGGAGAGGTGGGGGTATGCCCTGTAGAGAAGAAGAATGAAACGCAGTAGAAGCAAGACACAATACATGTGTGTGAATGAGGGGGACACGGGTGGAGAGGTGAACATGCAAGGAGCAGAGGTAGTGAAAGTAGATGAGTTTAAATACCTGGGCTCAACCATCCAAAGCAAAAGACAATGTACAAGAGAGATGAAGAAGCAAGTGTAGGCAGGGTGGAGTGGGTGGAGGCGAGTGTTAGGGGTGATTTCTGGCAGAAGGATAGCAGCAAGAATGAAAGAGAAAATGTACAAGATGGTAGTGAGACCTGCTATGATGCATGTTTTGGAGATGGTGGTACTAATAAAAAGAAGATGCTAACATTTTCACAGGTAGTGACCAGAATAGACAGGATTAGAAACGACTGCATCAGAGGGACAGCTCAGGTAGGGCAGTTTGGAGCCAAAGTTAGAAAGGAAAGGCTGACATATGCAGGGAAGGTGGATATATCTGACAAAGGATGTTGAAGATGCAAGGCAGGAGGAATAGAGGAAGACTGCAGAGAAGATTCATGGATGTAGTGAAGGAGGACATGCAGAGGGTTGTTGTGACAGAGGAGGATGTTAGGGAGTTGATGAGATGGACGCAGATGATCAACCCCTAAGGACAAGATAATAAACCTTTATGAAATATTAGGAATTAAGTATTATTGGAGCCCAAAAGGCTACACCACCATGTACTCATAACCTCATTAATAAATATAAAACTGATTTTTTCTCTAATAAAGTGTAAAAGCATCATTTATGGCACCATCTAACACAGATATGTTGTCAGCGATTAGGTGTGCAAAGCTGAAACTAATGGAAAACAGCTGTGAGATCATTTCAACTATTTAAATGTGGCTGTAGAGGTTGGATTAGTTAGAGATAAACTGGATTTTCAGTCGCTTTGAATCTGTGCCAGTGCTTCCATTTACGTAAGCCGTCTTTGTCCTCAGGCTTTCTTCATGGACTGAAAACATCCTTCCACTTAACGACCTGCATGACGACAACCTGAGGGAAAAACTCTTCATCTCAAACCTCTATTTTACCTTCTTCTTAACAACCCGAACAAAGGACAACACACTAGGAGAGCATGGTACCAGCACTGTAAATAGTACCCTGTGCACAAAAAGCATGTTCTGCACTTATATGAGAAACCATTATGCATTAATGAGCCACATTGTCTGAAGCATATACTGTACGTTCAGTATTTCTCTTTAAGTATATGTAGTCATGCATTTAATATGAGTGGTGTTGTGGGGAGTCCATGAGGCTAATTGTCCAAGAAAGCTTTTTACTAAATCATCACCACATAATGTATAAAAAGCACCATATGTGTAAGTGATTTATAAAATAGAATGTGATGGGCTACAATAGACTGTATTTCTAAATTAACTGCTAGTTATACATTCAGTCAATCATAAAGATGTATTAATAAAAATGGAGAAAATATGGTTGAAAATTCTCGTGTGTGAATATTGTGATTGATGATTATGATGAAGACTTCAAGTGAGCTCTGCTCTGCTCAGCTCCAGCTACATATTTTGTCTTCAAAACATCTTTTTTTTAATCTTCTACTGGACATGTCTAATATGAGCGTCCACTTTTGTAACCATATTTAGAAACCAGTGATTTATTTTGAAAGTTGTTGGTGCCGGGTGGGGGGACGGGTCTAAGTAGTTCATAAACTGCTGATATACTGGAATTTTTCCCCACACAACCATCTGTTGGATTTGCAGTCTGAAAATTGTCCAAATAAGAGAAAATACCCAGTGAGCAGCAGTTCTCTGGCTTGTTGATTCCAGTAGCAGACGACCACACTATATGACACTCACCTAAGAACAGGAAACCGAGGCTACAATTCACACGGGTTCACCAAAATTTGACAGCAAAAATTAGAAAAACATGGTCTGATCTGATGCGTCTCAGTTTCTGCTTAAACATTTGGATGACAGTCAGAATTTGGCACCCATCCTTCCTCATGAGTGGTTAAGCTGCTGGTGATGGTGTAATGGTGCAGGGGATATTTTCTCGGTACACTTGGTCCTCCTTAATACCAACTGAGCATCGTTTAAATGCTGCTGACCATGTCCATCCCTTTATGACCACAGTGTGTCCATCTTCTGATGTCTGCTTCCAGGGGGATGATACTCCACGTCACACATCTTAAATAATCTCCAACTTGTTTCTTAGATATGATACTGAATTCAGTCCACTCAAATTACCTCCACAGTCACCAGATGTCAGAGCAGTACGGCAGATTGTTTCATGTCAATGCACCCAAATCTCTGAGGAATGTTTCCAGCACCTTTTTGAGTCTATGCCACAGAGAATTGAAGCAGTTCTGAAGGTAAAGAGGGCCTAACCCATTATTAGCATGCTGTACCTAATGAAATGACTGGTGAGTGAACGTATATGAAAAGAAAAAAAAAAAGAGGGAAAAGCAGAATATATAAACTTTAAAAAGTTTGTCAGTTTGTCAGAGAAAGAATTTTTTTATTTTCATATTTACTTTAGCTGGCGCTGCCATCGTGCTGCAGGTGTGATGACAGCATACGGTTATATCACATAAGTTCTCGTAAAATCAACAAACAAGACGTGTTAATGAGTGAACGGATGTCACGCTGCTGGCTGTTTCTCCCAGTTTACAGCCTTTATGCTGAGCTAAGCTGATTGCTTTATTACGCCAGTGACAGCTTATTTCCCTTCACTGACCCACATCTCAGAGTTGCAACACGCAGTCTGTGCCGGGGTACTGGGGCAGGTTGAGTTGATATTTCTTCTCCAAGCCAGGTGGCACAAATCGGCCTCCCAAGAAGTGATATCGTCCTTTAAACAGGGAGGCGGACTTCTTTGGCGCAGTGAGAGAGATGAGCATGTCAGGCTGGAGTCCATCTGTGCTACCCTGCTCCACATCCCAACCTTTAACAACGAAAACAAACAAAAAAAGGATGTCACTAACCAGCTGAAATCGCTGAGATAATCTGCAGTATGTCTGTTAGCGACAGTGTGAAGTGTTAGAGCAAAGGTTAGAGCAAAATCAATATCCTCTGTTTGGGAGCGCGAACATGCAGCAGGCTTCATGCAGTTATTGATTATAATCATTCCAGACTGTTGACAGACGCACTCACTGCAGTTTAATAAATCCTCACAGACAATAAGCAGAACTCCACAACATTGCTGGCAAGCCCTACTGCAGCGAGGAGGACTGCAAAACCACACGTTTTTCAGCTAAAAGCTGGCTATAAATTGGGTTTAGCCTAGCTGCTGGTCTTGTGCAAGAGGCGATGCTAACAAAAGTTAATACATCCATTTTTATAAGAGCCCTTTCAATTCAAGGTTGTGGCGGCATGGAGCTTTCCCAGCTGCCATGAGGTGGGAGGCGGGAGGTAAGGCTAACAAAGAAAAACAGCCATTGCACTCACATTCACATCTTCATGGTGATGTGCTAACCCCTGCATGCCTTATTGATTACTTTTTAATGGTAGTAATTTTGTATTGTAACCAGTTACTTCACAAAGTAACATCACCCAAGGACTGGTGAGGACTGACCTGAGGGGATGTCGATGCTGGCTATGGGCACTGTGGTCTTTTTCAGTGTGTCCAAGATGGAGCCAAAGGGCTCTCGCACAGCTCCCTTGAAGCTGAAGCCAAAGATGGCGTCTATCACCAGGTTGTACGCTTCATCAATCATTTTGGCCTGAGGAGACAGTTTTACCCAGATAAGTTAGTTTCAAAGGAATTAATCAATAGCTTGAAAGCACATTTATTTCAGTGAGTAAATCCATCAACTAGAGCTCCTCTTAGCTACCAATTAAATTATTCACTATCTAGTTTGCTGTAATAAAAACAGAGCTATTATCCTCTCAGAATCATTTAGACATCTAATTTAAACTGGAGCCTAATTACATTAGCTCTGTTCATCTGTAACAGAGCATTTGTAGCTTTAAACGAAATGCACAGTCAGAAAACAATAAGCAGTGTGTCTGTGTGTTTACTGCGGATAAAGCTGCAGCTGCAGATTTTATTAACACCAAACCTCAGGCATCTCAGTCAGGAAGGGGATCTCCATTTTCTGGCACTGTGTGGTTAGGCCTTGGAACAGCGGCTTGTTTGGCCTCTTTGGGTACAGGATGGTCGGCTCGTAACCCTGAAATCAGACACACAAAGTACTAATGAAGGAAAAAGGAATTTAGGATTTTAAGGCTGAATGAGGATGTGAAAATAAATGGTTTATTTTCCTCTTCTGTGAAATTAAGAGACACTCACAAAGAGTTTCAGATGCCGGGCACAGACCAGGCCGTCGCCCCCGTTGTTACCTGGTCCACAAATCACTAGCAGAGAAGGTCTGGCCTTCACCAGAGAAGTAAGTGGATATGCCTGAAGGAAAAAAAGAAAGCAAAATAAACTTTGATATATTTAAGGGCCCGTTCTGTGTTAAGTTATGCAAAGCAAGTAAAGCTTCTTCCTGCACCTTCGAGCAAAATGCAGCTGTATCAAGTGCATCTCAATTCCACAACAGCAAACTTAAAAGTGCTGATGAAAAAATTTCAGACTTTGATTGTGCAAAAAGACAAATGTTTCAACATTACTGTAAAGTCATCTTTGAGGTGCTGAAATGCTACTTTAATCTGTTTACAGAAAAATAAAGGCTGCTGAGTAAGATTAGATCAGAGTTTTGGGGGAAATTCATCACACGATTTTTGCATAAGTGGTTGGTAGCCGTCTATTTAAATCAATGTTTAAACTTTTATCTTTGTAACTGGATTAACTGGCTCAACCACTGCATCCATAGAATAGAAGAAAAAAGTGAAAATACTCCTACACCCCACTTTCGATCCTCATTTCTTCTTTCAAACTCTAAAGACACCGAGTTCATTTTTGAGCAGCTGGAATAGGTAGAGGTCTCAGATTAAAATGCCTGAAACAATTATTTTACTCATAAAAGAGTTTGTTGCCAGTTCAATCACTAATATTCCTCCCGTTAGATTTGCATTTCAAAGTAAGAGCCCCCGGTGACGCTCACCCGTGTGACGGCTGTGGCACAGCTGAGTCCCGCCAGCTCCATCAGCTGATCCACACTGAAGCCGTACTCACTGAAGAGCTCCTCGTCGATGTGCTGGGCCTCCTCCTGCCTGTGAAGCATTTACAGGTCAGTCTACACTCATGAAGTCTGGTTTTACTCTTATGTGTGCAAAGGTTAAAACCTTCACCCGAGATATTTGATGGCCTGGGCCATGGTGGACGCTGGTCTGCTGCTGAAACAGTCCTTTCTGTGGCTGTCAGTTGCAGCGGGCAACGGGCATGACCCTGCCTGAGCGAGGGCTGTCGCGGCTCGTGAGGTCACCAGGAAGCCGATCCCAAACAGAGCTCGGATGCTCAACATCCAGATGGATACAAGCTCCTGAGGAAATTTAAGAAAAGACCACAGTCAGCAATGTTCAGTCTGCTGGTGACGCAGGTTTCACTCCTTTCGCTGTTTCCTTGCGTTTTTATCAGCTCACACCTGCAGACTACAAACTTAGAAAATGCATTTTTAATCAGTCATTCCCTTCGTCTCCGCTGCTGCTTAGTATGCGTTAAAGAAAGAGGTGAGACACCCCACTCTCACACAGTCTGTACAGCACCAGGTTGATTAAAACTAAATTAAAAACCCAAACTACACATGTGTATTTAAAAAGCAAAATTCCACAATAAAAATGAACTAAAATGATACTGTGTGATTAAAAAACTAATACACAGTAAAGATAAACTGAGCATATTTTGTGTAACCATCAAAGCAAAAAAAAAAATCTAAGTGCAGTAATATTTAAAGATCCAACTGATTTAATAACAATAATAAAAACAAATGTAAATAAAATACAAGTTACTTATTTTATGTAAATACAGTAATAATCAATACAGAGAAAACTATTATCTGTATCGCTAAAATTATGTGAAAAGGAACATTTTCACAGGAATCTCTGCAATCCTGTGAAAAACTAATTGCAGCCCATGATTCAGCAGCTTGTAGCACCACCTTTAGCAGCAATCATTTCCTGTATGAGTTTATCAGTCTCTAACATCACTAAGGGGGAATTTTGTCCTACTCTTCTTTATAACATTGCTTCGGTTCCTTTAAGTTTGCAGGTATTTATCAATGCACTACTGGTGCAGACAATCTCGGTGACTGTAAGGTGACCACATCCTGTGTCTGCAAAACACTCCTTCGAAACGAGCCAGACTTGTTTAGTCTTTCTCTAACTGTACTTTCATGAGCTTTAACATTTAAGTGAAGCCTGTAGAGTCTCAACATTGCACAGTTCGATCTTTTGGTGAATTTGCTGGGAAGTTTGTGGTATTGTGCTGACACACCTGAATGCTGCAGACCAGCAAAAGTGCCTAAACTTCTGCTTTTACAGAGGTGCTCACAGGTGCTGATGATCAATTAATCGTGTATTTGATTAGCAGCACCTTACTGCTACTTACCCTCTTAATTACAATGAAAGCAGTCAGGGTGTACTTATTAATCCACATGACTGCACAGAAATAAAACGTGTTTGAACTATGAACACTGAAGTGAAACAGATTTCACTTGCTAACATCCAGCTCGATTTATGTTCAGATCATCGCGACCCATATTTGTAAATGTTTATTAGCATTTGTATTTTTTTATTTTATTTTATCTGCATTACACGGTTATGTGGTTATTACTGTGTACACATTAATGTCGCAGGGCTACAGTAATAGCACTCTCACGTCCACTTCACTGTTATGTAGCTCTGACTTGCTAGCTAACGTTTAACATTTGCTCCACTTCGTGTCAAAACATTAGCGACACTCACCAAATTTTAACACCCTTTTTCTTGGAGACACCTTCAAATGCAGTTTTGTCCTTTTAAACCACAAAGCTCTTAGTTTTGGAGCTTTGACGCTGTGCAAGAGCAACACTTGCACCCTGACCTTGTAGGGTACTTCCGGGTTTGAAAGCGACCTGAAAACCAGGATTTCAAAATAAAAGCCTGTTCTTAGGCGGAGAGAATGCAGTAAGACACATTTTTCTAATTAAAAGCAGAAAATATGCTTAACCCTTACTTACATATAAGTGAAAAGACAATATAATGAAGTTATTAATAGAAGTAGAATCCCTCCACTATATGCCAGCTGTATAGAATCAGGCTCATATGACACATGATATAGACCTATTTTATACATTCTTTTTTATATCTTTAATTTAAATATAACTAGTAAATCACAAATGTTCAAAAACATTTCCATTAAAGTTATTCCAGTAAACAATTCTTTATAAATCAGAAGGTGTATGAGCAGAAACTCCATTTATGATTTGGAATGTTCATTATATAGATATATATGAACGATTTGATTTTGAAAATCTTTATTTATTATTTGTAATTTCAAGAGGCAGGAATTCCTTCAAGTAAAGTTCAAGAGGTGGTGAAATAAATGCACCTTATAGTTTTATAATACCATGGATGAGTATGAATACTGAATACTGAATATGAATACTTCTTTTATATTATTGTTATCATGTAATTGTGAACCTGAATAGAAATGTCATATTTTTCTTCATTTGAATGAAACTAGAATCTAAAAAAATGTATTGATTTTTATTAAATCAATAAAACTCTTGGCCTCAGAACAAAGCAGGGAGGACTCTAGCCTTTGGTTTGAGAGTCGCCTGTTCAACCAGGTGAACTATATAGCAACACCTGACTGTATCCTATTAGATTCTATGATGAGGCAGTAAATATTGTAAGAAACTGAGTAAATATAAAGACATAGAAAAAAGGCAGGTTTCTGAAAACATGTTTATTCATTTTAATTAAAAAAAACGACAATATTCTGTAGATCTGTAGCAAGGTTGGGTTCATTTTACCTTCACACGGTAAGCAGATTTAATGAGAAAAAAAGTTTTCAAAATACAGTTTTCAATTTTGGTAAAATTGTAAACTGACCACAACCCCGCTGTGTCAGAGTGTCTATAGAGCATAATGGAATTAATTTGAATTAAGTTTTTAAAACGAATGAATGTTAAAGTAACTGGTTTACATTTTCCAACCTTAAATGTCCCTAATATATAAAAAAACCCAAACAAAGCTAACCCCAAATTAATCTTTAAGCTCTGGAAAAATTATTCTTATTCATGCATATGTACATTATAAAAACCAGTATAAAATTTTCTGGCATTCAATAACTTGAAATTTAATTCAAAGTACATGAACTGAACTAAAAACTATACCAGATAACTCAACAACTGATATCTAAGAAGGTATAGAAAATGTAGTGTAGTGGCCCCAGGGCTTCACATGATTGGACAGCTCTCCATTCTGCCTCCAGTCTAGGAAGAAATTTTGACAAAATTAGAATTATCGCACATGCATATTAATAGACAAAAAGAGGTCATCTTTGCATGAAAGGGAAGTCATATATCACCTGTACGAGCTGCAGTACTCACCTTGCGAGGTGTGCTCGTGCTGAACACGTAGGAGTGGGGCAGTAAACCCTCGGAGATGCCTCCGCTGCGGAAGGAGCGGGAAGCAGAGGACACGGAGCAGTTGCTGGATTTGTCTGAAGGAAGTCCGCATGAGCCGCACACGACTGTCCGGCTCCGCAGGTTGTACTCGCCGTCCCCACAGGTGCTGTGAGCCACCTGCTGAGGCACAGACACAGCTTTTAATTAGTGTGTGTTCAAAAAAAACCTGCAGTGATAATAAAGGTCAAGTATGTGTCGTGGTGTCTGTGCTTATTTAATTTTCATTCCTTCTCATTGATATTTTCCTAATGTTTTGGTCTCTGTTTTGTCTTTCTTGTTTCCATTTCCTGTCTTATTTTGGTATGTGCTTTTCTTCGTGTCTCTTGGGATTGACTTCCTGTCTTTGTCTCTCCCCCCCACCTCTGACACTGTGATTGTTTCCTCCTGTGTCTATTTTCTCTCCTTTGTGACTGTCTGCCCCACCCTTATTTGTTTAACGAGCATCTACTCAGTCCTGTGTGTGTAAATAGTCGGTATCTATGGGAGGACTGGTTTTGTAACAACTTTTGTTATTAAACCCGCCTTTGTCTCCTGTATTTAGTAGCCCTGATACAATGAACAAGAGCCTAAAAACAATAAAAGAACTGTTGTTTATTTTAAAATTTGCTCTTTTAACAGTTAACATTGAGTTGCGTAAACAGTTGATTAAATATATGTGTTTGCAACTATTCTTTTGACACTACTGATAATCATTTTCAAGTAAGAATGTAAACTATCCATTGACAGCTGCTACCGTGTGAGATTTTGCTGTATTTCTTCATTTGCACATGCACACGTGTCCTCGCTTCACTTAACTAAAAACACATATATCCTTTTAAATATCTTTATTTTACTTACCAACCATCACCTTGTTTTAATTCAATGCAAAACCAGTGAATGCTGCTAATTGGATTCTGGTCCTGCACATGATCTCATTATACACATGCTAGGAAAACTATAATTTCTCTCACCATGTCATCATCTTCTTCTTCAAACTGTGTGCGGGTGACTTTCCTCATTGCCATTTCCTGAAAGAAAAGTGTTGTATTTCTTATTTATTTATTCAATTTCAGTATATTTTAAATATACTGACCATGAGTTCTGATGTCTTGACACTTTAGGTCTGAATGAAATGTCTATCAAGCCCAATAAGCTGATTTAATTTAAAATACCTCTCCGTTAGTGCTGATCAAAGTAGTCTGGAAGAGGTCTCCGGTGCCCCAGGAGGGCTGATTCTTCCACACCAGGTCAGATGGAGGATTATGAGTTCCACCAGAATTAGAGGCCCAGATCTGACCACAGGGACAGTACAGAGTAAATCATCTGTGCTTATCAGGTGTTGACTGGTGATTCTGATCGCTGAATAAAGACGCTACTAACCGTCACCCTCTGACCGGCCTTCAAGGTGAATTTAGCTGGGAACTTGAAGGCGATGGGAGTGCCAGATCCTACCTGTCGCTTCACCTGCCAGTTCCCCAGATTCTGATCCTACAAGAGCAAGAGGATAGTTGGGTAAAAACGTCAGAGGTCAAAGTCACTACATTACAAATAGTACTGTAGTCAGTCCACCTCCAACTTCTCCATCTCACCTCATCAGCTTTGTTGCTGAGTCTGACATATTTCCCATCCAGATCCACCTCGTCCACAGTGACACGTCCGCTGGCTGAGGCCTGCTGGGTGATGCGAGTGCGGGAAACGGCTCCACCGGCGAAGCTGGAGGCCTCGCTGTCGGTGTCGTTGGGGCGACGTCTCTTAGCCGGGGAGTTCTGAGCGCTGAGGTGAATAGATCGAGAGAGAGCTCCAGAAGTAGAGGAACGACTTCCCGCCGCCCTGGTAGGAGGAGGGCTGGGCGAAAGACGCAGTCTGCAGAGAGAAACATGTTGATGACGATGATGAGATAAATGAAAAAGGTTATGAACCACGCAGAGGAAATGATGACCGTCGTTACACATACCTTTGCTCTTCTCCCTCCAGCAGCTTCCTGTAGGCGCATATCTCCATGTCCAGGGCCAGCTTAACATCGAGGAGTTCCTGATACTCATCGAGCTGCTGCTGCATCTGCTGCCTCATCTCTGCCATCTCTCGATCCTTCTCACCCAGGAGGCGACGCGTGCTGTCCCGCTCCCGCGACAGAGCATCCTCGAGGTCCCTGATCTTTGCCTCACGAGCTGCCAGCTGGATCAAACCAAATAGTCACAAAGTTACTGCCTGATAGGATCAAACGAGCAAGTCTGGAGAGCTCGAGAGAAATTAAGGAGTGAGACAGTTAATAACTGAGCTCAAAAAACAAAGAAAATCTAGAGAAACCATGAAAAAATTGAAATTTTAAACAAATAAATGGAGTTTACAGTCAGCATCAATTTGAAGAGCCTAATTCATGTGAATCCATAAAAACAACTTCTGTTTTAAATAAAATTGATTTCTGTGGGGTCTGTTTTTACTTTAAAACATGGATGTCAAACTGATTTTACATAGTGAGCCACATACACCCCACTTTGATCTTAAGTGATCTTAAATTGGCCGGACCAGTGAAACTACTTGATAAATACGCAAAACTACAGAATAATTTATGTTACTTCTTTCCACAGACTGTTCTGTAATGATAAAATATAAAGTTTTTGTTGTTGTTTTTACTATGGACTCAATATTTGAAAAACAAACTTTCTTGTCATTTAGTTGCTTAATTACTTTGATTTAGCATGAAAGTGGGCAATCTTTATTACCAGGAAAAGCTGTGAAACCTATGAAACTGCAGTTAAAAATTCAGAATCTATGCACTCCTTTACATTTTCTACAGCTTTGGCGGGCCAATTGTGTCTTATTTTTGCACCCCTGCTCTAAAATATGAAAAATATCACAAAGAGCCCCCTTTTCTTTAAGTGATGTATGCTTGCAGACAAGTGTGTGCTGTTTATTTGTAAGAACCTGTTTCTGTAGCTGGCTGAGCTGAGTCGACGTGGACTCCAGGCGTACTCGGATCTGCTGGAGCTCCTCGTGTGCTGCCCCAACCAGGTGGCTGCTCCTGTCCGCCGACTGACGAGCACCCTCCAGCTGACGGAGGGAGATAAAACATGGACTGTAACCAAACTCTACTAGACATTTGTGAAACTGCAAAACCGCAACAACTCGGAACTACACAACCATGTTACGATGTTTTAACTAGCTTCGCAATTATTCAGTGCAGCTTTCTTTCACCACTGAGGACCAAAACAGAAGACATAAAAGCTGCAGAGCAAACCTTTAGTAACAGTAATTTGATGATCTACCTTGGTGTTGTAGGTCTTCTCGATCTCATCCTTGTACATTTTAATCTGCAGCTCATGCTGGTTGCGCATATCCACCAGTGCCTCAGCCAGTTTGCATTCAAACTCCTGCTGGTGGCCATTATCCAGTTCAACCATGCGGGACTCATGACGCCTCTTTATCTCCCGCAGCTCCTATTGAAAATTTACCAGCAATGATTATCAGTAAAGTCCAGCATGGGTACTTTTTAAAATGATTAACTAATGATAAGAATATTTGCAAAAAGCGCTCAGACCTCAGAGTGAAGGTTCTTCTGAAATTCCAGCTCCTCTTTCAAAGTCTGGATGCGATTCTCTCCATCCACCCTCCTCAGCATCTCATCCTGCAGCTGCTTCTTGGCATCGGCCAAGCTGGTATCCAACTAAAAAAGAAGCACAAAATGGGCTGAGTATGAGTACAAAGTAATGCTGCGGAGTGGAAAATAAGCAGTCAGTAGAGTATGCGGGCAGGAAAACATGCAGAGAGGCTGTCCTTCAACTCCTGCTGAAATCTGAATTAGCTGACATTTACTAACAAAACTTGGAAGAAAGAGAGGAGAATTATGAGGGACAAACAGAGAGGGTCTGAGCTTGTAGACTGACTGCAGAAAGATTGAGCCCAGATGTGTTTCTATTGAGTTTTAAATTGAGCGTGGGTTTGACTTTACCTTGGCAACCTGCGCTTTCAGGTCCCTGTTTTCCACCTCGAGGTTACGCTTTTCTCCCAGAGCCGTAGTCAAGGAAGCATCCTTCGAATTAAGCAGAGCCTCCAGGTCTTTGAGCCTCTGCAAGGCTCCCCCCAGTTCTGACTCTTTTTTAGTGTTCCTATAAAAACAAAAATGGAGGACTAAGTTCCACTTTAAGTTATCAAAGTGCGGCCTTTGTTCATTTTTAGTGTAAGCATGGATGAAAGAATGCACTACTTTACATTTTCTATGACAGCTTTCAGTGAGATCAAGAGAGGATTTCTCATTCATGTTTATCTCTATTAGTCACCATAGCAACAATACCAGAACAAAACCTTAAACTACTACACAAATGACACTGAGACTTTCAATGTGTACATTTTCTCTTGTTTTACTCAAATGACACTCAATTCATTCGAGCTTTGAGAATAGTTTAAGAGTTTAAGCATCTTACTGGATTTGTTTTAGTAACCTAAGACCTAAAACTGAATTACTATAGTTTCCTTTACACACTCTAATCAAACAAATATGAGCTATTTTTGAATGAGGATGTCTACAAGAAGCAGAAGCAGGGGAAAGACCTCGGTGCATATGACTCATAGACCACAGTGATTTGCATCGAGTCCCGTGGATCTGGTAGCCACAAGCCACAGCCGTTGGTGTTTAGCTGAGATATTGCCATGGCAACGGTTTGGCTTTGCCAAACACACTGTGGCCGTCTTTTTATTATTTACGGAAAAATAATCCAGGCAAGAGTGGAGCTCTTTAAACACTGCCACGTATTGTGTATAATGATGACTTTGGTGAAGGAGGAGAAGCTGGGGAAAGAGTTAGTCATCAGCCTCTGGATGTGGAAGCATGGGAAAGAGCTGGAGTCCCGCTCCAGCTCTTGCCCAGTGAGCAATGAGGAGAATATGCTATAGGGAGTGGTCCCAGCGGCAGGGTAACACAACTCTCGGTGCATCACCAAGTTAAAACATCAGTTATTAAAAGATTATGAGTAACTGCTGCTTAATATGTATCAACACTGAAGTCCAAACCCTTTCACATTTGTATTAAGGGACAAATGGACGCCTTTAACTTAACAAGTTTGTTTGAAAAGGGGGATTTTAGATGCCTTGCAGCAGCCAGACATCTCATGATCACCAGACACTCTGCAGCAGAGTTCTTTCTGAGAGGAGTTTGGCAATCCTGACTTAGCTGAACAGCAGACACTGTGGGACAGGTGATAATTATGGGATAATAGTAACTGCTAATGTAAATATAACACAAACAGAAATGAGTTGTGAAGTCAGCAGAGTGACAAGAAAACCCTAAGACCTGCTGAAATTAGATACTGGAAGCTAAAGGTCATACCACATTAGATCGTGCTGTGACAGCCCCTGAGTGTAAGGAATGAGTAAGGGTGAATTCTGCAGCTCATGATTTCATCTTGTTGTTACTATTTTGTCTTTTAAAGTTGCATACTCCCACTATAGCTATAAAAAAACAACAAAAAAACACCCACATTGATCAAACACACAGGGGTGACTTTAAGGAATTTAGGGACCGAAGATGAGAGGGCACAAACCCACACTAATCAATCTTTTTCCTCAGCAGACACGTGCAAACACAGTAAACATTATACCTGGCTTTCAGCTCCTTGTGGTCCTCTCGCAGCTTGCCCAGCTCCAGCTGCAGCCGTGCTCGCTCTTTGGCCACCGAGTCCAGAGTCTGGCGGGCATCTGCCAGCTCCGTCTCATAGGCGGCCTTCAGACCCGTCAGCTCTCTGCTGACCTCTGTCTCCGACTCTGTGATGCGCAGACGCAGCCCGGCGTTCTCAGCCTCCAGAGAGCGGACCTTGTCGATGTAGACGGCCAGTCGATCGTTGAGGTTGCAGAGGTCCTCCTTTTCCTGGAGACGGGTGATCCGGTTGGGAGAAAGTGGTGTGTTTGCACCTCGTGGAGTGTTTTTGGGTGTCGCCATTGCAACTTTCTTGTTTTGCTGTCAAAACAGATATGATTATATTCTTTTGAGTCTAAAGAGTCAATTTGAGCAGGTTTTATTCAAGTGCAAATCCACACCCTTCAGTTTGATCCGACAGTCGACGTGGAACATGTGTCACAAATAAGATGAAAGAAATATGCCCAAGAAATATTCATTGAAACAAACAAAAATGAGGCAACATTTTGGCTTAAAGTTCAGAGATAAAAGGAAAAACAGCTTAATTCACTGGAACATATTGATTATTTCCAAAGACATCCGGCTCTTTTTAATTCACTAACACTAAGCACACAAACGACAAAGCACAATTAATCAAAAGACATGGGTGGGGTTAACAACTCCACCCAAAAATTAAAGTGATGTCCTTGCCCAAAAGATACTAACTTATAAAATTCAATTTACCTTTTTAAAGTTCGTTAGAGGATGAGAAATCTCTGGAGATCTTTGTAGAGCAGTTTGACGATTTCCTTACGTGATCCCAGTGTTCGTCTTGGTTCTCCACCTCTCTTCAGTCTGCAAACTGATCTGTCTGCAAACCCATCAGAGTGCCCATGTAGGAAAGAATGAGATGGGAGGAGAGGCTGGCCTCAAGTTTGGCACTTGTTAGGTGGCTGTTCCTCCCTCCCTCTGTCTCTCTCTCTCTCTGTCTCACTGTAATGGGTGTACAGTCTGAATGAATGAGTCACCCTCTGCACAAAGCCACGCACAAAGCCATGTGATGCATATAAGGGATAATTTTAAGCAGATCTGTTGGCTGAGACTTGATTTGTAGTCGTTTTGTAAAAGCTCTGCAAAAGTTTTAACCCCAGAAGAACCCCACAGAGCTGGAGTCTTCACATCCTGTAAGGATGCATTTACGCAACATCTTTTCTTAAACTCTTACACAAATTTTCTATTTAGCCTTTGGTTTAAATACCTAAATGACCAGAAATGTATTTCTTTGGACCGCCTTAACTAAGAGATTCTGAGTCATAAAACAAAAACAGTACCAAAAGTGTGCTCTGGCAGCCTGGTTTTCTTTTGTAGACCTTTAATTATTCTGATTTTAGCCCACTAAACATTAGTGACCTGGGCTTAGGGACATATGTATGAGAACATACAAGATACAGTGTTACTGATACAGATGATCGAGTGTTTTGACATTTCAGTGGGAGGATGAGAGGACTACGCAGTGGTGCAGATGTTAACACCGACCTTCTGGTTGGCTGGAGTGTTTCTCTGTGGAGTTTACACATTCTCCCTGTGTGCTCCAGTCTCCTCCCACAGACATGCTCCTGTATAGGCACTTCCAGGTAGTATCTCACCTCTCTCCTATCAGCCAGCTCAGTCTGCCTTGCCTGAGACCGGAATTTGGTTAGGAAAATGAATGGCTGAACAGCTGGAGTGACTACAAAGACACTGGGGCTGAAGCATTTTACTAAATCTTATAAACTGATGAACAAGCTGATGGAGATTATATGCTAACTGGTCATTTTATTAGGGACACTTGTTTGACTGGTTGTTAATGCAAATTTCTTATCAGCCAATCACATGATGAAAACTCAGTGCATTTAAGCAATGTGAAAGCAACTTACTGAAGCATCAGAATGGGCAACAAATGTTTTTGTGCTTCTTTGCACACCCTTATGGTGCGAACCTGGTCTGAGTATTTTAGAAACTACTGATCTATTTGGATTTTACCACACAACCATCTCTGGGGTTTTTAGAAAACTGAAAATATCCCACGAGCTGTATTTTTCTCTGAGAGAAAATGTCTTTAGATTACTGGTGATGGTGTAATTTGGGGTGGATATTTTCTGGGCATACTTTGGCCCGCTTGGCACCAATTAAGCATTTTTTAAACGCACAACCTGAGTATTCTTACTAATCATGTTCAGCCTTTTATAACCAGTGTGTACCAATCTTAGGATGACTGCCTCCAGCAGCATAACATAACATGACCTCCACAGTCACCAGATCTCACTCCAGTACAGCGCCTTTTGGGATGTGGGAGATGGATGGATGTGCAGCTGACAAATGTGTAGAAACTGTGATGCTATCGTGTCAGTATGGAGCCACATCTCTGAGGAATGTTTTCAGCACCTTGTTGAATTTATGCCATGAAGACTTAAGGCAGCTCTGGAGGAAAAAGGGGTCCAACCCAGTACTAACTAGATGTACGTATGTAGGGTGGTTTTTTTTTTTTCCATATGCACCTTTTTTAAAGGGCACATCCCATATATAACCTGTAACACAAGCTAGAAGTGGTTGATTTTTAATAGTGGATTTTAAAGGGTTAAAGCTATGCTTGTAAAAATTGTGCTGGCTGTAAAAACTGACATGTAATAAATGGCAGTTTAATAAACACTACGAATTATGACTTAACTTGGACTTTTGGACACACTGTTACAAACTTTATGCAAGTAAATTAAACAGCAATGAATATTGTTTCAATCAAAGGATTTATGGATATCTGGGGTAAAATTACGAAGTATTAAAAAAAACAAACGGATCCCCCGAGGCCGCTGACAGGCCTAATGTGTAAAATATGTTCTTAAATCAATGTGATGTGCTTTGCAAGGCCTTACAAGCTTCAGTATGTTCGTGCTTTATTTTATAGACAGCTTCTGGGATTCTGTGTATGATAAAGGTGCATTTATGTGTGAATTAAATAGACTTTAAAAGAAAATCTGCGGATCTCAGTTGCGTAGATCAGCTGTTGAAGACGTCGTGCCTCCTGCCGCTGACACTCAGCATCGCCTCCTACTGTCAGAAATTGATGGGAAGGTTGGCTGTAAAGAAACAAGAACCCCTTTTATCTACGTTTTAACTCATCCAGCAGCTCAGCGATGTACAAACTGGGTCTGAATTTCAAGTAAAATAGTCACCGTAGCTGCCCGATGTGTAAAAACCATGCGAGCTTCGGCGGTGCCTTGTTGCGTTATGTAGACAGTTTTTGTCATGTGGTTTGTGAGAAAACCCGTATTGGATCTCTGTGGTCACCTGGGCAAAAGAGACCCGAAAAAAAAAAAAATCCCATTGAGGAACTGATTGATTGGGAGAGAACGACAAGCACAAAAATGACTCCCAGTGACAATATTTACCGCGCGATTAAAGCCAAAGTCAAATAATTCACGCGTAAATCGTTTTTAATAGAGAATTAACCAAACAAATCCCTTGAAAAGCCGTTTCTAACCAAACTGTTTGCACGCCAGGAGTCACGTGAATACAAGATCTCCAAATCTTACAAAGACAAAGCGACATTTAGAGCAAAAAAAGACGCATTTCCTTCCGTGAAAAAGCGAACAAACTAATCCACTCCGTGTCTTCTGGAGCGCATGTCGCAGCCGCTTTGCGCGGACAAACAGCAGCTGTGCGCAAACAGAGGACACGAAGGGCATAAAGAAATCAATTTAACCGCAAACCAGCCTCAATCCGTGCATTCAGATCACAATTTATAACACAATAACGATCACAATCCAGGACTCAGCCTCCCTCCACCGCCACGGCACCGCTGCGGAAACACCCGGACTCTTTTTTTCTTTTTTTTTCTACTTTTCCGCACAGACGCAGACAGCTCCGTCCTGCTCCTCAGCGGCCTCCATTTTAGCTCCTTGCCCGGTCGGCGCCTCACGTGTCCTGGACTGTCTTCCTCACATGACCCGTGTGTTTGTCCCCGTGATCAGCGCTTCCATCTCCGTAATTCTGTGTCGTTGAATATCGGCGTTTTACACCCGCAAAAGCTTCATGGATATGCTGGAGCAAAGTCTGGACAGCTCGGCGAGGTGAGAAGCTGCTGCCCGCTTCCTGCTCAGACATGGCTCCACCACGGCCTATAAACCCCTCTGTTTTTCCCCCTGCTCCCTGCAGCGCAGTGCAGTTAATAACCTGCCTTCTCAGGATACTTTTAATATTTGTTTCGTGTTGTCCCGCACTGTCTGCGCACTTTGCTCAGATGATTTCTGCACACATTAGGAGGTTTCCAGCAGAAGCTGTGCGCCCTTTTCCAAATCTGTGCGCTTGTTTTATCCAATGCACAATAAAAACAAGTGCACAGCTGCAGTTTGTGACTGTTTTTAGGTTAACAAGTAAATACACTTTACTGCTACTGTAACTGATCCAGCATCTCTAAGGTTTAAAACGCTTAAATCCAACCACATTAGGGCGGTGTTTGGAGTATTATGCATATTTGTGAAGTTTGCCTTTCCATGCGCAACTGATCAGAGCAGTTAGACTAGACTTCTAGGTCTTAAATAATTCCCATTTCCCCCTTTTAAGTGCAGATAAACTGATTTTAAGTCAAGCTCAGACGCCAGTAATGTTTCATTTTATTTATATCTTAATGATTATTCCCCTATATAACCACCCGGGGGCGCCTCAGTTGGTTCAGGAGAGCTGGGTTTACATTCAGAAAACGTTAGTGATCTTATTTCTGAGAAATGCCTTAAATTGACTCAGCTCTGCTCTGTTTTTGTTTTTAGTCACGACAAACAGGAAACAGAGGAGGTGGTGCAGCTACAGGAAGGTAGGAGCTCTGTTCTTGTAATCCACACGACTGAAAAATATCAGATTCTTTTTGTGGAGCAAAACACACTTAAACTGAGACTTTATAGAGTTTTTCCAGGTTCAGAATGCCTTTTTTGGACTCTCCACACAAGAAAGATTAAGCTGGATATAGTTAGTTTGTATATATTTCTGTTATTTAATGCATAAAAATGCATTTTATGGTAGTGAGTACATGAAGTTCCACTTGGAAAATAACAGGTTAATAGTTCAGACGAGGGCAAAACCTGTTTGGACAGTGGCAGAGTTTTTGCGTATGCAGGAGAAAAAAACAAAACAGGCTTGCTGTTAAGCCAAAAGGCATGCACCTGCGTTACACGGCCCTGCGCTTGTTTAGTGTTCGAGGTCTGAAACGTGGTGTGTGTGTGTTGCAGGGGAAGCTGTGGGGACGGACGAGCAGACTGCAGTGACCATCACCGGTGTCCCTCAGGCTGCATTTGCTGACCACAATGTGCAGTACCAGTTTCGTACAGACAACAGCGGCGGACAGGTGAGCGCAGGCAGCATTTCCTCTGTGCAGGACTTTGACGCGTCGGCCGATTTGCCATTCAGATATTTTCTAGTTGGAATGCAGCAATAGAGCTTCAGATACTGGTAACCATGGTAACAGATAGCAGCAGTTGTGCCCTGGTTAAATGTTCAGAAATTGTTGATCAAGAGCTGAAAAACTTTCAAAGGATGTCAGCTCATTTTTATATAAGGAAGAATTATTTGTTTACCTCAACCAAAGGAGAAAAATGTAAAAAACTCTTTTAAGTATCAGACAAATTGTTATTTTAAACATGAAAAATCAGTAAATCAGCCCAGAATTTCACAGTGGGAGCATAACAGCCTTATACAAGGGAGGTGGACACAACAGCAAGACACAGAACCATGTTTCTAAAGGTATCAGTCCATCAGCAGAATGAGCATCTGTCTACTGTTGGTGAAAAATTTACTCCTGTTCTGAGCAGTGACAACAGATTTTTAAAGTATCCGTATCCTGGGATCAGGCGTCATAGTTTTACACAAAGGATGTGAGGATATCTTTACAACAAAGCCAGACAGACCTTGGTAATAAATATGTGGTGAGTGGGCAGTTGGAATATAGTCGCTCTGTCAGTGATTTTTGCTTCAGTTGACATATTTATTGTGGATCTTATATTCTTTCTATCCCAGTTATGTTTCTTTAAAAGCGAGGCTGTAGCCATGGATTCAACTTTGGCAGGGATCAAATCGAAATTCGGGCATCACACTGCCTGAGGTCATTGAACGTGGGCGTCACTGTTGGTCTCTGGGGTGAAAGTGTAACTGACTTGATTGATAAGCACATGCAAAATTAGCAATGACTGTTTTCACTCCAGACAGTCACTGACACCTTTGAACAAAATCTATTTTTTAAAGTTTTGACCCAAATATTTGAAAGTGAACTTAAGAAGTTTCAGAACCAAAAAAACTCACGAAATATGGTAACAAAGAGTTTCTGATCAGAGAGTTTGAGAGGCTGTGAACAGTGATGGCTGTGCCAGCAGCGCTGTGATTGGATCACTGCTGTCATCTTCAGAATACATACTGTGTTTGGCAAACAGTAAAATTGAAACAGGAGACAAGTGAGACAAATGCGAGCACCTGATAGTTGCTCGATAAGATGAAATATCTGCGTGACGGCTACACGATGAATGCACATCATCAGGCTTGTGAGAGGTTGACAAAATTCAAACACCCCCATATTGGTCACTGACTTCATGCCCTCCTCTGTCTGCAGGTGACCTATCGCGTGGTTCAGGTGACCGATGACCAACTAGAAGCGGCAGCTGATGGGACGGGAGCCGTCAGCGTCGTCTCCACTGCAGCATTTGCTGGAGCCCCTCAGGCAGTGGCGCAGGTCAGTTAACCCTGCAAGATGATCAGGCTGCACAAAAGGCTCTAAAAATAAAAACAAACTGCAGTCAAGACGCAGCAGCCATCAGTCTGTACAGGAAGCCACAGATACACCCGCTTCCTTATCTGACTAATCTATCAGCTCGTGGCTGACAGGAAGGCTGAGGGGCATGCAAATAGGGGATTGAATCACCATGACGTCAACCTCTTCTACGTGAAATTTCACACGGACTTTAATTATGTATAGAAGTGTATATGGTTCGGTCTGGAAACGTTTGGGTGGTGACCCTATTTTAATAATTTTAGCTCTGTGTGTCACCACAATAGATTTATTTTTACCATGAACAACTGTGACATTTTAAAAACAGTCTGTGAAAAAGTGCATGACAAGGACGTGACCGGATGACACAGAGTCAGTCAGTATCTCAAACATGGGTTAAGTTAAGGAGTTAAGGAGCTCTTATTCTGAAAACTGTATTTCAGCAGTTTTGGTTTTCCAGTGGCAGAAATGACCGTATTTGCATTTGAGATGATTCCAGCTGTATAAACTTTCTCTCTCCGACTTTGCAGGCTGTCATCCAGAATCCTTTCAGCAACGGGGGAAGTCCTGGCGGGGAGACGGTGGGAGGAGAAACACGTTTCGCTTATTTCCCTGCAGCCACAGTCAGCGATGGAACAGCCACGGCCGTGTCGGTGCAGGCCACCGCCGACCCAACAATTACACAAGCGGGAGGTGAGAAACGCTCCCGTAACCGTTTAGTAAAATAGACTCGTGTTGTCGATCTAACGCCTCGGGGTGTTTCGTCAAATCCAGGTCAGTTTTACGTGATGATGAGCCCACCTGAGGTGCTGCAGACGGCGACCCAACGCACCTTAGCGCCACGCACACACACCTACACTGCGTGAGTACAACTTAAAGCTTCGCCGCACATTGATCCTACTTCCAAAAAATTCCAAAATGACCAAATCACCATGAATCCCTCTACCTGTCTGTTTCGCCGACATCTCACCTTTTTCCTCCCAATCCGCACTGGACTGGGTGTACTCTGCCTCTTGCTTTCCTTCTTGGCGTGATCCGTCTTGTCATTGTGTGTAAAACAATAAATATATACTTAAAAAAAAAGAAAAGAAAAACCATCATTTAAATCATTTAAAACATCCAACATACTCTGTCCTACTTACCTGCCATCCCCAGAGACCTTGGTGAAAGCGAGATGTTGCAGCATGGCAGTTCAGACTGGTGAGAAGAACTTTCACTTACGCCCCCCACCCTGCCCCCATCATGTGTCGTAGAATCAGACGTTTGGTGGCTCGCTTAAGATACGAGGATTAAACTGGAGTTTGGTCTGCCTGTGGCTTTGGTTAATAACTGCAGGTTTAGTTCAGGCATCAGTGTTTCCCACAGATTTAGATTTCTGTTTGTAGCTTGTATGAGGGCAAACAGGTTTGCAGATTACAAAAAATTTGAAAATGTCTAACAGATGAGCAACAAATCTGCTCATCTCCAGTGATGATATCGTGTAGAATAACTCCATCACCTTGGACTGCAGCTGGTGGTCCTTGTTCTGCTCTGCAGCCTTGGGGAGTTCAACATAGAGGTGCCAGACCCAGTTTTCCACCTCTTTGCAGTTTCAGTCTGTGATGGTGAGGTTGGACTCCTTTCTCTTGAAGCATCTGAATGACTTTAATGAGCAGCACAGGCCTGCGAGCCACCTACTAGCCACTGCTAACGCAGGACTAGTGGTGTAGCAGTGATGAAACTTTCAAAATAAAAGTGAGGAGGATAAACCATTTGCAGATTAATTGCAAAAATGCTAAAATGAAAGGCTAAATATACCAAGGGCCCATTATTATACTTGAGCAGCCCTCCCAGGTAAAAAGTGTGTGGGAACCACTGAGCTTTGGTGTTTAGTTTGTGACTGATTCTCCTTCAGAGAGGGCAACAGGTTTTTTGGGGGGGTTTTAGAGCCTGAATCCTTCAAAGGGTTGAGCTCAAAGAGCGTGCCCTTCAGAGGACTTACAGGACCTGGGTCTGTTCTTCAGATGTGAAAGTCTAAGTTAACACAGACTCTAGCAGTTGGTATATTTGTGGGGTTCTTCACAGCTCATAAAACCTAACAAAAGATCATTTTCTACTAAAACCAGATGGGTTTTGGTTAACATGCTTTCCTTTATATCAGTACTTTTTGTTGTTAACAGACTTTTGGGTTACAGTTTTGGCACATCAGCATTCAGTGTGATGTCTTAGTATTTTTTTTTTAATGTTAATTTATGATTGTTGTGTTTTTTCTTTGTGCCTTTACAGGAAAGTAGATGGTCCACGGGCGCCCAGGGATGAGAGGCGAAGAGCACAGCACAATGAAGGTGCGTGATCGCCAAGGTTACGGATATTTCAAGGCTGTCGCATCTATTACTCCTTTTTAATTTCAAGTTCCTAAGAATAGACCAGATTTATTTGAATAGTTAAGGATGCCATATCAGCATTGATTCATTCTAAGCTTAAATGAAAGTTTGAAAGCGATTTTATTTTAATTGCTCTTTAATCAGAGTCACGAATGGCAGTAACATGTAAAAGTGCACATTTCCAGCAGCTGTTTCGAGACTTCTTTGGTTCTTTGTTTTTCCTCCTCATGTGTATGTCGCCACAGGTTAGCCACAACATTAAATAAATCTTACGTGGGCTCTTGTGTAGAGCCTCTGTGTTCTGGGAATTCACCCTTTGGGTTCTTCTGGTGTCCCTCATGTGGTTTCTGAGCAGTTTTTTGTTGCATGGGATGGTGTAATGTCCTGCTGTGGGAGTCTGCTGCTGTTCACACACACAAACTACCAAACACAAAGGTCACTGAGAGTCAGAAGCGGGCAGAGCTTCTTCTTCTTTTTCTTTTTTTCTTATTGACGGTTGGCAAACAAATTGGTGCATTACCGCCACCAACTGGTATGGAGTGTGGACCGGAATGTCACTTAAGGATTAGAGCAGGCACAGCTGGCGAGGGAGCTGCGCTTCTGTAACGATCCCTGGCGAGTGATTGGCCTAATGTGCTCAGATCAGCCAATAGACACGTACCAATTAACTTTGAATGGGCAAATAGGCGGAGGTTTTATACCTGAAAAAGAAGAGCAACAGAAGAACACAAACGGTGCCACTTATCGTGCATGTAACAAGAAGGGTGGCACGTATCGAAGTAAGATCTGTGTGGCAGGAGCTGAGGTTTCCCAGCAGATGTTCAGTGTTATTGACGTCACCAGTCGGTGGTTTTAATGTTGGGGCTGATCGGTGTGTAAAACCACAGCTTGCGAGCACTAAAACTGAGCATCCTTTTTATTTTCTTTACAGTGGAGAGAAGAAGAAGAGACAAGATCAATAACTGGATTGTCACGCTGTCAAAAATCATTCCTGACTGCAGCATCGACAGCAGAACCGGAGCGGTGAGCGTTGTATAAATAACCCTCTGAAGTTCACTGAAAACTCGTGTATATTTTGCATGACGGTGTAAGTGCTGACAGATGGTTACAGAAGCACCTGCTAGTTAGATTAGATCAGCTCTGTAACGTGACTTCATTTGGTCTGAAAGCAGCTGTTTTACTTTTTAAATTTGCCTCTGTCAGGCCTTCACTTTCTGTTCATCCTGTCCTTTGACTTAATTCATGCCTTCATAACTGATGCGGAGTCAGATTGAAGCACCAGGCTTTATTACAGCCAGGGGCGTGTGACAGAGTTTACTTTATTTACTTTATTTTTAGCTCAGCAGGTAACAAAGTGTTTATATGGAAGCAATGACGAAGTGTGTTAACCGCTGGAGAAAAGTCAGCTCACAGTGGGAATGAAAGACTAGAAAGAAAAATAATATATTATTTGTTTGTTCCTCAGAGTAAAGGAGGCATCCTGTCCAAAGCGTGCGACTACATCCGCGAGCTGCGTCAGAATAACCAGCGGCTGCAGGACAGTTACAAAGAGGTGGAGCGAGTCGAGATGGACAACGAGCTGCTTAGACAACAGGTTAACTTCCCATCATTGTGCACATGTCTCATATAGGAAAAAACATCAAAGAGCCCCAGAATTACTTTTATATTAGGGTAGCTTTGCATGATTCAGTCCAAAATCATGCAAAGCCTTACTTATTCATTATTGGGCCATGGTGAAGCCCTCAGTTCATCCTCAGTGTGAAATGAGCTGTTTTAGCTTCTCCCACTTTAAGGCCCCTTCACTTAAAGCTAACATTATTCTGATTTGCTACCCTTTGCAAACAGAAGGTGGAGGGGGGCTTGGGTCCTCACAGACAAAGTGGTGCAGTGCCAAGAGTAGAGAGAAACTTTCTGAACTGGAGTGTCTCTATCAGTGTGAATGTTGTGAGCGGATTGTAACATGACAGAAAATAAGTGTTGTAGAGGACTGCACCAATAAGCTGAATTCAGTTCAGCTCAATATAAATTTTATCTCTTCACCAGCTTGTGACCAGTATTGGAGGTACAGTACTGAGGTTCCAATTCCTTTGCCCTCAACACCAAAGCAGGGGCAACAGAAAATCGGTGGTTCAACCCTGGCTCCTCCGGCCTGCATGTTGGGCAAAATACAGAACCCATATTTGTTTCCAGGTCATGCATTCGATTGTGGCCATTAGGTTAAAAGTGCTTAGGCATAGAAAATCATACTTATATGAATGTGAGAGAGTGCTCAAATTAAGTAGAAAAGCACCACCTCTCTCTTCTTCTCCCCTGTGTGTAATACTCTTGTCTTACGTTTTCAGATTGAGGAATTAAAGAACGACAACGCACTGCTTCGAGCACAGCTGCAGCAGCACGGTATAGAAGTCAACGGAGATGCAACACCTCAGTGACTGTGGACTGGACAAGTGCAGGATCACAAACACAGAGTCGCGTCCTCCCACACAGCTGAACGACACCAGGAGAGGAGCAAAAAAAAAGAAATAACAGGAGACAATTTCTATCTGAAATTGGACCAGAGAAACACGCAAAAGGCTCGAGAAGAACACCGAAGGACTGCAAAGTGAACACGTCTCCTCCTCCTGCAGCTCCATGAAAAGCTTGAACGCTCTGGAATCCGTTAACTGAGTAGCTAACTGAACCTCTCACTTCTGCTTCAAGGAAATCGACCTCTGCACTGCACCGCCACGCTGCCGCCAAACTCTTCTTTTTACTTTAAATTATGAACCTGCCACACAAAGTTTATTTTTAGCGTCTTTCCATTTTTATCATCACACAAACTTTTTCCTTTTTTCCCTTGTTCTTTGGGTTTGTTTTTTTTTTTAATTTCTTTTTTGGACATGCTTTGTTTGAAGCTACTAAATGGTCCCATTTTGTTTTAATTTATTAGTCTTTAAAGAATGTGTACACAGAAGTTAAAAAAAAGAAAGAAGCTGAAATCATCTCCAGAAATGAACAAATAATGAGCAAATCAGTTGTTTTGATCCTGCTCAGCACTGTTACTAAGAATACTTTACTGTCAGTGGATCTTTTGTAGTTTTTTTTTGTTTGTTTGTTTGTTTATTTTAATTTCTTCCTCTCGACACTGGTACTCCACACACCAGACGGAGCTCACACACATCGTCCATTGTCAGTGAATTCAAAACTATAATAATTTCCGTAGAGTCAAAGTGGGAGTGACTTTGACGTCTCGGGCATGGAGATTTTTCTTTTTAGTGTAAGGCCTTAATAGATGCCTTACTGGAGAATCTAGGTGTTAACATAGCTCAGGTAATTGGGATGATGCACTGGCAAGTGGTTCCCACCTTCAATGACGTCCTTATATAAAGAATTTAGAGCTCATATGTGTCCCCCGTTAGGTGTAATGTACAGAAAGTAACACTGAGATGATTTTCAAGGCGAATCGTCTCTGTCGGGCATTAAACCATGGTTTGGTTGTGTATCTGCTTAATAGGTCACTGGAATACAGGTTTGGGCGCGTGAGGTCCTGGTTGGAGACCAGCCTCGGTTTTGGCCCACCGGTCCTGCTGCGTTTTGGTGACTTTTTATTTTCCCTATATTACTATTTACACCTTGGGAACCATTGCTGCTGATTCATGACCATAAAACAGCCATGGTCAGGGACGGGATGCGAGTGATGATGATGATTATACCTAACTAGATTTTTTTTGTCTACACTGAAAGTCACCACAGCATGGAAATATAACCACTGGCATGACTAATTCTGATACTACAATAAATGAGTGTTTATATCCGAGTTGTGTTTATTATCGAGGTTACGAGGAAAAGCGTCTTGGGGCTGGAATGAAACTTCTGGTACAATATTTTGGTTGGGTGTTTTTGGTAAATGTTAACTACAATATAATACATCACAACAGAAATTGGTGCTTGTCAAAATAGTCCAGCTTTAATAATAAACAATAATTAATAATTAAAGATGTGTATATATAGTTATACACATGTAGATACTTATACGTGCATATATGTATAGATACACAGATGCGCTCCTTCCCCAAAAAACGTAAATAAATTTTTTTTAAATTGTTTTCTTTAATATATTTCCAACCCTAAAAGTGTTATATGACCCTATTTTTTTCAATTTTGCAACACTATCGATCTCAAATTGGTCACATTATTCAGATAATTAGATTATTTTTATTCATATTACATCAAAACTTTAATACTTAGCTTTACTATTTTAGCTTTTTATCCTTCATAGTTATGCGACAGGAAGGGTGTGTAAAGGTGTCAGTTTGGTGCTACTACCACAGTAGTACATTTGCAATAATTTCTCCGCATTTGTCTGATTGTGTTAGATAAGTACTGAGCGTTTTCTCTTTCCTTAAGCAGAATAAGTCTATTAGACTCAAGCCTGCTTCTACAAGTGTAACAGGAATTTTCCCCGTCTGTCATTTAGGCAAAGTGGATTTAAGTTGCTTATGTTCCCTGATGATTATTTCCTGGTAATCTGACTCAAAACTAAACGTAAGGAAGGTATTTTAATTATTAAAGCCTTTTAGGCGCACGTTGTGTGTACTTGTTGCCTAGAGACGGTCGCCATGGATAACAAAGCCCGGAAAAACCAGCTCAGTTCTGAGGTTCCAGAATTCCGGTGAGTAAGATTCGAAGTGACGAAACATTTCAGCTAAATTTAAACATTACAATATTTTTCAGATTTAGATCTAGAAATCATAAAGGGGGGCATCCAGATTCAGAAGGGGAAAACAATGAATATTCAAATGAGCTTGTCAATGTTGGTATTTTCGAACACTGAAGTACATTTAATGTACAAGTAGGCTAAAATATTAATGTAATATTTTAGCCTACTTGACTGTTTTTATCTTGTTGCATTTCCTGATTCCACTCTATTGCATTTAATGCTGTACTCGTTCATTAATAACTGGCACAGAGTAAGAAAAGAGTACGTCAGTTTTTGTATGAATCAATTAATTACAGATAAATCGGGGAGACAGCTGGTAGAACATTTTGGTGCATTTTTGATCATTTATTCATGCATGTACATAATAAAAAGTCATATGGCTTTCCTTTGAACTTGTTTCTATTTTTTTTGCATGTTTTCCCGCTTTAAATAATAATTATTTATTTCCTCATATTTTTAATCTAACATTTATTTATACAGGTAGTCCCACTGAGACTCAATGTCTCATTTACAAGAGAGACCTGTTTGAGAATAACAATAAAATTACGACCATAAAATAAATAACTGTACGTGGTGGTGCAGCATTTTGGACTCCAATAATTACTTAATTCCTAATATTTCACAAAGGTGTGTCATCTTGTTCTTTCGGCTGCTCCCTTTAGTGGTAGATCATCTGCGTCCATCTCATCAGCTCCTTCACTACACCCATGACTCTGTTTTCTTCCTCTTTTCCTCCCGCCTGCCCTGATTTCTTTTGATTTCACAATCCAAATTATTTATAATAATTAAATTAAAAATTTCCTTCTTGCATGCTTTCCCAGTTGCTAAGAGGTAATGTGACTTTGAAAGGAGTAGTTACACAGTGTGGTATCTGTTTATTTTCTTACTTTTATCACTGATGTTTTATTAATGTTTCTGTTTCTGGCAGCCCATTAAATCTCAAATCTGCATTTAGTGTTATTAAATACACAGGGATGGTTTGTTTGTAAGTGTGGTTTATTAACACAAAGCACACTTTCAAATATATATTGTAATAACATCTATCAGTTTACTTTGTCAGCATTTCATAATTATATTATTATTGCTAACGCTCCAGATGGGGCACTTATATAATTAATACACTATTGGGTTTATTGTGTGCAGTTTTGATAGAGTCATAAAAGTGTATCTAAAGTAGCTGATTAACTGCAATATATTCACTGACACAAAACAGAGTAACAAACAATGCAATATTTACCTTGGATCAAAGCAAATTACTATTGTGGTATTTAATAAAATGGAAACATTCAAAATAAAGAGCAGAACTTTGATGAGTTTTTGTGATCATTCAGATTTTTCAGGAGATATAATGCCAATATTTTGTAATTGTTAGGGTGCCTGGTGTACCCTGGTTAGGGTGCTCGAGGGCTTCTTGTAAACTTGTGTTTTGTCGTTTGTTTCTGTGTCGCGATCTACCGTCTACTATGCTGTGTGTTCTGCCTGTCAGCCCGGTTGGCTTTGTAGTTTTCAGTTTAGTTTTTGGTTTACAATAAATCTAAGTTTGAGTTTACCTTCCATCTCTGTGAGTCTGCACTTTGGGTCCTCCTTACCACCACTCCTGCCTGCACACAGCCTCCCCATGACAGTAATAAGGAACCATGAATGTATCTCAGTTTGTAATTGCTACTGATTACTGCACTTTTTTTCTGGTAGTACCTTTGCACTGGTAGTATATGTGTTGGTGTTTGATCTTCACAGAGACATAGAAAAAGATCCCCCACATTCACATGTACATGACAGATCTAGTGAATCTGGGCCTTGTTTCAGCAGAAATATGATGTCTTCACTAAATGCAAAGCCTGGCCTGCACCGCAGTGTGTCAGAGTGGACCAGCAACAATCAGCAGCTGTCTGTCACAGCTCAACATGAACGACATATTTCGAATGTCATCAGACAGGAAGGGAGGACACTACGCAACGAGACTAACTTTAAGGTGGGTTCTCGTTTTGTTGGCAGAGCTCAAAGGACACGGACCATCCAACAATTTCCTTTTTTTCTCCACACGTTAATCCACACTGTTAATAAAGCACCTTTTCTCCGTAGACACACTGGGATGAGACCGATACGTGTCGTAGGCTGAGTGACCGTGTTTGGGATGTTGCTCGGTGGAAGGAAGTGTTGGAAACTTGTGCTCAGAAAGTGGATGAAGAGATGGAGACTCTGACACTGGTGATTTATTCAGACTTTTTAAAAACAGAGTGAATCTGTAGACTGTATACGAAACATAGATATACGGTAGCTGATATACTTCTTTGTCTAAAAAGTCAAGCCAACGTTTCAGTGCCTTAAACCTGTTTTCTTTCTAATGACCAGCAGATGGTGACACCATCTGGATGTGAGAAATATCCTGACTTTTTATTTGGTTTAATAACTCAGTAAACATATTCCTAATATGTTTAAGGTCTCAGTCCCTGGTTTAAAATCTTGTTTAATACAGCCTGATTTGCATTTTGTAAATGATGCTCTCGTTTGGAGACAATAAATTGGGATGTGCAGAGCCTGGGTAGACTGTGCCCTATAGTGGAAATGTCAGCTTGCCTCTCGCTCATGATGTCTGATTTCAAAATCCAAGATGGCCCCAGTATGACTCAGAGGTGCCTTTTGTCCATTTTTTACATAAAGTGTGTGCTAGGTAGTTAAGGCTAGTTTCTTTTAATGTTCCTAAACATTTGTTAAACTTGTGTACATGTGTCATACTTAAAGAAACTTCTAGGTGTTTCTTCATCAAGTGCTCATAAAATCTTTGCCCCTTGGCTCTGAGATAACTTTCATTTATGTGGGCTTCACCTTGGTGTCAGTCCAAAGAGCACACCGAGCAAGCTTTGGCTGCCACTGCTGTTCCTCTGGAGGTCACCACTGAATGCCTGACACTGAGGGAGGGACGGCAAGGGCACGAGCTGGTCACGGACCCCGTGGACGAACAGCTGAAGAAAGAGGTGGAGCTGATTGAAAGAGTGCAGCAAGTTCTGCAGCAGCACACTAGCAGGGCCTTTGAGCAGCTATGGTAAGTTTCTGTTTTTCACTGCTGAAAAAAATGCACAGTGACTTTAGCCATCTTCTAAGCACCTCCCTTATTCCTGGTTGCTAAGCATTCTGCAGGAGGTGCGGCACCAGCTGACTGCTGATCTCCAGAACAAGATGGATGCCCTGGATATTGACATGTCCTGTCTGTCACTTACGATAAAATCGCCCCACATCTCCCTAAAGACCAACCCGACACGCATACCATCAGGGTAATCTTCAGATGAGGGTGTGCATGAAGTATGAAGTATGTAGATCATAAAATGCTAGTGTATAGCATAAATTATTATCATAATTAAAAGATTGGTTGAATATTACTCCTCATTTGCTAAACTGTGGAAATTCAATTTAGTTTTATTTACATAGAGCCAAATTACAGCAAGGTGTTAGAACTTTTCATAAAGCTTTTGTAATATATACTTTTTACATGAAATTTATATGCAATTTTTTTCTTTTACACAAAAAAACATAACTACTGAGTGTCACTGTAATATTGTGTACTTATGTGTTTTTGTGATGCTTGATTACTGCTGTCTATATAAACTGTATCATTCATTGCTGCTACTACTGTTATAACTGCTGTCTTTGGTGTAGTTCCTCCACCCCCCAGGAGTGGGTCCAGTTCAGCCAGCATAATGTGGCTCGTGCCCATGAGGCGATGCAGGTTTCCCAGCAAATAAGGGAGGATATGAACCTCACCCGAGCACAGGTAGGTGGGCTGCAACTAGTAGGAGGTCTTGAATATTACTTACTATGCGACCAAGTACTATTCAAGTATTTTATTTAATGAAAAAAATTAAAAATGATAACCACCTAATCACTTTAATGCTCATTAAGCCGTGCACAAATATTGATGCAACCCTCTCTCTGTGCTCAGTCTGTGTTCTCCAGATTTGACAAATGTTTATTTAATGATTAAAAGCTTTTCACCCACACATCGCAGATCCATGTTTAAAAGCTTAAATTAAAGAGGAGATATGTAGTTACCACATTTATTGATCTTTGTAAAAACGTAGCTAATTAAATTTGGAATGCTGCTCTTTTTGTTTTTGTTTTCTTTTTTAAGAAGAATATTTGATTTAAAATTGTTATTGGGATATATTCAAAGTTAAAACTCATAGTGAACGTTTTTTATGCTTTTAAAATGTCCTTTCATCACAAAGATGCGCTGTGTGTATTAAATGCGTGTATTACATTTTTTTTGTTTGTTGAAAAAACTTCTGATGTCACATTTAACTTATAAATCATTGATATTCTAGGCAGTTTTAATCTATAGGATAAAGGTTTTACTTAAATGTTAATAAGAAAATTGTTTCACATGTCGGTGTTTAAACACCTGGAGGCGCTGCAGAGGGTTAAAGGATTTCTTTAATTTGTGTTTTAGTTTTATTTTTTATATTGTGCGCTAATCTTGCTTAGAGTAGGTGGGGCTTATTTGCTGTTCATTTCTTTCTTTCTTTTTATTTCGTAGCTGCAGAATGAGTTGGAGACTCAACGCAGAGCTACAGATTTTGCTCTCCGCAAACGTAATCACCACGAAGAGCAGGCCCGACATGAGCTGGAGTGGCAAATAAAAACTGTAAGATCTTATAAATAATAGCTGTTTGTAGCAGGGGGAGGGAGTATAGTTTGTCATCGCATGTTCCCACTGCCTGTACGTCCGTCTGTAGACTGAGGGGGAAATGGCAGAAATGGAAAGTGACATCCACGGGCTGGATGCAGATCTGCAGGCAAAGACAGCCAACCTGAAGCTGGCTCACACCAGACTGGAGACCAGGACCAACAGGCCTAACATGGACCTGTGCAGAGATGAGGTATATATCAGGTATATAGCAGCAGACGTGTCACTGATTGCATTAAAAGCCTTTTCTCCTTTTTTCGTGATGGTTTGCAGGTGCAGCACGGCCTCGTTAATGAAGTCCAGCAACTGGAGGCCACGATCGCGGCTCTGAAGCAGAAGCTCTCTGAAGCTCAGTGAGTCTTCATTTTTATTTGTGTGGCCAAACTAAGTAGTAGTAACAATAATAATAATATATATGTATTGTATATATTACACACAACATAATGTACTCTCAACCCTGTTTGGGAGTGTTGGAGCATCAGGGTAAGAAGAGAGGTGGATGAAGTGATGCACTCATCAAGCCTGGTGACTACTGCATAACCCTGTAAAGGAAGTGTTATGACTGGAGGTTGCTTCAGTTCAGCAGATTGTAACTGAATAACGTTAAATGCCCGAAAAATTAGGTCAGCTTACTATCCGAGTGTACTGAATGAGCAACTTTTTCCACCAATTTCTTCCCTGATGGCACGGGTAAATTCCAAGATGACAATGTCCAGACCTTGAGAATCAAAGGGATGTGCTTGAGACAGAAGGGTCCGACTCTTCCATCACCAATATGAGACCTTATTGAAATCATACTATGTGTGGCATCATCACATCTCAAGTTTGTCCAGTGAAATAAATATTAGGTCCAATTATAGAATATGTGGCTTTTTATTAGAATGGGAAGTGTATAAACAATCTAATGGAAGAGAAACAGACAAGTTATAGAGTTATCGCTGAAATAACATAGGACTATAAATAATATATCTGTCACTCTTACAATCTTGAATATAAAGAGAAATGCATTTATGGGTTTGTGATGTTTTAAAGTAATGATAAACCATAAAACCAAATTCAGAAGAACTTCTCGAGCATGCATGCCGCCGGAGCTGATATTCATCTCTGCTTGCTCCTGTAATCCTCTCTCAGGCAGTCTCTGCAGAACATGAAGCTGCATCACTCCCGCATGCTGCAGGATCTTTCCAGAAAACAGGAAGCTCTGTCTCTGGAACAACGAAGCATGAACACCCGCGCTCGCCTCACATCAACCTCCAGCACCGACAATAAAAACGCGGCGCTCGTGGTCCCGCTGGCAAACTCCAGTGGGAGGAGCAACCTGAAGCTGCTGGCTCAGTGAGAAGATGGTCTGAATGTTTTTGAGGGAAAAAAATCTAATAGTTATTTTAAGTTTAATTTGTTTAACCCTGCGGGCATAAACAAGCAATGGATACACAAAAATCTACCCACACTATAAGTTTAATTTAAAGTATGGGCACAGTTCGCTTCACAAAGTAGTCCCGAAGAAAAAAAAACAAACTTACTCCAGCTGGAACTTTTCTCCTCTTTTAAAATTATTCTCCTGACCTCCTGTTTGTGTGGTTAATTTGCATTTTTGTGTATCATAATCCAGCTAGAAATGATTGAATTATCATCTCTAAGTTGTGGATTAAACAGTCTTTTGAGTAAAATAAAGATTCACCCTTCAAACTATATCATCATCATATAATTATCCAAAATTCACACGTGAAATTGCACGTGTTCATGCCTGTTCGGTTCTTTTATGCTTTAATGGCTTTGTTTAGTTTTGCCACACTGTTTGATCAACTGACGCTGCTGGCAGCTTAAAAGCTGCAATAATGAGGGGAACTTTGACTCTGATAAAATAACCTGGTAAACAGCCTGCCTAAAATAATAAACCTCACCCGGCGCTGTAGTAAAGTCTTCAGATGGATGTGTTTGTGTCATTCACTGCCTTTTTATGAGTCACTAGATGATCTCGGGTGAGCTGTTTTTAACAGATGTTCGGCGAGTAAGATCTGCTCAGATAAGAACAGAAGTTGTCTGAAAATAACACAAAAAATCCAAAACCCTCCCATGTGAGACAAAAAGAAGATACTTTCCAGGACATGATTACTGCACCAGGTGCAAATTACACAGCAATAGTTTTTTCTGTGAAAGAAAGGTTCATTTTAAACACAGATAAACTCTTTACTGGTTAACTTTTCAGTGCTTAACTCTCCATTTTTGCTCAGCTGTGTTAAATTTCCCATTTCTTAAGTAGACATGATCATTGATGCCCCTGTTTTCCCAATAATTGGAACCATTTTTAACTGTTCTTTCCAGGAAACATCTCAGAAAAACATCAGAGCGTAACTGAAGTATTTTAAATTTGTCAAGCAGTTAATTTTGGCAAATCACACAACTACAACACAGTGAGCACTAGACTAGGTAATGGTGCTGCATTAATATCAATAACAGAAATGGAAGCGCTACCGGAGAAAATGACGCAAGACAGTGCAAACAGAAACGGCCTGAAAGGAAAAACAAAATCAGACTGGTAAATAAAAGCTTTGCTACTGTCACGTTCATTTATCTTCAAATATCCGAAGACTGGACGCTGTAGACGTTTGTTTTAAAGACTGGATCAATAGACTGATCAAACACCTAATAGCTGTGTTTCGAATGGCGGCAGCTCCATTCTTGGAAAAAAAAAATCTGTCGGGTGGATTTTCTGCTCCATTTTCTTCACCAGCAGCCTCCCGCATGACACACCCACCTCGCCTAACACACTTTCCCACATGCGCACACAGAACACCCACAATAAGGAAAACACCGTCCACCATAAAA
Source organism: Oreochromis aureus (assembly GCF_013358895.1). Lineage (NCBI taxonomy): Eukaryota > Metazoa > Chordata > Actinopteri > Cichliformes > Cichlidae > Oreochromis > Oreochromis aureus. The sequence continues at coordinate 28,054,845 of NC_052962.1, read as the reverse complement.
CTGTTCGAAGTGCCTTCGTGTCACAAACAAATCACCATTTCCCAAAGCCCAACCCATCCTCTGCTCGCACTAACCATCAGTTTTCAGCACATTTATGACTTTACTGCCTGGCCCTCCAGTTCATTTAGACAGCCTTGAATTGAAGAGGATGGGCATGTGCTTCCTGACAGGTTGAATTATTCTGAACCATTTCACTTAAGGGCCCAGATGCTAACTGTCTGTTGTCCTTCACTGAGAAGGCAATTAAGGTGGCCTGGTGCCGGCTAAATGCCCCCCAGCTTCTGCATGGGTGAGTACGTCTTCTTATCTGCGTCTGTCATGATGTCGTATGGACCTCGCCCCCTGTCTGCCCATACACATCCTCCCATTTGTGGCCACCACCTCTTTTTTTTTTTTTTTTTTTTGGCATCACCTGTCTCTGTGCCTCAGACCTGCTTGTGCACATGATGGCGAGAGAAACCCGGCTCTTCTGCAGCTACTTTACCGCCTCGGAAAACATTCCAAACGGAGACTTTGCTGTTTTAAAGATGTGGTAGATAAGCGGAGAGGACAAAAGGTCAGCAGTGTATATATTTCCAGGCAAGACTTTTCTTCAACCTTCAAACTATGTCATGGTAAACTGGAGGCGGTGCTACCAGTTTAGTGAACTCATCTGTAGAGATGCAGCTGGCTGTCAAGGACTGCATTGCTCTCCTCATCTACATCTTGACCTTTCTGCTCGGCCTTCCCGCCAACCTGCTCGTCTTCTTTGTGTACATGCGCAAGGCTCGTAAACATGGTGCCACACCCAACGTGGTCTACGCCCTCAACTTGTGTCTGGCCAACTTGGGGCTGTTAGTCTGGCTGCCTGTCAAGACTCTGGAGACTTTGCTTCAGGACTGGAGGCTGCCTGCTCCTGTGTGTCTTGTCTACAACTTCTTCCTCTTCTCGTCCCTGTATGGCAGCTGTCTGTTCATCACTGCTGTAACAGCGGGCCGTTACTTCAGCATAGCATTCCCGATCACCTACAAGAGATGGCGCTGTGCTCGTAACTCCTGCATCATCAGCGCTGTCTTGTGGCTGTTGGTGGTGCTACACCTCAGCCCCGGCGTGGTGGTCGGAGAAGGGGGTTTTTTTGTTTCCACAGGTAATAACTCCTCAGTATGCTATGAAGATTTTAGTGCGTCTCAGCTGGCCGTGCTGCTGCCACTCCGCCTGGAGATGGCCATCGCCCTGTTTCTTTTGCCTCTGATTGTGTCAACTTTTTGCACGATGCGCTGCGTCACGCTGGTGTGGCGCTCAAAATTGTCCCCCATGGGAAAAAAGAGAGTGCTGGCTGTTGCGCTGTCCACGCTTGCTGTGTTTGTGGTTTGCTACGCACCCTACAACGCCTCACACGTCGTGGGGTTTGTGATGGGGGAGAACGTGAAGTGGAGGACGTACGCTATGCTGACGAGCACCTGTAACGTATTCCTGGACCCTGTGGTCATGCTGATGCTATCTCCAGTCATGTCAAGAGGCATCTTGGGAAGAATCTGTGGACGGCAAAGGCAGTTCAGCCACAGGGGGGGTTCTCGGTACCAGTGTAAAGCCATCAGTTAAGCTTCAAAAGTTAGACCACCAACTGTCCCATCTGAGGGGAGCAAACCTGGGGCTTAGATGACCTGAGAGTGTCACAAACATTTGGTCTGATATGACCACCCTTCATGTACCAGTAACCTCTGCAAACAGACCCAGTAAACCTCCTCCACACTGACTGTCCAGCTACATGAAGTCTGTTAATTCAGAGCTGACTGACTTCTTTAAAGCTTTGTGTCGTCAGGCGTTAATGACCTGTTTGAATACAGCTGTGAGGTACTGCTGTGTCACATGTAATGTTTTGCTGATCCCGGTTTTGGATTAAAATGACGTATGGATAGTATGTGAAATCATTGTTTTTGACCAGGCACACTGTGCATGTTTAAACATTTTATTTCGAATTTCATGAGGAATGTTTATCGGCTGATTTTAAATGGCTCCATCTGGTGTCTCAAGCTGTAAAAGCTCACTTTAAAATGTGTCATGTTTTGGAAAGTGTTCAGCATTAAAAGACATTTCTCACAGGTGAAGCTAATCACAACACAGCTGCCTTTATTTTCAGTGGCAGAATTGTGTTTTTAGTGTCAGGGTTACAATTAGATTATGGTTAGGTTTAGTCTAAGGGTCAAGGTTAGGGTAAATGGCTGGGGAAAGCATTATGTTAAAAACATGTCCTCACTAAGATATGAAAATGAGTGTGTGTGTGGCGTGTGTGATGTGTGTTCTGTGTATGTGTGTGTGTGTGTGTGTGTTTTAAACTGCTTTTTAATAAACTAAATAAACTTTAATTATCAAAAATATGATGTCTGAAATTAATTAAATTTAAATGAACATCATAAATTTTTTGTTTGTGCATAAATTGATCAGATCCTGAAAAGTTGAGTCTCTTGACTAATAAAGCAGTGCGTTTACAAATGTGTTGTGTGGTTTGTCTTTTCAGAAAATTAAAAATAATAAATCTGACTTGTGATCAATCATGGGTGACTTTAATGCAAAGTTGGAGATGAGAGGTAAGTCTTGGATCAAGAAATAAAAGCGGTCAGCATCTTATTGGACAGATAAAGCGAAATCACTATATCATTGGAAATAGATGACATTGCCTTCAGAGGAAGGTTCAGGGACTCAGTGAAAGCTTGTAAAGTGTATCCAGGGGCAGACTTGTAGTGATCGCAGTCCATTTCGCTTTAAGAAAACAAAGAGAGTCCTAGATGCCTACAATACACCTGTCCTCATGTAAGCATGGATATTAAACAAGAAACCTATGGACACCATCAGTACAGCAGAGATGTGAGTCATCGTGCAATGACAGACTGACTAATGAAGAGGTCTTAAAAAGAGCAAAACAACTTTGTAAAAATATACTGATTGAATAAAGATTCCCATTATAATAGATATGTTTCATCACAGGACACATATCCTTCTAATGGGATAACTATACTCCTCACAGCATAACAGTGTTAGGGTCAGAAGTTCAAGTTTTCTCTTTAGTTTGTCACCTTTGTGAGACCCTGTGTCCTCATCCTGAACCTTATACTTCCTTCTGGTCAATAAAGTGTGTTATACTTTGGTGACTTTATTGTCTGATGCTGTAAAATAAACCCGTTGTCTTCATATGAGGACATTAAAAATTACTAATGTCATTAACGTTCAAAAAAGATGCTTAGAGTTCACGCCAGTCAGGTAACACTAATCCCAAATAGCTAGTAGAAATTAAAAATCCTTCCCAAACAATAGCTTGGGTCTCAGGAAACACCTGTTTTGTTATAGCATGCTAAAAAAACAAAGACTGTTTAAGTAAATACACTACACACATATGATAATATGGAAAGATATACAGTTATAAATCATGCTGTACTTTTGTGAAATAAATAAAAAATAATAAATTAACAGACTTCCAACCAATATGTATTAAGTAAAATAAATAAATACAAACAATGCAAAGTAAAAATAAAAACATTAACACATACAAACTAAAAACACAATAAAAACACACACGTGTTGATAAGCTTCTGTGTTCCTCCTGGATAACCTGCATGCAAAGATTTGAGTGGAAAATTTCCAAATAAATACTCGGACTCTTGGCTCGTGTTCAGCGCTACTGTATACGAGCCACCGCATGATAAACACATCTGGTCTTAATGTGCCTATAATGTTCAGCTTCCACTCATGCACATCAGACTGGGGTCATCTGACGCCGTCCTGCACACAAATCCTTGTTGTTTAGAGATTTGATGTGCTCTGAGGTGATATAAAAAGAGAGGCTGGTGGGAGGGGTTGAGACACAAACACACCCGGTGTTAGAGCACAGCGGAGCTGAAGGACTAAGTGGGCAGCAGACTGATCGCATCACGTCAGGTAAACCGACCCATCTCTGTCTTTATCATGTTTATTTAATCCCTATTATTGAGTTCTTGGTACCTTAGATGACATCGAAAATGACTCAAAGTCATACTTTCAGGTAAATCTGGATATGAATAGAAAAGTGAGGATTTAGAAACATTTTAAAAAGTGTAACCAGCTTGCAGCTTCATGTATTATATGCATTTTATATTTTTGTTTTTAACTTTCCAGAAGTTATAAGTGAAATGCAATCAGGAATGTGACAAACATGCGACTGACAAGCTTCATGTTAGGCAACAGAAACAAGACAAGGCTCTTCATATTTTTAGAGTTTGTGCTTTAAAAAGTCAGCGAAACTAAGATGTATAAAATGCATTAACCTTGTAAAAAAAGCTACGTGGTCAGCACACAGCTGTCTTACTCAAATTACTCTAAATATGGTGAGCTTAGCAAACTTTTTTTCTGAGGGAATTCTTCTTATTTTTTTTAAAATTTGAGCTTTTATATTATCTATATATTTTTAATAAACCCACCTTATTATATTTCAACTTGCAAGCAGAGCTGGTTCTGCTACTCTCCTGGTGTTAAACGTGGCCCACTGGCCAAAACTGGCCCACCTCACTGGATTGCTGAAAAATAATTAATTAACTCCAACGTTATCAGATCAGATCGAAATTTGTTGTATCCCAAGTTGCTTCATTAAGAATTAAATTCCATCTTTATTACTGGAGTCTGTACATGTTTTTTAATGTACATGTGATTGTCACAGCCCCCACAGTTAATCCCTGTTCTCTGTTTGGTTTGTAGTTTTATTGATGGTTCAGGGTTTGCTTATCATTTATTCCTGAGCATTATGGGTCTTCAGTGTGTTTGTGGACTCATTATACCTCTCTATGTTACCTCTTCTGTTACGTTCATGCATGTTATATGTTTGTCCTTATTTCAGTGCAGCTGTTATTGATTCCCTGCTTTGTTTTGATAGTGATTTATCTCTTGTGCCCCTTCTTCCTGCATGATTACCCTGAAATATATCTCATGTTTCCAATCATCTGATTAGCAGTTTGTGTATAAATAGTTCTCCCCCATCCTTTGCAGAGTTGTCTGCTGTTCTTCTGTGTATGAGTTCTTGTGTGGATTTTATTTGTCTTGCTTTTAAACTTCTATTTGGACTCTACAATTTTGTTTATTGGACTTTTAAATGGCTAGCTTTTGTTTACTGGAACTGCTCCTCTTTGTTTTTGGGTCCTCTCACTAAATCCCCTGTGAGAGTAATGACAATAGACTAAATCTGGAAAATCAGACCTTGTTGAAATAGTGCTGTTTTATCTTAATAGTGTATTTTGTAAATGGATGGTTCAGTAAATTTTTGCTTGCTTTTACTTGTCACAAAAGCAGCTGGGATAACAGTTGTGAGTTTAGACAGTTGTCGTGTTATAAAAAGAAAATATACGGATGTACAAAATTTGGAGTCATCACTCTATCGCGCCTGTTTCAACTGATTTATAGTCCAGTTCTTGTGTAATTTGGCACACCTCTGCCTTTTCCCTCCTTTAAGAATGGCAGCCTAAGACCTGAGACCATTTCTGATGAGGCTTGGCAAACAGTAAATGGGTCACCGCTCCCTAGCGAAACAATTAAAAACTGTTGTTTTGCTAAGTTGTCTGTGTAAACACAACACTGGTTCATCTCTCTTGAGTTTGGTGCCTTCTTCTGCTTGATTGACTCATAGGTCAGTGTTAAAAGAAAATGAGAACAAAACACAAATAAACTAAACACTCCTCTGAAAATGGTTCGGTACAAGGACTGGACTGAAAGATAAAACTTTGAAAGATAAAACTTGAAGAAAACTTGAAGAAATCAGGGATGGCTCAAAAAGAATCACTTTTCCGGCCACTTTTTTTTTAAAATTTTGACTTGGATTTCAAAATTAGGTATCTTATAGTTTAATGCACTTACAGACCTTTTTGTGGGATCCAACAACGAAAAAATGTTGATATAAAAAAACAAAATAAAATTGGCTTTTTTTAAGCGTAAATTCTCTCCTCTGGTCACAGCAGAGCAGAGAGAGAGGAAACAATCTTCCTCCTCTCTTTGTTAGTGCCTTGGCCTTTTACACGAAAAGTTCTGATTAATCATTTCCTCCCACGCTGCGCTGAGCTTCTCAGCGGTTGCTGGGAGATGATATTTGGAGAATGGTGAGAACGAAAGGTTCAGAAGTTTATTAAATTTCCGCTGGCGAAGGAGAGACAGTAGGCGCAGAAGGATGACGATATTAGGGGCAGTCTTGTGATCTGATCAAACAGTCTGTTTCCAAGAGGTGAAGAGAGCTGCAGCACTACAGAGCACTCTGTCATGGAGAGGCTGGATTTCAAAGCCTGAGTCAGGTGAGTTTATCTCCAGTTAACTTCGAACAGGGCATATTTCACTTCTGGATGTCTTTATATGCAGATATTTTGTCCCACTTTCTGCATTTCTTTGACAGTAAGATGTTGCAGGTAAATCTGAGTCAAATGGACTCAGATGTTTGTTACTTTTTAACAATCAGCTTTAAAAGTATGTGTGTTTAGAAAGCTTGGGGAGTTTCTGATTGCAAAGAAGAATAAAAAGTATTTTATTCCTCTGCAGCAGAGAGCTCACCAGTTGCTCCAGTTTTCTTAATTTTTTTGTTTCCCAGAAAAAAACTTTGACACTTCATACACCACACTAATTCTGAAGTACTACTTTCAAATATAAAAAAAGCATATAAATTTGTGTGTGTCTTTAAAAGGTTTACTACATGGTAAGGTAGCAATCAGCTGATGTGTTAGGATGCTGAAAAAGAACTAACAAGAAATAACCGACTGTTTATTTTTTCTTTTCTTTTTAAAAACATGACTATTTGTAAATGTTTGAATCTGATGTCAAAGAGCGTGTGAAGCTTTAGAGAAGATAATGTGTTGTTGTGACCACTGCTTGCTTTGTTCTGTGTTTAAAGTCAAAGTTCAGTGCCTTTACCTGGTAGTGGCAAAGAAAGAACAGGCTGATGACTTTCTGAAAAACTTTCTTTTTTTGTGTATTTTTTAAACATTTTAGCTTAAAAAAAAACAAGCAAACAAATGAAAAAGACAAGAACTTGACTTGTTTCCTTTACAAACAACAAAATTGACTTATTAATATTAATGCATGGAGTTATATAAACATTCACATCTCTATGGCAGATGAAATATATTAGCTGTTTTTCTATTAAGCTTTATGCCTTTCTTTCTTTCTGATGTAAAGTTAAGAAAAATGTGAGCATGAGCTGTTTTTGATTCTTTGGCATTGGCGCTACTTGATCATAACCTTCTTTCTTCCTCCCTGCAGTGTCTCTGAGAGTGCGTCTCTAAGAAGCCACCATGGCATACACTCTGCTGCTTTCTGTCTACATTATCACCTTCCTCATGGGAGTTCCTGCCAACATCCTGGCATTTGGTACCTTCTGCCGCAAGGTGTATCGCAAGCCAACCCCGATAGACATCCTCCTCCTCAACCTGACCATCTCAGACCTGATTTTCCTGGCTTTGCTGCCTTTTAAAATGAAGGAGGCCTTTGATGACATGGAGTGGTTGGTGCCCTACTCCCTCTGTCCCTTAACTGGTTTTCTCTTCTATGTTACCATCTACAACAGCACCCTGCTGCTCACCGCCGTGAGTGTGGAGCGTTACCTAGGGGTCGCCCACCCCATCAGGCATTCCCTCAATCGGCGGCCTCGTTATGCTTTGTTGGCCTGCGTCATGTTCTGGTTGCTAACGTCTCTGAACCTCATCGTCGTCTACATCATGCCTTACCTCCAGTGGAGAGACACCAATGGCAGCACTCCCGCCACACCTCCACCTAACTGCTACCTAAATTTCTCCGATAAAGAGCTTGCAATCCTGCTGCCGTTCCGCCTCGAGCTCTTCCTCGTCCTCTTCTGCATCCCCTTCATCATCTGCTGCTTCTGCTATGTCAACCTAATCCTTATCCTGTCCCGTCTCCCAAATATCAGCAGGCGGCGGAGGCTGCGATGCATTGGTCTGGCTCTTGGCACACTGATCGTATTCTGCGTCTGTTTTGGTCCTTACAACATCTCCCATGTGGTGGGCTTTGTCAATAAGGAGAATCAGGAGTGGAGGACTGTGGCGTTGCTTTCCAGCACCTTAAATGCCTGCCTGGATCCATTTATCTTCTACTTGTCCTCGTCAGCTGTTAGAAGCATGTTAAAGCACTGCTTCAGGAACATCACAGCAAAGCTGCACATCCTGCGGTGTGAAGGTACTCATCACCGTCCTCAACAGAAACCAGAAACCGAAAAATACAAGAAAGCAGAACCTTCTTGAAAGTTCTAGAGAAATTGTGAATGTATTTATTTTATACAAAAGATATGGACAAAATGAAAAGCCAGGAAATGTTGTTCCACTGTGTGACTTTGAGTCAGTTGCTGTCAGTGGTTTAATTTATTTAAGGTAAAATATTTAAAGCTGAGTTTGAGTGATATGAATTAATTTCTGTATTGTAATGTGTGTTAACTGTGTTACTGTTGATTTTATCAACTGATGTCATAAATAACCATAGTATTTTGTTACCAACTTAAATAGGACTTTAAATAAGAGCTAAAGAAAAATCTGGTTTAGATTAGTTTTATCTCCTGAAAATAAGGTAATTATTATTTTTTCCCCTGAATCAGGTCTTATTATGATTAAGATCTGAGAACACGAAAACAAATAGATATAAACACAGTCTGCAAACCAAACTAGTAGAACTACACAACCAAAGAAATAAACTATGAAAACAGTCAAACTCTGATAAATGTTTCAAAACTCTCCAAAGGAGGATAATGTATTTTAAATGAAGTTTTATCCACCTAAAAAAAGACAAAAGTTATAGCTATGCTTAAAAAGTAATATTGAAAGTGTATCAATTCCTGATGTGGATCAAATGGTATCATGCACAAAAAGGTTCATGCTGAAAAATTGAGTAGGAGTAATAACTGTTACTAGAACAGTGCAAAAATAAGTGAGCCAAGGACAGAACCCTGTGGAACCCCATTTTGGATTGGTTGAGATATGTGGACCAGCTTTTGAAGATTAACTCTGAGTTATTATTTATCTGATGAAAAAGAGCACTTCTTTGTTACACTTTGAATACAGTAAGAACTAAAAAGGTTTTTTGTTTTTTTAGTTATTTGCTCAGGTGGAATGATAATATATGTATGGAGGTCTAGACTGTTATAAAGCTAAAGCTTATTATCTTTTTGTTCATCTTTACTCAGAGGCTAGAGGTGCACTGTCCGTCTGTCTTTTGGCTATAAATGTAACAGGAAACAGACCCTTCAGAGCACCTGCTGTATACACGGTGCTGTACTCATGTCACTCAGAGTTCAACAAGGACACTGTTTAATTAAAGATAATTGCTTTATCCCTATAAAACACTTAAAAAAAACCCCATGTTAGACCATATAGGCAGGAAGCGGAGAGACTGTACATTGCTGAGCTAATATGAAATTATGAGCACAGACAGCCTGGAAGTGTAAACACAGAGATTAAACATGGATGTAGTGACACAGTTATAAAGTGTGTGTCCTTGTGCTTTGTAGAGACTTAAGACAGGTAACTGATAACTGACTTCAGGCCATTTCCTGTCAGTAACAATGAACGCTGCACTCTTGCGCAGGTGCAGAGATGTACACACCTCATAGCCCTTTATCGTGTCCAGGTGTACACTGCACTCAGTGTGCACAAACACAGTTTATTTGGAGCTGTCAGGCTGAATGCTGGAAGCAGGTGTGTTTGAGTACTACTTACATGGTTTTTGGATGGATGTAGAAATACCTTAAATACAAATAATGCACTGTAAAATACTAACGTGTTTAAAAGTAAAATGGAAATAAATTTTAAAAACATTTGCTCTGGACTGCTTTTATTACTACTTAATTACTTACGTAGTAAGATACTACTGCATACCAAGAGCTAATGGAATTTATTTTACAGCAGCATATAGCAGGGTTTTTGGATATCACATTAATAATATAGTATTTGTAATGTTTCTCCAAAGAGCAACACTTTGAATTACAAAGAAAGGGCAAGTCCATCCATATTTGGATGCACCTGTACTTTGATCGCGTTTCACTGATGACCGAGCGCTCCCTTCGGTTTTTAGTCGAGCAGTCAGGTGGTGGAAGTAAGGCCATTATTGGAGAATCAGCCTCAGCATAGAGCTGAGATGGATGGAAGTAGCTCTCCTTAGACTCATGCTTCTCAGATTTTGCAATAGCCTCAGTGTGATGTTTGGAAACAAAGACTGGATGTGACACTTTCTTCCAATCACGACGACACAACTTTTATACAGAGTATTTATTTCAAAAATTAAATATGACAAATAAAAAGGCTCAACTTAGGACCAGGATCAGGTGAGTGTTAAGACAAACTTTAAAAGTTCTTGAACATACAGTTGTACTTCTATAATATCATAAATCAGGCAAAAAACAAAAAAAACAAACAAACCCAACAACAATAACAGATTCTCAAACTCAAACAATTTTTTTTTTCTTCAAGAATGATATGCAGCCAACCTTCAGAGGCGTCTAAAGATTCATTTATTTTGTGGGGAATCCCTTAACATGGGAGACGGGCACTCGTGGAGAAACGAAAGCTCTTTGTCCAAGTCTGTAAACGTCTGAATTTCACATTCGAAAACAAAATGAAGTTTTCAGACAGTGACACGCAAACACGGAGAAAAAGGAAGGCCGGCCAAACCGATTGCACAGAAATTTTACAGCTGCTTCATTATTGCTGTCCATTTAAGAACGAACACACAAAACTCAAAACGCCAACCCAGGATAACATGCATTACGCCTCACAGAAAAATAAATATGCTACATCATGTCTACACTGAGATATTCGTTACCTACGAGTCGTGAGTGCTCCCCGCCCAAGTTATGATTTATATTACTGAAAAATGTTTGGTTTTACGTTGTGCTTGAGTGCCCGTCCAATAAACCAATCCCCGCAGGCCTTTTGGTCCTGACAGCTCAAAACGGATAAATTCTGCATATTTTTGTGTTCTTGGCATACATGTCAGAGGTATCCACACACACACACACACAACAGTATTTTCAGGTATTAATATATACTTATTATTGTAGACTCTGGGCTCAGCGCACTTTTTGAACATTTTTTTTTTTCCAGCACCATCAGAAAAAGGCACAGTCTGTAACGGACAGGAAAGACCCCCTCAAAATAAAACCTCCTCTCATTAATATGTAAAAGAAAAAAGTTTAGTATATGAATATGAATAAAAGTCAATGTCCTAAAGCTTCTCAGATGAGCTTTTGAGATGATAACACAAACAGTGTGAGGAGGGCTGAGGATTCATCCGATCGCTCTATGATAACACAAACCTCGATCACATACGTAAACCTAAATTTGGAAAGTTATCGCAGACCTCTACGTTATTAGGCTTCTGCTTCAAATAGGATTTTGTTAGAAAAATAAGCAATACATGCATTTCATTATTAAGTTTAAATATAAATGTTTTTTTTCTTTAAAAGGGGAAAAAAAAAAAAAAAAAAAAAAAAAAAAAAAAAAAAAAAAAGGGCATCTGATGTCTTGTCACCGTAAGACACAAAGTCCCGTGGCATCACTAGTGGAGAAGGGGGTTCCTGTAATAAGGCTGTCTAAAGGTCAACTTACAGAGACGAGCAGAGCACCAGCAAACAACGTTAAATATGCCCACCATTACTTTTGCCATTGTTCAAGTAAAAAACAAACAAACCCAAAAAAACAAACAAACAAAACAAATGCTGGTAATGTCTGACATTAAGAAACAGCCTCGGTCAAACATTTAAAGAAACCTACACGAGCACTTCTCTCCCTCGTGAACTTCTGTTAAGTGCAGTAAAATATCCTTTTCGCTTTTTGTGTATAAATAAACAGCATTTATGTCTATCTGCTGAAATATTAAATAAACCTCTTCTTATAGCAGCTGATTCTGGTGACACGTGGCAAGGAGAGCGTCAGCACTCTGACCAGGCACATCGGTTTGGTCCAAGGGATGAAACCTGAAGGCTTCATTTGTGTTAAAGTAAACTGAAGGTTTGAGATTAGCAACAGCCCGCATGGGGCTGGGTGTCCAACAATAGCAGCAGCGCAGAGACGTCAATGACGGACTAAAGGTAGAAAATAAACAAATAAAGATGTCAACATCACCACCTGCAAGTCCAAATAGAGGGGAAAAAAAAACCCCAGAAGAGAAGGAAGAAGAAAAAAAAACAACAACAAAAAAAACCAAAACAAACAAACAAAAAAACAAAAAAAAAAACCTTGTCGTAAAGATAACTCTGCTTTTGAGAAAAGTGTCGTCTTGGCACTCAAACTGCAACGATTAGTCGATTATTTGGAACCAATTTATATCAACTTGTCAGATACTGTTTTTTGTTGTCATTATTTCTTCTTCTTTTAAATAAACAAAGCTCTTTCCATAAATTTTTCATGTTTGGCTAGCTCAAAATAGACGAGATGCACCAGATAAATACTGGCCCTGCATCAGTGATTATAGCTGCTGAGATCAGTCAGCAGGGCCAATAGCAGCTGATGCGTTGTGCATTTTTATTTAATTTCATATTTCAAGGAAAACGTGTTACCGTTCTTCATCGTACATGATAATGAACCATACATATTGAGATTTTAGACTCTTGGTCCAACAAAAGAAATTTGATACATTGCCCTCAGAATTTACAGACTTCTGATATTTTTTTTCTTTTCTTTTTTTAAACATGCAAATGACTGAAAATATGGCCTTTGTAGCTGCACTAATCCAAATTTGTTTGTGAAAACAAATGAGACAAACCAGCAATAAGAAGCTGAATTTCACACGCTGGGACAGCGAATCCTTCTCAAACACAAAATTCATAATCTCGTTTGAGATTGTTAAATACATTATCAAAACGGAAAAATAAGAATCAAAGCTGCTGCCTTGAGTTTGATGATTTCATCATCGGGAAAACCAGGTTGGTGAACGGTGAGTGTATTTTTGATGTTTTTAGCTGATGTAGAGGTTTTCTTTAGCAAATAAACCAAATTAAATGCATTTGGAGGTCTGGAACCAGGAGACCAAAAGCACCATTTAGAAAAAATTATGACCAATGAGAGCCGGTCAAGTACAATTACTGTTCAAATCATCTATGTGCCGAAAATAAAAAAATAAATAAAAAAATGATAAGCTGTAAAAATCATGAAAACAATTTTTCCTGGTTAACATGATGAGTCGGTAGGACCTCAAACATTTTTCATATTCAGAACTGTGACTTAACAAAAAAAAAAAAAAAAAAAAAAAAAAAAAAAAAAAACCAAAACAAAAAACCTGCAGCAAACATTACAAATCACCACACATGGCTGGCGGTAGGATCATCTACAATCCAGTGTGCTGTGTGTGTTGTTAACAAATTGTCGGTTTTGAGGCACCCAAACCGTTTCAAAAAACACCTTCCATCCTACCAGCTGTTCAATTTCTAAACAAATCAGGCACTTTAACAAAACAATCCTCCTCAAACACAATCAGACCTCACCACGACCGAGCCTCGCGTCTGAGACATCAGTCCTACACGGTCACCAGAATGTCAAATACTGCACATTCCTGATTCCTACTTCATTGTCACTTCCCAGATCTCATTAAGAACAACACAAATACTCATGAAAACACACCTGCTCTCTCCATTTTAACACATTATTGCACTGAAGGAGTTCTTCACAACTGAATCGGTCAGTTTTTTTTTTCCCTCTCTTTAAAAGTAAAAACTGGGAAAAGTCCAAAGGTTTGTGGTCATCTACACACTATTGCTGTAAATTATTCTTAATTTAAGTTAAGGAAAAAGAAAAATCATAAATAGTCAGACAAACAAGAACAAAGTCCATTTCATGGCCATGACTTTGAATCTTATAGTTCTGTTTATGCACCTCGCCTCACAATAAGGCGACAAACGACAATGCCTCAAAACGGCTGTACGTGGCTTTGCTTAGAAAAATGAAGATTTCATTCAGTGTCTGTGTTGGTAGAGTGCAAAGTTATGCTGCTTACTGTCTGGCTGACAGACTGTGAGGAACCACACAGAACTGGCTTAAAGGGAGACAGAAGAGTAACCACTAAGGCAGCCCGCCCATTTACAAAAAACAAAAAAGGTGCCAAAGCTAACATGCTGCCACGTCGATCACACATTTGCTCAGAGAAACAACACAGACAGGCTCTAGAAAGCCAAAGAACAAACATAAATATTAGGCTCAACATGAGGTTACAAAGCAGGTCAGGTCCTCTGATTCTACCACCAATGCACCAAAAATATATGTTTTTGATTACTGGCTGCTCCACCATTCTTCAAAACCCAAAATAATCCCATAAAAATAAAACTGAGTGTCTGTAAAATGCGGAAGGCGAGGACATGGCTCACGAGGAGAATGAGATGGAGGTCCGGAGCAGACAAACTATTGGCTGGTTTTAGATTACATAACGTGGCTGGACTCCTCTACAACGTCCCTACATGGCCGCCGTCGTTGTCTGGCTTCAGCAAAGCTGCGCCAGCACAGAGTCGCTCCGGATCAGGAGGAAGTTGGGCACTAAGACTGGCTGAGTAACTGGGAGGTGGAGTGAAGTGGAGGGGGTGTTTAGGCGAAGTACATGGTCCTCAGTGTGTCGTGGTGGATCTGAACAGCCTTGGCCAGAGCCTGGGGGTCCCTGCCGTTACTCTGCCCTGAGACATGGCTGCCTTCCGCACTGTGACAAAAAAAAAGTTATTAAAAAAAAAGTGGAAGTGGAAGATAAAGATATACAGAGATACCTGAAATGGTTAGCCCCCAGAAAAACTATGGTTCCAAAATTTAGATGGTCACCACCTGGATTTCAGGGCAAGTGATTATTTAACCCTCACTGATGCGATTTAACCACCATATTGGAAGACAGATCCTGTAGTTGTATTAAAAGTCATATTATTGGCCTACATCAAGCAAAGAAAACTACTAGAGATAACAGCAAAACATTAATGCCAATTTGGATTGACTGAAACTATTAAGGTGTGCTATCATCAATGCTAAAGGTGATTATATGAAAGTGAGAGTTGTTTTCGAAGGGTACAGGCAATATTAGTCATTAGAAGTTCAAGTACTCTGGGGTTTCATGAAAAAAAAAGACAAACATTAAAATATTTGAGCCCCACCTGTCGTGCTCTTTGTCGACCAGGTGGTAGCGAGCGCGGAAGGCTACAAGGTGAGCATAGTAGGCAGGTGCTGGGATGGACACAGAGCGTGTGCAGCGGACGTAGGTGTGGCACAACTGGTAGGTGAGGAGCTGGAAATCATCAGCGGTGAAACAGTTGTCATCCCACAGTACATGGTAGTGAGAAGGACGACTGGTACCCTGGAGGGACGAAAGCAGAGTTAATCGCACCCAGGAGAGAAAGCAGCTCCAGCGAGAGGCAGCAAACAATGAGCGGCTAAAATTAGTGGAGCTGTCAGGCCTGTGTGTTTGACAGTAACAGGGTTCCCTTCTCCAACAGCTGCTGAGGTGTCAGTTATTAGAGAAATGCTTCAAACATGAACATGAGTGAAAGAGGGGTATACCAGGTTTAACTGACAGGTGGCAGAAAGGAAAATTAATTCTGTTACTTAACAAGTAATGATTGATCAACACGTCACAAGCTAAATAATAGAAATGTTTTACAAATGAGAGATGTGCTCTAAGATTGCCTTAAAGTGAAGCTGAAACAAAGTCACCTGAAAGTTTGTGTCAGTCCTTGAAATCTTACCTGGATTCCAGCGTGACTGCAGAGGTAAAAGTCAAACTCGTATGGGTGGGTGATGTCTGTGTCCACTGTGGTGCCGGCAGGAATGTTTCCACTTCGTCCCACCTTATAAGAAGAAACAATGTAACAATATACAAGTTGAAAGTAATTTCAGGTTATTTATTACAAAAGAAAGTCTTACTCAAATATGCATTGACTGGTGTGTAATTAAATCTTTTAATGTTATCTTTTAAAGATCCCAAATCTCTTTCAAAACGACATATGACCAATTTGTACATGTATAATTTCATCATCATCATCCTCCTCCTCCCTCTCTCTCATTATGCACTCCTCCTCACTCACACCTCCACCTCATCCTCCTCACCTCAAGCCTGATCTCCTGAACTGAAGTCAGGGCTCTAATAACCAAAATCGTGCGTAAACATTCCTATTTATTCCCAGTATTATCACAATTACTTATTGCCAGAAGATTAAACATGCAACCCTCCTGTCTCCAGACACCTTACAGTGATTTGGCTAAACATCATCAGCTGGTTACACACTGTACCTTTAACTTAAAGTTACAGGTGGTTTTTCCATCCAGCTTTCCATTAACCATTACAGGCCATTGTTTCCAGCTTTTAACCACAATATAAAAAAACAGTTAGTTTCTAATATATTCAACTAATTAACTCCTTGGAGGAATGGGAAGTGGTAGTTTATTTCTCACCCGCTCAGTGCGATCTGCGCAGAACAGGCGCGTGTGATGGCGTTTCTGCACGACGATGTAAGTTATCCCGGGCTGGTATTCCTTCTCAAGACTGATGCATGCCTCCCGGATGGCCAGCAGCTCATAGTACAGCACCTCAACACAAAATAATACAGCACACATTCAAAAAGTAGATTTTGGAAAATCTTATTACAATCTGAGTGGGGAAAAATTTATTCTTCGTATCTGATGTGACATTACCTGTTACTACTTTTAGTCACATGTTCATTGTATAACAAATAAACAGCATTTCTTTGGTGTTATTTACCAAATAATAAACAACTTTGTGTAGAAGTGAAATTGGTGTTTATAGTGTGCCTGAAATAGTTCCCACCCATTGGAGAATTAACAATAAGCCTTGAACAATATTTTTTTTTAAAATACCTGTCTGAACTGGCCCTCTGACACTCCATCCCTGTAGAAAATGATCCTTGTTGGCTTGTAGCGGGTCGACTTGTAGAACTGGATCAAGAGCTCTCGCACCATAGAGGCCAAATCCTGGATGACCTCCTGTCTAGGCCTCTGGACCCGCACTGTAGCACAGTACCTGCAGGGGTGGGCATCCATACTGCCTACCACCTATAGGAGGAAGTGTAGACAATTGCTAAAAAACCCCAAACCACACCATCATTTTCTGTTAAAAATTCAAATGTAATACTTGAACCTAGCCAATTAACTAAAGTGTCAAAGGTGCAAATAGTCTCCAACAACATTTCTAATCATGGGCATCCGATACATTTAGGGCTGTTTTGTGACTGTGATCACTGCAAACATGAGCCCGAGAACAAGCACTCAAACCACTATATAACGAAAAAAAAAGAAAGAAAGAAAATTAAGTGCTGTCATTGCAATACAGACTCCATTTAACAATTAATAACAAGTCTTAACAAAAACCTGGTTATCCAAAAAAGATTATTTGCTTTGTAAAAAGGTCCCCAAAGTCCAGGAATGTTAAAATAACGTTGACTCTTGGTAGATCTTTTAAGAATAGGAATAATGTGACCTTGCTTAATAGAATGTGTTAATATCCTGGCTGCAGCCTTTTGTGTAGCCTGTAGGTATAAAAGGTCTATCCAAGCCGGTAATCAGGGCATTACAGTAATCCAAGCACGATGACACCAATACATGAATAATTTTCTCCAGTTCAGCTAAGGAGGGAATATGTCGCAATTTAGAAGTGTTTCTTAAACGAAAGAAACAGGAACGAGAAAAAGATGTTTCCTGACGAGACGACTCACCGCTGCAATAGATGGCTTCTTTCCATCTCCTGCAGGAGGATGAGTGACATCAGCCCCAAGGAAGATGATAGGTTGCTGAAACACAGAGGGTCTGGAAGAGAGAGGAAAGAAAAAAAAAAAAAAATTATCTACCAACCAATGTGTCATGAAATGACAGACCACACGAATTTTGGCAAACAAACCTCAAGGAGAAAAACAGAGGAGAAAAAGCACCAACTGTTTCATGGTTTTAAACTTTGGAACAAATAAACAATATAAATCATTTATTTGGCACAGCTTTTTTTTTTTTATTTCATAATTTCATATAAGCACTTCAGTGAGAATGCGTTTTTAAAAACCCCATGAAAGTCTGTTAATTTCAGGTTGAAGTCTTGTGAGCTTACCGCTGATGTGGAACCAGAATGTTGTTGATGCCTCCCAGTTTGACATTGATCTTGAGGCAGAGGTTAGAGAGGGTCTGAGGGGACGTTTTTACTACGTTCTTCACCTGCACGCATTGGGTGGCCATGCCGAGGAGGGTGTCACCCACCCGCTTCACCTCAGCTGTGGGTAATTAGAGATATTAGTCATTCTTTTGCTCTATGCAGGCATGCTTAATAATCATA
This sequence comes from Oreochromis aureus, assembly GCF_013358895.1. Lineage (NCBI taxonomy): Eukaryota > Metazoa > Chordata > Actinopteri > Cichliformes > Cichlidae > Oreochromis > Oreochromis aureus. Next base: position 28,036,572 of record NC_052962.1, on the reverse strand, counting down.
CGTCACACATAAAAGCCATTTTCTGTTTTGATAGTTTAACTTCAAAATCTCTCTCTCTTTTTTTTTTTTTAAAAAGCTATTATTGTTAAACAACACTTTGTTTAGAAATTAAAAGATCTTTGTACCATAGACTGGTGTTTTGCCAGGTAGGATCACGATGATGAGCTGTAGTCCAGCGTAGGTGTTCTTCAGGTGTCTGAACATGGGCTCCACGCTGTCAGCTCCCTGGGCATATTTACAGAAACATGGCTGGCCTTGGATAGGCATCCCAGCATCCTTTGAGATTTTCCGCAGCTGGTCAGTGAAGCTCCTGAAAGAAGAAGGGGGAAAAAAAAGAAATTAAAGTTTAATGAGCAGTATGGTTCTGAAGATTAACACAATCTGTACTTAACTTATACCTCCATAAAACAAATCAAATCCCTTAAATAACCAATGAAACTTTGTTTCAGTTTACTTTTTGAAACTACAACAAATTGTAACTAAATTAACACACTTATAAAGCAAGTCTAACATATGTATATCCACTAAGTGCTGTTTATCAGTTTAACCACTTTGTAAATAAATAACTAAACCAAGCTCACTTGAGGATCTCTTCTCTGCACTGCCTCTGGGTGGCAAAGCAGGCAATAGCCCACATCTTGATCTCCACTCCAGTGTGAAACTGCTTCCCTCTCATGTCCCAAACCCCGTGACTGGGTGTGGCCACCGTGCGGTTCTGCAACGACAGTGTAGGGTTGATCTGCTGGGGCTGGCAGTCGCACAAACAAATTTAGTACATGGAAAATGACAATGCATGGATTCTTAAGACGTAAGCAGCTAGTGGGAGCTCAGCTGGTTTTCTTAGTCGGCTGAGTGACTGATTGGCTCATTATTTAGTAATATTTGTGCTGCTTTTGTTCTCGCTTTCGTCATGCATATGCAAAGGGAAAAAAAAGAAATTTTATGACTACATGCAAAACAGAGCCACTAAAAATAAATCAACATTGTCTGTGTAGATGATCTTCCAAAACAGCATTCATGAGTTAAGGTGTAATTAAACAGAAATCACAAACATGTTCAGAAAGATGAGAAAATGTTAGCTGAATGAGATTGTAGTCAAACAGTGGAAGCAAATTAAAGAAAGATGATTTCTCCTCCCAGGTTTTTCACCACAGGAAAACTAGCTAGTGGGGCACTGATGATTGGTTTAATTAAATTAGTTTACTTTTGTGTTGCACATCTCCAGCTAGCATCTCCTCCTCTTCACACAACTTTGGTGAAAATACATCATTTCCACCTTCAAGAGGCACAGATTTCGTGGATATTTTTGCACAGTATTGTGCTTTGTTAAGGATGGATGATAACTTTTTTTAACATCACGTAAACATTTATAGTTGTATTATTGTGGATGATGTGATACGGCACAGCCGTTCTGAAGTGAAATTCACCTGCTTTATAAATGTTTTTCATGTAATAATTCTGACTATGCAGCACACTGACCTTTGCGCATTTTTAATCATAAGAATAAATCTTTTTAACATGAAAAAATATACACAATTGGCACACAATTTGCAAAAGACAATCACTAACAACTTCACATATATGAAATTTCATGGCTGAATGACATGTTGGGGAACGCTTTCTGTCAGTCAGCTCCTTTCTTCGTCAATCTGGGTTTATTTAACTTGCAAGTAGCACAAAGATGTGCTAAAGGGGGCAATTGTGCTTCATTTCTGGTTTTGCTGCTTCTGTGTTGGACTCCATGTGGATAGGGTTCAAACAGCTCATCCCAAGTGCAGCAAAAAGAAAGCAGGTGGAGCAGAGGCTAACAGGTGCCACAAAGTCTGTACCCCATTTGTGATTGTCAGTGGAATCAGGAAGATCCCAGGGTGCGACTTGGTTTTCTCAAACGAACGACAAGTACTTTTTTTGGCTGAAAAATGCGCACCTCATCTCTGCTAATATTTCCTGGTGCAAATTCGCCTCATTACACTGACTTTCTGCAACTGCGCTGAAGGAAAACTGTGCTTCTAGTTTGCTGCAAACACGCCAGAAGACCAAACTGTTTTGGTTGTGTAGTTTTGTTTCTCCCCTTCAGATTTCAGCCCCTCTTCTATGAAACCAGCTTCCAGTTTGGATCCGGGAGACAGACAACCCCTCTACTTTTAAGATTAGACTTAAAACTTTCTTTTTTGTTAAAGCATATAGTTAGGGCTGGATCAGGTGACCCCGAATCCTCCCTTAGTTATGCTGCAATAGGTGTAGGCTGCTGGGGGATTCCCATGATGCACTGAGTATTTCTTTTTCAGTCACCCTTTTCCCAACTCACGATGTGTTAATACACCTCTCTGCATCTAATCATTGGTTTTTATTAATCTCTGGCTCTCGTCCACAGGATGTCTTTTGTCCCGTCTTCCTCCCCTCACCCCAAACCGGTCGAATCAGATGGCCGCCCCTCCCTGAGCCTGGTTCTGCTGAAGGTTTGCTCTTGTTAAAGAGGAGTTTTTCCATCCCACTGTCACTAAAGCACTTCCTCATAGGGGCTCATTTAATTGTTGGAGTTTTTTAGTAATATAAAGCACCTTGAGGCGACTGTTATGATTTGACGCTGTATAAATAAAACTGAAAAAAAACCAAAAAAACAAAAACCTCTTCCTGTAGCTAAGTGGAGGATATCCTGTTGTCTCAAACACACACACACACACACACACACACACACACACACACGTAGGACACACACATGCATATGAAGCGTGATTTAAAGGGGAAGGTACCATAAAGGGTTCAGAGCTCACCCTGCCACCATACTGCAGCATGGGGGCTGGCAGGACGCGACCCGTCACCTGAGCCATCTCATCCCGCACACGGAACTGAAATTCCTGGACAAATGGGTCGGCATCATAGTTTGCACTCCGCACCTAAGAAGAGGAGAAGAGTATATTTATTCAAAGATGCCAAAAAACAAAAACTCCCATGCTGCATTACTTTTGACCTACAGGATACTCACCAGCCTGCTAATCTCCTCTTGTCTGTCTGGTGCAGAGCGGGCTGTGGCTTTGATCATGGTTGATGTTTGGTTGTCCGTTAGCTTTTTAATACAGCGCTGTCCTGCTACAATGTTGCACACCTGAAAGTAAAAACAAAAGTGTGGAAGCGGTTAATCAGCTGCATTTCTTCTCAGGAAGGTATTAAACTCAAACCAGTCACTGACAAAATGGAAACTACAGCAGACCGACTGCAGTGAAGTTACATATCTCACATTTAAATTTTTTCCGTAAAAATTTAATCAACTTGTAAAGCTATATTTTAAATTTTCATGTATTTAACAAGCCAAATAACTACTCAAAAGAACATGTGTTCTGCTCCTCTATGATCTTTATCATCATCAAGAAACCTTTCTTAAACCAGGCTAGTTTACACAAAAGAGAAGGCCCAATGCTGCTTAACACTATCCATCCTTCTCATAGGAAACCGTGGAGCTTGGTGAAGCTGTGGCTGGAGCCACATAGTGTCATAGATCAAACTTATTTAAGGATTCTGGTATTATAATACTAAAGGCTTGAAACTTTAAACATGAAGGTGGGCTACCCAAGATAAGGTAGGTCTTTTTTTTCCTTTTTTTTATTATAACCTACCTATTGAGTAGTAACATGCAAACTGAGCCCAGGTTCAATTAATCAAAACAAGTAGGCCAGGTGACAATAGGTGTGAAGACATGTGGCAGTGTTTCACTGGTAGTGACACTGCTCTGAATGTTAAAAATAATGGGTCAGTGTTTTTAAAAAAAATCACTAACGTAGTGCGTTTCTTGTTATGAATGCATCACCATCATTGTGAGCTTAATGACCAAACAGTCGACCCTATGACCCTAGATGTGAAAAAAAGAAGCTCATTTTCTAAAACCTTAAGTTTCACTTCCTGTTTAAATAAAGATTAAGAATCTGTGTTCATAGGGTGTCCTCATCGAACATAGGCAGCATTAACCTAACATTCTTATATGTCAATTTCATGGAAACTCCATAGAAGGGCCCTGCCAGGTCTAAACCCAGCAGTCCCAACAATTCATGTCACAAAATTCATTTAGACCTCAGGAATCAACGTGTGTCGACTGTCTTTTGTGAGCGAGAAATGGACATTGTTCCCAATCCCAGTAGCAAGTAACCTCTAATGATTTAAAATCCAGAGACTGTTCTTTTAGGGTTTTAGGGCAAACTCCTACCATCAACATCAGTTCTTACCTCTAGAGGCAAGTAGGTGTGTTTCTGTTCCTGTCCCACCTGCAGACAAGGCAGGTGGGGATATTTCAGCTGCAGATTGTACTTCTCTCTGAAGTACTGAGCCACTGTGCGCTCAACTGTTTGACCGTTCTCAAGCTGCAATGGAAATCTGAGGATTTGAAAGTAACAAGAATGTGTTATTGTAAGCCAGCAACAGCTTTGAGTGCGAGTTAACATCTACTGGGGGAGCAATATGGAAACGTACGTCTGGAGGCTGGCAGGGCGCCGTGTTACATTGCAGACTCTGTACTTCCTACGCATGGTTCCACAGTGTGTCACTTCCACTTTAAGACCTGTGAAGATGGTAAATGATAAGCAGTAAGCTCCCCCCAAATGGTGGAACAACTGATACATCAATTACATAGATGATCTGATCTTAAATTATCTGCAGCATTGAAAGCTACAGGAGCTTCCTACAATAAACAAAATGTTATTACTGTGATAAAAAACAAGCAGAGGCTGTCATTCCTCTGTGACGTACCTTTGATCTCTTTGGTGAACTTGACCCTGTGGGAGTCTGTGAGGGGGCGTGGCTGCTCGTCAATGTTGTGAATGTCCAGAACCTCACACATGAACTGAATGACTGGCTGGGCTTTGTAGAAAGCTGTGGCTGACACTGAAATAACACAAGATGAGGTAGAACAGTCAAAATGTTAGGCCAGAAAGATTCATTTTCAGTCACATATAACCAAAAGTTACTTTTGGGAAAATCTAATTGTTGCAACTCTGACCAGTGCCACAACAACAAATCAGATCAATATAAGGATGGTGAAGCTTTATGCAGACAGCCAAGACATGCCGAGTTGGTTTAGAGGCTTTGATTAAGAAAAAAAAAAAAAAAGGGAAATCTGAATTTGATTCAAAGTCATTAAACAACTGGACACCAAGATCTGTAGCAAATTCTGGATTTTGTTGTAACAAAACAGTAACAAATACTGAAATTTCTGCTTTTCCCAGAATTTAATAATGACATTAAAAGTTACGGTTTTCTGTTTTTACTATCGTGCCAAGAAAAGAATTATAATACACAAGTTAACGCGCAAACACTCAGAAGACCTGTCCAAATGTAATGAAATCTAACAAAACATCCAAAGCTTACCAATTAACACGTTATAACTAGAATTAAAATCAAACTGAAATTTTACAGGAATTTGAAACCTGATTACAAGTCAAAACAGGTCTAGAGACCAGTCCGTGTGCCCTTGCAACGTGGCAGGGATCACTGACTGGTTATGGCTAGGTGGCTAAGGGAAAGGGAGAATTCATTCCCTCACTGGCGAGTGGTTGCTGGCAGTCTCTGAAATCATTTGCAGAGAGTACGGCAGCAAAAACATCCTTGTGATTGCTTTGGTTGCTAGCAGATTGCTGTGGTTGCCCACCGAATGCATGAAGACACCAATTTGCTTGCCAACACTCACCTACTAACCGCACTGTGATAAATTCCAGAAAGTAAATGGTAAATGGCCTGTATATGTATAGCGCTTTACTTAGTCTTTAAGGACCCCAAAGCGCTTTACACCACATTCAGTCATCCACCCATTCACACACTGGTGATGGCAAGCTACATTGTAGCCACAGCTGCCCTGGGGCACACTGACAGAGGTGAAAGTGTGACAGAAACCGGAAACTGAGAACGTTTGCCATCAAAGCAACCGACATACCTTTTGAAATAAGATACTTTTACTCTGAAGGCAAACATTCTTAGCTTCAGTCACATTTTGAGGTTCCACTACTCCACTGCAGTTAAACTTCTAAACGCGTTGGTCCATAAATTGCATCCTCCACGCAAACTATGGGGAACCGCATCTGCTGGTGACCAAAGTAATCATAAAGCAACCAGTTTCATCTAGTGACTGCTTGCACCCTTTAGCGCCCACTCACAACTGGTCAGGAATCATATTTTCTTTGAGTAACTGGTGGTTGGCAGCCAGCCTGCTAATCTGTCTCCAAGTCTGTGTGAGAAGCAGACAGCTGAAAAAACTCAGAAAGAGAAAAATTGTAAAACTTGTAAAAATTTTAAGACCTTTACTTTTGTACAGATTAACTAGCAGTAGTTAGGTTTAGTGCACAAACAGTAACGATCATGTCATCCTAATCTTGGCAAGAAAGCAAATGTGTATTCACTACATGCATTCCTTTAAAATGTTCCTGCTTTCAACATCCTTACCATCAATATTTAGCATCATCTTCCACATGGCTGGCCGTACTGACTGATGGAAGCCGAACCAAACTTCTCTTCCTCCACCTAGTGGATGGTCATAGTCCTTTGGGGAGGAGAAGAAGGATCTTCCAACAGGGGTGTACCTGGTGACAATGTAGAGGACATGCAGAGGTAAGCAGGGAACAGAAATTACACTTACTGTGACAGGAAGCAACATTCTCTGTGGAGTTCACTGGGTACAGCAAAACAAGCCATGAGTTTCACGTCTCAAACCACAGGAGGCTCCGAGGGTTTGTGTTCATGTTACTGAAAGCTATTTTGGTTAATGGATTCACCAAATGACACATCCCAAGGTAGATTACATAAAAAGATGCTTTTAATCCATCTCTGCATTCTGAATTCAAATCCCAGTGGGGTCATCTACTAACCTAAAAATATCTCCACCTGAGGTATTGTAGATGAAATGCAATACATGAAATGTGCGACTACGTTGTGGTTGAAATGCTGCATAATAAATTGAGAGATGTATATCTCCAGGATGCGGGCATCTTTGGATCATATTTCCTGACTTGAGAACTAACTAACAAAGACACTGCTCACATGTTTAAATTCAGATTCCATCATTTAACCTTTACAGTTTTTAATCACTTAAACGTAAGGTGCAACAGACTAATGGCAAACAAGAAGCAATGACATTCTGACAGAAATAGGACACATGAATGAAATCTATGATGAAATTATGCAATAAGATGGCAAATGAACAGAGCCAATCAGCAAGGAAAATGGGGAAAAAAATGCAAGTACGTTGTTAGGATATCAGTACACAGCTGAGCTTCACAACAGTTTCAGCGGTGAGGTTGCAGGTAAATCTACTTGTTTTCATAAGAGCTTGGTAAGTGTACTTAATCTTCTTCCTATTGTATTCAGAATGTAATTTAGCACTTCATTTGCTCAAGTGCTTTGGTGAAATTAACCAAAGATGGTGAGGACAGCATGATAGATGAGCAATTCATGACGCTATAACATTATATATGTAAACTGCAGAATAGCTTAGAGATAATCTGCTGGATTTCAGACAAAGGCTTCAACTTAATATCCAGGAAGTCTCCAGAAAGTTTCCAATTGAAGACACTTGCTAAACAGTAGACATCAATGCCAGTTATTTTGAAATAACATTAAATAAGTAATTCGAACAAATATTTCATGTTATTTCCAGTTGTTCAGTTTAGAAAGGTGTTCATCAGCAAAACAAACCTTCGCACATGTGCAAGACAAGAAACTCACTTCATGGAGGGCAGATGCCGAAGGACAACATCCACAGCATGAACAGGGTTAGTGCTCAGAGGTTTATCCAGGTCCAGTGGCCCTGGTGCTCCACGTCCTGTCAAGACTTCATGTAGCATGTGCCAGCTGACTAATGACACAAATTTAATTGTGACTTTAAAAGGTCGGTCCTTCCCACCTTCACCTGGCAGGGTGACATCCAGATCAACCTGTAAAAAAGGTTACAGGGGTTTTACTTAACCAGTGGTATCAAGTGTGGAGTTCTCATTTCTCGATTAAAAGACAAAAAAAGACTTCTAGACTAGACTCTACAAAATATGACTTATTTGTGATGATCAAACTTTTTGCCCTTAATTTGTGTGTGTGAATAAAAACTTTATCTGTACACTCATGTCACATTGGAGCACTTTATGAATTTCATCAAAAGTGGGCCTAAGCATAAAAGTGAACATGATGAGCTTATCTGACAACATTAAATCCAATAGCAGGCTAAAACCAATCAGATAACATCTGAGTCAAGCGTCATATTTAACTGACATCGCTTTATGCAAGCAAGTTTCAATTTGACTCCTTTTCCGTGCTTTCTCTGCACATCTCTTTGGTGGGAGGGACTAAGACTTGAGTGGAGGTGAATTTATTTCTAATTAGAAATGAAGAGGGGAATTTATTTCTAAACTCTGTTAAACAGCTTTATACTTTGATATGACCCCATGTCCAGGGTAAAAGGTTGCTGTAGTTACTTAAACCTAAACTTGCGTATTTAAAACTAGCCAAAATTTAACCCTTTCATCAAAGTGGTCACATTTGTGTACACTGCCTACTTTGAAGCTGGGGAGTACAATTTGTTTGCATTCCAATTTCTGCAATTCCAATTTGTTACATTTTGCTCCTGATAATGTCTACATTAATTAATAAATTAATAAATAAAAGACTCAAACTCACATCAATAAACGTGAAAACTGAACTAAAACTCTGGTTACCAAAAACAAAAACCACCTGAGCAGGTGAGTTTTTAAACATACAAATGTGTACTAACAAGTTCAACTCTCGGGCATTAGAAATCAATATCATAGATAAGAACCTGCTGACAGGTGCGACCTAAACAAACCAACACCACACAGAGGATCTAGTTTCTTACCCCACCAGTGGCGACAGGAAGTGGGCTCACAGTGTAGAGGCTCTTCTTCCCATCATAAACTGGCAGCCGGTCACCAAAGATGGTCACCTTAAAATGCTGCACCATGGAGTCCACTACCTCCCTGGAAATGATCACACTGCAGCGTCACTACTAATGGATGCATAAAAGTGTAGGTGTAAAATGCAAAGGAAAAGTAAATACTGTCCTGTTAGTTCTTCTGTAAAAATCTACACAGACAGGAATGTTAAATATGAGCCAAATTAGCAAATAAGTCTGGGGATTTTCCCATACCTGTTGACCCGCCGCGGACATTTATCAGGCTTAATGTCCACCTCATACAGGTAGACATCAATCTTGGGGATTTCCACCTGAAAACAGTTGGCCAGAAGCTTGATGGATTTTCCAAGGGTGCCATAGCCCGGTCGCCGTGGCAATGTGAACAGCGCTTGGGCTCCAACGGCTCCTAAAGCAGTGACAATAAAATTATAATTATTGTTTTATTCCAAAATTAAAGTAGCCAAGAGGCCACGACCTTGGGCAGTTAATACAATGAATCATTACAACACAAGTGAGGTAAAACCATCAAGATGCTATTTTCAATTTGACAGTGGTGTCTGTCCAAAAAAGACACACCCTTCCTTTGCAGTAACCCCAAAGTCACTCCCAAGCTGCAGGATTACTTTAGTCTACATTTACCTATATTTGTTTATTTTGATAATTATATTTTCAGCAGAAAAAGTTCAAAGGAATGGAAACAGTTTTATGGATGTGTTAAACAACAGAGCAGAGTTTTAGCTTTTACTCACCAGTATTTACTATAAATCTAATCTCACTTCTCAATTTTTGCTCTTATACACAAATGTCTTCAGTGTACAGTAAATTCATACAGCACTTATTCTTTGTACGAAAGCACATAATCTATGTTGCATTCACACCTACGGCTAGTGTGGAATCACCGATTACCCAAATGTGCATGTCTTTAGACTGTGGGAGGATGCTGGAGTACTCCGAGGGGGAGGAAGGGCCCCCACCTACCAGGAGGCTCAAAACAACCTTCCCTCTTGCTATGAGGCAACAGTGCCAACCACTGCACCACAGTACCACCGAGTGTAGAGCACCCTTACAGAGAGAAAGGCAAACTGAAGGAAGGAAGTGGTTAATAAGGAGGAAAAGTGCAGACAGTGTAAGCTGATTCTGATGGTCAGGGATGTTAAGCATTGCCTCATTTTAAACCGACAAAACTGAAAGACAGACGAACACTGGGATTCCCACATCAATCTGATAATGTCCGTAGGAAAGGTTACAGAGTTGGGTGACATTTTAAAATAAAGACCAGCTTGGCGGTCACAGATTTCTTCTGACTGACATGGCCTTTGCCAGACAGAAGTAGGCGAGTGACACACCAGGCTTATTTGACATCAATTTTCATAAATGCCAAACTGGAAAATACACATTGAAAAAAAAAGAAAATGACATCACACAACCACACAATTTCCACGAATGTGACTCAGAGGATCCGCATGACAACGTTTGCACATACATACACAGCTGAAGCTGTAAAGGCACCGAGACTTTGAGCCCTTGGTTGCTGCTGAAATGAAAGTGTGAATCAGAGAAAATAAATTCTACAACAATGATGAAGTGATGACTATGGCTATGAAATCAGTGCAACTGAGAAACTGGGGGTTGAAAAAGTTAAACTGTTTCAGGTTCTGAACTCTCATCTGGGTCTGAATGTGTCATAAGGAGACATTATTGACTAAAACAATACACTTTCTGCATGATGGTTCCCCCCAGGTTGTTTTATTCCCTTGTGCCATTCCCATGGTGATGGCACCCATGCTGCCATAATTCTCCATGGTAACTACAGCCGTGCTGACAGGAGGAGGGAAAAGCAGGCCAACATGGATTTACCTTATTTATCCCCGAGCTGCAATGCAAAAAAAATGGTTCTTCCTGAGAGATGATAGCTCAGGCAGGTAACAGGGTGCCCATTATTAAAATAAAAAATTAGATCCATTTTAAAGCCTCAGTATAGCAAAATAAAAGATCAAAAATGTCAAAATCATGTATTCCATTTAAGCTTTTATAAAAACACTAGTTTGGTATAAGTCTATTCAACACAAGGACAAGGATTATTACACTTAACTAAAACTAGATGTGAAAAATTACAAACAAAAAAAATATGGGGGGTGGTGAATTTAAATATATGCTGTTTAAAAAAAAAAAAAAAAAAAAAAAAAAAAATTGAATGCAATTTCTTTTAGTCTTCATCAGTGTGAGTAAATGACCCAGGTTTTTCCTGCTTTTAAATAATTTCCAGCATCTATCAAAGAGGTTTGTCGTCTTTGACTAAAGAAAATAATTACATTTTAAGATCTTTTTTCCCCCAGTCTGGTTTAATCAACTGAAATTCTAGTTCAGCTAAAGTCAAAAAATAGATACTCTTCTATCGCTTTACATGGTTAAAGCGATGTTAAGTTAAAACACACGCTCATTAAAACAGAAATGCCGACATTTAGCTCCATGAGTATTTAGACAATGTCACAATCCTTGTAATTGTTGTCCCTTTGATTTTAAAGTGCACTGTAATGGTATAAACTAACAACATGTCATTAATGTACAGCTTTAATTCAAGGAGTTTAATAAAAGCATCTTTAGGAATTAGTTATTTTATACAGTCCCTCATTTTCAGAAACTTGAAAGTAATTAGACAATTGACTGACAAGTAGGTTTATATTTTGTTCCCTTGCATTCTTAGGAAAAATTAAGACAAATATAAGAGATCTGGAGTTGATTTCAAGTGTTGAACTGAAATGTCCATTACTGGCACTTCCAGAGGACAGACAGCAGCTACTGCAACAGTAATGTCCCAAAAAGACAAAGGTTCACTTTAGCCTGAGCAACAATGGAGAGATTAATAACCACTTATCAGGCTGCTTCAATGTACAAATGCACCACACAACCAGCAGCCACCCACACATGGCTGCAGTTAACCCACACATTTTAAAAGAACTCCACTGATGAGATACTGTACAGCCGCCACAGCACCAACACTGGAAGCCAAGAGTTTTAAAGTGCATCCTGGAATAATAAAGCAAGTGTTGGCTTAATCTCAACTTTATAGGACAGTTTTTCAATAGTCATGGTGTGAATATAATCCGTTTAATTAAGCAGGCAAAGTATGATCATCAAGTAGAATTTAATAGGCAAAGCTGAGCCAATCCTCACGTGCAGAAAAAATAAAATCTGAAGATGAAATCTTTTTAATATATCTCATTCTCAAGTTAATAAATAGGTATGAATTGTTCAAACATCTTATTACCATCACGTTCAACATCACAGCTCCCATGAGCCAAAAACTGAAAGCAGGATTTCTGCAGGATAACTTCAGGTTTAAGCCTCAGTTTTTATTGTTACAAATACACTGCCATGGTAACCAACTGTGCAAATATAACCCTGCATCAGAGCAGATTATGTTAAAGATTAGAGATCAGTGCGTGACAAATTACCACCTACTGGCCAATCAATTCTATGAAAAGTAGCATCACCATTAAGACCACTTCTGAGGGAGTGCAATGGAGTCTTTTCTTTATAGAAATGAGAGAAGCAGATGAAAGAATAGGACTTAACAGTATTGTGAACTTTTAAACAGAAATTCAATACAATATAAATAAATAATACACTTCAATTAGACCAATATAGTAGCACTTTTTCAGACTGAAGTGAATTTCATGTTGCCACGCTTCTGTTTGCATAGCCAAATCCCTATGCAGACTGAAGGATTTGCGATACGCAACCTATAAAGACGTGCATGCATGCAGTCAGTCATGCAGTTGATATTCACCTTGGTGTGATCATTTATCTTGACTGCTTATGTTTGGTTAAGCAAAGTCAAAGCGAAGATCCTGGGTATAATAACATTTGCATTGTATTACAGAGCATTGATTACTGAAGGAATTAAAGAGATACTTCCTGTGTTTAACTTATTAAAAACAAACAAACAAAAACAAACCTTCCAGAATGAAGCCTAAACAGGATATGACAGAACCACAGTAACTTCACTTCACTCTGTGTACTGCATTACAAAATAAAATAAATACAAAAACTATAAACTGAAGCTGAGCTGGGGTTGTGCCGTTTACAGCTTAAGGTGTTGTGATAAAGTCACTGACATTTATCAGTCTTTGGGACTCAAGTGAACCACTCCATTAACTGCAAATAGGTTCACAATGGTTCCAGGTTTTCTCCATCTGTTCTAAGAGCACATCAACGACTCACCCAGGAAGTCACAGATCCCAGAACAACGACAACAACCACCACCAACAAAAGACTGGGCAAAAATGCCATCCATGGGAGAGTTCCAAGAAAAGAACCACTGCTGAGCTGGTCTCACATTTACCACCCTTTACTACCATTGCTGCTTCAGGACTTGGATGACTTGCCATAATTGGATTCTGAATCCATTAATTCTGCTCTAAGAAAATCCTGAAGGAGAATGTGCAAAATACACCAGCAAATCCAACTCTGAATGACTGAACAACAAAAACACCCCAAACATGAAGGTTTTGGAGTGGCCTTAAAGTCAAAGTTCGTGCTTAAATCTGATCGAGATGCATTGGCATGAACTTAAAAACAGGCGTTTATTCTTAGAAGCCCTTCAATCGTAAGTTAAAACAACTCGGTAAAGAAGAATGAGTCAAATTTTGAAACAGTCATTGCCATCTATGGAAAATACATGATTGCAGTTCTCACTGCCAAGAGTGGCACAGCTTGTTACTCTGTGTTGAGGACAATTACTTTTTCCACACAGGTAGGCTTGGATGGTTTTCCTCTAATAAATTAAATAATTTAAAAAACTGCAATTTATCTTTACTCAGGTTCTCTTTTATCTAATATCAGAATTTCTTTGATGATTTGAAACACCCAAACATGAAAACATGACGAAAAAAAAATTGAAATCAGAAAGGGAACAAATACTTTTTCACAGCAGTTAATTTACAATGGTGCCCTGGCAAAAGAGAAAAAAGTAGTGCCGGTAGATCTGAAAACATCAGACAGACACACACACGGAATGCTGGTGTGTAGTTCAAGCTTTGCTGTTATAAAGGCAATGAGCATTAATATTGTTAAAACTTCTTTTCAGGCTTGAAAAAGGCCCAAATCTGAAACAGGTAAAGGGGATGGAGAAAGTATGGGTCAGCTTCAATGAACCAGTCAAACCCCCTCCCTCCCAGTCCACCACTGGACTTTTCCCAACACAATCATTAACACAGAAACTGCTACCCCTGGCAAAAAGTAAATTGATTTATGTCCCTCCATGCCTATCTGATTCATAATTAACAAAGACAGCAGTTAACTAAACATTATTCAGTAGGCTGAGTAACTATGGCAGCAGTTTGTGTGGGTGGGTGGATGGATGGGATATACCCCCCCTCCCTCCTAGTCTTCAAGCACACCTGATGGCATCACCACCTGCTTTTGACAACCCTACACAGTTAACAAAAGAAACCCGTGAGACTGGTTTGGGGGCAAACACACAAATACTAAGGGTCTAAGTTTACCTTTAAGGGTTTGTTAATACAACATTTTTTGGGCTTAACTAAGGAGTTGCTGTTGCCCATGTTTGGGGTTCAAATGCAGTCTAAGAAAAACTGGTAGAAAACCACGAGGTCAAATGTCTCCCATGTGCAAGGCGCTCAACTGACCGGTAATCTCTGGGAACTGACATCACTGACTTTTTTTTGTATGATAACATGAACACTTTAAAAAAAAAAGTATGACACCAAATTGATTAAAGGAACCCTCCTAATTCATAAACCTCTAATGTTAAATGTATGAGAAGTACCACATGCGGGCTCAAAATAACTCGGCAGCACCTGAACACCACATTAGCACATTTAGGCACGGTGGTTAGTTAGTCCGGGATCCCACCTGTTGTTCCGATTTCCATTCATGGGGGTGTCTGCCCGGATTAACCGGCACTTTATGATCAATAATCCTCGTAGATTAAAACGTTCAGTGTGGTTCCGCTGGCCCCGCACGCATCAGCCAAGCTCCGCCGTTCGTGATACCTTCTTCCCGGCTTCGTTCGGTGAAGTCGAACCGGGCCGCTTCGGTGTCCCGTCGGTTAGAAGTCTTCTTCTTGTCTCCCCACTACACCTGACCCTACATAAACTGGCAGATTAAAGTTGAATGAAATGTCCTAACTCCGGACTTTGGCGTTGTAACTGAAATAAGAGCAGAATTATTATCGGTGTTAAGCCTTTTTTTAAGACACGAAGTTGGTGAAATTTCTACGGTAGCGTTAGCAGCTGTGTGTAAGCTAACGACGTTAGTTAGCTTTAGCCAATGACAACTAACAGCTAACTGGCAACCCAAGATTGACATGAATATTTACCTGCTCGGCTGCTGAGTTTACTGTCACGCCTATTTAACGTGACAATCCCGATTTCAACTTTTTCAAACAAATACAAGAGGCTCGCTACCTCGGCGTCCTCCTCAGCGTCGGCGATAAACCGGTCTGAAATCTGCTCTTACGCCGCCCTCTGTCATACTTAAGGGAAAGCTAACAGATGCGAGACATAGCAACTTCCGGGATATTCTTTCAAACCAAAAGCTTCTTCAAGTCTTCTTCTTGGTATTATGTGTTACAGACATTGGGACTCATTCTTAAAAAAAAAAAAAAAAAAAAAAAAAAAAAAAAACCTCAAGCTCAGAAACAAGCTAAAATTCATGAAACTCGTGTTACAGAAACTTACACGAGTAATATACGTAAAAACACTCAGTTTAAAACTTTTCGAAATTACTTCTCAAAAAATTGCTGAGTCCAGAAGGTCTGCCTATTGTGTTAACCAACTGAGGCTGAACTAGGGTCAGACTGCACGTTCACATAATGCTTATATCACATGATGGTGCAGTGAGTGAGTCTTAACTTTATTTAATCAGGTAGTCATTAAGAACACATTCTTTTAACCAGTGTTGCCCAAAAGACCTGTATTATTGCCAGTTTTGATGTGTATAATATTGAGTAGCTGAGACCTATTTAAGGAAGGCACAAAAGGCACAGGTGCGGGGAATTAGAGACAGGAAGAAGTGACAGTTTTTCAACAGCGTAGAGTTGTTGGTTCTTTTGAGAAAGTGGTGCTAACTGAAAAGTTATCTCAGAACTTAAACAGCAGGTGATAACAAAAATGCATTTAAAGACGCACTGGTAAAATGCTACACTTGCTAGTTAAAGTTTTAGCAGTTTTTGTTTGTTTGTTTATTTACACAAAGTAACATTTTTTCTGTATTGTACCTTGAATAGCATTTTAATTTTCAGCAATTTTCTGCTTCTAATCCATATCACATCTTACTATCTTTTATTGAACATTTGATCCACCACATAGATTGTAGGGCATAGCTAGTGCATGTTAACAATATGATTAGCACCTTCAAATTAAGTTTCAAATATCACTAGTGTTCAAAGAGAAACTTTTAGTTTCCTTTGTTCTTCGTCTGCTAAAATGGTATATTTTAGAAAAAGACAAACCAGATTAAAAGATGCCTCACCTCTCTAAAAACATAGCTTCAGTTTGCTACGTTGCACCTAAACAAAGCACAAGACCTCTGGAACATCCTCATACCAACTATTAAGCATGGTGGTGGAAGATTTGGCCTTGTTTTGCAGCCTGTCAACCATGAACAAAAGTATTCTACATAAGGCCATCTGTCCTACACACAGCAGCAAATCTGCAGCGGAATAACTGAAAAAGAAAAGAAAGAAGGTGTTGCAATGAGCAAAATGCTGTGATCAGATCTTAAGAGAGTTGTGCAGAAATGAATGTCTGCAAACCTCAATGAGTTGAAGCAACATTGTAATGAAGAGTGGTAAAAATTCTACCTGTCGTGATTGCTAATATATATTTTTAATATTATACTTTAACAGTATGCTAGAATTTTGAACCATATAAAGCAGACAGGATAATTTGTGGGATTTCCACTGTTTCATTGAGTCTAACTTGACAAAGCTCTTAGTCCCTCCTCTCCTCCTCCACTGAGGGAACTCCATCAGGAAATACCATCTGTAGGCAGCAACGTCACATCCGTGAAACTTTTTTTCTAAACTATGTACGTCAGGTTTGTAAGTAACACGTATTCTATTTGCATTTTAGCTGTCGTAATTTTCCGTGGTTTGACCTGTTTTGCTCAGGTATTGTAACAGCCAGAGCCAGTCAAAGACACAGTGACACACCTCATGCAAGTTACTTACTCCGTACTGTAGATGTCCCCAGAAATCATTCATATAATTTTACATCTGCCTCAGTCATAAACCTGGGAGTTACAGACTGAATACACAGGTAGATAGAGGAAATTCAGTTATGAAGGCAAACACAAGTAAGAGTAGGAAAGAAATGAGGTCTTTATAATAAACAAATTGTTTAAGGATATTGAGAATTACTTCTAAGAGAAAACAGATCAACAACACGGACCCTAACAGCCAGTGGTGTGCATATCCACAGTGTAGCATTTAAAAAAATAAACTGACTGAAGAAAAGAAGCCTTCTCGTGCCTGTATTACCTCAGAAGGGCTTTCTACTCTTGCACTTCACTACGTTGTCTGCGACTTTGTGTCCTCAGTCCTGACCAGTGTTGGTCAAGTTACTTGAAAAAAGTAATCAGTTACTAATTACTGATTACTTCCCCCAAAAAGTAATCCCGTTACTTTACTGATTACTTATTTTCAAAGTAATTAATTACTTAGTTACTTAGCTACTTTTTAAAAACACAATTTACAACCTGAATAGGTGATAAAGCAATAGATCTTTCAGCCCAATTCTACTTTTTCTGCATAATTCATCATACAAAATGTAATCAAATGGAAACGTCTCTTTTTAAAACTTTAAATCTTTTAACTTTATGCATCAAGCAAAAACTTAATTATATGCAACATTCTCTGACTGGAAGAAATTTGTTTAACATTTAAACCTATTTTCTGCACATTCCAGCACATAAAATAAAATATTTTTTTGTGTTTACTCTCACTCTTTCAAATAGATGAAAGTAAAACACAGCAGAAAATAAATAAAATCAAAGACTCAGCGGTCCTGTTGCTCTATTTTCACCTGTAAAGCAGGAGTGGGGTAGGCGGAGGTTTACCCTGGTGCAGGTGTGCCGCGGTGGTCAGTGGAAGAATCCGCGAGTTTCTCTGTGAGTTTCACATTGCAGTCGTAGCGCACTCGCTGCTTGCTTGGAAGTTAAGGGTTTTTTTTCGCTGTAAAAAGAAGTTTTCTTCCCATGCACAACGGACACTAATGTTTTTGTCACTTTTTATGGAATCAAACTCAAAATAAGGTCAGTACTTCCATGCTTTAAACGCTGCACGCTAATACTCTCTCCCGCACTCGATATATTATCCATTGTTGATCTGCACACAGCTGTTGTCACGAACGTCGCACTCGCTTACCACTGTCATGAGACATTCTCGCAAAAAATCACGGTTTTAGTAACGCAGTAACGCAGCGTTCCTACGGGAAAGTAACGGTAATCTAATTACCGTTTTTGCAATACTAATCCCGTACATTACTCGTTGCTTGAAAAAAGTAATCAGATTACAGTAACGCGTTACTGCCCATCTCTGGTCCTGACACAGTCTGTGGTCAGCAGTGACTTCAGAAAGGGTAGAAATCCTGGACTCAGCCTTTTATATGTACACTACTCCTCTATGAATAAGGTCATGTATGAGTGTGTGGCTGAAGAATTAAAGGAGTAAAAGATGCCATTCAGTGACATTTGAAACATTCATTACTGCGTTTGTAGTTTCCGGTCCCTCCATTCCAGTTTGTCATGATATTGTTAGGGTTGTTGAATGAATACCTTTAGTTTAGAAACATATCCACCAGCTTCACTCCTTAGTAATGATTGACACCGACATTACGCAGTCTTAGTTAAAGACTCCCTTGAAATTATGTAGCACTTTTCTACTCTGTTAAGCACTCAGAGTTATTTTTACTACAAATCTCATTCTCCCAATCACACATGTACAAATGCAATGTTCACTATCCTGCCCAAATATACTTCAGCATGCGGAATGAGGAGCAGGGATCCCCCCAGTGACCCTCTGATTGGTAGAGGATCTGCTCTCCCGCCTGAGACAAAGCTGCCCCTAAAGAAAAAGAAATAACAAAGCTGTCCTAAAGCATCCCCTAAATAAACTCCTACTGTTATATCATGGAGCAGTGACTTCAGAGGGGCACAAAACCCTCCTGACTCAGTTAAGAAGCTTAATCATTTGTTTTGTCTTTTGTTAGAAATATGTTTTTTTCATAGTTTCTTTTTAACATTAATTGCAACGTATGCTCATAATTGAGTTGATACACTCCTCATTAAAGGGATACAAGCACTAACCCCACCCTGTGAAGGGTGTACCAACACAGAGCAGAACAGCTACCTGAACACTACTCCAGTAGGAACCTGGAGACCTGGTTCCAGGAGAATAACCTCCTCCTAAACATCAGCAAGACTAAGGAGCTGATCGTGGACTTCACTACAAAGCAGGCAAGGAATTACAAGCCCCTCATCATCAGTGGCACGCCAATGGAGAGAGTGGACAGTTTCCGATACCTGGGTGTCCACATCACTCAGGACCTGACATGGTCCTGTCACATCAACACCCTGGTTAAGAAACCCTGTCAGCGTCTCTTCTTCCTCAGAAGACTTAGAGACTTCCATCTGCCACTGAGGGTGCTCAAGAACTATTACTCCTGCACCATCGAGAGTGTCCTGACGGGAAACATCTGCACCTGGTTTGGGAACAGCACCAAGCAGGACAGACGAGATCTGCAAAGAGTGGTGCGCTCGGCCGAACGCATCATTCAATCAGAGCTTCCTGACCTGCTGTCCATCTACACCAAGCGGTGCAAGACCAAAGCTAGGAAGATTATGATGGACCTCTCCCATCCCAACAATGGACTCTCCCACACACATCACATCACTATAAGACTGGACTCTCACACACATCACATCACCACACGCACTCTGGTTTTTCTTCATTCACACTTCCTATAATTTATAATCTCTTTCTGATATTTGCACATTTTTACTGTAAATTTCTACGTTAAATCTGTAAATTTTGTAATAACCTGTAAATTGTAAATACTGTAAAACCACTGTCATTTAATGGTCGGGCATTGCACAGCTACAAGCATTTCACCTCATGTCATACTGTGTATGGTTGTGTGTGTGACAAATAAAATTTGAATTTGAATTTGAACTTTTTTTTTATTTTTTTTACCTAAAAATGCAGCCAATGCCCTGGGGCCTTTGGTACAACAATCAAAAATACTACTAAAACTAAAATGACAGAATAATCAGTTGTGTGATATCACACAAATTATTTGTGGCAGTGTAAAAAATAGTTTGTCTGCCACAAGAAAGAGAAGAACACCACAGGCCTAAACCCTGCAGGCCTGACAGCAGGAGGTGTATCGCTGCTCGTGTTTTCCACCTGGAGACAGACAGCGTTTACATTGCAATCTGGCTTTAGAAGATTTTTAGCAGTAATTGTGACAATAACACACACAGCAAAACAACGACTACACTACACACTTGCTACACACTCCTAACACACTAAACGTCACACATCTCAAAACTCGCTGTTGATATTTCTCTCTTTCGCTCGCTCTTTCGCACCGCCATCACTCCCAAAATTTCCCCCTTTTGCTTAACAACCAAATTCCATGTGTTGCCATATAATTTTTTTGACTAGTCAACATGGTACATTTTTCCTCCAGTAGGAATGGGGAAGGGGTGGCATTTTTTCCAATTTATTTCGTGCTGTTCTTAGAAAATGCCTTTTACCGTTTCTTCCTGCACTAAACATGACGATGGTATTCAGAAAAAAGCATTGCGTATGTTTTTTTGCATCATAACTCTGTTTTAATTGGCCTATCGATACAATTTAACATTGGCATAAAGTTTTAAGTCTGAACTTTAAGTTGAAATGGAGACTCAGCGTGGCTGATGCTTGTTGCTATGTCAGCTTAAATTGGTCATTTGATTTGGAGGTGCGGATTATATGACAGTGTTCAACATATCCTTTATGATGAAGATAAAGGATATGTTTCAGTGCAGTTTTTCCAAGTGAAGGGTGAACCTGAAAACAGCAGGGGGTCTTTGAAGAATACAAATGTTTTGTGAAGAAACACAGAAGCTAAACACATGGAAAAGAAAACAGTATGAGAGTAGATGGTTAACTAGTCTGAGATTTGTTTTGTGTCTTTGTTCCAGGTTCAGATAGAACAAGGTGTTGGGATTGGGATCCAGTTACATGTGGCCACTGGGAGGAGGAGGGGGAGGAGGTGTTGGGGGAGGTTGCAATTGATCATTGTTCATCTGCTTTGTGTCAGTAGAGCGAGTGCTGATACGAAGAAGGCCCAGGCGGCGCATTTCGATCGGTGAACTGGGCGGGCTAGCCTGGCCTCGCAGTGATTGAGCCACCATGCTGCTGTCAAGCTCACCCTCTGCCAACCAATCAGGGGTCTGCAATGAATCCATGGGGTTCAGATCTGACACAAAGGCTGAGTTCTCAATCCCACCTTGACGAAAGAAAAAAAACTGAATTAGTACCTCAGGGTTCAATATTGGGGACATTGCTGTTCTCTGCATTACATTTTTATACAAGTGACACTGATATTGGCTGCTCATCCCTTGCAGCTGTGGTCTGTTTTCTCTCAGTTTCATACAGGATGTAGAAAGTAGATTATTTTACCTCCTGGTCTGGAATCTCTCATGGGGAAAGAAGGGTATGGCAAGTCACAGCCAGAAGCGCTATCTCCCTCTGAGAACTCAAAGTCTAAAGATGAAAATGAGAAAATTAGTTCACTAAGATTTTAAATCTGAAAACAACAACAACAAAACAAGCCGACATACAAACCTTCCTCACACGAATAGCAGAGTTTAGTCTGGCTTACTGACTTTCCTTTTGGCATCTGTAACAGGAGAAAGAGCCATTTGATCACACGCTATGTTTCAAAAAATGGAAGGTGAAGTAAAAAAGAAACAAGACCAACACCCTTAACCATGTTACGAGCATTGATGTTACATAGTTTGTCTAGCAGAGGGCACTCTGCAACTTTTCTGATGGCAACAAACATGTTTGCAACACCACAAACAACAACCAGGTGAATTGAGGAAAGTTGGATGAAGTGTAAATAATTAGACATAACAAATGTATTATTACTAGCGTTTCATATATCTGAAAGGAAAAATGGTGGTATATAGGAATATTTAATATTTTAAAAAGATTTGTGTAGATATTGGCATGGAAATCTTATATCAACTCTGATAATAAACCACCACCTGGCCGGGGGCCTTTCTGTGTGGAGTTTTCATGTTCTCCCCGTGTTTGTGTGGGTTTTCTCCGGGTTTCCTGCTTCCTTCCACAAAGACATGGAGTTAGTGGGGTTACGTTAAGTGGTAATTCTAAATTGCTCATAGGTGTGAATATGAGTGCGAATAGTTGTCCGTCTCTGTGTATGAGCCCTGCGATGGACTGGCAACTTGTCCAGGAAGTACCCTGCCTCTCGCCCTGTGATAGCTGTGATTTCTCCAGGCCCCCCACGACCCAGACAAGGATAAGCTGAAGAGAATGGATGCATGAAATTATTCTCTTCTGCAAAACATGATAAAAAAACAAAAGCTCTGAAATATCAAATTATGTCTGCTAAAAGGGTATAATCCGAGTTTTGAAAAACAGTAATGATTTGCGGGTAGCGCCTTAATTTTATTCACAATAAAGTATAAAACTTTTGCCATTTTAAGAAAAATATTAGCTCATGTTGAATTGGATGACAGCAACACAAAAAACTTTGAACAGGACAACTAAAGGCTGGAAAACTAAGTGACACCAATAAGAAAAGCGTAGAGGAACATTTTGCAGCTGATTAAGTTAAGCGGCAGCAGGTCAGTAACATGACTGGAAGGAAAAAGAGCACCTTAGATAGGCAGTGTCTCAGAAGCAAAAATGGGCACAAATCTGCAAAAAGCTGCGTCTACAAATTGTGGAATAACTTCACAATAATGTTCCTCAACGTAAAATTGTGAAGACGTGGAAAATCTCAGCATCTATACCACATAATATAATCAAGAAATGTAAAGGATCTGGATTAAAAAGAGGCACAATTCTGCCATCGAAATCACTGCGTGGGCTCATTAACACTTAATCAAGTTAATCAACAAATGCAGGTCAAAGCTCTGTCATGGAAAGAAGAAACCATTTGTGAACATGATCCGGCAACTTCTGTCTTATGTGGACCAAAGTGTCATGGTCCTGAGTTTTGGACTGACCAGATGACATGTTTTTCAGGGAATGGCTTGCATATTTAAGCAAGACCATACTGCTTGTACAACAACATGGTTTCATAGAAGAGTTTGGGTGCTGAACCGGCCTGCCTGCAGTCTAGAGCTTTTACACACTGAAAACATTTGGAGCATCATGAAACAAAAAATGCAACAAAAATGACCCAGAATTGTTGAACATTAGACAAGAATAGGAAAACATTTTTCTTCCCAAAGTCCAGCTGCTGGTTCTCAGTTTCCAGAAGTTTATGTACTGTTCTGTGTGCTGGTACACAGTGGTAAACATGGAGATGTCCCAACTCTTTTGAGATGTATTGCTACCATCAACTTCAAAATAAATATCTTTCTTAAAATTCTACATTTTCTCAGTTTAATTTCTCAGTTTAAACATATGATATGTTTCATGATTCTATTTTGCTCTATTCTGAATAAAATATAAGTTTATGAGATTTACAAATCATTGGATTTTGTTTTAATTTACATTTTATACAACTTCCTAACTTTTTTGGAATTGGATTTGTACTAAAAATGCAAAAATGTACTTTTACTATTTACTATTTTGTACAACAGAAAACAGAACTGAAAATAAAGAATCAGTAAGGGCCGTATTTGCAAAACATACTTTTCTTCTTCACTGAACCTCACAAAGATATAATCAGCTCTTTGCTCTTTGTGGTAAACTCATTCCCTCTCTTTCTCTTTACCTTCTGCTGGTGTTCCTTCTTTGTTTGCTTGATGACTGTCTTTGGTGAACCAACCATCTTTGCAGACTGGAATGAATCCATTCGGTTCTTCATGGTTCTCTTTAAGATCTCCTGGACTTCTTTCTCATCTTTGTTGATTATAAAATCGCTGCGACTGAACCCGTGACGATGCTATAAACAAGAGGATGAGAAGCCAGTCTGTTACTCATTCATAAAACAAAACATGAAGACCATGAAGTCAAGCTCAGCCACAGTCCAGGCAAATCAGCTGATCGAATAGCTGATGTGCTTCTACAAATATAAATCTCAGGCAGCTTTGAGGTGCATTAAACTGCTCACAGTTGCATCTGTAACTTTGCTGTGCCTGACTTGATCAGTTGCATCTGTTGATGCTGATCCCTGGAGATATCTTTTTTTAAACTACAGTGGTCCTGACAGACATGTATTTTTTTTTGTATCTCCCACCACCCTTTTGAGCCTATCGGGGCAGTGGGGTTGAAGTTTCTCTCTCTTAAGACCGCTCTGCTCTTGGCTCTAACCACAGCCAAGTGAGTTAGTGAATTACAGGCTTTGTCTATTCACGCCTCTTCTTTACAGTTGACTCCTGGACTCACTCAAGTGTGTCTGAGGCCTTTAGAAAGTAGAGCTGCTGGCTTTAGGGCAGGCCCTTGTCATGCTACAGGCTAGTTCTTTGGATAGTAGAGGCCATAATAGCACTAAGGGCTTGCAGGCCCCCAGGGGACTCCGAGCTCACTCTACTAGGGGTATGGCCACATCCTGGTATTTGTTCAGAGGTGTATCAGTCCAGGGGGCCCTGATTACGGCTTGACAGGTCTGTCATAGACAGATGTGGTGTCATTGGTGTCATGGTCTCCGTGCCTGCCCGGCCGGCCCCACAAGGCTACATTTGGTGTTTCGGTTCTCTCTCACTCTCTCTCTCTCTCTCCCTCTCTGCCTGGGCGGAGCTCACTGTGGGCTCCCGCCCTTGGCCCACACACCTGACAACAATCACCTGTCATCACCGGGAGCACTATTTGAGGCTGGAACACAGATCCTCTTGTCGCTGGATGATTGTACTACTGATGTTAGTGTTCTCACAGCTCCTGTGAACTTGTGCTTCGTGATTTGTGATTAGTTTGTGACTTCCCTTCTCTTCTGCTTCAGACCTTCCCCCCCGGACCTGCGACCTCCCTGCCGTGTGAACGTGTGTGAGTGTGGGCAAGAAGACGTGAGCGAGTGTGAGAGAGCTACCCTGTGATTCCCTGGAGTTTTGGATTCCCTTCACTGTATATATTGTGCACTGGTGCCGTAAATAAACTGTTTTTTGGAGACATCTAACCGCTCTGCGCTTGAGTCCCTACAACCAGATCGTGACAATTGGAGCTCAGTCACTTTGATCATGCCAAAGCAATTCCCACAGTGAAGCACCTCACTCTGTTATCAAAGAACCAGGTATTACGTTAAGTAACCCATTCCTGTTTGGTGATCTATTTTAACTAAATGAAAGTCCAGCAATAAGCTGCTTTAGTAAGCCCTTCATGTAATGACTGAATGTGCTCATTACCTGATCCCTGCTCTTGTAGAGATGCTGATCCAGAAGGTGGTGAGCGTTAACTGCCTCAGCTTCCGTCATAGCCTTCATGGTGTGCTTGTGCATTTCCACACTCACTGATGGAATACGCTCTCTAATACAGAAGAAGCCAATCGTGTCAGTGATTTAAAGTAATACCAGAATATTAAAAGGGCTATCTCCACTCTGGTTTCCATTTTAAAAATCATCACCACCCAATTATATACTGGCTTGTAAGTCTGCTTTTAGCTCTCCTCTTATTATCAGAAAAATCCAGATTGTTCACCTCGTAGTGGACGTTGCATGGTGACCATTTGACATGTTCGCCCTCATGTCAGACATGTCCTCTGAGTATTCACTGTCAAACTTTTTCCTGAAATTAATAACGACACTTTCTTTACGGATAAATTCCAGTGAGCCTCTACGCTCGGCCTGCAAAAGAAGAAGACAGAGCTTTCTTTACATGTGACAATCTTATTAGTTTTCTTTAATGAGGACTTCAGCAAAATATACTTAAAAGTGCAAAATATACTTAAAAATGTACAAATGATGCTCACTTCAGCCACGTATTCCATGGCATCCTTGAGGTTAAGCTGATGGAAGACATTAAAAACTTCATCTTGTTTCTTCCTTGCAGATGGCTTCATCAAAATCCTCGACATCCACTTCTCCTCAAAAGACTTCCACCTTAGCAAAAAGAAAACAGATCACTGTAGCTTATTTTGAATGAAAAAGCATTTTGAATTTATGTACCAAGTCTTTTCTATGGTAGCCCGTTTCCGCAATAAAAAAAAAGGCTCCATAACTTGAAATTTCGAGTTATTTTCTCAAAATTTTGACTTATTAACTCGAAATTTCGACTTATTAACTCAAAATTTTGAGAAAAGTAACTCGAAATTTCGAGTTAGCGCTGCCAATCAATAATCTACGTGAATGATGTCATTTCCTTGTTACCCAGAAGCTGAAGCCCTCAGGTACGAATGCTTCAGCTAAGCTACCAGTATTACATCCAGTCATGAATGCACAGATTGCTGAGTATTTTCAGCGTAACTTAAAAATTGATGAAATCCTTCTGTTATTAGCTGAATCACATGGCGTTACTATCAGCAAACGTACTCGCGAAAGCGCCAGTTTGTTGCGATCCGGTTTTTCTGCTCTGATTGGCAGAGCTTACTCGAAATTTCGAGCTATTAACTCGAAGTTTTGAGAAAAGTAACTCAAAATTTCAAGTAATGTTTCTCCAAATTTTGAGTTACATTTCTCGAAATTTCGAGTTAATAAGTCGAAATTTCAAGAAAATAACTCGAAATTTCGAGTTATGGATACTTGTTTTTTTCTTTTTTTGAGTGGCGGAAACCGGCTTCCATACTTTACATACTTGCTCCTCAAGTAGTTGTGTCCTATTTGTCCTGATATGTCTTCTATGGCAACCAGAGTGTGATTAAACATCTAAAGAAAGGAGAAGGACTCTAATAACTGGACAGAAAATGGTTGTGTAGGTGAAACATGAGATGTTCTTTTGAGATTTACCTTGTTTGTCATTTTTTCTAGGAGTGTGAGCTCATTCACTTCAGCTCTCTTTACTTTCAGCCACGTGACCAGAGGTTTCATCGTTATTCCCTGCAACAGTGTGAAGCAGTAATGTGCAAACCTTTAACTCTAATGCAGACTGTGTAAAAAGATAGAAACTTATGTACACATTAGCTGATTAACAAAAGCCAAAATTTCACTACCTGCCAGATGACAGTGAAGTACACCACAATGAGTGTAGTGCAGACCATCAGGTTTTTCTCTTTTATCTTGTTTTCATCCAGCATCCCAGCCAGGCCATACGCAACAGCTCCTCGTAGGCCACCGTAGCTCATAATCACCTGATCTATGAATTCCAGCGGGACCAGCCTGTACCTGTTGAGGATCCAGGTGAGGAAAAACACACCTGCAGTACAAACACAAACACACAAAGTTATTTAAAGACTTTACACCGTCGTGCCTTTTTGATGTATTTTAGGGAAATTATGCATCCTTACAAATTAGTGTCAGTGCATCTTGGGAGCAGCAGCAGCAGAAAATGTCTTTGCATAACACACAGACTTTTTAAACCACAATGTGTGTGTGTGATAGCAAAAGGACCAAATCTCACCAATGAATCTATACACAAAGACGAAGAAGACTGTGAGGAGGATGAAGCCCGTGTTCCAAACCCAGATAACCTTATCGATGGCCGAGATACCGAGGAAAACAAAGATGATGGTTTCTGATCCATTGGCGAAAACCTTCATGGCATATTTGACAGTTTGGACTGAATGCTCATGCATGTTTGCTCTGACGTACTTCTGACATAACACACCGCAGAAGACAGTCCTACAGAAGGAAACACAAATGTAAACTTTGTGCATCTAAATATGTTTACTACATTTTTACATATAGAAAATGGATAAGACATAGTAAAAGAAATGATATTTCAATTGTGAAATACTCACGAAAGGATAGCAGACAGAGAAAGCATCTCAGCAGTCAGGTAGGAAAGGTATCCCATGACAAAGATGAAGCCTGGCTCGATGATCTGGATGTTTTTTGTGAATCTGGTCAGAAGTGAAATTAGTATGCCGAATGCTATGCCCACAAGGGAACCACCAAATGCAACCACAAAGAAGGAAACTGTGGAGAGAGAGTCCCAAAAAGCAAATTCTGTTCATCTGGACGTATCGTTTTCAGTGGGAGAAATGTTTCTTCACTCATGCAAGTGACTTCTTCACTCAGCCCTAGTTTATAAGGTTGGGGAAACCTGTAATCAGCTGCATGCACTGATAAATTCTATATTAACAGCTTAATAAATGTCATGTCTTACCTATTCCTTTAACAATTTCTGCAACATCAATTTGGGATCCTCCCAGTGACACAAATCCATCAAAAACATTGAAGAGCACCTAAGAGATGTGGAAGAAGAATTAATGACTGGTCATTTTGTAAAAAATGTTGTCCAGACTTGTCCATTCTAGCTTGTAGCAATCAACAGGAGATAAACTTCCATCACATTCTCACCATGGCAACGCCTTTTGATTTAGGTGAGGGTGTTGAGCATGCAGAAGACGGGATACAAGACAAATTCTTGTTAATGGACTATTACCCATGCTATTCTCACACTGGTGAAATTAGACATTACAAGGACTGCTTAATGTACTGGGTCACAAAAATATGTGCTAGATATGTGGATGTATCCGATGTGACGGTCCATAAGGAAATAAGCGATCTCCTGAAAGTACAGATCCAATGAATTCTAATGGGGAATATTATGATCTTATTGTGTTGACCATTTGTGTTCTCATATGCACTACCATCGGGTTGTATCTAGATATGTTCAGGAAGAGTTTTATAGTACTATACCCAAGCAGTGTTGCTACTTGCATTGTGAAAGCGAAGTGAAAGTGATCTCATGTGATGTTGTTCATCTCCTCCCTTCACCCCAAGGGGGTCATATATAATTGTTGGGGTTTTCTCTTCTTTTTTTTTGTAGTATTGTGGGGTCTTTTCCTTACAATATCACGTGTGTTATGAACTGGCTGTGTGCAGGCAGGAAAATGGGAGGGAGACGCTGACATAAATACACAGAAGGATAATCAGGGAAGTGAGGACACACGGGGAACACAGCTGACACAAATTAACATGACACCACAGGGGAAGCAAAACGAGATATGCTGAACATGGAAACACGAGGCCTTCACAATAAAACAGGAAACTGGGGAACATGACACAGGAGTGGAGGAGAGACAGACGAGAGGGGGCGAGGGGAACCCAAAGGAGCATGAGGGAGACAGAGTGGAGATGAGTGAGACAT
The DNA here is from genome assembly GCF_013358895.1 of Oreochromis aureus. NCBI lineage: Eukaryota > Metazoa > Chordata > Actinopteri > Cichliformes > Cichlidae > Oreochromis > Oreochromis aureus. The sequence goes on along the minus strand of NC_052962.1, from coordinate 28,007,284 downwards.
GATTGAATGGAGAAACATGGATAAACATGGAATAAACCACAAGGAGGGGAAACAAGGCACAAGAACTCATACAAACACATAAACACAGACGCACAGAGGAAGACACGGGGCAACGACACATGGGGAAATGACTAAATAATCAATGAACTAAACAGGGACCATAAGAAACTCAAAACTGGATAACCAGGCACTATGGAAATAAAGACTAGCAAAGAGACATTATACAAAGATCATAATACAAAATGACAAAAACACAGGGAAACTCAAAACGCTGGGTCAAATGACCCAGGACCATGACAAGGAACCTTGAGGCAACTGTTGTGATTTAGCGCTGTATAAACGAAACTGAATTCAATTGATTGAGATGTGTGCCATGACTTTAAAAAGGTGGTTTATGCTCGAAAACCCTCCAGTGTGGCTGAATTACAACAATTCTGCAAAGATGACTGGACCAAAATTCCTGCACAGTGCTGTAAAAGACTCATGTCCAGTTATCGAAAACACTTGATTGCAGTTGTTGCTGCTTTGGGTGGCCCAACCAGTTAGTTAAAATTGGAAATCAGGAAGGGGTCAAACACTTTTTTACACCACTGTACATAAATGATTCCATCTTCTTCTTAGTCCTTGTCAGACTGTTTACTCTCCCAGTGTGTTCCCTAGTGTTTCTCCTGCTCCTTTTGTTAATGTTACTTTGTTGATGGACTTTGCTGGACTTTTTATCAACCAATAAAGGTGTGTTTTCTGTTTATTTCTTCTTTTTCTGCATATCTGCATCTTGGTCCTCATCTTAACATTCCAAACGAGTCTGCAAGCGCCGCAAACTCATGACATCTCAGGCTTTATTCACCTAATTTTGAGACTATTGAGGACCAGATATTATTTACTCCATGTCCTGATATGTAAAAGAGTTATTTTCCTCTCACCATGAGTGTACATTTACAAAGACGAAGGAAAGAGCGAAGACTTCCTTTATTCTTCATGTCTATAAAATGTACATTCCTATGATGGATGTCTCAGCAAACTCACAAACTGTTATGCTACTTAAGTAATGCTAAACAAAGCAATGAAGCATACGAACCACTGTTACGCCGTCGTTGAGCAGTGACTCTCCAAACACTATGATAAAGAGGACACCGTTAACTTGGACCTGCTCAAACACAGCGATGACGGCCACGGGGTCCACAGCAGCCATCAGACTGCCGAAAAGAAGATACTGCAGCAGACCGATGTCCAGGTCACCTGTACAGATACAGAGATAGGATATACTTTTAAATTTTGCTCAAATGTACTGTAGCTGTGATCAATCTGCCACTTTGCTGCAAACTGAAATATATCACCATAAAATGCTGTGAGATTTGGTAAAACATTCTCATTTATTAGTACGATAAGTCCTACTAGGATAAGTCCATGACAAATCTCTCTATAGGCTCATCCAGCGGCAGTAGCCAGACTCAGTATTCTTAAGCCAAAGGAATAAGGGATCAGGCAAGCCCTGAGCTCCGTTAAACACAGGGACAGGTTTAGTTGTTGCACTTCCTTTTCTGCCAGGAATCAGCATTAAGGGAGGGGAAAGTTTACAGTCCGATAAAGTTTAAGAAATATGGAATTGCATAGTTTATTTTTAAATTTCTCTTTCTTTCACCTCGATTGTCATTATAATCCTTTAGTACATTAAACAACACTACAAATATGCTTTCAGTCTAAATATCCCAAAAAGGACCCTTTCCTTTATGTGAGCCGTGGCAGCAGGTTTGCTGAAATGAAACAAAATAAAAATCCTCTCTTACCCATGAGTCCTCCCATGTGACACCCCCACAGCGACAGCCCCAAACTGGCGGCATTCCAGCAGGTCCCAATGACAGCATAGACCAAGATGGCACCCAGGTTGGTAAAGAACAGTTTGTTTGGCATGTGGTAGCCTGCGTCCAGAATGACTTGAGGCAACAGGAAGTAGAAGAAGACTGTCGGGGTCAGCATGAAGGTTTGCACCTTGTCTGCACCCCAAATCATTCCACCCAACATGAAACCGAAGCAGATGAGCAGGGCGCTCTCGGGTATGACGCTGGTGACATGATGGTTGGACTCAATGACTGAGAGGAGAAAAAAAGATCAATACAGGGACAAGAACCATCAATCAACAGTAACAACCTTTGAAACAACCTTTGATTTTAAGCCAGTCTGCTTGTAGTCAGGTTGGAGCTGGCAAACATTCAAACCTTCACTGGACTGTAAGTAAACCATAAATATAAAACTTCAGTTGATCATTTGCAACTGTGCAATAATTTATTCATAATTAGGGACTGTGGACAGATATATAGCAGGTAAAATAAGTATTGAACACGTCACCAGTTTTCTAAGTAAATACATTTCTAAAGGTCCTACTGAGATGAAATGCACCAGATTTTGGTAACAACCCATCCAATCCACATATGCAAAGAAGTCAAACTATTGATGTCTAGAAATCAAGTCTTTTGTAATAATGAGGAATGACATGGGGATAAAGAATTGAAAAGGTGTAGAATGGGTGTTGCAAAGAGCTATGAAAAGTCATGACGGCAGCTGTAATCTATCAGTAATTACAAAGCAAATTAATATGACCTGATTCAGTCTCACCTGATGGCCTATTAAAAATGGTTTCCTTACCAAGGAGAGGCAGAGAAAACACCGCACACAGGAGAAAAATCTAATGATGGGTAAAACCACTGAGCTCTCTCAAGACCTTCACAACCTTATTGTTGCTAAACACACAGATGATATTAGTTAAACTACTAATGTCTAAACTACTTAAGATTCAAGTAAGCAGTGTTGGGCCCTAATCTGGAAGTGAAAAGAACATCATTTTAGCATAAACCAGCCATCACCAGGTGCTCCCGGCAAGATTTCAGACAGAGTCGCGAAAAGTATTATCAGAAGAATTGTCCATCCAAGACTTTAAACATGCAGAAGCATCTTTAAAGTTTGGTGAACAACATTTAGACACGGCTGTGAAATACTGGGAGAAAAAAGTCTGGATGATGAAAATGATGATGAAATGAAACAAGGGTTGATGTTCTAGCAAGACAATGATCCCAAACACACAGCCAAGAAAACTCTCAGTTGATTTAAGAGAAAGAAAACAAAGATGCTAGAATGGCCCAGCCAATCCCCTGACCTGAATCCAACTGAACATTCATGGAAAGAACTAAAGGTCATAGTTCATAAAAGGAACCCAGTGAACCTTCAGGATTTGAAGACTGTTTGTGTGGAAGAATCGGCCAAAATCACACCTGAGCAACGCATGCGACTAGTTTCTCCATACTGGAAGCATCTTGAAGCTGTCATTGTCACCAACAAAAGTTTTTGTAAGTATTAAATATATTTCAGTTAATGTGTTCCACACTTTTCCCCTGTGTCATTTGATTTTATTATATATAACTGAGGATCATCATTTAGCCTAGAAAAATAGTTTGTCACTTTATAAGAAAGCCCTTTGTAAAGCTAGAACATCTTACTATTCATCATTGATTGAAGAAAATAAGAACAACCCCAGGTTTTGGTAGTCAGAGCAATGTTGAGGCAATCATCCCTTTAACGTTAACTAGTAACGACTTAAAGAACTTATTCACAAATAACATTTTAACCATTAGAGAAAAAATTACCCATAATCATCTCACAGACATAACATTTTGTACAGCTACTTTCACTATCATTGATATTTATTTAGTCTTTTTCTGATCTTTCTGAGTTCACTTCAGTAATTGCTTCCTCCAAATCATCCATGTATCTTTTAGACCCCATTCATAAAATACTGCTGAAAGAAGTCTACCATTATTTAATGCTTCAATCTTAAACTTATCTCTAATAATCGGCTATGTACCACAGACCTTCAAGCTGGCAGTAGTTAAACCGTTACTTAAAAAGCCATCTCCAGACCCAGCAGTCCTGCTAATTATAGGCCAATCTCCAACCTTCCTTTCATATCAAACATCCTTGAAAGAGTAGTTGTCAAACAGCTAACAGATCATCTGCAGAGGAATGGCTTGTTTGAAGCGTTTCAGTCAGGTTTCAGAGCTCATCACAGCACAGAAACAGCTTTAGTGAAGGTTACAAATGATCTTCTTATGGCCTCTGACAGTGGACTCGTCTCTGTGCTTGTCCTGCTAGACCTCAGTGCAGCGTTTGATACTGCTGACCATAATATTCTATTAGCGCAATTAGAGCACGCTGTAGGTATTACAGGTACTGCGCTGCAGTGGTTTGTATCATATCTATCTAATAGACTCCAATTTGCTCATGTAAATGAAGAGTCCTCTTGACACACTAAGATTAATTATGGAGTTTCACAGGGTTCAGTGCTAGGACCAATTCTGTTTACATTATACATGCTTCTTCTTTCAGGCAGTATCATCAGAAGGCATAGCATACATTTTCATTGTTATGCCGATGACACTTAAAGATATAAAGACGATGGATGACCTCTAATTTTCTATTTCTAAAATCTGATAAAACTGAGGTTATTGTAATCGGCCCTAGAAATCTTAGAAATATGGTATCTAACCAGACTCCTACTCTGGACGACATTACTTTGGCCTCCAGTAACACTGTGAGGAACCTTGGACTCATTTTGACCAGGACATGTCCTTCAATGCACATATTAAACAAATATGTAAGACTGCTTTCTTCAGTTTGCGCAATGTCTGTAAAATAAAAATATCCTGTCTCAGAGTGACGCTGAAAAACTAGTTCATGCATTTTGTTTTTTGCTTCCAGGCTGGACTACTGTAATTCATTATTATCAGGATGTCCTAAAAACTCCCTGAAAAGCCTTCAGTTAATCTGAAATGCTGCAGCAAGAGTACTGACAGGGACTAGAAAGAGAGAGCATATTTCTCCTATATTGGCTTCCCTTCATTGGCTCCCTTTTAAATGCAGAATTTAATTTAAAATCCTGCTCCTCACATACAAGGTCTTGAACAATCAGGCCCCATCTTATCTTAATGACTTTATAGTATTATTAGAGCGCTTCGCTTTCAGACAGTGGACTTGTTGTTCCCAGAGCATTTAAAAACAGTATTTTTTAATAAATATTTTTATACATTTTGTGAGCTCTTACTTTACAAATAATTAAAAGAAATAAACAAATGAACCAGTGACAAAAATAGATGATGCGAATAACCTTAACTACACACAACATCTTAAAAAGTTCTTGGCTGCAGAGGCGTTTATGATAGATGTTGGGAAAGAAGAGCCTTTCATGAACTGGAATTTGCAAGACTTACTGAGTTTGCCGAGCCAGGCAACCAGGATCCACACGGCCACCAGGTACGGTGCAGTGATGTGATGCCACTTCCAGGACACAATACGCAGTGTAGTGATGGCTGCCGCTCCATAACCACCATCTCCAGTTGCGTTAGAACTTGAGCCCATCCCAGTGTCTCTTTGTGTGTTTTGGGTTTCTGCTTCTTCACTCGGCAGGCTCAAGCCTCCACACGCCATCAGAAACACGCAGAGAAAAAGTTTAAATAGCCAAGAAGTTGCCATTCTTGGGCAAAATGCCTTAAAACTTCAATCAAACTGTTATTTAGACTGTTGACACAAATGCTCTGATCTCATTCCCTTTGCTGTGCCTTCTCCTTCTCACTCAGCTCACTCTCATTGTCCACCAACATCTACAATCTTTTATCAGTTCAGAGCATAGTATCCACTCTCTGCTTTCCTTTCTGTGAAAAGGATACAGCTTTTCACAGCAGGTGAAGCTCAGCCCATTATGTTGTTGGTCTTTCTCCTCCCACTTGTGTACCCAGATCAATCAGTGTGGCCGCTTCACTCACTGGAATAATTAAAGTCTGTAAATGCCTTTATTACCAAGTTTTCCCAAATATTTAAATTCTCTGATGGAGTTGATTAAAGTATTTTGGAAGAACCTCCTTATTTACATACTTTTAAAGCTCTTTATAAGTTTAATTGTATTATAGATAACAAACCTTGATATGAGCTTGTTTGAAGCAGGAGTAGTGTATGTGCACTTATCCATTCAAAAGAAAGAAAATACTGTAACTTTGGCCACCAAACATAATTTTTTTTCCTAGGTTCACACTTAGTATGGTGTTATGACAGGAACATTTACAACAGCTGAGTCCCATATCATCTTAACCCTCGTGCTGATCTTTTTATCAACTTAAGTTCTTGTGAACATTACAGTTTTTGAACAGCTTATGGCCTATATGTCTGATTAATCTGAGTTTATATCCCTTGAATTTGAGTTCTAAAAAACATAATTTCACTTTGACTGTAAGCAATAATCAGATGAAATATAGCATACTGTTGATCACAGGCCACTTTGGGTCAAAGTTACCAAGAACATTTGTTTTCATACAATTTACAATTTTTACACAGTCATATAAAGTAACAACTGTTTTAACCGAGACTATTTTATTTATGCATGGAGGAAATTATCCCAAACTACACTGGGTTCTGACACAGCTCCTGAAATTATTATCTTATGTCCCTTGAGACCTCCAATCAATCTCCAGAACCACAAATTTCACTTGGCTCTTTTCAGGAACACTGTCTGCAGGTTTCCCAGTATAAACCTGTATATTTCAGCTATATCTTGGCCTGGCAATACATGTTGCCCATTTCTTTATGCCATAGTTAGACTGCTTACTTGACATATACCGTTTGAAAGGTCAGCGTCCACTAAAGCAACCAGATGCTCATCCACTGCGGATGAGCATCAGATGCTCATCCGCAGTGGATGAGCATCAGGATAAAGATTGCTTGCGCTCCTCACACTGACGAGTTGTCTTATTGATGACGGCCAGCTAGGTGGTGGATTCAGAACCTTCCTGCTGTGAGGCAACAGTGGTAACCACTGCACTACTGTGCTACCTAGTTATAGCTATTTATTAGAAAGTTAAAGACAGAAATTAAAGTGGACGTTTAATATTATGCTATTTTTCTTCTCCTGGGGGTTGGTGCAGCCTCTACTGTTCAAAACAAGCTGTTCCTCTGTCTTTAAGCCAACTCTCTCCTGATTAGTTTATATGGAGAGAAATTTGCCCCCAAAGTATTCGAAAACATGATCTGCAAGCATAAACTAAGATTTATAAATGTGTACAGTGATTTGGGTGTCACTTTTGAGGACTCACAAATGTGCGCTCCAATTCACACAAATATAAAGCAATAAGCAATTTGAACAGAGTTTGTAAGTTCAACTTCACAAATCAGATCATTCTTGCTTTCAAAATGTTTCCTGTACGTACAAATGTCTAAAAATATTTGTTGCAGTTTTCCTGAAGTCAGAAGTCTTCGGCTCTCAGCTAACATCAGGTTAGATGATGACAATCTGTGTGTAGATTAAACCAGAAGCTTAAGAATTTTGGGAGCAAGATTAAAGAGGGGAACAAAAGAAGATATATGTAATCTATAGTGTTTATAAATGTATGTTTATAGTCATAAAAATAACAGAACAATGATGATAATTATTTATTGAGCACTTTTCAAAATTCACCCTTCAAAGTCGTTCATGAGGGCAGTGAATCAAACACAGCATAAAAAATCAGCTCTGAAAGAAGTGTCATGAATTGTGGAGTGTAGGACTGCCGAGGACCCAAATGAACAAAGTAGATCCCAAAATCCAATACATCTATTATAAAACATATTCGTAACCAGTGCACAGAGGCTAAAACAACCCAGTTCAGAAACACTAGCTTTGATTTTCAGAATTTGTTAGAACAGTGTCTTTATTATTACAGCTATCCAGACAGGTTGTTAAGGAAGAAGGAAGAACTGTTTTATTGAAAACCATAGTGAAGAGTGGACAGGAAAGCAGGAAGGCACACGCCATAGTGCCTCAGGTCAGAGTCGAACCCGAACTGCTGCATTTGGTCGCCCACACATCCTGTGGGCTAAATTGACAACTGTAAGACCCGCCTTAATGATATCTTTTAATCTTTCTTGTAAAGCACTTTGAACTGCCTCTCTGGAATATGCAGTGAATAAATTCTGTATTAAGATAAGATAGCCCGTATTAGTCCCAGAGACGGGAAATCCACATTGTTATATCGGCAAAGTACACAGCCACATACATATGTGTGTGCAAAAAGTCATCTCTTGAAACCTTTAAACTCATTAAAGTCAATGATGATGTTTTTTCTATGATATAAATCTGAACCTGTGTAAAACCTGAGGAACAAACACAAATGTTGCTTCTCAACATTGTTCACATATGTAGTTAAATATTTCTGACTGACCTTCTGGTGGGCTGTCATTGTTTCAGGGAAAGTAAGACATTTGAGAACCTTTCTCACATTTGGTAAGAGGGCTTCATAAGACAGATCACAAAGGCTTTCCCCTGCAGTGCTAAGTGTTTTTGCCCACTGTTCAATAGCATAGGCAGGCTCTTGGACAAGTGTTTTGTGTGCAAGCTCCAACAGGACTTCGCATCGTAGGTTGTTGGCAACCTTCTGCAGCTGTAATTGTCACACATTGCCACATTGCTAACACTGTATGCTCAGATTCAGGCATGAGCTTAAGGAAATTCTCCACGATATCACTCTTCACATATCCAAAGGCAGCTTGTTCCAGAATGGCAGGCGCAACTTTCTCAAGGAGAAATTTCTCTCTAGCCCATCTGAATGCAATGAATCTACCCACACTCTCCTACTCCTGTTGCCCAAAATCATACCTTAAGAAGGGCACTTTGTGAATATTTCCAGTGGTGGACTGGTCATAGAATTCTTTTCAGAATTCTAAAAGACAATCTCTTGTCTTTTAGAATTCTCAGATCCATTAAAAACACCTCCTCCAAGTCATATTTCCTGAATACTGAGGACAGGCCGGTGACAGAATGAACTCCAGCCCGTTATTGTATTCCAAGACCGGTCAATACCTGCATTATGGATTTTTAGCCATGAGTGGCCTGTACCAGTCGTGTGCCAGATGCATCAATGATAAACAGACTGAGAAACTCATAGTGATTATATGATAGGACCAGAGAAACAGGTGAGGCTTTTTGAGTGATATTTGCAAGATGTAAGCACTGTTTAGAGCTGAAACCTGAAGAGGTTCGGGCAGGCTCTTCAACAGAATTCCTGGCTGATAGGCAAACAGGGCATTGAGAAAACTCTGCTTGGTGCTGAAGTCCACTATGGCACTGAGAAGTCCCAGAAGAGTGGTTAAATATCCACACAGAATTTTTCCAGAAACTTGCTGATGGCTACCAAAAGTATCTTAGATGCAACTTGCTAAGGGACATTTAACAAAATATTAGGTGGGTATATTTGCATATTGTATATATATTGTATATTTGTGTATTTTGAGCATGTATGTATCTGTTTGACCTTGAGTGCATTAGACAAAACCTAAATTCAGATTTTCTGAATTTATATCAAACACACAATTTTTCGATTCAATAAAGATGTGTATATGTGGATTGCCCCATACTCCCCCCCCACCACTCTCCCCCAGTTTAAAAAAATCTTCTCTGTCTGTCAATCAAATAGAGACAAAAATGTTTCAAAAAATAGTGCTTTTTAAATTGGTTAATATCTGAATACAAACAAATCTAGAAAGGTCAGGGAACACAACCTCGGCCTATTTACCAAATCCATTCATATCTTTTTAGATGAGCTCTAAAGGACACCATAATTATGCCTACATTTTAATTCTCTTTAACCCACCTGCAAAAACCTGATGAGTCAGTTTTATATTCTCTTTAATGAGGACGGCATTAACTTCAGGGAAGTCTTTGGTTGGTTTTTTCCCAACAACTTACTGTTTATGAGTAAACTAGCTGCCTTAGTTGTTAAGCTCTTTCGAGATAGGTCTGAGACATTTATCCAAGGTTGCTGGTCATCAAAGGGTTTCTGTAACAGTTTAACATTTGACCATTGCTTGAAAAAACCAGACCAGCACAAGGCTGAGACAGAAATTAAATAACTAACAATTTGATATTACCAGAACTGCCTTTATGTGAGTAACTTACACAATAACAATGAGGGATAATTGGGAAACTTTCAGGGAAAGCCCTGTCTTGTTAGTAGTGACTGTATCCATCCCACTTTGGATGGAGCACGTCTCATTTTTAGAAATCTGGCCAAACTTAATCGACTCTCACAAAACGTGACTATCCAGAGTTGGGACCAGGAAGCAGGAAGCTTTCTAAGTCCGTATTAGTACATTATTAATAATTTAACAACAAATTGATTCACTCTGCCTTACAGAAAAGCTCAAACGGTGGAGTGGGTTCAGGGTGTGGTGTCAAGGGAGGCTGACCCACATAGGCTGACCTCCATCACCTAATCACGTCTCCCCATTTGAGTAGGTCGCCGGGATCTGACAGAGGAGCTGTATGTGGTGTGCAGCATGAGGAGCCATTAAAAAGCTGCTGCAAAGAGAAATTTAGCCAATAAATGGGCATCCATCGTGCAAAGCTGTGTGTCGGGTCCTTTGTTTTATCATGGTTAGTTTAAATCAATCAACACTGCCAAGTCATAACTGAAAAAACAGTTTTATCTGTTGTTATCTATTGTCCACCTGGGCCTTACTCAGAGTTTCTGTCTCTCAGACGTTTTATCTGATTTAGTGCTCAGCCGTGATAAAATAATTATGAGTGATTTAAACATCCATGTAGATGATAAAAATGACAGCCTCAACATGGGATTTAATCTGTTATTAGATTCAATTGGCTTCTTTCAAAATGTAAAAGAACACACCCACCACTTTAATCACACTCTAGATCTTGTTCTGACATATGGCATAGAAACTGAACATTTAACCTTTGCCTAATAACATTTAAATTTACAGTAAAGGATTACAAAGCAATGGGGAATAGATTTCACCAAGGTAAATGTCTTTTTGAAAGCGCTATAAGTAAGGTTAAGGATATAATTCATCCACTGTTATCTTCTTCAAAATCATGAGCCAAAACAGTGCAGAGCCGTGACCTAATTGCAGTTCCCACAAAGGTCGATTACCTTGTTAATCATTTTACACCTTCACTCCTCTGAAAAAGAAAGCCTTAAATAAGAAGTACGTGACTCCCTGGAATAACTCTCAAAAATGCACCTTAAAGTAGATAAGTCGTAAGTTGGAGAGGAAATGGCATATCACGATCAAAGAAGTCCTACCATTAATTAACTCTTCAATCTTAAATATGATCACTCTATCTCTATTTATCGGCTATGTACCACAAGCCTTCAAGTTGGCATCATTTGAACCATAATATTTTATTACAGCAATAAAGAATGCAGCAAAACAACATCAGTGGGGTTGGAAAGAGGCTGAAAACAATTTCAGGTCACAAACAAACCTCACAGGATGTAGGATTTAAGGTTGGTGAATGATCTGAACCTAACATTCAACTGGTTTGACCACACACTTAAGTCCCGATCACCTCTGCTGTCCCAGCCATCTTCTCTGGTGTTGTCTGTTGGAACATCAGCTTATCTACAGCTGAAAGGAAGCGGTTGGATAAGGTCATCAGGAAGGATGTCTCTTCAACCCAATGCAGGAGACAGAAGAACTCTGGCAAAAATAACCTGAATTTTGGACAATACTGCATTAAGCTGTTGCAGAACTGGAGAGCTTCTTCAGTGAAAGGCTGTTGTATCCTGTTACACAAAGGAACGTTATCTGTTACACTGTTACACTTTATAATACCACCACTCCCGACAAACACAATAACTTGTTTACATCTCTGCTGTTGTTTGCACAGTTTTCAATTCTCTATAAATTGTTTTCTTATGTTTTAAATTTGCCCTGTGCAGTCTCTGTATAGTCTCTATATTCTTTACTTTACTTATGTGTGAATCTGCATGCACCCACCATCTGCCACTTTGCTGCTGGAACACATAAATTTCCCCAGTAATAATGATAATAATGGATATTTTATTAATCCCATAGGAAATTGCTTAGTCCTCTGCATTTAACCCATTCACTTAGTGACGCAGTGGGCAGCTACCAATTCGGCGCCCGGGGAGCAGTGCCTAGAGACGGCACCTTCCTCATGGGTAAGTCAGGGTAGCCATTCGGTGGTTTTGAATCCCCCAACCTTTCGATCATGGGGCAAACACTCTACCTACTGAGCTATCCCTGTCCCTGTCCCTGCTGCCACAGCCATGTGGAGATTATGAGTGAGGACCGAAACGCAAGCACTGGTTTGGAAGCAAAGAGTGAGCTTTATTTATATGGGGTGAAAATATACACAGAAACTAAGAAATAATCTAAACTGGAAAAATCTAATAAATGAATCCCAAACCTAAGCTCACAGGAAGACAGGCAGGGAGAAACATACAGAGGTTACACAGCTGGGAGAAATCAAACTAAACGAGACAAGGGAAGCAAAACTAGAAGCACTGACATGAGACACTGACTTTCAAAGTAAAACAGGAAACACACCGAATTAACTCAAGATACGTAAACTTACTAGAGACCAGGGAGACAGAACACAGGAACCTGAAACATGGGACAGGAGGGCATAGAGTAGACAACACAGAACACAGGGAAGCCACATAACAAAACCTAGGAACTAGTAGTCACATAACAAAGAATTAGAGAGCTAGAAACAGAAATAAATAGAAATAAACCTAAATACTAATAGTGATAACAATGATAAAAAAAATCGAAGATAAAAAAAACACAACAAAACTCAAAACCTGGTCACCGACCAAGGACCGAGACAATCCCTGTCTCCTGAGGCACAATAAAGGATATTTCTATTCTATTCTTTCTATTTCTATACTCATTATCCCGCAATTCCTCTAACAGCTACCCAAAGGAATGATCATCTGAGCTCATATTTTTTTTCCACATATCCGTCAATTTTATTTTTGAGCTCTCAAATGTGAATTAGTCTTTACAATGACAGATTTACACACTGCTGCAAACCTGGCCTGAATCAGTGTCACAGCCTTTATCCGGCAACACAGCACACGAGTTGATAAGCAACTGTCTTTTTAAGAGAAACAGAGTGGCACGGAGAAGTCATTTCTTAAATGCCTTTTCTTCTGGCATCTAATGAAAAGTCTCAGAATTTCTGAAGGGATCATGAAAAGTTTATAAAAGTCTGACATTTTAAGGCTCAGTGGCTCCCTTTGAAGTGTGCCTGCCGGTTCTTTAACAGGGCGATAATCATGGACTCCTCACAGTTTTACTGCAGGGTTTTGAGCTACTTTAATCTTTGTTGATTATTGTTAGGAGGCTTTTCTTCCTACACAGACACACAACCACATGCCTACATACACATTTCTAAACACATTCCCATCTATGGATATAGAGTCACGGCTAACATATGTATCTGGTTTTGGTATACAGAGAAAGGCATACATTCATGTATAATTACTACTGAATACTGAAACTCTGAAGGAAAGGTGTGATCTGTGACCTTTGGAGCCTTTGTGTTCATTCAGGTGCCGAGATGTCTGCTGTGAATGAACAAGGGGCCTTCACCTCATGCAGGGCATGTTAAGAGAAACATGTGGAGCTTTTTCATGTATAAAAGGAGTCAGGAGAGTCTTAAGGTTGTTTTCCTTTTGTAGCATGAGCAAAGAAAAGCCACCATACGTATTGGTATCTCAAACTGACTGGGAGTTTCTGTCTTTATTGATTATAATAAACACATCATTAAAAATTGGCACCACAAACCACAGACGTGCAATCTAATGACAAACGGGAAAGCAGATTTTACTGTCGGTTTTGCTTGTGGTGGCATATCGGCTTTGACGTGGCTGGCTTTGAGAAGCGTTGCTTCAGTAATTATACACGTCATTATGAAATATAAAACTTAAAGTTGCTCTGAGAGGGTTGATGTGCTGCACGTTGCCCACCCTAATAGTCGGGCAACTGCAGTATTATTTAGGAGTTATTCCTTTAAGTGTGTTTGTGTGACAAAACTCAAGTTGAGTCGGTAAACAAAAATGATGAAAACAATGGATGGGAACGAGTGGCGCCAGGAAGACGCCAGTTGCGCAAGCTTGGAAACCATGTATGAGTGATAGTGTCGTGAGACTTTGAGATATTAATAAGCCTTTGAAAGGCTGAGGCACGGCTGGACTGGAACCAAAAAAAGGTCATGGTGGCCCGCTTTGATCACTTATACGATACGCGAAAGCACATGACATACCAGACGATATATGTGCACGTTTCGTGAGTTCAAAAATGTAAAAAAGGGTTTTATTCCCACCTTGAAGTGAAAGTGGATGTCAAAGAAGCACTGTTAGAGATGTCTTTTCAGTGTTTTATGAAAAATAATGTTTGTTCACACAATTTTGTCCAAAGTAAGACCATATTTCAATATAGAAAATGTACACAATACTTTAGTTTTGTACACAAATGACACATAACTCTATAAGCTTATAGTATTTTTCTTGTTTTAAGTCTAACTGAATAAAATAAGTCTTGTAATAATATCCTATGTTGCACATTTTTGGCCCAGATACTATCGTGAAGACGTGTCCCTGATTTTTTTTTTTTTTTTTATCATATTAAAATCGTATTTAATTGTGTAACTTTTTTCTGTTTTAATTCACTATTATTGTCTTAATTTCTAAACTATACCTCTGCTAGGGCTGAGGTATGTGATAGAGGGTGAACATGAAAGAGGATAGAACAGTCCCTTGTGATGCCCTGGTGTCAGACACAATGCTGAAGTTGCACATTTTGTCGTTTTCCTGTCAGGTAATCAACACTCCAGGATACGAGAGAGGCATACATCAATCTCAGCTTATCACCCAGGAGGGTTGGCCTGATGGTACTGAATGCACTGGAAAAGTAAAAACACATGACCCTGGTTCAGGTGGGCATAGACATGACTGAACAGACAGATGATGGAGGGTCTGGTAAGTGAACTGAAGGGAGCCAGATGTAGCCTGACCATAGGCTAGTAATTCCTCCCAAAAAACTGCTTAAAGCTTTAAATGTACTGCTAAAAACTCTAAATAAAAAAGGGTTTTGGTAGCCAACTGATTATTTATCAAACCGCAGGTTTGCAGTTAGTAATAGTGCTTTAATCAATCAATACCAAGGTCAGCTGTCACAAGCTGATGCTCTAAATTCATCATTGTAAATTATAACTTTGCTGAGTTGTCACAGCTACCACATATATAAGTTCTTATACTTTGAGCTGTGACAGGTCAAGGACTTTTCCAGGGTGTACCCTGCCTCTTGCTCCATGACAGCTGGGATAGGCTCCAGCACCCTTGCAACCCTGTGCCACAAATAAATAATAAAATGTTGCAATTTTATATTCACTCCAAAGGTTAAACAATAAGTTATTTTCACCTCTTTGGCACTTCTACTCTGAACAGTAGCACACTGAGATTGTACAGTAGCTTGTGTTTTGGTTTAATATAGGTCACAGCATGTTATCTTTACACAGACAGACTGGGACATATTTGAACACCAGGACCTAGAAACATTCACAGGATCAGCACTGGACTATATAAAGTTCCGTATTGAAAATGTGACCGTGAACAAAACATTTGGGTTTTCCTAAACTAAAAACCCCAGATGACCAGACAGGTGCGCACACTCCTCAAATCCTGCAATGCTGTCTTAAGGTCAGGCAACAGAGCTCTGTACAAGGCTGCTCGAAAATAATATCCAGCCTTTAAATCATGTTTTAAATCTTGTATCGAGAAGTCAGATAGCGAGACAATGATAAGGTGGTGGTTGACATCGGGTGAATAGATGTCAATAACATGATTGGATGTCACATTAGAGGGGTGAGGAAGGGCGATCTGTCATGGTCCGGGTTGAGTGTCTAGTGTTTTTGCATATTTTTCCGTTATATCTCTAGTTCTGCTTCCCCAATCTGTCACCTCACGTGTGAGCCATCAGCAGCAATCAGTGGATTGGGATTTAAGACCAGCTCAGACTTCCACACTCTCTGCCAGATAATCTGCTAACCCATGGTGGTAAATTGGCCTTCACGTTTGGTTCTCTCTTAGCTGTTCCTTATGTTAACCTCTTGTGTCTCCAGTTACCTCTGCCTTCAAACTTCTTCTGGTTTTACTGACGCTAGTCTATCCTGCCATCACGCAACTGCTGAATATTTACCTGCCTGCCCTCCTGCTCGCAGCTTACCTCCAGATCACTGCAAAAGAGAGAAAATGCCAGCCATCTCATGCCTTGACTTCACCTCATGCCTTGACACTCACCTGGGTGCCCTCACTAAAGAGCAAAGAAATAGTTAAAAAAAAAAAGTGATATTGATATGATAGTGGTTAAGAAACTCATTCAGGCTATTTTAAAACAATTTACACACATCTGTCATCTCCAAAAAGTTGAATCTGTTCATCTGGACGTAGCGTTTTGTGGGAGAAACGTTTCGTCACTCATCCAAGTGACTTCTTCAGTCTCAGCTGACTGCAGGTTTCCCCAAACCTTATAAACAGTACATTTGCATAATGACTGAAACCAGCCCACTGAAGGAACAATGGGCTGTGAGGTCAGTTCCTTAATCATAATTATGCAAATTCTCATGACCATTGATCAACAATCACTGACCAAAACCCACTGATCAAAGCCCACTGATCAATGGCCATGAGTACCGTTCACAGAGAGTTGGGGAATGGCTGCAATCACAGCATTGTAAGATGGCGAAAGATGTACCCTTAGGCCCCCTCCTCGATTCAGAGATGGTCTTTCCCTTTTCACGTAAATGGCCTCCTTGACTCCACGCTTAAACCAGCGCTCCTCCCTGTCCAGGATGTGTACATCCTCATCCTTGAAAGAGTGTCCACTGGCCTGTAGGTGTAAATAGACTGCAGAGTCCTGGCCTGATGAGGTTGCTCTTCTGTGTTGTGCCATCCACTGTGCCAGAGGTTGTTTGGTTTCCCCGATGTATAAATCCTGGCAATCCTCCTGGCACTTAACAGCGTACACTATGTTACTCTGTTTGTGTCGGGGGACCCGATCCTTGGGGTGGACCAGTTTTTGGCGCAGCGTGTTTTGGGGTTTAAAAGCCACAGAGACCCCGTGTTTAGAAAAAATGCGTCTCAACTGCTCCGATACTCCTGACACATACGAGATCACTACAGGTTTTCACTTGGGCAGCGGTTGTCCTTCTCTCCTGGATCGGCTGGAGCTTTCTTTAGGTGCCTTTCCAGCTTTGACAAAAGTCCAGCTGGGATAACCACATTTACTCAGGGCCTTCTTGATGTACCGTTCTTCTGCCTCCCTGGCTGCTGTGTCAGTGGGGATGGTGTTCGCTCTGTGTTGTAGCGTCCTGATGACACCCAGTTTGTGCTCCAGTGGATGATGAGAGTCAAACCTTAAATACTGATCCGTATCAAATTTACTTTCCTGGATGATTGAGAATGCATCAAGACATACATCTGTAATGTATCATTTCAAGCTGGTGTATTTCCAGACAGAATGAAAAATAGCAAAAGATACAACGCTATACAAATCTGGCAAAGAAGACAATTTCACAGGCTACAGGCCTGTTTCTTTACTGCCTCAATTCTCAAATCTTTGGAAAACAGCTTAACAACGACCTGAAACATGTATAAACAAATTACTCCCTGAGAGTCAGTATGGGTTCAGATGAAGCAGATCAACATCACTGGCAGGATTAGATTCAATGGAGTACATCACAAATTCCATAGACAAAAAGCAATATTTGCCTTGCTTATTCATAGACTTAAGAAAGGCATTTGACACAATAGATCATGATATATATTGATTTAAAAAACTGGAATGTTATGGTGTCAGGGCATTAGTTTTAATTGGGTTGGGAGTTATTTAAGAGACATGAGTCAGTTTGTGATTGCTCCTTATATATGAACATTGCTTGTAGTGCACCCCAGGGGTCTGTTTTGGTCCCTAAATTCCTTAACTTTACATCAATGACATTTGTAAAGTGCTTCAAGTTTCAGCAGTGAATGGAGTGGAACTTAATGATTCTTATCAAATGAACTTAATGCTCCTTTTTTGTTAACCACCTCACAGAGCAACTTTATTGACCACAGAACCTCAGATAAGGTGGCAAGACATCAGTTAGAGTAAAGCCCTTTACACTAAAGTGCTCAGTGGCGGTCCTAGCCTGTTTGGCGCCCCGGGCGAACACGCCCTCTGCAGACCAAGGAAAACGCCACTTCTCCAGGCACTTCTAAGGCATGCCAAAGCTCATTTGGCCTTTGCAAATGCTCATCTGGACAAAGAAGAAGATTTCTGGTCTTCAGTGTTATGGTCAGATGAAACAAAAATTGAATTATTTGGTCACAATGATGTTGCCTTCATTTGGCATAAAAATGGAGAAGCCTTCAACCCAAAGAACACCATCCCCACTGTCAAACATGGTGGTGGGAACCTAATGCTTTGGGGGTGTTTTTTTAGCCAATGACCATGGAACCTTATCACAGTAAACAGCACCATGAAAAAAGAGCAATACATGAAGATTCTCAACATCAGGCAGTCTGCAGAAAAACTTGGCCTTGGGAACCAGTGGACATTTTAGCACGACAATGACCCAAAACATACAGCAAACGTGGTGAAGAAATGGTTAGCAGACAACAACATTAACGTTTTGCAGTGGCCTAGCCAGAGTCCTGACTTGAATCCAATTGAGAATCTGTGGAGGGAGCTAAAGATCAGGGTGATGGCAAGAAGACCCTCCAACCTGAAAGATTTGGAGCTCATTGCTAAAGATGAATGGGCAAAAATGCCTGTGGAGACATGCAAAAAGCTGGTCTGCAATTATAGGAAGCGTTTGATTGCTGTAATAGCCAATAAAGGCTTTTTTCTATTGATTATTGAGAAGGGTATGAATAATTCTGGACATGATACTTTTTGCTAAAATATAAATAAAACCTGAGAAATATTTTTTTCCACAATGATGCCTCTTGTACATCGTCTTATTATCTTTGGGGAGACACCTGTGTCATTTCTGCTCAAAAAAGAACTTGCTTGTTGAACAAAAGTAACTTTAAGTCAAAATTCGGCAGGGGTATGAATAATTATGGGCTTAACTGTATATGACCCTATATATGAAGAGAGAGAGAGTATGCATAGTATGCAAACGGCTACCAAACAGACATCATAATTCGTCATATAATGGGAACAGGACAAATCAACAATTGACACTGACTAATTAATATTATATTATTGTATATATTGTTTGGAGTTTAGTCTCTTACTGTTACTATTTTTACCATTTCTTCTTGGAGGAACTGTAACCCACATAATTTCCTTAGGGATTAAGAAAGTATTCTGATTCTTCATGTTTTAGGATACATGACCTGCCATTATCCAATGACACATCTGCTTACCTGTATCTTTTGCTCGTTTCTCCTTGTAGGAGCCATAATTAAATGTACTGAATTTTAATGATCACTGGTTTTCATTTGTTTGGCTATGGTGATGTGTAACGAGAGTCACGTGGGACATTATGAGGGCGTTGTCAGTCTGGTTTGATTTTGACAGAGCAGGGCTGGGTAGCCGTAGTTTTTGTTGAACGCAGCACAACGAGTTTCCCCTTGTTGCATTAGAGCCTGTGATGTTTTAAGAGTTTGAATCGCGAGCTGATCACATTGCTCTGTAAACTTTTCAAGCACTTTAATAAACAAGCAAGCAATTCCACCTCTCGCATTATTGCGTACAGTTGACAGCGCATCAGGCAAATAGGCAGGCTCCACCCCCAGCCTCTAGAGACTGTGGAAGTCGCTACACTCCTCCTCTTCTTTTCTCTTTTTTTTAAACTTTAAAAACGGGTTGTGTGTGAGACTTTAAATCAACAAAATATAAAATATACATTTTAAATTGTTATTGATCCCTTTACCCCGAGTCCTAAAGTGTATATTTATTTTCTTACTCTTCTTATATTTATTGTTTGTTTACTTGCACTGCTGTAACTGGAGCCTCGTCGTCACGTCTCTCTATATACTGGACTGTATGTAGCGGAGATGACAATAAAGTTTACTTTGACTTCAGCAGCGCGCAGGCGCATCGAGGGCTCTCGCGCTCACTTTTCGCCTATAGAATTTCGAAAAAACATCGGTGCAAATTATAAGTCTGTATCATAATGTCTGGTGTTTTCGTGTTTGTTGTTTTGTTTTTATTTTGCGAGTTGGTTATTAGACGCTGCTCCAGCCAGCCAGAGAATCCCCCGCCGCCCCGACCTCTCCTCCCTGTGCCGCAAGCAGCAGGCGCACCTCGCAAACGGAGGGCGCCCTTACTCCCAGCAAATGGGCGATAGAAAACCGATCAGTGCCTATGCCATTCCCAATATGCGCTGGCATGATGTCGGGGCAGCATGAGTACGAGCAATTTTTTTTTTTTTTGCCGATGCCCGTGATGCCGCCCCCCACCACGATGCCGCCCCGGGCAACCGCCCGTGTCGCCCGTATCTAAAACCGCTACTGCGCCTAAGTAGAGAACAACGTTTGTCTGTGTTTTTGCTGAAAACCCTCCTGCTGTGATGAGGCAACACAGTTTTGGAAAACAAAAACAGTTTCTACTGTACATCCCACTCACAGCTTTGTGTAGTCACTCTACCCCCCTACACAGTTCAGTGTTCTGCTGATTTGTTTGGGGTTAGTCGTAAATCCTGCCTTGTTTTGTTTTTGTTTGTCTAAACTCTACATGCCCCACTCCACGCCACCCCCCACTATGTCACACTGGGGATGGTAGCTTTCTCTCTGACACTGTAATGTCCCTAACTTTTAAACAGAAAGCACTCTGAGTCAACTGTTGATGTGAATTTTATTGTAATTTGTCCGTCAGTTTTAGATAAACAGGAAAATGGAGCAAAACCAAATGTGGCGTAAAGCATATAAAGATGAATTAACCTCTTGATGCCACCAGTTCACGAGCCACTCCCCGGGGTTTTGTTTTAGCTGCTTGTAAAAGGGCTGTTTTTCAGAAACTACACAATGGTCCATCTGAAGTCCAGTTTTGATCCTCCGGTTTTCCTGTTGGCTGTTTCAAACAGGAGATAATTGTATAAAAAGAAGTTAAACTACAACTTAAGACAATAAAATTATATGAAGGTAAAATATCAAATATTCAGCAATAATACACAAGTGTTCGGGAATATTCATCAACTTGGGAAGAGTCATGAACAGAAAATCATGTTAACAATGGTTCAGTGAAAAATAACAGTAAGGATTTGTTTTTTATATTTTACAGATTTTGCACTGTTATCTAAAACCTGGAAGGAAAATTCAACAGTCACAGGAATTCAAACTAAATATTCACCCAGCAAAACTGAATCACTGAATTTTGCTTTTATTCAACTTGCTGTATGAGCATATGCAAAAGCTCTTAAATTATTCACAGAGTAGAAAGAGATGTAAAAATTCCCGATCCAGCAGGTGTTACTTTTTTTAAGAGTAGTTGTTCTGGAACATTTACATTCTTACGCTCTTCACATCCTTTAAAGAACATAAACACCATCATGTTTGGTTTTTCTGTCTTATTAATGTTGAAGTTTTCTTTAGAATTTAATGGACCACTGTCATATTTTACCACGATTTCCTTTCTTTGCCCTGTTTTTTCATGTTTCAGATTGGACTGAGTTTTGAGCAGCGTCTTCTATTTTATTAAGACAGAGGATGCTGCTATACCCAGATTAAACTAGTTCATTAAAGTTATAGAAAAATGAAATTCATGTTTTTCTCAGTGTTCCAGCAGAACCACAACCACGTTGCCATCTCTCTTACTGGCAAAACCTCGTCATCATTTCCTGTGTTGCTACAGTTTCGATGACAGCACCGTAAGTATAAAAATGAGTTTTCATTTTCATGTATTTCTGTGCCTGTGGCTTTCTGTGTAGCAGTGTGAAATACGGTAGGATGTTCCTGACTCACTGTATGATGGGATGGATTGTGTTGACAGCTCTTAGCTTCTGCCTGCCTGTGTGGAGCGGTGAGTATAAACAGCATTTTACTGATGATTTTTGTAACACTTTAAAAAACATTATTTTTAAGTTCATTAAGAACAAGAAAATTGAATGAGAATGGAATCACATTAAACAGCACCACTAACCACAGATTAAGACAATGGTGCCCACAGTCATGCAAAACCATTGCCAATGAAGCTCTGTGTTCTTTGGGGCACATAGAAGAGCCTGAGGGCAGTTCTGACAGGATTAGTTGGGACACCAAAGATGTGTTGACTAGCTACTGGACCATGTACCATGTAACTACATTTCTATATGAGCAGACATATGAAGTAGCTTGGAAGCTTTAATGGTGGAGCTGTGTAGACAAACTTTGCTCCTACATGAGCAAGTTTAAGACTTACTGTTGACTTAAAACTTAAAACTCTGCTGCCAAGCCCAGCATCAGTGATGTATAACATGTAAGGTTTTAAGGTGTCAGGTGGAAGTGGAGAGAACCATGTACTTGGTATTTTCTGTATTTAAAAGAAGTCATCATTTCAGACGCCATACATGGAATATATTAAATACATGTGAAGACTGCTGAAACCTTTAGTTTGCAGGATGTAATCACAGAACGGACATTAATTTGACAGGTGGAGTGACCCTTAGATCCAGACATTTTGCCACCAGAATGACAAAACTGATCATAAAGTGAATCTTCAGCAATATTTCTTTTTGATAGATGGTTCAGCTGTCCTTAGCTGAACCACTTTGCTGCTGTGGCTCTGAAGTTTACTGCTCCTTGTGAATTTAGCTAACTGTATTATAAGGCATGGTAATGTGGTTTTAGCTTTTAAAGTGCTAGCCAGGAAAGGAGACAAGGAAATTTAATGTATTCCAATTAATTTTCAACAAGCACATCATGAACCGTTCCATCGTCTGATGAAAAACATAAAAAAATAATGGAATTTCTAATGTAAGATCTAAATAATTCAGGTATATTAAATGTCACTGTTCAGCAGGCCTTCAGTAGGTAGGTGCTGAATTTAACTATAAGCTTGGTAGACATTCAAACACAGGAGTAACAGAGGAGGGGACGAGGTAAAATGATGCATATTGAGTTTGTCAATGCCAAACTTCTGAGAATCTCTGAAACGACTCGGCTTGGAGGAAAACCAAAGAAACAACAATTCAAATTTGATAACTTTTGAACTGGAGGAGTTGGAATGCCTTTCCAAACATTCCTCCACACTTTACCCTCAGCTCTCAGAAAGAAGAAAATTGGTGTCTTAGCTCCTGTGAAGTTTTCCAAAGGTTGTGTCCTGTCTGTTTAATCCATACAAAGCTTACAAAAACCAGAAATGCTCCCATAATTTTATTATTTTCTTGTGTTAGCTCATTTGTCGTTATACTGGGGCTTATATGAAAAGATTTATATATTTTTTCTATGAGTGCTCAATGGAAAATGAGTTTAAACATGTTTACCTGGGAACCTTCCAACACGATTTAACCTACATTTAGGAATCACTTGGTTTTGTTGTTTTTCTTGACTGGAGTCCATTGGAACTGGACTCTGATATGTAAACGGTTTTAGCTTTAATGGTGATAGTAATGTGGCTTCTGACATTTATTTGCTTCTTCATTGCTACTACTAATAGTCACTTATACCTTTTCCCATGCCAGCTACGAAAGTGACCCAGCCCTACAGAGTGGTGAGCACCAATGGTGTGGCACAGATTCAGTGTGTTATCCATCCACAAAGCCTGAAATACCCATACCCTGAGGAGGCCAGAGTCAGTGTGCTGAAGGGCCTCCATGGCCACCAAGAACTCTGCTTCTCCATCCTTAACTTCACAGACCAGAGAGAGACACGTATGGAGCAAAAAGATCAGGTAATTGTTTTTTTGGTGCTTTTTTTGCCTGTTAAGGTTGAGTTTTCTTCAGGCATCTGCCACTGCGACTTGTTCTTTCCTGCTAGTGACACAACATAAAACTTTATGGAAGCTATGCTTAAAAATTCAGGTGGTAGAGCAGGTCACCTACTAATTGGAAGGTTGGTGGTTCCACCTCCTTCTGTTCCAGTCAGCATGCCAAATATTGTTGGGTGAGGTACTAAACCCCATGTTGCCCTCCGATGCATCCATCGGTGTGTGAATGTTAGAAAGCAGAGAAAACAGTGCTCGTGGGAATGAGGCAAGTTATGTAAAGTGTTTTCAGTCCTCAGAGTGGAAAAGCATTATACAAGAATGTTTATATCATGGCTCACAACTGAAGAAGCCCACTTTTATTACGCCCTTAATTTGCCCTCAGTTATCAAATGAAGGTGGTTCATGTGCTCAGCAAACTGCATGCATGAGACGTCTTTAGTGAATAAGGTCTCACCTCTGTCAGTGCGCCCCAGGGCAGCTGTGGCTACAATGTAGCTTGCCATCACCAGTGTGTGGATGTGTGTGTGACTGGGTGGATGACTGAATGTAGTGTAAAGCGCTTTGGGGTCCATAGGGACTAAGTAAAGCACTATACAAATACAGGCCATTTACCATTTACCATTTAAGGTCTCAAACATTAAGAATCCAGACCTCGTCCTACAAATGCATATTTCTTCCTCCATAAATATTCTTTTTCTTCATTATATAATACATTAAACTGAAGATTGCACTCTTAGAAATGGCATAAACGTTAGACATAAGACTGAAATACAAAATAAAAAAAGTGAAACTTGTACACAGAGTGTTGAGATACAATGATGTCCTGTACATTTCAGGTGCAGTGTACTGCTGAGACCACACACGACACTGTGGAGGTGACACTCTCTGGACTGAATGTCACTGACACAGATATGTATCGCTGTGAAATCTGGATCTTCTACCCACCACTGTACCTGGAGCTTATTGGCAATGGCACACTCATTCATGTCCTTGGTGAGGCGACCGCACTGGCATGTTTATCCACAGAGCTGAAATTTTTAGTGCACATCTTTTTTTCAGTCTTACGTTTCCTATTTTCTGTTCACAGACAGCTCCAGCTGCCCCGTGCAGGAAACTCAGAGGCAAAGTCACCACCAGGGTGAAGAAGAGGAAGATGATGATAACACGGCACCAGTCAGTGTTCCGGTGGTTGTCCTGGTGATAGCAATCATTTGTGTCTTAATCATCATCATCTACTTCCAGGTCAGAACATTATTATTGTATTTTGTCTTTATCATGAATTTGATTAGCATTTATTTCTAATTAGTAGTGTTAGAACAACCTGACTCCAACACAGTTAACTGTTTCTGATGCTAAGAGTGTGAATCTGTGGTGTAAATCATCAGTAATTGGCTAACTGCCTTGCAGACAGAAGGTAACTGGTTCTAATTTTTCACGTGGAATATTGTAGTTGCACTTATGAAAGAGCAAACACGAGGCATTAAACCATGTAGTTGCACAGGTTGGTTAAAAACCCGTAAAGCAGTTTTGTGTTTTTTAAACCTCGATGCGTTTATCAGCTGCGAGCCACTTGTCACTGATGTTTCGCCCCTCATCCAGAACAGTTTCAGAGACATGGAAACTTTTTTCTACCATGCTATTTAGGAAAATCATTTCCTGTGTGCTCGGGCACTCCATGGGGTATTCTGCCCTCTGCACAAACAAACTGATGTTTCTAAAATTGTTTCTAAAATGTTTTAAAATTTCAGCCAAAGGTACAAATTGTTGTGGTTGGACAGGATCAGGAAACTCAGTGTGGCATGCTGCATCCTCCATGTGCCGTCCCAGCTCAGCTGCCTGTTAAAGATTTCCAGAAAGTTGTTCTCTTGTTGATACTGTAACAACTGTAAAGAGAACTCTTTCACTTTGTAGGGCTTTTTTTCTCCATTTTGACAGCCTTACAGCAACCTTGCAGAAACCTTTCTTGACCTCAGTTTGCCCCACTTATTTCTTTCCAACCACTTCTCAGTGTTTTAGCCTGTTTATCGGTTAAGGCATAAAGTAGTAGTATATTCATGCATATATTCATGGTTAACAGCCCAAGAGTACTAATGGCATGAAGGTGTAGCAGTAGAAGTCTTAGTGGCTTAAAGGATTATTTAAGTTCAAGAACAGAAACACAATATGTCAGGCTGACAGAAATCTTTATCCTTTAAAGGTCAAATCTTTCCATAAGCCTCTTGTGTCACAGACAAATCATGTGATCTTTTCCTTCCACGTAGCTGTCAGGCTCTGCTGCATACTATCCACTGAAAGCAATGATAATTATTCACTCCATAAACATCTGCATGCTTTCCATTTTCAGACTGTCCAATGTGAACGAGGGAGGAGAGAAATGTTGAGGCCGTGGCCTGGCATGCTTCATAAGGTGGACGGAGCTTCAGTTCCATGTGAAAACATCATCTGTAATATGTGAACGTTGATCGTGGAGCTATTGTGTCCAGGGCAGATTTTTCTTTGGCTTAGAAGCGTTAGAATAATATTATTGCTTCTACCTAGTGAGCGGGGTGGGGATTATCATTTTAATAATTAAAAGAGTACAATGATAGCTGTCTTTTACTGCAACTATTGTTATTGTTGTAATGCAAAGCAAATATTCATGTATTCATGTTGGATATTAACACAAAATAAAGTTTTTTGACTTTAAATTGTACGTTTGTTGTTTGAAAAATATGAATATGTGTTGTTGCAACAGGAGACATTTTCGGACTGGAAAACACTTTTTAATAGTTTTCAGGACTTTCTAAAAGTCCTTTAGAATCAGAATAAGTCTCGTTGTGTACAAATGGGCTATTTCTTTTCTCTTATGTCAAATAACAGAGAAGCCAACAGATAAATACTGACAAGATGACGTCCACATGGCACAGACAATAACGACACATACAGCATATTTATCATGTGTCTCACTGCATAAACTATGGCTCATCGAAGGTGTTGGAGCCCTGCTTACTGACCCTTCTGGACACAGACGTCTGTTGTTGTTTCTAAAGTAGAATGGGAGGCAGAGCCTTCAGCGTTCAGGCTCCTTTTCCCTGGAACCAGCTCCCAGTTTGGGTTTGGGAGACAGGCACCTTCTTTACTTTTAAGGGTAGGCTTCAAACTTCTTTTTTTTTTGATACAGCTTAAAGTTAGGGCTTGATCAGCTGACTTAGTATGTATCATATGTATGATATATAGAGCTTTTTTTTTCACTCATCTCTTTTCACAAAAGAATCCACAATAGCATCTAAAGAACTCCAGGCCTCACCTGCCTCAGTTAAGGTCAGTGGTCATGATTCAACAGTAATAAAGAGGCTGGGGGAATGTGCTGAAACGCTTCACGAGGCCTCATCTACCCATCACTAGACAAACCTGAGAACATACGAATGAGGTGAGAGGCAGAGAGACGCAGACGAGGAACAGGACACCGTGGAACACAGCGTAACGCAGACTGACACGGAGTAACACAGACGAACCGGCAACAAGCAGGAGAACACACAGGGTTTAAATACACACACCAGTAATCAGGGGATGAGAGACAGGAGGGCAACACAGCTGGGAGAAATCAGAGCTGACGGGACAGGGGAAACGTAAACTGAACACACTCACATCAGACAGAGACCTTCACAATAAAACAGGAAACTCAGACACGGGGACCAAACAAGACGCAGAACTAAACAGACAGCCACTCCCCAAACTTTCCCCTCTTACTTAACAACCGAATAAAAAAAACCCAAAAAACAACCAATAATCCCAGAGGGTTAATAACACTCACCTTCATTCCAATTCCAGAGTGTAACAATCAACCACCTGTGATGAAATCTGAAATGTCCATGGTGTTCATCCAAAATGTGCCCTGGCACAATCATAGGTTGATTGCTACTGACAACAAGAATTAAAGCTGGGCCCCACTATGGGCTGAACCATTTGTTTAATGGTGAAGTGTGTGTGTGGGGTGGGGGTTGGCAGTAACACTATGCAATAAATTCAATTTTAGAAATTATATTCAATTTCATTGCAGCTGTGCTCAGAGTGTTAATGCTAGCTTATTTTTTTTTATAAACAACACCATCACATGCAAAACTAGGGCAGCACTAGGGATGGCAAGAGATTATTTTAGGGTGGCACATGCCACCCCATGCCCCCCTGTAGATCCACCCATGTCTGAAAGTTGATGCCACATACTGTGGAACCATCCTTACGCCTACTCGAAGGCGTACAAAGATCCTGCGTGATGAATGGAAGATTTCATCATCCATAAACAGGTACGCAGGTGTGAACATCCATGTGCATCATTGACCTATGCAGGATTTTATTATGCTAGTAATAGTATATCTCACATTGACAGGGAAAATAGTGCCCCCTGGTGGTGAAAGTTTTCGTTGTATTGTGCAATACGAATCTATGGATTATAGATTCACAAACTATTTTAAATCACTCTATTTAAACCCTGTTGTTATTATTGATATATACAGAAAATCCACATCATTTGAAAAGTTTTGGCATCATATTAAAATATTTTTAAAAATCCTTAAATAATGGTTTTCAATAGCAGATTTACTACAAACCACAGATTATATGAGGGTGTTCAACATATCTTTTATGTTGAACATAAAGGATTTGTTTCAGTGCAGTTTTTCTTTGTCAAGTGAAGGCTGAACCTAAAAACAGCAGGGGTTGTTTGAAGAGCACAGAGGTTATGAAACTGTATATGTTCTGTGTAGAAACACAGTAGCTAAACACAGTCACGGAAAAGAAAACATTTCCTGGTCAATATGAGAGTAGAAGTCTGAGGTTTGTTTTATGTCTTTGTCCCAGGTTCAAGTGAGACAGAACAGGGTGCTGGGATTGGGATCCAGTTACATGTGGCCACTGGGAGGTGGAGGAGGAGGAGGTGTTGGTGGCAGTGGCAATTGATCATTGTTCATCTGCTTTGTGTCAGTAGAGCGAGTGCTGATACGAAGAAGCCCCAGGTGGCGCATTTCGATCGGTGATGTGGGCGGGCTTGCCTGGGCTCGCAGTGATGGAGCCACCATGCTGCTGTCAAGCTCACCCTCTGCCAGCCATGGAGGGGTCTGCAACGAATCCGTGGAGTACAAATCTGGCACAAAGGCTGAGTTCTCAATTCCTCCTTGATGAAAGAAAAAAACTGAATTAGTACCTCAGGGTTCAATATTGGAGACATTGCTGTTCTCTGCATTATTTTTTTTATACAAGTGACACTATTATTGGCTGCTCCTTTTTATTAATGCACCTGAGCAGTACTTCATATTTTATTAGATTACCTCTGTTCTCTAGATGCTAAGTCTATATAACTCTTTATGTTTGCAGATTTTCATTGTGCTTGGTCTTTCTTGTCTGTGTACATAAATCAAACTAAACACGACTCAGTGCTGCCAAAATGTTTTATAAGTGTTCGCTTGCAGAGTGAGAACAGAATTAGGCAATTCTATAATAATCCTATGATAATGCGTTGTTTTCACACATGTACTGCACCTTTTTTGAATGTATTGCATATGTACTGTCTATTTAGTTCTCTCTGTTATATGTTGTAATGTTTGTATTTATAGTAAAAGCATTTTCTGCTCTCTTAATTATTTCTGAAAAATATGTTTTCTCTCATTTTCATACAGGATGTAGAAAGTGGATTATTTTACCTCCTGGTTTGGAATCTCTCATGGGGAAAGAAGGGTATGGCAAGTCATAGCCTGAGGCGCTATCTCCCTCTGAGAACCCAAAATCTAAAAATGAAAATGACTAAGATTTTAAATCTATAACACAACAACAACAACAACAACAACAACAAAAGCAGACATACAAACCTTCATCACCAGAATAGCAGAGTTTAGTCTGGCTTATTGACTTTCCTTTTGGCATCTGTAACAGGAAGAAGAGTCATTTGATCACACGCTATGTTTCAAAAAATGGAAGGTGAAGTAAAAAAGAGACAAGACCAACGCCCTTAACCATGTTACGAGCATTGATGTTACATAGTTTGTCTAGCAGAGGGCACTCTGCAACTTTCCTGATGACAACAAGCATGTTTGCAACACCACAAACAACAACCAGCTGAACTGAGGAAATAATTAGACATCACAAATGTATCATGTCTACTAGTGTTTCATGTATCTGAAAAGGAAAAACGTGGTATAAAGGAATATTTAACTTTTTAAAAATATCTGTGTAGGTATCGGTCTTAAAGTTCTATATGAGCTCTGGTAATAAACCAATATGAAACATTTATCACACAATACTTTAAATATTAATATTAATATTTTAATATTATTCTCTGCAGCAGTATGAAGCAGAGATTAGCACTGTTATGGTAGGACGTTGATTAGCACTGTTGCCTCCCAGTGAGAAGGTCCTCTCAAGACATACAGTTAGTGGGTTTAGGTTAACTCTATTTTGCCCATAGGTGTGAATATGAGTGGGGATAGTTGTCTGTCTCTGCGTGTTAGCTCTGAGACAGACTGGCGACCTGTCCAGTCCTATAGTAGCTGGGATAGGCTCCAGGCCCCCCGTTACCCTGACAAGGATAAGAGGAAGAGAATGGATGAAATCATTCGGCCTTGCATAACAGTATAAAAAACAAAAGCATTGAAATATCAAATTATGTCTGCTAAAATGGTATAATCCCAGTTTAAAAAAACAGATAGTAATGATTTGCAAGCAACACCTTGATTTTATTTACAATAAATCATAAGTAATTTGCCATTTTAAGAACAATATTAGCTCATGTTGAATTGGATGACAGCAACACAAAAAGACTTGGAGCAGGACAACTAAAAGCTGGAAAACTAAGTGACAACAATAAGAAAAGCCTGGAGGAACATTTTGCAGCTTTTTAGGTTAAGTGGCATCAGGTCAGTAATGACTGGGGGAAAAAAAGGAAGAAGAGCACCTTAAATAAGTCTCAGTGTCTCAGAAGCAAAGATGGGCACAAATCTGCAAAAGTCTGCATCTACAAATTGTGGGATAACTTCACAATAATGTTCCTTAATGTAAAATTGTGAAGACGCTGAATATCTCAGCATCTATAGTACATAATATCAACTAGAAATGTAAAGGATCTGCATTAAAGAGAGGCACAATTCTGCCATGGAAATCACTGCATGGACTCATTAACACTTAATCAAGTTAATCAACAAATGCAGGTCAGAGCTCTGTCATGGAAAGAAGAAACCATTTGTGAACATGATCCTGAAACATCTGTCTTCTGTGGACCAAAGTGTCATGGTCCTGAGTTTTGGACTGACCAGACGACATATTTTTCAGGGAATGCCGGGAAGTTTATGGGCTGTTCTGTGTGCTGGTACACAGTGGTAAACATGGAGATGTCCCAACTCTTTTGAGATGTATTGCTGCCATCAAATTCAACATAAATATCTTTCTTAAAAATGTACATCTTCTCAGTTTAATTTCTCAGTTTAAGCATTCAATATTTTTTATGTTTCTATTTTCTCTATTCTGAATCAAATATTGGTTTGTGAGATGTACAAATCGTTGGATTTTTGTATTAATTATATATATGATAATATAATAATATATTTTAAACAACTTCCTAACTTTTTTGGAATTGAAACTGCACCAAACAGACAAAAGAAAAATGTAAAAAAAAAAAAAAAAGAAAAAAAAAAGAAAGAAAAAGACTTTAGCTTTTACTTCAAGAAGCAAAATCCAATATTTTTGTCCACTTTCACACATGGAGGAGAGTTTATGAATATTATTTCAAGGAAGCTTAAAAAAAGGCTCAATAGGGAATTATGTACTATTTTCTACAACAGAAAACAGAACTGAAAATAAAGACTCAGTAAGGGCCGTATTTGCAAAACATACTTTTCTTCTTCACTGAACCTCACAAAGATATAATCAGCTGTTTGCTCTCTGTGGTAAACTCATTCCCTCTCTTTCTCTTTACCTTCCGCTGGTGTTCCTTCTTTGTGTGCTTGACGATTGTCTTTGGTGAACCGCCCATCTTTGCAGACTCCATTCGGTTCTTCATGGTTCTCTGGAAGATCTCCTGGACTTCTTTCTCATCTTTGTTAATTATGAATTTGCTGCGACTGAACCCGTGACGATGCTATAGACAAGAAAAGAAAACTCATTCATAAAAAGAAAACATGAAGACCATGAAGTCAAGCTCAGCCACAGTCCAGGCAATTCAGCTGGTCTCAGTGCTGATCTACAAATATACAAATTCTACAAATATAAATCTCAGGCAGCTTTGAGGTGCATGAAACTGCTCACAGTTGCATCTGTAACTTTACTGTGCCTGACTTGATCATTTGCATCTGTTGATGCTGATCCCTGGAAATATCTTTCTTTTTAAGCAACAGTGGTCCTGACAGACATGTATTTTTTCTATTAGTTTTATTAGTTTCACCTTTAAAGAGACCAGTTGAATAACTTTTCATATCTTTTCGCAGGAACTGACTGACTGGCATGAGCAGGACACAACAAAAGTGTTATATATGCATTTTTTGTTTCGATTTTTCTTTGATTTTGCGTAAAATGACAGAAGAAATCATTTAAATATTACACATCTGCAATCAACATGTTCAAAATGTTCAAAATGTTTTCTTAAATAGATGCAGGGAAATAACAAAAGAATAAAAAGACAAAAACAAAAGAAACGCCTGAACTATGATGACTTCATTATAATTCGTTTTCATTCAAAGTATAATGGTAAATACCCTGGTCACTTTATGGTTAATAAGAACAAATGAGAAGTATGATTCCTGTTTGGTGATCTATTTTAACTAAATGAAAGTCCAGCAATAAGCTGCTTTAGTAAGCCCTTCATGTAATGACTGAATGTGCTCATTACCTGTTTCCTGCTCTTGTAGAGATGCTGATCCAGAAGGTGGTGAGCGTTAACTGCCTCAGCTTCCGTCATAGCCTTCATGGTGTGCTCGTGCATTTCCACGCTCACTGATGGAATACGCTCTCTAATACAGAGGAGGCCAGTCATGTCAGTGATTTAAAGTAATACTAGAATATTAAAAGGGCTATGTTCCCTCTGGTTTATATTTTAAAATATGGTTGTGAAATGAGCTGTTTTCAGGCACTGAATAGTTGCAGAGCACCTAGTATCTTATGTCTATATAGATTTTTCTTCAAATTAAAAGAATTTTTTGTGGCCTCTGAATCATCACCACCCAATTATATACTGGCTTGTAAGTCTGCTTTTAGCTCTCCTCTTATTATCAGAAAAATCCAGATTGTTCACCTCATAGTGGACGTTGCATGGTGACCATTTGACATGTTCGCCCTCATGTCAGGCATGTCCTCTGAGTATTCACTTTCAAACTTTTTCCTGAAATCAATAGCGACACTTTCTTTACGGATAAATTCCAGTGAGCCTCTACGCTCGCCCTGCAGCAGCAGAAGAAGACAGAGCTTTCTTTACATGTGGCAATCTTTTTGGTTTTCTTTAATGAGCATTTCAGCAAAATATACTTAAAAATGTACAAATGATGCTCACTTCAGCCACGTATTCCATGGCATCCTTGAGGTTCAGCTGATGGAAGACATTAAAAACTTCATCTTGTTTCTTCCTTGCAGATGGCTTCATCAAAATCCACGATATCCACTTCTCCTCAAAAGACTTCCACCTTAGCAAAAAGAAAACAGATCACTGTAAAATGAAATGAAAAGTGATTTTGAATGTATGTAGCAAGTCTTTACATACTTGCTCCTCAAGTAGTTGTGTCCTATTTGTCCTGATATGTCTTCTATGGCAACCAGAGTGTGATTAAACATCTAAAGAAAGGAGAAGGACTCTAATAACTGGACAGAAAATGGTTGTGTAGGTGAAACATGAGATGTTTTTTTGAGATTTACCTTGTTTGTCATTTTTTCTAGGAGTGTGAGCTCATTCACTTCAGCTCTCTTTACTTTCAGCCACGTGACCAGAGGTTTCATCGTTATTCCCTGCAACAGTGTGAAGCAGTAATATGCAAACCTTTAACTCTAATGCAGACTGTGTAAAAAGATAGAAACTTATGTACACATTAGCTGATTAACAAAAGCCAAAATTTCACTACCTGCCAGATGACAGTGCAGTACACCACAATAAGTGTAGTGCAGACCATCAGGTTTTTCTCTTTTATCTTGTTTTCATCCAGCATCCCAGCCAGGCCATACGCAACAGCTCCTCGTAGGCCACCGTAGCTCATAATCACCTGATCTATGAATTCCAGCGGGACCAGCCTGTACCTGTTGAGGATCCAGGTGAGGAAAAACACACCTGCAGTACAAACACAAACACACAAAGTTATTTAAAGACTTTACATCGTCGTGCCTTTTTGATGTATTTTAGGGAAATTATGCATCCTTACAAATTAGTGTCAGTGCATCTTGGGAGCAGCAGCAGCAGAAAATGTCTTTGCATAACACACAAACTTTTTAAACCACAATGTGTGTGTGTGATAGCAAAAGGACCAAATCTCACCAATGAATCTATACACAAAGACGAAGAAGACTGTGAGGAGGATGAAGCCCGTGTTCCAAACCCAGATAATCTTATCGATGGCCGAGATACCGAGGAAAACAAAGATGATGGTTTCTGATCCATTGGCGAAAACCTTCATGGCATATTTGACAGTTTGGACTGAATGCTCATGCATGTTTGCTCTGACGTACTTCTGACATAACACACCGCAGAAGACAGTCCTACAGAAGGAAACACAAAAGTAAACTTTGTGCATCTAAATATGTTTACTACATTTTTACATATAGAAAATGGATAAGACATAGTAAAAGAAATGATATTTCAATTGTGAAATACTCACGAAAGGATAGCAGACAGAGAAAGCATCTCAGCAGTCAGGTAGGAAAGGTATCCCATGACAAAGATGAAGCCTGGCTCGATGATCTGGATGTTTTTTGTGAATCTGGTCAGAAGTGAAATTAGTATGCCGAATGCTATGCCCACAAGGGAACCACCAAATGCAACCACAAAGAAGGAAACTGTGGAGAGAGAGTCCCAAAAAGCAAATTCTGTTCATCTGGACGTATCGTTTTCAGTGGGAGAAATGTTTCTTCACTCATGCAAGTGACTTCTTCACTGAACCCTAGCTCATAAGGTTGTGGAAACGTGCAATCAGCTGCATGCACTGATAAATTCTCTGTTGACAGCTTAATAAATGTCATGTCTTACCTATTCCTTTAACAATTTCTGCAGCAACAATTTGGGATCCTCCCAGTGACACAAATCCATCAAAAACATTGAAGAGCACCTAAGAGATGTGGAAGAAGAATTAATGACTGGTCATTTTGTAAAAAATGTTGTCCAGACTTGTCCATTCTAGCTTGTAGCATTCAACAGGAGATAAACTTCCATCACATTCTCACCATGGCAACGCCTTTTGATTTAGGTGAGGGTGCTGAGCATGCAGGAGTTTGTAGAGTGGTGTGACAGCTCCAAACTTGAACTGAACGTGAGCAAAACCAAAGAGATGGTGGTGACCTTCTCCAGTAGGCAGAGGGATCTGGCTGCTTCAGTCAGCACCACCATCCATAGGAAGCCAGTGGAGGTAGTTGAGGAGTAAAAATACTTGGGAACCATCTTTGACAACCTCCTGAAATTCTCCTGCCAACACAGAGGAGATTCTCAGGAGGTGCCACCAATGGCTGTACCTCCTTACGAAACTCAACTCCTTTGGAGTCAGCACAACCATCATGGTGACTTTTTACTATGCCTTCTTGGAAAGCATCATGACCTTCTCCATTACCTGCTGGTTCCACACCCTCAGCGTTCAGAACAGGAACACACTGCATCAGCAGCACACTGATGCAGCACACTGCATCAGTGTGCTATAAAATCATTGGCCTGCCTGTCAGAACTCTTGCACAGGTTTTCAGCCAACAGGCCCTTAGACAGGCAGCCAAAATTATTAATGACCCCTCTCACATTCTTCGTCCCGCATTTCAATGGCTGCCCTCTGGACGGCGCCTCCACTGCACTTCCTGCAGGACTGAGAGGATGAGAGCCCACTTTGTCCCTAAAGCCACTCTGCTTTTTAACTCCAGCTGATAAGACCACTTCCAAAACACGTAAACATAAACTACGCTATACTTTTTTTTATACTGCCGACAGTTTATTCACCTTTAGTCACTTATAGTTATTTATTACTTATTCAGTCACTTTAACTTTAAAACTGTGTATATACGGTATATTTTAAGTATTTATTTTTTATCTCATTCTTATTGTCTGTTTATGCCCTGTCCTTATTTTTGACATCATGCTGCTCTGTTGTATCTTAATTGCCCCTTGGGGATAAATAAAGTCTCTCTGATTCAGATTCTGATTTTTCCATTTTCTTTTTCCAAGAGTTCAGTAACAACTCATCCAAGAGGTCACAAAAGACCCCAGAACAACATCCAAAGAACTGCAGGCCTAACTTGTCTCAGTCATGGTCAGAGTTCATGACTCCATCATAAGTTAGACACTGGGCAAAAATGGCCTTCAGGGCAGAGTTCCAATACGAAAACCAGTGCTGAGCAACAGGGAACATAAAGAGTTGTCTCAGTTTTGCAAGGGAACTGGCAAAACTCCTGCTGCTTCTTTTGGCAAAAGCATATCGTTGGGGCTGGATCAGGTGTACCTGAATCCGCCCTTAGTTACCCTGCAGTAGACCTATTCCCATGATGCATTGAGTTTTTCTTCTTCTGTCACCTTTCTCAATCATACTGTGTCTGTGCACCTCTCTGCATTTAATCATTAGTTATTATTCATCCCTTACGCTCTTCTACAGCATGTCTTTTGTCCTGTCTTCCTCCCCTCACTCCAAGGGGGTCATATGATTGTTGGGGTTTTCTCTGTTTTTGGTATTATTTGGGAGTCTTTACCACACAATATCAGGCGCCTTGAGGCAACTGTTGTGATTTAGCGCTGTATAAATAAAACTGAATTGAATTGATTGAGATGCTGTGCCATGACTTTAAAAAGGCGGTTTATGCTCGAAAACCCTCCAGTGTGGCTGAATTGCATCAATTCTGCAAAGATGACTGGACCAAAATTCCTGCACAGTGCTGTAAAAGACTCATGTCCAGTTATCGAAAACGCTTGATTGCAGTAGTTGCTGCTTTGGGTGGCCCAACCAGTTAGTTAAAATTGGAGATCAGGAAGGGGGCAAACACTTTTTTACACCACTGTATATAAATGATTCCATCTTCTTCTTAGTCCTTGTCAGACTGTTTACTCTCCCAGTGTGTTTCCTAGTGTTACTCCAGCTGCTTTTGTTAATGTTACTTTGTTGTTGGACTTTTTATCAACCAATAAAGGTGTGTTTATTTCTTCTTTTTCTGCATATCTGCATCTTGGTCCTCAACTTAACATTCCAAACGGTTCTGCAAGCGCCGCAAACTCATGACATCTCTGGTTTTA
Organism: Oreochromis aureus; assembly: GCF_013358895.1. NCBI lineage: Eukaryota > Metazoa > Chordata > Actinopteri > Cichliformes > Cichlidae > Oreochromis > Oreochromis aureus. The sequence continues at coordinate 27,970,140 of NC_052962.1, read as the reverse complement.
TTTACATAATTTTGAGACCTATTAAGGACCGGATATTTTTTTATTATGTCCTGATATGTAAAAGAGCTATTTTCTTTTCACCGTGACTATACATTTACAGAGACGAAAGAAGGAGGAAAGAATTCAACTGGTCAGATTTTGTTTCACTGTCCTTATGCAGTACAACATGCTATAGTTACATAATTGCATTTTGTTACCAAACTGACCTTTCATAGTTTCTTTTTACAAATTGCACATTGCATGTGCAATTTGTAAAACTCTTACACTAAAGTGCCAAAGTGTTTACTTTCTTTACTACATTGCTCATATGGATGTCTCAACAAACTCACAAACTGTTATGCTACTTAAGTTATGCTAAACAAAGCAATGAAGCATACAAACCACTGTTACACCATCGTTGAGCAGCGACTCTCCGAACACTATGATAAAGAGGACGTCGTTAACGTGGACCTGCTCAAACACAGCGATGACGGCCACGGGGTCCACAGCAGCCATCAGACTGCCAAAAAGAAGATACTGCAGCAGACTGATGTCCAGGTCACCTGTACAGATACAGAGGGCAGGAAATACATTCAGTTTTGCTCAATTGTACTGTAACTATGATCAATCTGGCACTTTGCTGCAAACTGAAATGCTAGAATGAATTGCTGTGTCATTTGGTGAAACATTCTCATTTATTAGTAGGATAAGTCCATGACAAATCTCTTTCCAGTCTCATCCAGTGCACTGGTTTGGCAGGGGTCAGACTCAGTGTTATTCAGCCAAAGGTATAAGGTCTCAGACAAGCCAGGAGCTGTAATGAACTAAAAATCCCCTTAAATCTTACTTTCACTTGTCTGCATTTTGATAAAGTGTTAGAAGGAAGTCAAATTAGCTGTTAGTGATGTCGGTGTTTAATGTATCCAAACAAAGAGTAAAAGGAATGTTTTAAACGATTGGTTTAATACTAAAGAAAACTCTTCTCAGGCAGCTTCCCTAAATCACTGTGGATGTAAAAATATCATTTGTGTGATGTGTCTTTGTTTCCAGAACAAACTTCAGGGCAAAAAAATGAAGCCAAGGCTAAAGTACTATAAACTGCAGTTCCTCTAGTGGCCACTTGATGCTCGTTCCAAAGGCAAAATAATCTCTATAGACTCCCATGTACCCACTTAGAGCATTAAAAGTGTCATGATCCAGTGAGTTTTGGTCTTCCTGGAGTAGTTTTCCACTTCTCTCCCAAGATGCTGACTCCACTCGTGCTGGCTCATTGACACCAATCAGCGCACAGTATTTAAGACCAACTCTGACCTACACTCTCCGCCAGATCATCAGCTTTACAGTTACACACTCTGCTAACACATCCTTGTGTGACCTCTCAGTCTTTGTGTTTTCAGCTTGGGCCTTGGATCAATATTCACTCTTCTCAGGCAAGAACCAGAAATGAATATACAAACTTGAGACATTTAGACTACCCTGTCCTGCACTAAAGCACTAAAGATGTTATGATGCAGGACTAAAGGTGTGTAATTTATTTTTACATTTCTCTTTCTTTCACCTATATTGTCATTATAATCCGTTAGTATGTTAAACAATAATACAACTATCACAAAAAATTGCTTTTAGTCTCAACATTCCAAATTGGATCACTTGTCATGGTCTGGATGAGTCACAGTAAATTTCCACTGCCCTCCTCCTTTGGGTGGAGCCCTCGTGGCTCCTCCTGGGGCTAACCTGATGGCAATCAAGGCATTAGTATTTACTGTAAGACCGGCGTTCTCAACCAACCTTCGCCAAAACGTTGGCTAACCCATGTTAGTGTGTGGCCTCATGTCAGCGTTGCTATTCATAGTGTTTGTGCTCGCCATGTTCTCCTGTCTCCTAGTCAGTTCACGGAAGCCGTTTTTCAAACCTCACCATAACCTTGCTTACCTGGACGCTGGTCTTCTACATACTGCTGCTGCTGGGAAAATCCTCTCAGTTTCTGCCACTCTCACCTGCCTGCCTCCCTGTGCTACAGCTTGGAATCCTGGACTCACCCAGACCTCGGTCGCTAACTTTCCCCTCCTGCTTTTCTCCTCCTGCGAACAAGTAAGGCATCACAGCTAATTAACTTGACAAACTAACCTCTTTGCTTTTGAACCCATCTGACTCTCCTCTCCTTCTATTACAGTGCCCTTGACCTGCCTCTGCTTCCCCCTCCAAGATCCCGCACCCAGCCAGCACAGTGTCCTCTCACAGTTCATGTTCATAGTACCTGCTCAGTTCACAACCTTAGCTCTGTTCACCTTGTGCATCACGCCATTGTTAGATAAAGTTCTTTTTTTTATCACTTTCTTGAGTTTCAGGTTGAATCTGCGTTTGAGTCCATCTCTCGTCTCGGGCCGCTGAGCCTTGACATCTCTTCCTCTGTGTGAGCCATGGTCGCAGGTTTGCTGAAATGAAACAAAATAAAAATGCTCTCTTACCCATGAGTCCTCCCATGTGACACCCCCACAGCGACAGCCCCAAACTGGCAGCATTCCAGCAGGTCCCAGTGACAGCATAGACCAAGATGGCACCCAGGTTGGTGAAAAAGAGCTTGTTTGGCATGTGGTAGCCTGCATCCAGAATGACTTGAGGCAACAGGAAGTAGAAGAAGACTTTCGGGGTCAGTGTGAAGGTTTGCACCTTGTCTGCACCCCAAATCATGCCACCCAAAACAAAACCAAAACAGATGAGCAGGGCGCTCTCGGGTATGACGCTGGTGACATGGTGGTTGGACTCAATGACTGAGAGGGGAAAACAAGATTTAAAAAAAGATAAGAACCATGAATCAATAGTAATAACCTTTGATTTTACATTAATCTGCTTGTAGTCAGGGTGGAGCTGGCAAACATTCAAACCTTCACTGGACTGTAAGTAAACCATAAATATAAAACTCCAGTTGATCATTTGCAACTGTGCAATAATTTATTCATAATTAGGGACTGTGGACAGGTATATAGCAGGTAAGATAAGTCACCAGCTTTTAAGCAAATATATTTCTAAAGGTCCTATTGAAATGATATTCTCACCAGATCTTGGTAACAACCCATCCAATCCACATATGCAAAGAAATAAAACTATAGATGTCCAGAAATTAAGTCATGTGTAATAATGAGGAATGACATGGGGAAAGAGAATTGAAGAGATGAAGAATGTGAGTTCCAAAAAGTCATGACACCAACTGTAATCTGTCAGTAATTACAAAGCAATATAATATCACCTTATTCAGTCCCACCTGATGGCCTATTAAAAAATGTCTCATTAGATCAACAGTGTTAAGTTATAACATTTTGCTAACTGTCAAACATGCACCTTAATGCAGATTACTCGTAAACCGGAGAGGAAATGGCCTATCACTAATTTTGAAGATCATCATTTAGCCTGGAAAAATTGTTTGCCACTTTATAAAAAAAGCCCTTCGTGAAGCTGGAACATCTTCATCAATCATGTTCATCACTGATTGAAGAAATTAAGAAAAACCCTAGGTTTCTCTTCAGCCTTGTTTCCAGGCAAACAAAAAGTCAGAGCTTTGTTGAACTAACCATTCACCTAATGTTAACTGGTACTGGCTAGTGCTGTCAGCGTTAATCTCGTTAAAATGATGTTAACGCCATAACTGCATTAACGCGGCAAATCTCCATTAGCGAGTTAGCGCAGATCGCCCCGTGCGTGGGGTTGCACAGCGTAACGAGATTAACGCTGACAGCACTGGTAGTGACTTCATGAATTTCTTCACAAATGAAATTTTAACCATTAAAGAAAAATTACTCATAATCATTTCACAGATGTAACCACTTTCTGTACCATTGATATTCATTTAGAGTCTTTTTCTCAAACTGATTTTTCTGAGTTAACTTATTGCTTCCTCCAAACCATCAACATGTCTTTTAGACCCCATTCCTATAAGACTGCTCAAAGAAGTCCTGCCATTAATTAATATTTCAATCTTGAATATGATCAACATGCTTCCTTTAGGCTTTATATCCTTTATATCATTAAAAAGCATATCTTACATTGTCACTGCTATGCAGATGACACACAACTTTATCTATCCATGAAGCCAGATAACACACACCAATGAGTTAAACTGCAGAAATTTCTTAAAGATAAAGACTTGGTTGACCTCCAATTTTCTGCTTCTAAATTCAGAGAAAAATTAGATTATTGTACTCAGCCATAAAATCATAGAAATATGGTATCTAACCAGATGCTTACTCTGGATGACATAAGCTTGGCTTCCAACCTTGGAGTAATTTTTGACCAGGATATGTCCTTTCATTCACATATTAAACAAATATGTAGGACTGCTTTGTTCCATTTAAACAATCTAAAAGTAGAGAGATCCTGTCTCAGAGTGACGCTGAAAAACTAGTTCATGCATTTATTACTTCTAGGCTGGACTACTGTAATTTATTATTATCAGGAAGTCATAAAAACTCCCTGAAAAGCCTTCAGCTAATCCAAAATGCTGCAGCAAGAGTACTGACAAGAGAGAGCATATTTCTCCTGTATTGGCTTCTCTTCATTGGCTTCCTGTTAAATCCAGAATTCAAAATCCTGCTCCTCACATACAAGATCTTAAATGATCAGGCCCCATCTTATCTTAATGACCTTGTAGTACCATATCAGCCTATCAGAGCACTCTGCTCTCAGACAGTGGGCTTACTTGTAGTTCCTAGAGTATTTAAAAATAGAATGGGAGGGAGAGCCTGTAGCAAACCATCTCTGCTTTTAAGATTAGGATTAAAACTTTCCGTTTTGTTAAGCATACTGTTAGGCCTGGATCAGGTGACCCTGAATCCTCCCTTGTGACATATGATTTGGCCCTATTCGAATATAAGGGAACTTACACACTCTTTTTTCACAATTATTTTTATTCATTTTGTGAGCACTTCCTTGAGAAATAATTAAAACAAATGAGAAAGTGAGCCAGTGACAAAAATAGATGATGAGAATAACCCTAAACTACACACATATTTAAAAATACATATTTAAAAATTAAATAATTTCTTGGGTGCAGAGGTGTTTATAATGCCGGAAGAAGAGCCTTCCATCAATTTGGCTTTGCAAGACTTACTGAGTTTGCAGAGCCAGGCAACCAGGATCCACAGGGCCACCAGGTACTGTGTGCTGATGTGATGCCACTTCCAGGTCACAATAGGCAGTGTAGTGATGGGCCCCACTCCATGACCACCTTCTCCAGTTGTGTTAGAGCTTGAGGCCGTCCCAGTGTCTGTTTGTGAATTTCGGGTTTCTGCTTCTTCACTAGCCAGGCTCAAGCCTCCACACGCAATCAGCAGCATGCAGAGAAAAAGTGTAAATCCCCAACAAGTTGCCATTCTTGGATACAATGCCTTATAAATTTTAATCAAACTGTTATTTAGACTGTTAATACGAATGCTCAGGTCAGCCTCAGACTGTAGCTCAAAGTCTCATTCCCTTTTCTGTGCCTTCTCACTCAGATCCCTTTCATTGTGCTCCAGCATACATCTACAATCTTTTATCAGTTCAGAGCATAGTATCCACTCTCTGCTCTCCTGTCTGTGAAAAGGATACAGCTTTTCACAGCAGGTGAAGCTCAGCCCATTATGATGTTGGTCTTTCTCCTCCCACTTGTGTACCCAGATCAATTAGTGTGGCTGCTTCACTCACTGGAATAATTAAAGTCTGTAAATGTATTTATTACCAAGCTTTCCCTAATATTTAAATTCTCTGATGGAGTTGATTAAAATATTTTTGGAAGAAACATCTTATTTACATACTTATGAAGCTCTTTTTAATCCTATTGTAAATAACACATGTTAATATGAGCTTGTGTGAAGCAGGTGTAGTGTATATGCACATATCCATTCAAAAGAAAGAAAATACTGTAACTTTGGCCACCAAACATAATTTCTTTCCTAGGTTCACACTTAGTATGGTGTTATGACAGGAACATTTACAACAATGAGTCCCAAAAATGGCTGTTCCTTTAAGACTCTTCATAAAAACTATAACAATAGCTATATTATCACTACTTCTTGTGTTGATCTTTTTATCAACTTTAAGTTGTTATGGACATTATAGTTTTTGAACATGTGTTTGTAATTTATGGCCTGTACGCTTCAATATTCTGACTTTATATGCCTTGAATTCGGGTTCTAAAAAGCATAATTTCAGGATTATTTTGACTATAAGGAATAATTGGATAAAATATAGCATACTGTTGATCACAGACCACTTTGGGTCAAGTTACCAAGAACATTTGTTTTGATACAATTTAAATTTTTTATGCAGTCAAAGTAACACCTGTTTTAACTGAGAATATTTTATTTGTGTACGGAGGAAATTATCCCCAAAGTACGCACATGTCTGACGCAGTTTGTGACTAAGACTTCAGGAGATGAAGAAATTTTCATCTTATGTCCATTCAGACCTCCAATCGATCTCCAGAATCATAAACTTCACTTGATTCTTTTCAGGAACACCATCTGCAGGTTTCCCAGCTATAACTTGGCCTGGCAACACATGTTGCACATATCTTTATGCCACATTTAGACTGCTTACTTGACATATACTGTTTGAAAGGTCAACATCCCCTAAAGCAACCGGATGCTCATCCAGTGTAAAGTTTGGAACTGGCTGGCGCTCCACACACTTGTCTCAAACTTCTCTGATCACTGCAAATTTGTCTTCTTGATTACGGCCAGCCAGCTGGTGGAGTCAGAACTTTCTTGCTGCAAGAAAGTTCTGACAGTGCTAACCAATCCACCACCATGCTGCCTGATTATAATTGATTATTTACAAAGTTTAAACAAAGACATAAATTAAAGTTGACATATTATGCTCATTTACAGCCACAGAAGTTATTCTTGGACTGGATTAGCTTTCCATTATTCACGTTGTCTTAATAATCCTCATTTTATCTTCTGCAGAAACTTGAGAATTTTAGGTGCAATAATAAAGAGAAAAAGAAGATGTATGTAATCTATAATGTTTATAAATTTATGTTTTATAGTCATAAAAATAACAGAAAAATTATGATAATTATTTATTCAGCACTTTTCAAAATTCACCCTGCAAAGTCGTTCACAAGGGCAGCGAATCAAACACAGCATAAAAAAATCAGCTCTGAAAGAAGAGTCATGGGTGTAGTGTAGGCGTGCTGAGGATTCATGAACAAATGAACTGAAAACACACCTCGTATTAGGCTGATCGAACGTCCAGTAAATCCCCAAAACCCAACAAATCTATAATAAAACATACTTGGAACCAGTGCAAGGAGGCTTAAGCAACCTAGTTCAGAAACACTAGCTTTGACTTTTAGAATGTGTAAGAACAGTGTCTTTATCATTACAGCTATGCAGACAGACTGTCTGGGAAGAAGGAGGATCTGTCTTTGGACACCATAATGAAGAGTGGACAGGAAAGCAGGAAGGCACGTAGCATAGCAACTCAGAGCTGAACCTGAGCTGCTGCATTTATCTATGCAGCATGTGGTTGCCCATTTACCCTGTCGGCTAAACGGGCACTTGGAAGATCTGCCTCAATGATATGTCTTAATGTTTCTTGGAAATCACTTTGAACGGCCTTCCTGGAAAATGCAGTAAATAAATTGTGTAGTAAGATAAGTATTAGTCCCAGAGATAAGATATTAACATTGTTGCATAAGCAAAACACACAGGTCAGCAATAAAAAAAATAAATTCAGCATATCTGACAAAAATAACAACATGCAAACATAGAAGAAAACAAATATTGTTGCCAGTGTACTGCATGAGCCCACACAATTTGTAATTGCAAACTGATAGTGTGATATGAAGTGCTATTATGTAATAAAGATAGTGATCTATTTTAAAGCACTTACACAACCATTATGAGCGTTCTATGGAAGCTGAAAAAAAATCTGTTTTGCCATCCATAACTCAAAATTTCAAGATATGTGTTTCAAATTTTGAGTTAAGAAGTCGAGATTTCGAGAAAAAAACTTGAAATTTCAAGTTACCTCTGCCAATCAGGAAGCTCGGTGAAGGTACTTAATGGTCTTGTTACCAAGAAGCAGAACGTGGAAAGCATCAGCTATCAGCGCTACTGATAAGCTACCAGTGTTACAGCTAATGGTCATGAATGAGTAAACTACCGAGTACTGCGTGGTCAGCACGGTTTCATAGATGATGAAATCCTTGTGTTACTAGCTGAATCGCATGGTGTTATTGCCAGCAAAACAGCATATTTATTATGTACATGTTTATTATACATTCTTAGCTCACTGACGCTATCACTTCATGATTTTGAGTGTGTCTGTGTCCACCCGTCTGTTTCCAGGTAACAAGGAAATTAAGCTATTCAGAGCTTCGTCATTGGCATTGGTGTGGTAACTGCACCGTATCGGATTGCAATACCGGATAGTGAGAGCAGCTGAGAAGATCATTGGAGCCTCTCTTCCCTCCATCACGGACACTGTTTGTGACACCTTCATACATGTCACAACCAAGCACTTATCTGCAGTTTCTCACACACACGCACACCTTCAGACACCAAGTTACTTTTTGCACAATACTCAGTATTGTGCATATTTCCATTGCACTGTTTTGTGCCTGTATCATCCTGTTCTGTCTAGTGTTGCACTGTTTTGTCTTGTGTACTTGCAATTTTTGCACATTGCACTTTATGTAGTCCTTGAATATATCATATGTGGCACCAGTGTCTCGGAGGAACGCTGTCTCGTTTCACTCTGTACTGTACCACTGTACATGTTTGAAATGACAATAAAAGCCACTTGACTTGATTGGCAGCATTAACTCGAAGCTTCAACTTACTAACTTAAAATTTAGAGAAAATAACTTCAAATGTCGACTTATTAACTCGAAATTTTGAGTTATTTTCCAAAAAAAATTTCAATTTTGAGTTATGGATGACAAACAAGCTTTAATAGCTTTCTGATTTTAAAGTACTTGAAACTAATGAAATATTTGTTAGATTACACTAGACTACTGTCTTCTAGCAGCTCAATCATTGTCTCCAGGACGTCTTTAAGCTGATGTTAGCAGAAAGCCGAAAACTTTGTGAGAAACAGTTCAGAATTAGCATGAATCTAGCACCAAAATTTGCTTACTGTTATCAAAGAATGGTAAGATTAACTAAAAAAATGTGCATAAATGTTGACTATTTTATTCAGGTTTGGATATAAGTATTTGTTAAATAGTTTCACGTGTTTAAATTGCTTTGAAATGTGTAGATTGCAGCTCATATTTGTGAGTCCTCAAAGAGTTACACATAAATCCCTGTACACATCTGCAAATCTTAGTTTACACTTTTGTATCATATTACATGCATTTGTAAAACTTTTAATGGAAATTTTGGCTTGTAGGTTTACCATCCCAAGCAAAAGGAAGCATAATGTAGAGCACAATAGGTACCTTTTAATGTCAATTCAAGAGCAGCTCAAAGGAGATTAAGTTGATCACAATCAGTGCACTGGTGTCCAAAACGGCTGGAATTTGTTATGCTAAGTAAACGGACTCTATGGCAGAACACACAGAAACGCAGAAAATGCAGGTAGTGCTGTTTATTTACAGTGTCCAACTTATTTACACGGGATGGAATATGTACGCCGACAAATAAACGGAGGGAAACCAGAGAAGGAAGCTGACACGCATTCAGAGGGAAAGGGGTAACCCGCACACGCAGGGTGGATCTATGGAAAAAGGAAAAACGTAACTTTAGGAAAGGATGCCAAACGACCGGTAAGAAACGACAATAAACATGGGGAGAGTTGGAGAGCTCACTTGTCACACTGGCTGTACAGACTCGGGCGAGGATTCCCGGAAGTAGAAGAAATGCTGAGATCTATCCCGTGAGATCCCGAAATGCGGCTTCACAAACAGCTGACAGGTAAGCGGGTGATAGATCCAGCTGAGGATACAGGACAACAGGAAAGTAAACCAAATCCAAGACATAGGTTGGCCGTATGCACACCACAGAGAATTAATAAACAAGTTACCACTCGGGGAGGTGGCAATACTCCGACACCAGACGTCTGTTGCGCCGCTCCTAAATAACGCTCCATGAAATGACGTCTGATGTACCGCCGGTGTGTCAGCATCCCGTGACACACTACCCCGCCTACCTGGGCTGAAAACAGAAGCAGACCCCGTGACACCACACCAGAGAAACCCCACCAATTCCTAATAGTACCCCTCCCTCAACGGGCGGCCCCCGGACGCCCTCTGGGCTTATCAGGATGCCTCCTGTAAAAGTCAGCAATAAGCTCAGGGTCCTCAATAAACGAACTTGGAATCCAGGACCGCTCCTCAGGCCCGTACCCCTCCCAGTCCACCAAGAACTGGAAACCCCGGCCCCGGCGGCGCACATCCAGTAGCTGCCGCACCGAATAGGTAGAAACGCCATCAATCACTCGGGCAGGCGGGGGGGGGGTCGGACGGGGGGCACAACGGGCTGCGAGAAACAGGTTTGAGCTGGGAAACATGGAAAGTGGGATGAATCTTCAAGGAGGCAGGCAGTCGCAATCTGACACACACAGGATTAATAATGCGTTGAATAGAAAAAGGGCCCAGAAAACGGGGTGCCAGCTTCCGAGACATGCACTTCAAAGGAACAGTTGCAGATGACAGCCACACCTTCTGTCCCACAGAGTATAGAGGCGCAGGAGACCGTCTCCGATCTGACGCCCTGGCCTGACGCCAAATCCGTCTACTGCGGCGAAGATGGTCCCGCACCGCCGGGACCGCAACCTCCCCCTCCTGAGAAGGAAACAGCGGGGGCTGATAACCCAACCAAACCTCAAACGGGGAGAAACCGGTGGCAGAAGAGGTGAGCGAGTTATGCGCATATTCCACCCAGGAGAGATGAGAGCTCCAGGAAGCAGGATTAGCCGAAACCACACAGCGGAGCGCAGATTCCAATTGTTGGTTGGTCCTTTCAGTCTGTCCATTAGACTGCGGATGATAGCCCGAGGAGAGGCTCACCCCAACCCCCAAAGCCGCACAAAACCCCTCCACACCCGCGACACGAACTGAGGACCCCTGTCAGATACAATGTCCCGGGGAATTCCATGCAGCCGAAAAACATGAACAACGAGCAAATGAGCAGTCTCAAGGGCGGAAGGGAGTTTAGGCAAGGGAACAAAATGGGCAGCCTTGGAGAACCTATCCACGATGGTAAGGATGACCGAGTGACCAGAGGAACGCGGCAGTCCCGTGACAAAGTCCAACGCGACATGCGACCACGGCCGACTGGGAACGGGCAGAGGAAGCAAAAGCCCAGAAGGCGCCTGGTGACAGCTCTTAGAACGCGCACAAACTTCGCAAGCCGCAACATACTCACGAGCATCCACCACTAACGAAGGCCACCAAAAGGATCGTCTCAACAAAGACACCATACGACGAACGCCGGGATGACAGGCAAAGCGTGCAGTGTGCAGCCAGTGCAGAACGCGAGCGCGCACGGCGGATGGAACAAAGAGCCTACCCGGAGGCCCAGATCCCGGATCAGGCTCATGCAGCTGAGCCCGGCGCACCAAAGCTTCGATCTCCTACACCAAAGCCCCCACCACGCAGGAGGGCGGAACGATCGTACTCACGCTCGAAGCATCAACGTCCGAAGAAAACTGGCGCGACAACGCATCAGCCTTCGTGTTACGGGAGCCCGGACGGAAGGAAATCGTGAAATGAAAGCGGCTAAAAAACAACTGCCACCTGGCCTGCCGAGAATTAAGCCGCTTGGCGTTACGAATGTAAACAAGATTTCTGTGATCCGTCCAAATCACAAACGGGTGCACCGCACCCTCCAGCCAGTGGCGCCACTCTTCTAAGGCCAATTTAACGGCCAGGAGTTCCCGATTTCCAACATCATAATTCCGCCGCGCGAACTAAACCGCCGAGAAAAAAGCACACGGTGGAGACGCCCATCCTCCGGCGAAATCTGAGACAGCACGGCACCCGCGCCCGTATCGGAAGCGTCAACCTCAACAACAAATTGTCTGGACACGTCGGAGTGGGCGAGGACAGGAGCGGAGCAAAACAGGTCCTTAAGCCGCGAAAAAGCCCGTTCAGCATCAGGTGTCCACAGAAAAACACGAGCGGGGGACGTTAAACCAGTAAGCGGGAGCACAACCCGACTGAAATTCTTAATGAACCGCCGATAAAAATTAGCGAACCCCAAAAACCTTTGCAACTGCTTGCGCGTGGAAGGGGTCGGCCAACTCACAATGGCCTCGAGCTTACAGGGGTCAGCTCGGAGCAGTCCCTTTTCCAGCACGTAACCCAAAAAGGACACCGAGCCCGCATGGAAGACACATTTCTCCACTTTCACAAACAGTTTATTTTCCAACAGCCGCTGCAACACACAGCGCACCTGCCGGACGTGGTCATCCAGTGAACAGGAAAAAATGAGAATATCGTCCAAATACACAAAAACGAAACGGTTCAAAAAATCCCGCAACACATCATTGATCAGAGCCTGAAACACCGCTGGCGCATTGGTCAATCCAAAAGGCATCACTAGATACTCGTAATGTCCCAGCGGAGTGTTGAACCCCGTCTTCCATTCGTCCCCCCGACGCATGCGTACCAAGTGATAAGCATTACGAAGGTCCAACTTAGTGAAAACAACTGCCTCCTGCAGCGGAGCAAAAGCGGAAGAAAGCAATGGAAGGGGATATTTATTCCTCACAGTGATGGCATTAAGTCCACGAAAGTCAACACAGGGTCTGAGAGAGCCGTCCTTCTTCTCCACGAAAAAGAACCCCGCCGCCACGGGCGAAGAGGATGGCCGAATCAAACCAGCCTCCAGGGACTCCGTGACGTAGGTTTCCATGGCAGCCCTCTCCGGCCCAGACAGGTTATACAGCCGACTAGTAGGCAGCGGAGCCCCAGGCAACAAGTCAATAGAACAGTCATATGGCCGGTGAGGAGGCAAAGACAAAGCCCGACGTTTGCTGAAAACTGACCTCAGATCATGATAGATCTCCGGCACAGACGACAAATCCAAATCCTCTGGTGGCGATTCGGGAGCACAGGTCGCAGGAGGTGGTAAAGCAGACCGCAGACAGTGTGACAAACAGTGACTACTCCAACTCTCTATGCGACGAGTAACCCAGTTAATGTGGGGATTGTGGCGCTCGAACCACGGATAACCCAAAACAACAGGGGAATCAGGGGAAACAAAAACAAAGAACCGGAGAAATTCGCGATGATTGCCTGAAAGAATTAACAAAACAGGCTCCGTTTCATGGGTGACCGAGGGCAAGGGCTGTCCATTGAGGGCTACAACAGAAACAGGGACTTCCAGAAGCCGTGTTCTAATACCGAGACGATGCACCAGATCGCTGTCAATCAAATTCTGTTCAGCCCCGGAATCTAGAAGAGTGTGAGTAGGGTAAGTCTTGGTGTCATTAGATAAGACAGCGGAGAGCTGCATGCGAGGAACCTGAGACCGAGAAAAGGTGCCACCCACCAGCATCCCCGCAGTTACTGGTGGGCCCCGCCTTTTAACCGAAGCTGGCAAGTAGATATAAAGTGGCCGGACTGACCACAATATAAACACAGCCGCCCCTTAAAACGCCTCTGACGCTCCTCGGGGGTAAGTCGTGTGCGACCCAACTGCATCGGTTCCACACTACTATTCCCAGGAGGCGACCACGCTTGGACCGGGGCGGGGGGGGATGAAAGTTGAGTGACCGTGCGCGTTGAGACGCCCTCCCCCGAGGTCGTGTGACCCTGGCCTCCCCGCTCCTTCTCCCTCTCTCTCTCACGCAGGCGGTTATCGATGCGAATAGCTAACTTCACCAATTCCTCAAAACTTTCGGGTTCGTCGCGGGTGGCGAGCTCGTCCTTCAACCGTTCGCTTAACCCACAGATAAACGCCCCGTGCAACGCGGCATCCCCCCACCCGGTCTCAGCCGCCTTAACACGGAAATCGATAGAGAACTCCGCTACGGAGGAGTGGCCCTGTCGAAGCGCCGACAACTGTCGGGCGGCTTCGTCTGCGCGCAAAGGATGGTGAAAAACGGACTTAAAATCTTGGACAAATTGAACATATGTGAGAGACTCAAGAGGATGGAGAGCCAAATATGATTCGGCCCAACTTAAGGCCCGATCACGAAGAGCGCCAATCAAATGTGAAATCTTAGAGGCGTCGTCGGCAAATACATGGGGAAAACGCTGAAAAAGCAAAGACACTTGAATCAAAAACCCCCCACAACGGCCCAGCTCCCCCGCGAATGGCACTAATGACGGTGGAGCGGGGTCGCGAGACGAACATGTACTCCGTGATGCGGGAGGTTCGGGTGGAGGGGGTGAAGGACCGGGAGTCGGGGGCGGAACAAGTCGAGCCAGTGTTTCCTGAATGGCCGTCAGAGTATCGTTAACCCGACCAGCCCACTGTTCGGACTCACGAAACTGACGGGTCAAATCTGACAGAGACTTTTCATGTCTCTGGAGCTGGCCACTAGGAACCTGGTCTGTGCGTTCTGCAGAGTCCATAGAATGGTCGGAGTATTCTGTTATGCTAAGTAAACGGACTCTATGGCAGAACACACAGAAACGCAGAAAATGCAGGTAGTGCTGTTTATTTACAGTGTCCAACTTATTTACACGGGATGGAATATGCGCCCGACAAATAAACGGAGGAAACCAGAGAAGGAAGCTGACACGCATTCAGAGGGAAAGGGGTAACCCGCACACGCAGGGTGGATCTATGGAAAAAGGAAAAACGTAACTTTAGGAAAGGATGCCAAACAACCGGTAAGAAACGACAATAAACATGGGGAGAGTTGGAGAGCTCACTTGTCACACTGGCTGTACAGACTCGGGCGAGGATTCCCGGAAGTAGAAGAAATGCTGAGATCTATCCCGTAGAGATCCCGAAATGCGGCTTCACAAACAGCTGACAGGTAAGCGGGTGATAGATCCAGCTGAGGATACAGGACAACAGGAAAGTAAACCAAATCCAAGACATAGGTTGGCCGTATGCACACCGCAGAGAATTAATAAACAAGTTACCACTCGGGGAGGTGGCAATACTCCGACACCAGACGTCTGTTGCGCCGCTCCTAAATAACGCTCCATGAAATGACGTCTGATGTACCGCCGGTGTGTCAGCATCCCGTGACACACCACCCCGCCTACCTGGGCTGAAAACAGAAGCAGACCCCGTGACACCACACCAGAGAAACCCCACCAATTCCTAATAGAATTAAGTTTTGATCTTAAATCCTCCGTCTTAGATATATTTTTCCGTATGAAAGCATTTGTAGCACAAGTTTAACTAAAATTAACTTTACAACACTTTGTTTGCATACGCAGCCTATTGCGGACACAGTAGCGGATTTTGATATGGGCGACGTGGGCGGTTGCCCAGGGCGGCATCGTGGTGAGGACGGCATCATGGCATTGGCAAAAAAAAAAGTTGCTAGCACCCATGCTGCCCCAACATCATGCCAACGCATTTTGGGAATTGTGCTGGCGTTCGGTTTTCCATTGCCCATTTGTGATGAGTAAGGGCGCCCTCCACGTACGAGGTGCGCCTACTGCTTGCTGAACAGGGGGCGGGACGGCGGGGGATTCTCTGGCTGGCTGGCATCTAACAACTAGCTCGCAAAGTAAAACAAAATAAAAACAAACCAACTAACTGGGGCTGTCAACATTAAAGCCGTCATCACGATTAATGCGATAAAAAAAATTTTTTAACGCAATAAATCCATCTGGAGCGCAGAAAGGTTCAAAATCCCTGAAATGTCTCTGTCAATGCATTTCGGGCAGTTTGTCCAAAGTTCGTCCATTCTGCGCTCCAGATGGGTTGATTGCGTTAAAAATTGTATTCGCGTTAAATGTGATGAGCCCTATAACAAACAAAAAAACTGAAGACATGGCGATATAGATTTATCATTTGCACTGGTGTGTTTTCTAAATTCTATCACACACATATATGCGAAAGGTGAGCGTGAGGGCCCTCGGTGCGCCTGCTTGCTGATGCTGCTCGTGACTATCCAGAGTTGGGACCAGGAAGCAGGAAGCTTTCTAAGTCCCTGTTAGTACATTTTTAATAATTTACCAACAAATTGATTCACTCTTCCTTCCAGTAAACCGTTTGTAGCACAACTACAAACGGAAGGGGTGGAGCAGTGGGATCAGGGTGTGGTTTCAAGGAAGGCTGACCCACATAGCTGACCTCCATCACCTAATCACGTTTCCCCATTTGAGTGGGCCGCCATGATCTGAGGAGCTGTATGTGGTGTGCAGCAGGAGGAGGCAGTTGAAAAGCTGCTGCAAAGAGAGATTTAGCAAATAAACGGACATCCATTGTGCATCGTTGTGTGTTGGGTCCTTTGTCTTATCATGGTTCGTTTAAATCAATAGACACTGCCAAGTCATAACTGAAAACCCAGTTTTATTTGTTGTTATGTATTGGCCTTACTCAGAGTTTCTGTCTAATTTCTCAGACTTTTTATCTGATGAGAGCAGCTCAGATAAAATAATTATTGTGGGTGATTTTAACATCCATGTAGATGCTAAAAATGACAGCCTCAACATGGCATTTGATCTGTTATTAGACTCAATTGGCTTCTCTCAAAATGTAAAAGAACCCACCCACCACTTTAATCACACTCTAGATCTTGTTGTAACATATGGAATAGAAACTGAACATTTAACAGTGTTTCCTGAAAACCCTCTCCTGTCTGATCATTTCCTAATAATATGTGCATTAACAATAATGGATTACACAGTAGTGGGGACTAGTTTACATCATGGTACATGCCTTTTTGAAAGTGCTGTAACTAAGTTTAAGAATATGTTTCATCCACTGTTACCTTCTCTAATACCATGTAATAACACAGAGTGGAGCAGCTAGCTGAACTCTACTCCCACAGTTATCTTGTTAATAATTGTACATCTTCCTCGCGTTGTGAGTCTGGATACTGTAGCACCTCTGAAAAAGTAAGCTTCAAATCAGAAGTACTCGACTCCCTGGTACAACTCTCAAAAACTCACCATGAAGCAGATAATTCATAAGCTGGAGAGGAAAGGGCATATCACAAATTTAGAAGATCATCATTTTGCCTGTAAAGTAGTTTGTTGCTCAGTAAAAAAAAAAAGCCCTCCTTAAAGCTAAAACATCTTACAATTCAACATTGATTGAAGAAAATAACGACCCTGAGTTTCTCTTCAGCACTGTAGCCAGGCTGACAAAAAAGTCAGAGCTCTGCTGCTACCTTGAGTAGTAATGTTTTTAATGTATGCTCAATCAGGTAAGGAAATCCTGAAAGTTGAATCTGTTTATCTGGGCATGGCAATTTTTGTGGGTATCAGTATTTTCTCCCACTGAAACCGTTACATCCAGATGAATAGAATCAACTTTGGGCTCCAATTTGTTCATGTAAGTGTCCTCTTCACACACCAAGGTCATTATGGAGTTCCACAGGGTTCAGTGCTAGGACCAATTCTGTTTACATTATGAATGCTTCCTTTAGGCAGTATTATTAGAAGGCATAGCATACATTTTCACTGATATGCAAATGACACGCAGCTTTATCTATCCTTGAAGTGAGATAGCACAGACAAATTAGTTAAACTGTAGGAATTTCTTAAAGATATAAAGACCTGGATGACCAATAATTTTCTTCTTCTAAATTCAGATAAAACTGACTTATTATACTTGGCCCAAAAATCTTAGAAATATGGTATCTAGCCAGATGCTTACTCTGGATGACATTACCTTGGGCTCCAATAACACATTTTTGACCACGATATGTCATTTAATGCACATACAACCCCAATTCCAATGAAGTTGGGTCATTGTTTCAATAGTATATAAAAGCAGAATACAATGACCTGCAAATCCTTTCAACCTACATTCAATTGATTACACTACAAAGACAAGCTATCTAATGTTCGAACTGATGAACTTTATTGTTGTTTTGTAAATCTTCACTCATTTTGAATTTGATGCCTGCAACATGTTCCAAAAAACCTGGGACAGGGGCATGTTTCTGCTTTCCTTTAACAACACTCTTTTTATTGCATATAATTAACACACGTGATAAAAATTGGCACCATGAACTACGGACGTGTAATCTAATAACAAACAGGTAAGCATATTTTATGTTGGCTTTGCCTGTGGTGGCATATTGGCTCTGGCATGACTGGCTTTAAGACATGCTGCTTTAGTTAATTATACACGTCAAAAGGAAATATGACATTGAAAGTCGCTCTGAGAGGGTTGATGTTGCTGCACGTCAAAGTTGCCAACCCTAATAGTTGGGCAACTGCGGTACTGTTTAGGAGTTATTTCTTTAGGTGTGCTTGTGTGACAAGACTCGGGTTGAGTGGGTAAACAATAATGATGAATACAATAAATGGGAGTGCCATCAGAAAGACATCCGTCAGGTGCGCAGCCATAGAATGGTCACAGTGAAGAGGGACCCTTGCTTGTTTTTTCTGGGATAGAGTCGATTCACTCAAATAGGGTGAAGATGGACTCTTGGTTGTTCTTTTATTGTTGTTTGGTATGCAGCCAGGGTACAAAATTGCAGCACAAGACTGTGGGGTGAGGGTTCAATCAGGAGAGTGTGATGTGGAACTGGGTGTGTTGTTAACAGTCAGCAAAACTTGCAAAATAATGGCTGTTTAGAGTGAAGAGCCAGTTTAATGAAGCTGGACTCTTGTTTTTGTGGTCCTTGTTGTGGTTGCAGCATTGGTTAAAGAGACATTTTTAGAAATGTGCATAAAATAAGAGGGCAAGTGTAAGTCTTGCTAGAGCAGCAATGAGGTGCAGCAGCGGATTGATCCTACTGGCATGCAAAGTTTCAGAGTAAATGACTGACATAAATAAACAAAACAAAAATTGAAAAAAGAATAATTCTGAATCAGTGTTTATTTAACCTGTACATAATGTTTTATCATGGGGTCACAAGGCAGCAAATCGCCACAAGGCAACAGCGGGTCAAGTAAATGTAAAACAAAACAACTTTTCTAGGAAAACAATGAAAACAAATCAGAATATCAGAATACTTTATTAATTCCCAGTATATTGCACAAATTACATATTGACACAGGTTGGCAATGAGGTGCCCCTCTTACCATACTGTGCTTTGTTATTTTCTCTGTCGAGGATGTGCAAATAGTAAGGGTATGCAACTGTTGCAGTGTGTTTTGATAAAAGAAAATCCTGTGCATTGTCCCACAGATTTAAAAAGACCTCAGCCGCCTCAGAAAATAGAGACGGCTCCAGCCCTTCCTGTAGAGTACAGTGGAATTTTTAACCCAGTCCAGTTTATTGTCCATGTGTGCTTTGAGGTGTTTATAGTCTCCCACTATATCCACATAAACCCCCTGGACTGAAACCGGGGTCACTGGTTTTCTGAGCCTTCTAAAGTCCAAAATCAATGCCTTTATCTTTGTCCCATTAAGCTGCAGATGATTCTGCTCCCACCACTTGACGAAGAGTACGCCATCTCATCATCCTCAGTGATGCATCTAAGCACCACAGAGTCATCAGAAAACTTCTGAAGAGGCCAGGTCTCTGTGCAGTGGCTGAAGTCTGTGGTATAGAGGGTGAACATGAAAGAGGACAGTCCCTTGTGATGTCCTGGTGTCACACACAATGCTGAAGATGCGCATTTTGTGGTCTTCCTGCCAGGTAATCAACAATCCAGGATAATATGAGAGAGGCATCCACCTGCATCACTGTCAGCTTATCACCCAGGAGGGTCGGCCTGATGGCATCAAATGCACTGGAGAAGTAAAAAACACATGACCCTCAGAGCGCTCGCCAGCTGATTTTGGTGTGTCTAGACATGACTGAGCAGATACATGATGGCATCCTCAGAGGCAGGTCTGGTAAGTGAACTGAAGGGGGCCAGATGTAGCCCGATCATAGGTCAGAGCTGATCAAGGATGAGTCTTTCCAGAAACAAATACAAAAAACAGGAGTTTCTCTTTATTGTATATAATAAATACGCATTACTGTAATGTAGTCAGACTCGAACATCAAGGAAGGCGGTAGGGAAGCAGACTCAGCAGACATTTCGGGTTTCCAGAGGTGTGCAATTTATTTACAGTGAACCCCATCCTACGTGAAACTTACAAAACTTCCCCCCCAAAGTAACTTAATTAACAAAATTCAAAGTACATGGATGCGGTAACACAGCTCACCTTTCCTCTCTCATCTGAATCTGGATTAGACTGGCTATATAGGGCCATCAATTTCCCTTCAATTAGTCCGGCCAGCACCCCTCACTTGAGCTGAGGGACCTAAAACTCTACACAGATGACTAAAAATGACAAAAACCTCCTCACACGCACATTTACACAACTAAACAGCTCTATTTACGAAAAAAAAAAGATTCAACAAATCACATCTGACGTCATCAGCACTTTAAAATGAGGAAATGCTAGGCGGGCCTTTCCCCACACCTGACCTACATGAAGGCTGAAAAGAAAGAACAAAGTATGAACAAATGACTTAATCTGTAACATAATAAAATTTAAAGAAACATGTAACTGACTATTTGCCTTAATTTGCAGAATGGTTTTTTTTGCCGGCAACAGAATGCTTATACAAACAAACCCAGGATAGTTAGTGCAGCAATGTTACTTTGACAAATACCAAATCATAGCAAATAAATACAGAGACAGAATAATGTGCATAATGTGCAAAAAAAGGTCAACACGTTTGGGTCAAGTGGAGAGCATTACAACTGCTCACTTTGTCACAATTACAATGAAGTTTTTTCCTATTTGGCATCACTGCAGTTTGCACACTGTAGATAAAATAACCTAAGAGATAGACCCTGTATTAGATAGTATCCAATACTATCTAATGCAGGGGTCTCCAACTCCAGTCCTCGAGAGCTGCTGTCCTGCAGCTTTTAGATGCATCCCTACTCCAATACAGTTCAATCAAATGGTTGAATTACCTGTTCAGCATGCCATTAAGTTTGGCAAAGGCCTGGTAACAAGCCATTCATTTGATTCAAGCTGCAAGTTTGCTGTTAGTAATAGTAGTGCTCTAATTTAGATACCTAGACAGATTAAATGAGTTGTAGATTATCTGCGGAGTTGTCGTAACCACCACATATATAAGATAGTTGTGATACTTTGAGCCCTGTGACAGGCTCACGTCCTTTCCAGGGTGTACCCTGCCTCTTGCCCTATAATAACTGGGATAGACTCTAGCACAATCACTCCCTGTACCATAATTTTACATAACAGATGTTGCAATTTTATAATCACTCCAAAGGTCAAACAGTAAGTTATTTTCACCCGTTTGGCAGTTCTACTCTGAACAGTAGCACGCTTAGATTGTACAGTGGCTTGTGTTTTGGTTTAATATGGGTCACAGCATTTTATCCTGCACACCAACAGTCTTTTCACAAGGAAACATAAGGAACAGGCTAGTACTTTGTTACATTAAGAATAATGATGATGCAGGTCATAAGAAGAAGAGTGTGTCGAGAGAGGTGGGACAGAGAGAGAGAGATTGAAGTCACCCCGGCTTACCTGTGATCACATCTGAGGGGGTAAAAGGTCTAAATATCCAGACTAAAATGGATGTTATGTAGGAATAAGGTCATGATAGAGGTAATTGAAGGGAAATTACATAAAAATGTCAAAGATGAAGTGAAGTATATTCATGAATATAGCGAATGCTGATTTGTAATGGAATTTTCTGCTAATAACAGAAAAGTAAATGTGATGAAAATGTAATTAAGTGAGTCTAAAGTTTAAATGTTTTAAATCATGTATTTGGAGAAGTCAGATAGCGAGACAATGATAAGGTGGTTGTTGACATCGGGTCAATAGATGTCAATAACATGATTAGATGTCACATTAGAGGGGTGAGGAAGGGCGATCTGTCACAGATGTGTTTTCGCTTATTTTTCCATTATATCTCTAGTTCTGCTTCCTGCATCTGTAACCGCAACTGGAAACCATCAGCAGTAATCAGTGGATTGGGATTTAAGACCAGCTCAGACTTCCGCACTCTGCAATCTGCTAACCCACGGCTGTAAATCTGCCTTCATGTTTGGTTCTCACTTAGCTGTTCCTTGTGTTAACCTCTCATGTCCTTGTGTCTCCAGTTACCTCTGCCTTTAAACTTACCTGTCGTTCTTCTGGTTTTACTAACGGTAGTTTATCCTGCCATCATGCAACTGCTGAATATTCACCTGCCTGCTCTCCTGCTCCCAGCTTACCTCCAGATCACTGCAAAAGAGAGAAAAGGGCAGACATCGTGGTTCGCTGACTTCACCTCATGCCTTGACACTCACCTGGGTGCCCTCACCCCAGAGCTCCCTGTTGTCTGTTTTCCTGAGATGTTCATTTCCTGCCACACTTCCATGATTAAGATTCCTGAGTTTAATAAAGTCTCATGGTCTTGTGAAAATGTTTGCCTATTGAGTCTGCTTTTGGGTCCACCCTACGTACTGGCTTTTTGGCCTTCTGACGTGATCCAGTATAAAACTTAGGTGAAGAAGAGATACGGGGTTCTTCTCTTTGTCTTCTGTGAGATGAGCAGTTCAGAAGATTGGACCTTACAGTAGAAAATTCCATTAGAGACACCAGAGGGATCAACCACTGCCCAAACTGACCACAAATTGGTGTTGTATTTTTTGATGTTAGCTTTTGTTTCTTTATTTTCCCCTAATGACAGCATTTTCCATTCTAGGTGCTCCTGATAGAAAAATATGTTTTAAACCTATTTAAAGAGACCCTCTTATTCATGAATAACAGTACTGTGTTTTTATATACTGCTAAGCACTGATACCTTAAGCACTTTTCCTGTAGCTAAGTGGAGGAAATCCTGTTGTCTCAAACACACACAGAGACATGTAGACGGACACACACATGCATATGAAGCGTGATTTAAAGGGGAAGGTACCATAAAGTGTCCAGTGCTCACCCCGGTATCAAAGATACCAAAAAACAAAAACTCCCATGCTGCATTGCTTTTGGCCTACAGGACACTCACCAGCCTGCTAATCTCCTCTTGTCTGTCTGGTGCAGAGCGGGCTGTGGCTTTGATCATGGTTGATATTTGGTTTTCGGATAACTTTTAACACTGCATCATTCACTAAATTGCAGAATATGATCAACTGGAACTAAAAAAACCCAAAACATTTTGCTATATGAATCACAATACACAGGACTTGGAATATGAAATAGAAGAGAAGAAGCTGGTGCCTGGATCTATCAATAAATATTGCTGCTACTATACAAATGAACAGTACGAGTGGATTAAGACTGACAATAAATTATCAGTTATCCACTTTGATCATGGCTGATGTTTGGTTTTCAGATAACTTTTGATACAGTGCTGTCCAGCTACAGTGTTGCACACCTCACAATTCAGCATTCAGCTTTCTTCTCAGGAAGGTATTTATCTCAAACCAATGCAGCAGAGTGACTGACAACAAACCAGCGATCATCAAAAGGTTTGGAAATTGCAAGCACAACAACGCACTGCTGAAACAAAAGCATCTAACGTCTTAATCAATGAACATCTAGCCAAACGACACCAGCTGTATCATTCACTAAATTGCAGAATATGATCAACTGGAACTAAAAAACATTTTACTATATCTAAATCACAATACACAGAACTTGGAATATGAAATACAAGAGAAGAAGTTGGTGCCTGGATCTATCAATAAATATTGCTGCTACAATACAAATGAACAGCACAACGAGTGGATTAATAAATTATCAGTCATCCACTTCAACTGTAGAGGTCTATATGCAAATTTTAATCACACAAAGGAATATCTAAACCAGTTTTCATATCCATTCAGTGCCATTGCCATATCTGAAACTTGGATTAATATGGATACTATTAGATAATGGAAATACAGTGGGATGCAAAAGTTTGGGCAACCTTGTTAATAGTCATTATTTTCCTGTATAAATCGTTGGTTGTTACAATAAAAAATGTCAGTTAAATATATCATATAGGAGACACACACAGTGATATTTGAGAAGTGAAATGAAGTTTATTGGATTTACAGAAAGTGTGCAATAATTGTTTAAACAAAATCAGGCAGGTGCATCAATTTGGGCACTGTTGTCATTTGATTGATTCCAAAACCTTTAGAACTAATTATTGGAACTCAAATTGGCTTGGTAAGCTCAGTGACCCCTGACCTACATACACAGGTGAATCCAATAATCAGAAAGAATATTTCAGGGGGTCAATTGTAAGTTTCCCTCATCTTTTAATTTTCTCTGAAGAGTAGCAACATGGGGGTCTCAAAACAACTCTCAAATGACCTGAAGCCAAAGATTGTCCACCATCATGGTTTAGGGGAAGGATACAGAAAGCTGTCTCAGAGATTCAAGCTGTCTGTTTCCACAGTTAGGAAAATATTGAGAAAATGGAAGACCACAGGCTCAGTTCAAGTTAAGGCTCGAAGTGGCAGACCAAGAAAAATCTTGGATAGACAGAAGCGACGAATGGTGAGGACAGTCAGAGTAAACCCACAGACCAGCACCAAAGACCTACAACATCATCTTGCAGCAGATGGAGTCACTGTGCATCGTTCAACCATTCGGCGCACTTTACACAAGGAGATGCTGTATGCGAGAGTGAGGCAAAGGAAGCCTTTGCTCCGCCCACAGCACAAACAGAGCCGCTTGAGGTATGCTGAAGCACATTTGGACAAGCCAGCTTCATTCTGGAATAAGGTGCTGTGGACTGATGAAACGAAAATTGAGTTATTTGGGCATAACAAGGGGCGTCATGCATGGAGGAAAAAGAACAGAGCATTCCAAGAAAAACACCTGCTACCTACAGTAAAATATGGTGGTGGTTCCATCATGCTGTGGGGCTGTGTGGCCAGTGCAAGGACTGGGAATCTTGTCAAAGTTGAGGGACACATGGATTCCACTCAGTATCAGCAGATTCTGGAGACCAATGTCCAGGAATCAGTGACAAAGCTGAAGCTGCGCCGGGGCTGGATCTTTCAACAAGACACCGACCCGAAACACTGCTCAAAATCCACTAAGGCATTCATGCAGAGGAACAAGTACAACGTTCTGGAACGGCCATCTCAGTCCCCAGACCTGAATATTATTGAAAACCTGTGGTGTGAGTTAAAGAGAGCTGTCCATGCTCCGAAGCCATCAAACCTGGATGAACCAGAGATGTTTTGTAAAGAGGAATGGTCCAAAATACCTTCAATCACAATCCAGACTCTCATTGGAACCTACAGGAAGCGTTTAGAGGCCGTAATTTCTGCAAAAGGCGGATCTACTAAATATTGATTTAATTTTTTTTTTGTGGTCCCCAAACTTTTGCATCCCACTGTATAATATGGACTTTGAACATGATTCAGGTAAATATTTTGGCAAAATGAAGATGGAGGAGGAGTGAGTATTTGGACAAATATTTGAAATTTAAGGTAGTGAATAATATGATAATGGTGATTAATATTGTATTGAATGTACAACAGTTGAAATCTATAAAGACAATAGTACTGTAGAAAAAATTGTTAGTTGTACATACAGAGCTTCAGGTATTGGTATTGAGGCCTTTAAAGACTGGATGGAGGAAACATTTACAGAAATAGGTCACAAACAAAATTTCATTTGTGGAGATTTCACTATTGATTTGCTTAATCCAAATAAACATTAAATAACATTAACACAATGACTGTATGAACCTATTCCCTAAAATTACCAGACATAACAGAAACTCATTACATTGTGTCACTCTCATAGACATTTTTACAAATTACATTGAACATAAGACAGTAAGTGGACTTCTAAGTAATGACATCAGAGACCATCTTCCAGTTTTTATACTCTATGGTAGGAATTACAAGATTAATAATTTGGACAGAACAAAACCGACGAGTAGGAACAGAGGAATGAAATGCTTTTAAAAACGATTTAATGAAACAGAACTGGGGTCAAATATATCAAAAAAAAGACAAAGGTGCTTATGACGAATTCCTTAGAATATTTAGATTGTTGTATAAATAATGACATTTGTAAATTGTCCAAAGGGTTAAAATTACACCGTTTGCTGATGATAAATATTTTCTCTACAAACATAGCTCTGGTCATGATCTACAGCATTTATTGGATGAGATAACTAAAGCATAAAATAAACAGTGTTGATATTGACGAGTCAATAAAAATTAAAAGTTCTTAGGGTAATAATGGATGAGAGACTTAACCGGAGAGCACACATAAGATATATTCATTCCAAATTATCAAGATACATTGCAGCTGTGGCTGCCACTGAAATAACACAAGATTAGGTCAAAATGGTAGGCTACAAAGATTTATTTTCAGCCACATATAACCAAATGTTACTTTCAGGAAAATCTGTTGTAACTCTGAACAGCGCCTTAACAACAAATCAGATCAATATAAGAATGGTGACGCCTTATGTAGACTCACAAGACATTCTGAGTTGGTTTAGAGGCTATGAAGGAATATTTTAATTTGATTAGTCCATCAGGAAATACCATCTGTAGGCAGTAACGTCACATCCGTGAAACTTTTTTCTAAACTATGTACGTCAGGTTTGTAAGTAAGACATATTCTATTTGCATTTTAGCTGTCGTAATTTTCCGTGGCTTGACCTGTTTTGCTCAGGTATTTTAACAGTCAGAGCAAGTCAAAGACACAGTGACACACCTCATGCAAGTTACTTACTCCGTACTGTAGATGTCCCCAGAAGAAACCATTCATATAATTTTACATCTGCCTCAATCATAAACCTGGGAAATACAGACTGAATGCACAGGTAGAGGAAATTCAATTATGAAGGCAAATACAAGTAAGAATAGGAAAGAAGTGAGCCCTTTATGATAAACTATTTGTTTAAGAATAGTGAGAGTGACTTTTCACATTTTGCAATACGTTTTTGTGAAAAGGCCAGAGCAGTTAGTCAGATAAGTACTGGATTTTGAGTCTGCAGTGAATGGTTATGCATTAGTTAAATTCTAACAAACACTATGCTCTAAGACTTGTACATGTTCAATTAAAACAACAGTGACAGCAGTATTATAAGCAGAAATTGGAAAAATAACATAACTACTGGGCAAATTTACAAGGCCACAGACAGGTTTCTTCAACAGAAGACATACTTGAACCTTCCCAGAAAAAGAGAAATAAAGAGCTGTGGGATGATAGAAACAGAATTTATGATAGTGAGATGATTATTCAATCCCTGTTGAATTTGTAAGTTTGTTCATTTCTTTAAAAGTGAGCAATCTAATTTTTACGGTAGTTTCGTAAAAATGAGACTCATTTTATAGGAAGGGGATAGAATGTCAACCAACAATCCAGAAAACAAACACATTACATAAAAGTTCTAAATTGATTTGCACCTCATTGAGTGAAATAAAATTTGATCCCATAAAATCCAGCCAGAATTCCAGCTCCCACAGATTGGCTGTGTACCCATGTGGCACGCAAAGTACAATCAGTTACAGATACTTCTGCACTCAACTCGTTATGTTCCTGAAACACACCTGTCTTCGATTCCACCCTCTCCACCAATATGGGCAAGACCAAAGAATGGGCTACAAGCCCATTCAAGCTACAAGCCCATTCAAGCTTCAAGCCCATCAACAAGAAGCTTGGTGAGATGGAGGCAACTGTTGGTTGCAGTTAGGACCACAGTCACCTAGAACACTACTGGTAACACACTACATCATTGATTGAAATCTTGCAGCAGCGGCAAGGTCCTCCTGCTCAAAAGGACACGAGTACAGGCCCATCTTAAGTTTGCCAGTGAACTTCAAAGATGATTCAGAGAAGGCTTGGAAGAAAGTGCTGTGGTAAGATGAAACCAAAATCAAACTCTTTGGCATCAGCTTGACCTGCAGTGTTGGGATGAAGAGAAATGCAGACTACGAGCTGTAGAATATCATCCCCACAGTTAAGTATAGGGGAAATATTATGAATTTGGGCTGTTTTTCTGCTAAGTATAAAGGATGACATCACCGGACTGAGGGGCCAATGGACGAGGCCGAAACATACCACCAAGACAACAGAGGAGTGGCTAAAGAAGAAGCACATTAAGATTCAAGTTCAGTTTTACTTCCTCATTTATTTATTTATTTCATTTCGGCAGTCCTGGCCTTAGGGTTCAGGACTGCCAAAATAAATTAAATACACCATTAAATAATTTAATGTATCAATAATCAATATGGCAATAAATAATTAATTAAATATGGCATAAATATGTATTTAATTAATTCCCATTTTATTTAATTAATGACACATTTAATTAATTATTTAATGGTGTATTTAATAAATTCATTTTGGCAGTCCTGGCATTCCATATAATATAGCTATTGTGGAAAAGAGGTAACAGCAGAACATGATTTATTTATACTGAAATATGAGGATCAGAGAAAGCAGCTGGGGAAATGAAAGTCAGCCTGTCTATTACTGATACACTTCAAAAGAACTCAGAAAGTGAAAGTGGCTAGGTGGGATTCATCAGGTACATTCAGCTGCTTCCTGTAACCTGTGCCTTTACCTGCACCTCCCTGGAATTGTTACAGGCGACTTACATTTTCTGTGTCGACGCTGTCGTTTCCTGTCTGTGCATTTCCGGCTACCTTATCTGCAAAGATTCACTGCAGAAATTAATCAACTGTTATTCTCCACGAGATCGCATGTTTGATTTTTCTCACTGAGCACCGGTTGGTGGCGGTATTGCACCAGTTCGACGTGTGCTAAGCGCCAGTGCATTCATCATGAAGAAGAAGCCAATAAGGAAATGTTACACTGAACGCTTCCCAGGATTTTCCTAGAAGAAGTTAATGGAGCAGACAGAAAGTAATGGGTAGATTTTTTTAAAATAACCTCTTGTTTTAATACAAGTGCAAACAAATCTCAGGTCGTAATGTTCTTGTTCTCCTTAATCAGCATGGACAAGGTGGTAAACTGTTTCAAGAACAGACCAGATGCTGTTGCCAGACTGATCTGCTTTCCCTGGGCAGGTGGAGGGTCCATACACTACGCTCGCTGGGGAAATGTCCTCAGCAGCTCTGTTGAAGGTGAGGTGCCAGAAAGCATTTCACGTGTACGTGCTTGCACGTTGTAACCAAAGCTCCAGGAAGCAAGTGGAAAAGAAATGTGGTGGTCTTGTATAACTAGTCTTCTCGTCTGTGTTTATGACTAAAGAACTGCTGGACAAAAGAATTTTGGAGCATAGAATAAGTTCCTTGGCTCTTGACTAAATGTTATCTGCAAAAGAGTTGAGGGGAAAAAACACCTTAGAAAAAAGTTTTGCCATCAACATATATCAAGATTACCTTTTACTTTTACATTTATTGTTTGAATTTAAAATCCATCTACTCACATACAAAATAACCAATAATCAGGCCCCATCGTATCATAAAGACTTCATAGTACCTATAGTACATATCTCAGCAGAGGACTTTGCTGTTTAAGATTATTTAAAAAAGAAAGTTTTAAGACTAAAGTTCATAAGTCAGAGCTGGATCAGGTGACCCTGAACTGTCCCCCAGTCATGCTGCAATACATTTAGTCTGCTGGAGGGCTTCCCATGATTAGTGTGTCTTCTCAGTCTTTGCATGTTTACACACCTATTTGCATTTGATGATTAGTTTTTACCAAACTCTGTCTCTCTCCTGTAGTTTGCTTTTATTCTCGCTCCCTCTGCGTTCGTGTCTTTGTCTCGTGTCAACAGGTGGTGGCATTAGCACTGTACCCTCACACCAAGAAGGTCCTGGGTTCGAATTCGCCACTCTGGCCGGGACCTTTCTGTTAGCATGCGCTCTAGCACATTGCGGCTTCTATCCAGATACTCCAGCATCTTCCCACAGTTAAATCACTTGCAGTTATTGGGGTTAGATTAATTGGTGATTCTAAATTACACATAGATGTGAGTGTGTGTGTGTGTGTGTGTGTGTGTGTGTGTGTGTGTGTGTGTGTGTGTGTGTGTCTGTGCTGTGCGGCGTGCGCGTGTGTTCGTCCTGTGAAAGAGTGGCGACCAACTCTGGCGTTTACCTTTCAGAGAAAGGTGTTTTCCACGGCTTGTATCTGCAACCTCATGCCAATTATGAACAGAATTGCCAGCACTCTAGTCCGTCACTTAAAAACAGTCCTGGCATTTAAAAACAATCAATCATCAGAATTAGGTTTCTACACATGCCTCAGAGGACTTTTATGCTTTGAATTATTTATGGTTACTCTCTTTTACTCTGAATCAAAGGAAGACAAATACTCAGAAGAAACATCACCTCATGTCTTTACAGTGTTTTTTTTTTTTTTTTTTTTTGTAGTGTTGGCTGTCAAACTTCCCGGCAGAGAGAGTCGAGCTAAAGAGCCATTCTTTGAAAACATGCAGCAGATCGTGGATGAAGTCATTAGTGTGCTGTTGCCGCTGCTAAAGGAGAAGCCATTCGCTCTGTTTGGCCACAGGTATGGCGAGAATAAATGATCCCTGAATAAAAACAAGGCTATCGTCAAAAACAGAACACTGCATGGTTTTAATCCCTGCAACATAAAAAAAAAAAAAAATCGAATCTGTTTCAGTTTCGGTGCCTTCACAAGCTTCGCTGTTGCAGACGCTCTGAAGAAAATTCACAACATGGAGCCAGTTCACATCTTTCTGTCTGGTGCTTCTGCACCTTATGTAAGTAAAACTACTGGATGACCTGGAAAACTACTTATTACTTAAGTCTTTTTTTGCTTGGAAGTACGCTTTTTAAGTATTTTTTCTTTCATTGCTTGTGATATTTATTAGTTCCACGAAGCAAAAAAAGACAAACTTAAACCTGCTTTTTGGGGCTGTGGACTTCAAATCTAGTAATAAGTGATGCAGTGACAAACGTGAAAATCCTCTCTGTGCTGTTATGTCACCACTTCATGCTTTATTCTACATTTCTATGCTTCTGCCACATAATTTTTACCCAAAACTCGGATCACCAAAGAGATTAAAATTCTTTCATTGAAACTATATTCACTGCACGCTAATCGCGTATTTTAAAATCGATTTAAATTAATTAGACTTAATCTGTACACACATAACTGCCATGAAAGCCCTGATCTATGAATCCTGATGTTCATATTCAATAAACATCAGCGATAACATTTGGAAAAGCTAAACATTTGTAATTTGGCCTTTTTAACGTAAGAAAAGAGTTGGGTGTTGTTGATATGACATGACAACATCACTGTACTGTGTTGTTCTTTGTCTTTAAGTCAGAGACTCGCATTAAAACCCCAAAGAGAAGCGACTTGTCTGATGAAGATTTTCTGAAGTGGTTAATTTCGATTGGAGGGACTCCTCCTGAGCTGCTGGCGAACCCTGAAGTCCTCAAGCTCTTCCTTCCCACCCTGAAGGCTGACCTGCACGTCGTGGAGAACTACAGGTGGGCTGACGGCTGTCTGTTACTTAATCTGCTCTTAACATTTCTAAAACCAAGCGTAGATGTTGTCAGTGATGGGAGTTGCTGACCTCTCTGCAGATGTAACAAGGCGAGCAGCCCGCTTTTCTCCTGCCCGGTCACGTGTTTCGATGGGAAGGATGACATTCCTCATGATTTACAAGGTCAGTCCTCTAGCATGCCAAGGGTGTCCACAGGGGGGCCACAGTGGACAGAGCCAGTGTTAATATAACTGTACATTACTCTTATGGTTATTACATTGACTTAAACGCAAATTGCTACTTTGTGCTTCTCCCTTCTTTGTTTTGCCCTGAGCAGAGCAGTGTATAAGTAACCCTAACAATCCGTCTCCTTCTACTGAACTCTGACTTCAGTATCTTGCAGTTTGTTCATCGGAGTGTGAAAGTTAGATCGAAAGAACTCAGCCATAGAAACAACTTCTTGTATGTATGAATGGGTGAATGAGCCTTGTAGCACAAAGCGCTCAAGCAGAGTAGTGAAGAAATTTAAATGCATACATTAATAATTACATAATTACACACAAGTTAATAATCAAATTAAAATGTACACACAAAGGCCCCGTTTCATAGTGAGTGGTCGGCATTTGT
This sequence comes from Oreochromis aureus, assembly GCF_013358895.1. Classification (NCBI taxonomy): domain Eukaryota; kingdom Metazoa; phylum Chordata; class Actinopteri; order Cichliformes; family Cichlidae; genus Oreochromis; species Oreochromis aureus. Next base: position 27,938,149 of record NC_052962.1, on the reverse strand, counting down.
CAGGATGTTTCTTATGTGGTGAAAACCACCTTTAAAAAAATGTCAGGAGGAATAAGCTTTGGTTAGTAAATGATGATCTACCTGGTTTATGGCTTCACCTGGTCCAGGGATGTCTGTGTGCAGCAAGAATGTGTGACTGAGTACGTGAAAGACTTTGATTTACAGGTGATCAAGTGAAATTAGTGTGTGTGTGTTTTATTAACAGCTTGGAAAGACATCACATCAGGAGATTTCACCATAAAGATGTTCCACGGATCTCATTTCTACCTGAAGGACTCTGGAAACGAAAAAATAATTTTGGACTACATCACAAAACATTTAGAAACCTCAGAAATGGACTATTTATAAACAAAATGACTTTCGTAATTTTTCTACTAATTTATGGTGGTATTTAATTGTGTTAACAGTGTAGCTTGTTATGTTTTGACCGGCCCAGTCCCACGAGTAGTACAGTGAATTCAGTAACTAAGCTAAAAGTTTTGAGACCTAAAATAAATATCCTATTCCTGTTAATGACTTATTTTAATTATCTAGAGTTTGTGATTTAGAAAGAGTTGATTAAATATCTCTGGATGCATCTTTTTCTGCTTTAGTTTGGATTTTTCTTTTTTTGACTGACTCCACAGAAACAAAACAAATACAATTTCTCTTTTTAAATCCATATTTAAATGATTACAGTCTAGTAATATATTCGAGATGCACTAGATTCACAAATAAATATATTGCCTCATCATATATGTGACATTTCTACAACTGTTTTATTATTCAAGTTTATTATTTAACCTCAGTTGCAATTCTGAGGAAAAACACAAGCATGTGTTCAGATTATTGATTCAGAATCAATTTTCAATCGTTATTATTTTAAATCCTATTTTTTATTATTGAGACCTAAACAAAATTTAGGTCTATATTTGGAGTGTTTTTTTGTTTTTGCTTCAGTTTGTTGCATCACATTAAAGTGAAAACAACCTTAAGTAATGATTTTCAATTGCATGTCAACGTTGAGCCACAGGACAATATTTAAATGTTTAACAGTGCTCTATGTGCCCTGTGAATAACATGCCTTGTTCTAAGTGCAGTTGTCTTTTGCCCAGTGAAGCATGAACCTAAAACAAAAACAGGAGCAGTCTGAAGAACACGCAGGTCATGAAACTGTCAGTGTTTTGTATAGAAACACGGGAGTTAAGGTTAATCACATAAATGGAAAAGAAAATATTTCCTAGTCAATATTCTTAGAGTACACGGTTAAACATTCTGAGTTTAGTTTCTTTGGCAGCCAGATTCAAGTGAGGCAGAGTCGAGTGTTTGGGTTGGGATCCAGCTACACGTAGCCATCGTCTCTGGGAGGACGAGGAGGAGGGGGCGGTGGCAATTGATCGCTGTCCATCTGCTGTGTGTCAGGAATGTTCTCCAGTGTGAAGGAGTCAGTGGAGCGAGTGCTGATGCGAAGAGGGGCCAGGCGGCGCAGGTTGCTTGGGGTCCTTGGCAAATCCACCTGAGCTCGATGTGATAGAGCCACCATGCTGCTGTCGAGCTCACTCTCCGCAAGCCAAGGCGGAATCTGCAACAAATCCATGGGGTCCAGGTCCGGCATGAAGGCTGGGTTCTCAATCCCAGCTGAATGAACAAAAGAAACTGAATTAGCACCTCAGGTTTCTATATTATGGCTTCTGTTGTTCTCAACGATTTGCAAACATTATTTATGATTGAATGTGTCGTGTTTAAAATGACAAAAAGAAAAAAAATAAGGTAATTTCAGTGGTCGTAGGAACATGTCTGAAAGAAGTTTGGAGAGAGTAATGTTTACAACAGTCTACTTTCCACTTTTCTTTTTACAATAGTCTGTAAATGCAAAGTAAGGAGATCAGCTACTGGACTTTGTTAGAGAAATCTTGTCTGATAAAGGATTCAAGCAGCCCAACAGTACTCAGTCTTCTATTATGAAGCATGCTGTTGTGATGAATGCATTAGCATTGTTTTGCACAAATATCCAAGGCCTTCCCTAAAAAGATATTTTCTGGATGGATATGTTGCAGTAAAACCTGTATATACCTTACAGCATGATGGTTCCTTTCCACATGTGCAAGCTGCTAATTCCATAGGCATTAATATACCCCCATACCATTAGAGATGCAAGCTTTTGAAGTGAGTACTAATAACAGTGCAGTGTCCATGTGTCCCATCCAGTTCATTTCAAGTGAGCTGCATTTCTGCATGTCGTGGTTAACTTTGTTCACAGACAACATGTGGAGGTGTTTCTGAGCCCATGCTGTGATTCCCTAAACAATGTCATGCCAGTTTTTAATGCAGTTTTAATGCAGTTTTAATGCAAGGATCACAGGAATCTGTTGTGAATCTTTGGCCATGTTTTTTGCACACAGAGATTTCTCCAGATTTTCTGAGTCTTGTGATGAGATAATCAAAGTCTTTGCCATTTTATTTTGAGGAACATTTTTCTAAAATTGTTCCTTGATCTGTAGACAACATTTTGCAGATTGATGAACTTCTACCTATGTTTTGTTCTGATAAACTCTGCCTCTCAAAGATAATCTTTTTATACATAGTCATGTTACTGTTCTGTTACCAGTTAAACTAGAAAAATGTTCTTCCAGCTAATTCTTTTTAGTACCACCTAATTTCCAACCGTCTTAACTTTTTATGATTACTGCTACAATCAAATTCAACATAAGATGATCTTTTTCACAAAACAGTAAAATGTGTACTTTTACGAGCTATATGGATTTATGAGATTTGACACTGTGTGCTTGATGCTTCTCGTCTGTGTACATAAATTCAACACAGCTTCAGTTCTCTGAAAATGTTTTACAAATGTTTGTGGAGTCAGAGCGGAATTAGGCAATCATACGATGAGCTGTCTTCACACATGCACTGCAGCCATAAACTGTTCCCAACAGGTTAGAAGGAAAACGTTCAAAAGAAATGAATCGAACATTAGCCAGGCTTTAACCTGCCAGTCCACTAGTACAAAGTCCATGTGATGTATGACAGTCGGGTACTTTTTCCCTGCAGCTCACCCTTACATAAACCACATACGGTATTTCCAGTAGTGCGAGCCTGAGGATGACTATTTCCTGCTGTGTGCTGCACAGAAAGGTGGTAAATCATCTGACCTTGTTCTCTCAAACAGAAACACACAGACTGAAAACTGAGAATTTCATTTTAAAGATAAAATTTTTAAAAAGGTACTTGAGCAAATTTTGTTTCATATTGTATCTATTTTGACCTTAATTGCATATAAAGTATGGTTCTGTAATATTTGTGTTTATAGTTGTACAACACCAGCTACTCTCTTGGTCCCTCTTGAAAAATATATGTTTGCTCTTAGATACAGGATTTACAGACTTGTTTTACCTCCTGCTCTGTACGTGGCTCTCATGTATGATTGGTCATAGCCAGAAGCGCTGTCTCCCTCTGAGCCTAAAAATGAACATGACAAGATTTTCATTGGCTCTTTAAGTGCTTACCTATTTTAAATCTGAAAAAAGAAAAAAAAGCACCCAACAATCATACAAACCCTCATCACCAGAATAGCTGGTTTTAGCCTTGTCCATTGACTTTCCATTTGGCATCTGTAACAGGAAGGAGTCATTCGATTATTAGCTGTGGTTCAAAAAGTGAAATTCTAAGTCATATTCATTTGTTCTCATGTTTAGGACTTGGTAGCATTTTAAATTTTCGGATAAAAGATTAGTAACAGTAGCAGCTGACAAATGAAAATGAATAAAGTAACAAGAAACATGATAGTTTGTCCACCAGAGGGAACTCTGTAACTTCACTGTTAGCGATACACTTGCTTGGACCCTCACAAACACAACAACCAGCTGATCCAAGCAGAGTTATGCAGAGCGTAAACAACCAATTAAATAAATGCACATAAAAACTGTTTGGGAGATTTGTTTATGTTTCATGTGTCTGAAAGAAAAAATGATGTGATACCCAAATTTGAGTAGAAACCCTGGACTTTTCTGAGAATTGAGATATTAATGAAGCATAAAATTCAACCACTAAAACAAATTTATCTCCAGGAATGCCAATAAATAACTGTAATTTGGCATCTTCACCAAAAACCTTAATGTTCTTTATTATTTTTTCTTCTTGTAAAACATTTGAGAATTCATGGATAAGAAGAATAATTATGTTTCAGAATTAAAAATATGACTTTCAATCCAAACCAAATGTGTAAGCATACTGGTGGATTATCAACTACAGAAAAATAAAAATGATTTCTGTAATTGCTAATACTGTTGATTTAGGGCACCTGTGCTATAAATCTTGCACTGGTTGGTGGTCTATTAAATTTGTTAACCACCATTAAATATTGGTATAGGTATCCAACAGTTCTATTGATTTTTGGGAAAAATTGATACCAGACAATAAATAAATACAATGATCTGATCGCTGCTGCAAGACATGATTAAAAAAAAATCTAAATACTGAAAATTTTAATTATGTCTAAACATGAGATAAAGTTAGTATAAAACAGTTTTAAATAAGTTTTGAAAAGTGGTATTTTACTTCAGGAAGAAAATAAATATAGAAATGAAGTTATGACCTTCTGCTGCTGTTCTTTTTGTGTGTGCTTGACAATCGTCTTTGGTGGTTTGACGCCCATTTTTGCAGACGTGAACGACTCCAGTCGGTTCCTCATGGTTCTCTGGAAGATCTCCTGGACTTCTTTTTCATCTCTGTTGATATCGAAATGGCTGCGACTGAATCTGTGCCGATGCTGTAAACAAGAGGACGAGAAGACAGCTTAATACTCCTTCACAAAATCAAAAACAGCAGGTCATGAAGTCAAGCTTAGGCTTAGGTTCAGCTCTGTGTTAATAGACTAGAAGATCTGTTGAGCTCCTGCTCACAGTTCCTGCACATCTGCAAGCCACTTTGCAATGCATCTACCACCCAGTGCTTCCTTTATATACTACACTATATGGCCAAAAGTATTTGGTTGTCTGCCTTCACACATGTGAACTTGAGTGACATCCTATTCTTAATCCTTTGGGTTTAATATGATATCAGCTCACCCTTTGCAGCTATAACAGCTTCAACTCTTCTGGGAAGGCTTTCCGTGGTTTTAGGTGTGTTTATGGGAATTTATTAGGGAACTCAGACACTGATGTTGGACAGGATGTCCTGACTTGCAGTCTCCGGTCTAATTCTTCCCAAAGATCTTCTGGTATTTTGAGATCAGGACTCTGTGCAGGCCAGTTCTTCGACACTGAACTTGCTCATCTATGTCTTTATAAACTTTACTTTATGCACTGGTGCACAGTCATGTTGGAAGGGGCCATCCTCAAACTGTTCCCACAAAGTTAAGAGCTTAAAATTGGTCAAAATGTCTTGGTATGCTGAAGCATAGTTCTCACTGATGCCTGGAAAAATTCTTCTTTTGATAACAAGTTAAATTGTACTAATTATATAGAAGCGCGGCACTAAGGTGCTTTAGTAAGCCCTTGATGCAATGACTCAATGTGCTCATTACCTGTTTTCTGCTCTTGTAGAGATGCTGATCCAGAAGGTGGTGAGCGTTAATTGCCTCAGCTTCCCTCACAGCCTTCATGGTCTGCTCATGCATTTCCAGGCTCACTGATGGAATGGGATCTCTACTAAGAAGCAAACCAAATCATGTCAGCGATGTAAAGTAATATTAAAGTAGTAAATTAACTCTGGTTTCCATTTTACAGCACAGTGGCAAATTGAAGCTTCAGGCATAGAAGAAGTTTGTTAATCTAATCTAACTAATAGTTGCAGTGCATTTGATTTCACAACATGATCCTATACTGACTTTTAAGTCTGCTTTTAGCTCTTCTCTTATTGTCATAAAAATCTAGATTGCTCACCTCGTATTGGACATTGCACCATGATCATTTGACATATTTGCATTGTTGATATCGAAGGATTCACTTTCAGACTTTTTCTTGAAGTCAATAATGGAATTTTCATTACGGACAAACTCCAGAGAGCCCCTCCGCTCACCCTGGAACAGAAGAAGACCATGCTTTCTTTACATGTGGCAGTTTTATCAGTTTTCTTTAATGAGTACTTTAGCAAAATATACTTAAACTGGCAAATGATGCTCACTTCAGTCACATATTCCATAGCATCCTTGAGGTTCAGCTGATGGAAGACATCAAAGAGTTGGTCTTGTTTCTTCCTTGCAGATGGCTTCATCAAAATCCATGACATCCAGTTTTCCTCAAAATACTTCCACCTTCCAAAAAGGAAACGAAATGCTTATTTTAAAGTTTATTTTAAAATGAGAAGATATTTTCAAATTACATGTCAAGTCTTATACATACTTGCTCCTCATGTAGTTGTGTCCTATTTGTCCTGATATGTCTTCTATGGCAACCAGAGTATGATTAAACATCTAAAGAAAGGAGAAGGACTCTAATAACTGGATAGAAAATGGTTGTGTAGGTGAAACGAGAGATTTTTCTTTTTAGATTTACCTTGTTTGTCAATTTCTCTAGGAGTGAAACCTCAGTCACTGCAGCTCTCTTTACTTTAAGCCACATGACCAGAGGTTTCATTGTTATTCCCTGCAACAATTTCAAGCAGGAATGCAATAGTGTTAGGGGGGGTGGTAAGTGTTGCTCAAGTTCATGTGCTTTAACAGAGACCGGGTAGAGGACAGGGTTCTCTGTATCTTAGCTGTTCCTAGGACTACTTTGTTTTGGAGAGAGACCTCTGATGTTGTGCCTGGAATTTGTTTGGGAGTGACAGCTCCTAATGCTTTTATTGGTGATTTTTATTGGTACTTCTTTACTTTCATGTCAGAAGGGGCCCAGAGGCCAGTACAAGGAAGTGGACCCAAGGGCAGACACAAAAAGAAACAGCGATAAGGTTTTACAGGCTTTACTGTAAACACAGAGATGAGAAATGACAAGATGTGGGTTCATGTGAGAGCACCTGTAAGTAATACCTGTAATACAAGGGCGTGAGAGCAATATTTATTCTGTGGGCTTACTTGCAGGCCATTCCAAGGAATAGATTTCAGAGAGGTGCAGAGAATCTTGCCATGGAGGCCAGTGTCCAGGTAACTGAGCTGCATGTGAGCTGCAAGCTCCTCTTTTCAGTGCTCATTGAGCCTCCAGAAGCTGGACTTTGGTTCAGCTGTCTTATTATCACTATACTTACCTACATTAGCATTAGGAGCCATGACCCTAAACTTTGATGAGTGACTCCAGCAGATTCCAGACACAACATCAAATCTCCAAAGGAGTGCAGTCCCAGGAACAGCTAAGCTACTGCCGGAAGCCTTTTTTTTCTTCGAAAAAGATAGTTAACTAATTAAGAAAAAGCGACAAATTCACCTGCAAGATGACAGTGAAGTACACCACAATGAGTGTAGTGCAGACCATCAGGTTTTTCTCTTTTATCTTATTCTCATCCAGCATCACAGCCAGGCCATACGCAACAGCTCCTCGTAGGCCACCGTAGCTCATAATCACCTGATCTACAAACTCCAAGGGCACCAGCCTGAACCTGTTGAGGATCCAGGTGAGGAAAAACACACCTGCAGTACGAACACAAACACACAAACACACAGTCTTATATAAAGACTCACAAAATATCTTCAAATGAATCTTCATGAGTTTTGAATGCATTTTAGGAAAATCATACATTCTCTTGTTTCGGTCTATCATGGGCCGGCAGCAGTAGAAAAATTTATTTGCATAACAAATAAACTTTTTACATCACAGTGATGCTTTGAAACAAAACTGAGCCCAAAAAGACAAAATCTCACCAATGAATCTATACACCAAGACGAAGAGGAGCGTGAGTAGGATGAAGCCCGTGTTCCAAACCCAGATAACCTTATCGATGGCCGAGATGCCGAGGAAAACAAAGATGATGGTTTCTGATCCGTTGGCAAAAGCCTTCATGGCATATCTGACTGTTTGGACAGAATTCTCATCCATGTTTGCTCTGACGTACTTCTGACAGCACATTCCACAGAAGACAATCCTACAGAAAGGAAACACAAAAGTAGACTTTCATCTAAATATGCTTACAAAATATGCAAAATAGATGCAGAAATAATAAAACAAATTCAGTTGTAAAACACTCACGAAAGGATAGCAGACAGAGAAAGCATCTCAGCAGTCAGGTAGGAAAGATATCCCAAAACAAAGATGAAGCCTGGCTCGATGATCTGGATGTTTTTTGTGCATCTGGTCAGAAGTGAAATTAGTAGGCCAAAAACAAGGCCCACAAGGGAACCACCAAATGCAACCACAAAGAAGGAAACTGTAGAGAAAGGGGGAAATGTGTAAAAATCTATTTTTAGGCTTTGTTTTGTTTTTTATTGCATCTGTTTCCATGCCTCTACTCTCTACTGTCCTAACTGTCTGCTGCTAAAAAAAAAAAAAAAAAGAGTAAATAAAGACATCTCCAAAAGTTGAATCTATTCATCTGGATGTAGCGTTTTCAGTGGGAGAAACGTTTCGTCCCTCATCCAAGTGACTTCTTCAGTCTGAGCTGACTGCAGGTTTCCCCGATCTTATAAACAGTACATTTGCATAATGACTGAAACCAGCACCACTGAAGGAACAATGGGCTGTGAGGTCAGTTCCCAGCCAATGCCAATAAAAGCATTGTGGTAGCTTGAAATGGTCAATGCGTTTTGATGAAGAAGCTCACAATACTGAACAGTATTATTATTATTAACAGTTTAATAAATGTCATATCTTACCTATTCCTTTGATAATTTCTGCAGCATCAATTTTAGGTCCTCCCAGTGACACAAATGCATCAAACACATTGAAGAGCACCTAAGAGATGAAGGAGAAAAATTAATGTCTGGTCATTTAGCAGTAAAGAAGGACCCATGACAAAGGGTGCAATTCCCCTGTAATTAAATGGAATTTCAACGTATTTTATTTGAGATTGCAAAGTAATTATATTTACCTACAAGTACTACACACTAGAGTAAGAGGGTAACAGGTTTTTGTTGCGCAAAAACAAACAGTGTTACATTGTAGCTACACTGTCCTTTTGGGGACATGGGCAGTTTTATACAGTAGATTGATACTGCCTTTTTACGACTTTATTTAATCGTCGTTGTGTTAATGTGCATTAATGGAAGTCCTGTGGATGTGATAAGTACTGTTCCAGCGTACCAAGTTACAAAAAATAAATAAATACCACCAAATGTGTAGGCCTATGTGACCTTATAACTATGGAGCCACATCTAACTTAATTTTTTTTCTGTCACAGTCACAACAAGTGTATTGGAACAGAATGTCTCCTTTCCTGTGAAATACCTGGAAGTTAGGCAAGGTAAGTCCCTCCATAATAAGACCTGATGTTGGGAAATTTCCACGAATTACCACTTAATAAGGATCTATTAAAAATAATTTATACACTACTTAAAACACTTGCAGTGTAATTATTTCTTAGTTCCTTTAAAGCACATGAAGTTGTGCAAAACTAAAAATTACTAACTACTATTTAAAATTACTTACATAGTACTTAAATTTACTTATAGTATAATTATTTCCTTGTTTCCTGTAAAAAAAATAGTGTGCTTACTTTAAGTATAGGTCAAGTATGTGTGGGTAAATATAACCTCTTAAGCCCCAAAGGGATTTCTGAGCTTCCTGCTCGAAAATGCAATTACAAACTGACAGAAGAAGTCACTTGGATGAGTGACGAAACGTTTCTCCCACAAAACGCTACGTCCAGATGAACAGATTCAACTTCTGGAGATTTACTTTCCTGGATGATTCAGAATACATCAAGACGTTATTACAAACTCTGTGCTTACAATCTTGGTATCAAAATAAAGCTAGCACTTGTGAAATTTCATCAGAGGTGTAAATATTGAAGCAGATATTACTGTGTCAAAGTTACTGAGAATGGAACACAGAAAAAGTAAGTAGAATTTATCCTCGCCTTTTTTTTTTTAGCATATAACCCTTTTAAAAATATGCCTCAGTTCACATTTCATTACAGAAATTCAGTAAGCAACATATAAACATCATCTGTGCAAAGATTTATGTTTGTAAAGTGAAACAGTGAAAAATTACAGCCCTGTCAATACATGAATATCCACATGTTGTACAAAAATGTCTAATTTTGGCACACAATTGGACACCATGCTAGTTGAATTTTTTAGGTATTTAAGAGCAGAAATAATTGATTTTATTAACAGGCCTAAAAATGCTTTTTTTTTTTAAATATATTTTTGAAGAATTAACTACACATTTACATGGTAATGGCCCTTTTCTGCCATGTGCATATAGCATTTAATTCGTCTCTGGCCCTTTAAACTCTGAGGAGCTGTAACTTTGGTCTCTTTTGTTCAATTTGCATGATTGACACCTATTTTTAATTGTTTGAGCCAATAGAATCACAGTAACGATACCACGTTCATGTTACTTCAACCAATCAGACGTTGCAAGGCTAAAACCCACGTGGGCCCAGATTTACTGCATGTTATGCCTGTCCAGTCACCTGTCTGTAGGTGGGTCTAAAATGGAGGTTGTTGACGGAAAATGGTTCTGATGCGGCTAGGTAGGCGTGGTAACTGCTGATAATCACGTGGCTATTTCACATAAATGAAATGAAAATAAATTCCATTTAATTGAAGGGGACTTACATCCTTAGTTATCGGTGGTATGAATAAAGTGTTACCAGGTGCTTTACTGTCTTAATATGCTTCACTCATGAACTCTTAGTAATGTTGGGGCAATCAGATTAAAGTTTCTTCTCTCTAACAAGAACATGGAAACAGAGCTTATGGATACAAACAAAAGAACCATAACTTCTGAAATCATTTCCTTTGGCCATAAGACACAACGCCACAGATGGTAAAAAAACAAAAACAAAAAACCCACACTGATTTTGTGTGGAAAATGTTCCTCACATGATGACTGCTGCTGAACACTCACTCCTCCTCTAGCTCCCCAGCCAGAAACCAGTTATAAGGACACCTTCAACCTTTTGTTCTGCTTCACTCTAGTTACAGATTATATCAATACAATACAGGGCCAGAAATACAGTAAATACATTGCCAGTATTGCCGATACCAATACTGATAATGATACTTTTAACCTATAAAGGCAGCTTATATAGGGGAGAGCATTGTGTCTTGATTTATGAGATGAATTATCTCTGATGTGCAAATTCTGTCCACATTTAATTAATTAGTTCATTTTTATTTTACTTTCAATTTTAAGCTTAATTCAGTTCTCTAAGACATGTATTCACGTTTATAGTACACCTCTCCTTTAAGGAGCAATATGATATAGCACTTGTGCTTCTGAGAAGGTCACACTTCTAATGATAAAGTCACAGGTTTCTAACACTGTAATTTCAAAAGGTGTGCAAAGTTTCAAGTTTCAGCAGTGAATGGGGTGGAACGTCATGATTCGTATCAAATGAACTCAAGACTGTTCAGAAACACCTTTATTGACCAGAGAAGCTCAGATAAGATGGCAAGACATCAGCTAGAGTAAAACCACTTACACTGAAGTGCTGGAATGTTTACTTTCTTTACACTTCATGTCTTCAAAGTGGACATGCCAATGATGGATGTCTCACCAAAGTCACAGGTTATGTTACTTAAGTAATGCTAAAGACAGCAATGATGCATACGAACCACTGTTACACCGTCGTTGAGCAGCGACTCTCCAAACACCATGATGAAGAGGACGTCGTTAACGTGGACCTGCTCAAACACAGCGATGACCGCCACGGGGTCCACAGCAGCCATCAGACTTCCGAAAAGAAGATACTGCAGCAGACCGATGTCCAGGTCACCTGTACAGGAAATGCCTTGATGCATGCTCAATCATCCAGGTAAGTAAATCCCAAAAGGTTGATTCTGTACATCCCCAATCTTATAAACAGTACATTTGCATAATGACTGAAACTAGCCAACTGAATGAACAATGGGCTGGGAGGTCAATTCCTTGATCATTAATATGCAAATTGTCATGACCATTGATCAACAACCATTGATCAAAGAGCATTGATCAATGCCTATGAGTACCATTCACAGAGAGTTGGGGAATGGCTGCAACCACAGCATTGTAAGACACAGCCCCCTCCTTGATTCACAGACACATTTTTTCTAAACACAACATCTCAGTGGCTTTAACCCTTTAAGACCTACCATAGAACCAAGAACGCCAGAGCTTACTTTATATTTTTACATGCTGTGGAGCAATTTTTGGGAGCATTTCAAGTTCAATACAACTGTTATACCCACATTTTAATAATATGTATGCATTAAGTCCATAGTAACTACATAAATTGAAAAAAAGGTCAATAAACTACAAAAAATTTGAAAATCGTTTTTGTTTTGTTTTTTACATATATTTCTACTTAGAGAAATTTAAGAGGTTTATCCCTCAAAACTTTAAATACAAAAAAGTTGCAGGAAATTTATTTTGAGTGTCTTCATAGTTTTATTTTTGAGATACACCAATTTTTATATACTGCAGAAAAAATGAAAAACAATCCTATAATGCAAATTTGCAGAGAAAACAGCATGTGCATAAAAATAAACTATTTAAAGCAGTGCAATTTGATTTCTAAGCATCCCAGAAACTATTCAGAAAAGCATAAAGTCAAACATGACTTTTAAAAACACCAGTAAAGGCTTATAAGGCCTACAAGTAAAAAACTACATTTTCCGCGAAAATGAAGTCACTTCCGTTTTCGGGAAAGTAATGGCGGACATGCGATATTCCAGAAACGGCAAAGCCCGTTTCTGGAATATTATGTTTTTGTTCCTGCAAGCGCTTCTTATGCAATTTTTGCAAAGCTTTATGTGGAAGGAAACCGTGACCTAGGACAAGCTGATGGCATAAGATGTAAGTACAACTCATCTGGTTTCATATGCAAAAAAAATCATTGCGCTAGCTTACGTGGTTCCGGTTCTACAGGGATTTAAAAATAGTTACGCAAAACGGAGCGTGCCCGCTCCGACCAGCTTTGAAGGGTTAAACCCCAAAACACACTGCGCCAAAAATTGGTCCTCACCAATGATCAGATCCCCCGACACAAACAGAGTAATGTAGAGTGCACTAAGTGCCAGGAGGATTGCCATGATTTATACATTGAGGAAACCAAACAACCTCTTGTGAAGAGGATGGCACAACACAGAAGGAAGTCTATTTCCTCCTACAGGCAAATGGACACTCTTTCAATGATGAGGATGTACACATTCTGGACAGGGAGGAGCGCTGGTTTGAGCGCGGAGTCAAGGAGGCCATTTATGTGAAAAGGGAAAGACCATCTCCGAATCAAGTAACATTGTTTCAGTTGTTGTGCAAATGTACTGTTTGGGTTAGGGAAAGCTGTAGTCAGCTGAGACTGAAGAAGTCACTTGGGTGAGTGTCAAAGTGTTTCTCCCACTGAATTTCCAGATGAACAGAATCAACCTTTTGTGATGTACAGGAATCATATTAGATCTCTCTCTGGTGCATTCACAAAGAAATTACAAAGCCCCTCTTACCCATGGCTCCTCCCATTTGGCACCCCCACAGTGACAGCCCCAAGCTGGCGGCATTCCAGCAGGTCCCAATGACAGCATGGACCAAGATTCCGCCCAGGTTGGTGAAGAAGAGCTTGTTTGGCATGTGGTAGCCTGCATCCAGAATGACTTGAGGCAACAGGAAGTAGAAGAAGACTGTCGGGGTCAGTGTGAAGGTTTGCACCTTGTCTGCACCCCAAATCATCCCACCCAAAATGAAGCCAAAACAGATGAGCAGGGCGCTCTCAGGTATGACGCTGGTGACATGATGGTTGGCCTCAATGACTGAGAAGAGAAAACAAGATTTTAAAAAAGATAAGAACCTTGAATCAATAGTAATAACCTTTGATTTTACATTAATCTGCTTGTAGTCAGGTTGGAGCTGGCAAACATTCAAAGCTTCGGCTCACTTTACTGAACCACAGATGTAAAACGCCTGTGAGGTTGTAACATTTGCAAATGATTAACTGTAGTGCTCATCTAAAAAGAACGAAAGCACATGATTAACCAGCGTGGCGGATGAATGAAACCCCACTGCATAACTAAAGATAGCCTCATGATTAATGGGCAGAGGAAGTGCCATTAAAGTTTATTTAACAATAAACCCTACTGTCCCACAGCGCTAAACCAGTTTCCACCTCACGAGGTTACACTTCTGTTCTGCATGTTTATATTTACTCTCTCAAATCCTGGTGTATCATGTTTGATATGTGCAGTTTTTTTACGAGTTTTTGAGACTTCTCCTTTATCAGTGTGATTTTTTTCACCCCTGAAAAACCTAAAGAAGTTTCATTCAAGATACATTCTTAAGCATTTTTTAAATGCCAGATGTAGCAAATATGATACAAATCAAAAGTCATATATGGAAATTATATGTTACATTGGCTCAACAAATTCTCAATTTTGAAATCATTTCATATTATAGGCTTTAAGAGGTTAAATGAAATTTTAAGATTAAATTACAGAAACGTGTATCAAATATGCAATTTTTCACCTCTGTGTTTTTATCTGTATATTTATATTTTATAAGCCTGAGCTATTCATTTAGAGGATTTCAGCTACCAAAAGTGAAAGCTTGCTCCAAATTACCTTCTCTGTTTGCAAGAGGCAAAATATACTTCTTCTTTTCTTTTATCATCTGGTGTAATAAACAGAGCATAGAATTTTTTTAATCATATTTATATTCTACAATATGTATTACATACCCAGTTTGCCCAAAAATGACACCAGTACCCAAAAAGCCACTAAATAAGGGGTCTCCACATGGTGCCACTTAAAGCTAATGATGGGTATTCCTGTGGTATTGGAGCTGTGGCCATGTTGAGACTCATTCGAGTGACTGGATTTGGACAGCTTCAGGTGGGACCCCTCATGTGTTACCACAGCTTCACCCTTCACTGGTGACACAACGCAGATCAACAACACTGACCCCAACAGCCAGAAGAGTGCATATCCACAGCGTAGCATTTGAAAAAAATAAACTGACTGAAGAAAAGAAGCCTTCTCGTGCCTGTATTACCTCAGGAGGTAAAAAAATAAAGAAAACACCTCTGCCAATGGCTTCCTACCCTCACAATATTCAATACTCTGTCTGCGACTTTGTGTCCTCAGTCCTGACACAGTCTGTATCAGGACTGGACTCAGCCTTTTTATAAGTTCACTACTCCTCTATGAGTAAGGTCATGTATGAGTGTGTGGTTGAAGAGTTAAAGAAGGTGCAAAGGATGTCATTCGGTTATTCAGTGACATTTGAAACATTCTCCGGTCATTGCTGCGTATGTACTTTCCGGTCCCGTCCACTCCAGTTTGTCATGATATTGTTAGGGTTGTTGAATGAATACCTTTAGTTTAGGAACATTTCCACCAGTTTCGCTCCTTAGTAATGATTGACACCGACCTTACACAGTCTTAGTTAAAGACTCCCTTGAAATTATGTAGCACCTTTCTCCTCTGTTAAGCACTCAAAGTGCTTCCTACTACTAATCTCAGTCTACCAATCACACACATGTGAATGCAGTTTTCACTGTCTTGGCCAAGTACCCTCTGATCAGTAGATGATCTGCTCTACCACCTGAAACACAGCTGCCCCTAACGAAGAAGAAATAACAAAGCTGTCATAAAGCAGTCCCTAAATAAACTCCTATCATTAAATATTGGCGCAGTGACGTCAGAAGGGCACAAAACACTCCTGACTCAGTTAAGAAGCTTAATCATTTGTTTTGTCTTTACATTACTAAGTGATGCTGCAGGGTGATTTTTGTGCCAAAACAAAAAAAACGTATGACTTTGTCCAACTTACAAGGCGAATGCAATGTCAGAGACTGTAATTTCAAATATATCATGTAAATTAAATGAAACAGAGAGTTGACGAAGCCAAAATCCACCTGCATTGGCATACACTGTGACAATATTGGAACAGGAGTGTGGCGTTGGCTCAACTCCAGCTGCTGCAAGCTTCACACACAGTGCTGCTCGTGTGGGGAGAATGATTTAGCCAACAATTACAGACTCCTGGGGACAGACAGAAGGTGAACAGCGTTAATTCATAACAGTTGGCTGGTTTTAATGTACTTTAGTTCTACTAACTGAGACTCTTTTACCCATTACCAGTGGCTCACTGTTGCTTTGGCAAAAAAAAAAAAAAACAAAGCAAAAAGGGGCGATCGTGGCTTAAGAGTTGGGAGTTCGCCTTGTAATCGGAAGGTTGCAGGTTCGAGCCCCGGCTCGGACAGTCTCGGTCGTTGTGTCCTTGGGCAAGACACTTCACCCGTTGCCTACTGGTGGTGGTCAGAGGGCCCGGTGGCGCCAGTGTCCGGCAGCCTCGCCTCTGTCAG
The DNA here is from genome assembly GCF_013358895.1 of Oreochromis aureus. Taxonomy (NCBI): domain Eukaryota; kingdom Metazoa; phylum Chordata; class Actinopteri; order Cichliformes; family Cichlidae; genus Oreochromis; species Oreochromis aureus. Next base: position 27,921,805 of record NC_052962.1, on the reverse strand, counting down.
TGCGCCCCAGGGTGGCTGTGGCTACAACGTAGCTTGCCATCACCAGTGTGTGAATGGGTGAATGACTGGATATGTAAAGCGCTTTGGGGTCTTTAGGGACTAGAAAAAGCGCTATATAAATACAGGCCATTTACCAAAAAAACCTATATTAAAATAAATGTATAAATTAAAACATGGTTATTTCTTTTTATATTTAATTTGTGTTTATCATTACCAAATGTGATTCTGATGGCTGCAGAGCAAGTCACCTACTAACTGGCAGGTTGCTGAAAAAAAGTGCCTTCATATTCAAGGAATTTTTTTTAACATTTGTTCTTTTTATTTTATTGATGTTTTTGTTATTTATGTACTTATTGTGTATGTTTATTTTTTGTTTTTGTTTTTTAACCTGTCCTGTCATCTACACTCGGAAACAGAGACATGATTTGAATGTACTGATGTGCCAAACTCATTTGCTCTGCCGAGTGCAGCATTCAAGCTCTCTACACACACTTCTTGTCAGCTTTAAAAAGTATTTTAAACTGATACAACAATGCACATTAAGAGGCAGAGTAAAAATGTGTAGTTTTAATCTTTACATTATCTCTTACTAATAATTACAGCACCCCTTTCAATAACCAGTGAACCATATGAAGCTGACAACACAAAAATATCTGCATCTTTTTCCCCCCAACAACCTGTGCTTGTTTGTGAAGGACAGGGACAATAGCCTCATTGGTTAGATGACTTGATGGCACACAAACAGGTGTGAGTGGGGATGAGTGTGAAAGCCTTGCATAAGAAACTAAAAAAATAAGTTTCTCTGTCTGTACTGTATTTTTATACAATAAAAATGACCACTCAGTTACCCTCTATCTGCTATCTACTATTGTGTGTGTGTGTGTGTGTGTGTGTGTGTGTGTGTGTGTGTGTGCTTTAAGAACATTTAGCTGCACAGTCGAGCGTGAACTCCCCTCCCATTATTAAGAAATGATAATATATGTCACTGAGCAGTGACTTGACTTTTCAATCATTCTGACCGCAGGTCTCCACCACAGCAAGCACTCAGACGAAGGTCAGATGAAGGTTATTTTCAGTGTGGGAGGAACAGTAGCTACACTTCAAGACTGTTGTGTGTTTTTATTTTTCATCTCAGCCTCTGTGCTCAACGAAATATGTCATTTGTGGTCCCAACGCTTAAGGATTAAATGTTGTTAAACAACACAATAAACTATCCATCCATTCACTTCCGCTTATCCTTTTCAGGGTCACAGGGGGTGCTGGAGCCTATCCCAGCTGTCATAGGGCAAGAGGCGGGGTACACCCTGGAAAGGTCGCCAGTCTGTCACAGGGCCAACATGCAGGGACAGACAACCATTCGCACATTCACACCTATGGGCAATTTAGATTATCCGATTAACCTATCCCCACAAGCTGCATGTCTTTGGACGGTGGGAGGAAGCCGGAGTACCCGGAGGGAACCCACGTAAACACGGCGAGAACATGCAAACTCCACACAGAAAGACCCCGGCCTGATGGTGGAATTGAACTCATGACCTTCTTGCTGTGCGGCAACAGTGCTAATCACCGTGCCACCGTGCTGCCCTCGGAGCACCGCATATCTCCTCCGGAGCTTTAATTTTAAGACGAGAACTCAATGTGAAAGCCGGGCTGGAGGAAGGAAAGAGCCACGCTGGAGAAGGCAACTAGCTGAATTCCCAAACCGAGCTCGGTGGAGGAGCCTAGTTGCCCCCCAAGCGACGCTTTAAAAACAAGGAAGGAGCAGATACATTCAGGCCAGACGGTGGTGAAAATGGACAATAAACTAAATTAATAAATTTCAGATAAATAAGTTTCAGTGTTAGCAACATTATGCATTATATTATAGAATATTAGAGATTTAAGATTCTTATTATAAATTAGACTGACAGTAAGTGTCTGAAATGTTGTCCTTGAATTGGAGATGTTTCAGTAACCCTGCCAGGACCACTCTATATCATTTTAAATGACACCTATATAAACTGTAAACATTTCTCCATGCCCAGGATGGTTTTCTCCAGACACTGGAGAACTCCCACAGTCCAAAATATGCATGCTGGATTAAAAGGTGTTTCTAAAGAGGCTGTAGTTGTGAATGACATGTCTGTGAAGGTTCTCAGTCATCCAGGTCATCGTAGTCTAAGGAGCTTGGAAAGAAAAGCATCTGGACTTCTTTAAGTTGCTTGAAGACACTTCACCTCTCATCCGAGAAGCTTCTTCACTTCTAGGGTCAAATGGTGGAGAGTCACAGATTTAAACCCCCAAGAGGGACGTCTTCAGGCAACTTAAAGAAGTCCAGATGCTTTTCTTTCCAAGCTCCTTAGACCAGTTGTGAATGACCTGTCATGAGTGACAGATGGATGGATATTTATGCTTGCTATAATCATTTTCTATTGGTATTATCTTCTGGGAGAGAGATAAGTTCTTTGGGCACAACTTTTTTTACTTTTGACTCTAAATTGCATGCTGAGGTCCATGAGCTTTTTCAAGAACCCTATTTTACATAAAATTAATTGTTTGAGCAGGTGAGGGATTTGGGTTGATCACTTGGTGTCTGAGACATAAGCGAGTTAGGAGTCAAGTATAAGTTACTATAATGATGAGGATGAAGAGTTGGTCATCACAATATAACATACAGATAAACCTCCTAGATATCAGTCTGTCCAATTAGGAAGCAGGATCCATTTCACCTGCTTCGGTGCACATAACAGTGATAACCCGTGCACCAAGACAACCTCCAAAAATTAGAAAGAAAGTACTTAAACATAAAAAGTGCCCGTACAAATTTGTGTGTGACTGAGACTCAAATTTAAAATCCAGTTTTCCTGATTGTTTTTTCTCTAGTTTTGCTTTTTGCAAGTATCTCTGTCACTCACGGTGAGATTAGTGACATTAGTTGCACTGGTTGGAGGTTGTCTTCTTGTTGCCACTGCAGTGCAATGTTGTCACTTTTGTTTGCACCAAAGTAGGTGAAATCCATTAACACTGGTCTTTTGATTGCTAGCTGAATAGATTGTGTTATACTCTGATGACTATAAAGAAGCTTTTTATTGAAAAAGCACAAATAGACGACCATGCATTTATTGTCCATTGTGCTTCAGTTAGTACCAAGCAAGCTGGAAGAAAGACAGCACTGTTAATCTGTAAAGAGGAAATAGGCTCTTGAGAAAAATGATGCCATTGCCTGCAACTGAGGATGTATAATATAGTGCACACATACTGTTTGTGTTTTTTTAAGATTATGATTTTCTTCTCAAAACTTATCTTCTGTTAATGTTTTTTTAAGGTCTACCAAATCTACAGAGCAATATTCTTATTTTACAATACTCCAAATGCAAACCCACAAAACACAAATAACATTTTATTACTACTGATAGTGTGGTGGATTGTCAGTGCAAACACCGCCCAATTATGCATAGTCAAAGCTTGCATGATAATAACAAATAATTTGTACAGGTTGTATCTGATTCCATTTGTTTAGTTATAAACAAATAACCACGGTCCCACATTTATATCAGCAAAGATGTACACAAAACTGCTCACATGTCCACACATACACGAAGACATCTGTAAGGATACCTGGGTCTGGTGACCCAGTGGCTGTGGTTTTGAATATCTATGTTCTTTGATTTAGTTTTTCTATTATTTAGTTTTGTATATCTGATGTGTAGTTCTTAGTTTTGTTATACTGCCTTCCCTGTGTTCTTGTGGCTCGTTGTCTGTTATGTTTTCGTGTCTGTTCTTTCCCAGACTCGTCTCTGTCGTGTCTATCTGGGTCTGGTCTGTGTGTGTGGGTGTGTCCCTGTTACTTCCCGTTTTAATTTGATTGTCTCCTGTCTGTGTGCGCCATGTTCTGTTTTTGCCTCTCTTACTTTGAAGGTACCTCATCTCATGTATTATATTCAGCTTTGCATTATCTGTCTCGTTGTGCATAATTAGCCCCAGTTGTGTACGTCACGTTTCCTGTTCACTCGTCATTCCTTGTGTAAACCCTTTGTTTTCTTCCATCCAGTGTCATGTCCTGCCTGTCTGCCTTTTTAGCTTCGTGAGTGTTTCCAGTTTAGTTAGTTTTCTGTTTTTCTGCTTTCCAGCAGTAAAGCTGAGTTTTGAGTTTACCTTTTGCGTCCTGGAGTCTTCATATTGGGTCCTTCATTCCTGCCTGCCACACACAACCCCTGTTCATGTTTTTACATTGTCCACAGTTTCATGGCCCGTTTCCCTTAAACTTAAACCCAGTAATCACTGAGAGCAAATGATCAAATTCATCAGTTAGAAAACTCTCATTAAAATGAAAGTTCATCCAGTGACACCACCCATCCCTATCAGTTCTAGACAGCAGCAGCTCAAGTTGCCGGAGTAATTGTGCAAAACTTTGGGTCGACTCTCTGAGTCCTCTGAAATGCTTTTGTCTAAAGCTCATCCGTAACTCATCTCAGTTAGGTTAGATGATACTCCTGTACAAATTTTTCTGAAATGAATGCCAACCAACAGATCAAGATCATAATTTGATCTAGTAAAAGTTTTCCATGAATGTGTGTCCCTCTTTTCTATAGGAAATTGCTCTCAGTAAGATTTTGTGGTCCTGCAATTAAAAATTAGGTCACCAAAGCAGTTTAGAACAAAAGCCCAAACCTAGTTTTGTCTAAGAACCCTCAGTCAAAATAAAAGCAAAGGAGACAATGCCTAGTGTGAGTACATTCTTAAATAGTATGAGCTAATAATCAATCCATTCATTTGAATATAGGTAGTTTCCTGTTCTTGTGTTTATTTGTTTTGTTTGTTTTGTTTTCTTTAAAAGCCTGATGCTGAAGTGTACATCATTGTCCAACAGTACAAGTAATGGTGGTCTTTTATTTTGAAAATTTGACACGTGATTTTTCCTGTCAGTCAGATTTGCATAGGAAGGTTTCTAATTGAGTGAAGTGATCCAGTAGTATGTGCTTGGAAGCTATAACAAGAGCTGCCTGATTACTGTATGTCCAAACTGGGAAATTGAAACAGGAGAGAAAACAGTGGGTTTTTTATGTGTGGTACTTGATTACAAGCAGAGCTCTTATGTAAGATTTAACCATTTTTCTTAGAGAGAAACAAGATTTAACTACCAAAAGAGCTCAGATGTATCCATTAATCAGATAAAGATACTGATCTAATCTGCTTATAAAATGAACTAATTCACATGGGTCAAATCTCAGCCACTGATCCCACTTTTCTCCTCCTGTTTGGCGTAAATAGCAGCTAAAGTTGCCTTTGCAGTGAGATTCTAAGTAACTGTGAATTAAATTTCTCTGAAATGCTTTGTTCAAAAATCGTCATCTAGGGTAGCTGTAACTCAAATGCCCCCTAGAACAAAGAGTATAAAGTCTGCTGGCTTTGAGAGTAATATGAAACAGAGAGGACATGTGTATTAAGTATGTGTAGTATTTTTGCATTTCTACAGTTACAAACTCTGTGTTAGCCATTTTGGTATCAAAATAAAGCTAACACTTGTGGGGCTTAATCATCCAGTCATTAATTCTGACGTCATTAGCCGTTTCTGGGTCCAAACTCCACCTCAGGTCCCTAAATAGTAAATGGTAAATGGCCTGTATTTGTATAGCGCTTTACTTAGTCCCTAAGGACCCCAAAGCGCTTTACATATATAGTCATCCACACATTCACACACTGGTGATGGCAAGCTACATTGTAGCCACAGCCGCCCTGGGGCGCACTGACAGAGGCGAGGCTGCCGGACACTGGCGCCACCGGGCCCTCTGACCACCATCTAAAATGAAGATAACACTGTATATATTGTTTTTTACCTTTATGCTTTGTGTAAACAACTAAGGTGTGTTTCTTATGAAATCCATGAAGTGCTATAGAGAAAATTACATTTTATTTATGTAATTAACACATTTTGAACTCTTAAAGAAATATAACAAAAGGAAAGACACCCAACTAAACTAAAATGATCCATGTAGCAAACAAAAACTGCTGTGAGCCGCCACCCTTATGTCGCCTTTGGGCTTTTGGAGCCTTGACCTGACTTTTAAAAAATAACTGGAAAAAAGCTCTATGCTGCTGAAAAATGAAAAATAGATATTTGCAGAATTCTGCCTAAATATGTATTTTACCTTGTTAATGTGTGTGACGGGGCGTGGTCTGCAGTGCCGCTGCAGGGGAGGCGGACACACCTGAGCAGCACCCACAATCACACCACGCCGCCTTAACATCTGTGCCATCTATGCTGTTGTGTTGTTGTTGGTATGTGTCGGGCTGTGAGCTGCAAAGCTACAGCCGGCTGTATGCGTCAGCAACCATGTGTGAAAAGTGGTCAATAAAGAGATGCTGAAAAGCATGTTCATGGAAACATCGTCGGGTCTGCCGTGGTATGTTTACAATGGGACTTCTGCTCCTGAACCTCTGCGCACAGCATCTGCAAATCGGGGCTGTATGAAGTCACTTTCATCTTTACGCAGGACTGTAAGCTGTCATCTGTGAGGCGGTGTTTGTTTTTAACATAGTTCACGGTGGAGAATAGCTGCTGACATAATGTGGATCCTAAGATCCATAATTGGCCTACCTGGGGTTGAAAGTCTCGATAAATGCACGGCATTTAGGCGGGTATACCGGCTTCCGCGAGTGTGACGCTTATTTTGAGTGATTAAAAATAATAGAATATAATTTTATTTTTATATTTCAATATCACAATAATCTTCCAATTTAGAACTACAAGTTAAAAAAGAACTAACATAAATAAAATACACTTCAGCTAAATACTTCTAATTTATTTTCCCAAACCACGCGGAGCCGCACTATAAGGACTAAAGAGCCGCATGCAGGTTGCCGACCCCTGCCCTAAGTCAAATGAACACTGTAGGATCACCTAGAGTTAAAAACTGTCTAAATTCTTCATCTTTAACAAAATGATCACTATGGCTGTTCTACCAGGTGTAACAATTAAGTTTAACATCCAGGCATCCATGAAAACAGGATTTATCAAATTTAACGGAGTTCGAAGTTAGCAAGGAGTTAGCTCACTAGTTTCCACCTAAACATAATATACCATGTTCTGAATGAGGGATTTCTGAAAACGTACAACTCTACTATCACTTCAGACATTAATGAACCTAGCAAACTAAACAGTAGTGACATTTGTAGGGTTACTGAAGTTGGGCTAGCAGGTATATAATGATGTTCTACGTGGTGGCTAGCTACACAGCTATGGTAGCTAGCCACATGCAGTGTTGCCAACTTAGCAACTTTGTCGCTATATTTAGCAAGTTTTCAGACCCCTTAGCAACTTTTTTTCTAAAAAGCGACTAGCGACTAATCTGGCAACTTTTTCTGGTGTTATTGGAGACTTATTTATGACAACTTTTTGACGTGAAAGCGCGTATCGTTCTTACTCTCAACAAGCAGCGGGTGCTGCGGTGGGCACCTCGCCCGTACCAAAGCGCTCATGGGCGGAGGATAGTCCTCCCCAGCTGCTATCAGGGCAGGAGATGTTCACACCTATGCGTCCAAACTGCAAGCCGCAGCTCCCGCACTGACTATAACGCAGTCAGTTCTTCTTTTACTGTTAAGTTGTTTTGTGGATCACAAGGTTTAAAACTACTTATAAACACACACACACACACTAACACAAAGTAACTTCACCAGAGTGCCTATTTCGGGTCACTTTTGCCGGCCCAAGCCCGGATAAAGGAGTAGGGTTGGAATTGTGACATTAAAAAATAATAATTGTTAAAGGAAATTTAATTTGTAGTTTTAAGTAAATTCTAAATGCATTTAAGACGTTTTTTACTCACTTTATGTCTCTTTCACAATGTTATTTTTCTCTCCTACAATGTAGGTTATAATTACATTAGCATGACCAATTATGCAAATTAGGCGATGATGTCATTTAGCGACTTCTAGCAACTTTTAGGACAGCTAATAGCGATTTTTCTTACTGAGTTGGCAACACTGGCCACAGGTTTCCTCTGTGGTTAGATCTGGCTTTTTTCAATGGCACCAAATTTCTAAGGTCAAGCGATTAATACCGTGCAAAGACCTTGAAAAAATTATCCATGTCTTCATGACCTCCAGACTTGATTATTGTAAGTCTCTCTACTCTGGACTCAAACTCATTCACCTCCAACGATTACAGCTTGTCCAGAATGCTGCGGCTCGCCTCCTAACTGGAACTAGTAAATTCGCCTCCACTACCCGTGCTTTCTGATTTACATTGGCTGCCTATTAAATTTCATATCGATTTCAAAGTCCTGTTGCTTACTTTCAAATACCTAAACAACCTCGCACCAGACTATCTTACTGACCTCCTCAGTCTTTATACTCCAGGCCGTTTATTGCGATCATCTGGACAGTTACTCCTGGCTCAACCCAGGCACTGTCTAAAGACTAGAGGCGACCGTGCCTTTGCCTCTTAACCTGGCTTTTTCCCCTTGTTAATTCTCTCTGTTTCTTAATCGCTGCATCTTTCCCTAGCGTATTATGTATTCTCCCTATCTCTACTCACTAATGATTTTGTTTGTCCTTCATTTTACTGTGTTTTTAATTTTTCATTGCTTAGTGTAATCATTTATTGTCTATTGCTTCATGAAGCACTTTGTGTACCCCTGGTTTTAAACATGCTATATAAATAAATTGGTTAGAATATAAATGGTTATAGTATAAACATTTTAGCACAGTGAAGCTGGAGGATGAACGCTAACTTTTTTCCACTCGATAACATTTAACGTGAGACTTCCTGTTAGGTTAGGGACAAATGCAATTGCGTGGCAGGATGCTGTAAACGCACCAAACTTAAGTCAGGAGAACAACTGAGATAGATAATCTATCAACAATACGAGGTTAGTCATTAATATACTGCTGCATGGGCTGGACTTTAGTTACATCGTTAGGTTTTTAAAACTGAGCTTTAAAAAGAACAGTGGTAATAAAAACTGAGAGAGGCCAACAGTGATCACTGCCTTTTTTAAGAGTTTTTTTGTTGCCTTTTATAGCATATAACCACTCAAATGTGCTGCAGTAGACCAAAAACTAAAGAAAGCATTGATCAACATATAGACATAACTGTTGAAAGAATTGTGCCGCTGAAGTGAAACAGAGCAAATTTACAGAAGTTTTATTAGAGACATAGCTAAGTATTTTACAATTTGGCACCATCTGTAAAAGTTAAAATTTCTTAGGTATTGAATAGAAGAAATTAACTTGCTTGTCAGAGGTCATTTTTGAAAGAAAATGGTGCATAATGCGTCTTTGCAAGCAAATAAGGCAGAAAATAGTGGTATATGATGGGAAGATGCTCTTGAAGCCCACATGGGAGATGCAGCTATGCAGGAAAAGTGGTTTTATTGCAGTGCTGGTTCATTGAATTTTGGTTGGAACATGACAGATCCTGCAGTTTTGGAATCTGTGAGATCTATGTTTCCAGCAGAGACATTGTTTGTTTGTGTCGATGCCATCGGGAGAACATGGGGATCTGCAAATTGTGTCTCTTTAATTCCTTGTTGTTTTAGTTGTTTTTGGTGATCATGGAAATTGTTTTGTGCGCTTTTAGCTGAGATTCTGACATTTCTTTGGATACTGTACATGTCTATATTGAATAACAGACCTGGCGGTACAGCCCGTGTTCCCTCTCTGCACCAGGGGCAATGGGGTTCAACGGGTTAATCTCCAGCTGTCTTCTACAATGTGTCTCTTGGCCTGTCTTCCTCCCCATTTTTTCCCTTTCCATTGTCCACAAGTGCTTCCTCAAAGGAGATAATCAGATTTTTGTGATTTTCTCTATATTATCGTACGGTCTTTACCTTATAATCTAAAATGGTCCGAGGCAACTGTTGTGACTTGGCGCTATAAAAGTAAATTGAGTTGAATTGAATGTTGGGTTGGTGTAGAGCAGCGATAGTGTTCATGGTCAGTCTAAGAGGTTTACACTGTCTAGGAGTGGGAAATCAGTTACAGTAGCTCATGTTACATCTGCTTATATAAGTGGAAGACAATGGATGGATGGAATGTACAAAGAGTAGCAGCACAGCTCTGCTGCTCACAGCCTGCAGGCAAAGAAATCAGGAAATTATTGGGACCTAATTCTATGTTCTACAATTATTTTCTTTTCTGCACTGCTATAACATCCCACCTACTGAATCCCACTTTAACCGCTAAGGCGTGGAGGCAAAATCACCAATTAACAATGTAGATAGCAGCAAATAGTTTAAAAAAAATTTAAATTCTCATTATTTTTTCTATCTGTGTTCTACACTATAGATATTCAAATTGAGTGTAAAATTCTAGCTAAAATAGGTTTTAATAGCTTTGTGCAAAAATAGCTTTTCCAGGGTTTCTGGTTGATGAGGGGAGAGCGGAGCCTTGCAGAAACAGGACTTTGCAGGACTCACCAAGTTTGCAGAGCCAGGAAACCAGGATCCACAGGGCCACCAGGTACGGGGTGGTGACATGATGCCACTTCCAGGTCACAATAGGCAGTGTAGTGATGGGCTCCACTGCATGGCCACCTTTTCCAGTTGTGCCATGGTTTGAGCTCATTGCATTGTCTATTTGTGGATTACGGGTTTTTACTTGACCACTGCTTGATAAAGTTTGATCTGGATCTACACCCGCAAGGCTCAAGCCTCTACACACCATCAGCAGCACACAGAGAAAAAGTATAAATCCCCAAGAAGCTGCCATTCTTGGATAAAATCCCTTATAAACCATCAGCAAACTATTGTGTAGATTGCTGACATAAATGTTCCACATACATCCACCTCTTCTTCTGACCAGAGCATAGTATCCACTCTCTGCTCTCCTGTATATCAAGGATACAGCTTTTCACAGCTGGTGAAACTCAGCCCATTATGATGCTGGTCTGGCTCAACCCACTTTTGTACCCAGACCAGCAAGTTTGGTCACTTTACTCAGTGGTATAATTTAAGCCTGTGAATGGCTTTATTAGCAGCTTCTCACCAATATTAAACTTCTCAGATGGAGTTGATTAAAAGGATTTTTTTACATCCTTTTAAAGTTCTTTTTCATGTGATTTTCGATAATACACTTAATCAATTCATCTCTCCATTTTCTTCCATTTATCCAATTCAGGGTTGTGAAGGGTGCTGGGGAGGGTACACCTTAAGAAAGTTGCCAGAGCTAACACAGAAAGACAGAGAAACAATCACACCTATTCCATTTATTAGAAAATTAAAACAGTACAAGAAATTAAAATGGGCACATCAAACCCATTTACACCTGCAGATTTTGATTCTCAGACAAGAGTAGCTTTGCATTATTCATGGTTCATGATAATCCTCATTTATACCCTCATTTATCTTCTACTGGCCCTTAATGAATACCACTTAGTTCATCATCTGCCTTTAAACCAACTTTTTCCTAATTGTTTGACCCTCTGAAACGGAAGGTGGGTGGAGCATCTGAGATGACCATATTTGGGATGTCCTCTCTCCCTTCCATTGCAAGAGTCAAAAGTCGAAAAAAAGAGAGCGTTCAGAGCAGGCTGGAGCCTCACTAAATAATACTAAGAATCTGCATTATATATGCTGCAAATGTTTAAATGCATCCCACTAAAATGTGTTTGCATCATTGACCTATGTAGCATTTTATTTGTTAGTAATATTTCATCTTTCACACAAAATAGTGCCCCAAGTGGTGAAAGTTGTTGTGGTATTCTGCAATATGAATGTATGGATTATGGATTCAGAAAGTATTTTAAATCATTGTTTTTATAATTGATATCTACACATCATTTGAAAGGTTTTTACATAATATTAAGATGTTTTGAAAAATTAACCTTAAATAATAATTTTCAATAGCATGTTTACTACAAACCACAGACTATATGACAGTGTTCAACATATATCTAATGTTGAACATAAAGGATTTGTTTCAGTGCAGTTTTTCCTACACAATGTTTTGTGTAGAAACACAGGAGCTAACCACAGTCATGGAAAAATAAACATTTTCTTGTCAGTATGAGAGTAGATGGTTAATTAGTCTGAGGTTTATTTTGTGTCTTTGTTCCAGGTTCAAGTGAACAGAACAGAACAGGGTGTCTTCATTGGGATACAGTTACATGTGGCCACTGGGAGGAGGAGGAGGTGTTGGTGGAGGTGGAAACTGATCATTGTTCATCTGCTTTGTGTCAGTAGAGCGAGTGCTGGTACGAAGAAGCCCCATTCGGCGCATTTCCATAGGTGAATTGGGAAGATTCGCCTGGGCTCGCAATGACGGAGCCACCATGCTGCTGTCGGGCTCACTCTCTGCCAGCCAAGGAGGGATCTGCAACAAATCCGTGGGGTACAGATCTGGCACAAAGGCTGGGTTCTCAATCCCACCTTGATGAAAGAAAAAACTGAATTAGTACCTCAGGGTTCAATATTAGGGCCACTGCTGTTCTCTGCATTACATCTTTATACAAGTGAAGCCATTATTGGCTGCTCATTCCTTGCACTTGTGGTCTATCCACTTTAATTCAGCTTAAAAGTTTAAACTCAGATACACTCGCTGTTCTGGAGTTGTTGTTTTTTTTATTTGACATTTATATACCTTCCAAAAAGAATAACCAATTCAATCTGAATACAAAAGTGCTTAAAGCCATATTTATCTTCCAAGCTTCAGTTAAGCTTAAGTTAGTGTTAAATGCACTTAGCATCAAACATCATCTGATGAGCTTAACTTTCCAGAGTTGAAATACTGAAATATCCAAAATGTGGTGTATGCTAATTTATTCATTATTATTGTCCAAACTGAAATTTGTTCCTTATTTAAGGAATAACCAGTCATAAAGCTGGATTACCACAGTTATTACATCATTGCTTTCATTAATACGCCTGAGCAGTACTTTATATTTTATTAGATTACCTCTGGTCTGTAGATGCTGCGGCTAAGTTTATATCCCTTTATATCTGCAGATTTTCATTGTGCTGGGTCCTTCTTGTCTGTGTACATAAACTCAACTCAACTGTGAAAGTGTTTTACAGGTGTTTGCTTGCAGAGTCAGAACAGTATTAGGAAATTCAAAATAAATTCTATGATAATAAGCTGCTTTCATATTTGCACTGTAGCCCTAAACTGTTTCCAACACGTAAGAATGGAAATATTCAACACAGACGGATCGAACATTAGCTTACAGGTTTTTAACCTGTCAATCCACTAGTACAAAGTCCTTGTGTTGTATGACCGTCTGGTGCCTTTACCCTGCAGCTCACCCTTACATAACCCTTACATACTTTTTGTTGTGTGGTGTGGTGTGGTTTGTGGCTCATCTGCAGCTCTGTGGAGACCTTTCTACCACACTTTTATATTTCACCTGTTTTGGGGGGGTTTATTGCATACAAACTGTCTATTTAGTTCCCTCTGTTGTATGTTTCCCTAATCTCTGTGTTTGTAGTAACGGCATCTGCTACTCTCTTAATCATTCTCAAAAATATGTTTGGTATCAGTTTCATACAAGATGTAGAAAGTGCATTGATCTTACCTCCTGGTCTGTACGTGGCTCTCATGGAGAAAGAAGGGTATGACGAGTCATAGCCAGATGCGCTATCTCCCTCTGAGAACTCAAAGTCTAAAAATGAAAATGAGAAAATTAGTTTGTTAAGACTTTAAATCTGAAAAAAACAAAAACACAAAAAAACCCACAAGCAGACAAACCTTCATCACCAGAATGGCAGAGTTTAGTCTTGCTCATTGACTTTCCATTTGGGATCTGTAGAACGAAGGAGATTTATTTAATCACATATGATGTTTAAGAAAAACTGAAGGCAAAGTAAAAGAGACAAGATCAACGCCCTCAGCCATGTCCAACCAATACCGATGTTACCTAGTTTGTCTACCAGAGGGCACTCTGCAATCACTTATCAACAACAATCAATTATTATTTATTCTTGTTTGCCACATTTTTGCATATCTCAAGTCCTATTTCCTTGTTTGAGTTTCTGATTATTTTGAAAAGTGTCTGATTAGGTTTATTTTGTATCGTTTATTATTGCTGATTATTGTTTTCTTAGTTTTTCCTTTGTGCCCCATTGTGTTTAGTTCCTATCTTTCCTTTGGCATCTTGTTGTCACCTGTGCTTTGTATTGAATCTAATTCCCTTGTCTCGGTCTCCTTGATTTGTATTAATGTCTCAGTGTCCCATTGTCCTTTGGCAATTCACCCACAAATCTGTGCGCTTCCAAGTATTGTTTAATGCTTCCTTGTGTTTTCACTCCATGTCTAAATATCCCTTATGGCCATTGTTGTGGTAGCTGTTTTTATTGTCTTGTTGTATTACTTTTTCTCTTTTATATTTTTATTGCTGCACATTTTACTTGTTTTAGTTGCATTTTAGTTTGCAAAGACTTTGTGCAGCATGAGCTCTTGGAAATGCGTTATATAAATAAACTTGACTTAGATAAATGACGCACATGAACAAGAGGAGCCTATAGAGAATTTATAGAGCTGATCTTGGAAAGATCCACGTTTGTCTGGCATAACAGTACATTCGGATCATGATTCTGACTGATAAAGCTTCCAGGCAGGATTTAAAAATGAATAAAATTAAATGTTTCTTGGCATCAAAGACAAAAGAAGAAATATAACACAATGTACCTTTAAAAAAATCATAAAAACAAAGAAACTGAGGCAACGTGAAAAAACGGTTCCATGGTCAGATGAATTAAAATGTGAAATTCTTTTTGCAAGACATGGACACCACATTCTCAAGACTAACAGGGAGAGGGACTCTCTGGATTGTTATCAGCACTCACTTCAATACCTGCATCTTGGATGGTATGGAGGTGCATATGGAATTGGTTGCTTGCATATTTGGAAAGCCACCATCAGTGCTAAAAGTTATGTATAAAGGTCAACATATGCTCCCATCCAGATGACATGTTTTTCAGGGAAGGCTTTGCTAATTTGCATATTGCTATCACAGCAACATGACTTCATAGAATGGGCGCTGAACCAGCCTGCGTGCAGTCCAGAACTTTTACCAACTAAAAACATTTGAAGCATCATGAAACAGAAAACCATAAAAAGATGACGTAGGTCTATTGAGCCACCCAATATTTAAAAAGAAAAGGACAACATTTCTCTCCCAAAAGTCCAGCAGCTGGTTTTCAGTTTCCAGACCACTGTCTTGTACTAAGGATTTTCAGTACTACACTGAAGTCAAATGGAAAAAAAAAAAACTAAAAATGAAGCTTTGGGGTAGGGCCGTATTTCCTCTTCACTGGATTTCACAAGAGACATAATCAACTCTGCAAACACTGGTAGGGTGTGCTTATTCCCTCTTTTTGTCTTTACCTTCTCCTGCTGTTCTTTCTTTGAGTGCTTGACAATTGTCTTTGGTGGTGAAACACCCATCTTTGCAGACTTGAATGACTCCAACCTGTTCCTCATGGTTCTCTGGAAGATCTCCTGGACTTCTTTTTCATCTCTGTTGATTTTGAAATCACTGCGACTGAACCCGTGGCGATACTATAAACAACAGAATGAGGAGTCAGTTTGTTACTCCTTTATAAAACAGAAACCAGCAATAGTTCAGGCAGGACACAAAGTCAAGCTCAGCCACAGTTCAAGCAAATCAGCTGAGGATTTGCATATATACAGAAAATATACATCTGTCTATAGCCAGCCATAAATAACAGTTTGTTGTTTTTAGTTCATATACACCTCAGTAATTTAATGGTTAATAAGAATTGCACAAATGAAAAGTGTAATTCCTGTTTGCTGCATCTATTTTATCTAATTAAATGGACGTGCATTACTAGGATGCTTTAGTAAGTCTCTCATGTAATGACTGAATTTGCTCATTACCTGTTTTCTGCTCTTGTAGAGATGCTGATCCAGAAGGTGGTGAGCATTAACTGCCTCAGCTTCCCTCATAGCTTTCATGGTCTGCTCGTGCATTTCCAGGCTCACTGATGGAATAGGGTCTCTACTGCAGAGGAAGCCAATCATGTCAGTGACTTAAAGCAATACAACAATATTAAAAGAGTGTATCCACTCTGGTTTCATTGTAAAATATGGTGGTGAACAGAAGCTGTTTGAAGGCACTGAATAGTTGTAGTATCTTATGTCTATTAAGTAGGTATAAAAAGTATTGAATGCATCAATTCAGTACACCAATTTTCTAATTAAATATATTTCTAAAGGTGCTATTAATATCAAATTCTCACAACATATCTGGAACAACCCATCCAATCCACACATACAAAGAAATCAAACTATGCATGTCCAGAAATTAACTTATGTGTAAAATGAAAAATGACACAAAGAAAAAGCATTGAACACATAAAGAAAGGGAGATGCAAAAAGATTTGAAAAGTCATGACACCAGCAATCAGAACGCAATCCAGCCACTTAGTGCAAATTAACTTCAGCTTGTTCAGTCCCAATTGATGGGTTATAAACTGGTGTCTCATTATCAAGGTGCCACACGACAAGCATCTCATGATCAGTGAAACCAGTGAGCTCTCGCAACACCGTCAGAGCATAATTGTTGCAAAACACACTGATGGCATTGATTAGAGAAGATATTTTGAAATTAGTGAAGGTTGCAGTGAACACTGTTGGGGCCACAATCCAGAAGTGGAAGGAACATCATTTCAGCATAAACTACCCATGACCAGGTGCTCCTGGCAATGCATGTGACTAGTTTCTTGAAACCACGAAGACTTTTGTACAAAGCATTAAAACAAATTCAGTAAGCACTTTATCCCTGTGTCATTTCTCATTATTGTACATAACTGAATTTATGGACATCAATAGTTTGATTTCTTTGCATGTGTGGATTGGATGGGTTGTTACTGACATCTGGTGAGAGTTTTATTTCAACAACACCTTTAGAAATATATTCACTTAAAATCGGTGACGTGTTTAATACTTATTTTACCTTCTGTATATATTTTCACACTGTTATAAAAATCCAGATTGCTCACCCCATAGTGAACATTGCACCATGATTATTTATCATGTATGGCGGGATGTCAGGTATGACCTCTGTGTATTCACTTTCCAGCTTTTTCTTGAAATCAAGAATGGCGCTGTCATTACGGACAAACTCCAAAGAGCCACTACGCTCGCCCTGCAACAGAAGACACCAGCAGTAATCTTCTCAGTGACATCTAATTTGTACTTGAGCAAAATATACTTGAATCTGCACAAATGATGCTCACTTCAGTCACATATTCCATGGCATCCTTGAGGTTCAGCTGATGGAAGACATCAAAAACTTCATCTTGTTTCTTCCTTGCAGATGGCTTCATCAAAAGTGGCGTCATCCACTTCTCCTCAAAATGCCTCCACCTTTACAAAAAGAAATATCACTGTTGCTTACTTTAAAATTAAAAGGCATTTTGGAATTATGTATTAAGTCTCGTACATACTTGCTCCTGAAGTAGTTATCTCCTATTTGTCCTGATATGTCTTCTATGGCAACCAGAGTGTGATTAAACATCTAAAGAAAGGAGAAGGACTTTGTAGAAACTGGGCGGGAAATGTTTTTGTCGGTGAAACATGACATGTTTTATTAGATTTACCTTGTTTGTCATTTTCTCTAGGAGTGAGACCTCAGTCACTTCAGCTCTCTTTACTTTAAGCCACATGACCAGAGGTTTCATCGTTATTCCCTGTAACAATGTCAAGCACAAATGTGCAAACAAAATTAAGCTCTAACACAGACTTTGTAATTAACAAGCAAACTAATGTACACATATTTTAGCTAATTATCAACTCCAAAAATTCACTACCTGCAAGATGACAGTGAAGTACACCACAATGAGAGTAGTGCAGATCATCAGGTTTTTCTCTTTTATCTTATTCTCATCCAGCAACACAGCCAGGCCATACGCAACAGCTCCTCGTAGGCCACCGTAGCTCATGATCACCATATCTATTAATTCAATTGGGACCAGCCTGTACCTGTTAAGGATCCACTGGAGGAAAAACACACCTGGAATATACATACAAACACACACAGTTATTTAAAGACTTCACGCATCAGTGGTGCTTTTTGCTGGATTGTTGAATTACGCTTTTAGTAAAGCCCAGCACTCAAGTCTAGTGTTTTCCTTGCCTCATACTAATCTCATTGTTGTCCCTCTTGTGTACAGACCTTTCCTGGATTTTCCCTGCCGCACAGTGTTTGTAGAGACAGCCTGAGCAGAGTAAATGAGAAGACATTGTTTGGATGCCCCTTCCCCTGGATTCCTGGAGCCCCCATTTTCCCTTATCACTACCTGTATGTATCACTCTGGTGTTTTCATTGTAAATAAACTCACTAAACTTGAATACTGTGAATCCTGCCTCTGAGTCCGGTCGCCCAGTGTTCTTGACACATGTATTCTCGTAAATGTGTGTTGCTTGATCTTTGTGCTGCAGCAGCAGAAGATTTCTTTGCATAACACACCAAGTTTTTACCCCACAATGTATGTGATACTTTGACTCAACAGTGATAGCCAAACAACAAAATCTCACCAATGAATCTATACACAAAGATGAAGAGGAGCGTGAGGAGGATGAAGCCTGTGTTCCAAACCCAGATAACCTTATCGATGGCCGAGATACCGAGGAAAACAAAGATGATGGTTTCTGATCCGTTGGCGAAAACCTTCATAGCATATTTGACTGTTTGGACGGAACTCTCATCCATGTTTGCTCTGACGTACTTCTGACATAACACACCGCAGAAGGTAGTGCTACAGAAGGAAACACAAAGTAAACTCTAAATATGTTTACCTCATTTTTACATATATAAAATGGATACAGACATAATAAAACAAATTATATTTCAGTTGTGAAATACTCACGAAAGGATAGCAGACAGAGAAAGCATCTCAGCAGTCAGGTAGGAAAGGTATCCCATGACAAAGATGAAGCCTGGCTCGATGATCTGGATGTTTTTTGTGCATCTGGTCAGAAGTGCAATTAGTATGCCGAATGCTATGCCCACAAGGGAACCACCAAATGCAACCACAAAGAAGGAAACTGTGGAGAGAGAGGAAACAGGTAAAAATATATTTTTGTTTGTTTGTTTATTGCTATTGTTTACACCCCTATAAAGCCTACTAGCCTTACAGAGCAGTGATAGCATAAAAAGTGTTTAATTTATTTTGTGTCCACACCCGACAAATCAAAATGGTCAACACATTTGTGTGTTGCAGCAGGGACACTACACTGTCTATTTTGCCAGACTTGACTGTGAGCAATTACACTGCATGAACAAATAGATCAATAAATGTTATAGCTTACCTATTCCTTTAACAATTTCTGCTGCATTAATTCGGCCTCCTCCCAGCGATACAAATGCATCAAACACATTAAAAAGCACCTAAGAGAAAAAAAGAAAAGAAAAATTATTAAGTGATCAGCTGATATAAAAGATAAAAACAAACAAACAAAAAACTGTCAGTGTTTGGACAGTCAGACTGGAATGTTTTCCAGACTTTTCTTTTGTAGTATGTAGCACTCAACAGATAAACTTCTATCATACTCTCACTGCTGGACCTAACATCACAACAGGAGGTGAGAGACTGCTGTGTCATGGTTCTGATGGAGACATGGCTGAATCCTGTTCCCGATTATGTACTTAGCCTGCATGGGGTTAATTACAATGTGGCTAGACAAGAGCCAAAACATTTTGTGTTAAATTCTGTGGTGGTGGGTTATGTATTTACACAAGCAACAGATGAAGTAAAAACACAGCAGCGGTCTCAAGTCAGTGTTCTCCTGAAATAGAGCTGCTCACTGTTAAAGGCAGACTGTGTGACCTGCCTAGAGAATTTACCGCTATGCATATTATGGCTGTAAACATCCCCTCCAGTGCAAACACAAAATAGACCCTGAGTGAGTTTCAAGCCACACAGCCAGAGCGCGTTTGGATTGTCGTAGGAGATTTCAATCAGGCAAACAGGCCTCGTTCCCGAGCCCACTGCTGTTCACAATGCTGACACGTGACTGCAGTGCTGCACCTGCTTCTAATCACATCATTGAGTATGCAGATGACACAGCAGTGGTGAAGATAGTTGGCAGCATTAAGTTTCTGGGAGTACAGATAACTGATAGCCTGGGCTGGTCACTTAATACAGCATCAGTAGTTAAACGCTCCACTTTCAAATGAGGCACCTTGAGAGCTTGCTGAGTAGCTCTATCTCCATGTCATTCTGCAGCTCCACTGTCTCAGAAAAGAAATTGCTGCAGAGCTCATCAGACTACCATACTACTTGGTACACCAGCTTTCTCTGCTCCACATCCCTGCCAACTTGAGGAGGGGCATCAAACAGGCCAAGGAGGCTTTCAGGTGAATGATAGAGGGCTTCCTCACTTCCTCAGGTGTGGAGGGGCATCCAAACGCTCACCAACTACAAAGGCCAGAGCCCCCAATCCACAACAGCAGCATCAAACTTACAGAGGAACTCACACCTTTGCCCAATTTGATCACTAAGTCATCTGGAGAACAGGAAGAGCTACACGAGGATGCTCTTCGTGGACTACAGCTCATTCAACACCATAAGCCCAGACATCCTAACCACCAAAGGTCCAGTTTCTTCAGGACATAGGTAGAGACTTCAAGAGGCATAGACGGGTCCGCTCCCTTCTTATAGGAGGAGAACAGATGGAATCTGTCTCAATCTTTAATTCTTTGGGCACCCACATCTCCAATGGTCTTATGTTAATGTTGGACCCATAACAGCAACACCCTCGTAAAGAAGGCTCGGCAGGTCCCACAGCTCCAGATGCACAAACAATTTCTTCCCCTCTGCCATTCGGACTGTTAACAAACACTATATATGTATATATTTCTCTTGTTTGTTATTTATTCCTGCTGTGTACGGTTTTTATTTTATACCTGAACAGTTGATGTGGAGCACACATAATTTCATTGCACATGTACAATTACAAGAAGGGCTATAAACACTCCCCGTGATTCCATCAGAGGCCTCCAACCTTGTTTTTAAAAAGGGTGTGCAAGCTTTCAAGCAGTGAATAGAGTATGATTCATATTAGGGCTGCAGCTATCGATTATTTCAGTAATGAAGTAATCTATTGATTATTAATCACGTAATCTTCCAGCAATCATAAATATTCAAACCGAGAAATATCAGAATGAACTGCCCTCTGTTTTCCATTTTAGAAACTGCAATGTTTTAAAGTTTACCTGCGCACAAAATATGTAACATAATAATAATAATAATAAAACAATTAAACCCTTTAAATGTATTAAATGTATTAAATGTAATGTGATTTTTTAAAGAAAAAATTTCTTAAATGCAAGAGTATCAAAATGATCCCAAGTACAGTCAAAGGTCAAATGAAGTACGATGTATACGCAGTTTATATTCTGTCTCGTTAGAAGGCTTTCTGACATTATTAGGAGGCAGGTTTTTGGATGTTAAGATAGCATAGACATTAATATTAATACTGAGTCAGTGTCCAGCCTAACAAAGTTTGCTTTTCTTCATATCAAAATTTGTTTACCAGGTGCTCTGTTGAAGGACTCTGGCTTGCTTTTTCACAGTAAATGTTTTAATAGTCATTAAAGGAACAGGCGCTGCTGTTTTGGATGCTAGAAACCTGAGCTCCCTGTCTCGGTAAGGTCTTGGCGTCATTGCTCTTTGTGGTGTGTAAACAGACTCCACGTTTTGGTTTGGTGAAAAGCTTGCGTTTACAGAGTTTATCATACTAACCACTGTCACACCGTCGTTGAGCAGTGACTCTCCAAACACTATGATGAAGAGGACTTCGTTAACGTGGACCTGATCAAACACAGCTAAGACAGCCACGGGGTCCACAGCAGCCATCAGACTTCCAAAAAGAAGATACTGCAGCAGACCGATGTCCAGGTCACCTGTACAGATACAGAGGGCAGGAAATACAATAAACCTAGCTCATATTTTCTGTAGCTGAGAATGACAAAGTAAGCCTTAAGCCTGTCAGTTTGGTGCAAACTGAGATATGCTAGCATGAAATACGGTTTCATTTGGTAAAGCATTCTAATTCATTAATAGAATAAGTCATGTCAAATCTCTCTCCAGTCTCATCCAGTGCAGTGGACAAGGCCTGAGCATAAAATAAACTAATTAAGCCTGCATCTTGATAAAGTTTGGGAATTAAACCAAATTAGCAGCTACTGATGTCTTTGTTTAATGTATTCAAACAAGGAATAAAAGTAAAGTATTAAAGGATTATTGTAATACTAAAGAAAGCTCTTTTCAGGCAGCTTGCTTAAGTCATGTGACTGTAAAACTATCATTTGTGCATCATGTCTTTGTTCCAGAAGAATCACAGCCTTCAGGGGTAAAATATAAAGCCAGGTTTGAAGTGCTTATGTTTGTGTCATTTGTGTCACAACGATGTGTTTGTTATGATGGTCTGTCTCTCTTCCATTGTTAATTGCCTTTTTTTCTCACTATTTGTCTGCTATACTTTAAGAAATATGAATTTGTATTTTTGCTTTTGTTATATAAATAAAGGGTTTTTTTTCTTGGTTTTGTGCAGCCAGCAAGGTCTACTGTGTATGTTTTATGCACAGTTCAATTAATTATGATGCAGAGTTTGTGCTTTACTTTTTGTGAGTTAAATGTGAGTATTTAAAAAAAAAAATTAGTACTAATTAGCCCCCAGTTTATACATACAGCTTAATAACCAAGCGCGCTATCAGTAGCTGATAATGTGGAAATCCACCCTTTTTTCCAAATTTGGCCCCTTCTGGATTATAATAACCAACATGTTGGTGACCAAAATCTTCTCAGTCATGCTTCAAAATATGGATCGTTAGTGCCAACGAAGTAACTACCTGATAGTTTTAAATGTCTCCTTCTTTTACTTAGATTGTCATTTTTAATCATCCTTTAGTATGCTAAAAAACACTACAGATATCACAAATAGTAGCTCTCAGTCTAAACATCTCAGAATGGATCGCTTCCTCTGTGTGAGCCATGGTAGCAGGTGTGCTGAAATGGAATAAATTAAAGATCCTCTCTTACCCATGGCTCCTCCCATGTGACACCCCCACAGCGACAGCCCCAAACTGGCGGCATTCCAGCAGGTCCCAATGACAGCATGGACCAAGATAGCACCCAGGTTGGTGAAGAAGAGCTTGTTTGGCATGTGGTAGCCTGAATCCAGAATGATTTGAGGCAACAGGAAATAGAAGAAGACTGTTGGGCTCAGTGAGAAGGTCTGCATCTTGTCTGCACCCCAAATCATGCCACCCAAAATGAAACCAGAGCAGATGAGGAGGGCACTCTCAGGTATGTAGTTGGTGACATTATGGTTGGCCTCAATGACTGAGAGGAGAAAAAAGATCAAGACAAAGACAAGAACCATCAATCAATTGTAACAACCTTTGATTTTAAGCCGCTCTTCTTCCTGTCAGTTTGGAGCTGGCAAATGTTCAAAGCTCAGTTCACTCTAACTTAACCTTAAATATAAAACTCTAGTTGATCATTTGCAACTTCTGCAAATGATCAACTGTTGCTCATCTAAAGAAAAAAGCATCTGGGGATATGAGCAACAAGGGGGTGGATCGTATGTGAAACCTGTCTGCATAACCAAAGATAACCACATGTTTAATGAGCTCATAAAGTGTCACTAAAATTTATTTAACAATAAAAACTAGTGAACCACAGTGTACACCTATTCTTACCCCACACGGTTGCACTTATGTTGTGCACATTTGTTTTTAAAATTAGTTGAAGATTAAATTCCAGAAACTATTGTCCCCAATACAGCTTACATTTGTGCAAGCACAGAATCAAAATGAATGTTTTTGCTAATACCTACTTCAGTGAGGATGAAAAATAAATGTTAGAACAAGTCTTTTTGCTTTTAGGTTTTAGAGTTAATGTACAAATTTGTGTATGTCACTCCAAACATATAGACCGTGGCTAAAACAATCATAAAGCTTCCAATTTTATATATATGTAAGACTCATATCACAGTTAAAGTGAATATATTCTCCCGTTACTAAAACATATTCAAGGACCTCCAGCAAGTTAAAGACTCTCTCCACACCATGCAAAGGTTAATCACTTCTTTAAATTTAACTCAAAGGAAACTCTTGTAAAAAACAAAACAAAAACAAAAACCTGGAAATCTATAAACAAACAAAAAATAATAAGGTAACCTCAAAAAAATATATTTTTACACTTTTAAACTCCCACTTTCGATCACTAACTTGACCACATCTGCGCGGTCTCTCATGAAGTAGATCAGCTGAGATTTTGAGCAGTTAGCTTTACGTTTAAAAGGTTTAACTCAAGAAAAGGATGACCAAACAGACCAGCAACACTGGCCCCAAGAGCCAGACATGCAATTATCTAGTGACCAGCTCTAAATTAAAAACCAGTAGGCTATAGGCCGACTGACCATACGCAAGATTGCAGTGTGTGACTGTCTGGTTAAGTTATTGCTTTGACAATTCACGGTCACTGAGTTTTGTTGTGTAGAATTCTTATCGAGTCTGTAATTAATAACCTTTTTATCTTATTTTTTCCTTTATTCTAGGTTTGTTTAATTTCTCCTGATTCCCGTCTCTTCCATAGTAGTCCAGGGTTTATGAATTCCATTGAGTTTCTTTAACTCCATTTCTGATCAGGTTTACTATCGCCCTCTGGGCTACGATTCTTAGTCCCCAGTTATTATTACTTTGGAATTTACATTGTTATTTATATTTACTTTATTGTGTTTTGGTTCAATTTAGCCTCTCCATGCCTTTTTGTATCTTCTTGTCAAATTCCTGCCTCTGTGTAATGTATTTTCCTGTTGAGTTATTTGAGGTTTCATTTTGTAACAGTAGTTTCTGGTCCCCTGTGTACTGTGTTTAGTTTTGCCTCCTTGATTAGTTTCAGTCATTCCTCATGACTTTCCTGCATATATAACCATGACCTTGTCTTTGTTATTGTCTGTATTTACCCTGCCTTGTGTGTTTCTCCTTTATTGCTCCATGTCAGAGTTTTAATTTGACTGTCAGGCAACTTTGTATTTTAATTGTTATGCCCTGAACTAGCGGGACATAACCCCTTTGGACTTTGTCACTTTCTGCCTTTCATATATAGCAAAACTGCTTCATGCTAAAACCTGGACAGTTTTATTCTGACTACTGGAAACCTAAATAACAATGCTGTTGGTATTGGGAGAATTCAGATTCAGACTATAATTAGGGTCTGTGGACAGATATAAGGTTTTAATGTACTAACTCAAGGGTCTTGAATGTGAGAGCTTCATGTATCCCATGGATTGTGAAAAAAATGTATAAATATGGAATTAAACCTTTTTTTTTTCATTTAATTGCATTTGTCATAGTTCTAAGTGATTTTTTGATCACTTAGAACTATGATTTTTTGGGGGGGTTTGTTTTATTCTTTTTACATTTTACAAATGTTTAAATGTGTCCCCGGTGACCCCAGTAACCTATATTTCACAACAGCATGACAAAACTGGAAATTCTGTTTTAGATATCAGTTCTTTGGGGGAGTCTGAGGTCACCATTTCTACGGCAGAGAATCAAGGGTCCTTCTATGGGAGGCTAGCTGCAGTGGCATTGACGAGCTGACCAAAGGTTTTCGTTAACCGACCCTCATCAGCAGAGCTTCAGGCAGAGGAGGCTGCTGCAGTGATGAGGCTTTGTCCAGCTGTCCACATATCCATCAGTATTCAGTAGTGTGGACCTGAATGGCCGATGTTGGAACGGGGATGATGAGATCAACATTTCCTCCTGGATGAAGTAGTTGGTTGGGCTAGAGAAAGCTCCTCGCCCTCAGCCAACATATTCATCAGGCTGGAAGCTGTGCCAACTGTCAGAGAGTCAGAAGGGCTGGATGGATATTTGGACAGCTGGACAAACTATTTTTAAGATGATCTCGTCCACGTCTGCTTCTGATCACCAGTACTGCAACCTCTCCTCGACCATCCACACTGCTCTGCCTTAGTCTGCAGCTTCACATCCTCAGCTCTGTACCTCAGGATCAAAAAGCCAGTCTGATTTGGCTGCTATGCTCTGAATTTCACTCTTTACTTGATTGAAATAGTTCTCTACACTCTGGACGCACTGCACAGACGGTGTTGTGCCGAAAAGTGATTTGTTGTATTTGCCAAAAAGTGATTTTCCATATTTAAATTACTTTTAATGACTTGTTGGCCTATGATATGTGAAACATATGTCAAATGTATCCCTCATGTCCATCCATCCATCCATTTGCTTCTGCTTATCCTTTTCAGGATTGTGGGGGGCGCTGGAGCCTATGCCAGCTGTCAAAGGGTGAGTGGCAGGGTACACCACATTCACTTCCACATTCACACCTATGGGCAATTTAGATTGATCAATTAACCTACCCCCACTAACTATCCCTCATCCTCGAGCTACAAACAACATTCTTGTCACAAGGTAGAAGCCACAATTTTTTGGCAAAGTGATTTTTAAATATCCTTCTTTTATCTAGTTAAATTGACAATGACGTTACTTTTAAAACAGAGAGAGAGACCTGGCCAAGAGGGCAGCAGAAATTGAAAGAAGTATAACAATAGTTCTGTAAAAATATTTCAACTGGCTAAAAAGGACTGGATTAGTTGTATTGTAGGTAAAATAACCCAGTGGTTAAAATACTTGTAAAACAAGTCATTTCTTTAGTTTATATATAACCCCTTTGCAAATCCTATTCACTAAAGTCTATTTTCTCTATTTATTTAGTCTATTTATAAGTAAAGGTATTACTTTTTTTTTAAAAGAAAAAAAATTACACTTTTTGGAAGCGCAACAGTGGTATATGCCAAAAAGTGCCTACCCATTTATAAACTCCTATAAATAACTTGTTGGCCTATAATATGTTAAACAAATGTCCCCCGTATCCTGGGACACGAAAACTTATGATGTCAAGTCATCTGGAGCCCCAAACAATATTCCAGTAACAAGGAAAAAGTTATAATCAGTTTTTTTTTGTTTGTTTGTTTTGAAAAGTGAGTTTAATATCGCCTTTATTTATCCAGTTAAAAAGTCTCATTGACATTGAACATTTCTTCTTAAATGGTAATCTGGCCAAGAGGCTTACAGGAACTGCTAAAAATATAACAATAGTTCTATAAAGATATTTTAAGTGGCAAATATAATTGGATTGGTTATAATATAGGTGCAATAACACGGGGTCATAAAGATGAAAAGAGGGCATGTTATATATAACCCCTTTGTAAAGCCTGTTCACCAAACTCTATTTAAACAACATACATAAGGACATTACACACGAAAACTCTGCAAATCACTTTTTTGCAGACGTTCACTTTTTGGCAGATTCTCCACGAGTTCTGTCTGATCGGGTATCCTGCCAAAAAGGGATCGTCTGCAAAAAAAAAAAAAAAAAGGTGATTTCCTAGCTTTGATGTGTTTTTAACGGTCAATATCTTTACTTATGTTCGTAAATAGACTCTGCAAACTTGGCTCGTGTTATAGCGGCCATCACGTAAAAGTCGGCTTAAACAATAAGTGTTGCTAAGCAACGCGGCATGCCGGGCTGCCGATGTTTCACTTTGATTTCTATGAGGTTAAAATATCGTCCAATCGTCCATATCGTCCGTCACACATCCAAAAATTCACTATATGATGAATAAGCTCAGGAAAAGCCGTGAAATATAAGATGATGGGGTTTTAATTAAACAGAGTTGCATGATTTTTTTAAATTCTAGTTGTAGGGTTAATCTTAGATTGCAAGTGCCCTGAGACGACATATGTTTGGCTCTATTTAAATATCACTAAAGTGTATAAGCACACACGTTTTTATACATTTAAGAGCTCTTGCCTGAGAAATAATTTTTAAAAAAAACCCAATAATAATAATTGCACCAATGACCAAAAATAGATGTTGTGCGTAACCCTAAACTAAAAACAAATTATTACTACTTCAAACTTATTAAAATAAATATCTTGGGTGCAGAGGATTATTTTAATAGATGTCAGAAAAGGAGAGCACTTCCATGAACTTACTAAGTTTGCAGAGCCAGCAAACCAGAACCCACAGGGCCACCAGGTACTGTACGCTGATGTGATGCCACTTCCAGGTCACAATGGGCAGTGTAGTGATGGGTGCCGCTTCATGACCACCTCCTCCAGTTGTGTTAGAGCTTGAGCCTGTCCCAGTTTCTGTTTGTGTATTTCGGGTTTCTGCTTCTTGACTAGCCAGGCTCAAGCCTCCACACGCCATCAGCAGCATGCAGAGAAAAAGTGTAAATCGCCAAAGAGTTGCCATTGTTGGATAAAATATCTTAAAACTTTAATCAAACTGCTATTTAGACTGTTGATGAAAATGCTCAAGTCAGCCTCAGACTGCAGCTCAAAGTCTCATTTCCTTTTTCTGCACCTTCTTCTTCTCAGTCAGATCTCTGTCACTCTCTTCACATATGTATCCATATCCTCATCTGACCGGAGCATGGTATCCACTTTCTGCTCTCCTCTCTGTCAAGGATACAGCTTTTACAGCAGGTGAAGCTCAGCCCATTATGATGCTGGTCTTTCTCCACCCACTTTTGTACCCAGACCAGCAAGTTTAGTCACGTTACTCAGTGGTATATTTGAGTTCTATGAATGTCTGTATTAGCAAGTTTTCATTAAATTTTTACTTCTCAGATGGAGTTGATGGAAATGATTTGGAAGAAACTCCTTATACATACTTATGAAACTCTTTTTTGAAGCAGGTGTATGTGTACTTTGATTTTATTATGTCACAAGTTGAGAAGATTCATGTTTTTAAAAAAAATTAGATCCAATGTAATATATGATATCCATACATTACAGATCTAACTAAGCTGTTGCATATACTGACCCAGTTTAATGTCACTTAAACTTGGATTCAAGTGTTTTACTGGAGACAAGGTCCTGCGCTGATTGGAGAGAAACTATGTTACAAACACATATATTATGATATACAAGCATAAGCGAAGACTTAAAAATGTTTACAATGATTTGTCTGTAACTTTTAAGGACTCACAAATGTTTTTTGCAATTCACAGAAATACAGAACAATAAGCAATTTGAACCCATTTTTAAGTCATTTTTGCTTCAAAAAGCTTCAGTTTTTCCTGAAGCCTGAAGCTTTTGTCTCTCAGCTGACATGAGGTTAGATGATGGCAATCTGTGTTTAGACTGAACCAAAAACATAAGAATTTTTGGTTTAACATTAAAAATGGCAAAAATATATTAAAAATATCACAACAATGAGCAATTTTTAAAATTCACCCTGCAAAGTTGCTCACAGGGGCAGCAAACCAAACACAACATAAAAATATCAGCTTTAAAAGAAGTGTCATGAGCTGTATGTAGAGTGTAGGAGTGCTGAGGACCCAAATACAAACAAGTGAACTGAAAATACACCCCTTATAAGGCTGATGCATTGTCCAGTACAGAAATCAATAAATCTACTGTAAAACATAGTGGAAACCAGTACAAAGAGGCTAAAACAACACAGTTCAGATACACTAGCTTTGATATTCAGAATGTGTTTCAACAGTGTCTTTACTATTACAACTATGCAGACAAGCTGTGAAGGAAGAGAGAAGACCTGTCTTATTGCTCACAATAACAAATACTGGACAGGAAAGCAGGAAGGCACATGCCATAGTGCCATTTAGCATGTGGTCATCCAATCACACTGTGGGCTAAAGCGGCACCCGGAAGACCTGCCTTAATCATATCTTTTAATGTTTCTTGTAAACACTTTAAACTGCCTTCTACAAAATGCAGCATAAAAATTCTGTATTGCCTACAATAGCTGAAGATTTAATTGATATATCTATCTTAAATCTTACATAAGACTTTGGTTGGTCCCTGTTACTTATTCCAAGAAAATATAACAGAGAATAGTGGGGAATATGGATTAAGCTTCACTACTGAACAATTAAACCCTTCTTTTTGAGCACTATCCTGTGACAGAGCTGAAAACCATTTCTCTACTAAATACAAACTCACAATTGAAAATAT
Source organism: Oreochromis aureus (assembly GCF_013358895.1). Lineage (NCBI taxonomy): Eukaryota > Metazoa > Chordata > Actinopteri > Cichliformes > Cichlidae > Oreochromis > Oreochromis aureus. The sequence goes on along the minus strand of NC_052962.1, from coordinate 27,891,846 downwards.
CCAGCTGTGTGTTGAAGAGCTTATGTACGAAACACATTCACTCTTCCTGTGATGTGTTTCAATAAAGCCAGTGAAAAAAGGAGAAAAGTGATGAAACTTCATGCAAAATAAAATTCAACAGTAGTTGGCACGCAGAGGAAGCAAACACAGATATTCTTTTGATAAGATAGATATTTGGGCAGGTTTGCAGAGACTGATAGTCTGAACCATGAAGGGAGACTGGGAGGACAGTTAATGGTTTACAGTGACACAAACCACTGAGCCTCCATAAAAATGTTGTTTCCAGTTTACTGCATGAGCCAGCACAATTTGTAATTATAAAGCAATAGTTTCATAAAGTGTTATTAGGTAATAAAGTTACTGAACTATTTTAAACCGCTTGCACTTGGGGGGGAGGGGGAGGTCATGCTGTCAAGAACATCAGGAACAGTCAGATTTGGCATGGTTTAGTCCAAGTTCATTGAAAAAAACACAAAAATAAATAAAAAATGCTGGTTAAAATAGAAGCAGGATTTAAAACAGCAGACAGATGATTTTATTACTGTATGCTTGTTGAATAAACTAAATACACATCCTAAAGCTGACTAAATCTAAACCTACCAGCCATTCAGAATTAGCTTGCTTTGACTGTTTTATTACACGTATCAGAAAAGAAAACACCTGTAAATATATTGTATGTCATTACCATAATGCCATCTTTTTGATTTCATGTGTTTTTATACCAGGATCAGGACCATTAAGAGACTTTGTCTCCCAGTTTTCTTCAAGCTGATGTTAGCTGAAAGCTGATAACTTTGTGATGAACTCAGAATGTTCAAAATTTTGTGAATTAGCCATGAATCAAAGACTAAACACAGCCTACTGTTGTCAGAGAAAAGTAAGATTTACATCTCAGTGCTATTCTGCATCAGCTCAATTACATCTGTAGTCAAATGTAAAGACATTAGTTTACAACAACAATGCAGGAGTACAGAGGAAGCCCAGAAACACAGAATGTCAATTTACATGAAGCGGACAATGTGAAATTTGTCATATCAGGAGATTTGTGACTCACAGCTAAAGCTGCGTGTCTAGCATGACCATATTCAGGCTGTCCCAATGAAATCATACGGAGTCAAAAGTAGAAATTTAGAGAAGCCTGAACTTTTTGCTCACAGCAACTACTTTTACTAGAGAAAAAGCATTCCCTTTACATTATTGCTTGTCAATCTTCTAGTTTTTTCTTCACAGAGCCGCCGCTTATGAAGTTATTCGTAAAGCCATGAATTTTCCAAAACAAACAAGCATCGCCTTGTAACCTTTTACATCAAAATATTGAGAATGACAAAAGCGACCGTGATGTACTCTATAGTGCAATAAACGGGAAGCATAATATATAGCATAATAGGTACTTTAATGCCATTTCTCCAACAGATCAATAGAGATCAAGTTAATTAAAAACAATGCACTGGTGTCCTAAGCAGCTGGCATTAAGTTTTATGAAAGCTTTTATAGCATATGTTGTGCTAGAATTAACTTTACATACAGTTTCTATCATGTCATCTTTGAATGCAGTGTTTAAAGGGGACTTTCCTGGCTAACAGAAAGAACACAAGCAGAGCAGAGCTTTCCTGTGGAATTGTTTGTTTTTAACTATGCGTGCGTGTGTGTGTGTGTGTGTGTGTGTGTGTGTGTGTGTGTGTGTGTGTGTGTGTGTGTGTGTGTGTGTGTGTGTGTGTGTGTGTGTGTGTGTTCGTGTGCGTGCGTGTGTGTGTGTGTGTGTGTGTCTGTGACACAAGTGATAAAAGGGCCGAGAGGTGATTTGACTCATCGACTCATCACCTGTGCTCCCATCACCCCCTCCTCTCCTATACTTAACAAAAGTAGTGTTGAGCCTTCATTGCCACTATACAGGCGTGTTTAGGTGACAGAGGTTTATAAATGAACCATGGTTTAGATGTGCCTTTCAACCAATAAATCACCCATATCAGCTCCTATTTTCATTGGAGTTAACATTTGAATACCTCTTTAATTCTGTCACTTTGGTCAAATGTCCAGGATCAGGAATCAATTAGGAATTTTCTAGAAACGTTTTCAGCACAAAGGTAAAAAAAAAAAAGAAAAAGAAAAAAAGTGCTTAATGCCTTTCTTTGTTTCGTTGTAACTGTATTTTCCCAAGAGGGACATGGACAAATTTCATGGTATTTAATATTAAATCTTTTGTACATTGGCAGCCCTTCCAGTGATATAAAACAAACAAGTGATGTTAAAGGTTTTACAGTGTCTTTTAACTTGACAAGGCTGAAGCCCATAACTTCATGTTAGTGATAATGATTGACTATAACCAGTAGTTTCTCTTTGGCACCGTAAAAAGGATTTGTTTAACAACAGACACTGGACTGACCGATCCTCAGAACAATGGCAAAGTCAAAGGAACGGGAAGATCTGAGGAGAATTCTTGTCCAGGGTCAACACTAGGATGGACTCCACCTTGGGAGTTGAGATAAAATGTTCAACAGGTTTGGGTACAAGCAAGCAGGGGCGGTCCCAGCCTGTTTGGTGCCCTGGGCGAACACTCCCTCTGCCCCCCCCAACACACACACAACAACACAACCTCAGGTCCCGACACGTCTTATGCAGTGGAGGCGTGATGAACTGATGGAGCTCTGCTGTGTCAGCCTCCCCTGCAGCCGTGCACAAATCAAAGTGAAGTAAGAAAAACCGGAACAAACACGCACTAATCATGAAGCTACAGAGCCCCTTTATTCATATGGGTAAGGAATATTTTCACTGCATGGCCACATGTTGATGTGGCAACAAGACATATACAGCAGGTTACCCCACAGTCAGATGCCTGCCATCTACCAGCTAACTGTGTGAAGAGGAAAAATTGCTATAAATGTCTGTTTTTTTGTTGGCACGCATGCTCATGGAGGGCGCCCTTACTCCCCGCAAATGGGCAATAGAAAATGATTGGTGCCTATGCAATCCCCAAAATGGGCTAACATGATGTCAGGGAAGCATGGGTGCAAGCAACTTTTTTTTGCCAATGCCCATGATGTGACTCCCACCACGATGCCGCCCTGGGCAACGGCTCATGTGGCCCATATCAAAAACCGTGACTGCAAGTAAGTCACAGAAAAGTTATGCAACTTTGCACTGGGCTGAACAAGTTTTAACTGGGAGACTGATTCTCATTTGCCTCAGGCCTGAATCTCGGGCCTTAGGGCAATTCTAAAATAGTTTCTGAAATACATTTCATAACTGGATATTTTTGGAAGATAATCAAACCTGCAGAGTAGATGGGTGCCGTGGCGTAGGTAAGCCAGACGCTTGCTTCGTTCTTGTGTCGTCAATAGAGCTGCACGGGCCTCCATCAAAAGCTGACAACAGTGGGAGAGGTGATGTTGCTCAGAAGGAGCTGCACAACAAACCTTCTTCGATGGGAATAGAAGTGGCTGTTGTACCAGGGATACCTCTAACTCTAACAGAGGTCCTTGATTCTAAATGGTTTCCAGTAGGATGAAGCAAAATACATGGCGAGTTAGAAGCTGAGCACTTTCTATAGTTGTGGGCAGTTTTGCAGAGCCACAAAGTGAGCAGCTTTGGAAAACTGGTCAATTATTGACAATGATGAGGTTCAAGGAAATGTGGGAGCATGGCCATCCAGGAACAGATAGAATCCCATGAACAGTAAACTGGAGGACTTGTTTTGGACAGAATAGGCAGATGCAGTACATTCACATACATCTTTAATTACATGAAGGTAAAGGTTGACAAACCCCAAGAAATGCTGGAGATTTCTCATCATTGCCAAAACTGTCTACTCCACCCTTTGAACCTAAGCTAGGTGTCATTTTACCTGTACTTAGTAATAAATCCCCAAAGTGCCACAAAATCAACATGCAATATAAACCCTTGTCCTTTGGCATGCAGTTCGTTTTCCAATAAGCATTCCAGTGCCTGCAGGATGTGATTTTGATGCTTGGAAATGGTCTTGGAGAGGATGAAAATATTATCCAAGCAGACAAAGGTGAAGTCAGCACATTGTTACACATGGCTTTGAGCACAGCTGGAGCACTGGTATGCATAAAAGGGATCACAAAATACTTGAAGTGTCTTTTATCCACACCCTGTGGTAAGCGTTACTGAGATACAACTTTGAAAAAATGGTGGTACCCTGCAAGAGTTCAAATGCGGAAGACAACAGAGGCAACAGATACTTGTTTTTAACAGAGATTTGATTCAAATGTGGATGCATGATCTGAGATTCTCACCCTTCTTCTCCAGAAAGAAAACGCCCACACAGAGTGGAGATGACAAAGGCATGATGATGCCCACTGCCAGGGAACCCATGATGTACATTTCCATAGCTTCCTGCAATAATTAAAGTGTAAATGTCTACAGCCCATTCATACAATCGGTGTGCTGGGAGAGAGAAAGCCACATTCATTAGAAACACCTCCTCCAAATCATATTTCCTGGATACCGAGGACAGGTCAGTGACAGATAGAACTGGTGACAGAATGAACTTTAGTCAGTTATTGTATTCCAAGACTGGTCAATACCTGCATTATGGATTTTTAGCCTCTGTACCAGGGGTGTGCTAGGTGTGTCAAAGATAAACAGACTGAGAAACTCAGTGAGGTTTTTTGAGTGATATTGGCAAGATAAGTACTTTTTCGAGTTGAAACCTGAAGAGGCTCTGGCAGGCTCTCCAACAGAATCCTTGGCTGATGAGCAAACATGGTGTTAAGAAAGCTCTACTCGGCACTAAAGTCCACTAAAGTCCACTGAAAGTAAAAGAAGAGTTTTTCAGCCCAAATATTGCCAGATATTTGTATCTGGTCGAGATGCAACTTGCTAAGGGAAATTTAACAAAATGTTGTATGTGGTGTACACATACTTTTGAGCCTTGGTGGATTATAGAAAATCCAAAATATATTCAAAGCCATTAAAGTTGTATGTGCTGCAAAGTCATTCAATCCAAACAGTCCACAAAACTAATTTAAAGGCTGAAATTAACATGAGGGCTAATTCATTGGTCTGGGCTTGATTTAAACCAAGGCCCTTTCACTGCATGTGGATTACCTTGTCTCTCTCCCCACTTACCAATTTTAAAAAAAAGTTCACTCTCCAATCAAATAAAGGCAAAATCCCTAAAAAAATTATGTTCTTCTTTAAAATTGCTTAAGGTTTGAACATAAGCAAATCCAGAAAGGTCAGGGACCAAAAACACAGCCTATTAAAAACAATCCATTAATATTATTTTTTACATAAGAGCTAAAGGAAAGCATAATTATTTCTATAGTTTAATTCTTTTTAACCCACCCCTCAAAAACCTACTGAGTCAGTTTTATGTTCTCTTTACTGAGGCCGGCATGAACTCCACGGAAGTCTGAGGTGTTTGCTCAACAGCTTACAGTTTATGGGTAAACTAGCTGCCTTAGTTGTTAGACTAACTCAAGATAGGCCTGAGACATTTATCCAAGGTTACTGGTCATCACATGGTTTCTGTGATGCTTTAGCCTTTAACTTTTGATTGAAAAACAAAATAGAAATTAAATTAAAGACTTAAAAATGATATTATCAGATCTGAATTCATGTGAGTAACAGAAATCAACACGAATTTGAACATGGAGAGCAGTTTTCATTATCTAACAATTCCTCTAAAAGCTACTAAAAGCTTGAAATGTATTACCTAAAAGCACCAATTGTAGATTAGTGGTGCTCAGAAGTAAATATCATTGCCAACTCTAAGAAGCTGGCACTCTCAGTTATAACGTTGATTCTTACATAATTCTCAGCAACTATAAGATGGTAGTTATACTTTGAGCCTCATGATAGCTTGGCAACCTGTCAAAGGGTGTAACCTTTCTGTGAGCTCATGAGAGCTGGCTTCCAGCATCCACTGTAACCGTTGCATACGTGGAAGACAATAGATGGATGGGATGGTTTTCTGTTTACTGGAAATCTGTTTTATCTGTCCCTGTGTTGGCCCAGGGGCGTCCAACTCCAGGACTAAAGGGCCGGTGTCCTGCAGGTTTTAGATAGCACCCTGGGCCAGCACACCTGAATCAAATTATTATTAGGCCTCTGAAGAACTTCAAAACACGTTGAGGAGGTCATTTAGCCATTTAAATCAGCTGTGTTAGATCAAGGACACATCTAAAACCTGCAGGACACCGGCCCTCGAGGCCTGGAGTTGGATACCTCTGTGTTGACCTGTATTTGTATATGTCATGCGCTGGCCCATACTACGAGGAATGATGACTAGTGCTCAAAATATTTCCCAAATCTCTGCCACTTTAATTTTTTAAGCTCTCAAGTGTGTATTACTCTTCAAATGTCAGATTTACACACCGCAAGCCCAGACTCATAATTATCTCTTTTATCACCTCCGCAGGTGTGTCCCACATCTTTATTTTCCTTTTAATCTGGAAGCATATGGAAAATCACATATTATATGTCACAATCCAAAAGATAAATCCTAAATGTATGGTATTTCATAACAGTCTAAGCATAACATGAAAACTAAAAACTTTCAAATATGCTGAGTCGTAATGTTACATAATAAAATGTTATGGTCATTTCCCATTGTTTGTGTTTTTGGTTTAAGTTATACTATTTGAATTATGGTTTTCTGTTTATATTTATAGTTCCTGGTTTCTAGGTTTCTGTTCTGTTTCTGTGACTTCGCTGTGTTCTTGGTGACGGTTTAATTCTGTTCTCCATGCGTTGTATGCTTAGTCTTAATTTTCTGTCTTTACGTCTTCCCTGTGTTCCTCATCTAGTTACTTTTGTCTGTGCTTCATGTTACAGAGTCTGTCATGGTTTCCACATCTCTGTATCAAGTCTGCGTCTTTGCTAATGTCTCGTGCTTCCTGTTTTACTTTGGCTGTCCTTGTCCTATGTCAGTGTATTCTGCTTAGCTTCCTTTGTCTTGTTATGTCTCATTTGTCCCAGATGTTTTCCCACTCATTGCCCAGCCTTTCATTGTCCTGCCTGTGTATTTTAGCCCTGTGTCTTCCTCTATTTGTTGCTGGTTCGTCTACTTGTCATCCCCGAGGTTTCATCTGCGTTTCAAGTTTTTCTAGTTCCTTGCCTCAGATTGCATGCTTCTTGTTAGTTTTGTCAGTTTAGGCTTTTCTTAGTTTGAGTTTCTGCCATTCTCTGCTTTTGTTCGTATTTTGCCTCCCACTGTGAATAAAGTTCACGCTCAGTAAGTCGGTTGTCAGTGTCTGCTTTTGAGTCCACATCTTTCACCAGTGATCTCCTCATCCTCTGCCTTGCGGATCATGACAAAAAGCAAAGTTGTGTTCACTATAGTGTTTTTGTTTTGTGGATAGTACTCTGCTGTAGCTGCAGCAAACCTGGTTTGAATCATTTTCACAGTCCTTTATCCTGCAACCGACCATATAAGCCATTAAGAAACAGTCTTTTCAGGAGGAACAAGGTAGCACAGAGTATTTCATGAATCAAAAATAATAATATACACTATAAATACTGTTTAAGCATTCCAGCATTTTAAATTCTGGTATAAAGATTTATTTTTTTTATCTGTTTCACTGCAGTTTCCGGACAATAGATATTATAACCCAATAGATAGACCTACATGAATGGCATCTGATACTATCTAATACAAATAAATGTATCATTATTATTATTGTTGTTGTTGTTAAGTTTAGTGTAATTATGACAGATTTTTAATCCTCTTTATCTATTTTAGAGTTTCAGTAGCCAATTGACTATTTATCAAGCAAGTGTGCTGGAAATAGTAATAGTAGTGGTCTAATCTAAATATCAAGACCAACTGTCATAAGCTGAAGCTCTAAATTGTCGATTACAACTTTTCCGAGTTGTCGTGACTACCACATATATAAGATACTTGTTATACTTTGAGCCCTTTAACAGGCTGGTGACCTTGCCTGGATGTACCCTGCCTCTTACCCTATGACAGTTTGGATAGGTTCCAGGACACTTGCAACCCTGAGTCATAATTTTACATGATAAAATGTTGGATTTTATATCCACTCCAAAGGTTAAATAGAAATTTATGTTCACTTCTTAGGCGGTTCTACTTTGAACAGTAGCACACTGAGATTGGACAGTGGCTTGTGTTTTGGTTTGATATGGTTCACCGCATTTTATCCTGCACCCCAGAAGTCTTTTCAACAGTATAGTGCTTTGCTAAATTAAGAGCAACAAAGATACAAGTTGTGTTAAATCATGTTAACAATTTTGTTAACATGTTAAAAATGTAAACATAATTTAAGAGTGATGCAAAAGCCTGCAGGAGAAAATGCTGAGTGGTAGAGCGGAAGAATTAAAGGCTAGAGTCAAAGCAAACAAAAACTCAAAGGAATTTTCCTCATTCCTGTCAAGGTGATGATTTACAAGCTCAAACTTAGAAGACATCAAATATACCTGTATTTTTCCCACTACTGAAAGTATCTGTTTAAGCAAAGTCATTACATGTTTATGTCTTATAAAATCTGTTTATGGTATGAAACTGCAGAGGAGAGGATGTTAAATAAGAGCACCTGTATGAATATCAGTACACACAGAGTGTGACCTGTTTGACAGTTCAGGGAAGTAGCACCGAATGTTGAATAAACACACTGTGACTGTGATGACCTTACCTATGTCCCTGAATCGGATACTTATAAGTGCTGAACAACAGGTGACCGCCCCTATATGGAGGATCACAAAGCCACACGCATCAAAATAAAGAATTCTGTGCTTAATAATGAATTGTACAATAAAATATACATTTGTAAATTCATTTACAAATTCATTTTTAATTTTATTCATTCAAACACTACTAAAGTAATTTAATATTATTTAATAATTTAATTAAAAATTTTAAAAAACTGTTTTTAAATCAATATTTTAAAATGATTATTCATCTATTAATAAATGCTTTAAATCAAAAATAAGGTTTACAAAAAAAGAATTAAACTCGCAATCAAAACCTCATTTCAAAAATTATTTCTGAATTCCAAAATTAAAAATCAGATTTTCAAAATTGTTTTAAAAACACAATTTTAAAAAGAGAAATAAGTAAATGGATTAAAAAATCAAAGATTTTCAACAAATATATTTCTGACATTTTAAATGGGGATTCCACAACTCATTTGAAAGTGAAATTCATTTTCGATTTGAAGTATCAATTAATAGATTAATAATTCATTTTGAAATATTGGTTAAAAAATAATGTTTTTATTTTAAATTTAAATATTAAATAAAAAATACTTTAGTCATGTTTGAATTAATAAACTAATTAAAAATGAATTTGTAAATGAATTTACAAATGTATATTTTAATATTAATATTGTACAATTCATTATTTAAGCACAGAATTCTTTATTTAAATGGCTTTCTTTGTCTTTTTTTATAAATTTACTAATCTGCGGGGTGTTTTCAAATTCTTCATTCAGTATTTATTCAACATTAAGATTTATACGTATATATATACATATATATTTCTTTACCCAAGATGAATCATTTAAAATCTTCTTAAAATATAATTAGTTATGTTTTTCTATTGTAAGTTGAGCTAACCTTGACAAAATTGGGTAGTTACTTAACTTTAATCAACTAGTTGTACAACTGCATTATTGGACATTACAGGCTTTTTCTTGCAATTGCATTACAGCCTTTTATTCCCTACAGTGTCTCAAATATGACATTGCTTCCTGCGAAATATATATTATTGTTTTCTGTAATTAATATCAGAAAATTACAATTACAGAACACTGTGTTTTAAACTCTTAAAATCTTGCATATTGTCCGTTTTTTAAATTCTAGTAAATACTCTGTACACTATAGATGTCCTAATAGCTGCAACTAATCTGATGGCCACTAGAGACTCCCATGGAGTGAATGTTTTAACTGTAGTACATAAGCAACCCTCCAAAAGTTGAATCTGTTCATCTGGACGTAGCATTTTGTGGGAGAAACGTTTCGTCACTCATCCAAGTGACTTCTTCAGTCTCAGCTGACTGCAGGTTTCCCCAAACCTTATAAACAGTACATTTGCATAATGACTGAATCAGCCCACTGAAGGAACAATGGGCTGTGAGGTCAGTTCCTTAATCATAATTATGCAAATTCCCATGACCATTGATCAACAATCACTGACCAAAACCCACTGATCAAAGAACACTGATCAATGGCCATGAGTACCATTCACAGAGAGTTGGGGAATGGCTGCAATCACAGCATTGTAAGATGGCGAAAGATGTACCCTTAGGCCCCCTCCTCGATTCAGAGATGGTCATACATAAGCAACCTGTCTCTGAATCTTTTTTTGATTGTTTGACTGTTTGATTCTTTTGTTTTGTAATTATTATTATGACAAAAATGTTCTTCTTAAATTTGACTATTAACAGTTTTCAGAGATTCTGAATGTTTGCAAACAAAATTACTATTAGTAGATAAACAATCATAAAAAACAACTTCTGGATTCCACATTAAATTCCTCCTTTGAAGCAATATGATTACTTTCTAACAAACATATGATTAAACAAAATCGTAACTCAATGTTTGTATATTTCTTGTTTTAATCATACTGTGTGATTCCGTACTATCCATGGTTCTTAGTTGTTTTCTGCTTATGTTATATATTTATAGTTTCTAGTCAAGTGCCTTCCCTTGTTCCACTAAACTAAATGTGGAACACAGGGAATTCACTCATGTCCTGAATGTTTCCAACACATTGATAGCATTGTTATTACCCTCTTGTCTGTTCTGTCCTTTATGGGCACACTTTCTTCTCATCGGAAACATCATTTGCCCACATCAATTTCTCCAACTGCTCCAAATATGTCTCAAAATCTTCCTTCGATTCATTATATTCGACAACACGACCCACATGCATTGCCATGTTAGCTAATCGATGCTATTGCTAAAGTCTGCTCCATTGCAGCCGTGTTTTTTCTTATGTTTGAACAGTCCCTCAACAGCCTCTTTAACACTGAAAATTTTTAAAATCCTGGTCGTTAGTTGTGAAATTCTTGGTTAGAATACTAGGGGGCAACAATTCACTCTATTACAAAAACGATATATGTCCAAATGAACAGAATCAACTTTTTGGGACTCCGATAAGAAGTGAGCCACCTTTGTAGTAAAGACAACCCAGGGTTAATCCTCAGGTTACCTTGATAGTAGTAGTAGAGGCCTCTAAGATGAAAGAACAGAGATTGCTTTACTTTGTAATTTGTCAAGGAAGACACCAATTGCCTTGCTTGTCCTGACTGTCCTGCCACTAATATATAGTGAATAAATGTCCTAGTCATCAGAACTGATTTAAATCATATTATATAATAGAATGGCTACCATGGCATCAAAATATGCAGCTCAGTATTGATAATCCTTGTTTTTATCCCACCTGTGGATTAATAATAATGCTAACTGGTGTCATGGTAGACGCGTGGACGCGCTTTTCTCACATGACGTTACCCAGCATTCTGCGGGCGCGCTCACAGAGATCGTCAGAAGATCAAGGAAGAAGATGCGGGAAGGTGAGTGAAGGCATTTGCTACACAACGAAGTCACATAACCGCCCACATAACATAACATCTGTCGTGTTAGGCTCATCTGCACAGTGTTATCCAGCTAAACAAACGTTAGCGACGTTTTAGGTGGTTGTATCTGTTTGTAAACGGTGGCATTTGGCAGTCCTTCCTTTGGAGGAAGAGCTTACAGTCCCGAAACTTGGCGTTATGGGCGAAGTTGTCACCGGTAGCAAACTATTGCTCGTCGTTAGCTTCGACAGTGGGCGCGTTTTCAGCGTTTAAGATGTCAGATTTGCTGTTTAAAACGCGGAATGATACAGACTGTAAATGTGAAACCAATCTCCGGGAAGGAAACTGATAGCGGACAGAGCAGCCTGCTACCGCTGTCGCTGACAGGTGTTTGCTACTGTTAGCTGTTTAGTTTGAAAGGGTTAGCCATGTGACAAGCCAGGCTTTTTACTTTGATGAATAAAGAGATTTAGCAGGGAAGCAAGTTTGCTCACGTCGAAAGAGGCGTGGACTCATCGTTAAACAGATGTCACCAAGCTGCCACGAATGGCTCATTTAGTTTAGTTTTGGTTATGTAACTTCGAAACTGAAACACTGAATCACTGTAATGTTATCACAAAACCGGACCATTGCAGGTGAGTCACGTTTCACATCTGGCCAGCGGCCGAGTGAAATTATAATTTAGGGTGTTGTTTCGGTCTAAGTGTTGATTGCGTTGTCCGGTGATATTCGTTTACATTTTAAACTCCAGTTGTTAAAATGTAAACAAAACGGACTCATTTAGTAATGAGCAGTAATAATCCTGCCTTTAGACAACATAAATCAGTAGCAAGTATTAAAATATATGTATATGTAAAAGATAAAGTAGTTGCGCAGTTTCATATGTGAGGAGCCATGGATGGTGAGCCACAAGCACTACCCTTTTGTGGGGTAGTTTTTGTTGTTTTTCCACAGACAAACATAGATAGATGGCCCTGTGCTGAGGATAAGTAGGCTACCATGAAAGCAGTTTCATTCAAGTTTGTGAAGGAAGGGGGAAAAGGATCTGCAGCATATGAAAGGCATTGGTTGCCAAATAATATCAAGATCTGCAGCTAAATAGTGTCTAAAAGCACAAAATAAGATTAATCATCTGATCAGACTTCTGAAAAGCTCAAGAGGAGAAAAAAAGAAAATGCAAAGAAGTGCAAGTGATCTCTTTTTGTAGGCTTTTCCACGAACTTACACAGATCTTCAAAGTATAGCCATAAGGAATAAACTTTTCTGATGATGTTCCCAAGAACTGAGGTTTATTTGTGGTTGGGGTCCTAGACAGTGGAGCTGAATGATTCTTTGAAATTGCACTTTGACCTTTACATTGGAAAAAGTCTCAGAAAAGGGAAGTGAACAGAATTTTTGTTATCTGTAGCCCTGCAGCAAATCAGCAAGTAACTTGATTACACAAAAAAACCCTCAACACAATCTATTTGTTTTGGTGCTTTCTTTAATCCACAACTCTGTAACACTTAGTTGTCACCATTCTAAAAAATAAACCTGTAGTAGAAGTGTATCTAAGAGCCCCCACTGTGAATGCAGAGTATTACAACATTAAATCCATCCAGGCCCCAGTTTTTCAACAAAAAGACTGATAACACAACAGCAGTAGTGACAGTGATGGTGTCATAGTTGAGTGTGAAGCCAAAGCTAAAGCTGGAGAAGTTCAGATGAACTCCTAACCCAATCATACCATGTTTGAATTGGGCAATTTGCTGAAAACTGATGAAAGCAGTCCTGTTTTCTGTCACAACAGTAGGTACAACAAGCAGGGGGGAGGTGTTCCCAGGCCAGCCGCTGCATACATCGGTCGGAACACCTTACCCAGAAGGCCTCAGCTGACTCCTTTCGATGTATGACCAGACTCCTCTGCATACATGATACGTTTATCTGCAATCTAATTTTTTCACCTTTAAAAGAACTAGCAATAATAGCGTTAACAACAAATCAGGCCGAGGTTAACAGATTTAATGTTGTTTCTCATCATATGCATCTGGTAGTAGATGGTTGCATAACATTAGGACACAACTATTTACTGGCATCGTGTATCAATTAATGTATAAAGCAATTAGGTTAAATGACTATTACATCTGGTACCGACTAGTGACAGTAGCAATGGTTAGTCAACTATTTGGCTAGTCACGCACAGTAGTTAACTAACTACTTAAACATCTAAAGATAAAAGCAAACCAGTAAAGTTTTGCATGGGCCACTGACCTGGCACTGTTAGGCTGGGCACTGAATTATTATTAACATCAATTATTAACATTATCAGCATCTACACCATCAGAACTTTTTCTGCACCATGAAATTTTACATCAAACCACAGGTCAAGCCTCAGTTCTGAGAATGCTGACGTACTCGCTTTTCTTCATTGCACATGCTCATTTATAGGCTTACAAACTCACTTATTCACTACCACACGTAAACACACAGACAACACACACCAAATCTACTTCATCCTGAAGATATAATAATGTCAGAACTCTTATTTTTCCGTCTGTTAATGTAAGTATGTATACCTATTTTTATCTAATATCACCATACTTCAGATTATTTAATTATTTAATTTTGCATTTAAGAAAATATTTTCTTAAGAAATATGTTTTTGAAATGGCACACAAATACAGCAGTAAGGTTTTTTTGACAAATGTGGTATGCAGTCAAACTAATAAAAACACTGCAATGTCAAAAATAAGCAGTTCATTTTACTCTGTTGAATATTATTGCTCAATTAGCGATAGAATAGCAGATTACTATAATCTATAGCTGCAGCCCTTGTCATCTGTGCAAGCTTGTTTCTAACCGCTGTTTAGTGGGCTTTGCAGGCAGATGTGCATCACACTGCAGCCCTTATAGCATTAAAATATTGTGAGAAGCCTAAAGGTCATCTCTCTAAGGCACGGAGTGCTGCCCAGAAATAGAAAAACACAATCGGCCATGTGTCAAAACTGCAACAAAGCTTTCAGTGTTTATGAGCATCTCCACATTTGGCACGGTGTCCCGATTTCACTCTTCGCTGCAGGCTCTGTGCTCTGACAGCTGCTGCTGACATGAAAGATTTTACTTTTCTTTTTTTAGTAAAGCCACACCACACACACTGGTCCATTGTCTCCATGACCATTTCCACAATGGCTTTTAATGTAGCATGACGATGCATGTTAAACTGTGACTGCTCTTTTTATTAATCATCATATGCAATATGATCTTTAGTGGGTGAATGTCCTCTCCTGTGTTGTGTGTTTGTGATATTTAGGAATGCATTGATTCAACTTTTTCCAGTTTTAATTCAATATAGGGTGCCAATTAGACACCAGTGTTGAATTAAAAAACTATTCCTCACTGTGGGAAGAGACCGGGAAGAATTCTTTATGTGTAAAGAAACATGTAGTTTGACTTCCCTTTAATTGATCAGAGTCTGCTGATTCTGGAGTGCAGGATAGTAGTTTCTATTCCTGCTTTATGACACATGACTGTTAAATTGAAATAATCCTAATAAAAAATTAAAAGCATCCCAACAAGTGCTACAGCAAACATAACGGGTGAACAGATGAACCCATAGATCAGCTCTTTACCACTGACAGCCGATCCAGCTTTTGTTAGTCGGGATTGAATGGGTATCTGATCCAAATATCAAAGTGGTGCGTCCATGGTGGACAATCCCACGCCACTTTGGGTAACCCTGTGTATGTAGTTTGTTTCCTGTTTTAGTAGGAAGTTTGTTTTTTGTTTTTTGCAGAGTTCTGTGTTGGAGGTTGTTGAACTCCAGGCCTCAAGGTCTGGTGTCCTGCAGGTTTTAGATCTCACCCTGGGTCAACACGCCTGAATCAAATGATTAGTTCATTACCAGGCCTCTGGAGGACTTCATGACATGTTGTGAACGTAATTTAGCCCTTTAAATAGGCTGTATTGGATCAAGGACACATTTAAAACCTGCAGGACACTGGACCTTGAGCCCTGGAGTTCCCCGACCCACAGCTAAATCATCAGATGTAAGACATCACGCAATGTGTCGTTGTTAGGGAAGGTAAATGGTGTTGTTATAGCAAAGATGTTGCAACGTGACATTGTTATATTACTTAAACATTTTTTGCAAGATTAATTGCTGACAGTATAATGCAGCACAGACCCAATGGCCAGTACACTACTGGATACGTTCCCAGTTCTATTATAATAAAGGGCGTGTTTCATTTCATTTTCATTTGGAGATGCACCATCTTTGCCATTACAGAAGTCTTCCACAGATTTTATTAGTTTGTGACTGCCACGTTTTCTCCTTACAATGTCTCTGAAAAAAAAGTTACAACAACAAATACTGATGTTATCTTTATTGCATCACAGTCAGCTGTTCTCATGAGGTCAGTTGAACTTCAACCCTTGAACAGATAATACAGTGTAATCACTGGCAATGAGATCATTGCGATCTATGGGTTTCCCCTAAGTCTTTTATTTAGATGTATAAAGCGCACATCAGAGGTTTGCTGTATCAACACAGAGAGCTTCAAATGAATGACAAGTTTCACTCGGTGGTCTCTTCTTCTTTCACTCTCTTTCCTTCACAGCCCCAGAAATGGACCACAAGGTTGTGTTTGCAACCTTGGAGAAAGTGTGCCAAGACAACATCTCTGTTTTTTGCGGGCCTTCTCGTTTGCCACACGGCACTGCTGTTGAGCGTCTGGTCACTTGTGTGAAACAGATTCAGGAACATGGTCGAGCCCTGGAGCCTATAGTAACCAGCTTCACCGCTGTCTATCACCATTATGACTTTGACGCACAAACACCCGGGAATGGCTACCGCACGCTGGTCAAGGTACGACGCTGGCTGGACCGTGTGTGTTATGTGACTAACAGTGTGTTTGGTTTTTCAGATCTTTGGTTTAAATGATTAGAAACAAATCGGTTTATTAGATTGTAGGTTATTGCATTTTAACAACAACAACATTTTAATATTTGTATTTCTGCAAATATTAGAAGTGCAGGGTTGAATCGGTGATTCAAGCACCGATTCACTAATTTTTATTCATCTGTTTATCCATTTTCTTCTGCTTATCCAGTTCAGGATCATGGGAGGGTTGGACCCTATCGTTTTTGCTCACTTAACATATTTGTCCATTTAGGTTTTTCATTTGAGGGGTTTTTTTTTTAAAGTTTATAGAAATTCAGCGACAATATAAAAATATCAATTAAATTAAATATGAATTCAGTTCAAGAGATCTTTTTTATGTGTAAACCTTAAATTTAAAAAAATCTGTTGATACCTTGAGTTATACAGACACTCCTAAAGCATGAGAAATATTGGACACTGTGCATAGGAATAAAACAAATTAACAATTAACAAACAAACTATGACAAAATGTGATATCAGTCTGATTAATTCTCTGCAGTGAGTTAAAGTACAAATTCTGCAAATTGGAAAACAACCACAAAATTCTTTAATGGTTTAAAAATGGTTGACTTCCTGTGTGGTTTAAGGTTTGGTGGTTACACTACTGTGAAATGTAGTTCTTCCTTAAATTTATATAGTAGGTACCAAGATTGAACCAAGATTAAAACAATCTTAAATTTTCATAGGTTTTGGAGCACATCATAAATGTTATAATAATCACTACATATATATATAAAGCCCATCATCTCAGTGTGTAATTGGGCTGCATGAGAGCCTTTTTTAAAATTAGCTATATTTCATGAAAAGCCATAATAAACATGTGCTTTTCATGTATTATTGCCTTCTAACCTCTCATCCTGTTGTTTCTTTCAGGTCTTGGAGGCTTGCCTTTTGCACATCATCCACAAAGCCCGTTACATTGCCTCCAGTTACAGCAACCCCTTCTTCAGGGTTGACCACAACACGTCTGAGATGGAGGCGTACTGCAGCGCCCTTTGCCAGCTCCGAGCTCTTCTCCATCTCGCCCAGCAGCTGATCAACGACAACGACTGCGGCCAGCTGTACTCCCTGCAGGACGAGGACCTGAGCCGCAGCTTTGTGCAGGAGTACTCCTCCATGCACAAAGCGTGTTTCTACGGCCGCTGTCTGGGCTTTCAGGTCAGCCAACAGTGGAGACATATTTTTAATCAGCTTTATTGTTTTTTTTTTTGTTTTGTTTTTTTTTGGTTGGTTTGATTTGTCAATTCTGCCACCTGCAGCCGTGCAGTAGGTTTAGACCTTTCCCCTAATAAAAACATGACAAGGATTTTAACTGCGATTTAATTTCTGGCAGCTTAAATTCCATTTATTTTTATTATTTAGAAATAAAAGCAAAGACTTCACAGACTATCATTAAGTAGTGTAATATAGGCTCATTACGCTTACTATATGCAGATTAGGCAAGTTTACACTGGGCCCCATGGACTAAGGCCCGGCCACCAGATGCTCCTGGGCCTGGTTCCAGGGTGAGCCCCTGGTAACCCTGTCCCAGGCAGGGTGAGCCGATCCCTAGGTCTTTCACACAAGCCTCTTATGTTTTGTGGTGGTAATTAATACTTGTAAAAATAAGTAAGATGCCTGTCTTTTGAATGTATTTATTAAATGCCCGTCTTATTTTGTTTCACAGTACTCCCCTTCCATTCGCCCGTTCCTGCAGACTGTTGTCATAAGTATGGTTTCATATGGAGAAACCTATGGTAAACAACAGTCTGGCTTTGGTGAGTTTTTTTTTTTTTTTATTTAGGATGTTGTCAAAAGTTACATTTCCTTCTTCTGAATGGGCATTTTTACCTTTAACCATCTTTAAAATAAGTATCTGTCCTCCTTTAGGAACAGCAGCCTTGTCTCTCCTCACATCAGGGAAATATGTTATTGATCCAGAGCTCCGGGGCGCTGAGTTTGAGCGCATTACGCAGAATCTGGACATGCAGTTCTGGAAGTCCTTCTGGAACCTCACAGAGTCCGGCCTATTATCAGTAGGCAGTATCACAGACTCCTTCTTTTGCTTGTCTTTTACCTAAAGTTCTCTTCAGCATTTGAACTTCCTCCATTTCTTACTCTTTTTCAGGGCTTCAACAGAATAGCCTCCAAACAAGTGCAAGTAAACTTCACCATGACCGTGCCTCCAGTCACTCTACGCCTTCCTCTGGCCTCCGACCCCAGGCTGTCTGTCACTGTGTCACCTCCAATAGCTCACTGGGGCCCCGGGCCAGTCCACATGCGTCTGATCTCCTATGAACTCCGAGAAGGACAGGTGAAGGTCAACAACTCGTAGAGTAGGAGAAGAAAAAAAAAGACATTTTATGTAGAGAAGGCATTTAAAAGACTATAAAATGTAAATACAGTTGTTGACACGACTGACCAATATCATGAGGATCAGTAACCAGTAAAATTTGCTTATGGATGGGCAATGAAAAATGAGCACAGGGGAAATATTCAATGTTTTCATTAGAGAGCTGCAAAAATGTGGTTGTACACATGCTGAAACATGACTTCTGTTAAAAGACTTGATTGCTTTGTTTTCTTTATTTTATGATCTCATTCCTCATCCTTTCACTTTACAGGACAGTGAAGAGCTTCTAGTTTTGTCCCGTACTAAGCCTCCCCCCATCTCCACCCATCTGCCCTGGGTACAGAAACAGCCTCGCTCCCCCTGGCTGCTCATCCACTTCCATGGAGGGGGCTTTGTGGCCCAGACTTCGAAATCTCACGAGGTACACTACAGAAGACAGACTTTTCTTTTTTATCTGTCATAGCTGTTCTGATTAATTCTACTCAAATTCCAATGATAATAATAGTAACAGGTAGCACTAGATCTTGCATTCCTGTGAAAATAAATTAATTGCATGCCTTTTAACCCATTCGTGTTGCAGAACTATCTTCGCAGCTGGTCGAAGGAGCTGAATGTCCCGGTCCTCTCCGTCGACTACTCTCTGTCACCTGAAGCACCCTTTCCCAGAGCTCTAGAGGAATGTTTTTACGCCTACTGCTGGGCACTGAATAACTGTCATCTGCTGGGTCAGTGTGTGTTATATTACTGTAAAGCTAAACACATTGTAATTCATGGACCACATGTTGCTTAATTTGATTTAAAGTGGGGCAAACCAGTAAAACCAGTCCATAATAACCTATTTTTTCAAATTTCGTCTTTCTTATAAGTTTTTCTGAGAATTTTTTTCCCATGAGAGATTAATTTAAAAACAGATGATAAATAGTCTGAGATAGCTTAAGTTAAAAAAAAAAAGTACACAACACATAAATGACTGCATTTACTGCAAGTAGTAGATTGAGCACTATATTGACAAGATCATGGCAGGAAGTATTTTTACAGTTTAAAAATATCGCAACATCACATCTGAATCTGCAGCCATGGTCCCAAAGAATTGTTGTGGAAATTATTTTTGTTTTTATTGTCAGGCTCCACTGCAGAGCGAGTTTGTCTGGCAGGCGACAGTGCTGGAGGGAATCTCTGCATCACTGTGTCCATGAAGGCCATATCCACCGGCATCCGAATCCCTGACGGCATTATGGCCGCCTACCCCGCCACTTTGCTCACCACCGATGCCTCACCCTCCCGCCTGCTCACTCTCATTGACCCGCTGCTGCCTCTAGGTGTACTCACCAAGTGCATTAATGCTTATGCAGGTATGTGTGTGCAGGGCGTGTGTGCCTGCACGGTGATCAGGTGTGTTGTTTTACAGATCATTTAACACAAGTACATCCAGGCGCCACCTGACAAGAACACGGAATATCAAGAGGATTTATGTATAAACCGTCAAATGCGGGAGGAAAAACTTACGGTTTGTCTGCCCCGTCAAACTTCTAATTAAGCATGTACTAAAAGCAAAATCTGTGCCTACCTTCAATTTAATGTCCATCGCACCGCCTAGATGTCTTCCTGTTGTCAGCCACGCATAACTGCCAAAGCAAAAACTGGAAGGTTTCAGTCATGTGACCTGTTGTCCACAACCATATATAGTTTTCACTCATATTTAGTTAATTACCAAAAACAAAGACACATTTATTTATCATTCTAATAATATAAGTGTTTCATGCTTTGTCTGAGTGGACCTGTAGTATATACAGAAACAAAAACACGATCAGTTTGTCTGTGGTTCCGCTTTTGCTGTCATACCACAGCCATTTTTAAACCGGGAAATAATGACATAATTTCAACAATGGCCGCCCCTCCCTGAGCCTCATTCTGCTGGAAGTTTCTTCCTGTTAAAAGGGAGTTTTTCCTTTCCAGTGTCGCCAAAGCGCTTGCTCATAGGGGGTCATCTGATTGTTGGGGTTTTCGCTGTTTTCTCTGTATTATTGTTGGGGTTTAGCCTACAAAAACGATCTAAAGCGCCTTGAGCTAACTGTTGCTGTAATATGGCACTATATAAAGAGAACTGAGTTGAACTGAACCCAGTCTGCTGGCAGACTGGGTATAATTTGGTATATTTAATGAAGCCATGCAAACATTTCCCTTAATATCTGTAAATATATTTTCAAGTTACAGCCTCATGTAAGTTGTAGCCGTCATAGACTCAGGATATACCTACTTAATAAACAATCTTAAGCTCTGTTAAAAACTGGAACCAAACAATTTTACATTTAATCCAAGTGTCACAATCTAAAGCCAAAAGCACAGTTTTTTTTTCTATAAGCATCAATATCATGGGATATACCACAGATTTACTAGCAAACCTGCACCAATTTAATGTCTGTGATGCAGAGTAACAAAAACCAGCACTGGTACTCTGGAAGTTTGATCTGTTTTCTGATAATTCCGAGATAATTAACTTTAAAAAGATCATTTTGGCTAAAATTTGAAGGCTTATATAGGCAAATTAGTCAGCTGGCGTAGAGACGAATCACAGAATCTATTATTAAAAATGTATAGAGCAGATTACATCCCAGCTGTCTCAATGCATTTCAGAGCTGGATGTCAATGTGACGGTTGATACACACAAACTCGCACTCAAAGGAGCCGCAGCAGACGTGATGAAGCCTGCTCGTCAGTTACGAGCAGCAGAGATCTGGGTGTGTTTATTAGCGCTCTGGAATGTAACTGCTGTAAAACAGTCTGAAAATAGCGCATTATTTTTATGATTCACCGCTTTGTTTTTACTGACACCGCTCCCTCTCTTTATTTATTTTTTGGCTCACTCCACCACTGCCTCTCATTCTCTGACTTCATTACGGGTGTAATAAGCCAAAAAATAAAGCCAGCACAGCCTCACCAATCCATTAATGCTCATATTTCACGTCTTCCATTTGTTTTGCTGTTCGTCATCTGGTTTCTTTAAGGTTGCTGAGTTGTTGTTTTTTAACGATGGCACTTGTTGCGTTTGTCTTCTTGCACCCAGCCGCACCCAAGAAGTGTTTCAGGGTCAAAAAGAGACTGAGTGTTGTAATCCCCCAAGAGTTTATTGGTATACAGACTGTAGTACATCTAGATTTAAATCAAGGTGAAAATTAGAAGACTTACTGGAATAAAGTCTCAAAGTTGTAGTTGGGTAGTAGTTGTGATACAACTGTTCACGATCATCAGTTATATTTGAGACTGAAGCAGAAGGTCTCTGTCAAAGATAATCCAAGAGTTATTCAATAGATGTTCAATGGATTTAATCCCAAGTACTTCTGAAACTGTTTTTTCAGTTGTTTTTCTCAAGTACAACTTACTAACCGCTGAAAAGACTTTGAAATACAAGCCTCTTGTAACCATACAGTGCTCTGTGTGGTTACACGGTCAAACCCTCTATCTACCTCTCATCCATGGCCACTTTAGAATCACTAATAGCATGTTTTTGGACTGTGGGACTGAGCTGGATACAGAAAGACCCCAGCCTCTGTTCATATGTGACAAGTCATTCTTCTAATGTATAAGCAATAGAACACCCTCTTTTTAAAGTACCTTAAAAAGTACTTGTAGAACTCTAAGGTATTGGGCATATCTACTGATTTGTAGTTCAGTGGATATTCTCTAATAATTCACAAGTGTGTGCCAGACTCGTGTGTGGGTTTTTTGTTGTTGTTTGTTTGTTTTTCTTCACGGTTGTTGTTTCCTCTGCTGACCAAACGTTGGTATCCTCTCAGGTATAGACTACCAGACGGTGCAGCCTGCAATGGGGAGCAGCACTCTGAGCACTCTGAGTAGAGACACGGCCATGCTGCTCAGTGATCTCACTCAGGGAGCCTCTAACTGGATCCAGTCCTTTCTGGACCCAAGGCGAACTTCAGGTCGCTCGCTCTCCCGCTCGTCTTCACAGAGACAGACTGAAACCCACAAGATGTCCAACCAAGCTTCCGTACCCAACTCTGGAGCTCAGCTTTGTTACCCACAAGGCTTTGAGCCTCTGCGCTCTGAGTGTCTTGCTATGGTTGACCCAACATCCTGTCCAGTTATAAAGAATCCATTCGTGTCACCCCTGCTGGCTCCCAACAGCATGCTGAAAGGCCTGCCGCCTGTACACATAGTGGTAAGAAAGGAGATGGAAAGAGTTCATGTTTAGATTAGGGTTTGGGCAACTTTTGGAATTTCTAGCCATAAAACTCGATTTATTAGACACCTCTGTCTTTTTCTTTAGTTGATCAGTTTTGCTCATGGACTTCACACTCATAGACATCCAGTATACATGGGTGTATAGATATATACGCCCATGTATACTAAGGGCTGCCCAAAGTATATTTGAAAATAATTTTTTTCTTTATTTAATTATCACTCT
This sequence comes from Oreochromis aureus, assembly GCF_013358895.1. Taxonomy (NCBI): domain Eukaryota; kingdom Metazoa; phylum Chordata; class Actinopteri; order Cichliformes; family Cichlidae; genus Oreochromis; species Oreochromis aureus. Next base: position 27,868,666 of record NC_052962.1, on the reverse strand, counting down.
AACCAGTGGATAACAACAATCCCCACACTTTTATTTTGAAGTTCAGTCACTGCTTACTAGCCGTGACCTTCTTGACTGGCAGGATAAAAAGTCAATACTGTTACTGTTCCCCAAATCATTCATTTCTCATGAAAGGTGCAATGCTTAGAACTGTTGCCTCACATGTTGTCCATGCATGGGGTTAGGGCGATGAGCGTGTCTGTTGCCTCTTTTCCACTAGTGCCTTCTCTGCTCGCTTTGACTCAACTTGACTCTACTCTGTTTTAGTTGTTTTCCATTACAACTAAGCAATGCATAAATGCATTATGGGAAAGCGGTCAAAAGTCCTGTGATGTCATCTGTGTCTGACACAAACAAGTGACAATGGAGGACATCGAGGCGATGCTACACCTACTGCTCGGCGTATGGCTTTTTGTCTGACGTATGAACCACAATGTTCATTTTTTTCTGGTCTTCGAAATGCTGTTTTTTTTTTTTTGTGAAGGAGTTGCTCTCATGACTCATTGAGTGATGCCATTGATTGGACAATCAGTGGCATGCAGTCCATTGACGTCACCTTTTCAGATCAACTTTGCTCATTTGGAATCCCGGTTGAGCAGGTACTTAAAAAGTACCAAGTACTATCACTTAATGGAAAACCCTAAAAACTGAGTTGAGTTGAGCCGAGCTGAGTAGGTACCACTGGAAAAGGGCTATTGTGTTAGTCTTTTGACAGACTCTCTATTGTGTACCCTGTCTCTGCCCTATGACAGTTGGGATGAGCCCAAGATTTCTCGCCTGAACAGAAAAAAATAGATGGAATAGAAAAACATTGATTATGACTCCAGCAGAAAGACATAACAAGAGTGTTTTTAAAGCAACTTTATTGCTGTGGCTGGCTCAAAAGGCTGCAGAACAGGGAGGGACATGGAACACATTCAGATGCATTTAGAAAGGGTAAAAGAAAAGTTTTGTGAGAGGAATGAGGAGAAAATTTGACCACAGGCAGAGGTCCAATCACAGGTGCTTCGAGATTGTCATTTGAGACAATATGTCGCACTCACAGATCATTGGTAGCTGAGTCACACAGTGGCTCAACGGGACAGATGCTCTAGAAAATGTACTAGATACAAAAGGCACTTTTAACATTTAGCTTACTTGATTTCTCCTCATATAAAGTCCAGTGTGAGTTGAACTGCAGTCTATTACTCACAGCAGAATTTGAATTGACTCTTTTGCCCACGCAGGCCTCTGCTCTCGATGCCCTGCTGGACGACTCTGTGATGTTTGCCAAGAAGCTTCGAGACATGGGCCAACCTGTGAGTCTGACAGTGGCGAAGGACCTCCCACATGGCTTCCTCAGCCTGCCCCAGCTCTCCAAGGAGACGGATGTGGCTGCAGAAGTCTGCATAGCACGAATAAGGGAGGTTTTTGAGCAAGAACACCCACCGCATGATCTTGTGGAAGAGACTTAATTAAACATGTTAAGAGTGCCAACTTATCGGGATGACTGATCCAATATTCTTGGGACTTCTAAATAAAGAAAAAAAATATAGAGAGAAAGATCTGACAGAAAAGTGAAAAAAGGAAACAAATGAGGAGGGATTACAAGCACAAAGTGGAGGAAGCTTTGTCGTTCTGCACTTTAAATCCGCACAGCGTTTTCTTTAGGTAGTGGCATTCAAGAGAACCACTGAAAACTTCTTACAACCAGCTTTAATAGGATCCTAATAATAATAACGACAAAAAACATAGTTATGAAATATTTTTCTACCAGGATTTACATGTTTACAATCTGTTGCACATTCAGAGTATCACAGACTGACAGAAATTTAACTCAGAACTCACAATAACCAGCTCTCGTAGTAATTTATCACCTGATGGAAGATTTCTGAAGTCGGTAAGCTGCTGTGCCTAAAATTCAAAGCTGTCTAAACATATATGATCTAAGTTAGAAACACTTTATTTCACAATGCCTACGTCAAACTGACCGGCATTAATGGTTTACTTGTATAGGAATCACCTTCCAGATGCAATGTAGTATTATTATTAGTATTATCATTATTATTGTTATTTGGATAAGGTGTGTCATCTGTTTGGGGTTGTTGTTTTTCTTGTTTTGTTTTGGGTTTTTTAAGTTTGTCACATGTTTACTTACTATTAAAAAGACCTTCACCTTGTATTTACCAGCAGTATCTGGTACCAGCGTAAAAGTAACTTTATAAGGTGTTAATTAACTGTTTTATCATGTTGTTATTATTTCACAACTGTGTTGAATAAAACTGCACTCTGAAGTTTTTGCACTTGCATTTTTTAATGAGGTGCATGGTGATAACTCAGATGAGTGAATCTGAGCATTACCTTGCCTTCTTCAACATTAGGTGTCACAGATGTTGACAGGAAGTAAACTTGCTTTTGATTTATTTAAATTAAATGTTTATGTTGGTGGCAGTAAATGGTGAAATAAACACTTTGGTTTTTTACACACTAATGGGTTTTCTATTTTTCAAATTTTCAAGTGTGTGCAACTGCAACTTTAGGATCACAGCCTTCATACGGATTGCTCTGTTGCCAGTCATTTGCTTCGTTCTTGCAGTTTTTTCTCCCCTTTATCTGTCTGCGTCCTCTAATCGGACTCTGTCAGCTAAATAGCTGCTCTCAGCTTTAATGTTAAGATAAAGATGTTTGTCTGCTACAAGTGCAGACCTCAGTCCATTTCCTGGCTGATGTCACTCAACAGCAGCTGGCAATACTCTGAAGGAAACACTGATCAATGATGGAAGAGTCAACAGTGCTATAAATAAGTCAAAACTGATTTAAACCCAACCAACCAGCTCTATTAAAAAAGGACTTTGTGTGTCCACTCTTTCTACGTTTGCCTCATTGTCCTTGAGGAGTGAGGGCGTAGAGGTGTGTTTGATCACATCAACTACAAAAATGTCCACGAGCAGTTTATGATTCCTGTTTCCATCGTCTGCCTCACATGGCGATACAGTTACACCATCAGCAGCGACGTCACTGGGATCAAACCTGTTGAGCCAGCTCTTAGACTTTAATAAGCATCTAGGATACCATTGTCACCAATAGCACCAGTAAGTCTGAGGAACAGGAGTCAGCAGTCACTGTGTGATTCAAACACTGTGACTGTAGATGCTGGCATCTTGGATATGCCTGTGTCTTTATCTATCTGGGTCAACTTGTCCAGTCTTTAGAAAAGAAAAAAAATTATACCTGAGTTATTCTCCATCAAGAAAACAATAAGACCTTTCAGTATTAACATTTAATATGTGGTCTTTGTACTGTTCTGTGTTCTCTAGTGTTATTGTTTTACATAAGCTTGCATGGCAGGTTTTACTGACAACAAAAGTGAAACACATTCTGAACCCAGAGGTCACAGTGTGCATCACCTTAGTTTATCAGAATAACCTGTGAATCTGAGGAAATATAACATGGTTCTCTCATCCTCATTTTTTTTACATTTAAGTTTTTATTGATTTTGCAAGTTTTTTGAAAACATATAGTTAAACCTGTTTAGGAAGAGGGGGGGGGGGAACCAAGAAAACTGCTGGTGTGCATCCCTCTCCTTAAAAGTCTAAGAAAGAAAAGAGAAACGAACTTACAGTAGGTTCTGAAAGAAGAAACACAGAAACGGGCAACTAAAAATGACAGTAAAGTAACATATGGGCCGGTAGTCACAGTTAATAATCCTTCAGATTATGGTATTATGGTCGTGATTTCCTGTGTGCTTCAGATAGCTCCAAAAGTAGTCCCAAATTTTATCTTTGTCTTTTGTATCATTTTTAAGTTTATTCAGCATGGACTCATAGGAAGCAGTCTCTGCCATTACTCTGATCCAGTCTTTCAGCTCAGGATGTTCTGTTGTCTTCCAGTGCCTAAGGATAATCCTCGATGCAGTTACCAGTCCAACCATAACAACCGTAAAAATATTATTATGAATTGTTGGAATATGAGAACAGTCTCCTAACAAACACAATTCAGGAGTTAAGGGCACTTCTGATCCTGAACAACCTTTTAAAAGTGTGACGACTTCCTTCCAAAAAGGAGCTTTAAGGGAACATTCCCAAAAACAATGTAGGAAAGTCCACACCTCAATTTTGCATTTCCAACAGAGATAGTCAGGCATAAGCTTCATGCTGTGTAATCTTGTTGGAGTATGATAATATCCATCCATCCATCTTCATCCGCTTTATCCGGGGCCGGGTCGCGGGGGCAGCAGCCTAAGCAGAGAAGCCCAGACCTCCCTCTCCCCAGCCACCTCCTCCAGCTTATCCGGGGGAACACCAAGGCGTTCCCAGGCCAGTCGAGAGATATAATCTCTCCAGCGTGTCCTGGGTCTGCCCCGGGGCCTCCTCTCGGTGGGACATGCCCGGAACACCTCACCCAGGAGGCGCCCAGGAGGCATCCTTGTCAGATGCCCGAACCACCTCAGCTGGCTCCTTTCGATGTGGAGGAGCAGCGGCTCTACTCTGAGCCCCTCCCGGATGGCCGAACTTCTCACCCTATCTCTAAGGGAGAGGCCAGCCACCCTTCGGAGGAAACTCATTTCTGCCGCTTGTATCCGCTATCTCGTTCTTTCTATGCAGAATTTTATATTGTATGCATTAGCTCCTCGCCTCCTTTACATAAATCCCATTTTCTGCCAAAATTCCCATCCATTTTTTGTTTGGAATTGGTGCATTTAAATCTTTCTGCCACAAAGTTTTAATATTCGAACACCCACTTCTATTATCATTTACCAACTCATAAAAGCATTATGTTGTGTGGCGCTCCCGAGGCATATTTATAAAATTTAGAACAAGATTTCCATGTCCCCTTCTGAACTTCGACATCACACAATGTCTAATTTGCAAATATCTCCAAAGATTTTCCTTCCCTTCCAATTTGTATGTTTGGACAAGATCTATATAGGACATAAATTCCCCATCTTTAAATAAGTCACTAATAACATTTATGCCACGAGACTGCCACAATTTCTAAAACACCATTTTTTTCCCTATACAAATAGCTGGATTGTTCCAAAGAGATGAGTAAAACTGCACATAAGGTGATATTTTAAGAATTCTATATTAAGCCATACCTGGCTAGAGTGACGCAAAATTGGGTTTGTTGAAGTGCGGCTTTGAGACAGCATACATTTAGGGTCAAAATGGGTATAAATCTCAGACTCTATACTCAGCCACTCCTGTCCAGCTTGATTTTTTCCCCAGTAATTAACCAATTTAGCCACCTCAAATGAGATTGAATATAGTCTTGGATCGGGTAAACTTAAGCCTCCCTTCTCTCTAGGGCCATATAATTTACTTAGCTTGATTCTTGCCCTTTTCCCATCCCACAGAAACTGCTTAATTAAGTTTTCATTCTGTTTGAAGAAAATGGGCAGTATCACAATTGGTAACATGATTACTACGTAGTTGAATTGGGGAGCTATAATCATTTTTACAATATTTATTTTGCCCCACAATGAGATTTTTAATTTGCTCCATTTTTCTATATTTGTTTTTATTTTTAGTAGGACTGGGTCAAAATTGAGTTGGCGTAGGTCCTCCATATCTTGGCTTAGCCTAATCCCGAGATACTTCATCCCTCTAGGTACCCATCCTCAAATTAACCCTCTATTATAGACCCTCTCAGGGATGTAGGTAAGTTTTTTTTTTTTTAGCAAGAATGTAGCTATTGCTCCCTCAGTGTTAGCTGCCAGCAATGTTGCCTGAGGTAGGAAGCTTACTTTTACATGTTTTGAAAATCATTGCATTCTGCTTTTATTTACCATTCCTCTCTGTACCAAACATTGCGGGAAACAGGTTTACAATGTTAAGGAGTCAGAGCAGTAAGAGTGCATATTTGAACTCATTTAACCTCCATTACGATTGGTAGGTGATTGTAACCTTGAGCAAAGAATGTGTGGGCAAAGATCTAAAACAACTGTGAGCTGTGTTTCAGGTAATTAGGCACCTTTTTTGACTTTGTATAAGGCAGGTGCGTTTATGACTGAGAAGAAACTCTGTGGCTGATTAGATAAAGTTTGTATTCACACAATGAGAATGCTATATTGATCGCTTTACAGAGCTTTCTTTTGTTTCAACTTTTATTTAATCATTCCATAAAATATAAAAATAAAATAAAAATATGAATAATATAATCATAGTTAAAAATATAAATCTTATGTAGCAGTAACTAGGTGTGCCAGCAGGTGGCAGCAACGTCATGGAGTCTCACGTGTGATAAACAGCAGGGAGACGACGAGGAAGAGGAGACGAAGAAGAGGCGACCATGTTGATTTAAAGGAAGAAGAAACACAATAGAGGAGAAATTTATATCCAGAAAAAAAAATCAGTGATTGAAGCTTATTGTAAAGGAAATAGTTGATCGACCGCGCAGTGAGTGTTCCTTGCAGAAAAATAAAATAATAAAGGTAGGTTTGCGGAGGTTTGAGGCGTTTACTTTCTGTAAAAAAAACATCTGAGTTGCTATTAGCAGATTAGCATGTAGCTAACGTTAGCGAGTGGAGTTATTTGTGTTAAATTAGTCGGGAGGATAGCCCTATTCCATGAAGCTTTAGTGGAAACATTACAAAACAAATGAACCCAGTCAAAGTGCATTGTTATCGCATTGTTATCGTTATGAGAAATTAAAAGATCATAAAAAGTAAAAGACGAACGAACGTTTTAGCGGCTCAGTTGCTCGTTAACTTTAGCTCCGTTAGCATAACGTATTTAGTGTTTCTCCTTAGAGGCAACGTTAATGTAAGATATTAATCAATAAAAGAAGTTGAGTAAATGTTATCAAATCAACAATAATTGTTTTGGTGTGTTAAAGTTAATTAATTTCAGACTGCGTTTGGAAAACTGCGTGAAAATGAAGTTTAAGCTAATGTGAAGTCTGAACGGTGGAGGAAAAAAAACTTGGTAAAGTTGTGACGCTGTGAGCAGCTTTTGGCAATCGATTCAAACTGTGATTGTTTGATTTGTTTCAAGCTGATTTTAGCCTTCAGTAAAGGATAGACTCAATTTAAAAAAAAAAAAAATCCTGACAGTTTGGGCTGCGTTAATCTGAGGGCTGCCACCTGGCAGGTTCGCCTCTCTAACCTCGGAGTGCTGAAGCAGCGTGTCGCTTTCTGCAAATAACTGCCGCTTTTATTTATCACTGTTCAGGGCAGAAGTCGGCCAACTTTACTAACAAAAGAGCAGATTCTCAACAACTTTAACTAAAGGGGGAGGGGTCTGCAAGAAGCCAAAAACGCAGTTTGAGCTTTTTAATAAAAGTGGCACAGCCTGTTGAGTATGGTGTTTTAATACGGAAATATTCAATGTTTCTATATACTGAATATTCATTAGTTAGTTACTCTGTAGGTATTCTGTAATTAATCTATATGCTTATAAACGAACTACTACTAACTGTTCACTTCTTAAAAATATAGCACTATTATTTCACTATGTTGCATTTAGCATCAATATTTAATATAAAATCATGTAAGAATGCTGCCAGTTTAAAGAAAGAATTAATAAATATTAGACAACAGTAGATTCCTAAGAAAAGTCCGCTTTGATGATGATTTTTTTTTTTTTTCCCTGTGCATTTTTGCATCTGCAGCATGTCACTACTCTTCTTTTACCCACATTTGCAAATATCTATACAGGGATCGAGGTGACCGTGTTTATTTACTGAGGCCAGCAGTGGGCTTTTGGAGTTTAACCGTTGTCAAATATGTGAGAATGACAGGCAGGCTGGGTTTGTGTGTGGCCCACTGTGGCTGCTGCTCCATTACTCCAAAGCCAACTGACTGTGCGTGTAACATTTCTTCAGAGACATCCTTAACAGAACAGATTAGACTTAAGAGTTAGATCTATGCCATAGGTACATCATAACCACAGACCCCACTGAAACCCTGCGACGTGACTACATGTCACATTAGTGTATTTTGTGATGCATATTGGGATTGGCTTGTTTATTTCTTGTGTTTGCCCCATCTTATTACCTGCTACTTTTTAACTGCAGTTTTTGAATACATGTTTGAAGGGAGAATAATCATACAAACCACTGCTACACAACCACAAGGTAATTAACACGATGCACAAGTATGAATACTAGCAACAGAGGTGACCATTTGGCTAGATTTCATTGAAAGATCTACAAAGATTCAGTACAGCAGCAGTAAATCAATTCTAATTGTTTCTTACTGTAGGATGTTGGAGATAACTGCCCCGGTACATATCTGCAATTCAGTAAGTTGAAATGAGAAGCTGCAGATCTCAATTTTTGGAGGGAATTCTGATATAGATGATCAGGCATGTCTTTGACACTCAGGAGTTTTAATCTCCTGCTAAATGTGATGGTGTGAATCCTTTTAATTTCCCTTTTGTTTAGTTAGAGGTAGTTTTCAGTTGAAACAGTAGTGGTTTATTGGTGGCATTATGAAAAGTTAAAACAGGATCTGGAACATCCCCACCTACGCTGTCATCTCTGCTGTCACAGATAGTGAGCGCTGAAAATAAATTTATTTGCCAACAAAATGGAACAAAAAGTATTTGTTAGTGTTTGAGTCTGCTCTGAAACGGGGCAGCTGTAAAGCTATGGAGCCCACTGTGAGTCCTACCTATTTTTATGCAAAGAAATCAAATTACAAGTAACCTGATAAGAAGTTAAACATGGCAGCCTGATGGCTTTAAATGCAAACATCCCAAAAATGCCAAACTGATTATTTATGAGATCTTACTTCTTTTTCTCATTTTGTAATCATAAACTGCCATTACCTATTTTGGGTTTTGATGTCATCTTCGGTGCAACTGATGATCAAGGAAGTAAATAGGTAAACTACTTATAACTGGGACTTAAAGTCAGCTGTTCATGGTCATTTAAAAATTTAAAATCTCGTGCACTGATTTCTTTTAGGTGAGGAGTCTGAGTTGTTGGCTTTGACTCTGAGGAGGCAGCGGGCGATCAGGCCACAACTCACACTTCAGACTGAGCTGAAGACCTGTGGTGTCGAAGGAGAGAAGGTCAAACACCTGGAGGAGAAAGGAAACTCACACTCCCCCACACACACACTGAAGACTCAACAAGGGTGGAAAGCTTTTTGGGCTTTGGACTCAGTTACCCCTTGTGTGATTTTTGATTTCAGGATCCATTTTTTTGGAGTGACTTATACCCACACAGTGGAAATAAACAGAAAGCATTACGGACTATAATTTTGGGGAAATACTTGTACAAAGTTGGGCATTTTTTTTTCTTTTTTTGTCAAGAACAGGGATATTGAGCAACTCTAATGGACTCAAACGTGGAAATAAGAAATACTGTTCAATTTACAAAGAGAAGTTTAAGTATTGAAGTAAGATTATATTGAAGATCCCCAAGTTCAGATTGCCTTAGTTGTTCTGTTTCAGGACTTGAACCGCTTTGATACTTGTTCACATATAATTTTTCTATATTGTGGACAAGTATATTCATGCATATGAATGCAAATTTCTCTTCATTTTGAAGAGCTCTTGTGTAAAAAGTTTTTCTTTTTCTTTTTTTGGTTGTTGTTTTGTGTACGTCAGTCACTCTGTTGTTGAAGGGGACCGAACTGCACGTACGTGTGTATATGTAAATACTACGAATCCACTTCTGTCGTCAGCTTTGGACTTAAAACAAAAAAAGAGAGAGAATATCATTTGTTAATGCTTTATTAAACTTTTTTACATCTGAAGAGAATTTTTAAAAATTAAACCTAAGACGCAAAAATCTAATACTTCAAAGGACAGAAAAAAAGAAGACAAAAACAGGGAAAATGGCAACCGCCAGAACAGAAAATGTGGGCCCGGTCGTCATGGGACTGAATAAGCAGAACGGGCAGCTCAGAGGGCAGACCAAACCAGCTGCAGTCCAGCCAGCACCAACAACTCAAGTAAAGACTTTGGGTGCTCCCCAGAAAGCAGGAGGAGCCTCTCAGGACGGAGGTGGTATTAAGTTTGGAGATGACTGGAAAAAGAGCCTACAGCTCCCTCCCAAAGACAACAGGGTCAAAACCTCAGTGAGTTAAAATTTGATTTCAGTTTCTTATCATGCTTTCGCTTCGGGCTTCAGTTTTCTCCTGATGTCCTAACCATTTCTGTGACCACTGCAGGATGTGACGTCCACAAAGGGGAATGAGTTTGAAGATTATTGTCTCAAAAGAGAACTCCTGATGGGCATCTTTGAGATGGGTTGGGAGAAACCTTCCCCTATTCAGGTATGCTCAATATTTATCATTTATCTTCTTTCCAAATAGACTCCATTGATTAACTTTCCAATTTTATGTTGACACAAAACCCAACACATGTAACCATTCTGCTGGGCTTTTCTGTATTAGACAAACACATTTGTCTGTATTCTGTTATGTTTTTTGGGGAAAAAATCATTTGACAGTATGTACGCCAATATCAGTTGATTTGTGCGTCAGCATTTGAACTTTTTAAAAAAATAGGTGTTTTCATCCTTTGTTTCTTTTGTACTCTCTTTAAAACTCAGCAAAAATTAAAAGTAAACATCATCTGCAGCATGGTTGATGTGGTTCACTTTTCAGATCAGGATTATTTATCATTATAAAGTAAATCAGATTTATTAAACTTTACAAATCTTGTCTTTTTAATCGAATAGATTTCCTTAAACTTTAAATATAATTCAAATGAAAAAAAAAATATCAATGTGGATGAAGGGGAAAAACAACTGGGTTACTTGTACGGTCATACAGTTTTATACATTTTATTTTGTTTGTTTGATTTGAGAGATGCTTACACATGCTGACACAATTCGGTTTGTTTTTTGTTTTTGTGGTCTACCTTAAAAGCACAAATGCCATGGTTTAAACATGCAAGACAAAGGCACACATTTCATTTGTGTGTATAGTCCATAAAATAAAAAAAGCAAGTATGTTTATGTAATGAGACAGACGGTTTGCCTGTTGGTTCCTTGCAGGAGGAGAGCATTCCCATCGCCCTGTCTGGACGGGACATTCTGGCCCGAGCCAAGAATGGAACAGGGAAAAGTGGAGCCTATCTCATCCCACTGCTGGAAAGGATAGACCTGAAAAAGGACCACATACAGGGTGAGGCACTGCCTTTGGTTTTATAGTTGGACTCCAACTGTAAGCTTTACTGGCTACAGTTCTAACTACCTTTTTCTTTAAGGTGTTTTTAACTTGTTTCCTATGCTTCGATTTTAGCTGACATGGCATTTCCTTCAGTTTGTCTAGGAAACAAAGCATGTGCTATAGAAAGAGAAGCTAATGCATCGTCATTGTCTCGTCAGCCTTGTTTGTTCCTTTGCTTTGTCCTTGCCTTCAAAGCAGATTTCACACATGCACTGCAGCCAGATCTTTTCTAGGACTGAGCCAACAGGGATGCATCTCAGCCTGCCATTAACCTTTAAGTTCTCAAGTGCAAAGTCTCTGTGATGTTTGAAGGCACAGCTAATATAGCAAGTGGCCATCTTTGTGCTGCCTACTGCACTTTTATCCAGACAGCTAAACCGAACCCAGCAAAGAGTGGACTGTCTCCTGCTGTGTGCTCACTAGCAGAAAAGACAACTGTAAAACTAAAAAGCCAGATTAATTTAATGCGTGAAAACAGCTTGTGAAATCATGTACCATCTATCATGTTTGTAATCTCTACTACTTTTTTTTTTTAATTTTATTTTCCAGCCGTTGTCATGGTGCCCACTCGTGAGCTGGCACTACAGATGAGCCAGATCTGCATCCAGCTCAGCAAACACCTGGGAGGAGTCAAAGTCATGGCCACCACCGGGGGCACCAACCTGAGAGATGACATCATGCGTCTGGATGAGACTGGTAAAGATTCATATCAACCAGCTTTGTGGTACTTTTATCCATGAGAGGTTATGCAGGTTGTCGTGTGACAAACATTACAGTTAACGCAGACTGAATTCAGTGTGTTATCTGTTGTTAAATATTGTCACAGAATGCCCTGTAGAAAGGAAATTTTGATGATAATCATAGTTCTGTTTTCACAACAGTGCATGTGGTCATCGCCACGCCTGGCAGGATCCTGGACTTGATAAAGAAGGGAGTGGCAAAGGTGGATAAAGTCCAGATGATGGTGATGGATGAGGTAAATATGAGTAAAGTCATTTCAGAAACTAGTTGTTGTTTTATGTATTGTGTAGTTTTGTATCGGGTAAGAAAAGAGGCTTACTTCGTGGTTATTATTATTCCGTTTCTCTTCAGGCGGATAAGCTGCTGTCTCAGGATTTTGTGGTGCTCATTGAAGATATTATTAGTTTCCTGGCCAAGAACAGACAGATCCTGCTCTACTCTGCAACCTTCCCCATCAGTGTGCAGAAGTTCATGGTGAGTAGACGGCTAATTACTGCGCTGCTTGTCCAACCTGCTGGCTCTGAGCCACTTGGCTTCACTTAGCTCACACTGCAGACCGAGCTGCACTCCTGTCGCGCCCAAATCTGTTTCTTTCTTTGTTGTAGACATTTCCGGGGTTGATTCAGCTAAAGCAAATTTAGTTTCCAGTCACAGGATACGATTGCTTTGACTGTTTGTAAAAGTCTTTTTTTGAAATTCTGAGTATCTAAGCAGGTACTACTTGTGTGGTGGTTTCAGTGACAATGCATCCAAAAAGAAATTTCTCCATAAAGAAGAAGAGCAGAAAATGATCATGACAGAAATGTCTTATAAGCTTTTACAGTTCTGAAAACACATTTTTAAAAGCACTGTGTAAACTGTTATCTCTCTCTTTGCTGTAGGCCAAGCACCTTCAGAAGCCCTATGAGATAAACCTGATGGAGGAGCTGACTCTGAAGGGCATTACTCAGTACTATGCCTACGTCACAGAGAGGCAGAAAGTTCACTGCCTCAACACACTCTTCTCCAGGGTAACTGACTCTCTGTTAACTGTGGTTACTTTGTGAACCAGCAGCCTTGTGTCCACAAGTATACTTCTTTCAGAGTGATAAGTTAACCAGTGTTAATCCAGTGTTTCCTGCTTAAACTTTACTCCCTTTACCTTTAATTTTTTTCTTTTTTATTCCTTTCTTTAAAAGGTTTTTATCAAATAAGGAAACACAGGCTTGTTGCTTTTACTGTCCACAGATGAAAAAGCCCTTAAAGGCTCATTCTGAGCTATGAATAACTTCTTTTTTTTTTTTTGTCTCGTCTCTATCATAGCTTCAAATCAACCAGTCAATCATCTTCTGTAACTCCACTCAGAGAGTGGAGCTCTTGGCCAAGAAGATCACTCAGCTGGGCTACTCCTGCTTCTACATCCACGCTAAAATGATGCAGGTGAGAACAATGTTTTTACGCTAACAGAACATTAGTGGGCTCTCAAATTAATGACAGGCGCGAAATAAAAGAATATGCCTGGTCGTAATCCTTTATCTATATAAATATTAGTGTTAGATTCTTTTAAAACCTTTAAGATTACTTTGACCACAGTATTAAAATACCTGAATATTTCAATGAGGAATACATTTTCTTCAGGCTGAAGAAAAGCAAATCCTGATGTTGGATACTTAATGAATTGCGATCATTTGTTTTCTCCAGGAATACAGAAACCGTGTGTTCCACGACTTCAGAAATGGACTGTGCAGAAATCTGGTGTGCACTGGTGAGTTTTAACTGGATAATCTACTCATGCATCACAAAAGCCTCAGAGTTAATCCAGGATATGTTGTAGCACTGCGGTAATCTTCTGTTGCCTTCCAATAGATCTGTTCACCAGAGGAATTGACATTCAGGCGGTAAACGTGGTTATCAACTTCGACTTCCCGAAGAACGCCGAGACTTACCTCCATCGTATTGGAAGATCAGGTATGTGTTGTTTTGTTTGTAAATGTAAATTGTTAAAGCTTACCTGCTTTTTTTTGTTTTGTTTTTTTGTTTCCTTAATGTAATTCTTTTCCAGGATGCTTCAAAGTCTATAACTGGCTTGTATTTAGCTAGAAATCACATAAATAGAAACTGAACCCCTGATGCACAACGAGAGGGGAAAAAAAGGTTTCTTTTCTTCTGTCACAGTTAAAACTATCAGAGGTCTAAATATCCTGTCTTAACCCTAAAGCCACAGTTACAGTTGGTCACTGGTTTATTTGTAGTCTTCTGCTAAGCAGAAAAATAAGTCACTACTTCACCACTGAAAGAGATGAAGCAAAAGACCAGATTTTCTGCAGAACAACTTATTGGTGTAGAAACTGGCCCAGGTTACAATTCAGCATCAGTTTATAATATCGGCCATCCCAAGGTACTTTATCGTAAGATGCAGGCAGTAGAACAAAAACCCTGTCAATGAGACGATCCTTCTGGGAGCAACCTGGTAACTGTGGGGAAGAAGAACTCCCTTTTTAAGAGGAAGAGTCCTCCAACAGAATCAGATTTTGCTGACTGATGCAACATGTTGGGTTGTGAGGGAGGAAAAAGGAGATCATAGCTTTACAAAAACTGGCCTTACTGCCTGTAAGGATGACAGTGCTGAGCATAAACTGGTATTCGCTGTAACCGTTGCCCTGTTTTTACAGAGTAAATGTCCCTCAGTTTATGGCAGTTTGATAAATGTTGTTGTCATAGCCTTTGCAATCAGGCTTTAACGCTTTAATCTGTGACTCAACTGCCTTCAAAAAGTACTGTTTGTAATTTAACGTCCATTCTGAACTTGTGAAAGCCGCCTCTGAAAAATATGGTCTGTGTTATGATACTATTTTAAAAACTAAACTGAAACTAGTGAATTCACTCTGCAAACTAACTGAAATGAAAGTAAACAAAAACCAAAAATTCCACATGAAATGAAACAGGAAAAAGCAAACTAGTTAGAAAGCACAAAACTAAAGCTTTACTACAGGCTTTGACTTTTTTTTTTTTTGGATCGGTCGCAATCTGCATCTGTGACGTCTCACCATGTGACACAAGTTGCCAAATTCATGGGTTTTTTTTCTTTTTTTTCATGTTTGGCACATTCACAGCGCTTCAGACTGTGACTGATATGTCATGAATTTGATGTTCTGATGTGCCTTGGGAACAGTTTCTCTACTGTATTATTTTATTTTATTATTTTTTTCCCCCACAATATTAATGACATACTTTGTTTTCAGTTTGAACTGGACATTTTATATTAACCACATTCTCATGTTTCTCAGGGCGGTTTGGTCACCTGGGCTTGGCCATCAACCTGATCACATCGGAGGATCGCTTCAACCTGAAGGCCATTGAAGACCAGCTGGTGACCGACATTAAGCCCATTCCCAGCAGCATCGACAAGAGCCTCTATGTGGCCGAGTACCACTCAACTAGCGGGGATTGTGACGTGGAGGAGGTCGAGGAGAAGCGCCAACAGGACAGCACCTAAAACAGGTGCGATGCCAGGAAAAAGTGAGGTTGTCTGAAATCATTCACTGCTGCCTATCCCGGGAGTTCTGTGTAGTGAGCTTCACAGCTATGATTAAAATTAAAGTCAGGGTGATATTTGGTCAATATTTACCATGTTTTTAAATGTGAACAAGTTCATTTTAAATGCTTTCCTTACCTTTTAGATATATAGTTTAGCATGAGCTAAATTAAACGGCAAGTAACTTTGGGCATGTAGAGAGGGGCAAAGCAAACTGCTGTAAGCGGTGAACTAGATTTCTAACATGGAAAAAAAATCGAGGTTTATATAAAAAATAACGTCAAAGATTGATAGATTTGTGAAAGATTTAGATCAGCAAAATGAAATGCTGTCAGAGACTACTCGCGCCTTTGTCTCTAACCGTTATCTCTTTGCTGGCACACAATTAGGTTTATTAATCAAGGCTGGCTTAAAAAATAGTTTGCTCAGCGAATGATGGTGTTCTGTGGAGGGCAGTGCACATCAGCTGTACACTACTTTTCCTGAGGCATTGTGGGATGCAGTAAATGCTGTAGGTAGGACACACAAGCCCAGGATTGGCTCACAAAACAGTTAATAAATCTTTTCTGCTCTTAACCACCTCTGCAAATGACACAAAGTTATGCTGATGCAGCATGTTAAAAATTCGGCCTAAAATCTCTCCCAAAAATCATAAAAGCTGTAGCTTTGTCAGAATGGACTAATCTGTTTGCACAAAAGGATGTTTAAAAAAAAATTAAACACTTAATGCTGAAATCATGGAGCGAGGATCAGCTGATCCTTGGAAGAGTTTGCAGCAACTTGCCTTACCAGCTCTGTGTCCTGTTTCTGTTTTGTTTTCTTGGAGTTTTTAGCAACGTGTGGCCTTTGACTTGCTTTATCAAAGTCATTCTTGTCCCTATGAGGAAAAATGCCATGTAGGGTATAATCTTACTCAGTCTAAAAGAATGCCGGACTCACTATACAGTCCACTCAAGCGAGTAGTGAATGATTTCAGATGCAGTGTGGCTCCTTGTGTTGGTAACTTGACCAACGATGTGCTCCTAATCCATGTTTTGTCCTCTTCCTCAGGACGCTGAGACACACCGGGCTTTTGCACAGACATCAGCGCTTGCACGCAGGCTTCAGGCAACTCTTCATTTTCACATTCGTCACTTGTTTTCAGAGCCTGTGGAAAGGATGTCTTTAAAAAAGAAAAAAAAAAATCAAACAAAAAAAAGAAACAAAAGGCTGTTTTTATTTTGGAGCATTTCCTTAGCTTTTCCTCAACAAGAGCTGCCTCATTATTTTATACATTTAAAGGTTTAAAGTGTGTTTTGCACCAAGCTGGCATTGCGAGCAAGCTTAACGTTTCCTACAATTGGAGAAATGAGCTGTTTTGAACCCGTCGCCTTTGGAGACAGTTTTCACTTCCAGCAGCAAAGTTGGTCTATTTTGGGGGGGTTTTGTTGTTTTTTTTTGGGTTTTTTTTGTTTTTCTTAAAGTGGTGCACTTACACCAGCCATCACTCTGTCCACTCACACTGCTGTGGTCACTTAAGTGCCTTACTTGACTCCCGTGTGCACTCATCCATTCATAGCCTGCTGCCGACTGTCACGCAGCAGAGTACGAGCACAAAGACGAATCAATAGTAACCCGAGTTTATTGAAACTTTATTCATTATGCAAAGGAAAAAGGACAACACACACTGCTCTCCCGCTGAGAGTTGTGCAGAAACACGGCTCAAAACCATCCTGAATGTGAACGTTTGTTTTTAATGTGAACGTTGCAATAAAAAAATAAAAAAAATAAGGGCAGCTTTATTTAAATACTACGTGACTGTTTTTCCCTTCCACCATGAATAAAACATGAGCAGAGCTAATGTGAGAAGACGGCCCCTGTACTGATTCGTAGACTATGTTGGCCTGCAGATACACACAAGCAGCATGGGAGATGAATAGCAGCTTCATTAAATTAAAGCTGCTGTTCTTTTACAGTTAAGAAAAATATATATATATATTGGCTGGTAAATAGTGTAAATCTATTGGTCGCTGTAGCTGCTGGATGAAAATGTTTTCTTTTCCTGTAAAGGATGATGCATTCAAGACTCATTCAAAACAGCTGATAAATGAGCTTCAGCAATGTCCACGATTGGTGCAAAACAACACTTTTAACTTTTTCTTTCCCCACACAGCTTCTGTTTTTTGTTTTTTGGGGGGTTTTTTAATCGAGGTAACACACGGTGGAAATATGTTTTTAAACCCTCATGACAAAATTAACGTTGGTGAATGTATTCGTTGCCAATAATAGCTGTGCAGCCCAGTGGTTTAATGCCAAGCTCTTCACGTTGCTGCTGCAGTAGAGGCTCCGCTTCAGGCTTTGCTTTAATGAAATATAAACTGGATGTGAGCTGGTTTCATGGACCGCTTAAGGATGAAACCTCCTCAGTCTTTAAGAGACCACGTATAAAGTCAATTGGAAACAACTAATTCTGTTTTTTTTCTCGTGCAGCAACGATTTTTTTTTTTTTTTTTTTTTTTCTCTCCACGGCGCACACATTTTTAAAAAAAAATGTGACATTTTTTGTGAGGGGTAGATTTCTTTTAAGCAAACTTGTAGCATCTTTGAACAGGCAGCTGGTGTTTTCTTTTTTTTTTTTTTTTTTTTTTTTTTTTTTCTCCCGCCTCCTCACAGATCATCACTAATTATTAAAAAAGGAGAAATTTTGCTTTTTAACATTTATTTTTGTTGCTTAAAGCAGTTTGGGGGGGTGGGGACGGGGTGAGGCTTTAGCACTGGGTAACCTTTGGAGTTTTTGGGGTGAGTTTTGCAGAAGCCAAGTGTTTTATCAGATGCTCACCGAGCATCTTGAATTATCTCTCTGGGACTTAAAGCATAGTCAAAAACCATTGATTTCATTTTATTTGTAATTTTTTTTTTTTTTTTCTCCCCTAGAAGTTGGAGAAAAAAAACTTGTTTATGTTTTGAGTGCCAGAGAGTTAAAACAAACAAACAAGAGTTTGTGGAAAGTGATGAAGCACTGTGATCTCCTTGAACCTGTTCCATGTTTGTGTGACGGAGGATCAAAGTGCCGTGATTTTTATTTTATTTTATTTTTTCCCCCAGTAGGGCAATCCTTATACGAGGTATTCTGAATCATTTTGAGCCAAGAAAATGGTAAATGATTCATTGTTTACACTCGTTGTTTACAGTTATAAAAGTTAAAAAAAAAAAAATTGAAAATGCTTTGCTTCATTGGTGGAAGAGGAAGTAGACTTGTATTGTTTCCTTTTGTTTTCCTTGAAATAGATTTTCAGGATTTACATTGAAGCAAGCAAAACCAAAAAAGTTGAATGTCGTATGAGTGTGCGTGTGTGTGTGTGTGTGTGTGTGTGTGTGTGTGTGTGTGTGTGTGTGTGTGAGAAAGAGAGAGAGAGAGTGAGTGAGTTGATTGATGTGTGTGTCAGTCAGTGAGTTGATTGATCTGGGGGTGTGTGTGTGTGTGTGTGAGAGAGAGAGAGTGAGTGAGTTGATTGATGTGTGTGTCACAGTCAGCGAGTTGGTTGATCTGGGGTGTGTGTGTGCTTGTGTGTTTAAAGAGTGTGTGCAGTTGATAAGGAGTCATCGTGTTTACATGCAGCCTCGTCCGAACAGCTTTATCTCTGCAGATAAATCCAAAAGGTTCCGTTGATTTGGAGCCAAATTTGTTACTCATGCATGATTTTAAAAGAATCAAACTGACCTGTTTTTGTAGCTCGAGGCTGCGTGTACGCGAGCTTATCATGCAGACTGTTTTGTTGGTCAAGTAGATGTCTTAAGTATCGATGTGGGTGTTTACACTTGTCAGGGATGTGATTTTTTTTTTTTTTTTTTTTTTTTTTTTTTTGGTTCTTTGGGGTTTTTTTTTCATCTCCCGCTTGCTCCAGAAGTTGATGTTTGTGGACACAAAAAATAATTTCTAATGAATTTTCTTTTTGTTTTTTTTCTTTTTTTTTCCTTCAGTGGTTTGTGTTCCTGCTCACCTCCCTGACAGTCAGTCCATAAACTCCTCTGTGACACAGAAAATTAAATATTTAGCTGAACACCCGAGATCTTTGTGAAGTGGTTGGATTTTTACTTTAGGGATGAGATGAAATGAATCTGCCAGCTGTTTCTCAGCTATATATTTGCTGTTTGCGCTGTCAGTTGTAACATTCTTACATTCTAAAGTAACGAGCGCGGCCTCATTTCGACTCAGTGGGATGTTTTGAAATGGGGGAAGGAAAAAAAAGTTGTCGTAACCGATAGAAACTACAGCATTAAGTCCATGTTGTTGCTTTGTCGGGCTAAACCTGTCACAGAGGAAGTTATGCTGAATGTGGTCATGAATGTTGGTTTTTGTTGTTGTCAGAATGTCTTTGTATGTGAGTGTTTGCACTCTTTAAATGGAGTGCTGACAGTGGGCGGGAGGGATATTATCAGAAACGTATTCAAAGTTAAAATCAGAGAAAGGGTGAGGACTTGGATACTATATAATGAATTTTCTTTTTTCCCCTGCTGGTGTAAAACAAAAGTTAACATCTTAATGTGGACTATTAGTGTTAAAGGCTTAAATGCCGCTAATATTTCTACCGTGGATTTGCTGCACTAAAATAGACTCGACCACTGCTGCAGGAGGTTTCTGCAGATTTTAATGACACACTCAGCAGATTTGTTGGAAGCTGAGCAGCAGTCCCCCTGCAGCTTTGATGCAGAACAGCGGCGGTAAAATTAAAAGTAGATGAGGACAAAGTCGCATGAGTAGAAGTGGGTGCTTATGATCTAAATTGGCAGATAAATGTTGGTTTAAATTATCCTTTTGTTGAATTGTTCCCCTTCCTTGTACTTACTGGTACTTTTTTTTTTTTGGCCCTGTTTTCCCAAAACCATCACTGGATTGGACTTGAGTTGGTATAAAACTAGATTCCATGTTTCCTCCCTCTGTCCCATAATTTCCCCCATTTTTGTTTCACTGAAATGATTGGATGACATTTAAAAACATAGCGTTCTTCCATTGTTACTTTTTAAAAATGCTTTTGGGTTTCTTTGCCTTCAAAATGCATTAAAGAGGCACAATGTATATTCCAGCAACTCTGTCCTCAACTGTTGTAACATGGAAACGCATATTCAGGGCCTAATAAGAAATTCAATAAATTGACCTGAACTTTACTGGCTGCTGTTGTTGGCTGTTTATTTCTCCACCTTTTTGATTCCATACAACTTCACACATATTTTAGATGAACATCTGTAGTGACCTGATGGGACCAAGCTAAACATTTTGTGCTCTGAAGACCCCAAAAGAAGCAGAAAGATCTGAAATGTCAGTTTGTTGGATTGTTGGCAGTTCTGATTCCACAAATGTTTCTCCAGGATAATTTTGGGGCCTGTAACAATCTGAAAAGTCAGACACTGAATTTAAAAGTTTAGTTTTTATGATTACTGAGCTATCAAACCCTAGTGATATGCTGTACTTTGGGGAGAGAGGTGGGCAGATCAATACAAATATCGATAGTGTTGATACTAATGCTGGTACTCATATCTGATTCATATTAGCACAATGGGATCAAGACCTTGTTTCTATCCTCTAAGTTCAGTATATAACCCATCTTTATATACATGTGAATTGTGGTAAATAAAATATTTTTTGGAAATGGAAAAGCCACATCTCAAACATGCATTAAGAAAAATGTCTGAACCTTATTGTGTTGACTGTCACATCTATTTTTATTTATTTAGCTTAAGTAATTATTGCGGAAGGTATGAATCGTGATTTAGTGGTCACTCAAGCTACCTTTTATAGGTTAAACTGGTATCAGTCCCCCTCGCGTTATCAGCCCTGTATTTACTTGGTATGGGCGGGATACCAAAGTTTGCAGTATTGCTCTTCACTAGTGGAAGATGATAGTACATTTTTCTCTGTGTACTCTGGGTTTGTATGTGTACATCTTTCTCCACCTTGCTTCCTGTTCATCTACTGTTTTGGGCCTCCAGCTACAAAATATAAAGGTGCTGCTCGTTGTGTAGCCATAATGGGACAGAGGCCTGTTGTTTGAAAATAAAGCTTTTTGTTTGCTTGGAGATCCTCAGGCTGCCTTTTGACCTTGAAAGTATTTCTTCTTCACCTTTTACTACAACCGCCCTTAAAACTCCAACGAACCGCCCGGCTGGTGTCTCTTAATCGGCGTCAGCGCCCCGCCTCCTTACGGCTGACCGTTCCTTTTTTAGCCAATAGTACTTGAGAATGAGCATTACATCAACTCGAAGCCCGGCCTCAGATTCGTCAAGGACGCCTCATATGACCGATAGGTGACTTCGTCAATCATGTCCGCGGATAGATGCTCCTTCATCCAATCATCATTTTGCTTTGACGAAAAAGGCGGGGCTCCCACGTCTTCTTCGTTGGTGCCATTGGTTTCAACTTCCGGCTGTATCGTCCTCTGGAAATCACAACGTGAGTAGCATTTGAAAGCTCTGTATTTTATATAACGTGATGCTTCAGTGGAAACATGTCGGCGGTTTTGTTCGGCAACTTTTGTCTCACAGATCGGCCGCAGGTTTCCTCCATAAACAGCAGCGTTTTATCTCCAGACTGTCAGTTGCGGTTTGTAAAGCTAGCCAGCAAGCTAATCAGGTGCTAAAGGAGCTAGCACGGCTAACGTATTCATGCTTTCTTATACATGAGGCAGTTCCCATTCAGGGTGTTGGCTACAAAAAATTATGAGAGTATATAATAATTGCTGGTTTGTGGACATTTTCATTCATATCGCATCATTGTTATGTTGAATTTAACCGCCCTCTTTTACCTCTTACTGCAAATGAATGAGTGTGAGCTGTGTGGAAGGAAGGTTAAAGGGACACTACACCGATTCTGCACATGTTCATTCAGCAGCAACCTGAGACATCGCTGTTTCAATGCTTAAATAGCTCAAGCAAACGCTTCACAAACTCCGAAAGGATCAGTTTGATCTGTCACCGTGATATGCTTATATTAATTTACATAATTATAAGTTTATGACTTAATGTCAACATCAGAGAGGATCAGGATCCTCCTAGTGGCGCTTGACAGGTGGTGGGACATAGCAGCAGCACCCTATACCACTCTAAAGGTACAGTGATGTGAAAGAGTAATTACCCGTTATTGTTAAGCCAAACTATAAATAATCACATTTTTTGGAAAGTTGAATTGATTTTCAGTAGCCACACCCAAGCCTGATTAATGCAAGAGCTGATGAATTATCAGATCACTTAAATAGAACCTCTGACAAAGTGCAGTAGGTAGGTAGGTTAATAGATCTGCAATCATGCAACGATCTACAGAAAATCAAGAGCAGATGAGAAACTAAGTTGGTGACATCTATCAGTCTGGGAAGGGTTACAAAGCAATTTCTAAGCCTTTGGGACTTCAGTGAACCACAGTGAGAGCTAAGCTTATTATCTAGAAATAGAGAAAACTTGGAACAGTGATGAACCATCACTGCTCAGTTTACCAAACTTACTCCAAAAAAAGTTACAAAAGAGCCAAAAACAACATCTAAAGAACAGCCCTCACTCTAACCCTCACTCATGGTCAGAGTTCATGGTGAAAAAACACAATAAGAAAGACACTGGACAAAAATGGCATCCAAGATGTTTACCAAAACCAAAACTAACACAGCGTTTTATTTAAAGAAAAAACAAACAACATATCAACAGTCAAACATGGTGGTGGTAGTGTGATGGTCCAGGGCTGCTTTGTTGCTTGATTGCAGTTTTTGCTGCCAATGGTGGCACAGCTATATTAGGTATAGAGGGCAGGTTTTTTTTGTTTGTTTTTTTGTAGAGCCAGGTATGTTTGGATAACGTTATTCCTTAATAATTAGGGAAAAAAGAGAATAAACAAAGGGCAGGGGAAAAAATTCACAGCTCTGTAGGTTCATTTTGGAAACTATGCTGGCTTGGGTTTTTAGTGTGAAAACAAAGTGGTGGGCTTCGACACAGGTCTGATATAGCCAGACTGATTTTGTGTTTGCTGGTTCAACAAAACCAGAAACCCCAGTCAAAGATAACAGGTAGTGGTTATCATCTTTCCCAGCCCATGCTTTCTGCTCCAAGCTCTGTGTACTCACATAAAAGGCCGTGTCATTTGACTCCTCTGCACAAATGGATCACTTGAATGCAAGCTACTTCAGTCAGATGTTATCAGAGAATAGGTGATGCATATAAGATAAAGGCTAAAGGCATTCCTGGTGCTGCAGAAAATCATTTATTTTCTGAATTCATTCAAAAACTGCTATTTTCTACATAATTTCAGTGCTTGTGCGGCCTATTTTGTAATGGTTTGTATCACAGATTTGTTTTGGGGTGAGTGGAAATGTCTGGTCAGACATTATCTGATTTATATCACATTTAGAGTAAGTTGTTGGGAGGAGAATCGGTGATGGTTCCTCTCAGTTTTAAACCCAAATCTGAACATAATCTCCTCTGGACCAGCTCATGTCCTCAGCTGAAGTCACCACAGTGATCTTACCAGGTTAAGAGAGTCAGCATCATGACATGAAAACTCTGACTTTAACCCTCCAGTCTTGTTCAACAACATACCCTGCTCAAGTCACTCAGGATTATTTTAAGTGTGGAGTGGACCAATAACTCAGCTCATTAACTTTTTGCCGTCCTGGGAAACTAGAACCAGCTCAGGATGATTGTCTGGTTAGTCTCAATCATAAGACTCCAAGCTTATGAATCCCTTGTATTCATACTGAAGTGTTTTTCTGACAGTTGCTAAACAATAGCATCAGACTCTTTGTGGTGGGGCTCTGTTACTATGCTGGGTTCAGTTTTGATGCTCAAAGTTAGATGATAATATTGTAATTGATGTGGATAAAATATGACTAGTCTCTAGGTTTGCCTGTGTCAATATTGACATATTTATATTATACTAACAGTGCTGATCGTTTAAAAGGAACCTATTCTGCTCATATCAAGCTCCACATGTTTACTACAGAGGCTTTACAATGTTCTAGTTCAAAATAATCCTTATGCCTTTAATTCGGGGCGTTGATATAGTCTCAGTTCCTCCCCCATCTGTGACTTGCTGCTTAAGCTTCTTTTCCTGTAAGCCAACATTGTTCTGATTGGCTGACCCCCACAAACAGAATGTTAAAACAGTAAGTGGGTCACAGACAGAGTTTTTTGCCTGGGGATATTGGCTATTATTGACATTATACAGAGCAAAGAGTAGAAAAACTGCTGGAACCATGACTTAGGTGAGTGTAACAGTATATATACAGGATATGAGAGAAAATAAAGAAAACCATAACAAGTTTCCTTTAATGTTTCCTCAGCTTGTACCGGCAGTCTGTTATTGCGTTATAAATCAGTTACTCACTCAGTCCTTCCCTCTCTGTCTCTGTGTTTCTGTCAGAATGGGCAGTGTTTTGGCTGCCAGCTCCCCCAACCCACCACCACCAGCCTCGGGCGGCACTCCTGCCCCTGGCTTGACGGTGCCACCGGGCTTTGGGATGCCTCCGGTTTCCGCAGTTATACCCCAGACTGGGGAAGCCTCTGCTCAGCAGCAGGAGTCAGAAAATGCTTTGCCCAATCCGGGAGCGTTTGACGAGTGTCATCGGAAATGCAAAGGTAACAGGAGCAGATTTTTTTTTAAAAATGGTTATTGGGGAGGAATGTCTGTTTGACCTCAGTTTGTCTAACCTGTGTGTGTTTTTTCTCCTCAGAGGTTTTTCCTTTGCAGATGGAAGGCGTGAAGCTAGTTGTTAATAAAGGTCTTAGCAATCACTTCCAGGTCAGTTAAGCTCATTTAACCTTTTTATTAGCTTGGCTATTATAAAGCTTTATGCCTAAATGTTAAAGCATGGTGTGATGAACAGCTGAAAGATAGTTTGATTATATACATTTAAGATTTCCTTCTGTCTGTAGAATGAGAGGGGGAATAAATACTGGAAGCAAAATAAGGTTATGTCAAACTTTGGCATTGACGCGGGTTTTTACAGTCATTGCACGACTGCAGCGATTCTCCTTTATGTCGATTCATGAAGTCCAGCAACATATTTAAACCTCAGATTTTACTGTGTCGTTTTAGTCTAAAGTTTTAGTCTCTGGACTGTTTTCAGCGAACTGAAATAAATGTGTATAAAGTGCATTTTTAATCTGCGTGTTTGCAGGTGATTCATACTGTGCTGCTGAGCACCACTGGAGATTCCCTCTACAGGTTCGGTGCTACGTATGTTGGATCAAAGCAGACGGGTCCAGCAGAGGTACGCAGCCGTAACGTCAGCGTGAATCTCATCTTTAAGCTGTGTTTTAAACTGTTATACAAACACTCTCCTTTTGTTCAGTCTTTTCCAGTCATGGTGGGAGACATGGACAACAGCGGCAGCCTTAACGCCCAGATCATCCACCAGATCACCAACAGGATACGATCCAAAGTGGCCTTCCAGGTGAAAACTTACTGCTGTCTGGACTTTTTCCCTTTAATACAACCATCAAAATGTGTGGGTAGAGTGGGACTCCACAGTGACTCTTGTTAACAATTCATTGCGCAGTTTTTAGTAATTTCTTTAAAAATAAACATGTTTTACTCCATAGAAATAAAAGGGAGTAAAAAAAAGTCTAGGCAACTTTGGGTGTCTAGTGTACCGCCATGCTTTTTAATAGAAAGATCATTCAACAGTTTAAACAAGTTAAAGGCTTTGGACTTTATCAGACTGAGTCAGTGTTTTAATATAGTTTAAAGTCCTCACAAAATCACAGTTTACACTTTACGAATAATTGATTTTTGGGGGGGGTTTCCCACTAACTTCAGACTATAGTCGGCTGATGTCTGTAAAATGCTTGTTTAACTCTTTTCCTATATAAAGGCAACATTTGAAGACCTCCCCAGTACCCTAAATGCCCAGTTTTGACACTTAAGTATATATATATCAATTAAAATGTGTTTGATGACCATAAGAATAGTTTTAAGGTTTTTCTGAGGGTAGCTGTTTAGGCAGAGACCACTCTCTGTAACTTCTGGTGCAGACCCATTTAATTTGTTCTATAAGCAGGCCTGAAATATTACAGAAACCTCTCAGTTCAACAAACAGCCTCATGGATTACTCCTAGGCTACGTTCACACTGCAGGCGAAAGCGCATCAAATCCGATTTTTTTGACCCTATGCGACCCGTATCCGATCATGGTATGACAGTGTGAACGGCACGAATCCGATATTTTCAAATCCGATCTGGGTCACTTTAGTATGTGGTCCTGAATCCGATACATATCCGATGTTTTAGAAAGCGACTGCTGTTTGAACGGTCATGTCGCATTAAATCCGTCTTTTACGTCACTGACACAAGACAGACGCCAGTTATCAGCGCCGGAGAAGCGCCCGATAGGACATCGCGAACGATTTCTTGCCATCCGGTGAAACTGTTAGGAAGACCATGTTGGAGAAATGTGAACATTTTATTTTTACTGTATTTTCTGCAGATTCTGACAGAAATCTGCAACTATCCTTTGAAGCACCGCTCCTCTAAAACAGCAATAAGGATCATATTTGCATTATTATGTAAATAACAAAATAACTTAAAGCAAAAATCTGGAAACATAAAGTCCGAAGTCTTTATATTAAGGGCCATCAGTCAAACAATATTGTTTGCTCTGGGTCTAAACAGAGCGAGTTGTGTGTGACATCTTCTTTTGCGCATGCGGTCGCTTTGAGCGTTCACACTAGAGCGCGCTTTGATGTCGCATTTTATGTGTAGTGTGAACAAGCAGACAAAAAAATCGGATTTGATCAAAAAATCGGAATTGAGCATTAAGACCTGCAGTGTGAACGTAGCCCTAGTTGGCTTTCAGGGGGTAAAGAGTTAAAGAATGTGTCATGTTGGCATTTTCTGCCCTTTACATTTACAATTTATACATTTAAATGTGGGCATTTTTGTCCTCTTTCACTAAACATATCTCATGTTGAGTTACGACGTGCAGTTTTGACTTAATTCCTCTCAGAGCACTTTGTGTGCCAGCCACATTTCCACTTAAACCCACTTTCAGCCGATCCCTTATTCACCAGGGGTCACCACAGCAGGTACCTCTGCATGTTTGACAGATTTTTACACCAGACTCCCTGACACGAGCCTCTGGGATCGAACCGGGGATTCTTTTCTAGCCAATCGCATTTCCAGTTATCTTTGATTATTAAACACCAGATGTGCAGAGTGTCTTTCTCGAAAATGTCTTCTGAGATGTTTCTAGTTTGTGTGTTATTGTTCTTGCATGATTCTAACTGTTAAATATGTTGTATCCTCAGACACAGCAACACAAATTTGTGAACTGGCAGGGCGACGCTGAGTTCAGGGGAGAAGATTTTACTGCAACTGTCACACTCGGAAACCCAGACGTCCTTGTTGGCTCTGGTAGGTCATCAGTCACAGATGCTGTGCAGTTCACTGTTACTGTTGTCAATTCTTTTAAATTGGTGAAAAGCAGCAGTGTAGTTGGACAAAACCAAACTTGAGATCTGCACCTGAACACCTGTTGTCATGTTGCTGTCGTGCACCTGTCAGGTATCGTCGTCGCACACTACCTCCAGTCCATAACGCCGGCTCTGGCTCTGGGAGGGGAGCTGGTTTACCACCGCAGGCCTGGAGAGGAGGGCTCAGTAATGTCTTTAGTTGGCAGATACACAGGTGAGACACCGTTTAAAGATTAATACAAAGCTTGAACTATAACATCAGACACGTGTCCTAACTGATAGATTTACTTCTCTGTAGGCAACAACTACATCGCCACCTTAACACTCGGCTCAGCAGGAGCTCATGCATCTTACTACCATAAAGCCAACGATCAGGTAACCACATCCTCATGTATCCCTTTTGTAAGAAAGGACTCAGTATTTTTATAGTCGGCCTTCATGATGATCTGTCTCTTCTACAGTTACAGGTCGGTGTGGAGTTTGAGGCGAGTGCCCGCATGCAAGACACCAGTGTGTCGTTTGGCTACCAGCTAGATGTCCCTAAAGCAAATTTACAATTTAAAGGTAAATATGTGCACTTTGGTAAAATAATTTCAGGGGAGCAGTTTCATCTTCATCCATCGCTGCATTTTATTTGCAGCCAAATTTTTGTGACAGATTATAGAACATAATCAAAGTTATAAAAGGTCCCGGGTCATGAAAATGAGGTTTTATAGCGTTTTTATAAACTTTGTGTCAAATATGAGCTGTGAAGATCTGAAGTTGCTTGCATCAGAAATTTGCCCCCTAGCAGCAAAACTGTGTCTCAGCTTTGTAAGCCCCTCAGAATTTCCAAACTATTCTACATTTAAACATCACATTTAAAGGTTATTTATAGCATTCGAGCTTAAATCTGCCCCAGCGTCCCATCCTTAGATTGTTCACTTCTTCCAGGGTGAGTGTGAAGGGAAGAATGCTGCTAACACTACTACTGTAGGATGTATTTGATGTGCTTTGGCTCTCGAGCTGCTGTCTCACTGCTCTTGGTGATGACGAACTGACGAGGAACTCTCATCAAAGCCTCCAGACTGTGCTGACACCCCCCACACACAGCTGGTTAGGGCACCACTGCTTCATTGGGTTAGTTTTGTTTCAGTGAAGGTGGAGTTCTGGGATAGTGAATATATTGGAGAAAGGATGCTGAATATGGCGCTGCTGGAAAAGAGAAGATTCACGGATGTAGTGTGGCACAAGAGGATGCTGGGATAGGCTGAGCTGATGATCCACCTCCTGAAAGGAACATATGAAAGAAGATGAATTTGGAGTCAAACTAGCATCAGAGTAACCCGACAAACCCTCATGGTTTATGTTCTGTGAGATAAAATTTGTGTTTTTGTCAATGGGGTCTGGTAAGTTTACCGAATGGAAATATGACTGCTGCAGTAACAAAATAAGTCCTCGATAGTTTTTATGTCATCCGACCAAAGGCAGATGAGTTTGTGGTATGGTAAACTTGCACACAATGATGCTATGTTATGTGACCGCTTAAATTGTGCCAAAACTGGAAGCAAAGACATTGCTGGGTGTATTTCTTTTTTCTCAAAAAGTTTCATACCAGTGTAATGTTCCAAAATCATTGAAATAGAGATAAAAACTGACCCGATCATACCCAGCTGTGAAACACACCAGGTTACAAAAATCCAGAGGTGTACTAGAGGCTATAAGAAGCTGAGTAACCCGTCACCATTTTGAGACTTGCTGTGACCCTCTGCAGGCAGGTCTCCCCATCATGATGGTTCTTATGCTCATAAAGTGTTGAATTGTATGGAATAAATAATTGTTGATTGAGCATTTATACACCGAGTATTGTCCTTCCTTCAGCCCAAAGATTAAAGAACTGGGAGATTTTAACAATATACACAAAGGCTTTCTCAGTTTGAGAGTTTTTCTTACTCTAAATCTGCCGTTCTGCCTCTTTCAGGTTCAATTGACAGTAACTGGATAGTTGGGGCAACGTTGGAAAAGAAGTTGCTCCCACTGCCCCTCTCTCTGGCCCTCTCCGGCTTCCTCAACCACCGCAAAAACAAGTTCCAGTGCGGCTTTGGCGTCACCATCGGTTAGGCCGACGTAGAGCCGGCTCGCAGACGGCACACGCCCACCACTGACGTAGAGACTTTTCCACAAAAACTGCCGGTGACCTCTTTGGTAGATTTGACTATTAATTATAGTGCTGGTTTCCTCGAATCATTTTTCGCCATGTGTGGTGAATATAAGCAGCTAAAATAAATCAACATTTGACCCTAATCCTTAAAGATGAATCCCCTCAATGATCAGTAGTGTAATGAATAATGTGACCTGTCAGGAACAAGCAGACCCTCGTCATAAACAGACACATGGACAGCAGGCGGACGTAACATTAGAAGACAGATTTACAGAGCTCTGTGTTTGAGTTCAGTGCCTGTCATGTTTGTTTTTATTTTGCTCCTGATTTAAAAATTTCTCTTCTTTTATTTTTATTTTTTTTACCGTTAAGTCTGTCGTGGTGTGCAGTGAGTGAAATAGGTATCAGATGTTGGTTACAGACAAGTTACCAGCTGTTAGGAAGGAGTGTACTGTACTGTATGTCATGTTCACAATGCATCACTTGTTTTGTTGCCTTTTTTATGTTACATACATACTGAACAGTATATATGAGCTGTATATACCTCTTCAAAGCTGATCAATACAATTTCTTACAAAAACTGCACGTCGTACTCGTTTCTTTCTGTCAACGTCAACTTTTATTTTTTATTTTTTTAAGGAGCCTTTATTTGTAGATGCTGTGTGGCTTTATGTGGAGCTACACCACCTTTTTACCCCTTTCCTCCACGCATTCTGTCTGTGTGTTTGTTTCTTTGAGCGATCAAGCTTTGCACACATCTGCAGCCCCTGAAGGTTCTTATCTATATCAGATATTATGTTGTTGCCATGTTGCCTAGCAACACACTACCAATGGGATAAATGTTTTTTGGCTTTAGCCAGCTACAACACTTTATTAAAGTATTGTATCATTTTTTTATTTCACAACAGTAACATCTCATACCCACTTCTTAAATTATCTGTGATGTGTTGCCTGACATCCACCTAGCAACGGCACTAACATGACCATTTTTTAGCCTTTATACTCCTACAGCATATTAGGAAAGCATCATTCGCTCTTCTCAACAATATATTATTTATTTCACAGAGTTTGAATTACATCTGCCTGGCAACCATCAAGAATGACCCAGTTTTAGCAGATAATCAGCATCTGTTATCAATCTGCTTCAGGGGAGGAGACCTGGAGCCTGGGTGTTATAGGGCGAGAAGCAGGTAACACCTGATCACAGGTGTGTGAGGAGGAACTAAAGACATTCTCATCATCTGTGATGACAAAAAGAACTTCAATTTCACCCCTCAGAGCACGTAACTGGTTACTTCACGGCTATCTTATTAGATTAGTTTTGTTTGAGTGAAGCTAAATGAGTAGATTAAGGCACTAGAATCACCAATTAACCAAAAATGCATGATTTTGAACTGTGGGAGGAACCCACAGACTCAGGGAGAACATGGAAACTCCACACAGACATCCCACGCTGGATTCAAACCCAGGACTTTGTTGTTGTGAGGCAGCAGTGCTGATCACCGTGCCACGTATAAACAGAATCTACCACACCAAGTGTTTTTTTCTTTTGTCAGTGTAACTAAGCTTGCCAATCAGTACTGTATCAGAATCAGAATCAGAAAGACTTTATTTATCCCCAAGGGGCAATTAAGAAGTTTGGGTTTGTAACTGAGTCAGTATCCCACATTTTGTTTGATTCTAATTTCCAGATGTCCACAAATGCATCACAAGAAACATGTGGCTCAAAGAGATGTGCTGATCAATCGATTTATACTGTACAGCTGAAACTGTTTGTGGCTGTGCATTAATAGTTCCAGTAGAAAAAGAGGAATACACAAGTGCAATGAACATATCACAGAAGTTCAGAAAGAAAATTCAGCTTCCATTCATGTTTATAGTAAGTTGAGGAACTGTAATAAATTACAGCTTATTTGTCGTATTCAAATGGCAAATCTATAACATGCAGGTTTAATGTCAAAAGTTCAGGCTCAGCTCTGGTAACATGCCCCTCATTGACCCACACAAACTCTTTGCCTTAGATTTACTGTAGTTTTTGGCATCACGGCTCCTGGTCTGCATCATTAGGATCCAACGACAGCTTAACTTTAACTTTATATCATAAACTATTAGAAACTGAAAGTAAATATATACTACGGTGGAAAATAGATCAGAATGATCCCCTCTTAGTCTGCCTCACAATGTCCTAAAAAAGAAGACAAAACCCACAAATCAATAAGAGGCGGCATTATGGAGTCATTTAATTGGTTTCCAGTGCGGTGTGCTTCATCTGTGATCTTTGGCTATGACAGCAGGCAGACATTTAAATGTTCTGTTACATCTTTTTGGAAAAACTGATCATTAGAGTTAATCACTTGCTAACAAATAGAAAGTAAAACAGAACTTTTGAATTAAATCTTTCACATATATGATTTTGTGCTCGGAGTACAACAGAGTGAGCTGCTTGAATAACTCTGTTTCATTTGCTTCAATCTTTCTATGCGTCATTTGAAATGTTTATCAGTAGTTTGTCCTGAGATGGAGACTTTGCTCCTTTGTCTTATCAGGTTGTTGTGAGGGAACAGCCAAAGGACATTTCTCTGTTAAGATATTTTCTCCCGCATGTTGCATCCATAAACCAGAAGTACATCCCAGAGGCTGTTTGTCACAACAGCAATATTTTTAGATGTACTTAATAAAAGAAGTTGGAGACAGGTAGTAAACTAATGACAAAGTAAATAGAACGAGTGGAAGTATAAATAATAGATATAGATGCTTCCATTCGGGACATGAGAGATGCAGAATGGTTGAATGGGTATGAAAATAGTGGGTATTTTATGATGTGGCCTTCAGGATTATAGAACATCAAACATCATGAGGAAGAGCACTCCTCCAGTGACATTTAAAGCTTAACATGTATACCAGTACATATATGAGTGCCACTGAAGCTTGGTATTCACTTATGATGAATAGTTATTGACCTTGGGGCACCTATTTACTGCTACTACTAATCTGAAGTGGTCTGAAAATTCCAGAGAAGTATTTTTACTATTCACAGTACTCTAAATTTAAAGGTTGGTTGTCCTGTGTAAGATGAATGTGGAAACAAACAAGATCATAAAACTAAAGTGAGTTTGACCCCCCCTCATTCCCACCCTCTGACCGGTAAGATCAATGTTCAGCTTCTATTTACGAGTAAAGCTTTTCAGAAATTAAACACGCTCGTTGAAAAACTGACACACCTATAATGATAATTAAGACACCGAAAATGCAGAAATTCTGGATTTTTATTTCATAAAATAAACAGGAGTGAAGTTGAAATAAATATTTGGTTTGTGATACAGAGAAAGCGCTTAAGGCTTAAGACTGAGACGGAGTCCATTTACTGGGCGATCTTGGTGAAGGTTTTCCACAGGGCGTTCAGCTGAGTCTGCAGGTCCTGAGCGCTGGAGTCCAGCCGTTCCCTCAGCTCGTCTCCATAGGGAGCCAACCTCTGCTGGATCTCCTGGGTTTTCTGAGCCACCTGGGCCTCAAAGCTCTGGGTCAGGGGCATCATGTTCCTCTGAAACTCTTCCAGGCTCTGCTCCATCTTCTGTTTCATGTTCTCGGTGTAGGGAACCATCTGGGCCTGCAGCTGGCTCATGCTCTGCTCCAGCTGCTCCTTCAGCTCCTGGCTCTTCTGCTGCAGGACGGCCTTCATGGGCTCTGGGTCCATGGCCTGAGCGTAGGCTTCAGCTCCACTCTTCAGCTCATCCACCTTGGTCTGGATCTTTGCCACCATCTCCTCTGCGTTGGTGCCCATAGCAGCCAGGTCTTTCTCCAGGCGAGCCTTCAGCTGCTCGGCCTCCTGGGAGAACTGAGTCATGAAGTTCTGGGTCAAAGGAGCCACCTGAGTGTGCAGCGTAGCGACGTATTGATTCACGGTGTCAGCGCTCTGAGAGATCTTGGTGCTAATACAGAGAAACAGGAAGTTATTAAACTGAAAACATACATATGTGTGCATATTTTGTACTTCTTCAGACTCCTCATGCTGACTCTTACTTCACTTCCTGTCCCAGCTGGGACTCTCTGATCTGCTTCAGGGACTCCTCAGCAGTTTGTGTTGCCTTTGCAACATAATCCCAAAAGGCATCTTTCACCACTTCCAGGTTGGATTTGGGAGGCTCCGGCCACAGGATGTTGGCGTTACAAACTGTGGATGAAAGCAGACGGTTAATTTGACCAGCAGTGATTTAAAATGTGTCTAGCTTTTAATTTGAAGGGAAGATTTACTCACCGGAGAAAAGAGCGAGAACGATGAACGCCTTCATGATTGAAGTTGATGCTGTTGGATGAAGAGAACAGATGCTTAGTTGAAAGCCGGATTTAGCTGTTGATTTAAGAATATATAGTTTGAAGTAAGATCTTTTACCTTACAGATGCAGCTTGACTCTTCTTCACTGTCTGATGGTTTGTGCTGTGCAGACGACCGCTCGCGGGCTTTATAGCCACGCTGAAGGTTAAAGTCCTCCTCTGGTTGCCCCGCTGGACAGTTTCTTGTTACTGTTGTCACTCCACGTCACAATCTTAGTGTTTCCATATCTTATGATACAGGCTTACTGCAATCTGGCTCGGTGTTAGTAATTTTTCTTTTGGTTTAAACAACCTGAACAGAATCAGATGCAGCAGAAAACAACTTTTGAAAGATTTTATTTTGTAGGAGAAACACAGGAAAACCAGGTTGCCTCTCCTCTAATTTCCATTTGGGGCTGGCTAGAAATCCTCCATAGACCACCATGTTTAAATCTTTATTTGTACTGATGAAATAAAGACAAGACTGGTACACAAATTGTTTTGTGTCTCTTTGGTTGGTTTACACCTTTATAACAACTGTGTGGTCTTTCTTTTGTCTTTATTTAGTCATCCATTTGGATTTTGTTAAAGGCTTAAAGTTAAGGGGAGTGGCCGCTTTGACTGACAGGTGCGCCAACACAAGCAGCTATTGACCTCACCTCCACTGATATGAGTCACTGAACTGCACCTATTTACTGCTGTTGTTCTGGTCGTGGCTTCTGAGACTATTTTAATGGAAATTTTGGACAAATAACCCAACCTTAGACTTTTAAAGTTACATATGAAATAGAAACAAATTGACCTAAACCAAGTGAAAAGTCGATAAAAAAGGTTGGACGTTAACTGAACCCAAACTTTAACCCCTGATGGATTTTCAGAGGTTAAGAAGTCTTCTGTTGAGTGAAAGCCCAGTCTTTACTTTGCCCTAATTAGTAGCTGCCTACTACTATTTGTGCTGATCGGTGTGTTACAGCTTATAGGGGCTTTTTAACCAAGCTCTCCAAACTCTTCGCCCTTTCCTCCAGATATCTGCCCATCTGATCCCAGAAACCAACAAGGGAACTCTCTGAAACTTTGTTAAGGAATTTAAACCTAACTGAATGAATATAACACCATTATGACCTATTAATGGGGTTTTTCTTCCAGTTATTTTTGTACCATTTTCTGGACCTTTGTACCTGATCTTGTACACTAATGGTTTCTGTCTTTTATATACAGTCTATGGCTTTTAGATGGATCGACAGATACTTTATTGATCCCACAATTATTGTGCTACAGCAGCAGAACAAAGACTAAAACTAGGCACACAGTGAGGGCTTTATACTGTGAGATAAATTAAAGAAATATTTACATACACAGTATGTGAAAAAGATAAAATACAAATAAATAAAAATGAAGTTAGTGAAAGAAAAATGAAAGCAAGACTCATTGCCCACACAGCTATGCAACTACGAAGGTTTCCAGGATTTGTAACGTGACTGGACGGCACGTCTCAGAGAACATCACCCAGCCCTGACCCCGTACACGCTGCCTTCTTTCATAGTTCCACCCCACCCTTCCCGAATACGTAGCCTTACACTTAACATCTGTACAGCTACACAATTTTAATTCTGTAAATTATTAGAAACGGAATGAAAAATCTTTTCAGTCTACCAACTTCCACATGCTTGTTTCAGTTGCTTCAAGGTCTTTTATTTTACATATTTATGCACATTATTTGAAAACAGCGTGGTGTTTATCAGCAGTTTGTCCTGAGAGGAAGACTTTAGCTTCTCTTATCAGTTTGTTGAGAGGGAACAGCCAAAGGACGTTCTTTAGTGAAGATAATTTTCAGATCAGAGGGCACCAAGTCTGACTCACACTTTACTGACCTAAAAAAAACAACCTCTGATAGCCATGAAAGTTCATCTGATTAAAGTTAGAAACGTTTAAGCCAAAAAGAATAATGAATTTTTGTTCTGTGAATCTGAAGTTTCAGTGGCATAAATAATAAAAACAAAAAAAAGCCAACCTGGATGTCACAACAGTTTCAAATAGCGATAATCACATGATCTAATCAGCTGACATTTCTTACTCTGAGTGATGAGATTTCTTTGTGACACACGCTGTTTGCACTGCAGTAAAACAAATTACATCTGCTGTTTCTCACTTTCAAAATTAAAACACTGCTTAAAGTGTTTGTTTTTTTTCTTAAACCTTTATTGAGACTCTGTGATGAAGTGAATCTGTAAAACCAGATTACATATGTACAATCGAGAAATGGTAGAAACTCGACTGTGGAAAACTGATTATAATACTATTATACTGTTTAATGTTTACATGGACAACTTGATTATTAAAGTGTAACTCATGGAAATTATAGTTTTCTCTCACTAGATGGAGCTGCCAAACCTCAGAGAAGGTTTGTGGACGGATAGAGCAGCAAAAAGAAGAAGCAAAACAATTAAAATTAAGTTAAAATAACGATAGCATTAAGGCTTTTACAGTAATAATAATAATAATATGTTTTAAATGAAAATATTTAGGGAAGTATTATCCTGTTCTTTTAATCCACTACTGTAAATAAATTAATTTAAAAAATGAAAACCCTTTTTTTTTCTTAAAGTTGCCAGTACTTAGCTGAACATTTAGATCAGTGGTTCCCAAACTTTTTTTGCTGGGCCCCCCTTTGTTTTACAAGAAAAATGTTCGCCCCCGGGCGCGGGCGCCACCTCCAACCACACACACCCATATTTTGCTACATTGCGGTTTATTTCACACCTCAAACATTTAGTAAACACTTAAGCAAATACAAGTAATCTGCAATAAATTACAGGTAGCAATGAAATAAACTATTAACTCTTTCACGCTACGTCAGCACCTACACGGGTATTTTTGAAAACGCAGCTGTTTCGTCAACACGTAAACGGCGTTGCGATTCACCGAAAACGGAGATTTTTTAAAACTCCTTTTTTGCGTTTACGTGTGGACGAGGAATACAGAGTTCGTCACGCAAAGTCAAAGGTATGTGCCTCTTTTCACGTCACGCTGTGCGCCACGTTATTGTTTACATGAGATGAATTGCAGAATGGCAGATAGAGACAAAATACTGTTACTGTTAATCTGACTATCTTCAGGTTTTACACGCTTACATACACACGCAGTTACTGTCCCTGCATTTAGAAAGGCAGAGGCGTGATTATTACATGTAGTTGTTTTTTCCTGTGTAATAATGTTCAACATTGTTATCAATACATTTTTCAAAAAATGTCTCTCTGTGCAAAATGGGTTCAAAAACATAAACAGCTGTGGGATACTGTTTGTCCGTGATTTAGACAGGGGGAACAAATCGTGGCAGGATCAGCCTGATATTATTTGTATCCCACTGTAACTTTACTGTATAAAGAGCTAACATCTCCAAAATGTCAGGAGTAGTTAGTCATTACAAGAAGTGTATATGAACTAAAAATCAAGAATGTGGGATACTGTTTGCCCGTGATTTGGACAGCCCAGCGCTGCTCCCGACAAAGGGAAAAGCAATTATGCAGGGGAGACCTACCTTGGCACTTGTGCAGGTGAAACCAAAGGGAAGATATGCTTCACCATATTTTCCTGTCTTTGACTTGGAATGAAGTTGGTTTGGAAACATATTCAGCTATGCTTCATCTCCTGATTTGCGTTTGTGTAGGAGCCCCGTGTTAGCAGTGTCCAAGCATTTTGTTTTGTTTTCCCTTTTCATACCGCCCCCCCCCGCAATGGCTCTGCGCCCCCCCTAGGGGGCGGGCCCCACACTTTGGGAAGCTCTGCCTTAACATGACTGTCTTGAGTCAAAGTATGTAAACTGTACTTAGTTGTTTTTTGGGGGGGGGGTTGTTTTTTTTTAAGGAAACGAGTTTGCATAATTTTTTAAAGTAGGGGAAACTTGTTGATTTTTCGGTGCAGTAGAATAGCTGTTGCAGGACTGGAAACCACTGGGAGAAGAAGATGAAGACGATGGTGACGATGCTAGTTTGGCTTATAGAAATATGTTAAAAACCAACACAACATGTGGCTCCAACATCACCTCAGAGGATGAATTGAAAGAAACATTAATTTTAAATTGCCCACCTGTCAGAGTTTTTGTACTTCTGTGTTTTAATGCTTAGTTTTACTTTCTTTACTATCCTTCCTTCTTTGCTCTTATGTTCTGAAATGTTTCCCTTTTTCTTCTTCCCCCACTCTGCATCTCACTGTTGTCTCTGTGAGTTGTCTTTCATAATTTATTTATTATTTATTAATTTTTGAGGGTTTGCTCCTCATGGTCTCATCTATATTTTTACCTTCCTCCTTTGTTGTTTTCCTTTGTTCTAATTCTACCCAGTTACACTATAACACTGTTGTGTTGTATAAAACTGTATTTCTTCTCTCTTCGTTTTGTATGTTTTATTAGTGATTATGTAAGTATTAGTCTTTGTTGTTCACCCCCTGCCTGCCTTTCATTGTCAATTCTGTGTGTTAGGTCTTTTTTCTTTAAATTAAAGAATTGTGTGATGCTTGCTTTTATTGTCTAGTGATGGCCCCAGCAGGCGATCTGCAGCATTGCCTTTTGTAGAAGTGTTGTCCTCTCTCTTTTCAGCACCAGTGTTCCTTTGGTGTCTTCAAAGTTTTGATTTGGAGTTTTGTGTTTTGGTGATAATAGTGTCCCTGCTGTTTTTAGTTTGAGTAAATTAAAGATTTATTAAAAATCCTTTTGTGTACAAGGAAAAATGAGTTTCCATTCTGTGCCAACCCACAAATGTTCGCATGCAGAAAACAGAAAGCCTCACAGAGTTGATCAGATCAAAAAACATGATCTAAAATTAATTAAAGTTCTGAACATTTGTGAATTTGTAATTTAATTTCCAAAATAAACACCAACATGTCAGTCGTGTCAGGCAGTGAGAGACGTCAGACGCTGCTCTGAAAGATGTGTCCAGTGAGACCGTTAGCACTCCTGTGATGTGGAAGCAGCCGTGACAGCACAGCACTCAGCGCTGGACTTTACTCCTGATTCCTCCACATGACCGGCTGCGTATATATACTGAGTCCTGACAGCACACAGAGCATTCAGCAGCTGATAGACTGAACAGAAGGTGCACCAGGTAGGACAGCAGTGAGATGTGTTGCCTTCTGTGACAAAAATCACCACAAACTGTTAATTTTACTGAGTTTCTTTTCAGGTGCTGTGTCAGACATGAAGGTCCTCGTGGTTCTCGTCCTCGCCGTTTTCACTGGTGAGAGACTTCTCATCCATTATCTTTGATCAAGAAGTATTCTTGATATTCACAAACAACAGTGAATAAGAAATGCTTTTGCCTCATTTCTCTTAGCTGGTTGCAATGCCAACGTCACATGGCGCGACCAGCCCAGACAGAAGGCTGAAATGGTGAAAGATGCTTTCTGGGACTACGTTGCAAAGGTAACCGCGACCGCCGAGGAGTCCCTGAAGAAGATCAGAGAGTCCGAGCTGGGACAGGAAATGAAGTAAGAATTTTACAGTGCTTAAAATCTGAATTTTGTGTTTCGGGTTGTTTTAGTTTATATTGACAGAAAAAACTTGAAGATGAAGAAGTTTTAATTCAAAGTTCTGCTTATCTCTGCAGCACCTTCATTGCAACAAGCACTGATGCCATCAACACGGTCACCAACACCCTGCGCACTCAGGTGGCTCCTCTGGCCCAGGACTTCATGTCTAAGTTCTCCCAGGAGGCAGAGAAGCTGAAGACCCAAATGGAGAAGGATCTGGAAGCCGTGAGGGCCCGCCTGCAGCCCTACACTGAGGAGCTGGTGGCCAAGGTGGAGGAGCTGAAGAAAGACACAGCCTCCTACGCTGAGGACCCAGAGGCCCTGAAGGCTGCCCTGCAGCAGAAGAGCCAGGAGCTGAAGATGCAGTTGGAGCAGAAAGTGAACCGGCTGCAGGCTCAGATGGTGCCCTACACCGAGGAGATAAAGGAGAAGATGCAGGAGAGCCTGGAGGAGTTTCAGAGGAGCTTTGAGGCCCAGATGACCCAGATAAGCCAGAAGATCGGCGGACTGATCCACGGGCGTGCTTAAAGCTGACCCATTAAATGGACTAGAATAAAAACTAGGTGTCAGATTATTTTCTGCTGCCTTGTCATCAGTGATTGCTGCTAAGTCAGGGTGGATTTTAATGTCTACATCGAAAACATAATACCTCATGTTCCTGATTTATATCTGTGAAAGAGCCTCTCGGGGCTCTTGGCTTACATGTTACGTTTTACCTCTAAAAGTGTTATCTGACAAACAACAATAAACACATTCAAGGAAGTTTTGGTCTTTTCTTTGTGTTAGAAAGAGAAAATACATGTGATGTTTAAAAAATGTGCAAATAAAGTCAACATGTTTAAGCACGGTGACCTGTACATGTCTAAGAAAATCTCACAAACACAGACTGAGCAATACTGCAGAGAAAAAACAATCAAACGTTTAAATGATGAGCAGAAAAATCATCACCATCAGTTAACCAAATGCACTCAGCTGACTCTTTTTTTTAAATTTACTGCCTTACTTGATCTGGTAGACAGTGTTATCTGACTTTACATAGGTTTTGCTACTAGGTCAGACTGTTATCTCTGTGATAACTTTGATCTTCTGTTTGGCCCTTTCGGTGTGCACTCTGTCCAGGAAAGGTTAAGCAAGATACAGCTGTTAATTCTGCTCATAGCAGTTCAACAGAAACAAGAAAGCTGCCCTGTGTTTGTGGGTGAAGCATCAAAAAGAACAATATTGCAGCAAACATTACACATGTTTTTTTCTTTTTTAAAAATTGCAGATTCTCCATAAACTACCAGGTACTTTTAAGTAGAATCAGTATGCAGGGAACCAAAGGACGCAGGTGGGCAAAGTCAACCACAATGAAGAATGAGACACAAAGACAAAGAAAGACAACACAGTTTCTAAAAAAGCAACAAAGGAACCAAAAACTCAGTAAATACTGAACAAAACCATGGATCCCTCAACCCTCGCCCTGGGGCTGGTGATCATGCCGTTTTTTCAGTAGGATTTAAGAAGAGAGCGACTGTGGGATTTTTCAGTCAATGCATCGAGACGATATCTTTAACAGTACGGGAGCTCAGATTTGGTTGAACTCGTCACCTGGTCACCAGTGATGTCATCATTTACACGTTGTGTTTCTATCTTTGCCCTCATTCTTCTCTTTAACAAAATCCTCTAGTTCTCCACCTTTTTCCCATATCTGAAATATTTGTCCTCACTGTCATGCAAACCAAATACTTGCAGGGCCCAACCTCTGATTGGTAAGTAAACTTCTTTAAAAGTGTTTCCACATGCTGCCAAAATACTGTGGCATTAATTTAATTACAAAGCAGAGAGTTTATTTTATTGGTTTCAGAGATAATTAATTACACTTTGTCAGAATACAGCAGTTTCCGCTTTGGTTTCTTTGCTGTTTCACTAAAAATATATATCAAATAAATAATAAACTTCATAAAAAAATAATATTTAAATTATAAAAATTATTATTTAAACTGATAAATAAATAAATGCATCAGTTTTTATTTATGTTAAGTGCCTTGTAACTAATTAAAATAGAAGATTAAATAACTTTTAGTGTTGCTGTTTTTAATTTACTTTCAGAGGCCAAAATAGAAGAAAAAAAAATAAGACAAGCAAAACTGTTAAATTGATAAATTAAATAAATGAATAAAAACAATTTAGTGTGTAATAAATGCACTACTGAATATTATCTGTTTTAATTACACAATTTCAAACAGTAATGTTAACATGAAGTAATAAATTTAATAGTTTATTTGGCTGTTAAAAATAAATCAAACAAGTACACACAGTGTGCTTGGATTGCAATATTCCTTTATGCTGAAATACATAAATTTTACTGTACAGTGCTTTACAAATGTATTATTGTAAGGTTTATGGCACAGTATTAAACATGCTCGTAATTACCAAAACATTTTTTGCTTCTATATTTGTTTATCCACCAGTATGTGCAACATCTTTAACAAAATGATACATTTTTAATGCTAAAATATAATAATTTTTTTATCCATTATTTTTCACATTTACTATTTTAGAAAACAGCTGAAAAAAACAGTAAAACGTGTTATTATTTTTTGATTAAGATGCTAATTGTTATTTAATGCGATTCTTGAACAGAAAAAATAGTTTTAGTGATTGAAATACATATTTGATTAATTTCTGACTTCTTACAAATAAAAAATATAAAATAAAAATTGAAAGTTTTTTTGGTCTAAATATTTGTAAAGCACTGTATGTTAGTGCAAATGTCTTCATGACTTTTCAGATTTTTTTTGCATGTTTTTTTAAAAAATATTTTTTTAATAAGAAGCAGGCTACATGTAAGTTCCCACATCTGCAGACAATAAAGCGTTTAACTTTGCTCTGTTCTGTGTCAGACTTGCTAACTGGAAAGTTTCCCATCTTATATCAGTCCTAGAAATGAACACAGTGGCAATTAAAGAAGACTTTGCACCAGATCCAATGAACAATGATATCAAAAAACACGACCTTTAACCTTTTCAGTGTTGTGCTGTCAGCTGTCAGTGGTAGAAAAGGTCACGGTAAAAGAAAACCAAAAATCGTGTTTCTCTGATCATGTGATGGTGCTCGAGGCAGAGTGGCTGAAAGAATCACACTTTAGTTAACAAACTAAAACACACAGTTCAGCAGAAGATCCAGAGAGGAAGCCGTGAGTCCAGGTAATTAAAGTATTTACTATTTGTGACCTGTGTCTGCACGTCTCCTTTCTGTGTGCGACGTGGAGCCAAAACAACACGCTCAGCAATAAAGTTACAACAACGCAGTTTGAGTCAGGAACTTCGGCCACAGGTCAGAATTCCTCTTGACATC
Organism: Oreochromis aureus; assembly: GCF_013358895.1. Taxonomy (NCBI): domain Eukaryota; kingdom Metazoa; phylum Chordata; class Actinopteri; order Cichliformes; family Cichlidae; genus Oreochromis; species Oreochromis aureus. The sequence continues at coordinate 27,825,566 of NC_052962.1, read as the reverse complement.
TATGTGATTACATCAACAGCACCCAAACTGTATAAATACTGGGAGACGAGCTCAGTCGTTCTCACAGACGTCACAGATCAGATCGCTGAGGTAAGATTACGGATCTGAAATCTTTAAAAGTTGGTTTCAGTCGTAGCAATTGAATTTCTTTATGTAGTTCAAATTATTTTAATACTTATTAGATTCATCAATCAAATCAAATGAGGGTTAGATGATTTAGACAACAAAAATATTATGTATTGGTCAACAAAAGGTCTCTTGGATAAGGTTTTTTAGCCTTTTGTAACTAAAATGTATTTGTACATCACATTCCAGGTGTCCTAATCTCTGGTCATCATGAAGGTGTTTGCAGTAATCCTTGCGCTGGCGGTCTTCTCAGGTGAGGTCATTGTCTATTTAGGGGCAAATAATAGAAAGAAAAGTGGATGCATAGTAGAATACAGGGGTGCGAAGAAAATGAGGAAAGATGCCCAAATTTTAAAGCTCCTGTTAAATTTGGGGGCTTTTATTTTGAAAAAATGCAGTTTACACCAACTCAACTTTTACTTACATACTGAATAAAACAAATTATGTATCCTGCAGCTGTTTTAGTCGTCAGAGTTATTCTATCATAGTCAAATGCTGCTATGTATCCCAGATTTGACAAATTAAAACATATTTAAAGCCTTTTACTACAATTTGCAACTTTTGATCAAAGATGGATAACTTCTTCCATTCAAAAGGGACCATTTGACATGTTTTCCTTTGTTCAAACCAGGCTGCCATGCACGAAGCGTGCTTCAGCAGGACTGGCAGAACAGCTGGGAAACCACAGTCGACAAGTTTAGGGATTACATCACGGACCTGAACTCGAAGGCTGATGCGGTGGTGAAGGACATCAAGAGCTCCCAGATCAGCAGAGAACTGGAGTGAGTTCGATCATTCCTATAATCATAGTCAAGCATACTGACTTTCATCAGTGCTGCTTGGCTGTCGGCTGCATTTAAATCACTAAAAATGTGATTAAAAATTGATTCCAGCTCATAGAATTTTATCCTTTATTAATATAAAACAGTAACCTGCATAAATTGTCGCAGTCAATGTCTCAGTTCAGCAGTCAACCATTAATTTCAATATTTTTGTTCAAGTTCAGAGAAATTTTCACTTCATAAATTAAATATAAGTTGCTTCTATCCAGTTACTAAAGTTTAACTCCACGACTTAGAAAAACTGAATCTACAACAGGAACGCTCTTAACAAAAAGGTGCTGGGCCTTTGCTTTGTTATATAACAGCAGAGTGTTAGAGTCTGATCAGCAGGTTGCAGTGAGGTGATACATGTTGAGAGCTGAACTTTGACCTGCACTTTGTGCGTCTACTGAGTTTTGCTTTTTCGTAGTTTACCAGATCTTTCTCAGTGTTTCAATTAAAATCTGCTGATATTTCTATTTATCTTAAATGATTCAGTGCATCCAGAGCTTATGTGATGCTTTCATACATTCTTGATTAGCCCTTACCCCATCTTTACCCCCTTTGGATGACGAATGCATCAAAACCACAGACAAAACCTCTAAACCGATCCATCTCCTCTCCCGTCCATGAACAGCACCCTGATCCAGGACAGCATGGCAGAGCTGGCCATGTACAAGGATGACCTGCAGACCAAGCTGGCTCCCTACACTCAAGAGGCCGCAGATCGTCTGGGCAAAGACCTGCAGCTCATGGCCGACAAACTCCGTGAACACATGACTGAGGCCCGAGAGCAGATGGACAAATACGTCCAGGAGCTTCAGACCATGATGGAGCAGAACACCGACGACGTCAGGAGCCGGATCTCCACCTACACCCGTAAAATGAAGAAGCGCCTCAGCAAGGACACACAGGAGATCAAGAAGTGAGTGGGACAACCTCACCAGAAAAATAACAATGTTTGGGTTATTTTAACAGTGTAGAAAAACAAAGGAAATGATAGTGAGTGGATTATTCAGGTGAAATAACATAAACTCAGCTCATATATTAGGATTTGATGCTTTTTAGCTGGTGAATTTAAAATGTAAAAACGTTTTGGTGTGAAAGGAGGAAAGAATTTGAACTTGGTGGGAACTTTTAGCACTTTTTAGTCTATTTTTCAGTTTGACTTAATGTCTTAATGATATATGAGAGTCGTATCTTAATGAAAAAGTATATTTAAACATATATTTTTTCAGACATGTCGCAGAGTATTTCGAGGAGCTTCAGTCCCGCACCTCTGAGAATGTGGAGGACCTGAAGACTAGACTGGACCCCTACTTTGCTCAGGTGCGAGACAACGCCCAGGCAAAGATCACCACCCTGAAGGACCTGCTGACGTCTCAGATGGAGAACATGAAGCTCAAGATTCAGAATACAGCTGAGGACATCAAAGATCGCCTTGAGGACACCGCTGACAACCTGCGATCCACCCTGAAGGAGAAGATGCAGGATGTGCGCGACTTTTTTCAGTCCTGCGTGTCCTATTTCAGTGGAAGCCAGTAAACCCTACAACTAGCCTGGACTGCTCATTTATCCATCGCTTCATAAGTTAAAACCCTAATTCAACAGTTTAAAGTCATCAAATGTGTTTGTTCGATCACTCCCTGTGACTTTAATAAAAACCAGCTGCTCACATTTGAGTTCTCTGTAATATCTTCAGACAGCTCATTTGCAGTAATTGCTCACATTCAAACACCTGATTTAAAAGAGTTACACTTTGATGAGATGAACATCCTGAAAACAAGACAAAGACTACTTCCTGCAGAGCATATGGAGACTGGAAAATAAACGACTTTGTGTTTGAAAGTTATTTTTGCCTTTGACTGCTACGCTTTGTTAAAAGCGACATATAAATTGCACAGAACATTTTCCTACACATCAAATGGTATGCCATCATAAGCATATTAAAGATTCTACAGTAGAAAATATACCTTTTTAAAAATCGCATTATTATGATAACTAAATCCTGAAATTTAAACTTGAATAATATCTTAGTTAACTGAAGTAAAAATAAAAACTGCACTTCTGAAAGAAAAACAGGATCTTGAATTGTTTTGTGTGCTCATAAAATAAACTAAAAGACAAAAAATATACAAATAATTCGTTTTAATTATCAACACAGCCTCCCTGATGAGCCTTTAGTGTATTTGCTTGCTGAGATTTCTGGACAGTGAGTCAGCTGTCTTCATAAAGTGTTTGTTTTAAATGTGTTCATCTGAAATTTTTGCTCCTGGCCATGTTTTTATAAAAAAAAAAAAAAAGAAACTACATCAAGCAAATTCATTCAGGAAACTCATTGAAACTAAACTTCATTAAAATAAATAAATAAAAAAATAAAACGTAGAAATAAAAACCTGGTTAGGAAATATAAATAACTGATCTGGCCACTGTCACTTTAAGTTCAGGGAGCCTGGATATTTGAATATTTATCTGGAAGGTTCTGCATCAGCTGTACACAAACACAAAGTAAACGTTTCTACAAACTAAAACCCGAAGTCAGAAGTGGCAGAGGAATATCTGAGGCTGGTGCACATATCATATGATTTTTCTAGATCCTCTACTTCTATCCTGTCCATCAAATCACTCTCAAAGCAAACATCACCCATATTTTTTTTTTTTTTTTTTTTTTTTTTTTTGTCTGTCCCATTTGGTTCTTAAGCCGTCAGAATTGTTGTCTGAAGACCAACAAGGATACCAAATGGATTTATTTTGCCAAATGGATCATCATGGCATTGCCGTATTGGTCCATTTGATCAAACTTTGTTGTTATTATTTATTTTATTTTCAGTTGTTACAGATGGGACAGACATGACTGGGGGATAGGAAAGGGAGAAAGAAAGAGAGGAAGGAAAAGAAAACAGAAGGAAAAGGGACAGTGAGAAAGGGCACTTATAAAGACAAAGAGAAAGAAAAAAAATCTCCTGGATCACCTGTTGAGAGAAAAGAAGAAGAAGACAAGCAAAAAAACCAAACAAAAACAAAGCAACATACTAAACACAACACCATCACGTTAATCTAGCTGAGTGTGAACAGCAGTAAATACTAAATATTGAAAGTTGTTGTGCAGCACGCAGGACAGACAGCGCACAATGTGCTTTGAAGTAGCAGCTAAGAAAGGTGTAGTTTATGTCTACGAACAGTGAACACCCGTGTGCACACCTGTGTGGATCAACGCGCTTGTATACAAAAGGTTTCCCCATGTAACGGTCTGCTAGAGGGTGTGGAGGCCCATAGCCCCGTCCCCCAGGGCATGAAGCAGGCATGGAGGAGATCCAGGCTCCAGACATCCAGAGGACCCAGAGTGCGAGAGCCCAAGGAGCACCACCGGAGGGGCATCCGTGCCACCTTCCTGGGAAGGGCTGAGGAGATCCCCAGACGAGGGGGTCACCCAGTAGCCACGGAGCAGAAGCCAGAGGGGGCTGCACTGGCGTGTCCGCCGGCTCTGCCGGCAGCCAGCTGTGCCAGAGTGAACCGAGTTGCAGGCCCCGAGGCCGGAGGCCCGAGGGCCCCCTTTGCCCCGGAAGAGGCCTGACCGAGCGACAGGCATCGGGCCCCGCCAAGTAGCCACCGGGAGTGAGCCGGTGCATACCTGAGCGCCCAGCCCCGGACACCAAGAACCACCAATGCACCAACCCCTGAGGGCATCAGCTACCAGCAGGGAGTGTGGTGAGGGGAGATAGGCCTCCACACTTGGAGGGCCTGGGAGTACCCAGGGAGGTGGAGTCTAAGACCCGACCTGACATATAGACACAGACAAACAGGCACACACAGACATAAACATGCTTTCCCACCCTCATGCACACATATACAAACACTCAGCACTCACCCAACGTAGGGATAGACATATATAGACATGTACACACAATCATACTCCCCAAACATACTCTATGCCCCGGGTCCAGGTACCCTCGCCCCCAGAGGGGGAAACGGCACCCAGACCCAAGAGATGTGACCCTTTCCCCCGGGGTGGAGGCAAGCAGACCGCCCCAGGCTCCGCAGCAGCAGGGAGACCATCACCTAAATTTTTAAACACATTTATTACTCATAACTCATATTATTGTGTTCACTATTGTGTTATTTTTTTAAAAAGCCTCAGATAAGTTTTAATATAAATATTTGTCACATACTCTTTGAGTGAAACCGTCTAATAAACAATCAAACACGCAGTACTGTAGAACTGGATAGTTGGACCACACGTGAATATAAGGCACAGTGAAACCAAACTATCATACTGACGTCGCTGGTCCATCCAATCACATTTCACCTTACTCTCCTGTCAGCCAATGGCCTGAAGCCGTCGCCGCTGCTAGCTCGTCTCCTCTCATTACCGTCACTTCTAAACATGCCCATCATGTTCGCAGTTGTGGACTTTATTTTGTGTCTCGCGTGTTAATTTCCGTTACGATGAGCAGCCTCTGCAGAGAGGTGATCACCCTCCAGCTCGGACATTACTCCAACTTTGCGGGAACTCACTGGTGGAATTTACAGGTGAGGAGTGCGCGTGCAAGGCTAACGCTAGGCTAGCTCGCTAACGTTAGCTGTGCATGTGTTGTCAAACTTGTGAGTTAGCTCTGGTTAGTCTGACGAACGGGGGCATGAAGTATGGTGAAACTGACCAGCATGGCATTGACCATAAACAGAGACATAACCGCCAAGATTTATTTGGCTAAAGCTGCTGAATTAGCAAACTGTTACGAGCTTCACATGAAGACAGGTACAGGAGAAAACGCTCAGAAATGTTACATGAACAGCTAGGTCCATAATTTGTTGGTCCAAGCTTTAAAGCAAACATTATTATATACAGTCTCCCCATTTTTAAAGGCTCTACCTCAATTAAAAACTTTTCGTATTTTAAAACATAAGGCTTCTTTTTAATAAATGGGTAAAGATCCAAAATTGGACCTTATCAAATCTGTTGTTCCTCCCCATCCCCTTCTAGGTGCTCTATATCAGGCTTTCCTGCAGCCACCTTCAGTTGCTGCTTGTTTGGTCATGGAGGAATACTTAATTTTCAGAAACTCTTGGGTTGCTTTTGCAGGATCATTTGGGGTCATTATTCTTTTACACTGTGAAATACTGTCTAATGAATTTTCCAGCTTTTGGCTCAGCTGAGCAGAAAGTAGAGGCCTGTACACATCAGCATCCATCCTGTTACTTTTGTCAAGTCACTTCATTAGCAAACACTCATGACCTGGTTCAACTGTCAGCCCTATGTGCCCATGCAACAACACTGCCTTTCCCATGTTTGACAGATACTGTGGTATTCTTGGGATGATGATCGGTGTCTCTCCTTCTCCTTACTTTTCTCTTCCAGTGTTCTGGTTCAAGTTGATCTAGGTTTCATCTGTGCAAAGATTTCTTTATTTTTTCCCAGATTTGTGCTCTTTTAAATGTTTTCTGGTAAAGTCTAATCTGGTCTTCTTGTTCGTCCATGTAATCAGTGGTTTGCACCTTACTGTCAGTCTGCTGTTTATCCATTCATGAAGGCGACTGTTGATTGTTGACAATGATGTGTTTACCTTGTGAATGTCTGTAAGCATTGTGTGATTGCTTTGACCGTGTTAGCAGATAAACAGAGGGGCTCCTCTCTTTGATTGCAGGATGCATCTTTATCGTACGATCCGGAGACACCGCCAGGTGAGATCCAGAGTGATGTCGTGTTTCGTGAAGGACAGACTCTGGGCGGCCACGTCACCTACACACCACGACTCATTGCCATGGATCTCAAAGGTAACTTGCTTTTAGAAATACTGAAACCTTTGTGTCTTTACTTTGTCCAGTTTACAGACTGACGGAAATATAATATGTTAGCATTAATTTAAAGCACTTGTTATAAAGTTTTTTTGGTTAATTCTGACCGTCTTTCTCTCCTTCTGTAACAGGAAGTCTTCGTACTCTGCGACAGGAGGGAAGTTTGTACGACGCAGGCAAGGACACGTCTGCTGTCACATGGTAAACGAGAGCCTCTCTATTTCTTTCTGCCTGGTATAACAAATTTTACTTGTGTTCATTTCTGGTTCAAAACTGTCACATGTTTTTTTTGTTTTTGTTTTGTTTACATATGGCCTATTTACTACATTTATTTATCTACATTTAAATCTATTTATGTTTAGGAGAAATCAAATCCTATAGCATATCCTTTTTTACCCTGCAGTGATAAAAGGAATGAGGTATTGTAGTCATCCTGCTGGGCAGGTGGTATGGACACTTTGTGAATGCGATGACATGAAAATGAGGCAACGTAGGATTTTGTAATTGATATCATAGGTGTATCTACGGGGTATCTAAGGGGTTGCACTGACAGTCGCCATTATTCTTAACTAATCCATTTATTACATCCATTGGTCCTAATGCTGTTCATAAAAGGCTGTTCATTTATAGTGTATATATTGAAAACTAAAAAATGTTTTTAATTCGTCAGGGATGGAAGTATCATGATGCACGAACAAAGTCCTCCTGCAAAGAACTCCTTCCTCGAAGACCTTGATAAGTTGGATGTGAGTATTTCAAGTAGAAATGAAAACTGACACAAAGAGATTTTCACAACAAACACACACACATTACAGTTATAGTCGGGTCAAAGTGTGTGGTGCCCTGAAAGCTTGAAGATGTAGTTGTGGGTGTTATTCAGCTGGACTCACATGCATGTAGTGCGATCACTGACTGCGACCAGGTTACAGATCACCATTGCTTTCTCTCTTTGTAAAAATCCCTATAAGTAAGTAATAAACAGGACACACTGCTGTGTGTCATAGCTTCCCAAATTAATCCACAGAATGCAATAAGTGATGAAACTGGCTGTGCGAGAGCAAATTTCCAGAAAAACATAGCTCAATAGAGACGTCTCCAAAGAGTTGAGCCCCTCATTCTGTTCTTTGTGTCTAGAAAGGGGAGATGCTCGCAGAGGCATATTTTCCCTCCAGCGCCCAGCCTCAGTGCTCAGGTATGAAAACCTCTGACCCAGACCTGCATGAAATGCAAGTTTCTGTACCAAAATCATCACATGAGCTTAAAAAAAACAATCTCTCCCAGCAGCAGGGTCACTGAGTGTGGATACGGTGAATAGCCACCTGGCTAGAGTACAGAAGAGCTACAGGCTGGAGGGCAGCGTGAAGGTGTGGTCTGACTTCCTCAGGATCCACCTGCACCCTCGGACCATCTCGGTCATCCACCAGTACAACCATGATGGGTAAGGCGGGTGCAACATTACCTGTTAGAGCCATAACTTCAACATAAAAACTGCAGGTGCAGAATTTCCTGTCACATCTGATAGAAACAACTTAAAATGTTTGGGAAATGTTCCCAATATTTTACATACCTCATTATGCAAACTGTTGTATGTTGTCACCAAAGAAGTTTCTCCAGATCGAGATTATTATGACACAGAAAACATTTTAAAAAGGAGTCTGTAACCCAAAACACGGTGCAGGATTTTGAGGAATATGTTAGTTTGTGCTCACATAAAATCATCTTATTTTAAGATGAACAAAACCTGACAAAACGTATGAAACACAAATTAACAGACAGAAACAAGAAATTCAGTTATGACAGCTTAACCATATAACCTCCCATATTAGACCACAAAATAAGAGTGGAAGGCTCTCACCTGCGTTTCACCACTAGATGTCAGCCTTCCCTCACAATCAGGATTAAAACTCACTGTTCTCTGTGGGTCAGTATGGAAGAGACAGCAGAAAATGTATAAACAAGTTTATTATACAACTTCACGTATCCAAGCTGTCATTTTTTTGTTTTATTAAAGTAATTAGACGAAACCTGAATCCTTTAGAATAAAATTAAAGAACAATCAGTTTTCTAAATTAATTTTATTCTTAAGTTAGTTGACAGAATGAAATAAAGCATTAAATTAAATCTAAAACATACCCACACCTGCTTCTCCACCACGCTTAAAAAGGCTTGTCATTGAGTCTTGCTGACTTACATTTATGAGGTATTTAAACTGAGTGCTAACACTGCTTTATATTTGCTTTCATGGGCGTTCAGAGAGGCTCACCGTCTGGAGGCTTTCGGCCAGGGCGAGTCTCTCCTCCAGGGGTCTGTGCTCGAGGAGCTGGAGGACAGGCTGCACTTCTTTGTGGAGGAGTGCGATTACCTTCAGGTAACTCTTCCATTTCACTCTCCTCTACAGTTAAAAATATTTATTTTTACTCTAAGACCTAATCAAAATTTACTTGTACACCATTTCATATATGCCAGCTTCTTGTATATTTCTTTGTGCTTCCTCAATCCTTTTTTCCTTTCAGGGCTTCCAGGTGCTGTGTGACTTGGCTGATGGCTTTGCAGGTCTGGGGTCGAAGGTGACTGAGCTGCTTCACGACTCTTACGGAGGGAGGGGCATCCTAACCTGGGGGATGTTACCTGTCAGTCACCCAGATTCAGTGAGTGTCTCTTTCTATAAAAGCAAATGTTTTGTAATGGGGCTTCTTTATTAATATTTGTTGTCTCTGTTTGAACAGACGCCAGTGAAGGATCTCTACCGCCTGCTAAACTGCACTTTAGGGATGGTACACATGGCGAGTCACAGTTCTTTGTTCTGCCCGTTGACCTTGCGAGGTGGTCTGGGGAGACGACCGTCCTCTCCCACGACGTTCACCCACCTCAATTATGATGTGAGACTGGCTATAGTACTATTATTGTGTCCTTGGTCAACAAGCAATTATTTTAAGACCTTGTACTGACTTATTTTATCTTCTATCCAAATGTAAGCACTCAAACTTTAAACTTTGGCACAGGTCTGATTAAAGAGATAATTAAACTCATAGAGACCCAGTTGACATGTGCATGTATGCAGGATTATATAAGCATGGGGTTTAATTTATATCTGTCTGTCTTCTGTGCCAGCCCTCACTGTGGTACCACTCCAGTTCTGTCCTGGCTTTGGCATTGGACACCCTTACTGCACCTTACAGGCTGAGAAACAACAGCGTCCCCATGTGGCAGTTGGCAGATGACCTGGCTGTATCAGGGAGGAAGGTATTTAACAATTCTTCTTTTTTTTTCTTCTCCCCCCTTCAGCATATATTCTTATTTTTATGTTTTTTAATCAAGTCATGCAAGGAACTAGCTCGAAGCTCTATAGGTATATAAAGGAGATGGAGCCTCACAAGCCCACGTGGACCATCTGGATGCTTCAGCTAGGTTATTTTTATCTGTGGAGATGCCTGAGATTATGGTAAACAATGTTTAAATTACAGGTTGTGGCTGCTTATGGTGCCGTCCCCTTTCCCATGATGCACGGCTCCTCTCTCCCTGACGCCCTGAGCACATACACCGACGTACTGCCGTGGAGGCCTCTGTCTGGGTGCGCTGAAGCAGGAGACGGCCGATGCTACGGCCAGTGGGCGACACTCAAAGGCTTCGAAGGCCAGAAACTCATCAGGTCAGAATGAAGTTATTGATTCAGATATATTCTACTCTGACTCTTTAAGTTTGCTTCTGCCCCAACAAAATTACCACTGACCTTCTTCATCTATGATAGCTGGTTGTTATAGACCCCAGCCTCAGAGCTTGTTCCTGTGCTGCCATGATTAGTGCCTTTGTCCACTTGGGTGGATATCTCCCCCTTGACCGTCGTCCTGGCTCCCCCTTGCCGTAGCATTCATATTTATCTCTCCCCCTCATGTCCAACTCTTCATACTGGAGGCTTATTTAGCATGAGGGGTCTAGCCTAGGACCCTTACTGGAAACAGACGCCTCAGCAGGGTACCTGATAACAGGCGTTGTCCAGCTCTCCATACTGGAAACCCTTTCTTGGGTGTCTGCCACTGTGATGGTTAATGCACCCTTTTCAGGGATGTTGCTGTGGTGTCTTTATGCTAATGACTTTGGGTTAAACTTCAGCTAAGGTGGTGAATGATATAGAAAAAGTCAGTTTGTCAGCATTTTTGAATAAACAGCTTGGAGCAACATGCTTTTTTTTTTCTCCCTTTAACTCTCTTTTTCATCAGCTCGCTGGCTGCAGGAACTAAACTGCCCACTCCTCTGCACAGTCTCCACAGCGGTGAGGACGTCCTGGCTTCCTACATCAGATCCTTCTATCCTTCAGCCCCTCTGTGAGTCTCTGCACTGACACATGACACTTGCTGTATTTTTTTTTTTTCTAACAAATTCTCATCTCTCACTCTTGCTCTCTCCATCATCTTGTCATCACTGTCTCAGGGCTCTGCAGCTGGTTTCTACTCCCAGTAAGCTGGCGCCACCTTTCCCACAGATATTCAGTCAATCCCTCGGTGCTCAGGGCTTCCTGGAGGGCCAGCCGCCCCCGCCTGGCAGTGAGTGTTTTTCTGTTTTTGTCTGTGTGTAACACAGAGCTGTTCTGTTATAGGTTTTGATGAATGATCTTTCTCTGCAGGTCCGCCCCGTGTCGTCTCCTCCGTACCCATCATGACTTCCCTCCAGTCGGGTCCTGCGCTTGATCCCTGGCTATCCGAGCTGCATCGCGGTGCGAGTGCTTTCGACATCCGCCGTGTTGCCCCCAGCTTCCTTTCTCAAGGGCCTGAAGTGACAGACTACCAGGAGGCCCTGGAGCAGCTGCGCCTGCTGGCCCGGTGTTACAGAGACGACAGCAGAGGCGTGATGCGCTCTTCCTCCGAGGAAGAGGACGATGACTGAAGTTGGCTAGCACAACTTGTATCTGCCTGCTTTGTTTGCCAGCCTGCTTGCTGTCAGCCTGATGCAGGGAGACGGAGAGGAGCTGTGCTCTGCTGTGTGAAAGGATGAGGACTGAAGTACTGGGTGACAGAGAAGATGACGTTCTGCCCGTGTAGTTTAGTTTTCAGTGAAGACTTTCGACTGTACTTCAATGACTGTTCATATGTAATTAAAAGTGTTTTATACAAAATGCACATCATAGGACTGTATTTACACAAAGACGTAGCTTTCACCACAGGTTGCACAGATTGTAGCATTCACAGCTCTCAGAGCAAAGAAAGGGATTCTTTGTTTGTTTGTTTTCTGCGGCCTCAAATGAACAGTAAACTGTTGAACATGCTTTGGGGTTTTTGTAATTTGTCCAAAGTGTAATCAACTAATTTAATGGGACATTTAGTATCCTCGGCCAAGTCTGCCTGTTTGTGCTGCAAACCTTTCATAGAACATCATAAAAAATTAAAAATCCCCCCTCAAAGGAAAACATAAGACTAAGGAAATAATGAATGCATTCACACTGGGCGCCTTAATCACATGACAGCAGATGTTAATGTGAGTCTGCTGTGTTAAAACCACAATTTGCTAAAGATGGGACTACAAAAAGCACATCTTAGACACTTGTTTCATGCAGATCATGACAAAAATATAAATTACCATGGTTGTAATAACATTTAAAAATGGAATAAAGAGCCTATAAAGTTAAACAAAAATATCTGTAATGCTTATCATCTGGTTCATGCTGGATCAATAATCCAGTGCAAGTCCTGCGTTTAATAAAGCTTTCTGTGATTTAGGTCAAACTAAAGTATTAAAAAATGTAAACGACTAATACGGACTGAATTGTGGTGAAACTTAAATTATTTAATAAAGTTTAATCTTTATAGAAATATTTTCTTCACACAAGAACTTGATAAGAAAGGTTTATTGTTGCTGTTGTGTGTTCTTGTTTTTTTCTAGGATAAACAGCTCTGGTCCAGTTCAAGTTAGACAGATTTAATGACTCAAGCAGTTCAAAGGATAATTCATGTACATGGATCTTCCTCCGGTTAGAAAACCAGTCAGCAGCAGTCTGCTGTAGCCAACTGCTGGGAGAGAGATGATCCTAACGTAGCGGTGCAGAGATTTATAAAGAGAATGTGCGTCTATCTGATTGGTCAAAACCTATTGAGAAGCGGCCATTGTTTAGACTTAGCCAAGCTCCGCTCTTCCTCTCCTCCCTCAGCTGCAGCTTCACATTGGGATGGACACATACATCTGCCTCCCTCCCTCTAACCTGTTATCTAGTTTCCTGCATCTGAGGCAACATCTATCTACCAGGGCTTTTGTTTCTTGACCTTGCTCTGGTTCACTCACTCACACAGCCTTCTGCCACACATGCACAAACAACTTGATCATGGGAATCTATAACTTTTGTTTAGAGTGCTCAGTAGTGCAAATAACTATTAAACGGATCTAAAATTAATTAGTCCCCATACCATTTGGCAGCACAGGTCTTGTAAACCAAACCTTTCTAGTTCTAACACTGCAACGTTGAGAATCTGCCACTGAATATATTCAAACCTTATGGCATAAAATGGAAAATATTCTCATGATCTGAGTCACCTCTGTTTTTCCTTCTATGAACTCTCATAATTCTCAAACATTGTCTCTTTCCTCTGTGCGAAGAGTATTTAGCCAGCTCTTGTTATGGCTCACATGCAGATACCCATAGGAAACCTAAGGAAAACTGACTTGACCAATTTCACCAGCAGCTATAGTTCAACTCAGCGATGTCAGCCAACGGGTCTGACAGACTGGATGGCTTTGTAAGATGTGAAACACACAAAGTATAAAAGTAAAAATTGGGGACTTTCTACTGCATTTTTTCTTCTTCTCACACTATGGATAAAATCAGAGTCCGAGGACTGAATTGTTGGTCTTCCAGCTATTTTACTGACAAAGAAATTACACAAGTTCTGCCTTCAAAGTCAGTCTTAGATAAACCATTAAATATTAGGTGTATGGTGAACCACGTGATCCAAGGAGTCATGGTAACAGGTTTCTATGATTTATCCCACTTAAATGTCTGTCATGTGGAAAACAGGTGGCTTGAATGAGTTTTATAAATTTAAATGTAATATTAAGCTTGGTGTGAATAAAAATGTGCCCATTAATTGTTTATTAGACAAAAACGTGTAATCAGCTGAGTTTGAGGGGAATTTACCAAGATATGAAACTGAAGCCTGCCAGCACCACTGCAGTCAAACTAGCCTTTTTACAAAACACATCTTTGGCTTTTTTAAAAACAAATAAAAACTACCTTGAGTTTTTCTAAGCCAATTAATCCTATGTTAACCCCTAACAAAACAAAACAAAACAAAACCCAAAAACATTTTCTAAAAATTGTTCAACTTCTTTTCTTCATCATGCAAAAATAAATAAAAATAAGAGCCGACCTGCTTCCCTCACACACCGAATTTATTACCAACACAAACATGACTCTAACAAGTCAAGAACAAGCATTTTTTTTTTTTTTTAAATGTGAAACAAAGATTACAAGGATTTCACAAAAGTGGGGAAGGTGTTCCCAACCAGCATATCGACAAAAACAGTATGCTTCTACATTTGATTAAAAAAGGCTAAGACAAATACCATACCTTCGTTTCAACTTATAAAACTGACATTGCACCCTGTTGTTATTTTTACAAACACCTCTAATGAAAACGTATGTTGGTAAAGGGCAAATGAAATGGAGTAGCATGTGCATAAGAGACATCGAGCATGAGCGCCTGGTATTCTACAGCTACTTATCAAAAAACAGGAGGTGAGGATAGTGTTGTCGGGTACGGGGAATGTAAATAGAGGGCAGGAGGGAGACACTGGGAGGAGGGCTTGTGACAAACAGTCCAAAATCTGAACTAGGAGCGAGAACGGGAACGAGAACGAGACTGGGAGCGGGATTTAGAGCGGGACTCCGATCGGGAGGCGGAGCGGGAACGGGAGCGGGCTTTGGCAGGTGAGGGGGAACGGGATTTGGACTTTGATTTAGACCTGGCTCTGGATTTGGACTCCTCAGGAGACTGAGAACGGGAACGAGAACGAGAGCGTGAGCCTCTCTCAGGCTCGCCGCCCTCGTCATCGCTCTTGGGCTCCTCGCGGCCCTTTGAGACAGATTTCCTTGACTGATCCTTAGCTCCAGATGCAGAACGAGATCTAGAACGAGACCTGGAGCGAGACCGAGAGCGAGACCTGGACCTGGACTCCCCCTTCTTGCCCTTTTTCCCCTCTTTCTTGCTCTTTTTACTCTTGGGGCTGCGGCTCCGGCTCCGGCTGCGATCCTTGTTCTTCTGAGCGCCGTTGCTGCGCTCCTCCTCCTCCTTCTTGCCCTTTCCCTTATTCTTCTTGCTACGAGATCGACTGCGGGAGCGAGAAGCAGCCCTGTGGACAAAAGACAAACCAAGTCTTATTGCAACAAACCATCCACCAAAATTCTTATTAACATAAAGCACTGAAAAGCTGGGTAAAATTACTAGAATTTTAGGTTTTCTAAGGTCTTTTTTCTCTTTTGTGATGTTCAGCAACACAAAAATGAAATGATTGTGAGCAGCTTTAAAAGCATCTGAGAGACATAATTTAAACAAATGTCTACATCCTGTCTAAAGACAATAAAGAGAAAGTACGTAGTCTTCATTCTTTTTAAAGGCCACCAAGAACGATACTCGTGTTTACAAAAAAAGACTTCTTGCCCTATAGAAGTCTACAGTAAGACAGCCCTCAGCGCTAACCTCAGTAAACACTTATGATTAATTTATGCGATCAGTCATATTTGGTAACCAAGTATCACAAAAGGAGGATTATCCAGCATCTGCTCATCCTTTGTTATTATTAATGACAGAGGATTAGCCAATCAGCATGCAGTCCTAATTTCAGTTGCAGTCCTGAAAACGCTCAGTTTGCAGCTTAGCGTCACTTTACAAACCAATGCCTGATGTCATCATTCTATGACAAAGACTGAAGGTTTGACCTGGAGATTTATTCACATTTATGTGCATGTATTATTAAACCCATTATGCATTTCCTTATTTTTACACACACACACACACACACACACACACACACACACACACACACACACACACACAGTAATGGATGGTCATATTTACACAAAGTCTGAATTAATTAGGTCACTATAGAAGTAAACGTAAACCCTTACTTTCAGCTAGCTTTCCTCTACAGTGAGAATGAGAGCTCTATCCTAATATGGCAATCTCAGTCTCACGGCTCTGGCTGTGAGCACAGAATCTATAACGGCTTCTTACAGACAAGATGACGTAATAAGTCACAACAAAGAGGATAAGAAAGATTTACCTTTGAATTGAATCATGCAAAGTAACTCTAATACAGTCTACGAATATGAAAGCTATAAATGAGCGTAACACGTTTCCTGTAACATACTCATAAAAACAAACTGAACTGGATACAAAGTCTCAAGGCAGCTAGTGAGAGGACAAAAACGATCTAACATCTATCAATTTCTGAACAAAACAGCAAAATAAAGTTTTTCTCACCTTGAGCGGGAGCGGCTGCGACTGCTGCTCTCACTGCGGCTGCGGCTCTTACGAGACCTGCGGCTCCTGGAGCGAGACCTGACAAAATATACCGTTTATAGGTCTTGGGTCCAACTGCAGCAGCATGCAACTCCTAATATAATACTACACAACAGTGTCGTTTTTACCTGGAACGGCTGCGGCTACGAGAATACGAGCGGCGGCGCCTGGCACCGGGACGGTCCTCAATGAGCCGGATCTTTCTGCCGTTCACCTCTGTGCCGTCGAGCTTCTCCAGGGCCCTCTTCATATCAGAGTAGAGCCTGAACTCGATCACCCCCTCATTTTTCCGGCCCTTGTGGGTGTCAGCGTAAGTCACCTCACCCGCCTGCCTCATGTAGTCCTACCAAGGAGAGGAAACAGATGAGATAATGAGAATGTGTCCACTGGACGTAAATATTTTACATAAAATCCATGAGAGCGTCTGAATCATGGATTCATATTACATGTTTCCTTATGGACAACCTGATCAGAATGGGTGTGTTGCAGTGATGCTTTATGAATGTTTATATAATTATGTGGCCACAATAAAAACAAAAATCAAATATGATGCAACGTTCTTAAAGTTGGGTAAAATTAGGCAATTTTTTTTTTTAAAAGAAAGAAAGAAAAAGAAGGGGAAAATCTCAGTCTAGCTATGGGGAAATGTTAAAATGCTGAACTAACTGTTCACTTTTTTTTTTTTTTTTTAAGAACTAGAAAGAAAGCATGTCAATTTTTATCAAGACTCTAAGCCTTACGTCCTTCACAATAAGTATTTAATATGAGAGAGGAGGGGGAATTAAGCAAAAACGTACCTTTAAGTCTTGCCAGCTACAGCGACTGGAAAGATTCTCAACAATAAGCCGATAATCTGTCCGTATAGGTGGACCATATCTGTCTCTTCCTCCCCAGCGTCCATATCCACCTTTCAGGGTAACAAGGAAACAGAAGGAACAATGAGGACTGGAAAGCAACCGGGATGGTGCAGTCATACTAAACTTCCAGCTACACACTATTAAAATATATCAATAATCTCTTGGGAAAGGAAACAAAATAGGGAAAAAGCAAAAAGGCTGAAAAAAAGAAAAGAAAAAGCTATTAATGCCTAAAAAGACCCTAATTATATCTTTCTATTAGTCTTTCTTTAAATTTTTAAGCCAACAAGAAAAAAAACCCTATGGATATTAAATTTTGGTTGATGTTCAACAGACCTATTTTAATAAGAAAAAAGAAAAGAAAAAAGGAATAAAATTCAAATTAATAACTGATGGAGGAAGTACTTACGGTGAACTAAATCAAGTGTCTAATCTATCCTATCTAAAAACATTTCACTGATACAAAACATGTTGTTTTTTTCAGGCACCTATAAGAGCTGAACCCACATCTGTTCCTAACCCCATGGCATCCTCACCACCCGGCCTGGGCCTAATGGGAAAAGCGGTCTTCATTCACAATGGCTCCCTTTTTTGGTCTGCCCAGGGGCCCAGAATGGTCAAACCACACTCTTGGAAAGGGGGGACACCATGGCCAGCAATAGGGGCAGGCAGTCAGCAAAGGACTCTTTCAATTAAAACATTGAGGTTCTTTGTTAAATCTTTACCTTTAAATTGACAATCACTTTAAATGAAATAAAAACGGAATAAGACATCAATAGATTACAAGATATTTGACAGTCAAATAGTTACTCTACAATGCTCAATCAATACATTTATACTGGTTTTAATTAGTAAGCCAATTCCCGCATCATCACACATTCACATGTATTGTTAGTTTCAAATCCATCACATGGAAACCCAAGATATTTGAAGAAGTCATTGGTGGCTCTGGTGCACACAGATTTAATCATGTTACGACACCTCCTCCCACACCTGCTGTTCTTTTCTGAGTAGGAGCTGTGAAGTGATGTATAGCAAAGCAATTCAAAACCAAATTACTGCTCTGTCCAGAAACTCAGACGCACTCGCAGGCTAAGAGACCACTAGAAACCTAGAAGGCTCATTGAAGCCAGAACAATAGTGAAATGTGGACGGGTGGGAGTGGCTCAACGACCAAAACAAAGAAAATGAGGTCAGCGGCTTAGCAGGAATAATTCCCCTTTGGTTCTCAAAGAATGATCTAGAGGTATCGGGGATACACCTACCAGACACAAGGATCAGATATTGGTCAAATCTTGATTCGAAAAGCGTAATCAGACTGTGATAACATGCCAAATGGTGGTTAAACTGTTAAATGTTCACTTTAGACGGCAGAGTGGTGGCATTTTCTTTCTTAGGTTCCACCTTGCTTGTTTCCAGCTTTCCATCAGAGAAAGAAAGATGCTGCCATCTGTCAGGGACTGTATCGCAGAAGCAACAGTTAAGTTGTACATGAGTAAGATTTCCCCAATTTAAAAAACACCACTAGAAACCAGGAATGCTCATTGAGATCGCAACAAAGGTGAACCGTGATGAAACTACTGTGGAGGTGTGACCCAGAAACTAAAATTGAATTAAGAGAGAACAAGTCAGCTTCACCTCACTCCACCCCACCCAATTCTAAGAACCAGCTACAGAAAAACCACCTCTGTCAGTTTCCACCATGAAACTATGATATAAACTGAATGCACATTAGCCACCAAGGACCAGTTCTGCCCCCCATGAAATTTAAGAATTCCCTGAAATAAATGAGATTTCTTATAAATTATTATTCACGTGAAATACGGGCAATACACCGCTGGACACTTACTCCGTCCTCCTCCTCCTCCTCCTCCTCCACCACCTCCACCACCACCACCACCACCATAGCCTCCATCACGACGCGGTCCCCTGGTGTGCTCCACAATGACCCTCTCTCCACACAGCTCTTTGCCGTTTAGGTCATATACTGCATCATCAGCATCACGGGGGTCATCGAATTCAACAAACCCATACCTGCAGATAAAAATAAAACATGTTTAAACAATGAAGAAGAAAGGACTTTAGAGCAGAGGTGCAGGAATGTAACAATGTTACTGATGGAAGCAGGTAACTGAGCGGGATAACTTATTATTGTTGTTTAAATTTAACCTTTTATGTGTTTTCCTGTTATCAGTGTTTTATGATATAATACTTTATGCAAATTTTACTTAAGTTTTGCTTCTGTTTAGTTATTTTTTGGCTGACAAGCTGTGTTTGTTTTAACTTGCATAATTTATTTTCTTTTCTTTTTATTTTACTAATATGCATTTTAACCTTTTTCCTATGGCTTTTCTGTATTTTTATTGAATTACTACAATTTATTAAGCTATTCGACTTGAACCAATTTTAATTATAGCTCTCATTTAATATTGTTGGCTGTTGTAATACAGAAATTTCTCAATACACCAGTTCCTCAAATGTGAACAAATACAATTTTATTTGCTTTGCATTTTTGTAAATTAGATATCTCAGCTATCAGTGGGTATTTTTCCATAGCTTTGTGACACACTACAGATCAAATAATCGAACTTTACAGACTATTCATCCATATTATAGAGACAATAAACACCATCCGGTTGGAGCCTTAGATTTTAGCGGCACTACACGTTAATTTGTTCAGATTAGCGCCAGTATGACCGCAGATAGATATTTTACGTAAAGGAAAGCTATGCATACAGTTGAAAATATTCCGACTACCATTTTCATATTGAGTTTAAAATATGACGGTGGGTGAAGTTACAGCTGCAGCAGACCGTTTGCGTGTAATGCACACAGCCGCCTTTGACTTTGCCACGTCCATCATTAGCTCGCTAGCGGTTTGGCGCTAACGCAAACAATAGGCAACAATAAAGACGGAAAAAATTAGCTTGACCTTTACATCGATAAAACAAGCACTCATGCAAAACTGAGACGACCGTGTGGGAAAAACACACACATAATAACGGGAAAACCGAAATTTGGTGTAAAGTAGCTATATTAGCATTAGCAAGTCTGACCCGCTTTGGATTCAACAAGGCCGTACGCGGCCCTGCACGCAGCAATTTCAATATTAAACACGACTAATTCACAGCATCGTTACCCGTTTTTCAAGTCGACTTCGAGTATCTTCCCATAGCCTTTAAAGAACCTCTCTACGTCCTTCTCTCTGGCTCTGTAGCTCAATCTTCCGATATACACCCGCGACATGCTGCTGGCTCCTTCGCGCGTGCTGCCGAAACGAGAAACCCGACAACAACTAAGCGGCTACAGCGCAGGCGTGAAACTGCCGCCATACGTAAAGCCCTCCTTTGATATGATAGGCCGCGACTAAAGGGGGGGTGTCTTAAACTTAATACCGTTCCCGGAAGTATGTCTCCCTCTCAGAATGTGTGTAAGCTAAACATATATATATCTATATATATCTATATATATATATACACATATATATATCTATATATATATCTATATATATAGACATATAGATATATATATAGATATATATAGATATATCTATATATATATATATACATATCTATATCTATCTATCTATCTATCTATCTATCTATCTATCTATCTATATCTATCTATCTATATATATCTATATATCTATATCTATCTATCTATCTATCTATATATCTATATATATCTATATCTATATCTATATATATATATATGTGTGTGTGTGTGTGTGTGTGTGTGTGTGTGTGTGTGTGTGTGTGTGTGTGTGTGTTAGATTAAAAGTCTAATAATATTTCTGGAACATTTCAATTTGCAGATTAGGCATGTTTCTTAAACATTTTAAATTAGTAATTTAGGACATTAACTTCATACAACATGGTTCACCTTTAAAGGTGAACCATGTTGTAACCAGGTTTTGCTTTTTCCCTAAAGTAAATCACCAAGACTTGGATTAAAAATGTATATCTTAATCACCCTAATTCATCACAAATTAATTTTCTGTAATTTAATTAAATGAACTGCTAAGTGACTCATCTTTTCAGCAATCAAAGCCAAAAATATTGTACAGAAGAACAAAAAGAAAACTGCTAGAGGCTGAAGATTGAATTGATATTGAAGATTTAGCTTCACATTGAAATAGGCTGGAACCAACTATTAAATTGACACATATGTTCTCTTTCTGGTGTAAACTAACAATTTATTCACCCAGTTCTTGAAAATGTTTTGTTTATATAATGCCAATGTGATGAAATCCTGAAAATATGAAATAATTAATTTTAATTAAATGTTACTTTTATTAATGAGAAAAAAACCCAAAATCAACAAACAAGTGTATCTGACAAGCATGTTTTTTGAAACTTTATTTATTTTGCTAGTTAGAAAAAATATCGTGCGATTAGGATATTTTAAGAATTAATGAAAATAACTTTGATTGGATCAGGGTTGGAATTTACAGTTAGACCAGAGCCACAGTTGGATAAGAGTTTCCATTCCTAGTTATCACAGAAATTGTGGGGTTATTATTGAACCAAAACTATTTGTGCGAATGTGAATCTCAGTTCTGTGTGCATATTAAAATCTGTGTGTGTCTATTCAAATCAGTGTACGTAATCGGATTTCTAAATATGCAAATAAATCTGTAAGCATCCATAGCTATGAAAAGTCTCAAAGCTTTGTTTAAAACATTGAAAATACAGAGAAACTATCGGGTGCAATTCACGCAAAGGTATAACAGTGGGAGATTGGTCCGTGAAGGATTTGCGACAAGACTCACTCCCTGATGGCACCGGATTACAAACAACAAATAGACGTTAAAAGCGTAGTTAAACAACTACAGAAACTTTGTGTGTGTGTATAAGAAACAACTATTTGTGGTGGCCTAAGAGTACTATAATCACGAGGCCGTTGCTGGAAAGTCTCCGCAACTGCTGGCTTCATGCCTGAAATCAAAATGGCGAATGTCGGAAAGCGGTTCGCGGTGCTGTGACTGTGATGCTTTTAAAACCTGCATGAGCCGCGGTGGGCGGGGCTAAGAATAACACAAACACACCCGCTGTTCTCTTTGGACGTCATCTTTAGTTTTTAACGTAATTTATTTATCTTGGGGCTTAACATTAATTTTCTGGAGCTCAAAATGTCAAAGCCTCGGCAACTTCTCTTCATCGTGGTGAAGAAGACTGTGGAGCCACTTTGGGAGGAAAATAACGGTACACGACGTTAGCTAAATGTTAGCTTCTCAGAAACGGGTACCTCGAGTGGACAGCTAGCTGAGAGAGGGAGGCTCAACCATGGAGCGCGGAACTTTTTCAAAGTACTCCTGGACCGACTTCGTCTTCTCCGTGATCGGAGTGTGCACTTTCCTCGCAGACTGGGGCTCCGATGTTTGGGTGGCCACTGAGTTTTACTGCCGAGGTGACTTCTTCTGGTTCGGAGTGCTGGTTGGCCTCATGGTCCTGTCGTCCGTCGTGGTCCAGATGTTCAGCTGGTTCTGGTTCAAGTACGACCGAGAGCTGCCGGGCTTCAGCGCACAGACCGGGGCGAAAAGCGTGCTCTTCGGGGACCGAGTGAAGTTATCTTGCCTGCTGCATGTCCTGCAACTGGGCTTCCTCTTTAGGTAAACCCGTAGGTGCTTTAACGCAGGGTTCCCAACTCTCAGCTGTCACCCAGCGCCACGTAAGGAGAAGACTAAAAGGCAGGATTTTATGGAAGTGTGGCAGGCTTAAAGCAATTTTATTTTAGCTCTAACACTGGGTTTTTCATGTTTGAACAGCAACAGTGCACAGTCCACAGTCCACAAATTCAAACTGAAATTTTTTTTGCTAAACATCGGGGTAATACAGCTGCTTGATTGTTCGGGTGCGCATCTTCGCCTTTTGAGTTTAAGACTCGTCTTAAAACATATTTATTTGCTGAAGCTTCAGGCACTTTTTGAGAGGTTGGCTCTATTTTTCTATTTTCTCTAATCTCTGTTTTTTAAAACGTTTGATTTTATTTTCTGTTTATGCTATTTTATATGTACAGCACTTTGTGAACCCTGAAGTGCTTTATGAATAAAGGTGTTACGGTATAGTAGTACCTGTTTTAAACATTTTAAAGTTTGGTATTGATAAATAAACTCAATGTGCTAATAATTTAAAACAGTAAAACATCCCAGGTTTTAGTTTAAGGAACTAAGTAAATGTAAAACACAGCTGTTAAATGTTAGTAAGCCCATTTCATGTAATCACTCCCAATTCATCACTGAATCTGTTTCTCAATAAGTGTTTCAACAGCAGCTAAAGTCTCTGAATGTGTGTTGCAAAAGTTTCCTCAGCGTAGCTTTTTCACTTTCTTTATTTTGTAATCAAAAATAAAACCATATATGTTCCGTTAAAACACCTCAAGGCAGATACAAATGTCAGTGTCAGGTGTGGTGAGTTGTAAATCCAGTAAGTCTGAGCACAACTGACTGCATAAAAATGATTTAATGAGGTATGAAAAGCTCAGAGTCACTCTGTTTTTGACCTCTCCTAATGAATCATACCTGATTATTTCCACGAGTTTGTTTTGTTCATTGCTGTGTCATTTTCTCACGCTGCTCTCCCATCCGCACTCAGGCACATCTCCGCCATACGTCAGGGCTTTAGAGTCTGGTGGAGGAAAGAGGAAGGGTCAGAGTATGTAGTTTACCTGATACATGACCTGAGCATGCTCCGTCTTATCGAGACCTTCTGTGAGAGCGCCCCTCAGCTCACCCTGATGATCTACGTCATACTTCGCACCAACAAGGCCAGGACCGTTCAGTGTGAGTTCTCTCTCTGTGAACAGCAAGCAAACATCACAGTTGTGCACTTGTTTACTTCCTCTTGGTTTGACTTCTGTTTTTCAGTTGTAAGTATTGCTGCTTCAGCCACCTCCATAGCCTGGATGGTGGTGGATTACCACCGCTGCCTGCGAGCCTTCCTCGTAGACAAAGCCAAGCAGGGATGGGGGTCCTCCTTAATCTATTTCCTGTGGAATCTGCTGCTAATCGCCCCACGGGTGGCGGCGCTCGCCCTGTTCTCCTCTGTCCTTCCTGGATTCATCGCCGCCCATTTTCTGATGCTGTGGTTCGTCTTCCTGCTGTGGGCGTGGCAACAGAGGACAAACTTCATGGACAGTGTGGGTGGGGAGTGGCTGTACCGGTCCACTGTGGGGCTTATCTGGTACTTCAGTTGGTTTAACGTGGCTGAGGGTCGGACCCGTGGGAGGAGCCTAATCTACCATTCCTTCATGACCATAGATGGGGCGATCCTGCTGGTGACCTGGTGGTGCTACAGAGACCTGGTCCAGACCGATGTGTACGTCCTCCCACTTCTCATCTCTCTACCTCTCACTTACCTCCTGGGGCTGCTTTTTAAAACCCTGTACTACTGCTGTTTCCACCCTAAACTGTGGAGACCCCTGGGGAGGGAGCCTGGACTGCCCAGTGATCTGCCTGATGCAGAAGTGTCCTTTAGAGACTTTTCCATCCAGGACAGCACCCCGTCCTCTACACTTGTCAACAAACGCATGGCCTGCCATGCCAATAATTTTTACACAGATCAAAGAGTCCTCCGAAACCCTCACGGCACAAACGGTACCGAGCCCCCTCATCTGTGATGTCTGAGTTTTTATTGAATGAAGCATCTGTTTCTGTTTCTCAGATTTGTGCTGCAGTTTTATTCTGCAGGCTTAGTGCACTAAAATAGTTTTCCAATGTGCACTAAAACTCTGAAATTTTCCCAGCCAAAGTGCACTTAAGAACATAAATGATTGACAAATTAAGATCAGACATTAGTTGGTCTCCAACTTGTAGCTTCATAGTCCAATGTGCACGTAGGACAATATCACCTCTGCCAATTCTGCCAATGCGAATATTCCCACTAGTGCAAACATGTCTGAAGTGAACCATTCCCTTCTGTGGCTTCAAAGTACAGATTCTAAAATCGTACATGAAACAAGAAACTTGCAATAACAAACTTGTATTTACACTAAGTGTACTTTTACATTCAAGCATAAATATACAGACAGTGTTTATATTGTGATAAAGGGGATTTCTGGATACATTTTTAACTGAAATGTCAAATGAATAACCTGACGAGCACTCGGCTCAGTCCGGCGTTTACACAAAGATGCTCCCACAGTGGCTTCTTACAACCACAAGTACTGTACCGTAACTATACAAACACTAGTCAGCCACAACATTAACACCACCTGCCTAATTATGTGTACGTCCTCTCATGCTGTCAAAGCCTCTCAGACCTGCTGGGTTACCAACACAGGAGCTGTGAGGGCGTTTGGTGGTTGGTAGGTTTATGTGTGTTCTCAGCGAATACATATTCTGCTAAAGGTTTTAGTGTTGTGGCTAATGTATAAATTACATTAGAAAAAAAATTGCATACAGCTTTAATTTTTCATTCTGTTTGAAGCAGGAATAGTTTAATAAGCTAAACCAAATCTGTTTGTGTGCTTTTTAATTGTGTTTTATTACTCCAGCCTGTTAGTAGCCTAAATATTACTGTTAAATGTGAGCAGAAAGACAGTTTTTCTATATAGGTTTTATAGTTCAGTTCACTTTAGGATTTCTAGAAATAGAATGAGAATAGAATTTGAAAAAGCTAAACTTTTCTTTTATATGTAGTTATAAAAACTAAGCTATAAGTGGTTTAATACAGAGACTTGGTTAAAGAGTACAATAAAAACAGCAATCTTACATTTGTACAATGTTTCTAGTGGGTTTTCTTTTTTATTAAAAGTCTGGGAGATCTGGATTTTCCCTCTAAATTGAAATTCATTTTTGAAACACTGCAAAAATTGTTTCTGAGGTTTTAAATTACCTTTGTTGTTGTGTGTGTGTTTTATTTTATCTTGTTAGAGTTGCTGCTGGAACCTTTTTGAATGTAAATTTCACTGTAAGTTCTTCGTTCATAGTTTCTTTTCAAAAGCTGGTCAAGTGTTTTAAATCCATTAGCTTTGTTTCTCCTTTTTTCTTTTGTGTTGTAAAGCGAGTTCAGCTAACCTGCTGATTTGTCACAGACATGAATGTTTTAGATATTTCTCTGCATTTAGCTGCCAAATCTGTTTAGCTTGTTCAAATATGTCATGTGCCAAAATACTTTTACTTTAGTATCCATGCAGAGCTGAAAGCACATCCTTCTCTCAGCTTTTTGAGTAAACCTGCCTCCACATCATCATTTACAATATGTTGAAACTCTGTTCTGTAAACAAAGAGTTGTTAGTGTTTGGAGCCACTTTTTGGCATGCTGTCAGCTGGTATGAAAAGTTAAGGGGATTACTTCCTGTTAAACATTTACCTCATCTGTCCTGTGCAATTATTAAAGTAGTTCCTAAGTTAAGTCACTTCTTTTTGTTTTTGTGTCTTTCTGCAAACCCAGATTGCGAGCATCCGCAGATCTTTTTACTGTAAAAGACCTGAGCTTCCTCTTTAGGTAAGCCAACAGGTGCTTTAATGCAGGGCTCCCACCTCACAGCTGTCAACCTGTGCCAGGTAAGGAGAAGACTAAAGGGCAGGATTTCTGGATGATGCTTAAAATATCCAGAAATGAATTTCAGTTTCAGTCTTTCTGAAAGTCACCCAAAGACAACGTTTACTGTTATCGGGATATTCGTCAGCAGGAGGTGTGTATGTGTGTGAATTAACACAATGTGCCTTTAAGATAAGCTTCAGGACACGGGCTGGTTGGTAGGAGGGGTTTTGAAACTCTCAAATCTTGAGCTTACTTTCGTTATCTGTCAATAAAAGTTGCCTTTCAGCTCATACATCACATGCAGCTGTGTTAGAGGCACGCAGAGAGACGGGTGAACATGTCAGGCACTCAGGCTAACTTTAAATACTCCGGCTGGGACTTCCTCTTCACTTGTGTGGGCCTGCCGCTGTACCTGGTTGACATAGGGCTGGATATATGGACCGCTGTGTCCTTCTATAAGGAAAAGGCCTACGCGTGCCTTGCTGTCCTGCTGGTTTTGCTCCTGGGCTCGTCACTGCTCACTCAGGCTTACAGCTGGCTTTGGTATAGCTATGACAAGTTTGAGAGGAAGTCGAAGGTTGAGCGCTGGCCTACCGAGAGGCTGCTGAAACTGCTGCATGTTTTCCAGCTGGGAATCTACTTCAGGTAGTATTAAATTAATAAAGTGTGTTTAAAGTGCCTGTAGTAATAGTGCAAGAACTCTATCAGGTTCGTGTATTAAACCACAAGAGTACAGATTTCATCATCTGTAGTGCTGTGGTTCTGCCAGTTTCATTTTATTTTTGAACTTTTATGTGAAAATCAGCATTCATAACTTCCCGAATTCCCGAATCATGTTTTAATTTTCTCTGTTTCACAAGATGAGCTACATTTTGTTTTCTTTCCTTCACTGTGTGTCGGGCAAACTGATTTTATTTGCTCACCTGCTTCCATAACAAGAATGCTTTCAGGAAAATTCAACTGGGCGTGTTTGACGTTTGGTTTTGCTTTACCTGGTTGTGACTCATGTTTATTATATTTTGGCTCTCAGGCACGCAGGAGTCCTGGAAAAGGCTGTAGAGAACTTCATGACAAAGCTCCCTGACGCAGAGGGTGTAGCTGTGTTTCTGAGCCATGATCTGAGCATGTTACGAATCGTAGAGACGTTTTCAGAGAGCGCCCCACAGCTCACGCTCATGCTCACCATCATTCTGCAGCAGGGCCATCTGGATCCTGTTACAGGTACAGTTTATTACTCGAGTTAAAGTCATGTGTGTTTTGGGCAGAAATGATAGTGACACCGTAAAATAAATTGTTAATGAAAAACTAAGTGGGGAGGCTCATTGCTACTTTAAAGTAAGATTAAAGTCTTCAGATTATTAAAGATCAGTTCACCCATATTCACTTCAACTAAGCCGAAGTATTTTTATGCTAGCAGTGTACTTTCTTAGACATAGAGTATGCACTTTTTGTACACAGTACTTGCAAAAGTATTGAGCCACAGATCTTTGATCTCAGTGCCACAGGTGTACAAAATAATTAAGGTAGCTAGCCACGCAGTCAAAAACAATTCTAAAAGAATGCTTTGTTCGAAAGAGCTCACTCAGTTCAAGTGTGTTGCTGTAACATGAAGCCATAGTTGAATAACCATTCAGTTTTGAAATGTCTCCCCTCCCAGATATTCCTTTATGAACTGTAAGTGAAACTACTCCAACCTCAAAGTGTTTAGGAACCTCAGCAACCTAGACAGGAAGTGGCAGACCACATAAAGTTACACAGCAGGGTCACCACGCGCTGAAACAGTTGCCGGCGCTTGGCTAAAAGATTTAAAAACAAAGCCATGTTTATTGTACTTACATGTTATTGTTTAAATTATTATTAATGATTAATTTCTGCCACATGCACAAACAACTGATAAGAGTGAGAGACCAAAACATCTGTTTGGCCTAGAATGATTAGCCAAATACAAACAAACAAATACAGAGACATGTTCACTGTAAAAAAAAAAATTGTTGCGAAAACGTAAAAACTCAAGGCAACCCACTGCATTTACGTTTTTAGGTTCTGATGGATAACTTATAATTTCAAGTTTAGGAGAAAAGTTGGTTCAAGTAATGTTTTTGTGTTTACAAGACTAATAACTGTGCTTTTTCTCAACTCATATTTTATTGTTCCACCAATGTAATTCCTAAAGTTTACACAACATATATTTTTTTTTTTGCCAATCAATTTCCTAAAGTCTAGAAAAGTATCCTTTATAGTTTTCATGAGGTGCTCCCTGTTGTATTAATGAATGTTTACACAATGTTGATTTTCAAATAACTTTATTGTGTTCAAACACAACTGCACCACTGACAATGTTTTGAGATCAGCCATTTTTAACATACTGACAACATTCAGCCACAAATAAAGTCCTTTTCCAAAAACAAAATGAAAGTTAAATTTGTGTAATAAATGTTACTCATCCAATTTTAAAGGTGTGGTATTGTCAGACAGAATATCAAACATATCTTGATTGATAGTCACTAACAAATAGATCAAACCATCAGATGGCAGGATGTGAACTCTTCTATCTGGTTTCCATATATGGAAACCAGATCGAAAAGGAAAGGAAAAGGACTTTATTTGTGGCTGAATGTTGTCAGTATGTTAAAAATGGCTGATCTCAAAACATTGTCAGTGGTGCAGTTGTGTTTGAACACAATAAAGTTATTTGAAAATCAACATTGTGTAAACATTCATTAATACAACAGGGAGCACCTCATGAAAACTATAAAGGATACTTTTTCTAGACTTTAGGAAATTGATTGGCAAAACAAAAAAATATATGTTGTGTAAACTTTAGGAATTACATTGGTGGAACAATAAAATATGAGTTGAGAAAAAGCACAGTTATTAGTCTTGTAAACACAAAAACATTACTTGAAGCAACTTTTCTCCTAAACTTGAAATTATAAGTTATCCATCAGAACCTAAAAACATAAATGCAGTGGGTTGCCTTGAGTTTTTACGTTTTCGCAACAATTTTTTTTTTTACAGTGTTCTTCTGTGCCACAAAATGCAGTTTTTTAAAACAAACTTTTAAAAAAAGTAATGTAATTTGTGTCCTTTGTAACTCCAGCTGCCGATCACATGCATATCTAAAAATGTCCTGTGCAGGAAAATCCCTAACCATTAAAAGGAACAATGCTTGAAGAGAAACCCAAGACAGGTCACTGCCTTCCACATGACCCTCACGGAATCAGCTGATTTCCTTGTATAAGAACTCTGGTATATTTGTTGAAGTCATGCAGAACTTGACCTTCATACCATAACAACTACGAATACTTGAGTTACAGGCTGGTGAAGTACATGTGAGTGGTTTTAAATTTGATATTGTTGATCTCTGACAACTCTTTAAATACAGGCGATATCCACATGAATTATTCAGCGCTGAAAAACATGTTTAAGCTCCAATCAATTTTACACCCACTTTAAGTGTCACAAACTGAAAGCAGAGGGTTTTTTTTTATACCCATCAGTCTAATGGCATAAACCAGTGTTTCAATCACAAACCTGGACCAGTTTAATATCTGGGATTCATGGGATCCTTGTTCTTTTTCCTGATCATTCAGTTGGGAAAACTTAACAAAGTGCTTTTTAGGTTATTTTTATGTGAGTGATGGTGCCTGATGCAAACAGTTGTACCATATCAAAGGTCTGATTTTTATCTGCATTTTGAAGCCAACATGTTCAAATGTGTTTTTTCAGGCCTAAAATTTTCATATGTGACTCTGTTGAAAACTGAGGCCTATGCTAGACTTTTGCACTTTTGCACAACATGAACCTAACATTTCTCTAAATATACCAAAGTAATGATACATTAAAAGTCTGCTGAGTCTGGCACCAGGTTTGCTTGTCTTTATGTGGAGTGGCACACTTCACAACATCTCTTTGCTTGTTCTGACGCTGCCTCTCGTTCTCCCTCAGTTCTAAAAGCCGTCGGCTCGGCCTCGGCTATCGCCTTCACTGTGACGACCTACCATCGCTCAATGCGCTCCTTCCTGCCTGCCAAAAAAACCCAGAACATAATCTCATCAGTCATCTGCTTCATCTGGAACTTGGTTCTCATCTCTTCTCGTCTCACTGCCCTCGCTCTTTTTGCCTCCGTGCTGCCCTGCTTCATCTTCGCCCACTTCATCTGCTCTTGGCTGGTTTTATTCTTCTTCGCTTGGAGATCCAAGACGGACTTCATGGAAAGTCCTGGTGGAGAATGGCTTTATCGAGCTACTGTTGGCCTCATTTGGTATTTTAATTGGTTTAATGTGGCTGAGGGGACGACGCGGTACAGGACTGCGCTCTATCACGGGTATATACTGACTGATATTTGCATCCTCTGTGCTGTGTGGTGCTGGAAGATGAGCACAGATCCTCCTGATTTTGTGATAGAGCCCATGCACGCTTTAATCACAGCTGCCTGTGTTATTGCAGTTTACGTCCTCGGTCTAATACTTAAAGTTATTTATTATAAAGTCTTCCATCCAAACCTTGACAAAGATGAGCTGAAAGGTGCCAGCACAGAGCAGCAACCTGAAGATGAGGTGGGATTTCGCGTGTTTGCAGCTGCAGCAAACATGGCAGACCACCCTCCATCCTCCCCATCAGCACACTGCAATAAAAGAATGAGGAAGCTGGCCGAGAACTTCTACTCCTGATGTGCACTTGACATCCACAGGACGACTAGACAGAGACCGAGTCATGCAGAATGTTTTAATCGAGATCACGTGGCTGTGTTTTGTAGCACTCTGACCTTTTGTCTGATTAGCCACAGATATAATGTCTCAAGGCATTACTCGTCTTAATGTGGAGATGAATTTGAATATGCACTTTCTGCTGTGCATTAAATCATTTCACTGTGTATCAAACCATTACAACATATCAGTCATTAAATTAAAGGGGAAATGAGAGGCTTTAATCTTCAAATCTGTATTAAATAATTGTTGTTTACACGTGAAGAGATCCTTTTTCACTGGATCATCTTTTCTAAAGAATGTAACAGGTTAAAATTATTGTCAGCAGTGACTGAGTCTGCCATCCCTCCTACCAGACAAGGTTTCTATGAATGTCCACGTAATCAGTCTCACTGTGCTTAGCACTGGATTAAGTTATTGCTACCATAAACTGAGCATGCGTGTCAACAAAAAATAGACATTTATAGCAATTTTTCCTCTTCACACAGTTAGCTGGTAGATGGCAGGTGTTTGACTGTGGGGTAACCTGCTGTATATGTCTTGTTGCCACATCAACGTGTGGCCATGCAATAAAAACAGTCCTTACCCATATGAGTAAAGGGGCTCTGTAGCTACATGATTAGTTTACCTTTGTTCCGGTTTTTCTTACTTCACTTTGATTTGTGTTTGTGGACATATAACATGTGCAGGGGAGGCTGACTCACTGCTGTGTGTGTGTGTGTGTGTGTGTACACTGAAAAGCTCTGGCCGAGGGTTGGAAGAGACAAAATCTGAATAAAAAGTGTGAACTGTGAGGTCCGTCATTCGTTGTCACCATGTGCAATGTACACTTTCCATGAATCTCACAGTGGAAAATTCCTGGACATTGAAGCCAAATGTTTATCACTTGAAGAATCAGACTCCTTTTAAACATTATATTTATACTAAATGTGTATGTAAATATGGTGTCTGTATATTTATGGCCTATATTTGTGACTGTGTTTCTTTTGTAGTTTATTCCTGTATGAATATTAAAAACTTGACTCAAAGTATTAAAAATGTATTTACATTGCTTTACAGAAACAGGGAAAAATCATAGGACTGTGGGGGAAAGATTGATTACCTCAGTTAAATAACCAGTGTTGATTATATTAGGTTCAGCTTTAAGGACCTCTGCATGTCTCCAAATAGCTTTGAATGTCTTTGAAATGAGAATAATACAAATAGAAAAAAAAAAAGTGGACAAATGCTTTAAAGACGGGGCATTTGAACATTTCCACTAAACTTTACATTTGTGAAAATGACATTGGTTGTATTTATGAGGTTTCTACACAACACTAAAGATTTAAATAATGTGCATTATGTTTTTGTTGTTGTTATTGTTTTGAACCATTTGAATGTAAATCTGACTGTAAACTCTGACATGAATCTTTTCTTCTTTTTACAAAAGATGTTAGTTGTGAGTTCAGCTCACATGTTGATTAAGTTTTAAATAACTTCTTTTTCTTCTATGATGTTTTGTGTCTTTATTTCCACATAAACTGATGAAGCAGTAGTGATGGACTCCCTCATAGATGAGGCCAGCAGGAGTCCCTGTGAACTGTGATGTTTGCAGATGACACTGTGATATGTAGTGAGAGTAGGGAGCAGGTGAGGTGGAGGCGTGCTCTGGAGAGAAGATACAGCTTCTCTCCAACTGTGACAACTTTGACATGAAGTCAGAGGTTCAGGACCAAACCACAGTAACTCCAGCAGTCTCGAGTCTGCTGCAATAAACCATCTACAGATTACATCATCGGTTTCATGTCTCCTTGTTGTAAAATATGCCTGTGTGTAGACTCATTTAAGAACTGGGAAAAAGTTGATGCATGAGTCATATCTCACTGACTTACAATAACAAAAGTTTTCTTTCATTTGTTGTAACTGAATTTATTTGCTTATTCTTGTGTGTAACAGAAATGCTGTTTTCCAGAGAAGCTGGTTATGTTTCGTAATCATTTGAGAGACTGATAACGTTGTAAAGAAAAATCCCTCGCTGAAACACGTTCCATGCAGTTTTCCCACACTTCTTACTACTTTCAGTATTACTTTGTCATTCATGTTTGTATGACAGAGGTCACACACACTGTGTGTAAAACAGCCACACGCCTGATGTTGCAACACAGACTTCAGAGCAGCTGACTGCTGTTTCTTATGGGCTCATCAGGACACACTGGATGTGGTACAGCTGTGACAACTTTGACATGAAGCCGGAGGTGAATTTATAGTGTTCAATAAATTCATTGCCTCCACCTGACACCTCAAAATCAACTTATTTTCTTTTGTAACATTAGCTATCAGGGACCTGTATGTAATGTGTGTCCAGTAGAGAAGTTAAGCCAGTATCACTGAGTCAGATCAAAAATGATCACAAGTGAATTATCCCCCCTGTTTCTGAAACATAGTTTTAATTCAGATGTGTCCCTCTGAGGGTGAACACAATCTCCAGCAGCTCTGAGCTAAGGAAACAACGTACATTAACATAATTATTATGTAACGATGTCATGTTATATTGAGCAGGCAGCTGACCACACTAAACTGTGACTGTCACCAGGTAACCTGGGAGTGTTTCCTCAACAGCAGTAAATGTGAAACAACTGATGGAGTGAACAGGATGTATGCAGGTTAACTCCAGATTGAGCTGAGCTGATCGGAGTCGTGGGGAAAGTGTCGGCTTGTGGCCCATGTTACAGAAAGACAGAGGTGTAAAACCAGGCAGAAGGCTTTTTATTAAAAGTTAAAATAATCAATAGTTGTCTGAAAATAATATTGCTATTAAGGCTATATACATTTCCAGGAGCTTGAGTGGGGAACTTTATTTTTCTTTGCCAAAGTCTTTAATCTTGAAAACTGCTTGACACACTGGAGGGCAGAAAAGACCATTCGGTGAAAATATCAATTCTGGGGATCTGAAATACGGAAAGTAGAATATCTAAACAACACATACAGAAAGACATTACTATGACATCCCCTTCAAATTGGTCTGCAGGGTGATTCTATGATATATTATATTCAGACACACTATTCTAATCTAATATAACATTCTTAGCACATTTATAGCAAATGAAACGAAACACAAAATCAAAGGTTTATTTTATTTTATTTTATTTTATTTTAGATTTTATTTAGTGGTTTGGTGCTGTTTCTTACATTAAAATGTCCTGTTGTAATTGGACATTTTCAGCTAAGAAACAGCACCAAACTCCAACAACACTTCCCTTATGGTGCTTTATATTGTAAGGTCAAGACCCTACAATAATGCACAAAAACTCCAACGCCCTAGAGCAAGCACTTTGGCGACAGTGGGAAGGAAAAACTCACTTTGAAAAGAAAGAAACCTTCGGCAGACCCAGGCTCTGGGATGGGGTGGCCATCTGCCTCGGCCAGTTGGTGATGAGGGAAGGAAGTTGGGAGAACAAGAGGGGTTATTTTGGGCACTCAAAAACAAACCCCTGGGGAGGGAGCCCGGACTGCCCAGTGATCTGCCTGATGCAGAAGTGTCCTTTAGAGACTTTTCCATCCAGGACAGCACCCCGTCCTCTACACTTGTCAACAAACGCATGGCCTGCCACGACACTAATTTTTACAAAGAGTCAATGTACAATGTTTCTAGTGGGTTTTCTTTTCTTTTTTTTTAAAGTCTGGGAGATCTGGATTTTCCCTCTAAATTGAAATTCGTTTTTGAAACGATGCAAAAATTGTTTCTGAGGTTTTAAATTACCTTTGTTGTTGTGTGTGTGTTTTATTTTATCTTGTTAGAGTTGCTGCTGGAACCTTTTTGAATGTAAATTTCACTGTAAGTTCTTCGTTCATAGTTTCTTTTCAAAAGCTGGTCAAGTGTTTTAAATCCATTAGCTTTGTTTCTCCTTTTTTCTTTTGTGTTGTAAAGCGAGTTCAGCTAACCTGCTGATTTGTCACAGACATGAATGTTTTAGATATTTCTCTGCATTTAGCTGCCAAATCTGTTTAGCTTGTTCAAATATGTCATGTGCCAAAATACTTTTACTTTAGCATCCATGCAGAGCTGAAAGCACATCCTTCTCTCAGCTTTTTGAGTAAACCTGCCTCCACATCATTTACATCATTTACAATATGTTGAAACTCTGTTCTGTAAACAAAGAGTTGTTAGTGTTTGGAGCCACTTTTTGGCATGCTGTCAGCTGGTATGAAAAGTTAAGGGGATTACTTCCTGTTAAACATTTACCTCATCTGTCCTGTGCAATTATTAAAGTAGTTCCTAAGTTAAGTCACTACTTTTTGTTTTTGTGTCTTTCTGCAAACCCAGATTGCGAGCATCCGCAGATCTTTTTACTGTAAGTCATTGGCTTACAGTAAAAAGATCTGGGTTTTCTCTTTTGGTAAACCAGTGGGTGCTTTAATGCAGGCTTCCCACCTCACAGCTGTCAACCTGTGCCAGGTAAGGAGAAGACTAAAGGGCAGGATTTCTGGATGATGCTTAAAATATCCAGAAAAGAATTTCAGTTTCAGTCTTTCTGAAAGTCACCCAAAGACAACGTTTACTGTTATCGGGATATTCGCCAGCAGGAGTTGTGTATGTGTGTGAATTAACACAATGTGCCTTTAAGATAAGCTTCAGGACACGGGCTGGTTGGTAGGAAGGGTTTTGAAACTCTCAAATCTTGAGCTTACTTTCGTTATCTGTCAATAAAAGTTGCCTTTCAGCTCATGCATCACATGCAGCTGTGTTAGAGGCACGCAGAGAGACGGGTGAACATGTCAGGCACTCAGGCTAACTTTAAATACTCCGGCTGGGACTTCCTCTTCACTTGTGTGGGCCTGCCGCTGTACCTGGTTGACATAGGGCTGGATATATGGACCGCTGTTTCCTTCTACAAGGAAAAGGCCTACGTGTGCCTTGCTGTCCTGCTGGTTTTGCTCCTGGGCTCGTCACTGCTCACTCAGGCTTACAGCTGGCTTTGGTATAGCTATGAGAAGTTTAGGATGAAGACAAAGGTCGAGGGCTGGCCTACCAAGAGGCTGCTCAAACTGCTGCATGTTTTCCAGCTGGGAATCTACTTCAGGTAGTATTAAATTAATAAAGTGTGTTTAAAGTGCCTGTAGTAATAATGCGAGAACTCTATCAGGTTCATGCATTAAACCACAAGAGTACAGATTTCATCATCTGTAGTGCTGTGGTTCTGCCAGTTTCATTTTATCTTATTTTTGAACTTTTATGTGTAAATCAGCATTTATAACTTCCCGAATTCCCGAGTCATGTTTTAATTTTCTGTTTCACAAGATGAGCTACATTTTGTTTTCTTTCCTTCACTGTGTGTCGGGCAAACTGATTTTATCTGCTCACCTGCTTCCATAACAAGAATGCTTTCAGGAAAATTCAACTGGGCGTGTTTGACATTTGGATTTGCTTTACCTGCTTGTGACTCATTTATTATATTTTGGCTCCCAGGCACGCAGGAGTCCTGGAAAAGGCTGTAGAGAGCTTCCACACAAAGCTCCGTGACCCTGAGGGTGTAGCTGTGTTTCTGAGCCACGATCTGAGCATGCTACGAATCGTAGAGACGTTTTCAGAGAGCGCCCCGCAGCTCACGCTCATGCTCACCATCATTCTGCAGCAGGGCCATCTGGATCCTGTTACAGGTACAGTTTATTACTCGAGTTAAAGTCATGTGTGTTTTGGGCAGAAATGATAGTGACACCGTAAAATAAATTGTTAATGAAAAACTAAGTGGGGAGGCTCATTGCTACTTTAAAGTAAGATTAAAGTCTTCAGATTATTAAAGATCAGTTCACCCATATTCACTTCAACTAAGCTGAAGTATTTTTATGCTAGCAGTGTACTTTCTTAGACATAGAGTATGCACTTTTTGTACACAGTACTTGCAAAAGTATTCAGCCACAGATCTTTGATCTCAGTGCCACAGGTGTACAAAATAATTAAGGTAGCTAGCCACGCAGTCAAAAACATTTTTAAAAGAAGGCTTTGTTCTAAAGAGCTCACTCAGTTAAAGTGTGTTGCTGTAATATGAAGCCATACTTCAGTAACCATTCAGTTTGTGAAATGTCTCCCCTCCTAGATATTCCTTTATCAGCTGTAAGTGAAATTACTCCAACCTCAGTGT
The DNA here is from genome assembly GCF_013358895.1 of Oreochromis aureus. NCBI lineage: Eukaryota > Metazoa > Chordata > Actinopteri > Cichliformes > Cichlidae > Oreochromis > Oreochromis aureus. The sequence goes on along the minus strand of NC_052962.1, from coordinate 27,788,153 downwards.
TTATGAACCTCAGCAACTTGGCCAGGAAGTGGCAGACCACATAAAGTTACACAGCAGGGTCACCACGCGCTGAAACATTTGCCGGCGCTTGGCTAAAAGATTAAAAGACAAAGCCATGTTTATTGTTTAAAGTATTATTCCTGATTAATTTCTGCCACATGCACAAACAACTGATAAGAGTGAGAGACCAAAACATCTGTTTGGCCTAGAACGATTAGCCAAATACAAACAAATACAGACACATGTTATTCTTTGGCACAGTTAAAAAAAAAAAAAAAACTTTAAAAAAAAATAATGTAATTTGTGTCCTTTAACTCCAGCTACCGATCACATGCATATCAAAAAATTTCTTGTGCAGGAAAATCCCTAACCATTAAAAGGAACAATGCTTGAAGAGGAACCTAAGACAGGTCACTGCCTTCCACATGACCCTCATGGAATCAGCTGATTTCCTTGTATAAGAACTCTGGTATATTTGTTGAAGTCATGCAAAACTTTACCTTCATACTACGAATGCTTTGAGTTACAGGCTGGTGAAGTACATGGGAGTGGTTTTAAATGTGCTGTTGTTGATCTTCGATAACTCCTTGAATACAGGCGATATCCACATGAATTATTCAGCGCTGAAAAACATGTTTGAGCTCAAATCAATTTTACACCCACTTCTAATGTTACAAATTGAAAGCAGATTTTTTTTTTTTTTTTAATAACCACTAGTCTAATGACATAAACCAGTGTTTCAATCACAAACCTGGACCAGTTTAATATCTGGGATTCATGGGATCCTTGTTCTTTTTCCTGATCTTTCAGTTGGGAAAACTTAACAAAGTGCTTTTTAGGTTATTTTTATGTGAGTGATGGTGCCTGATGCAAACAGTTGTACCATATCAAAGGTCTGATTTTTATCTGCATTTTGAAGCCAACATGTTCAAATGTGTTTTTTCAGGCCTAAAATTTTCATATGTGACTCTGTTGAAAACTGAGGCCTATGCTAGACTTTTGCACTTTTGCACAACCTGAACCTAAAATTTCACTAAATATACCAAAGTTATGATACATTAAAAGTCTGCTGAGTCTGGGACCAGATTTGCTTGTCTTTATGTGGAGTGGCACACTTCACAACATCTCTTTGCTTGTTCTGACGCTGCCTCTCGTTCTCCCTCAGTTCTAAAAGCCGTCGGCTCGGCCTCGGCTATCGCCTTCACTGTGACGACCTACCATCGCTCGCTGCGCTCCTTCCTGCCTGCCAAAGAAAACCAGAAGATATCCTCATCAGTCATCTACTTGATCTGGAACTTGGTTCTCATCTCTTCTCGTCTCACTGCCCTCGCTCTTTTTGCCTCCGTGCTGCCCTGCTTCATCTTCACCCACTTCATCTGCTCTTGGCTGGTTTTATTCTTCTTCGCTTGGCGATCCAAGACGGACTTCATGGATAGTTCTTGTGGAGAATGGCTTTATCGAGCCACTGTTGGCCTCATTTGGTATTTTAACTGGTTTAGTGTGGCCAAGGGGACGACGCGGTACAGGACTGCGCTCTATCACGGGTACATACTGACTGATATTTGCATCCTCTGTGCTGTGTGGTGCTGGAAGATGAGCACAGATCCTCCTGATTTTGTGATAGAGCCCATGCACGCTTTAATCACAGCTGCCTGTGTTATTGCAGTTTACGTCCTCGGTCTAATACTTAAAGTTATTTATTATAAAGTCTTCCATCCAAACCCTGACAAAGATGAGCTGAAAGGTGCCAGCACAGAGCAGCAACCTGAAGGTGAAGTGGGACTTTATATGTTTGCAGCCGCAGCAAACATGGCAGCTCATCATCCGCCCGCGCCATCAGCACACTGCAATAAAAGAATGAGGAAGCTGGCCGAGAACTTCTACTCCTGATGTGCACTTGACATCCACAGGACGACTAGAAAGAGACCGAGTCATGCAGAATGTTTTATAGAGATCACGTGGCTGTGTTTTCTAGGACTCTGAGCTTTTGTCTGATTTAGCCACAGATATGTTTGAAGGCATTACTCGTCTTAATGTGGAGATGAATTTGAATATGCACTTTCTGCTGTGCATTAAATCATCTCACTGTGTATCAAACCATTACAACATATCAGTCCTTAAATTAAAGGGGAAATGAGAGGCTTTAATTATCAAATCTGTATTAAATAATTGTTGTTTACATGTGAAGAGATCCTTTTTCAAAGCCTATTTCACTGGATTATCTTTTCTAAAGAATGTAACAGGTTAAAATGATTGTCAGCAGTGACTGAGTCTGCCATCCCTCCTACCAGACAAGGTTTCTATGAATGTCCACGTAATCAGTCTCACTGTGCTTAGCACTGGATTAAGTTGCTGCTACCATAAACTGAGCATGCGTGCCAACAAAAAACAAAACAAAACAGACATTTATAGCAATTTTTCCTCTTCACACAGTTAGCTGGTAGATGGCAGGTGTTTGACTGTGGGGTAACCTGCTGTATATGTCTTGTTGTCACATCAACATGTGGACATGCAATGAAAATATCCCCATATGAGTAAAGGGGCTCTGTAGGTTCATGATTGGTGTGTTTGCTCTGGTTTTTCTTACTTCTTACAGGGGAGGCTGACACAGCGGAGCTCAATCAGTTCATCACGCCTCCACTGCTGTGTGTGTGTGTGTGTGTGTGTACACTGAAAAGCTCTGTCCGAGGGTTGGAACAGACAAAAACTGAATATAAAGTGTAGTAAAGTGTGAACTGTGAGGTCCGTCATTCGTTGTCACCATGTGCAATGTACACTTTCCATGAATCTCACAGTGGAAAATTCCTGGACATTGAAGCCAAATGTTTATCACTTGAAGAATCAGACTCCTTTTAAACATTATGTTTATACTAAATGTGTATGTAAATATGGTGTCTGTATATTTATGGCCTATATTTGTGACTGTGTTTCTTTTGTAGTTTATTCCTGTATGAATATTTAAAAACTTGACTCAAAGTATTAAAAATGTATTTACATTGCTTTACAGAAAAAGAGAAAAATCATAGGACTGTGGGGGAAAGCTTGATTACCTCAGTTAAATAACCAGTGTTGATTATATTAGGTTCAGCTTTAAGGACCTCTGCATGTCTCCAAATAGCTTTGAATGTGTTTGAAATGAGAATAATACAAATAGGGGAAAAAAAGTGGATAAATGCTTTTAAGTCGCAGCATTTGAACATTTCCACTAAACTTTACATTTGTGAAAATGACATTGGTTGTATTTATGAGGTTTCTACACAACACTTAAGCTTTAAATAATGTGCATTATGTTTTTTGTTGTTGTTATTGTTTTGAACCATTCAAATGCAAATCTAAACTCTAACATGAATCTTTTCTCCTTTTTACAAAAGATGTTAGTTGTGAGTTCAGCTCACATGTTGATTAATCACAGAAATGAATATTTTAGACATCAAATCTCTGTTTGTTGAAAACTTTTTCATCTCTTCTGTGTAATTATTGAAGTATTAAATCACTTTTTCTTCTATGATGTTTTGTGTCTTTATTTCCACATAAACTGATGAAGTAGTAGTGATGGACTGCCTCATAGATGAGGCCAGCAGGAGTCCCTGTGAACTGTGATGTTTGCAGATGACACTGTGATATGTAGTGAGAGTAGGGAGCAGGTGAGGTGGAGGCGTGCTCTGGAGAGAAGATACAGCTTCTCTCCAACTATGAAAACTTTGACATGAAGTCAGAGGTTCAGGACCAAACCACAGTAACTCCAGCAGTCTCGAGTCTGCTGCAATAAACCATCTACAGATTACATCATCGGTTTCATGTCTCCTTGTTGTAAAATATGCCTGTGTGTAGACTCATTTAAGAACTGGGAAAATGTTGATGCATGAGTCATATCTCACTGACTTACAATAACAAAGGTTTTCTTTCATTTGTTGTAACTGAATTTATTTGCTTCTTCTTGTGTGTAACAGAAATGCTGTTTTCCAGAGAAGCTGGTTATGTTTCGTAATCGTTTGGCTCTCAGGTGTATCCAGATTCTAGATTCCTGAACCATGATCTCAGCATGTTATGGATGTTTGTGGCTTCTTCAGAGTGCTCCATGGCTTATGCTCATGTGCATGCTCACCATTTTTCCTCAGCTGGATCCTGTGACAAGAGTTTATTACTCAAGCTAGGTCATGCATGTGATGAAATCTTGGATGCAGTACTACTACTACTATGACTCTAATAACAATAATAATAATAATCATAATCATAATAATAACTTGGGTTTAGAGCCCTCATAAATATAAATATAAATACTGAATTAGAGGAGATGAGCATGTGAATTTATACTCCATCAGTATCAGAACAGAGAAACAACCAGAAGATGAGGTGGACTTCTGCATGTCTGAATGTACAATATACGTTGTACACTACATCTGCACTGTCTGCTTTGGAGAAACATGACTGTATGAAATTGATATTTAAGGGCTGTGAGGAAAGCCTTCTTTAAAAAATATTTTAATGGATCTCTACCATGTTAAATGTTAATGAGAATTGGATTAGAAAAAGGCCAGGAGACCAGGAGAAAGCCTCTTCTCTCTATCTCTATGTATTTGCACAGCAGCATGTCTACAACAGAATGGCTGAAAAAGAAAAGAATCATGGTGTTTTAAGGGGTGTAGAAGAGTGGGTCAAAGTTCCTTCACAATGATGTGAGAGACTGATAACATTGTAAAGAAAAATCCATGTAGTTTTCCCACACTTATTACTACTTTCAGTATTGCTTTGTCATTCATGTTTGTGTCACAGAGGTCACACACACTGTGTGTAAAACAGCCACACGCCTGACGTTGCAACACAGACTTCAGAGCAGCTGACTGCTGTTTCTTATGGGCTCATCACGACTCACTCAGGTTAACAGCTGGATGTGGTACAGCTGTGACAACTTTGATATGAAACCGGAGGTGAATTTACAGTGGTTAATAAATTCATTGCCTCCACCTGACACCTCAAAATCAACTTATTTCTTTTTGGAACATTAGCTATGTCTGTATCTTCAAACTATATATATGAGAATTCCCATCTCACCTCTTAGCTGTTCCTAGGACCGTGCTCTTCTAGGCTGAGATCTCTGATGTTGTTCCTGGGATCTGCTGGAGCCACTTATGAAGCTTGGGGGTCACTGCACCCAGCACTCCGATTACCACTGGGACCACTCCTACCTTCACCCTCCAGATCCTCTCCAGCTCTTCTCTGAGCCCTTGGTACTTCTCCAACTTCTGTTCCTTCTTCCTGCTGTTGCTGTCATTCAGTATCGCTACATCTATCACTTTGACCATCTTTCTCTGCTTGTCTGTGACTCCTGTTGGTTAGCCATGACCATTTTGTTGGTACTCCCTGGCCCTTAGCCATACCTCAGCACAGATGTTTCTGTATACTATACCGTATTGCCTGTTGTATTGTGTGCTAGAGGTTAGGGCTGGGCTATTTGAGGAAAATCTCATGTCAGAACATTTTTTTTGTGATTTGCGATTGTTAAATAACCTAAAAAAACCCTCCAAGTGTTATTTTCAACTATATAGTGGCTAAAACCATCGAGTATATTCAACGTATCACCCACCCCTACTAGAAATACTTGAAAATATCTTCAAATACAGGAAGCTATAATATATTCAGAGAGAGAACAACCTGTTAGATCTTACTTGTTGTCTTCTTCATCGCTTACTTGGTGCTCCCTGGCTCTACTTTCTCCTCCTCTTCCTCACACACTGCTGAGTTTATCCTGGTGCGTCAGAGGTGGGAAGCCTGAAGAATGAACAATAAATAGATCTTTGATAAGGATAAAAGGTTTTGTTGTTGTTATTGTTGTTAGGTTATTTGAATTTTGTGGGGTGGTGGTAAAAACAGCTCTGGTCCTTTAATTAAGAAGTGTTAGCAAACATAGGTGTGATGGACGGAGCAGTAAAGCACAGTCAGGCACAGGTCAAAGTCCAAAAACGGGTTTATTTCACCCAAAAAACGAAGTTAAATTATACAAAAATGAAAATCTTTAGCCCATATAAGAGGTCAAAGTAACAGAACTCTACTCAAAACTGGCAACAAAACAACACTAACTGAAACAAAGTGACCAAAATGAGACAAAGGGGAAACATAAAAAGTTGCTGACCAGCCAACAAAGACACAAAAAAGGGCAGAACACACAAAAACTAACATTAACACAGCAAATGATCCAGAGTTATGTTATGACCTAGTTTGCAGGTCTCCATATATTCTCACTCCACCTCTTTTCAACCTCATCAACCAAGGGACTGGAAGAATTGCCACCGAGGTAACTCAGAAAACAAAGAAAGACTAAATGAGGATGGGAAGAACATACACAGAAACCACATCCTCAAGTAGGAACAATAAATTGACCTCCCCATAGGGAGGTCTATTCTATTCTATTCTATTCTATTCTATTCTATTCTATTCTATTCTATTCTATTCTACATCAGGGACCTGTATGTAATGTGTGTCCAGTAGAGAAGTTAAGCCAGTATCACTGAGTCAGATCAAAAATGATCACAAGTGAATTATCCCCCCTGTTCCTGAAACTTAGTTTTAATTCAGATGTGTCCCTCTGAGGGTGAACACAATCTCCAGCAGCTCTGAGCTAAGGAAACAACGTACATTAACATAATTATTATGTAACGATGTCATGTTATATTGAGCAGGCAGCTGACCACACTAAACTGTGACTGTCACCAGGTAACCTGGGAGTGTTTCCTCAACAGCAGTAAATGTGAAACAACTGATGGAGTGAACAGGATGTATGCAGGTTAACTCCAGATTGAGCTGAGCTGATCGGAGTCGTGGGGAAAGTGTCGGCTTGTGGCCCATGTTACAGAAAGACAGAGGTGTAAAACCAGGCAGAAGGCTTTTTATTAAAAGTTAAAATAATCAATAGTTGTCTGAAAATAATATTGCTATTAAGGCTATATACATTTCCAGGAGCTTGAGTGGGGAACTTTTTTTTTCTTTGCCAAGGTGTTTAATCTTGAAAACTGCTTGACACACTGGAGGGCAGAAAAAACCATTCGGTGAAAATATCAATTCTGGGGATCTGAAATACGGAAAGTAGAATATCTAAACAAATGTAACCAGCTAACCTCAAACACCGGTTATACTTTATGTATCTCTGGTGTTTTTCACCACTGGTTTGTACACACATACAGAAAGACATTACTATGACATCCACTTCAAATTGGTCTGCAGTGTGATTCTATGATATATTATATTCAGACACACTATTCTAATCTAATATAACATTGTTAGCACATTTATAGCAAATGAAACGAAACACAAAATCAAAGGTTTATTTTATTTCTGATTTTATTTAGTGCTTTGGTGCTGTTTCTTACATTAAAATGTCCTGTTGTAATTGGACATTTTGATTTAAGAAACAGCACCAAACTCCAACAACACTTCCCTCATGGTGCTTTATATTGTAAGGTCAAGACCCTACAATAATGCACAAAAACTCCAACGCCCTAGAGCAAGCACTTTGGCGACAGTGGGAAGGAAAAACTCTCTTTTAAAAGAGAGAAACCTTCGGCAGACCCAGGCTCTGGGATGGGGTGGCCATCTGCCTCGGCCAGTTGGTGATGAGGGAAGGAAGTTGGGAGAGGGGTTATTTTGGGCACTCAAAAACAAAAAAATTCCCTTTCCAGAAGCCAGAGGGGGCTGCAGTGGCGTGCCCGTGGGCTCTGCCGGCAGCCAGCTGTGCCACAGTGAACCGAGCCGCAGGCCCAGATGCCGGAGGCCTGAGGGCCCCCCACACCCCGGAAGAGGCCCGACCGAGCCGCAGCCCCAGAGGCCGGAGGCACAGACAAACAGTCACACACAGACACAAATGTGCATTACCACCCTCATGCACACTTTTACAAATACACAGCACTCACCCAATGTAAATACAGATAGAAATGGACATTGTACACAAAATCACACTCCCCAAACATACTCTATACCCCAGGTCCAGGTACTCTTGCCCCCAGAGGGGGAAATCGCACCTAGACCCAGGAGATGTTACCCCGGGGTGGAGACAAACAGACCTGACCTGCATCCCAGACCCTAACTGGACGGCCAACACCTCCTCCTGGCCCCTCCGCACCAATCCAGTCCGTCCAGATCGTATGGGAAAGCCTCTGTATAATAAAATCTGATGTTTCTGGATGCCATGTTGTCGTCTCATTTTCTTGGCTCATAGCGTGCATTACCAGATCTTTAGTGACATTTTTCACCACTTCCTTGCACTCTTACCTAAAGTAAAATCAAAAGTAAAATTAAATGGTCTGTATTTGGGGTCCTTAGGGACTAGAAAAGCGCTTTACACAACCAGTCATTCACCCATTCATTCACACACTGGTGATGTCAAGCTACATTGTAGCCACAGCCACCCTGGGGCGCACTGACAGAGGCGAGGCTGCCAGACACTGGCGCCACCGGGCCCTCTGACCACCACCAGTAGGCAACGGGTGAAGTGTCTTGCCCAAGGACTCAACGACCGAGACTGTCCAAGCCGGGGCTCAAACCGGCAACCTTGTGATTACAAGGCGAGCTCCCAACTCTTGAGCCACGATCACCCGACAATTTATCTGTTAAATTATTTTTAACAAAGAGTTTTGTCACACAATTGCACATGCATGTTTCAGTTAAAGCATGCACATGCACATGAGAAAGCCCTATAGATGAAATTTTGTCTCTTCAATTTGGCATGTTTTTTGAAAGTTTTGACAATTATTTCATCAGTCACTGGGCTGCTCAACCTCATTGAGAATATTGGAGAAGGCCACTTTTTGTTAAGTTCGTTGTATACTGTTAGGGCGAGTTGTTCAATGTTCTCTAAGGACATTTTGTAGTTTTTGGACAAAATTTTGTTCCAGATAATATGGGAAAGCCTCTGTATAATAAACTCAGCTGTATCTGGATGCCATGTCGCCGCCTCATTTATTCCAGCCATAGCACGCATTACCACATCTTTAGTGACATTTTTCACCACGTCCTTGTACTCTTCCCTGTTTTTAGAGACACTGAGGACTCTTCTTGGTAATGACAGCAGCTTTTTGGTGAAGGTTGGGACAGTAATATCATCATACTGTTCCCTCAGATTAAAAATCAAATATTTGTCCTTGCAGCTGTGTGCTTTGCATAGATCCTTGAGAATGGCCTTGTCTAGATTTTTCAGCCGTTTTGGGGACAAATCCAAATGTTTCTTCTTAATTTCAGGCCAGATTTTCTCAATCAGGCGATCGCTGATGGAGTCAGGAGTGAGGTACTTTGTGAAGAACTTGTGTTTAGAGGAGACTTTTTCTCTGGCCTGTGAAACCACCAAGTGAACAAATTTTTTGGCACACAACTTTTCCCTAATCAGAAAATGATCCCCAATGACCAGACTGATGTCAGAAGGACTTAAATCTGAGCCAGAGTCTGCTGGCTTCACAGGCATTTCCAGGGGACAAGGTTCTATTTTATCAAAGTCTTGTTTGTCAGCTGTGAAGATTTTCTTCTGTGTTGTCCCAGATGCTTCCTGATGATCCTGTGTAGAAGTTTCTCTGTTTTCACTGTCATCTGTTGGTGGTGTTTTGAGATCGCTCTTCTCTGCGCTCTGATGCACCTCAAGGTTTTCTGATGAGGACAACTCTGGGGTTACCGTCTCCTCTGTCTCTGTCGTAGCATCCACTAATTCTTTTCTCTGCTCGTCCAGTTTTGTTTGCATTTCTGGTAATTGTGTCTCTGTCTGACTTTCTTTGTCCTTCTTAGAGTCCTTACTCATGGCCTCCTCCAGTTCTTTCTGTTCTTTTTTAAATGCTTTGTTTGCTTCCTTAAATTTTGACATGGCCTTTTTAAGTTTTTCTTTTGTGTCGTTCACCACTTTCTGCTCTTCCAGGAGTTTCTTATTTTCTTCTTCCAGGACTTTTTTCTCCCGCTCCAGACTCTCTCTCTGTGTTTGTTCTTTCCACAGAGCATTCCACATAGTTTCTTTCAGATTTGCTTCATGTTTCTGAAGCTGCGTGAGCTCAGCAGACAGACTGTCCTTCTCCTGTTTCAGGATCAGGATTTCACTGTCCCTCTGCTGAAGCTGCTCTTTAAGACGGTTCATCTCAAGGTCAAAGTTTATGGTCTTTTCCTGATCTGAACAAGTCTGATCCCCTTTTTCTTTGGCGGCGCTGCTCATTTGAACTTTGCGTGAAGCTGATTGATCAGTGAGTTTTCCAGCTCGGATCTCATTTTGGTCCGGCTTGGTGCTTATCATTGAAATTTCGGCATTCAGCTGTTTGAGTGTCTCAGACATAGTGTTTTGGAAGTCTTTCCTAGCCTGAATAAGTTTGTCAAGTTTACTCTGTGGGAGAATGTACATAAATTCTGGTTTTCCTTTCTGGTTGTTCATTTGTGATATTTAACTGTGAAACAAATCTACCGTGGTACAATCAATCAGATATTCAGATATGAATCAGAGTTTGAAGTTGTCCGTAGCAGAACTAAAGTTCGCCTAGAGTCTTGCTCGTGACTGGAGGTAAGAAATGTGCTTGCCCAGTGTGCAGGTTCACCTGGCTATTTATGGACTTGTGTTGACTGTGACGTCAGGCCCGATTCTCTTTCCTTTGATGTTTCAGACGGGCCCCGCCCACAACAACGTTCGCTATTGGCTCATTGAAAATAGGCCCCGCCCACACAGACCGCTCTAAAAATTCATACATTAATTAGAAATATGTTTGTTTTAAAATTTATTTTGATTTATCTCTCTTCTACATTTACCCTAAAACCATTTTCACCACTGACACAGAAGCTCTTCTCTGTGGTAGAAAACCTTTATTTTCCACGCTCTCTTCACTTCCATCAGCCTCTCTCACATCTTTTTTCCCACTATTTGCTACACAGACCCTCTGCAGGATCGATGCTCTGCAGGACTTTATCACCTTTTTCAACTTCTGCCCACAGAGAAGAAATTCAGGTCAGTTCAAACACACACTAACAGAATCCAAAGCTGTACACAGACCCTCATTAAACACTCGATCACGCTATACACACAGCTATGGGTCAATATGAACGTATCACGTACACTGTAAAATGTAATATTGTGTTTAATTAAAAATATTAAATAGGCTGAACTCAATTTTTATCAATTTGTTATTAGAACTCAATTTAAATAAGTTACCAGTACTTTTTATGAAAAAACGCTGATAAACTCAATTAATTTGAGTTGTCTTAACTTAGAAAAACTAAGTAAGCTGGAAGGTTTGCTTCTCAGTGCGGAAGGATGAAAGATGTGTTTTGAAAATGCCACGTCACTACCGTCCTCCTCCCTCGCGGATCAGTCCGCATGTTCACGGTACATTTTTTATGGAATATGTTGAGCAAACCTGGAGAAGCGTCAGCTCAAGAGATTATTGTTGTCATTGCTGTGGATTTTTACCTGATAAACTGACTTGGTGAGTAAATGTTTACTCTTATTCAAACTGATTTGTGGCTTCTCTTAGTTTAGCACCAGGTTTAAAATCTTGCTAGCTAGTTAGTGTTAGCCTAGCGTTGCTGCTGCCGCTGGGCTCATTTAACTTAAAAATTAACACCACAGCCTTAAAAACCTAATATAAAACTATGTCTGTGAAATTTTCTGTTGATCGTTTGAAATAAATAAGTGAGATAAGAGCCCAGACAAAATTCTTTGGGAGGTGCAACCGTTAGGGGTGGGGGTGGATAACAGAGCTCTCCGAAAACGTGGAAGCACTTTTGCAAATGTGTGATATTTTGATAAATTAAGTAGATATTTGAGCATTACATAGCTACATTTTCGCCTGAAAATATCTTAAAAGGTTATTTTGTTACCCAGAAAGGGTAGTCTGGGGAAAAGGAGGATCGCATTTGTTGGCCACGGTTGTCGGAGCCTGTGCGTACTTGTAAGCGCGGCAATGGCGGAGGAGCGCCGCTGAAAAACTTATTACTTTTTCTGGGTCACAAAATAAACTTTTAAGATATTTTCAGGCGAGAATGTAGCTGTGTAAATTTCAAATATCTGCTCGATTTATCAAGACATCACATATTTGCAAAAATGCTCCGACGTTTTCGGAGACGTCCATTTTTTTCATGCTTTGTGGCAGCTTTTGAACATCTGTGGCATCTATTTATGTCAAATCTAGCCTTTATTTAACAACATAAGCAAACTCTATGTTACAATGGTTGCACAGCCATTAAGGATCAAATCAGTTTCTGAAAAATGTTCTGTTTTTTCTCCCTCTGCTTGCTTCTTACTGTCTTTGAGGCTCGGGACCAGCACTCCTGTTGTTGGACAGAAAGACATCAACTCAGTGGTAAGTACTTTGGTTTTCCAATATATTAGCAACTGTCAGTGACATTTATATTAATCAGGCTGAACTTTAATCATACTTTAGATCAGCCTGTTTTACTTATTGTTTTATTTGTGCTTTGGTTTGGGGAAGTTGTTTCTTTACTGATCTTTTCCTGTCTTCTGTTATTAGACTTGAGATATGACTGCACTATGCTGTTGCTGGTGACTCCAGTTAATTCTACAAGACTGTGTAAGTAAACAAACAACAACAGTTTGGTCTGCATTTCTTGAAAGATCACATCCCCCAAACGTAGTTTAGAGGGTCTACACTGTATATAGTGAAGTCTGCCAAGTTTTCTAACAGCAAAATTTGTTTTGCTGTTTTGATTTAAATATTTATTTCCCATAATAAGTTCAACAGGGCAGATATACTTAAAGAACATGAGACTTCAGTTTCAGATAAATAAAGGCAAATATTGCAAACTACACAAAAGGCAGCCGCTAAAGCGTTTAAGTTTCAAAATAGAACAAACAAAACAGACCACTAAATTGTCAATTCCACTTAGAAACAAAATATTAATTCTAAAAATAAATCTTAGTTTGTTTTACAGAAGAACAGACAAAATTGACTAACTTTTGTCAATATCAAATAAACTGAGAACTAAAAGGAAATTCTCAATCTCTCCTTGTTGCATAGCTTAGCTATTACCTCAATTAGCTGCTTGAATCCTTCATTTTCGACCGTGTTTATTGGTAGCATGTCTTTAGCAAGACGGTAGGCTATGGCATTCGTTATGTCGCTATGTCTCTTAGCTTTTTTGTCATATGGTAAGACGCTGGAGAAAGCCGACTCAATTGACTGTTGTTGCTTCGCAGGCATTCTCCTGGTTGTTTTCGATGACGAATTAGCGCTTTTAGTCTACGGAACTTCTCTGGCCCTTCCTTTCGACAATCTCTCCAGCATTGGAACCGTCATCTGTGTTCTCTTCGGTAACCTGGTCACCCAAGCTCTCGGTTGATTTTTCTCTAGCGGGCAAACTCATTTTCTCCATTAACCGGCCGGCACGGCGGCTGGCTGCTTCCCAAACAAATACACATGTGCGGCTTGGCACTTGTGCTGTACATAACAAGTCACGTGACGTGACGCTGCGGCTGTGATTGGTTCGGCTATGCGCTACTTAATTTGGATTGGAGGTCTATCGCAATAGTTTCATTTTTCTATCGAGAAAAAGTTATTTCGCAATACATATCGTTATCGTTCTATCGCCCAGCTCTACTTAAAACTAACCACACCCATTTAATAACGTTTAATTACCACTGTATGAGCTCATCTTCTGTTACATCCTTAAGAGAGAGACCTGCTGCTGCCACCTTCATTTGGGTCCTTCGGTGTACGTCTCACGTAAAACGCATGAGAGAGATGCTGGTTCATGACAGCCATAAATAAAAAAAAAAATAAAATAAAATAAAAAAAGATATTTCACTGTGTTCAGGTCATCCATTGTTTGTTTAGCTTGTTCAGATGTTTCAGGTGCCTAAAAAACAATAAAAAAAACTTATTTAATTTAGTCTTAGTTCAAAGTTCAGTACGTGTACTGGACTGCAGTAAACATTCAGCATTATTTGTAATATATGAGGCATTTTAATAGAAAGGCTGTGTTTGGATCCACGTCTTTTCATGTTGTCTGCGAATATGAAAAGTGAGGCTCAGTGTTTGTTGTTAAACTTTAACCTTGCGTATTCCCTGCAATAAAAATACAGAATTGTTAAAGTTCTATTTGTTATTTGTTTGTTTTTACTAGATTTACTGTAGTTTTTACTGTAAGTCATTAATTCCTGTGTGGAGATACCGTCGGTTATTCTTACAGGAGCGGCTGTCAATAACAGGTGCTTACATGTGCGCACAACATGCGCGATCTGATATCCTCGTGTTGGTGTTGTTCCCACGTTGCTCCAGGTTCAACAAGTGACCGGGCGCCTGTTTAGCTCACTAGGATGAGCAGGTAACCGTGTGTCACTCTCTCTCACTCTGCTTTTTTGTCACTCTTCTCTGCTCTGTCCAATACATCTGAAAAAACCAACATTGCAAGTGATCAATCCGATTGTTATGACGTCATAGTTGCGACTTTGAAAATGAGAAAAATCTACTTCAATTGCAAGTTCTCTACCCTTAAAAAGATCGCGCATTTCAGGATACTTTAATAAACGGTAAGCGTTATTCATGTTTTCTTTGGAACATTAAAATGTCATACATAACTTCATCGTTTGGCTTGCTGTTTGTTTGCTAGTGATAGGCTGCTGGACGATAGCATTAGCTAACCAGTGTTCTCTATACAGAGAATTGAATGTCAGTGTACAGTCCCGATCAAAGTCCACCTGAAAAATGGCAAAAAAAAAATCATATTTTGCATGGTTGTATCTTAACAAGGTTCCAAGTAGAGCTTCAACGTGCCATACGTGCCAAAGAAAACCAGAAGATAACCTCATCAGTCATCTACTTCATCTGGAAACTGGTTCTCATCTCACTGCCCTCGCTCTTTTCACGTCCGTGTTGCCCTGCTTTATCTTCATACACTTTATCTGCTCTTGGTTGGTTTTATTCTTCTTCGCTTGGTGAAGAAGAATAAATGATGTTTATGATGTTTTGTGTCTTTATTTTCACATAAACTGATTTAGCAGTAGTGATGGACTGCCTGACAGATGAGGCCAGCAGGAGTCCCTGTGAACTGTGATGTTTGCAGATGACACTGTGATATGTAGTGAGAGTAGGGAGCAGGTGAGGTGGAGGTATGCTCTGGAGAGAAGATACAGCTTCTCTCCAACTGTGGCAACTTTGACATGAAGTCAGAGGTTCAGGACCAAACCACAGTAACTCCAGCAGTCTCGAGTCTGCTGCAATAAACCATCTACAGATTACATCATCGGTTTCATGTCTCCTTGTTGTAAAATATGCCTGTGTGTAGACTCATTTAAGAACTGGGAAAATGTTGATGCATGAGTCATATCTCACTGACTTACAATAACAAAAGTTTTCTTTCATTTGTTGTAACTGAATTTATTTGCTTCTTCTTGTGTGTAACAGAAATGCTGTTTTCCAGAGAAGCTGGTTATGTTTCATAATCATTTGGGTCTCAGTCACAGAGGATTCATGGAAAACAAGAGAAACACACAGAGCTTCTACACAAAGTCTGTAAGAGTGTATCCAGATTCCTGAACCATGATGTCAGCATGTTATGGATGGTCGTGGCTTTTTCAGTGCTCCATGGCTTATGCTCATGTGCATGCTCACCATTTTTCCTTCAGCTGGATCCTGTGACAAGAGTTTATTACTCAAGCTAGGTCATGCACATTTAGGCAAAAATTATGAGTGACCACATGTGATGAAATCTTGGATGCAGTACTACTACTACTACTACTACGACTCTAATAATAATAATCATTATAATAATTTGGGTTTAGAGCCCTCATAAATATAAATACTGAAGTACAGGAGATGACCATGTGAATTTATACTCCGTCAGTATCAGAACAGAGCAACCAGAAGTTAACTTTGACTTCTGCACGTCAGAACATACAACATACGTTATGCACTACAATGAGGAAGCTGGTTTAGAGCTGTTACTCCTGATCTGCATCATCAACAGGAGTCATGCTATACCACAAATTTTAAATTTTGATCACAGGGTTGTGTAGGATTAAGGACTTGGACTTGCGTCCTGATTAACCACAGTTCCAGTCTCATATTACTCAGCCTAATGTGGACATAAAGTCTCATCTGCACTGTCTGCTCTGGAGAAACATGATTGTATGAAATTGATATTTGAGGACTGAGAGGAAAGACTTCTCTGAAAGATATTTTAATGGATCTCTAAATAAAATAACAGTGTGAAATTGGTGTAAAAAGCATGTTGACGAATATATTTAAAAGTGTTATTGTTTAAGATGAAAGACAAAAAGAGGAAAAACCTGTATTATTGGTAAACCTGTTCAAAGAATATTGCACTGTTACTAGGCTGTACTTTATTGAAGTGTAATACATTCACTAAATAAAGGTTAAACGAGCTGAAAGGATACCAAGCTTCCCTTGTTTTTTCAAATGTATGTGAGCTCTGTTCATTATCTCTGTTTGACTTTTGTAAATTTTCCTTAGAAGAGACTAATAGAGAAAACAAATATTCTTTTTACCCCAGGACTGATATACTGATGAAGAGCTGAGCATCAGCGTAGAGCACTCAGGTGTGTGTTAACAGAATCTTACCCCTCTCAGGACAAAATTCATACTAAAGCCAGATTGTGCAATGCTCAGAAAAACTGCAAATCCCCCAATAGCTACACCTCAAACTCCACAGGCATCAGTTAGCATGTTAAATATTAATGACAGTTCAATTAGAAAAGGGCTGAACAATTATTTTTTTCAATGGTTACCAGGAGAACACCATTGTTCTCTTTCTCTATGTATTTGCACAGCAGCAGATCTACAACAGAATGGCTGAAAAACAATTGAACGTTTGAATGGGCCAGCCATGAAGTCCAGATTCGATTTAATTTAAATGCTGTGGCAGAACCGTGAGAGAGCTGTACACAAGAGAAACTTAGGATAACTTGATGAACCAAAGCAACATTGTGTGGTGTAAAAGAGTGGGTCAAAATTCCTTCGCAATGTGAGAGACTGATAACGTCATATAGAAAACTTCTTCACTGAAACACCTTCCGTGCAGTTTTCCCACACTTCTTACTACTTTCAGTATTGTTTTGTCATTCATGTTTGTATGACAGAGGTCACACACACTGTGTGTAAAACAGCCACACGCCTGATGTTGCAACACAGACTTCAGAGCAGCTGACTGCTGTTTCTTATGGGCTCATCATGATTCACTCAGGTTAACAGCTGGATGTGGTACAGCTGTGACAACTGAAGCCATCCACGTGACCCACCTCCCACGTGATCTTATTTCGGTCATTCCTGATCACCTTAGTTGGCGTCACCCATTTTGACATTGGGGCTTTCAAGCCATACATCAGCACAAATGTTTCTTTATACTATAGCGTATTGCCTGTTGTATTGTGTGCAAATAATTAGGGCTGGGCAATGTGAGGAAAATCTCAAATCAGAATATTTCTTTTTTGCCGTTTCACGATATATCTAAATAACCTAAAAAAACCCCCAAGTGTTATTTTCAACCATATAGTGGCTAAAATCATTGAGTATATTCAATGTATCGCCCACCCCTACTAGAAATACTTGTAAATATCTTCAAATACAGGAAGCTATCTGGGCAAAGCGATCTGGAACACGTAAAGTAGAATATCTAAACAAATGTAACCAGCTAACGTCAAACACAGGTTATACTTTATTTATCTTCTGTGTTTTCTCACACCGGTGTGTACGGTTTGTACACACATACAGAAAGACAATACTATGACATCCACTTCAAATTAGGAAATGATGCTATGATACATGATATTGAGACACAATATTCTAATCTAAATTTACAGCAAATAAAACGAAGCACAAATTCAAAGGTTTATTTTATTTTGTTTTATTTTTTTAATTTGTGATTTGGTGCTATTTCTGAACTCAAAATGTCCTGTTGTAATTGGACATTTTGAGCTAAGAAACAGCACCAAACTCCAACAACACTTCCCTCATGGTGCTTTATATTGTAAGGTCAAGACCCTACAATAATGCACAAAAACTCCAACCCCCTAGAGCAAGCACTTTGGCGACAGTGGGAAGGAAAAACTCTCTTTTAAAAGAGAGAAACCTTCGACAGACCCAGGCTCTGGGATGGGGTGGCCATCTGCCTCGGCCAGTTGGTGATATAGGAAGGAAGTTGGGAGAAGAAGAGTGGTTCTCTTTAACCACTCTGGTTTGAAAATTAAATTTAGATGCCAAATTTAAATGAATATTTTAAGCCACTTTAAGAGTTTTGTCACATAATCGCATGCGCGTTTCAGTTAAATTTTAGCGTGCACATGAGAAAGCCCTAAAAATGAAGTTTTGGCTCCTCAGTTTGGCATGTTTTTTGAAGCTGCTGACAATTTCTTTGTCAACCGCTGGGTTGCTCAACTTCATTGAGAATACTGGAGAAGGCCACTTTTTGTTAAGTTCGTTGTATACTGTCAGGGCGAGTTGTTCAATGTTCTCCAAGGACATTGTGTAGTTTTTGGACAAAATTTTGTTCCAGATCTTATGGGAAAGCTTCTGTATAATAAACTCAGATGTTCCTGGATCCGTTGTATCATTTTCTTGGCTCATAGCGTGCATTACCAGATCTTTAGTGACATTTTTCACCACATCCTTGTACTCTTCCCTGTTTTTAGAGACACTGAGGACTCTTCTTGGTAATGACAGCAGCTTTTTGGTGAAGGCTGGGACAGTAATATTATCAAGCTGTTCCCTCAGATTAAAAATCAAATATTTGTCCTTGCAGCTGTGTGCTTTGCATAGATCCTTGAGAATGGCCTTGTCTAGATTTTTCAGCCGTTTTGGGGACAAATCCAAATGTTTCTTCTTAATTTCAGGCCAGATTTTCTGAATCAGGCGATCGCTGATGCAGTCAGGAGTGAGGCGCTCTGTGAAGAACTTGTGTTTAGAGGAGACTTTTTCTATGGCCTGAAAAACCACCAACTGGATCACTCTGTTGACACACAACTTTTCCCCAATCAGACAATAATCCCTAATGACCAGACTGATGTCAGAAGGACTTAAATCTGAGCGAGAGTCTGCTGGCTTCACAGGCATTTCCAGGGGACAAGGTTCTATTTTATCAAAGTCTTGTTTGTCAGCTGTGAAGATTTTCTTCTGTGTTGTCCCAGATGCTTCCTGGTGATCCTGTGTAGAAGTTTCTCTCTTTTCACTCTGTGGGTGCAGAGCTTTCATGGCCTCCTCCAGTTCTTTCTGTTCTTTTTTAAATGCTTTGTTTGCTTCCTTAAATTTTGACATGGCCTTTTTAAGTTTTTCTTTTGTGTCGTTCACCACTTTCTGCTCTTCCAGGAGTTTCTTTTTTTCTTCTTCCAGGACTTTTTTCTCCCGCTCCAGACTCTCTCTCTGTGTTTGTTCTTTCCACAGAGCATTCCACAGAGTTTCTTTCAGATTTCCTTCATGTTTCTGAAGCTGCGTGAGCTCAGCAGACAGACTGTCCTTCTCCTGTTTCAGGATCAGGATTTCACTGTCCCTCTGCTGAAGCTGCTCTTTAAGACGGTTCATCTCAAGGTCAAAGTTTATGGTCTTTTCCTGATCTGAACAAGTCTGATCCCCTTTTTCTTTGGCGGCGCTGCTCATTTGAACTTTGCGTGAAGCTGATTGATCAGTGAGTTTTCCAGCTCGGATCTCATTTTGGTCCGGCTTGGTGCTTAACATTAAAATTTGGGCATTCAGCTGTTTGAGTGTCTCAGACATAGTGTTTTCGAAGGCTTTCCTAGCCCGAATAAAGTTGTCGAGTTTACTCTGTGGGAGAATGTACACAAATTTTGGTTTTCCTTTCTGGTAGCTCATTTGTGATATTTAACTGTGAAACAAATCTACCGTGGTACAATGAGTCAGATATTCAGATATGAATCAGGGTTTGAAGTTGTCTGTAGCAGAACTAAAGTTCGTTTAGAGACTTGCTCGTGACTGGAGGTAAGAAACGTGCTTGTCCTGTGTGCGGTTTCATCTGTCTATATATGGACTTGTGTTGACTGTGACGTCAGGCCTGATTCTCTTTCCTTTTATGTCTTAGACAAGCCCCGCCCACTGGCTCGTTGAAAATAAGTCCCGCCCACAACGAACAGGCTCTCAGAATTTTACAATTAAATTCATACATCAATGAGAAATGTGTTTTTTGTTTTTAATTTTGATTCATCCTTCTTCTACATTTACCCTAAAACCATTTTCACCACTGACACAGAGGCTCTTCTCTGTGGCATTTTCCACGCTCTCTTCACTTGCATCAGCCTCTCTCACATCTTTTTTCCCACTATTTGCTACACAGACCCTCTGCAGGATCGATGCTCTGCAGGACTTTATCACCGTTTTCAACTTCTGCCCACAGAGAGGAAATTCAGGTCAGTTCAAACACACACTAACAGAATCCAAAGCTGTACAGACCCTCATTAAACACTCACGCTTTACACACAGCTGTGGGTCAATATGAACGTGTCACGCAGGTGTACGAGGTCGGACTCCGAGATTTTTGCGACCTTCTGCTGCCACCTTCCTTTGCCTCGGTGGGTGTCTTTATCTGAGCATCCCTTTAGCCCCCACTATGACGCCCCTGGTAGCAACATTTAACTTTCCGGGATGTTTACAATCAGACAAAAAAGCCTCAGTTTTGAGCGTAATCAGCTCTTATTCTGACCTCACCACAGCACCATCTGTTCAACACGACGTCTGTGTGCAGACTCATGACGTCATGTCACACGTATTAAAACACATGAGAGAGATGCTGGTTCATCACAGCCATAAATATGTTAAAAATGAAGATATTTTACTGTGTTCAGGTATCAGATTTAGTGTTAATTTTATTCACTCATCCAGTGTTTGTTTAGCTTTTTCAAATGTTTCAGGTGCCAAAAAAAAAAACAAGCAAACAAACAAAACAAAAATCTTTGTTTACTTTAGTCTTAGTTCAAAGTTCAGTACGTGTACTGGCCTCGTACAGTAAACATTCAGTATTATTTGTAATATATGAGGCATTTTAATAGGAAAGGCTGTGTTTGGATCCACGTGTTTTCATGTTGTCTGCGAATATGAAAAGTGAGGCTCAGTGTTTGTTGTTAAACTTTAACCTTGCGTATTCCCTGCAATAAAACTAGACATTTGTTAAAAACTTCTTTTTGTTATTTGTTTCTTTTTACTCTATTTACTTTAGGTTTTATTGTAAGTCATCAAGTTTTCAGTGGAAATACCGCCAGTTATTGCTAAAGGGGCGGCTGACAACAGCAGGTGTGTACGCGTGTGTAAAATACCACAATGTGCCTTTAAGACAGCCCTCATGGGAGGATCAGACTACGAGGGTTTTTTTTAAACGCTGAACTTTGGCCGTTGGTTTCGTTTGTGTCAGAACTGCTGCTTGATTCATAATCAGCTGTCAGTGTTAACATGTAGCTGTGTCAGAGGCACGCAGAGACACGGGTGAACATGTCAGGTACTCGGACCAAGTTTAAGTACAACTGCTGGGACTTCTTCTTCACTTGTGTGGGCCTGCCGCTGTTCATGCTTGACGTTGTTTTGGATGTACTGGCTGCTGTGTCCTTTTATAAGGAAAGGGCCTACGTGTACCTCGGTGTGCTGGTGCTGTTTCTCCTGGGCTCGTCACTGCTCACTCAGGCTTACAGCTGGCTTTGGTACAGCTATGACGAGTTTGAGAGGAAGACAAAGGTCGAGAAGCTGCCGTCCCCGAGGCAGCTCAAGCTGCTCCACGTATTTCAACTGGGAATCTACTTCAGGTAGTTTTAAAAAAAATAATAATAATAATAACTAAAGTGCAAAGTGTCTGCTTTTGTTTTTGAAGTAGGTGTAAGCAGGGGATATTTAAAAAGTTCAGCTTATCTAAGGGTGCCACCCTGATCGTCTCATGTTAAGTTTACAGGAAATGCAGACTCGCAACCTGCAGTTACTACACTACAGTGGTGCACATGTTATGCACTGTGACTGGAGCACTCATGAGTCTGCTGCAATAAACTATCCACCAGTTACATCATTGGTTTCATTTTGCCCTGCTTTAAAATATGTCTGTGTGTAAACTCATAGTTGAAACCTGGGAAATAACTGAAACATGAGTCATGTCTGTTTCCTGGTTTACATTTGCTGAGCTGATGAGATGATGCAGCTCATTCCTTTCTCCACTCTGAGTGGGTGTGTGCTTTCTTAGAAATTTCATTCAGTGTATCTGATGGGAGGAGTGAGTTTTCAGTTGTGTTTCATATTTTTCTTTTTCGCAGGCATGCTGGAGTCCTGGAAATGGCCACGCAAAGCTTATACAAAAAGATCCCCGACCCTGAGAACGGTGCCAGCACACATTTGGGTTCCGCTGCAGATGAACAGGAGCCTGACTTCGAGAGCATAGCTGTGTCCTTGAACCACGATCTGAGCATGTTACGGATCATAGAGACCTTTTCAGAGAGTGCCCCGCAGCTCACTCTCATGCTCACCATCTTTCTGCAGAGTGGTCATCTGGATCTTGTGACAGGTGTAGTTCTTAATGGACATTGTTTCTTCTTCTTCTTTTTTTTGTTTATATTATTTAATTTATAACTTTATAGTTTGTGTAAACTGAACACAAACTGAAGGCGAAGTCTCCTTTTTGTCAAGTACATTTTTTTTACAACCATGTGTGTATGTGTGTATGTATGTATGTGACAGAGATATCCTGGCCTCAGTAAATACACAAAAATGTTATCTTATATAAAAAATTTGGTGATTCTGAGGCAATCAGGTAGGAATACTTTCCAGATTTGTTTGTTTTCAGACTCAGTTTTACAGAATCACCGGCTTAACAAGATTTCTCAGTCATGTTTGGACTTGTTCTAACACTGCCTCTCGTTTCCCCTCAGTGTTGAAGGCCGTCGGCTCGGCCTCTGCTATCGCCTTCACTGTGACGACCTACCATCGCTCAATGCGCTCCTACCTGCCTGACAAGGAGAAGCAGCAAATAACCTCATCAGTCATCTACTTCATCTGGAACCTGGTTCTCATCTCTTCTCGTCTCACTGCCCTCGCTCTTTTTGCCTCCGTGCTGCCCTGCTTCATCTTTGCCCACTTCATCTGCTCTTGGCTGGTTTTATTCTTCTTCGCTTGGCGATCCAAGACGGACTTCATGGAAAGTCCTTGTGGAGAATGGCTTTATCGAGCCACTGTTGGCCTCATTTGGTATTTCGACTGGTTTAATGTGGCTGAGGGGAAGACACGGTACAGGACTGCGCTCTATCACGGGTACATACTGACTGATATTTGCATCCTCTGTGCTGTGTGGTGCTGGAAGATGAGCACAGATCCTCCTGATTTTCTGATAGAGCCCATGCACGCTTTAATCACAGCTGCCTGTGTTGTTGCAGTTTACATCCTCGGTCTAATACTTAAAGTTATTTATTATAAGTTCTTCCACCCAAACCTTGACAGAGATGAGCTGAGCGGGGTCAGCACAGAGCAGCAATCTGTAGATGAGGTGGACTTCCGCATGATGAGATCTACAACAGAAGTCTCAGCACACTACAATAAAAGAATGAGGAAGCTGGCCAAGAATTTCTACTCATGACCTGCATCATTTGACATTCACAGGATGTGGAGGCTACAAAGAGACTGAGTCGTGCAGATGTCATGAAACCAGCTACTTTTTAAAGCTACATCATAAAGGCTGTGTGACATTGTGGATCACCTGCTTCCTAATCTACCACTGGTACATTCTCACAAGGTATTACTCAACTTAGTTTGGAGACGGATTCTTAAAAGCACTTTCTGCTCTTCATTAAGTGGTGCTACCGTCTAACAAAGCATTTCTAGAAAAGCAGTCATTTGTTTTCCTTTAAAAGGACAGGCTTTCAAGTCAATAACACGCATGTTTGAAACAGTTAAAGAGATCGTTTTGAAATGTTATTGCACTGCATTATCTTTTCTGAAGAAGATAACAGTGTTTAAAAAATTAATTAAAAGAAATCTTAATTATAACAATGCAATATTCTAACAATGTTGCACTATTGTAAACTGTACTTTACTCAAGTCTAAAGTACAAATGTTCTGTTTTACAGAATGAATGAGTTGCCTTAAAATCCCAAGAGAGCCTCTATGGACCTGAAATCTTGATTTCTTGAGCAATAGAGCACCTCTCTCTCCTAATACAGATTTACTCTGGTTTAGGTTTGAAACATGCGATAAGACTGACATTTTTGAGTAATATAGATGGTTCAGTGTCAGAGTGTTTTTCTACAGCGTTTGTCCAAGATCACTTGGACTGATGTGGATATAACACGATGCATCTAAAATACATTAAGGCTGCTATGTGGTGAAAAGATGCCAATACCTCCTGTTTTAATCCCAGTGTTGATGACCTTTAACATCAAAAATGTAATTGTTTTATTTTTTATGTTAAGCAAACTTAGACTTAAAAAGGTGTATGAAGCTACAAAACATATTTATGTCACATAGTGCCTACTTAAGTTTGTGTGATGTGTTTAGTTTAATTTATTCATCTATTGTAACAAAATTCCCAAGTTTGGGATAAAGTATATTTTGTCTTAATGACTCTAACACCGTCTAGGAACAAATATTATTATTATTATCATTATTAGTTTTAATGGAAATAAATCCTTTTATGACATGGCTATTCTGCAGTGGGTTATTTATGAATATGTGGTGAATTATTTATTTTTTTTAAATGGCTGAAAAACATGAAATATTAGGTTTAGGCCTACATGAAACAATAGTTTAAAGCTTTGTCAGCCACTTTCAGTTCTGTGTGCAAATGAGTCCAATCAAAAGGCGACAAATTTTATTATAAATAAAACACTTTCACAGAAAAGAAACAAATTCTATTGTAACTTATTTTACATAATGAATGCATTTTGGTGTATGTTGGAACAAACAACACTTCTTTATCTTAAATTGTAATTTAATTATTTTAGTTGTACAAAATACAATTGAGTTGTACTCTTATCTTACAAAATATAATAACACAAGTTATTGCCCTTCTTTTCTATTTCTTATTTGTACATTTAAAACAATCGGGGCCTTAGAAAGCAAGTGTGTTATTGTAGCACATTAACTGAGCAGGGAGGGGGTGCTGTTAAGTCATCTCAACCGAAGGGGATGATGTGTTGCACTCTGACCTTGACAGTGGTAGTAGCGCACTACACTGACGGACGAGTACAAATGCACCATCACTGACTTTGGCAGGTTGAATTTTTTTCAGCTGGTACAGGAAGTACATCGTCTGTGCCTTCCTGATGAAGTAGCTGATGTTTAGCTCCCACTTTTAGGACCTGGGAGATTATGGTTTCAAGGAAGTGGGAGGACATCACTGTCTCCACTGGGCAGGCCTGCAGGGTCTGTATTATGATCTACTTAAAACTCCAAATATGCAGCTAGAGTCCTTTTGCAAAAACAAAAAGCAAACAAAAGATTAGTAAAAATTTATGTTATGCAAAAAAAGTAAACTTGGTAACAGACTAAAGGAATATTTCATTCAAAAAATGTATGCAACAAGTAACGCATGTTTGAGCAGGATCTTATCAGCTGCTGCTCTTTATCACATGTTGCACACACATGGAAGAGTCTGCTTTAGGTGTGCTCTCAATACCGGTTTAAGTTAAGGAGCTGCATGGACAGAGGGTTTAGTGCAAAGGATGCTCACCTGTCTGCTGACATTCCTTCACCTGTAGAAACATTGTGTTTGCAAGAAAATGAAATGAAAGCACTGATTCGTTTGGCAGCTGCACTGTATGGATGGATGGAAATTGTTTTGTTTAGGCCATAGTGTCTTGTTTTTATGCACGAATACCTGCTGTCATAAGCATGCTTACAGAGAAACTCAACTCAGCATATTTGGCAAGTAGTTAAAGTGGAACTGGTTATGTTTCATATTGTTCTGGTTTTCAAAGATGCAGGAATACAAAATCCTCACCACAGAGTTTCTTGACCTGGGTGCCACACTGACTGTCACTATCATTCTGCAGATAGATGCAGATTTTGTGAGAGGGCCAGTTTCTTTTTCAATTTTAGGCCATTTTCATTTAGAGAAGATTCCTGATTCCAGCTTGTCACAGTGTCTTGGGATGTAGCAGTAAGAATAATAATACTGTTTCATGAGAAAATGTGATTTTATTTGCAATTTTGGTCAACTTCCTTTAAAAAAGGGGCCAATACTTGCAGGCTTTTACAATTAAAGTACAAGTACAGCACTTTCAAATCTAAACATTTATTTTGCATTTAAATGCACTTCTATGAAATGTGAACATAATAATATTTATAATAGATGAGGTGTGTTAAAACTCTCAGACTGTGATCAATTGCAGATCTTTTTTTTTTTTTTTTTTTTTTTTTACACTAAGTTCTACTGATTTTTCAATGGAAATATCACAGCATTGTTAAAGGGAAACCTGTCATTAGGAGGAGTCTACATGCATGGAATGCGCCGATACATCTTTAAGACGCTACTGAAAAAAATGGGTGGATCAGTTTCTAGGAGGTTTTTTTTTAAAACCAAAGTTTGGTTCTCACTGTCAGTCATTCACAGGTTATATGTGAGTTGTAATCAGCTGTCAGATTTTAAGATGCAGCTGTGTTAGAAGCAGGCAGCGAGACAGGGAACATGTCAGACACTCAGGGTGAGTCTAAATACTCCTGCTGGGATTTTCTCATCACTTGTGTGGGCCTGCCCTTGTTTCTGAC
Source organism: Oreochromis aureus (assembly GCF_013358895.1). Classification (NCBI taxonomy): domain Eukaryota; kingdom Metazoa; phylum Chordata; class Actinopteri; order Cichliformes; family Cichlidae; genus Oreochromis; species Oreochromis aureus. The sequence continues at coordinate 27,761,499 of NC_052962.1, read as the reverse complement.
TGACATAGGGCTGGATATATGGGCCGCTGTTATCTTCTACCAAGAAAAGGCATATGCCTGCCTCGGTGTTCTGCTGCTGCTACTTGTGGGGTCAACACTGCTGGCTCAAGCTTACAGCTGGCTTTGGTACAGCTATGACAATTTTGAGATGAAGACAAAGGTTGAAGGCCTGCCTACCCAGAGGGAGCTCACAGTTCTGCACGTTTGTCAGCTCGGAGTTTACGTCAGGTAGTATTAAAACAATAATAATGTGTATAAAGGCTGAGGCTTGTGTGGGAAGCTTAAATTTATTTGCCTGTTTCTAGACGGGTGCAGTTTTTTGTAGAGTAGTTCATTGGAAACACAAGCTAATTTGTTGTGCAGCTAAACTGTAATTCCACTACAGTGGTGCACGTAGTATACACAGTAACTTCAGCAAGCCTCAGTCTGCTGCATTAAGTAATCTACACATTATATCATCTATTTCATTCCCTATTTTTTTTGCAATATTTCTGTGTTCAAATCAACTGTTGTGAACATGAGAATATTAGAAACACAAGCTGTTTCCTTGGTTTCAGAAGATGAACTGAGGACACATTTTATTTCCTTCATCATTAGTGGGTAAACTGGTTTCATTTGCTCCTTTTCACACAATGAATACCTGCTGGCTCACAAGAATGGTTCCAGAGAAATTCATCTCAGTGTAGCTAGAAGGAGGATTCGGTCTGACTGGTTATGCTTCATATTTTTCTGTTTCTCAGGCATGCAGGAGTCCTGGAAATGGCAGTACGAAGCATGTACAATAGGCTCCCTGACCCTGAAAAAGGTGCCAGTACACCAGAAGAACAGAAACCTAAGACTGAGGACATTACCGTGTCCTTGACCCACGATCTGAGCATGTTACGGATCATAGAGACATTTTCAGAGAGCGCCCCTCAGCTCACGCTCATGCTCACCATCATTCTGCAGACGGGCCACCTGGATCCTGTCACAGGTGCAGTTTTACATTTTTACACAAAAATGTATTTTTGAAATCTGTCAAAAAAAAAAAAAGACATCTAGAATGGACTGAATTCACTGAACTGAACCCATGTTTTTAAACATGGTGGGTGCAGGACATTGTTTTATTCATTTGTAAGTCTGGTATGTTTTAGAAAGCAATGAGAGTCACTGTGTTCTTAATGATTTAAGTGAGTGCTGAAGTCTTGAAGTAGAAACACCTATAGGAATGTCAGTTAAGGTATTTAAGGGTAAATTCTGTGGTGTCTGAGGTGGATAAGGGGAGGAGGTGGATTGCATGAAAGAGAGTCTGAAAGGGAGAGTGACGCAGAGCACAGATTTAAACCGTGCAAAGCGGAAGCTGATTGGCTCAAAGAAGGGGGGCGAGAAAACGATTGGACTAGAGTAATGATGTTAGTGTGTCCCATGTGATGACATGATTATAAAATCAATAGCCAACCTGAGATTTCAGCACATTGTGCTAAGTTGAACAGGTCAATCCTTTCAATAACACTTCTACAGATTTTATTTCATGTCATCGCTTATGTGAACATTCAAGTTCCCCAGTAGGACAAGAGAGTTCCCGGCCAGGGTCCTTTCAGCAACCAGCCCAGAGACTCCAAGATTGTCAGGTACACTGAACTGTTATTTGGCACATGGACGCAGGCAACAGTCAGCACCTCTTCCCTGAACTGAAGGCACAGGGAAGCAACCCTTTCATCCACTTTGGAAAACCGCAATGGAAAGTCACCAAGCCAGAGGAGATACAAATATATCCACCCCTGAGCGCCGGCTGTCACTGTGAGCAACTCCAGATAAGAACATAGTAAAATGGTAAATGGCCTGTATTTGTATAGCGCCTTACTAGTCCCTAAGGACCCCAAAGCGCTTTACGCATCCAGTCATCCACCCATTCACACACATATTCACACACTGGTGATGGCAAGCTACATTGTAGCCACAACCACCCTGGGGCGCACTGACAGTCTATCCCCTCTCCAGACCCCATTATATCATCCACCTGACACCACCCATATCCAAACCTAAACAAAAGTGGTAATGAATATCACAGTTACTGATCAGGAATAAGTATCAAAAAGTATAAATCAATCAAATAATTTTGCCTTCACTCTAAAACACATTCAAGGCTCCTACATTATTCTGACACTGTCTCTTGTTCCCTTCAGTGTTGAAGGCTATCGGTTCAGCTTCAGCTATCGCTTTTAGCGTGACGGCCTACCATCGCTCAGTGCGCTCTTTCCTGCCTGACAAGGAGAAGCAGCAAATAACCTCATCAGTCATCTACTTCATCTGGAACCTGGTTCTCATCTCTTCTCGTCTCACTGCCCTCGCTCTTTTCGCCTCCGTGCTGCCCTGCTTCATCTTCACCCACTTCATCTGCTCTTGGCTGGTTTTATTCTTCTTCGCTTGGCGATCCAAGACGGACTTCATGGATAGTTCTTGTGGAGAATGGCTTTATCGAGCCACTGTTGGCCTCATTTGGTATTTTAACTGGTTTAGTGTGGCCAAGGGGAAGACGCGGAACAGGACTGCGCTCTATCACGGGTACATACTGACTGATATTTGCATCCTCTGTGCTGTGTGGTGCTGGAAGATGAGCACAGATCCTCCTGATTTTGTGATAGAGCCCATGCACGCTTTAATCACAGCTGCCTGTGTTGTTGCAGTTTACATCCTCGGTCTAATACTTAAAGCTATTTATTATAAACTTTTCCATCCAAACCTTGACAAAAATAAGATTAAAGGGACCAGCACAGAGCAGCAACCTGTAAATGTGCCAAAAGTACTAGGTGATGAAGTGGACGCAGCCCCCTCCCCACCACCACAACCATGTTGTAATAAAAGAATGAGGAAGCTGGCTGAGAGCTTCTACTGCTAACCTGTTTCACTTTCACAGGAGGCTGTAAAGAGACCGAGTCATCACAGGGCTGTGTGTGATTAAGGACTCTAACCTTCTGCATGATTAACCACATATACAGTCTACTCCAGTTTATGATTTCTGCTCGCTATTAACTGGTTCTACTGTCTAACAAAGCATTTAAAGATGCCATTCAATATCTGTTTTCCCTAGCTTTAGGCTACGTCCACACGTACCCGGGAATTTTTGAAAACGGAGATTTTTCTATGCGTTTGCACCTTTCGTCCACACGTAAACGGCGTTTTCAGTTACTGAAAACGGAGATTTCTAAAAACGCCTGCCAGGGTGGATATTTTCGAAAACTCCGTTTTTTGCATTTACGTGTGGAGGAGGAAAACGGAGAAAACGCAGCGTCAAAGGTGTGCGCCTTTTTTGACGTCACACTGTGCGCCACGTTATTGTTTCGGTGAAATGAATTTCTACAATACTGTTACTGTTAATTGTACTCTCTGCAGTGTTTAAATGCTTACATATACACACACAGTTACTGTCCCTCCACACATACGACTCGGTTCTGCTTCTATGCCCCATCTTTGTTTACTATTTCCCACCGAGGCGTCTAGACTTCTGATTGGCCAACATTTCCACACGGTTAGCAATATATCGCCACCTGTTGCTTTGGCATGTTCCTAGCAGCGTTTTCCTTCATTTCTGCCTTTACGTGTGGACGGGATTATTTTTTAAAACGAAAACGGAAAATCTCCGTTTTCAAAAATACCTGCGTACGTGTGGACGTAGCCTTAATCTTCAGGTGTGTAATGTGCTTGTATGAAGTAGTTATTCTTTGGCTATGAAGACATGCCCTTTCCATGAGTTTCCAGTGGCTGTTCAGTCTTAAAGAATATAGTGGTGATTTTTAATTAAAATCATTTACGATAATTTAAAATACACAAAACATTTCATAAATAATATTTCAGCTTCCAGAAAAGGAAGCAACGATATTTCCTGTTTTTAAAAAGTATATATGTATATAATTTGTTTTTTCTGTCTGCATGTCATTGTGTAAATTACTAATTTAAATTGAAATATAACTCAATTTTTAAGATGTCTTTAATTCTGAAAAACAGCAGATTTTTTTTTAATTTTTATGGAAATTTTACTCTATTGAGACTTCTTAGTACCAAGATTTGTTTGATATATAACCCTCAAGATGTTTTGTTTACATTGATATGTTTTTGTTAAACTCTGATGTGAGCCTTCCAATTTCACCTGCTTTGGATGTTTTCAGCTCTTTCAATGTGCTCAATCAGCAGTGATCAGCCTCATCTCAGTCTTCTATCAACATGCTATCAGGGTTTAAAGCCACATTTTAATGAATAATTTGTTTAAGGCATAGTCAGAAACACATCATATGAAGGTTCTTTGTTATAAATGTTTATATTTGATATTTTATTTGTAATAGTTGGTTACACTTGCCTCCTGGCTAATTTCATGCTTGTTTAAAATTCAGGTGCTGTTTACATATAATCAGTTTTGTGTTCTTAGTATCAGCCTGAGTGTGTGCAGAGAGGCTGCTGGTGTTAGATGCAGGCTTCTTTCTTTATTAGCATTTTATTCTGGGTTTTCTGTCCTGACACAAACCTCACATGAACTTGTGTCTACTTCTTGTGTCAAAGCAAAATCATTCCTGTTATAACCACAACACAAAATTCTACATAATTTTACATCATCTCATGGTGGGTAAAAGTCCTTTGAAACACTCCTGATGACTCCAAATGTTTATCATTTCTATGTTTGGACCAAGCCCCACTTCTGATAAATTGGTCAGCAAATCTTACCACAAGGTTTTGATGGGAAATGGGCAAACTGAACAAATCAGTGAGGCAACAATCTCCTTTGTGACTATGAAAGTACTTCCCTCTCTTATCACCCTGACACATTTTCACATCGAAAGCTCCCAAGCTTCAAAAATTAGTTAAATCAACCAAGTTTCTTATTTGTTACAAATAAAGAAAGAAAATATATCACACATGAAATTTTATGACAGAAAATAGACTTATTACCTTAAAAACTTTAGGAAATGATCTGTGTGGTTTGTCTGAATACAACTGAGATGTTTTTCATATGGATTAATCTTGCATTAGAAACTAAAACTTGTTCTTTCTATACTGCAACAATTCTTATGAAGAACTCCAATGAGAATCTTTTGAAAGTTGTAAGTTGTATTTATACTAAATATGTTGTGAATATTTTCTGTGGTTTAAATTTGTAATTCAGTTTCTTCTCAAACAGTTTTTCCATATGAAATAAAAAATACAAACTGAGTCTGAAATTTTAAAACATGTATTTACATTAAATAATTAGCAATAATTATTATGATAGTGTTTAATTTTCAGGGTCTCTATTTGACTCCAAATGGCCTCACATGTCTTTGAAAATTAGAGGAAATATATAAAATAAACAGAATTCTTTTGTACATTAGCATGTTTACCATGGAAAAAAGGAACAAATAAATTCCACTAAATATTACATGATCAGTATTAACTATTATGTATTATTTAGAGCTATGGTATATATTTCAATAGACACTGAACATGCTGAATGGACGCAAAGGTCTCTTAGTTTTCTACATTTTTGCTTATTTTTACTTGGATTCACACTTTGTTAAAGCTGCTTTTCATATTCTGATCTACAATAAAAACACCACAAATCAGGGATTGTGATTGTTTAATTGATCCTAACTGTTTTACAGGAAAGGAAAAAAGAAACTCTTCTTCAAAAGCAGAAACACATCAGACTGTTGAGAAGAATATGAACATATGTTCACTCCAAACATTCATCTCGATCCCTCGACAGAAGCAAATTTCTTTAAACTCTGAGCCGCTGTGTATGTAGAGTGTTCATGGAGACCTTACAGATGCAGTGCAGACAGAACAATGAAGTAAAAAAGTTGACCACTCTAAGATAACACTTAATGACAATGCAGATGATTTTCCAGTTAAGCATATGGACAATGGTTAAAAACAGAATATAAATATGCACACAGTGACACGTGACACAAATAAAGCTACACAGAAAAATATTTAAACTACAAGCAGAAAAGTATTGCACTGTCATATTTCTTTGTTTTGTGTGCACAAGTGTGGACTGTCATATGGATTAGTGATGATCACTTAAAGTAACTGCGAAGTTTTAGTGATCTCTTAATTCTCATATATTTCAGTTTTGACTGTAGATTTCTGTAAATGTAACAACTTTCATACATTAAAAAAAAAAAAAAAAAACCCAATATCCTGATCCTGATCCCAACCAAGCATTTATCATTTGATAAATGGTTTGATAAACAATTATTGGTTATTTAATAAACCAAATAATTTATGTAATAATTTAGTTGAAAGAATTGGGAACTTATCTACCACTGTCTTCACAGCACACCACTGGGATTTAGACAACAGTCGGCTTTATTCATCACTTGTGGGGATGTGTTTGGTTTAAGTGAAGGAGCCTAAAGAAGACAGGGCAAAGGGCGCCCCCTGGCTAGCGCCAGTGGAAGGTGCAAGCATAGGACATAAGATATGATTTAACCACATTTTGTCACAATATACAGTACTTTTAAAAAATACTGTATCATGATTTCTTATTTTTCAGCTTATCCCACGGCTGCAGTAATAGGAATACCAATCACAATGGCTGTACAAAGGTCTAGTATTATTGTGGATGGCCATATTGAAAAAATAAGACCATGCGTAAGAGTTAAAAAAAAATAATAAAAAAATGCTCATCATCAAATCACCAACCTGAACTGATCAGTAGGCGACCTGCTCTAAACACATTTCTGTGTGTTTAGATAACAAAAGCTAGTGTTTATCTCACTCACTCATTCCATGTTTGTTTACTTTGTTATCAGAGCTGACACTAAAGTAAAATCTTTGTTTACTTTAGTTTTAATTCAGACTTGACCTGATCTGATATCAGACAATTTAAAGTTAAAACACTTGCACATCAGCAATAGTTGACAGAAAGTGTTCAGATAAACTTTTTTGATGTTTATCAGATATTTGGATCTGTGACAGTGATTTGATGCATTAATTGTGTTGAAAATTTGGAAGTATACAAACATCTACTACTTGATTATTTGAAAAGGTTTTTTTCAAACAGCACAACGAGTTTGTGTTGTATTCTGTTTATTCTGTTTATGGGGCATAAGCTCGAAGGACACGTGTTGGGAGTGAAAAATAGCTTTATTAACTTTATTAACTTAACACTGGTATGAGAAGATCTGAAATATAAATGGTTTAATGCATTCGTAACAATCTCTGCTGATATCAAAAGTCCAGATCGTTGCTTATTTTTCATTTTTCTCTCATCAATCTTAATGTGTTGATGTTGATTTTTTCTTATTCTTTTATTTTTGTTTTTACAGTTTTAAATTGTTTTAAGTTGTATTCATGTCTTGATGGACATACTACAGTTGATTATATGTATGCATGTGTGTAAAATGGTACAATATGTCTTTAAGATGGGTGGATATCAGCTCATATCATGGGTAGATCAGTTTCTAGGAGGTGTTTTTTAAACACTGGCCCTTTCAGTTTCAGTTCATGAGCTGTCTTAAACCTTAACATATAGCTGCTTCAGAAGCAGGCCATCGAGGCAGCATGCCGGGCTCTGAGGATGAGTTTAAATGCTGCACTCGGGACTTTCTCTTCACTTGTGTGAACTTGTTGTCTTTCCTGCTTGATATAGGGTTGGATATATGGGCTGCTGTGTCCCTCTACAAGCAGGAGGCCTACGTGTACTTTAGCCTCCTGCTGCTGTTTCTCTTGGGCTCGTCCATGTTGGTTCAGGTGTACAGCTGGCTGTGGTACCGCTACGATGATTTTAAGATGAAGACAAAGATTGAGAAGAAGCCGAGCCAGTGCCAGCTCAAGCTGCTGCATGTTTTCCAGCTGGGGATCTTCTTCAGGTTGTTTCATGGTGATATTTGTGTGTTTATAGTGCCCCAGGCACCATCCTTACATTTCCTCACCTGTTCCTAGAAATATTTGATTTATAGGAAATAAATTTACATGAACTTGTTTGTTTGGCAGCTGCACTACAGAAGTACACACGTGTAGTAACATTAAATCATCTACAAATTATTCTGTTTAATTTCCTCTTGACTTTAGGTTTCTGTTTATAGACCCATGAATCATACATCCAATTTCTTTTCAGTATATAAGCTAATCACATCAATCGCTGACTTACTTGTTTACTGCTTATGTTCTGTGGATCTTTCTTTTCTTTATTATAATTGGGTAAAGCCTGTTTTGTTCGGACGTTTGTTGCTCCTTTTCTGCTTCGAGATATTTTGAGCTCAGCGTGTCTGGCGGGAGGATTTGATGTAACTGGTTCTTCTGGTTCTCAGGTATGCAGGAGTCATGGAGAAGTCTGTGCAAAGCTTATACAGAAAGCGCGCTGACGCTGAGAGTGTGGCCAAGTTTCTGAGACAGGATCTCCGCATTTTGCGCTTCATAGAGACGTTTTCAGAGAGCGCCCCGCAGCTTGCTCTCATGCTCACCATCATTCTGCACGAAGGTCGGCTGGATCCTGTTACAGGTACAGTTTGTTACTCAGCTTTTGATCACGTGTACTTGGATCACTCAGGTGTAGCTTTTTGTTGAAAGTAGATTTCAGAATAAAACCTCATTCAAAGGTTTCTCATCTATTTATAACCTGAATTCCAAAAGGGTTGGGATGCTGTATAAATTGTAAATAAAAACAAATTCCAATGATCTGCAAATTAATTAACACTTATTTTATTTACAACAGAACATAGGAAATATATCAGTCTATCATCAAGCTTATTTTGAGTTTGATGGCAGCAGAATGTGTCAATAAAGTTGGAACAGGATCAAATTTCCCACTGTGTAGTTTGCCCTCTTCTTTTAACGACAGACTGTAAATGTGTGGGAACTGAGGAGACCAGCTGCTGGACATTTGGGAGAGGAACACTGTCCCATTCTTGCCTGATGTAGGATTCTAGCTGATCAACAGTTCTGAGTCGTATTTTTTGTTTCATGATGCTCCGAATGTTTTCAGTTGGTGAGAGATTGTGACTGAAGGCAGACCAGGTCACCCAGACTCTGTCATGAAGCCTTTATAATACACGGACTATTCAATAGTGGACATTTGTTGCACACAATTGTTTTTCTTTGGCAGAAACTTAAACAACTTAGTTAAATCAACACAACTTATTCATATTCAATAAGCCTGCTCATTTTGTGTTGATAAAATGTGATGAAACATGTTTAGATGAAGTAAGTTGAGCCTTGTAATCTGGAACTATTCAATAACTTTTACCCCAATACTACTTGGTCACTACATATTACATAATGTTCAACAAAGTCTAGAGTCCGGTTTACATAAAAATTAAATGGACTTACAACAACTACCATTCTCCTATCCTTATCCGGGTTCTGGGGGGGCTGGGGCATAACCCCAAAGTGATAGGTTAAGAGGCAGGGTACACCCTGGACAGCTCACCAGTCTATCACAGAGAGACAAACAACCATTTACACTCACATTCAGGAGCAATTTGGAATCACCAATTAACCTAACTCTAATTGTGTTGCTGTTAACTGTGGGAGGAAACCAGAACACCCAGTGGATTGTGGATTTGAACCACAAAGCGATGGCATACACGTGGTGTGTGTGTAGCTGTCTGCCTCTTATAACTCCAGTGGTTTTCCTGCTGTTTTTCAAATCTCATGTGATCTTGTTAATTTTATGAGTCCAGAAACTAACCACTCTTACTAGATTGTAACAGGTCATCTCAACAGGAACAAATTAAGTTGCCTTGTGGGATTTTGAACAGCTGTAGCCGCTTCTTGTTCTTCGATAAGCTACGTTCGAGCCAGCTCGGATCAGCCAGAACTCTGTTATCGTGTTTCCTAATTGGTAGATGTCGTTCAATGTCCTCCATCGAGTGTGTCACCAGACACGGCAGCAAACATCTCCACAGGACAATCGGGCTCTCCCAAGCCCAGGTTGATTGAAATTGCCACCCAGGGTGTCAATTGGCTTCCCGTTAAGTATCGCATTCAATTCAAAATCCTGCTGCTTACCTTCCGAATTATTAACAATATAGCGCCAAGCTACCTCATTGAGCTACTTAGATTATACACCCTTACTAGAGCACTAAGATCATCTTCCCAGTCACTCTTGGTACTGCCGAGATCCCAGCTGAAGACTAGAGGTGACCGCGCGTTTGCCTTGGCTGCACCCGATTTATGGAATAACCTCCCCGTCGCTATCCGCGAGTCTGATTCCATCCATTCCTTCAAATCACGGTTAAAATCCCACTTATTTAGCCTCGCCTTTTCTACCAGTTAACGCTTGCTTGTTAGTTAGCTTAATGCTTATTCTTATCTTCGGCTTATTCTTAATTACTTTTAATCATTTTTAATTTTTTGACTGTTTTATCCTTTACACTTAGATTTCTTTTATGCTCTTATATGCAAATCTTTTGCTTTTGTGTTTTGATGCCATTCAACCTGCTAGCATGGTTTGGTACCTTGCCATAGCCCTCATCCTTCCCTGTTACTTCATCTTACTCTCTTGCATGTTAAGCACTTTGGTACACCACTGGCTTTTAAATGTGCTATATAAATAAAGTTTGTTTGTTGTTGTTGATGTGAAAATGTTAAATGCCAAATGATCGCTGTTTCTGCGAAAACAAACATCATACAGTCTAAATAATAAAATACTGAATGACAAAAAATGTTTGAAAATATTTGGGGTTGCTTTTTGAACTCATAAATTACTTGGATCTTCTAACAAAGAATCAGCGTTTGTTCTGACTCTGCCCCTCGCTCTCTCCTCAGTGTTGAAGGCCATCGGCTCGACTTTGTCCATCGCCTCCTTTTTGACCACCTACGATCACTCAATGCGCGCCTTCCTGCCAGAGAAGGAAAGACACCACATGATCTCATTAGTTTTCTACTTCATCTGGAACCTGGTTCTCATCTCTTCTCGCATCGCTGCTCTCGCTCTTTTTGCCTCCGTGCTGCCCTGCTTCATCTTCGCCCACTTCATCTGCTCTTGGCTGGTTTTATTCTTCTTCGCTTGGCGATCCAAGACCAACTTCATGGATGACCCTCGTGGAGAATGGCTTTACAGAACCACTGTTGGCCTCATTTGGTATTTCAACTGGTTTAGTGTGGCCAAGGGGATGAGGATCAGGTCCATGCTCTATCACGCGTATATCCTTATTGATATTTGCATCCTCTGTGGTTTGTGGTGCTGGAAGATGAGCACAGATCCTCCTGATTTTGTGACACACCCTTTAACCACGGCTGCCTGTGTTGTTGCTGTTTACATCCTTGGTCTGTTATTTAAATTTATTTATTATACGTTCTTCCATCCAAACCTTGATAAAGATAAGCTGAGAGGGGCCACTGTCACAGAGGAGCAACCTGAAGATGAAGAGCGATCTCATTCAGTTCCTACACGTCCCCTTAAGGCCACTGACAATAAAAGAATGAGGAAGCTGGCCGAGAACTTCTTCTGCTGACCTGCATCATTTGACATCCACAGGACATGAGATTAGAAAGAGACTGAGTCATGTAGGTCACAAGGCTGTGTGGGACTGAGGACTGAGCTGCTGCCTGATTACAGATACAATATCGAATTATTTTACTCAGGTTGATGTGGGGATGAATGTACAGAAACTCTTTATGCTCTGTATTAACTGGTGCTTCCCTCTAATGAAGCATTTAAAATGCCTCACTTGTTACATGCTTGTATGAAATAGTGATGGGTTGACAATAAGATGAGTTTGCTAATGCTAATGAATGGGTCTGCCTCCCTAAAATATATGACAGTATTAAACCAGTATAAAAATCATGTTTAAAGGATTTTAATTGGCCATTTTAAAAGAACGTGGAATGGCATTTCTATATTTGTGTGTGTGTGTGTGTGTGTGTGTGTGTGTGTGTGTGTGTGTGTGTGTGTGTGTGTGCGTGCGTGTGTGTGCTTTTTAAATTCCCATTTTAAATTCCCTTGTGTGGATGTGTCCATTTTCTTACACAGTAGCGTTGATGTAGGAGATGTGAAATAGGTATAAAGGTATTAATGAGGTACTGACATAGAAGCAGCAAAAATACAGAAAGTGAAAGAAATAAAATATAGAAAGAATAATAAAACCATTCTGGTTGTAGGTGTTAACATGCAATTTAACACCTACTATGTAATTGAGGGGTGAAGTTGTCCATGTGTGAATGTGTACACGTGCATGTGTGTGCAAATGCATAAATATACAAAGAACTCAGAAAATCTCAGATCTTTGTGTTGCTTAGTGTGGAAAAAGTAAGGAAACAACTAACTTCCATATGCTGGTCTCAGGTGTTCTTTTTTTCTTTTAATTCTCTTACTTCACTTAATTTTCCTCCTTTTTGTGGTCAGTGTGTTTACATATATTAATGTGTCAGTACTGCGTTCCTGTAAAAGAAGCAAAATGTGCACAGGTTTTAGATTGTGGATGTTTGGGATCAGGGCAGAAGTTTCAAAGGGTCAAGATGAGAAGGTCACAGAGGAATCACCGACCTTCCAGTGACCTGCCTCTAGCATATTAAAGGGTCCAGCCTGTGCTGTGCAGGCTGCTCCTGGGATTTGTACACAGTTAAACTGCTTATTCACGTTTCACAATGTGATGTAACAAAGCAAGTACTTTGACATTTTTACTGCAACCATATTTCAATATTTTCCAGCCGGCCATTTGTGCTGTTGCAGCTGTATGATGAGCCAGAGCTGTGCAAGCTCAAAGTGATTTTGAATACATTGTGTTAAGGTTAAACAGTGAGTTTAAAGCACATCTCTCTGGCTTCTAGTTAGAGATCAGATCCTGTGAGACACTCACAGAGGGAGATTTTTAGTTAACTGTTTCAGTTAATGCAGCTCCAATATGAGCTACTTGTGACAACCACTAAAAACCCCCATTAACACAAACTTACAGCAAGCACATGATAAATCCATAGTAGTCTGTAAAAAATAAGCCGGCCTTGTACCAGCACAACCACTGCTACCAATTTCACACTTAAATTGCCGAGTACTACGCCATCTAGTGGTAAGTACTACAGCCTGAGAGAATGCCTGAGTCTGTGAGCCTGAGCTCAGACCTAATGCATTGACTTAACTTATTTACAAACAACTCTGATCCGCCATGGCAGAAGTGTAGCAAAAGTTACACATGAAAAGAAAGTAACTGAAACTTATTTGCAAATTTACAAATCTGATCACACAAACAGCCAGTTGACTTAGTTTAGCAGAGAGCTGTCAGGTTTGTTTCATCTGTTTTTTATCAGTTGTTGATGAATTTGTGGCTGCTCCATGTCAGTGCAATTTATGAAATATAAGGTTAGCAGATTTTGACAATTAGATGGACTATTCTGCATTCAATGTTGTACACAATGAAAAAACAAGCAAGCAATTCAAATGAGATGAAGCATAAACTATTTTATTATTTAAGACATAGAAAGCAAAAAGTTGTTCAAACTGTTGACAGTTGTCTTTTTTCACTTGATTAAATATGCTAAACATTTGCAAATGGTAACAAAGAATAAAAAAATCATTCCAGTGCTGAGACAAAAAAAGAGATGAGATGAAATAAAAGTCGAGTTAAACAAAATTCATTGTGGATATGCTAATTTCATCTAAACCTGTTATAAGACAGTCAAACAGATCTCAAATCATATATCTGTGAGAATAAACTTTAACTTAAACATTGAATCTAAAGCTGAAAATTTCACCACTAAATTACAAAAGACGATGTTTTTGTTGTGGTTTCAGATGCAATGTTTGAAATTAATGATCAAAGAGTGTTAACGATTGTTTGACAGCAGTTTTTAGATTTAGTTTCCTTACATTTTTTGACTATTTGATAAACAAAAAAATCTTTGTTATAAACAGGTAAATGATATGTTAATTAACAAAATTATGTTAAAAATGTATTCATCTGGAAAACACTCTGAAAGCCTAGATGGACGCAACATTGAGAATGTGACCTTTGTATTTCATTTTGTATTTTTTGTGAATTAACTTATAGTCACTCATAACATCATTTTCATGTTAATAATTAATAGAATTTCCTTTTCTCACTCAAACAAAATCAGACCGTCACAGCTGGATTCACGAGTTATTAGTTGAAAACAAGTATCATCATTTTCAGCAGATTTGCAGTTTCTTTGGCTCATTAAAACATTTCATCCAGACTTTTAATGGCTTCATTTTTAGTTATTTTTTTCCATTGATCTGGAATCGCTCCTCTGCCCTCAAACTTTAACCCATAGTGCTCTTCCAGTTGTGTTTGAAATTGACATACAAACCATTTCCAATATGCCAGTTTAGACCCATCAGGAGTGATTCTCCAGGTATCATACGGTGGACGAGCAGTTTTGTACTGTTTGTAGGGAATGTATTTCTCTGAATCACCCTTAAGGCAAAAACTGCGATCACTTGAAACATTTGTTGTGCAGAAGTTGACACTGAACTCTACTGTGTCTCTACGGTGCCATCCCTTTATCCCATCAGGTCAATGAAAAGGAGTGCTGTGGCCATCAGGACTGTGATCTTTCATGGTGTTGGTACAAACAGCTGCACAGAATGGACACTTTACCCAGCAGCAGTTACACAGCTGATCTATGAGGATTTCTTCAGACTTCTGCCTGGATTCATTCAGCTTATCCAGGGAGAGGCTGCTCATCTGCTCAGTGATGGACGTAAATCCTTTCTCTATCTCTTCCTTGAGAAAGTGAAAATCTTTTATGTCACTGAAGTTTTCAGAACAAATCTTGTCAAATGTCAGCTCATCCTTTAGGGCATTAGAAAATTCCTTCAGCCACATGTCTGTGTCTCCTCTCTGATTTTGGACCTTTCGTGTTGCACTAAATAAAGCCTGACTTACAGTTGTTTTGATGTCATCAGCATTTTTCTTGAGTATTTCCACAGCTTCATCTTTCTGATCTCTGAAGATGTACTTCTCAACTTCTGCTTTAATGAAAGCTTCCGTTTGTCTCCTTGGATTTATGATATATGTGATGAAATCATCAAAGTTTTCTTCTTTTTTAGCAAGTGACTTCAACACATGTTTCTCCAAGTCCTGCCTGGTCCCATTGAATGCTGGGAAATTACACCTCATCTTTCCAGCGAGATCAATGGCAGTCTTGTTACAGACAGCCTCAAGAGTGGAAACTTTCAGCCTTTCACAGATCAGTTCTCCAAGCACAACAGCAGATGAATTTTCTTTACAAAAGCTTCTAAAAACTGTGTAAAACTGTGTTTTCTTGCTTTCTAAATAAGTGATTGGATCATTGTTCAGCTTAAATTTTTTGTGTGACTCTTGAATCCAACTTTCTGCCCTGTAGAACACATAGAGCAAGAGATCAACTTTAAACTCCTTGTTTAAAGTGTATTTCCTCTCTGACAGAAATTTCTGCACTTTTTCTGTCACATGATTGGCCATTTCATGCAAATATGTTTGCGTGTAGCCTCTTGCAGCTACATGTTTGTTTTTGATTCCACCACGTGACTCTTTTTCAGTTTGGTCAATGAGCGATCTGATCTGTTCTTGTTCTTCATGGGAAAAAGCACCTCTTGCTTTATATTTGTTGTAACTGTCAACCAACAGATTACCACCTGTCTTCATATAACCTGAATAATCACCAACCTCTGATATTTTCTTGTATCTGCCACTTCTTTTACTTTCATCTATGAGAGCTGGCTCAAAACCAAGTTGTTGAAGGATCGTTAACTGATCTTGTTCCAAGTTGATGTCTTCAACAGGTTTTATATCTGCTGTTAATTCAGTAACCCAGCCGCTCCAAACAGAGTTGAACTGTCTTTGAAGCTCTTTTTCATCTTTGGCCTTATCCTTCAGTTTCTGAGCGAGCTCTTTGCTCTTCTGCAGAAGTTTGTTCTCAAACTCTGATTTATTCTCATCCAGCTTTTTACAAGCTTTCTTCTGCTGGATGACTCTATCCAGTTTTCTTTTGACTCTGTTCACTTGTTCATCATGAAATTCTTTAATTTTGATTTCAAATCGTCCTCTCCACTGAGCCAAGATCTCTCTGTCTTTGTCATTCTCAAAGTACTTTGTCATTTCTTTTCTGACTTCTTCATATTTTTTGCTTGTTTCTCTGAAAAGATAAGATTGTTCAACCTCATCAACTTTTCCATTTTCAATTCTGTTATGAAGTTGATTTTCAATGGTCAACATGTTGCTCCTCAGGCTCCAGGTCCAGATCCCATACTGGACTTCCAGTTTTCTGTACACTGCAATTTCAAGTGTGTTTTTAAAACTGAAAACAAAACTTTCAGTCAGCAGTGCAGTCCACAGGTCCTGGATGTTTGATTTGAACTGTGAGAGAGTGATCCCAGCAGACTTTGAAGCTTTAGAGAGGATGGTGTTCTTCACTTCCTGGATGCTCTCACTGTAACCTGGATTTGGAGGAGCCATGGGTGGACTGCCCTCCCACAGCTGGGCACAGTATTTCACATCTTTCTGAACATCAAAATCAATGACATCACTGAAGCGCTCTGCATTAAAAACTTCCTCTTTGGCTGCTAGTTTGGCCATCTGGTCCAGTTTTTCCTGCAGGCGTCTCTTTCCTTCCATGTTTTTCTCTGATGCTGCAACATCTGTGACATTCTGGTGAACAAACACACAACTGGGAGAAAGTTTCACTTCCTTCATCTTCATGAAAGCCTGAACAACAATCTGCAGAATGTCTTGCATCTCAGACAGATTCTCTCCAAAGATGGTGATCAATGTCAGGTTTCCCAGACCAACAACAAGTGTTGCCAGTTCATTGTCATGATGAAGATTGTTACCTTCTAACTCAAGAGCACGCAGTCCTTCAGTGTCCACCACTAGAACATAGTCAAACTTCAAGTCTTTCTTCATCTCCTCTGATACTTTGAGCAGCTGCATGAAGGCACCTTTGGTGCACCTGCCAGCACTCACTGCAAACTGCAGCCCAAACATGGTGTTCAGCATTGTTGATTTTCCACTGCTTTGTAGGCCCAAAACTGACAACACAAACACTCTCTGGTCCCCCAGTTTCTTGATGACTTCTTCTAAAAGACTGGAGATCCATGTTAAAGGCACATGACCTGCATCACCATCCATCAGCTCCATCGGGTGTCCTGAAATCATCAGCTGTGCAGCCAGCTCAGGGTATTTAGACCAGTCAGTGTGTCTGCTCTCTCTTTGTGTTGTTTTATGGGCTTCATAGATCTGTCCCATTTCTCTGAAGATGTGCTCCAAACCAAAAGTTACAGACTGAAGTTTCTTCGATATGTCTTTAAGTTCAGTTTGTGTTTTTAATAACAGATCTGCTTTGTCCCATTTGTTCTTCAAAGCCAAGACCTCAGACCACTTTTTATCATAACTTTGAAGAACTGAAGAAAGATCATCTGTGGAAAGGACATCTACAAAGATCTGAGTCCATTTTAGGAAATACTCTCTGTCTGTTTGTTTTTGTCTCATTAATGAGAGACTTCCAGTAAACAACTTCATCAGTTCACTGCAGGAAGCAGCACATTGTTTCTGACGTATTTTCATCAGATTTTGTTCCTTTCTGCTTTTCTCCATTTCAATGTTTCCTCTGAGATGAAACAGTTCTCTGTGTATTTTGCTCCACTGATGCCACAGTTTGCCTTGACACGGGAGAAATTCATCTTTGATCTTTGAGACATCCATGTTATCCTTTTTAAGCAGATTGATTATTTCCATAGCAGCAGATTTCCCTCTTTGACAGGCTGGGTCAGTTTCATCCACTCTGATTCCAGAGAGCTCAGCCATGGTTTCAAGCTGGAAGGATGGTTTCAAGATGGGACCATCAAGAGAAGACAAAACTTCTCTGATGATCCTTTTCAGGTCTTCACATACATCTGAGTGGTTTTTGTCTTTGAGGCCCATTATGTAATTTCCATTTTTTATCTTAACAGCATCACGACTGTCATTAACAGTGAGACAAATGAGAGGCTTATCAGACTGAAAAAGAGATGATATAAATGATCGACTTCCTTCATTGCTTTGCAGAGATGCCAAAAGAAAAACATTGATTGAAGATTTTTCAATCAGTATATCACATTGTTTTTTATGTGATAGAGCATCACCATGGAGATTACAAAAGGCAATGCAGTCATTGAAGGCATCATTGGGTTTTCCAGCAGGGCAGTACCAGGTAATCTCTGCCACACCATCCATCAAATAGCGAGACTTGGTGCTTCCTGAGGAGTTTCTGTGGAAGAAGGTGTCGTGACGGTTGTTGATCAAAGTGTTCATCAGCTGAGATTTAGACACTGACAAAGAACCCAGGCGGAAAAATGACACCAAGGGTGTTTCAGCTTTGTAGACTGGAACACTCTTCGTGGTGACGATCTTAGGGTCATCTTTGATTTGAGTTACCTTCCAGGTTTTTGTTATTTCTCTGAAAGTCCACAGAGGACACTCGATCTCCTTTGTAACTGGGTCAGGAACAAGCAAAGGTAAGGCATACTGACACTGAGAGAGCTTTGTAATCATCATCTGTTTCAGGAAGCTGTCTGAGCAGTGAAATACTGCCATCTGAACATCCATTGGATGCACACGAGCCTTCTCTTTCTCATTTGTGTCTGCAGTGGTTTTCAAGAAATCCTCCAGATCACTGTAATCTATCTCAGTGTTGTCAGACTCTGTGGTCACCTCAGGACTGTCTGGTCTTACAGAAATATATCTGGCCCTGTAGTCCAACATTATCAGCCTATGGAGAAAAGTGTGAGCTACATCTTTTTCAGATGTTACATGATCCATCTGTTTCCCAGGTGGACGTATTTGAAGAAAATCTGCAGGAGACAACTTCTGCTGAAATTTATCTTGAAGTTGAAGTTTGTCAAGCAGTATCTCAGTTTCTGTCTGACTTGGCTTCTACAAACAACAAATAAAGAGGTACCATATGTAACTAAATTACATACATCATTTGGCAGAACAGAGTAAATACTCATTTTGATCTTTTGAATAAACATATATATTCTCCTACCTTCTTGTTTCCACTCGTGTAACCATCTGTTGTTTCTGCAGGACAGCATGAACCAGATATGCATTATATTAGTGCGTGTTCCTGCAAATCCTTTCAAAGTTATGAACATAGCTGTTGATATATTTTTTGCTTTTTGTGTTATTGCATAATGAAAAATGTTACCGTTGTCATCAGTTTTGGCTGATTCATAAAATTTATCTCCTGGTTTTCTCTCCTTGTCATCATTGCGTTCACCCACTGGGCCACTCTGCGAAGTAAAAAAATGACCCTGAAATTTAGCTTATCAGGTTAATACCATTGACATATATGACAACAGAATGAAAAGGTCTTGCTTTGTATTTTATTGAGAAGACAGTAAACTATTTTAAAATGGATTTGACTGACATTTATATACTATAATACATTTCTAGTCTTATTGACTGCTCAAAGCAGCTCATGAACTGCATCAAGACCTGTGCTGATTTTCCAATAATAAGCTGATGTAACATATGTGATTGCAAACCTAAAATACTTTTTGCTGTTAAGGGACAGAGGAAACCCTTCGCTTATTTAAGCTGTTATTATAACCTGATCTGAGGCATTACTAAACTTCTGCATTCCTACTCCTTATTGTCAGACTTCATAAAAGTCAGAGTGTGTAACTGAAATCTTTTTTACCCTTACATGCAGTTCATATTTGAACCATAACTGACCTGATCCATCACAGGGTGGTTTTCGTCAATTTTGATCCAGACTAAGAATCCCCTCATCATACATGTGTATACTGAATTTTGAACTACAGACTTATTTAGAGTGCATAAGCAGACAATCTGACATTCATAAATGGATGATTAATCCTTGATAGCATTTCAAGAAGCAACACTTGAGTAATGCTTGTTTTTAGAGAAACAAACATGTTATTAAACAATATCATGTTTTATCTCAGACAAACAGCCATAATAATTTTTATATATTTTCTTGAGGAACATCCTGGAACTGTTACAAACTGTTAAACTCTGTCCTCACTACTATTTTATAAAAAACAAACAAACTTATAATTTACATTTATAGTTATCAATATTGAGTCAACATTAGTTACGCTTCGAAAACACTTAGAACATAAAACACAAAGAATAAATCCTTAAGGCAAAGTAAACAGAGTAAACGGATTTGTTTGTTATTTTATTATTTATTATTATTTATGCATCTGTAACATTGAAGGTGCAAATATAATTGCATTTATGTAGCGCTGTGAACTCATTATTCATGTAATTGCAATTTAGAATAACCTATTAACCTACTATAATGAATGAGTTTGGATTGTGGGAGGAACATGTAGCTTTAGTAATGCAAGGCAAAATAATATTTTAATGTTCTCATAAGGAAAAAAAAAAGCTTGTATTAGAAAAAGAACAAAAAATTATATCATTAGAAGCTTTCTATGCTGCCTCACCACAAGAACATATATTAAAAAATCTGAGAAATCTAAAAGTAGAATTAAATGAAAGGATTAACAAGAGAAAACAATTTCTGATCAAAAGGCTGCATTTGAAGACCTCTGAACACGGTAATAAATCTGGAAAACTCCTTGCTGACCAGTTAAAGGTAAATAAAGAAAAAACAACTCTTCTATGAAGGATTTGACTGGAAACATTACTCATGATCCACAACAAATAATTAAATATTTTAAAGACCTTTATGAAGATTTTTATTCAACATGGATTAATCCATCTGATGCTGCCATTGAAGAATTTCTTAACTATATAAATCTTCCCAAACTAAATGACGAACCGATTGTGGCTTTGGATTCACCTATTTCAGTGTCTGAATTCCATGGAGCCCTACAGCATCTCCAAAACAATAAAGCTTCAGGTCCAGATGGTTTTCCAGCAGAGTTTTATAAACAGTTTTGGTCGAGCGCCCCATTTTTTTCAGAATGGTCACTTAAATTCAGAACGATCAGATTTGATCTCCATTCATCTTGGAGTTTTTGACCAGGATATGTCCTTCAATGCACATATTGAACACATATGTCGGACTGTTTTCTGTCATTTATGCAGTATCTCTAAAATTAGAATCATTTAGTCTCAGAGTGATTATACTAAACTAATTCCTGCATTTATTACTTCTAGGCTGTTAGTTTGTTTCATTGACTATGCAAATATTAAATAAATATGTTGAAAAAGGAAAAGAACTGCTCTCAGACAGTGAAAAAAAGAGCGAAAAGTACTTTGTGAACTGGGTGAATAACTTAGATATTGCACAGTTAACCAGTCTGATGTACATAATGTAGTGATTTTTTGTTATCTTTTTTATATGGGCATTTTTTTCCTATGCTTGTCATTTTCTCTGCATAGGATGTATTTTGTGGGTATAGGGTGCCGTGAGTATAATTGGAGGAGCAGTTTGCCTTTCGGCTTTTGTTAGTTTGTTTCATTGACTATGAAAAAATTTAATAAATATGTTAAAAAAAGAAAGGTGCAATTGCCTCTAGAATATCATCAACTGAAATCCATCATACAGGAAACATTTAATTCCAATCAACTAAATCAACAAAAAAAAAAATCTACTTGGTAACAGAATTTTTACACATCTTTACCCCCAAATAGTTATCAAAAATGTATAATTTATTTTATAGTTAAAATGGATTCCTACCACTGCCCGCTGGACACTCCTGCCCCTCCCTGGGATGCGGGTACTTTTTGGCTCTGAGGTGCATGGCCGGATGTTCTGGTGTGGTCGTTGACCTGCTCTATTGGGGGTGGTGGTCCGGGATGGCTTGGACTTGTTCAATGGGTGGTGTTGGGTGGTTTTTAGGGATCTTGGGCCCGGGGGCCCGGTTCTCAGCTCGTGATAGGCTAACTGACCTCTGGCAGAGATGAGTGCCCGTTGTCTCTGGTTCTCAGCAACTCTCATACTTTGGCTCTGGGTGCGCCGTTTGGGGCCTCCCCACTTCTCCTGCTGTGATTGATGCACAGTTGTATATACTTATACATATACATATGTCAACATTTCATAATGACATAGTTAATAATAACTAATAATAATAACAAAAATCACAGCTAATATTAGGAGAAAATAATATTTGCTGCTCCTGCTTTCAGTTACAACAGTCCAACATCTTTATTTATTAGCACACATTTTACTATAAAAGTAAAAAGCTCACAAACCTCTCTTTTCACACTTTTAGGTGAGTTCTCATTCATATCAAACTACTCCATCAGCTGAAGTAAATCAACAGTTTTGCCTCTGACTTGTAATTTTCAGAACCTCCACCATCCTTTATGGTTGGGCAACATCAGATATCTAGGTATGAATTTTTCTGCAAAGCTCTCAGACCTGGTATGGTTGAGTCATATTCTATTGCTAAAGCCAGTAGAGGATGACCTTGGATTAAACTAAGGTTATTAGACAGACCTTGGCTGGACCTAGAACAAGAACTCTGTGGAAAAGTAAAACTCCCTCATCTGCCTTTCGTAAGGTCCAGTATAAAGCATCATGACTGCTTTAAAAGCCATAGCATAAACACCTCTCTGACAGCCTGATGGGAATTTTGAACAATAACTAAGTCTTTACTGATCCAGTGTAAACTAACAGCCATTTGAAACAATCTGGATATTTGTCAGAAAAAGGAAATACAAAATTTTTAATCATGGCATGAGAAAGGGATAAAGAGCATGTTACGCAAAATGGAAACTTTATTTTGTTTCAAGAACTAGAATCAGCCACAGTAAATTTCTTGGATATCAGAAACTGAAATCCATCATACAAGATCCAATCATCTGAATCTACAGATATCTACTTGGTAACAAACTTTTACATATCTGTACCACCAAATTGTTATCAAAAATGTATAAGTTATAATTTAAAATTGATTCCTACCGCTGCCCGCTTGACACTGCTGCTCCTCCCTGGGATGCGGGTACTTTTTGGCTCTGAGGTGCATGGCTGGATGTTCTGGTGTGGTTGTTGACAAATTCTTGGGGTGGTGGTCCGGGATGGCTTGGACCTGTTCAGGGGGGCCTTTGCCTGGTGCTGGGTGGTTTTTAGGGACCTGGGGCCCGGGGGTCCAGTTCTCAGCTCGTGACAGGCTGACTGGCCTCTGGTGGAGATGAGTGCCCGTTGCCCCTGGTTCTCAGCAAAACTCACACTTTGGCCGTGGGCGCCCTGTGTGGGACCTCCCCAGTTCTCCTGCAGGGATGGAGGCGCAGTTGTTGTCAGGTTTATATTGTTGATTGTCATTTATGCTTAGAAATATATAACCATATATGGTTAGAGGTGTATAATCAATTGTGTAGTAAATGGCCTGCATTTGTGTAGCGCTTTACTAGTCCCTAAGGACCCCAAAGCGCTTTACACAACCAGTCATCCACCCATTCACGCACTGGTGATGGCAAGCTACATTGTAGCCACAGCCACCCTGGGGCGCACTGACAGAGGCGAGGCTGCCGGACACTGGCGCCACCGGGCCCTCTGACCACCACCAGTAGGCAACGGGTGAAGCGTCTTGCCCAAGGACACAACGACCGAGACTGTCCTTAGTAGTCTGCAAAGACTTTGTGTGCATTCCAGAGTGTTCTGGCATACACACTCACATCCTAGGGTCATGAGAAGAGGTCGTATCTTCTCTTGCTGATATATGGTATAGCAAACACATCTATATCTGTTTTAGTCTAAGTGCCTTTTGTTTAGATGAACTGCCGGACTTCCAGACCAGCAGGTTTAGGGAAGTCGTTTATGGGGTCACATTCTGACACCACACACACACGCACACACACACACACACACACACACACACACACACACACAGACAAGGTATTCTTTGTCCACATGTGTACCTATGTTAATGAGCCTATGCATATTCATGTAACCTCAATAAAAGAGCAGTGTTACGAGGGAACAGATGAGAGCAACTTGGGTCAAGCGAAGGAACGGCGCTCGTCCAGTTGGGTCTCCCTCGTGCACGAGAAACACAAAGAGCTCTGCTTGGTTTTCAATGGTTTTTGCTGTTGTAGTTGAATTGTCTTGTTCAAGCGGCGGGTTTGTGCTAGACAGACCCATCATTAATTGGTCCTTCGACGCCGGATCCCTGGAGTCGACATTCACCGAGGGGAGAAGAGACACGCTGAAAGACTGACGTCAGCCAGGACTTATAGAAGTTCCTGCAGTAAAGTCCCGAGACGTGAGAATTTGTCATTTTGCTGCACGCAAAAAGCAAACAAGAAAAAAAAAAACAATAACACCAAGTAAGTTGCAAGTCTTTGCCACTGAGTGCGGCAAAGCAAGCAGCCACTGGATGAGACTGCGTTGAGACAATAGGCCTATTTTGTGTTTGTGTGAATAAGTGCGGAGCAGGCGTGGTCTGTGGCACCAGTTGTGCTATTATCATGGTTTCCCGAGCAAGTAAGACTGCCTCACAGGAAAATGACACATTCATCCAAGAATTCACTGCCGGCAGCGCGAGGTATTTATATTCTCATGAAAACTGTGATTTTGAGGGTAAGCTAGTTATTGGAAAATGTCAAATGTTAGAAGTTTTCAGAAAATACAGCAGCCTTTGAGAGCGTGCGGAGAAGGCCAGCCCACATCAGCAGCAGTTAAGATGTGCTCTGATGAATGGCTTTCACCAACCCATTGCTGTTTTTATTAGGAAAAAAAATGTTAATCATAACTCTGACGGGTCCGCCGAATGCATTAACCGGACCGGAAGAAGTCACAAAGCTCTGCAGTCACCACTTCCTTAGCAGATGAGATCTTTTTCCAGGGACAGGCTGGAATAGGGCAAAATAGGGGCAGGAGTAAAAGAGGCGAAGGCCCGCGGAGACGTGACAGAAGAAATGACAAATGCTATGCATGTAGAGAAAGGGGTCACTATGCTAGAGAGTGCCCTAATTGCAAGCTTGAGTAACCCCAACTGTAATAAATGACTAGTTCCCGTCAACACTGCCAATACAACATCAACAGCAGCCTGTGCTCCAGACCATAGATTTCACTGAGGTGGATAATTGTTAAAAGTAATCTGCATTAAGCTTAGGGTTGCTCAAATTCAGTACAATGACATATGAGATTATGTCAAATATTTAAACTAATGAAGTGCATAGAGGCACTTGACCTGTTTGAAAACCTGTCATCCTATTATGAGCCATTGTTATATATAGAGCACACCTATAAAAACAACTAATATGCTGAACCCTGTATAAAGCAGCTAAAACTACATGATGGAGAAGCTGAATTAAATATGGAAGTCTTTATCACTGTGCAAGTCTTTGCCACTGTGTGCGGCAAAGCACGCACCCACTGTGTGAGGTTGCGTTGCGGTCTCTTCTGAGCTGATGAGCAAGCTACACATTATCAGAGCAGGAGCTGGCTGAGAAAGCATCGGGGGGGGACAGAGCTATGATAACTGGAGCATGCAGCTATCCTGAGTTCAGTTTCTTCCTCAGATGCGCAGCAGTTTTCCTGCATCTTGACTCGTGTGTAAAGTGTTCATAGCATCAGCATCATGTTTTTGCTTGTTTGTTTTGTTGGGTTGAAAAATAACTAAATAAACTTGTGATCATAGTTATGGATCCCCATGGCACATACCATTGGCCATATGATTTATTTATGCAGATGAAAAAAATGAGTGTGAATGTGCCTGACGTCGCAGAGTGTGTGTGCACTGTGTAAAAGTAATTGTCTCCAACTGTGAGAGTGGTGATTCTGGAGGTCACCAGCTATCATAGTGGAAAAAAGAACAAAAAAGAAACAAAATTTACATTGTAGATGAAAAATAATAATAGGAAAAAGGTTTTGTGTTTTTCAGCCAAGAACAACTACAATCTCATTTTCTGCTTTTAAGAAAGGAGAGTTCAAAAAACAGAGAGAGATGTGTGTTGTTTAAGCAGTGATGATAATAATGAAAATGTCTTAGTTGTCACTTTCAGGTGAAAAGCAGACCTGAATAAATTTTCCACATGCAGCAGTCGGAAGAAAGTTATAGTTTAACATCATTGGAATCGTTCTGGCCAAGTTTCTGGCTGAATTATTTACAGCGCCATGTGTCCCTCAACCTCACAAGCGAGCTCTCACTCCTCTCTGAAGACAAGGAATGGAGTTCCAAAGAGCAATAACATGGCAGATAAAGAGACAGCAGCAAAGTCCTGAGCAAAGAGTCCCAGCAAGCAGCAGCAGTGTGCACAAAGGAGCATCAGAGAAGAAGAGCAAACCCATCATCCTGATTGATTGGATGAATGGCATCGTGTTTCCAACAAGCTGCAACTTCACTGTGTCTGTGAAGAGGACTTTTGAGGAGACTGTTGGAGTTTGAAATTTGCCACTTTTGGAGTAAAATGGCAACAAGAGACAGTGAAGAACACAGGACAAAGCTGAAAGAGAACTGACTGCTACTGGACAGTTGAAGTGGGAGAAGACAATGGAGTGAGAGGAGTGGGTGAGAACACAGAGGAATGCTGTTATTTAATGTGGGAAATCATAATTTGGGTTAGCAAACCTGGGAAAAAGAAAACTGACTGCTTAAGTGGGAAAATTGTGAAGGAGTCTGAAACACTGCAAAGAGAAACATAAAAAAAATCACACACACAAACAGAAAATGTATTACCCCTACTATCACTTACAAATACAAGAGGTCTCATGAAGATTAGACAGCATCTTGAGCATGTGATTCTGTTTATCATCTTGTCCAAGTCACTTAGTGAGATGAAAAGTGATGCAAAGACCAGTGGACTAATAGCAAATTAGTTAAAAAATGATCAAATAATAGCAAAGAAATGTAAAGGAAAGGCAGCTTTAAGAACATGCTCTGCTGGAGATGCAGCTCCACAGACATCGATTAAACCTGCCTAATAACACAAACAGACATGCAATGAAGATCAGCTTGTTATCTCTCATCAGTGTTAAAATTGTGTAAATTTAACAGACACTTGTTATCGAATGCTGAATTTATCCAATGCTGAAAATTAACTCTCTAGGTTACAGGACAACAGTTTAACTTTTGTGGGGAAAAAAAGATTCTTGTATGACCAACCAGTGATCAGACAATAAATTTAGTTGTTAATATAGTAAATTGGGAGATGCTTTCTGCTTGATTGATGCGGCACAAGTAATTTACTGTATGAAGGAAATTCTATTGTTGTGATAATATTTTGAACATGCATTTCTGTTGTCCTGTCAACTTGGGTTGTCAACGTGGGTTACGAGCCAATATATAAATTAGTGATCGTTATTAGATTAAGGAAAGGTGATTGAATTCTAACATAAGTGAATGGGATGTGTTGGAGTTTGTTAGAGTGGAGACTCTAAAACACTGAGTTTCCTGGTTTTGATGTGCGGGTGAATCCTGCATCCAGATACACATCTTTGAATACGTCAGAACAAACTTGTTTTGTGAAGTCCATGACAACATGTCACATGTTTTATGATGAAAAAAAGGAAAACCAAATAAAACGGGTCTGTGACCTAACTGAGTGAAAAGCACAGACCTGGGGGTTAAACTCATATCTAATAAGACATTAGGGTTATGTTGTGTGTTGTGTGGCTGATGGATGGATGTTTTGGAATTAATCTAGCTGATGGTTTTTTCTTTTGTTGCAAAGTTGGGCCTACAAATTAGGTTTGGTATGATTTACCCTCCTGAGATGAGGAGCATGTGTCATGACTTAACAAGGCCTTTTTATTTTGATACTTTCACCGTGCACCGAAAGTTTTGTTTGATAATCTCTGTTGTTTGAGCAGATCTGCACGATTAGAACAAAAGCGCTACACAACACGTCGGGAAAACGGTTGCAAAGTGAGTTTCTCCAAAATTAAAATGGGCTCAGGAGAAAGCCACTTTCTGAAAGGATTCAGCGAGGTAATCTAGTCTAAATTCTTCTTTTTCTTTTTGAAATGACGTCATTTTGCTGAGGGTGGAAACGAAATGCGACGATAGGTTCCACTATCAGCAAAGAAAGAATGAATGAATGAATAATGAGTGAAATAAAAGTGGGGAACTGACTGGACTGCTGAAAGCTGACAAGAGTTGACTGACTTGACTGATTTGACACCAGTATGTGAGGTTGCACCTCCACCTGGACGTGACGACAGGGTGGATGTATCTATGTGTGTTTCTGTTTTTACAGGAGTAGACAGCAACATCCTGGGTTGCGTGCTGATTTAAGCTTTTAAATGCCACTTTCTGTGTCTGTGAATTTACCAGCGGTGTGTTGTTCATGGGCTTGTGTTGCTCACAGAGGTCACTGTGAGAAAGTGTGTATACACCTGCGCAGCGCTAACATTTCCATTTTCTTTTCTACAGCAGAGGGCTAATCATGTGTTTGATCATGTGATTTATAACAGGACACAACTGGTTAATGTTTTCCTACCACAGGATTCCTGGGCTTATGTGTGAAGGAAACTGTGTTTACAGGTTATATGTTGGTGATGCTATTACACTATGTTGTTGGGAAAATGTTGAAGATTACCTCGACAATGAGAATAACATGTGAGACATTTACTGTGTTGAAACCAGTGTCACTTCTTTTCACAGCTATGGATGGTTAACTTTATGGTCTTTTTATAGCACCTCTGGAACCTGTCGACTTGCGCCTGACCACCAGGATGGTCCATGTGTTTTTCTAATGTTTGTTTTTTCTAAGAGTGCATGTGGAGGATTCAGCAGAGACAGACAAGTGACACGAGAAAACAAATAAGAGATGCAGTGTTTATGGAATAGTTTAATATGGGGCTCATTAGCTGGCCACTATTGAGCTCATAGTGATAAATGAGTGGAGTGACTTTGCTTAAGGAAAGTCACCGATTACAGTAATGTTGACTAACCACATGGGATGATCCATGTCTGGGGTGAATTATGGCAATAATTATGGTTTACTGATTTGAGAAAACCTGCAAATGATACTTGTCTTTGATGCTGAATACTTTATTACTCTTATGATACAATTGTTTACAAGTGTGAAGTTTGATTTCACTCCCAGATCTTGTTTTCCAGCCTATGATGGTGTGTATGCAGGCTCCTGGCGGAGCCAGGTGTTAAGCAACCTTAATATGCAAAAAACACTAACATCTTTTATTGCAGGGTTATAAGTCCGGAGTGGTGCTTCTCCAGAGGGGGAGACGCCCTGATGTTGCCTGGGAAATGATCTCACTAACCTTTTTCTTTAAGACAGGAATCTAGTTTTGATGAGTTGACTCATGGGAGTGTCCATGCGTCAAGAGGAAGGGTCCAGGAGTAATATGAAACTGTTTTCTATGTCTTATATGATTTTTGTGGGATTTGTGGGATTAGCAGTTTATTTACGGGTATTAAACCTATGCAAGTGGTGCATCCATGTTCAGATGAGGCTCTGATGGCCTATAAGTGAAGTCCACTGAACTAAAGGGAAATGTGGTTTTATGATGGCTTTCCAAATAGAAGTTTTTCCTCCTAGCAAGGAAATACAGGTGCAGCAGCCAGAGTATTACTGGGAGAAATCATCCCAAAGGTTGGAATCTCCTGAGAAACCTTCAGAGGCCCAGTGAGAAACAAGAACCATTCCAGGCATAGCTGACAGCCCAGGCAGTGGTTGAGGTCAAAGGTCGTTTGGGGCTCTACTGGTCATCGTGAGAAGATTCCAGAGCCACAGCAATAACCATGAAGCTGCGTTGGAATGAGAGCTGTGCCATGGGGCTTTCCAGAGACCAACAGAGGAGACTGTGGACAACAGACGGGCATCTGAAGGATGAGGGGAGCGTGCCAAGCTCCAATCGACAGCGCAGAGGGAGTTCAAGGATGGCATCATGATTCTGTGAAAAGCACAGGAACCAGAAGCTACGGTGTTGACGGCAGCAATCTTGTATGAACATCACCTAGTGCTGTGTCACTGTGCTAGGCATACAATGACACTCTGAACAGGGTTTTCCTTTGTGTCATTGTTGTTGTCATTTGCACCATGATCACTTCTACAAGACTGCTGAGGTGACTCAATGGGTGGGATCATAACAGCAGTAAGACAACTGGACCCAGCACCCTTTCCACAGAGGGTTTTTCTGCAGAGAGGAATGGACAATAGAGGAGTCATAAGTATCCCCCACAGGATAAAGACCTGAAGTGAGGTGATGGGGGTTGATAGAGGCCATAAAACAAGAGTGCTGACGAGGCCTGCAGCTTTGAAGATAGCTGAAAGCCATGTTGACAAGCAACAAAACCACCTGGTATGTTTGAATTCCTATTCTACATACATTTGGACTCTTGTCCTATGGACACTGATGGAAACAACTGGAAGAGACATTTATGACGCCCTGCCGAACTCAAACCACTCTGCAGAGAGGATGTGTGATCGCCAGTAAATTTCTTGAATATCAGAAACTGAAATCCATCATACAAGATCCAATCATCTGAATCTACAGATATCTACTTGGTAACAAATTTTTACATATCTGTACCACCAAATTGTTATCAAAAATGTATAAGTTATTATTTAATATTGATTCCTACCGCTGCCCGCTGGACACTGCTGCCCCTCCCTGCGATTTGGGTACTTTTTGGCTCTGAGGTGCATGGCTGGATGTTCTGGTGTGGTCGTTGACCAACTCTATTTGGGGTGGTGGTCCGGGATGGCTTGGACCTGTTCAGGGGGGCCTTTGCCTGGTGCTGGGTGGTTTTTAGGGACCTGGGGCCCGGGGGTCTAGTTCTCAGCTCGTGACAGGCTGACTGGCCTCTGGTGGAGATGAGTGCCCGTTGCCCCTGGTTCTCAGCAAAACTCACACTTTGGCCGTGGGCGCCCCGTGTGGGACCTCCCCAGTTCTCCTGCAGGGATGGAGGCGCAGTTGTTGTCAGGTTTATATTGTTGATCGTCATTTATGCTTAGAAATATATAACCATATATGGTTAGAGGTGTATAATCGATTGTGTAGTGATAGGATGTGTGATCCTTAGTAGTCTGCAAAGACTTTGTGTGCATTCCAGAGTGTTCTGGCATACACACTCACATCCTAGGGTCATGAGAAGAGGTCGTATCTTCTCTTGCTGATATATGGTATAGCAAACACATCTATATCTGTTTTAGTCTAAGTGCCTTTTGTTTAGATGAACTGCCGGACTTCCACCCATATGGAAAAGAAATAGTAAAAACTTATAAAAGACTTGCACAAGATGTGGCCTACCTCATATAGTGAATCATATAAGACTTATATGATTTACTCATGAAAGTGGCCACTTTCTCATTACATTCATATATTGTTTTAGTAAGTATACAAAACATACAAGTTTCATTTATATAAATTTTAAAGGGATCTTATATCTGTTTTCACTCTTTTATGCTTTTCATACAAGTTTCACACAAGACAGACACAAACTTTATAAGATTTATATATATCTTTTCCATATGGGCAGACCAGCAGGTTTAGGGAAGTCGCTTATGGGGTCACATTCTGACCACACACACACACACACACACACACACACACACACACACACACACACACACACACACACACACACACACACACACACACACACACACACACGACACACAGACAAGGTATTCTTTGTCCACATGTGTACCTATGTTAATGAGCCTATGTATATTCATGTAACCTCAATAAAAGAGCAGTGTTACGAGGGAGCAGACGAGAGCAACTGGGGTCAAGCGCTCGTCCAGTTGGGTCTCCCTCGTGCTCGAGAAACAGAAAGAGCTTTTCTTGGTGTTCAATGCTTTTTGCTGTTGTACTTGAATTGTCTCGTTCCAGTGGTGGGTTTGTGCTAGACAGACCCATCAGTTGTATACACTAATATATATATATATAAATATACAGTTTTTGTGTTTGTTATGGACTTGTGATTCCTTCTCTTCTTTGGAAATTTAGAATGACTTATGTTTTACTTTTATATATCTTGTTGTTCATGTTTAGTCTCATCTCTGTGCTTTTTTATTCATTCAATCTTCCCAGTAATGTACCTGTCTGTCTCTTCTGTGTCCTGTCTCCATTGCTGTCTGCATTTGTCTCTGTTCCTCGGTTTTCTTCCTTCATGTTCCCATGTCCATCTCTCTGTGTTTGACTCCTTTGTTATCCTAGTCATGTCTACATGTCTGTTTTTCCCAGTCCCTCTGTCAAGCCCACGTATCTTAGTCTGAGTCTCAGGTGTTTCCGCTTGGCCCTACTCTCCTCCTGTGTATATATTCTACGCCTCCCTTTTCTCTGCTGTGTTGTCCCCTCGTGCTGTGTGCTTCCCATGTAGCTTACAAGTCTTCTATTTTCAAGTACATACATCTAGTTTATTTTCTTTGTCTCAGCTTTTGTATTTTTATTTTTTACTCAAGTATCAAATTAAAAGCAATAAAGCTGCCTCTTTTGGTTGATTCAGTGTCTCTGAGTCCTGCTCTTGGGTCCTACACTGCCTGCCACAAAATACGTCTTGACAGACCTACTGGACTCAAAATGTGGAAGCTTCATTTCTGTGCATGGTCATTTCAGAGTCTCGACTTTCACTCCATGGTGAATCCTTGTAATGTGCTGGACAATACTTTACACGGTGGTCTCACTCTCCTATCATCAATAGAAGAGTTTTGCAAAATATGTATGCAATTCTGGACAGAAAGAAATGTTGTAACGTTGATTAGGCTTGCTGAAACAATGGCATGGTGAATTTGTGCCCTTATCAAATCCAAAGCATGTTCAACTAAATACTGGATTGTGCAACCCTTTTTAAATTTAAGTGTGACTTAAACATAGGCTTCATATTTCACAATATTTATCTTTTATAGAAAACTGTTGTGGTAAATAGTAAATAAGCATTCAAGTGGAAAACGTTACCATTCCTTTGATTCCATATGGATTCTCCTCTTTATCATCACCTGTAAGAAAACAGAAAATAATTACAATACAATCAAAGCAATTGTTTATTTTGTCTGCAAATTTCTTCTGGTAAATGAGGTCATACTGCCAGGGTCACACATGGTAAGTGTATTTTGAGCTCTTTGTTTCAAGTTTCTTTTAATTCTTTATTCCGTTTGTTTGTGATGTTTTTTCTTAAGCTTTGTTTCTCTTCAATTTTAGTATTGTATTTTTCTTGGTATTATTACTTTTCCAGTGGTCTGTGTATAATTTTTTTTAAAAATTATTAGTCACCTTTCTCAATCTCTATGTGTTTATACACCTTTCTGCATTTAATCATTAGTTCTTATTAATATCTGTCTTTCTTCCACAGCATGTCCTTTGTCTTGTCTTCCTCCCTTACCCCAAGCGGTAGCCGCAGATGGCTGCCCGTCCGTGAGCCTGGTTCTGCCAGAGGTTTCTTCCTGTTAGAGAGGAGTTTTTCCTTCCCACCCTCGCCAAAGCGCTTGTTTACAGGGGGTCATATGATTGTTGGGTTTTTCTCTGTATGTATTATTGTAGGGTCTACCTTACAATATACAGACTGTTGTTGTGATTTGGTGCTGGATAAGTAAAACTGAATTGAATTGAGTTGAAAATTAAAATGTAGACAACACAATAGTTTTTTTTTAATCTTCTCTTTCGCTACATGTTCCCTACACAACAAATTCAAACTGAGTACGTTAATTAGAATTACAATCGAGATTC
This sequence comes from Oreochromis aureus, assembly GCF_013358895.1. NCBI lineage: Eukaryota > Metazoa > Chordata > Actinopteri > Cichliformes > Cichlidae > Oreochromis > Oreochromis aureus. The sequence goes on along the minus strand of NC_052962.1, from coordinate 27,728,049 downwards.
ATATATGTTCATGTATTGTCATGTACTAACATTATTTTATTATTATATTACCTTTGAACAAAAACGGTGTGTAGAATTGTCCTTCAAGGAGCTACTTTTTACTTTCTTACTGAGTGCATGTCAGAGCTGGTACTTTTTCACTTTTACTTGAGTAAAAAAATACGTCATGGGCTGGGTCTCTGACCCAGCATTTTGAGTTTATTATGTGTTGTGTTCTTCTTATATTGTATTGAAGATGAGTTCTTGTTATTGTTTTGTTGTTATTGATTATTGGTTAGGACTTGAGAGTCTTTGTATTTTCTTATTATTTGTTTATGTTAATCACAGCTAGTTCTCTCAAACTCCTAAGTTGCTCAGCCTTTAGTTCTCTGTTGATTAGATCCCTTTGTGTTTCTATCCCCATGTTAAGTCTCCCTCGCCCTTCATGTGTTTCAGGTCTGCATTTTCTTGTATTGTCAAGTTCTTGTTGTCATTTCTCTGTCTCATGATGTTTGTTGGGTCGTCTGTGTTACCACCCCCCATGTCTTCATAGCTATAGTTGTCTCAGCCATAGTCACAGTTGTCACAGTCTTAGCCTTTGTGTCATAGTCTTCTGAGTTTTCATAGTTGAATCACAGTATTTAGTTTCCCAGTTTAGTTCGAGTTTTGTTTCGCCACTGTGCTTATTGCCTTGTTTGGACTTGCTGCCATCAGCCATAATAAAGGCTCACTTTTGGTTTAAAATCCAGTTCCATCTCCTCGCCTGCGTCTGCTCCTGAGTCTTCACACACCTGCACACGGCCTTGCCCCGGCAAACCGTGACACAACTTTTCCTGGAGTATTTTAAAGACAGGCATTTCTACTTCTACTTAAGTAAATAAAGTCTGTACTTTTGCCACCTGTGTTAATAAATACTGTAAAAAAAAATATTATTAATTCAGTGTCCAACTTAGCAGTCCGAGGTGAGTGGCTTTTATTTTTCTATATTTTTATGTTATTAACATTGAATGAATACAGTAGTTTATATTATTTCACTTTAAATCTTATTATTAAAGCCTTGTAATAAATATGGTCTAGTACACCCCGCGGTCCTCTTTAAACTCACCCCTGGCTTCTGTAGGTGTCACTGCGATTGAAGGTGTGATGGCTGTAGTCAGCCTTCAGCAATTTTCTTAATTCAAACATCCTATCAGTCTAAGTTAACCATTCATCTGCATATTTTAATGTTATTTCTGCAGCTTTACTGTAGATTTTCACTATATAAAGCAAAGGGATGGAGCAGCTACTAAGTTTGCTTTTCTTCACGTCGAAGGACATCTGCTAGCGTTTTCTCAATAAAGAAACAAGCACTGCTGTTTTGAATGCTGGAAAAATGTTTTCTTTCACTCCTCCTGAGCTCACTGTGGTGCGTGCAGACAGACTACAGCTTCATGTTAAACTATGACAGCTACATAAAGATGACTTATTAATGGGTGATATCAGAAAGAACAATTGGGGAGTAATAGCAACACCTCAGGTTTTTCCAGAAACCAGAAACAGAAATGTGACTTAGAAGAAAGAGATGAGGTTGGGCAACTGACCAGCAACAGTGATTTTCTATAAATCTGTATCACTTCTGCTGTTGTTATGATTGGTCTTGTTGAAAAATTGGGTGCCACATGGGCTTAATGTTGCCATACTTTTCATCACAAATGTGACCCTAAATACTTTTTTATTGCAGGTCTATTTTTAGCTGCAAATGTTGGTGAAACGCTCACATTTACAGTGACAACTAAGCGATCATATCTTAAACAAATCATTTAAACAAAAGATTGAGGATATTTTATAATGATTTTATCTGATTTACTGGACGAATCATTGCAGTCCTAAATTGCTGGGTAGCCTTACCTATAATAGCGTAATTAATCTGCAAAATAATATAAATCTAAAGCTTTAAATCAAATTTCATCTCTGCATTGTAAGATTAATAATATGTTAATTCTAACGGCAAACACACAACCCACCCCTCCAGAAATGCACCTGCTACTCATACAATTTGCAACTATTTAAGGGGACACCCGCCTAATTTAATGCACTTAAATCTTTACAAACTGAAAGAGGGACATACGGAAAAGAGGAAAACTAATCAAGCTGTTTTCAGCTGTCTTTAAAACACCACTGTGGTGCATTGCAGCAGAGAGAAAATGGGAACAGAAAATGATACAAAACTGTACATTACCACAACAGCAACACTGCCCCAAACAGAAAATTCTCTTTTCCTTCTCCTCACCTGCCACTGCAGTCTCATCACGGTCTTCCATCTCAGTAACTTCTTATCTTTACAGGAAATCTGTGAATCATACAGTCAATCAAAGATGAAAATTAAATTCAATAAAAAAAAAACCTGATTTATATTTCTCTGTGCACAAGATAGAGAAATAACTGCACATCTTGTCACTGGTGTTGAAATTTGCTGAGAGATAAGGACCGTAAAAACCTTCAGATAATTTTCATCCTCTTCAGGTTAAAGTGTTTCATCTGAAAGATCCTGATTCTGACAAACGTTACACTGATTTACACTGACCCTTCTCCCACCCAGTGCATCTTTACATACTTTGACATGCACAGATTGTACAAGCTGTTCTCTCTCTTTTGCATAAACTCACCTCTGAGCTCTTGCTTCTGTAGATGCAGCTGCCTTCTTACGAATCCTACCAGACCCTGTTCTTTATATACAGTGAGATCAGTAACATGCGATGCTACATTTGCCTCTCACAAACTCTTCCCACCTGCTCTTAACCAATGGTTATTGGTTATGAGAGGTATAAGGAGTTTGGGGTTTCTGCATAAACATGACTTCTTAATGAATAAAAGGAACAATCATGAGCTTCACCTCCTGATTTCCCAAAAACCATGTGACTTAGAACAAAGAGATGGGGTTGGGGCACCGACCAGCACAGCACTGGACAC